>NC_137967.1:14282117-15482117 GCF_963924665.1 Micromys minutus
GTGCACAGTGATCCATCACAAAGGTCAGCTTTTATCACCATCAAAAATATCCACAGACTCTCCCAGTGTGATAGCACACGCCTGTGGTACTGAGGCGGTTGAGTTAGGAGGATTGCCACTAGTTTGAGACCACCCTGAGTGCACAGTAAGTCCCAGCCAACTTAGGCTACATCATGAGATCTTGTGCCAAAAGCCCAAGACAACAACCAAAGCTCGTCCACAGAGAAATTGTCTTTCTTCTTTTTCTCCTCTTCCTTCTTCATCTCTGATTTTTAAGACAGAGTTTCTCTGTGTAGCTGAAACACAGACCCACCACCTCTGTTCTGCCTGCCAGGTGCTGGGCTTAGAGGTGTGTGCCGTCATACCCGACATTACAGAGAATTTTTTTTTCATTCCTTTGCCCCCATGACAACCTTGCAGTGACCAGATTTTTGTTGTTGGTGATAGTGGTGGTTTGTTTGTTTTTTTGGAGGCAGGGTTTCTCAGTGTAATCAGCCCTGGCTATCCTGGACTTGCCTTGTAGATCAGGCTGGCCTCGAACTCACAGAGACCATCTGCTTCTGCCTCTAGAATGCTAGGACTAAAGGTATGCTCCACCATACCTGGCTTGTTCTTTTTGTTATTTTTGAGAGAAGGTCTCTCGTGTAATCTAGTCTAGCCTCAGACTCCCTATATAACTAAGAATGTCCTTGAATTTTGGGTCCTTCTGCCTCTATGTTCCAAGTGCTGGGGGCTCACGGGTGTACACGAGCTGGTTCATACAAGACTGAGAACTGAGCACAGGGCTTCCTGTGTGCTAGAGGGGCTCTCTACCAACTGAGAGACATCCCCCAGTCTTTCTGGTATTTCTTTAAGCAAGCACAGGCAAATGGGAACAGATAGGCCCATCCTGCTCTATGTCTTTCGGGAGCTCACACGGCCTCTAGGCTGCTCCACACAAGACCACAGGATGCCAGACGCCAGGCATCTGACAGTCACACAGAGGTTCTGCCATGTGGTCTCTACCCCCCTTAGCATGGTGCTGCAGAGAATAGTCCCGGTAGCCGGTGCCGGCCTTGCCCGGGACAGCATGGCTGTGGGAGGAACTGACCTACCAAAGAGTTGATGCAAGCGTTGGGTGGTTCTTCCCAGCAAATTCCCGGAACAGTACTGCCGAGCACGGCAGGCCAGCAGTTCCCCTGTGCCCATCCCGCTTCTTATTTTTGAAGCAACTGGCCCCTGGGATGTGAGGGCTGGGGTTCTGGCTGCATCTTTCCTTCCTTCTTGGCTTTTACCTGCCCACACCATCCATGCTCATAAAGACGTGAGTCGGCCTCCCTTCTGAGCCCACTTAATCCGAAGGGCATGGGAGGTTGTGGACCAGGAAAGACCTGCATCCTGGAGACTCGCACAATTCAACTGCTGGACTAACCTCTCCCTGCCCAGCTGTCAGGCCTGGCCCTGTTTGCGGAGACAGTGTGGGTGACAGCTGACCAGTACCGAGTGTACCCACTGATGGGCGTCTCAGGCAAGGATGATGTCTTCGCGGGCGCCTGGATTGCCATCTTCTGTGGCTTCTCCTTCTTCGTGGTGGCCAGCTTTGGTGTAGGAGCTGCGCTCTGTCGTCGACGGTACATGATCCTCACGGTGAGATCCCAGGATGGGGATGGTGGCACTGGCCATCAGTCGTGGGTGACAGCAGGGTTGTGGGTGTGACTCATTCATGGCACCTCACTTAAAGACCTGGCAAACAACCATTTAATTCACCACGCCCTGGTACCATGACTTCGCTTCATCACCTGCATTGTACAGAGGAACCTAGAACGAAAGAAGAAGGATGTTCAGCACAGCTGTTAGAAGACTCCTAATATATATATATATATACACACACACACACACATATATATACACACACATATATATACACACACATATATACACACACATATATATACACACACATATATACACACACACATATATACACATATATGTACACATACATATATACACACACATATATATACACACACATATATATACACACACACATATATATACACACACATATATATACACATATATATACATATATACACACACATATATATACACACACATATATATACACACACATATATACACACACACATATATACACATATATGTACACATACATATATACACACACATATATATACACATATATATACACACACATATATATATACACATATATATATACATATATACACACACATATATATACACACATATATACACATATATATACACACATATATATATACACACACATATATACACACACACACATATATACACACACATATATATACACACACATATATATATACACACACATATATATACACACACATATATATACACACATATATACACACATATATATATACACACACATATATATACACATATATATACATATATACACACACATATATACACATATATATACACACACACATATATACACACACACATATATATACACACACACATATATACACACACATATATATACACACATATATATACACATACATATATATACACACATATATACACACATATATATACACATATATACATATGTATATGTATGTGCATATATATGCATATGTATATATATACACAAATATATACATATCGATATGTACATATGCATACACATATACATATGGATTTAAAACCAATTATTTGGTCTCCAAGGTCTGTGGTCCTGAGCCGTGGCAGCAGTAACAATGAAAAAGGTAATAACACGACTATCCTTTACCAAGCGTGCAACCTAAGCTCAACAGTTTACACAGATCAGTTCACTTGTGTTACATGGCCTGTCGTGAAATGCCACCACCGTCATGGCCTCTACAATATTTGGGAGGAAATTGAAACTGAGGTTTAGGGAGGTGACGATGCTTATCCAGGACCACACACAGCCCAGTGCGCTTGAGTAGGTCCGCTCTTAACTACCATGCTAGTTCGTGTTTAGGGTTGTGTGTGTGTGTGTGTGTGTGTGTGTGTGCGTGCGCGCGCGTGTGTGTTTTTAATTGGTGTGTGAATGAGCGTGTGTATGTGCACACTTGCTCCGATGTCCGAGGAAACCAGAGGCGGGCGTTGGAACCCCTGAAGCTGGAGTTGCAGGTGGCTCTGGGATCAGCCTGACGCCAGGCGGGCGCTGAACTCAGGTCATCTGCAGAAGCTGCACAGGGCTATCACTACGCCATCTCTTCTGCCCCACCCGCTTTGTCTTCTCCCCGGGAAGCCCCAGGGCGCCCTCAGCCTCTCACCTGCTCGGATTATAGGTGTGTGCCATCACAACGCCATCAGTTTTCCCAGAAGCCACAAGAAATTGGGCTTTTAAGCCCAAGGCAGAGACCTGAAGCTCAAAGGAGGCCACTCCCTCTGCAAGCTGTTGGGGAGAGCCGGGGGTCCCAGGGGAACAGCTCCGTGCTTACTCTGCTGTGGTGGGTCCTTCGGCTCCCAGGATTACCACTTAGTTAACAAATGTTTACTGAACGCGGAGCACTGAGAGCAACTTAAAAAACAAACAGACAAACAAACAACAAAACCCTTGATCTGGGGGAGTGGATGAAACCCGACAGCCAGCAGACGCCAAGAAAAGCAGGTGCGGGACAGAGAGCCCGGTGTGCGCCTGACGGTGTCTCTGGTGGACAGAGCGGCTTGTGCAAAGGTCCTGTGGCCAGAAGGGGGCAGCAGTGTCTGGCAGTCAGCAGTGCAGGGTGGGAACTGGGAAGGGGAGTAGGTTTAGGAGACACCGTCTTTATTCTGTATCTGATAGAGCTATTAACTGAAGGACTTCCTCACCACGCCCTTCCGCCTCCTTTTATCTCTCGCGGTAGATCAGGCTACTCTCAAGTATTTGCCTGCTTCCTCCTCAAGTGCTGAGATTCAAACTGTGCGCGCCTGCCGCCCAGCTCCTCTCTTGGTTCAGTCCCTTCTCCTCCGCCCTCCAACACGTGCTTAACTTTCTGTCGTGGAGACTTAATCAAAGCCTCAGTCTAGCTTCTTTGTTTGCTGTTTCTTTTGAGATAGGGTCTCTCTGTGTAGCCCCAGCTGTCCTGGAGTTTGCATTGTAGACCAGGCTGGCCTCGAACTCAGAGATCTCTTGCTCCTGCCTCCCAAGTGCTGAGATTAAAGGTGTGAACCACGACGGACCAGCCTAGCGTCTAGTTTTGAGTCTTCCACCTCACACGTTAGTTTCAGAATCAAGCTCTCTGCTTAGCGTGCATGCATACACTGCTGGGGACCAAACTCGGAATCTCATCCGTGCTGGGGAACTTTCTCCCACCAGACAAAAGTTCTCTTTGGGGCTGGGTGTAATGAATGGCACACCTTTAATCCTAGCTCTTGGTGTTGTGGGAAGGGTGCAAAATTCTGTAACTTTGAAACCAGCGTGGTCTACACGTAGTGATTTTCAGGCCACCAGAGAGGTCTGCATAGTCTTAAAAAAAAAAGTTTTATTTTGGCCTTTTGGCCCAAGGCACCTAGGCATGGCCAGGCCGTCTGCCTCTGCACCAAGGGCTGCCCTTGCTCTCTCTACAGTACCTGCTGCTGATGCTTATAGTCTACGTCTTCGAGTGTGCCTCCTGCATCACGTCATACACCCACCGTGACTACGTGAGCCAGGCGGGAGGGGCAGAATGATGCGGAGGGGTCAGGGGCAGAATGATGCTGGGGGGAGGGGCAGAATGATGCTGGGGGGAGGGGCAGAATGATGCTGGGGGGAGGGGCAGAATGATGCTGGGGGGAGGGGGCAGAATGATGCTGGGGGGGAGGGGCAGAATGATGCTGGGGGGAGGGGCAGAATGATGCTGGGGGAGGGTGCAGAATGATGCAGAAGGGGAGGGACAGAAAGATGCTGCGGGGGAGGGGACAGAATGATGCAGAGGGGGGAGGGGCAGAATGATGCTGGGGGGAGGGGGCAGAATGATGCTGGGGGGGAGGGGCAGAATGATGCTGGGGGGAGGGGGCAGAATGATGCTGGGGGGGAGGGGCAGAATGATGCTGGGGGAGGGGGCAGAATGATGCTGGGGGGGAGGGGCAGAATGATGCTGGGGGGAGGGGCAGAATGATGCTGGGGGAGGGTGCAGAATGATGCAGAAGGGGAGGGACAGAAAGATGCTGGGGGGGAGGGGACAGAATGATGCAGAGGGGGGAGGGGCAGAATGATGCTGGGGGAGGGTGCAGAATGATGCTGGGGGGGAGGGGACAGAATGATGCTGGGGGGGCAGATTGATGCTGAGCTGAGGGAGGGCAGGCAAGGTAGTGATGAGGGCATCTCCAGAGTTGCAGGCCACATAGGAGGTGGGCCCCCAACCCTAACCAGCTGACTCCTGCTCTTCCCTGTCCTTCCCCCCTACAGATGGTGTCCAACCCGTCCCTGATAACCAAGCAAATGTTGACCTTCTACAGTGCAGACAGCGACCAGGGCCAGGAGCTAACCCGCCTCTGGGACCGGATCATGATGGAGGTGGGTTGGGCTCTGTGCACTCCCTGGCAGAACAGGTATTTCCACTCAGGGGACACAGGTGGGGTAGCAGTGCCTTTGGTCACTATAGTTTTATAGACTACAGACCCAGAAAGGAAGTGCCCCTTTCAGGTTGGTAAGTGGTGAGACTGTCTGCATTGTAATACATTGTAATGGGAGGTGATTCTCCTCCCATTATAATGACAAGAACAAAAACGGCCTTTACGGTAGCCCAGGCTAGCCTTGAGCCTACGGTTCTTCTCTTTTTGCCTCCCAAAACAAAGCTGTGTGGGTAGCTAGGGATGGAATCCAGGACCTCATACCTTCTAGGCAAGGGTTCTACTGCTTAACTATTCATTCATTACCCAACCTCCCGTCTCTCTCTCTGTCTTTGTATCTCCCTCTCCCTCTCTGTCTCTCTCTCTTAACTTTTGAGCTAGGGTCACTGTAAGTTATCTGGGCTACCCTTCCATTCACTCTGCAGCCCAGGCAGTCCTTGAACTTGTGATTCTCTGTCTGCTTTGTGAGTAGCTAGGATTACAGCCCTGGTCGACCATGTGGAGTTCCTTTATGACATTTTATTTTACTTATTATATTTTAAAATGTGTATTTATTGAGGGTTGGGGAGATGGCTCAGTGGTTAGGTGAGGGGGATCAGAGTTCAGATCTCCAGATAAATGAGAGCTGGGGATATCATCTCTACCTCAGAAGGGGGAGGCCAGGGACACCCCTGCCCCAGGCCTTCACCTCCAGAGCAAGCTGGCTAACTAAACTTCTCAGTCAAAAGGCTCTGCATTGATAGAGATACATTGCCTCAATAAAAGAGATGGAAGAGTCATCCTAGGGTGGTTAAACCAGAAGAGGGCATCGGATCCCCTGGAACTGGAGTCACAGGTGGTTGTGAGCCTCTTAATTTGGGTGATGAAAAAGGAGCCCAGGTTCTCTGCAAGAGCACCCTATGCTCTTAACCTCTGAGCCAGTTCCTCTACCTCTGCTTACTGTTTGTTTTAAGAGAAGAGTTCAGGCTGGAGAGATGGCTCGGTGGTTAAGAGCACTGACTGCTCTTCCAGAGGTCCTGAGTTTAATTCCCAACAACCACATGGTGGCTCACAACCATCTGTAATGGGATCTGGTGCCCTCTTCTGGTGTGTCTGAAGACAGCTACAGTGTATTTATATATAATAAATAAATCTTTAAAAAAAAAGAAGAAGAAGAAGAAGAAGAGTTCAAACCCAGTGTGGTGGCTCATGCCTTAACCCCTGCAGGTAGATCTTATAAATTCAAGGCCAGCCAGGGCTGCATAGTGAAACTCCTCTCTCCAAAACCAGCCAAATAACCAAACAATCAAAATGACACAAGCTGGGCATGGTGGGATAGAGCTTTAATGTCAGCACTCGGGAGGCAGAGGCATCCCCATCCCTATGAGTTCCAGGACAGCCAGGGCCACACAGAGAAACCCTGTCTCCAAAACCAAACCAGACCAAAAAAAAAAAAAAAAAAAAGAAAAAAAGAAAAAAAGAAAAAAAAATCCCAAAGCCACACTTTCACTACATAGCCAACCTAGACGGTAACTTATTCCAAAGCTTTGGCTAGCCTCGAACTTATTCTTCTGTTTCATTCTCTTGAGTACTGAATCAGCACAGGCATATCCTGCCACACCCAGCCCTCCAAGCACTTTTAAAACAGAGGTTCCTTTCGTCCAGGCCAGTCCTTGGGTCGTATTCGCCTAAGGATGACTTTAAAATCCCTATTCTTCTGATCCCACCACAGTTCAGAGATTCAGGTCTCTGAGACAAGGCACACCCATGGTTTCCTCAGAAGCTGCATTCTTCTCTCTTTTCCAAGACAGGGTTTCATGTGTGTAGTGCTGACTCCTTGAAACTCACTCTGTAGATCAGGCTGGCCCTAGAGATCTGCCTGCCTCTGTCTCCCAAATACTTGGATTAAAGGCGAGGCTGCAGTCTTAATTGCATCCAACATAATACTGCAAAAGAAGAAGAAAAGGGGGAGAAAGAAGAACCCCAGCTCAGGTCAGCCCAAGTCTGCAGGGGCCCAGAAACCATGTTTGAGGGGTATCCACGCTTGTTTTCCTCAGCTAAGAGCCGAAGCTAAGGGTTTCAGATGGAATACTCATTTGGTCTGGGCATTGAGTACATCGCTGGACTCCTAGCACTTGGGAGACTGAGGCAGGCAGCCCCCAGTTTGAAGCTAGCCTGGGTTACACAGTGAGGCCCTGGCCCCAAAACAACAACACACCACTCACTGGGTTGAGAAATGCCATCAAGTCTGCTTTTTATAATATAACATTTGATTTAGAAATTGTTCTGTGCATGAGTGTCTGTGTGTATGCATCCTTGTGTGGGGGTGCCCACAGAGGTCGTCATTTTCTGGAACTGAAGTTATGGGTGGATGTGAGCCACCCAACATGGGTGCTGGGAACTGAATTTGGATCCCCTTGAAGAGCAGGGTTATCAGCAATCATTCGGGCCAAATCTATTAGCTTACTGGTTTACACACACACACACACACCACCTCACCTCTAGCCCTGCCTGAACCCTGGCTCTTTCTCCAGCAAGAGTGCTGTGGCACATCAGGCCCCATGGACTGGGTGAATTACACATCAGCCTTTCGATCAGCCACCCCGGAAATGGTGTTCCCGTGGCCCCCATTGTGCTGTCGTCGGACAGGGAACTTCATTCCCATCAATGAGGATGGCTGCCGAGTAGGCCACACGGACTACCTATTTACCAAGGTGTGTCTCTTTGCCCCCTGTTTTTTCCCTTCTCCCTTCCTACTGCCTGTCTGTCTGTCCTACTGTCTTCCCGATTCTCCTCTCTGGCCTTCTCTCTCCCTTCTCCCTGGTCCTCCCAGCTCTTTGGGTCAACCGGATGCACAGACGCGCTGATTCACACCGGATGTCAGCAGCTGGTTGGTTGATAATGAGAGACTCAACAGGAATGTTATCAGCTCCTGGAGCTGGGCCTTGCATGGGGGCCCGTCAAACTGCCCACTTAGTAAACTGAGGCAGTCTGGTCATGGGTTCATGGCCTGAGCAACAGTGAGAACTCTGGCCAGGCCTCAAAAGTAAAAAGGAGCCAAGACTAGGTAGGGTTCAGTGGTAGAGTGCCTATATTAAATCCCCACCCCCACCTCCAGGCCCCCCCACCCCCATGAGGGGCTGAGGGCGTGGTTTGGTGAGATTGACTTTCCTAAGCACGTGGGAGGGTGTGGTTTCAGTCCCGGGTACCACTGGAATCCAGAAATAACAGCTGAAAGACCATTGAGGTGGTTGGCGCACATCTATGACCTTACTTGCAGAGGATTACTGTCAGTTGGCGGCCAGCCTGGGCGACATAAAAATAATAACAGCTGTGTGTGGTGGCGCCTGTGGCTACAAGTCAGGTTGTTAGATCAGGCTCTGAGTGGAGCTGTCGCAGGGCACCCCATCACCAAGGATTTAGCAGATTGTAAAACTGGGGTTCAGAGAACCGGAATCGTCTTCTACAAAGGGCAGAGCTCCAGACGTGCTTGCAATCTGATAGGGTCACATGCTCTGGACTTTGCTTCAGCTGCTTCGAGGCTGGATCAGGAAGGTGACCCTGGTATAGGGCTCTGGTCTTGCTCATCCCGGTCTCTACTGAGCGGGTATCAGAAGTAGATGAAACCTAACGCTGGAATCCTTGGGGTTTATGGGAAGCACAGAAAACCAGGCTGAACATAACCAGGTTCACAACGATCAGAATGGCCCCTGCTGCCTCCGGGGCTGGGGGTTCACGAGCGCTTTCCTGGCTAAGGGTCCCAGAAGGCAGGCATGGCCAAAATTCCCATTGTAAAGATGGGAAAACCAAGGCAAGGGGAAGAAAAGGAGGTCTCCCAGGGCACATGGTGACTTTCCATCACCCACCAGCCTCGAGTGGCATTTTCACAAGCCCCTGCTTGTCCCTCTCTCCAGGGTTGCTTCGAGCACATCGGTCATGCCATTGACAGCTACACGTGGGGCATATCGTGGTTTGGCTTTGCCATCTTGATGTGGACAGTGAGAGATGGGACACCTGTGGGCTGTGGGGGAGGGAGCTGTGGGTGTCCGGGGGTGTGGGTGTGGACTTGGGGGAGACGTGGGTGGGTTGGGCCTAGAGTACCCAATCATATTGTTTGCCCACCCAGCTCCCAGTGATGATGATAGCCATGTATTTCTACACCACGCTCTGAGGAGGAAGGGGAGACCATAGATACACTCCGCTTCTCTACTGCGCTTGGACACCGTACACCTCCGCCCCACCCTACCTCTGTGTACCTCAGCCACAGCCCACCCCATCGACCTCCCTCCATTTTCCCCTCTTGCAATCCCAACGTCCCTTTCTAGATGTAGGAGCTGCCCTGGACCCTCGATGTGCCCCCCTGGTCCCGGATCTTGTGTGCCTGGACTCTCTTGACCCCGTCTCACTTGGCAGATCTGCTGACAACAAATCCTGTCCCCAGAGACTTCTCCCTGCTCCTGACTACCCATCATGCACCTCTCTCTGTGGCTTCCAGGACTTTTTGCAGGCGTAGCCACTGTTGCTCAGTAGTTTGTATAAGCTCTTATAGACCTAGATCGCTGTGAGAGGACGGTGACACATTCTGCTGTGGCCATTGTGGGGGTCCCCGTCAGCACCTTAACGTGTCTGAGCGTGGACTGGAGAACCAATAAATACTGGCTGGTTGGATGAGCTGAAGAGTTTGTTCTGTTTGAGGTGAGATCTTACTCTGAAGCCCGAACTGTCTCTGGAATGTGTATGTATTACATATGTATGTATGTGTATATGATGTGTAAGTATATAATTGAAGACGAGGCGATCCCACTGCCGCCGCCTCCCCACTGAGAGGTTGCAGGTGTGACCCACAATCCCCTTCCCTCCCCATCCTCACCTCTGGAATGCTGATGTCCCAGGCACGCAGCATTCCACCCAGCTCGAGTGAGTTTACTGAGTGAGTTTATTTTCCTTTGGGGACAAGGGTGATTGAGTAGGGAGCAAGAGAGTGGCCGAAGTCCAGATGGCATCACGTGGGGTTAACCGGCCCATGCCATTGGTTCAAAATGGCTGGCTTCAGGCACGTCTGGATACAGGAGTACAGCCTTGGTTTCCAGAAAGGTTTTGAGTTTTTCTCTTTGTTCTTCGTGTGTGTGTAAATCAGGTTCTCTGGTGTATTCTGTATACACACACACACACACACACACACACACACACAGTCACAGTGAAAGGAGGCCAGAGGAGTGCCTTTCCCTGCCCTTCCCCCTCTTCCCTTAAGATAGTCTCACTGAACCTGGAGCCCAACAGTTTTTCCCCAGGCTAGACTGACTGGCCCGGTGAGCCCTGCCCACCTGCCTTTCTCTTCTCCATCCACTACTACTGATTTTTGAAAACTAAGATCTGAACTCAGGTTCTTGGAAATAAATAAATAAAAAGGAAGGACATGATTGCGGTCAGGTATGGTGGAGGAGAAAGTTCATCACAGATCAAAGAGACAGCACGGGAAGAAAGTGGGAGTCAGAGCCGCCTATCTGGGAGAGTCCAGAGTGTACAAGACCCCCGAGCCTTTCGAGAAGGGGGGGAGGGGAAGCCAGGAGGACAAAGAAGGAAGGTAACCGAAAGGACTGGATTGTACAGGGAAGGGCAGCTGGGGGAAGGGCAGTCCAACCCCTGGCCTGGAGTTTAGGTTACGAGGCAGGGCATGCCAAGCCAAACCTGGTAACAGGTAGGGACTGAGGAGACCCAGCTTCCTTCACTTTGATAAGTTAAAATAGGTACCTCAGCTGTTTGTCCACAGTTTGGTCATTGATCAGTCCTTACCCGCAGAAGTTTTGTACCTGACTAACATCACTTTTTTTTTTTTTTTTTCGAGACAAGGTTTTTCTGTGTAACCCTGGCTGTTCTGGAACTCACTCTGTAGACCAGTCTGGTCTCAAACTCAGAGATCCACCTGCCTCTGCCTCCCGAGTGCTGGGATTAAAGACTATTATTTGACTTACTTAATTCTATTTGTTTGGTTGTTCTTTTTTGTTGTTGTTGTTGTTGTTGTTGTTTTGTTTCTGAGACAGGGTTTCTCTGTATAGCTCTGGCTGTCCTGGAACTTGCTCGGGCGAATCAGAGATCTCCCTGGCTCTGCTTCCTTGAGGGCTGGGATGAAAAGTGTGGGGTACAAGCACCAGGCACTTTTTACTATTGTTTTAGATGACTTATATTACATGTATGGCTGCTTGGCTTGCATGTGTTTGTCTGTGGACATACATGCAGGTGCTCTTGGAGGTCAGGTCCTCTGTAACTGGAGTTATAGATGGCTGTGAACCACCGTGTGGGTGCTGAGAAGCAAACCCAGGTCCTCTGGAAGACTAGACAGTGCTTATAACTACCGAGCCATCTCTCCAGCCTCTTGTAGACCTTTTTTATTTTGAATCATGGATTTCTCTCAAGCCCATCCCCCACTCCACTACCAGATAGAATGCTGAAGAAGCTGTGTGTGTTGGCACATAGCTATGATGCCAGGGCCTGGAAGGTGGAGGCTGAATGACTAGGAGTTAAGGTTTTGAAGAAATTAGAGGCCAGCATGGGCTACATGAGGGTCTATCTCAAAACAATACAAAGGCATAGAAAATAATAGACTACAAGAGTTTTCTTTCTTTTGGGCTGAATAGATGGCTCAGAGGTTAAGAGCACCGGCTGCTCTTCCAGAGGTCCTGAGTTCAAATCCCAGCAACCACATGGTAGCTCACAACCATCTGTAACCGGATCTGATGCTCTCTTCTGGTGTGTCTGAAGACAGCTACAGTGTACTCATATATAGTAAATAAATAAATCTTAAAAAAAAGTTTTCTTTCTGATAGATGGGCATTGTAGTACATATGTGGTTTTTCCCAGAACTGAGAAATCAGAAAAGGATGGAGAGCTGAGATTCACCTGCGTGCTGTTTAGCCAAACATCTTCATTTCTGCTTTGTTACCCAGGAAAAGATCTGCCCAGTCCAGTGGAGAAAAACCAGAGAAGCCAGGAGCTGGCATCACACCAGGGTCTTTATTTCTTAGATATTTTGACATTTCTTTTTTTAATATTTATTTATTATATATATAATGTATGTGTGTATATATATGTGTGTGAATATATATGTATACCGTGTGTGTGTATATATATGTGTGTGTGTATATATATACCGTAGCTGTCTTCAGACACACCAGAAGAGGGCATCAGATCCCATGACAGATGGTTGTGAGCCACCATGTAGTTGCTGGAATTGAACTCAGGACCTCTGGAAGAGCAGTCAGTGCTCTAACCACTGAGCCATCTCTCCAGCCCAACACTTGCAATTTTTTAAAAAGCTTTTGTGTGGGTGCTGGGGATCCGAACTCAGGTCCTCAAGATTGAGCAGCAAGCCTTATATCCACTGAGTCATCTGTCCAGTGCAAACACTTACGTTTTAAGGAGTTTTTAAAGACGTGTCATTGCTGGTTGTGCAAAATGTATGTGGAGGGAAGAATTCTTCTGCCAAGCATTTTTGCGCTTGCCCTAAGCAGTTCAGCCAGGCCAGGCCTTGCTGTAGATGGGGAGCTCTCAGGCAGCCCTGGCCTGTGGGGCAGGGGTGCAGTCAGACACCCATATCTGTCCAGGGTGTGCCACCAACCCCTCTGGCTCCTCTTGTCCAAATACCTGCTGAGTGGCTCAGCTGGGTGAACAGCCATGTGGTTTGAGGGAGACAGCCTGGGCTGGCAGGACAGGTTTCTCCTTCCTGGTCCAGTGCCTGTGGGGAGGAGGGGAGTGGAGAGGTAAGGACCAGGTCAGAACAGGGATCTTCGGAGGAACCGGAACAGGTAGCCACCCAGAGTCCTGAGATCTTCCAGCCTTTTCCCTTCTCTTGACAGTGTTGTTTCTCTGGCTCCGCCCCCTTGCCCCGCCCATGGCCTAATTCCTCACCTGACATGGAGGGGCCCATGTGGTTTGGTCCCTTGCCACTTCCCTGTGCTTATCTCTCTTTCCTGCCCCACTGAGCCTCTCCTGTGAATTCGTAGAAAAGAAAGAATGATGTCATGACCCATAACAGCGAGCCGGGCACAAACCATTTCTCTTTCGCCTGTGAGGGTAAGTTACTGAGAAGTTGTTGTCTTCATTCAAATGGAAAGCTCACATCCCTGTACCCGACCAGGTCCATTGCTTGAACCTGGATGGTCCCTCAGGAGCGCACACAAAATACATACTCACTAGGAGAGTGGAAAAGCAGGGACTGGCTAGGTGTGGCAGCTCACGCCTTTTATAAAACTTACTTTCTAAGCCAGGTGTGGTGATAACTTGCTGCTTATCCCAGCACTGGGAGACGGAGACAGGTGGTCTCAAGTTTGAAACTAACTTGGGCTACATAATAACATCCTGTCTCTCACTCAAAGGGGGGAGGGGCAGATAGATGCCAGGCAGTGGTGACACATGCATTTAATCCCAGCACTCGGGAGGCAGAGGCAGGCAGATCTCTGAGTTTGAGGCCAGCCTGGTCTACAGAGAGAGAGTTCCAGGACAGCCAGGGCTACACAGAGACACTGGTCTCAAAAAGGCCAAAAAGCGTGTGTGTGTGTGTGTGTGTGTGTGTGTGTGTGTGTGTGTGTGTTTAGTATAACACTTGCCTAGCATGCACAAAGCTCTAGGCTGGACCTTCAGCAATACAAAAACAGGAGGCATGTGGGCCAGTAAGATGGCTCAGTGGGTAGAGGAGCTTTGCTGTATGTGTAAGTGACTTTTCTGTTGCTGTGGCCAGTGCAGTGTATAGAAGAAAATGTTTATCTGGGCTTTGGGTTTCGAGGATAAGAATCTCTCGTGGAGGGAGGTACAGTATTCATGTCGGCCAGAGGCAGAAGCTGAGGCATCACGTCTCCAGCTGGAAATCTGGAGGGGAGACTTTAAATTCTCCAAGCCTGTGTTGTCTTTCCTTTAGCAAAGCTGTACACCCCCCATGACTTCTCAGAACAAGCCCACCAAATGAGGATCAGTATTCAAATGCCAGAGCCTATGGGAGACTTCTTGTTCAAACATCACACCATGAAAGTTCGACAACCTGTATAATCAGCCAGCAGGAGAGAACCCCCAAGATAATGCCCTTCAGAGGCATTCTCCCAGTGACCCATTTCCTACAACCAGGACTCAGTTTCTCATAGCTAGTTCATCCATGAATCATCAATGGATTGATTAATCTATTAATGAACTGAATGTTTTTAATGATCCCATTTATACCTCAATATGGCCACCAGATGGGGACCAAAGATTATACCCTTCCTGTCCTCATGCTTAAGCATTGAGAGAAATCAATCAATCAATCAATCAATCTCTTCTCTCTCTTTCTCTCTGAGACAGAATTTGATTATGCCAATTCTTCAGGACTACATTTAAGTCTAAAATCCAAAATTCTAAAACCTAACCCCTAGGACTAGGGAGATCTGCTCAGAGGGTAAGAGTGTACATTGTACAATCAGGAGGACCTGAGTTCAAATCCCCTGATCCCTTGTTAAAAAAAAAAGCCAGTGGTGATAGGCTGTGCCTACAACCCAACTACTATGGGTTGGACATAGGACGGTGAGACAGTTGGATCACTGGGACTAGCTGGGAGCCTAGCTCCAAGAGCTGTGAGACACCTTGTCTAAAGGAAGGGGTTGGGAGAGCAGGGGCCCCTGACATTCTCCTAGGATGGTGGGGTAGCAGTGGGAGGGAGGGGATGGTAGGTGATAAATTATTTCTCCACCGGTGAAATGAGCCAACTCAAGCCAGATTCTATTAAATGCAGGTTTCCTGGGAAGCTGTTCTTGGGTGAGTTCACTGGCCAGGGAAATCACAGGGGTGGGGGTGGGGGGAAGGTTTCGGGAACAGAGAAGGAAAGCAAGATAAGGACCCAAAAGTCTGGATTATATAGGGAAGAGCCCCTGGGGGAAGGGCAGCTCAGCCCCTGGGTGGAAAGTTCAGGGCTGGGGCAGGGTATGCCAGGTAGAGATGCTGACAGAACCTGGAGACCAGGTCTGCTTTGATATATAAAATATGCACAGCAGTCCCTTATGAAATCAAAAGGTGAGCATGGGTCGGGAAGGAGTTAAGGGTATGTTCAAAATATCCATGTACGAAAGTCTCACAGAATTCATTAAAGTATATTTTAAAAAGCAACTGACAAGTCATAATAAATACTAGAGCAGGAAAAACAACAAACAAACAAAAAAACCCACAAACCCCTCATTTGTAGATAAGGCAGATCAGACCCTATTTCATATCTACAAGATCAACTGTGTTCAATCATAATGTAGTGTTTTGTTAGTTCGCCTCTCTTTTCCTCTCGGACAGGTTCTGGATATGCCGCTCTGACCGGCCTCCAACTAAAGATTCTCCTACTTCGTTTCCCAAATTCTGGGATTACAGTCTAGCTCCTATCATTCTCCATTCAACCCGATGTAGCTCGAAGGCCGGGCTCTCACGAGAACAGCGACTGGACTTGTGAGACTTGAGACAGTGGGTTTCACCTTCAGAGGTTAAGTGATACAGCGTTGGTCCTATGCTAAGGTCGACGTGCACAATGCGATCGGTGGAAAGGGCTGAATCAGCTGCCGCTAATGCTACAACGCTTCCTTTCAACCCTTGGAGGGCTTTTACATTTGTGGGTACTGAGGCAGGATCGTGTGCTGCTTTTTATTGTATGTATGTATGTATGTATGCATGTATGTATGTATGTATGTATGTATGTATGTATGTATGTATAAGGATAGTCATCCTGCTCATCCCCGTCTCCTCTCTGCAGCTGTTCCGTAGGCCTAGAAATAGGAAGTACTCCTAGCGGAGAAAAGCTGCGGGCTCCACGCCTCCGGCCCGCTGATCAATCAACAGCGAGAGCAGCCTTGGAGCCAATCAGAAGCGGCAGCGGCAGATCAAGGCCTGCCTCTTTGAGAGCGCCCTCGTATCTCATTGGTTGTGGCTCAGGGCCAGCCAATGAGCGGTGCCACCGCAGGCTGGGCCCAGAACTGGTTTGTGCAAGGTGCCTCCCTGGCCGAGATCCAGGGGTTACTTGATCCTGGGCGCTGCGGAGTTACTCTGTGGCTGCTGGCTCAGCAGGCTGTCAAGCCGTGAAGAATTATAAGTGCTTTATTCAATAGAATGGAAGTGTTTATCTAAACAAGCCAATCATGACGGGTCAGGGCACCGCTACCCATACCCATGGCTGGGGCAGACGTCCTCCCTGCTGGAATACTTTCTGGTGAGGGTGAGGCTGGCTAGTCATGCATGCAGTCCGTGGTGGTTTAGGAAAAGAGCCTTAGGAAAGGGGGCTCTCTAATTCCTGCCGCTGGGCTGACGTTTGAGGCCCTTCCAATTTAGTGTGGTGGTCCCCTACATTCTCTTCCTACTTCCCCCACTTTGTTAGTGTCCAACAAAGCAGATAGCTTCAAGGTCCCAATGTGCTGGTGAGTGCTAACGCACCTTCACATTTGCCTGGGCTTGCTAGAGAGATGGCTTGGTGGTTAAGAGTGTAGTCGCTTTCTTTCAGACCCGGTTTGGTTCCAGCATTCACGTCAGGCAATTAATAACTGCTTCTAACTCCAGCTCCAGGATCTAACACCTGTCTTCTGAGGGCATCTTCTCGTCCTGAGCGGGGTGGGGGTGATTGAGGAAGGGGGAAAAAAGGGAGGGAAAGGAAGAGTCTCATGGAGCCCTGGATGGTCCGGCACTCTGCCTCTAGAATGTAAATAAGGTGTTTTTCCCCCTTTATTTTTAGGTAAAAATTTATGGTACAAAGTGGGCATGTGCAGTAATGTTCCCTTTCCAAATGGGCATGTGTAGCCTCCCTAATAAATTTTTTATCCTTCTTTTGATGGAGACCACTCCCTTAGAAACTATTTCCATGTTCCCCTCCTAAACTGCAGAAAATAAAACTTTCTCCAATTTTTTTTTAATGTCCGGCTATATTTATTTGAACTTTGCACTCACCAAGACACAAACTCCTTGTGTTCGATTACAATCAATAGATTGTAATTTCCGCATATTGTAGGGGGTTAGAAGTAAGCTTGAATTTTCAGATTGGAGGTGCTCAAAGAGCAGGGCATAAACAGGAAAGATGTTAGTTTCCTTAAGTTTGTGTTGAAGGAGTCTTAAGGTCTTTAACCATGACAAAAAAGGTCAGTAGAGAGGGCAGAAAAGGGCAAAATCTGTGGCCAATCAACACTGTTGACTGGCTACATGGCATCTCACCTTCACGCCTCGCCACTTACACACCTTCAGACCAATCAGACTCAAGGCCCGAGTCCCACAGCCAATCAGCTGCAAGGAGAAGCCAGTTGCTTCCCTGGCTGGTCAGCGCCCAACGGGCACCAATAGGAAAAGAGCGGGTCCAGCGCTGCAGCCAATCAGTGTCCGTCTCCGGATCAGAGGCTGTGCACGCGCTGGCCTCGAGCTCCTGGCCTTGCGTTGATCCCCATTTTCTAACGGCCACTCTGGCCCGAGCTGGCCTCAAAGTGGGTGAGGTTGATGTGGAAGGAGACCAAACTGGTAAGTGCTACGGCTTTTCTTTTTCTTTGATATTGGGCCTAGCCCAGAGAATGCTAGGGCATAGGTGGGGGTGTCCTCGAGGGACATTGTCAAGGGTCATGTGTTTCTTGGTCATTGTGGGGCCCAGGTTGGACAGGAGAGGCAGCTTGCCCTTTTGTTATGGTCCCGGAGGCCAGCTTATGCTGAGGTGGGAAAAGCCACCAGCACTTCCTGGCTCGGGCAGCTGGAAAGCGAGGCTTGTGATTCACTGGTATGCACGTGGTGACAAGTTTTCTGGGGTCTTGGGACCCGGCGTGGACTGGAATGAATGTTCATGAGGCGCACTGGGAAATCAATGTCCGTTTTTCCAGGCCGCATAGATAGTTGGTTTCCCGACTTGAAGTGCTTTGGTATTGGATCCAGAGTGTTGGCCCAGTGGTTCTCTGGAAGTTCTGGGGAGAAAGCTTCTAAATCCCAGCCAAGCCTATTGCCCAACGGGAACTGATACTTCCCTTATTGGATCTGTGGCTTTTCAAAATTTGGGCATGCCCAAACCTTCCCATGCTCTTGACCTGTAAGTATAGAGCACTTGTGCTGGCCTGGGGAGGGAGCTGTGTGAGAACCTCTGCACCTTAAGGAGATGTCTTCACTGTGATCTTTTACATTGGTAATTTTGGTTGAGACAGGGGCTTGCTATATACTTCTAGTCTGTCCCCAGTCTTGTGATCTTCCTGCTTCAGCTTCTGGTGATGGAATTAGAGCCTGCCTTCCATTCCTGGGTCACTGGACCTTTTGTTGTTTTAACCTGTGGGGCAGTGTGCTGACACCTAATTTCACTTGGCTGTTTAGTGGTGTTAAGGTCTTCAGGGTACTTCTGGGTACATCCAGAGTGTAGATGTGGAAGACAGTCCCATGACTGGGCGTCCATGGTCTGTTTGCTCTTGAAAACCACCAGGAAATGTGTGCACGTGTGTGCACGTGTGTACATGTGTGTGTGTGTGTGTTTAGTGGGAAGAGGGTTAAAGGGATTGCAAAGATGATGAGAATAGGCCCGGGCTTCACAGCATTCTGTGGGATTCGTTTTATTTACTCATATGTGAGATGGTATGGTTGTCTGAAATGGTCCGTGTTTAAGGGCTGCTCCTATGTCTGGATGGTGAGGTCCTGAGCAGACCTTATTCCGTACTATGTACAGATTCTGGGTGAGACCACAAAGTATCCACTTTTCCTCATGCTTGCTGTAGGTCTCATATACTGACCTTCACATCCATCCCCAGTCAATACAGGACCTCAAGTGTGTGTGTCTGTTACAGATAGTCCACTCTCACGGATGGGCAGTTGAGGCCTATCTGGACTTAGTGTGTGGACTCAGCATCATTTGGTCCAGTAAACTCTGAATTCCCAGAATATAGTCTAGGTGTGTATGTGTCTGTGTGTATGTGTGTGAAAGTTTATATATATGTGTATGTAAGTTTGTGTATGTATGTGTGTAAATGAGTGTGTGTAGAGGGTTCTCTCAGCACCCCAGTGGGTACTTCCTTGATGCTCTGGGACTCTTCAGCCCTCGAGGAGGAACACAGGCCCAAGGAGGCCAAAGTGGGGCCTTCTGCTTGGGTTTAGGTAAATACTGATATTTGATATGGTCTGAAGCAGCCCCCCATAAAGTGACTAAGGATTTGGGGAGAGTTTTGCCCCATAATAAGACTGAAGAAGGGATCGTGAAGATGAGATGGTTTCTGACAGCTAGTCCAGTTCCCTTACCATCTAATCTACAAAAGGTGAGCTATCAGGGTCTTTATGACCCTGGTTCAGCTCCTTTGGGTACTGACTATATTTTGTTCTTGGGTTGAACAGAGTGTCGGGTTTTTTTTTTTTTTTTTTTTTACTTTTATTATTTATTTTCATGTGCTGGTTTAAGGGAAGAAAGGAATTCACCAGATGTGTCCCTCTGCTCTGGTATGCGTGGGATGTACCTGACTCCAGTGAACAACTCAGAAGTTCCTCTCAGATTTGGATAATTGGTTTTAACACATGTAAACACTCTGGGGAGTGGGCCTTCATTTGGGGAAAATGTGCTCTTGGAAGATTTTTGTTCTAACACAGTTTTTTTTCTAAATTGAATTCTGTTCGGCTTGGCTTGGGAGTGGACTCGGTATTTAAAACACTTGGGGCACAGGGAGGTGTAGTGGTTGATAGCTGTAATCAGAGCTCTTGGGAGGCAGGTTGGGAGGATTGAAGGAAGACCAGCCTGGGCAGTCTGACAGACAGATCAGACCTCAAAACCGAAAAGGGTGAGGGAAGACGAGAGGAAAACATTTTTCATAAAGCAACCACCCCTGGCATGCTGTAATGGTGTGAGTTTAACTGTAATGTGTACATAGAGTTAGTACTCGTCACATTAATCGGCGCTTTGCATTACAATCTAAGCTTTGATTTTGCACCTGCTGTGTGCACTGAGCACACAGTCCCTTTATTGTTTCATTGGCCAGTCCTACTGACAGGAATAAAATGTCAGGCTGCAAGTTTGACTCGGTGATACCGAGTCATGAAAGAGAACAGAGAAAGCTGGGCATGACGGCTCATTCCCAGAACCCCCAGCATTTGGAACGCTACAGCATGAGGAGTTCCGTGAGGTCAGCCTGGGCTATAGACCTTATCTCAAAGAACAAAGACAAACTAACAACAGAACAGCACGGTGATCGTCCTCCAATCATTTGTCCAAATCTATGCACTTTAGCTTCTGCCTGGACACAGGGTTCTAACCTGGGAGTTCTAGACTGCGCCCGGGAGAGGCTGCTGTCTGCATGAGCCTGGCAAGCAGGAAGTGGGGACGGTTGTTGTTGGCTCATTATGTTGCTCAGGTTGACCTCCAACTCACAATCCTCCTGCCTTAGCCTCCGGAATGCTATGATGACCAGCAAGTGCTACTTTTCTCAGAGATGGAACACACTGCAAGAACAGTACGTCAGGTTATAAATCAGAGGCTGGTGCAGCAGGTTAGTCGGTTTGGAAAAGGATTGAACTGGAAATTACCCTTCATGAGGATCTAATAGGATACTGAGATTGTTACCCTGGGGGTATGCGTGGGTCTTGCGGTGGGAGAGCATCATGAGAGATGTCATCCTGTCACTGTCACGGCATACTATCTATCGGTAGAATGAAGAGGTGTTGAAGGGAGAGCCTTCCTTCAAAATCCTGGAGAGGTGCTTTCTTAGAACAGATAGGCTCCATGTACCGCATAGTGGGGGTCCTGAAGAAAAGGCATCTGATCCAAGAAGATTTTCAGACTTGTCTAGGTTTTTTAAAAATAAGGTAGCAGGAAGTTCCATAGCATGAGATTTAGTCTAGCATGGTCTATGACTCCTGGCAGTACAAGGAGCCAGGTATTAGATGGAACCATGACCTTATCTTGCAGTTGCAAAGGGAGAGGGTCTGCACAGAAGGCCTTCGTAACTGCATCCCAGAGAGCAGCAGCGGGTTGTGGCTAAATGCCTGAGAGATAAAGGCAGTTACAGGGCCTGGGATCTAACAAGAAGTAGTGTCCCCACTCTTGCAAGTCAAAGCGGGCTGTCAGATCTGTTTCTCTTGTCACTACTTAATGCCAAGCGTCTATAATTGCTCTTCCATGGCTGTAGGAGATGCCAGCCAGAGAAGGGCCCCCCAGTGTCACCAGCATAAGGGCTCAGGTGCAAAGGGCCCTGAGAATACCTCTAAGGGCCCTCTCTAAGGGATAGCCTTACTGTGGGAAGACATCAAGTGGGAGGCAAGATGGGGTTTCCTATTCTTTGTTGCCTTTTGTTTACTCTGTGGGGAACCCCCTGGCTCTTTTCTCATTTAGTGCCCTGAAAGCCTCCTGTCAGTCCCCATGGACTACCTTTGAGTAGCCCCTACTTCTTGATCATGCGTGGGTAAAGCACACTAAGGGGCAGCTGAGTCACTGACAGCAGAAGGGAGGGGCTTCCTCCATCCGGCCATGCGGCTGCTGTCAGACCCCAGTGCCTTCCCTCTACCAATGTGGCTTTGCCACACTTCTTGTTTTTAGAGACTGTTTTTTGTGTTGGAGGAAGGTTTGTCTTTGTTTGCACATCTGTCAGAAGGACTAGCATTTTATATGCCTTTTACACAGCCGTATCTAGTATGATCCCGAGCGTGTGATGTTAGGAATTAGAAAGCTCAGAAGTGGAAAATATTTAACATTCAGAGGAGCAGATGAGCACAGGGTGCCATTTGCATTTTCCCTTTCATTCTGACTCATCTTCCCCTATCTCTACCCTGCTAAACCTTCACCAGCCTCACCCACTGACACACCCTGTCTGATCTAGGAGGGTTGATTGACACCTACCTGCACCCCAGCTAGAACAGGAGGGAAGGCATCCTAGGTTTGGAGGGAAAGAGTAATAGAAGGCCGGACTGAACACCTCGGAATCCTGGAGCCAAGGGAGAAAAGCAAAACTGACTGTCCGTTATTGGCTTGGGGCGGGTGGGGGGGAGTGGGCAGAAGTTAGGGAGAGACCTCGGAGCTGATTCTGCCACCATAGCAGCCTAGCCACTGTGGCTTGTTCCTCCTCTCACTATTTATTCCATCTGTATGACACATCAGACCCATTCCACCAACGAAAAGAGCAGCGTAGAGACCAGATTGATAAAATGCAAGGAAAGAAAGAAAAACAACTTGACTCTCAAAAGGCTTTTTAACCCTCCCTCAGATTAAAGAGTACCAACGCTGGGTGTGGTGGTACTGGCTGAGACAGGATGGTAGAGATGTCAAGACTAGCTTGAACTACACAGGAAGAAAGCATATGAAGGCTTATGAGAGGGCGGGGGGGGGGGAAGAGTTGGAAATCTCCAGGGTCCTTGACCCTTGAGCAGAAAATGAAAGAAACCTCTGGTTTTGATTTCAGAGAAATGTCATTTGTCATCAGCCCAGGAAAAGGAGATTTTTCTCTTCGAAGACCACCACAGGCTTCCTGGGGTTGCCCCCCTCAGAGTCTGCTGGGAGGATCTGAGTCATACACACTTAGTCTTTGCTGTGGTCCAGAGGACAAGGGTCAGTCTCATAGAGTAAGTGAGGCTTGATGTACTAAGCCAGGAGGAAAGGGAGAGGCTTGGCCTTTCATCTCCCTCTGCTTCAAATTCTGTGTTCTCTCCTTCTCCTTCTGAGGTGTCAGAAATGGTCTCCAGCTACTCCATGCTATGGGCACTTCTCAGACGCAGAACTAATAGCAGCTAAATGCTGTGTTGTGCTCACAGACCCCTCGCTCATGCATGGTACTTCATCTTCACCCCACCTCTGAAGGACACCACGAGGTGACTGAGGGACGGGTGACTTTCCCAAGGTGACTCAACTAGCAAATGGCAGAGATGAGGCTTAGACTGTGACCATCCCAAGTCCCTGTCACCACAGGCTCACATCTTTGACTATAAGGAACTCACAAGTGAGTTGGGGTGAGGAGGCAAGGCATCCTGGGTTGTTAAAAGTAGATCTGGAGTCTCTCTCATAGGTCTTAAGCAGAGACAGAGTAAAGCCACACCCCTCTGGGGGACTGTGGCAGACTGATACTTGGGATGACTGAGGACAGGGGTGGGGCTAGCTGGGGGTAGGTGGGCAGGAGCCCCAAGAGCAGTAGAGAGCATGCGGTGCTAGGAGGCAGCTACAGAGGTGAGTTACTGTATCTCCCAAATGAGGTTTTCCTCCTCTAACCTTCTTTCTGTCTGCTCCTGGCCAACCTGCATCCCTCAGCCCAAAGTGTGCAAGTAGTTTCTCTCTCTCCTCCCCCCACCATGCTGCATATTCATGGAGGGTCTGCAGAGCTAGGCCTGCTAGATGCTAAGGATTGTAGGCTTATCTCTCTTTCCGTCTCGGGCTCCAGAATTCTGGTGGCCTCTGCCCATGATGGTTTTGATGTGTGATTAAACTCTTGAATTGTTGGGCACTTTCTGAGTCTTCGTTTTTCGGCTTATGAAAACCAGAACTCAACCCCTTCTTATCCTCATTGTGAGAGGAAACAGCTTCCCCTTCTCCAGTCTCCCTTTCCTTCCTTCCTTCCTCAGGCACCAGAGCCTTCTGCAAAACTCTTGTGTGGCTCCCTTAACTCACTGGATGGTAGTTTCTGCTCTTTTCTAATTCCTTCTCTGCGGGTGTGTTCTAGAAGCTTCAGTCTTACAGAGACAACTGTGTGATGCCCTAGAGTCTGCTCTCCTGCCATGTGACCTGTCTTGATGCCTTCTCTGGCTTTATGGGCTCACGTTGGGGGAGGACCCAAAAGCTTTCTGCGCTCTCTCTCATGAGGTCACGTCTTTCTTTCATTCATAAATGCCAGGTTTTATGCGAAGTGAGGAAAAGGCCAGGCTGTTCAGAGGCTTTCCCTGCAAAAGAGCCTTGGGGAAGCCAAAGCCTTCCTTAAGCCGGAGTTTGCTAATTATACCAGCCCTAAAGCTACTACTTGATTCCTCTGCTGACTGCCTGGCTGTTGCTCTTCAGGCTCCAAACCTGACCCCTGGCCCAGTGTGCATTCTTCTAGTGTGGCATCCCCACAGCTGGCCTTTGGCTTCGTTTATTTGATTTATTCAGGACAGACAGCACCAATCTGAGCCCAGACACTCATTCTCTCTCCCTTCCCCTCTACAGGCCTGAGAGTATGCGGTTTCTCCCTCCCCTTTCTGCCATGGACCCCCCATTGTGGCTTTCCTCTCAGAGCCTGTGAAACTGGTAGATTAGCCAGGAACAATGCCCCAGACCCGGACAAGACTAATCAGCCCATATGGCTCTGATAGGCTGGTACAGTTAGCTGCTAGGCTCAGGCCAGCACTGTGTGATACCCTGATCACCGTAGGGGGCCTGGAGTTCCCGGCCCACAGCCTAGTACTGGCAGGTGCAAGCCCAAGGCTGGGTTGCAGGGGCCGGTGGGCTCTGGTTGAAGGCATAAGCCCTTCCACCTTTGCTCAGCTTCTGACTTTCGTTTATGGAGAGAATGTAGAGCTACAGCCTGGGGAGCTGGGGAACCTTGAAGAGGCAGCCAGAGCCTTGGGCGTCCAGGCCTTGGAAGAGGCATGTAAGAGAGCTCAAAGGGGCAAGAATGCAGATGAACTGTATCCAGGATTGAAGAGGCACCAGCAATCAGAATTCACGAGGGGTTCTGAGAGAGGACTGGGGGGTCCTAGAGAGGAACAGGAACCAGAGAAAGATGTGAGAAGTAATGAGAGAGAACAGGAGATGCCACACAAGCACCAAGCACCGGGAGAGAGCCCTCAGATGGCAGGAGTAACAAGGCTGATGGGCTCAGAGGAGGCGGTGCTCAGCCCAGCCCCCATGGGCTACAGGGGAGCAGAAATGAAGCAAGCAGAGGTCACTCGAGGTATAGCGAGCAACAAGGGCTCTGAGGAGAGTCTTCGTGGGTGCTCTGGTTCCTTTTCCCCACCAGGTTCCCTCCTAACTAGCCTCATTCCCAGGCCCTGGTGGGCTGAAGCCCCTTGGTTGGGGGAGGGCCAACCTGCCTTGTGGAGTATCTTGTTGTGGCCGTCCAGATATGGTGCTCCTTTCTCCCATAGTACCCCCATCACTGCAGCCTGGCAGGTCTGGCCTCAAGATCAGAGGTGAGTGAAGGGCTTAAAGGAGGACTTCTAGGCAGGGAGGGCGTGGCTCCCGAGAGGTAGCAGTGGTGGGTGGAAGGGTACCACATCTCTTCTGTTCATTGAGCATTTCCTGAGTTGGAGACAACAAAATATTCTCATCACAAGAGAGGCCAGAGTTGGTTAGGTTCTCAGGCTTTGCCAAGGCTGTAATTCTTCTCCACCCAGGATCCCACTGACCTTGAACCACTCCAAAGGTCTCTGGAATCAGAATCATCTGGCTTCCTCTAGCCCCACTCCAGGTAAGCCCCGCAGTATTCCATACAGGGCTTCTGCCCAGCGGCTGGGCTTCAGGAGTCCAGCCTTAGCAGGGCCCCTACTTCATTCTGTTTCCAGGATCTTTTCCTCAGGGCACTGAAAAACTCAGCCCTTGGGAGATAGAAGAGTCTGGGCAAGGGTACACAGGTAAGTAGGGTGAGAACTGTTGCCTCCCCTCACCAAAACCTTTAATTTCCTGTTTGGACATTGTATTAATTCATAATTCAGCCTCAGGGATTCTGGGTCATGCCATTTCTCTGTCCGCACAGGCACACTGGCAACCTGTGTGAGTCAAGAACGCACATTGAACCGCCCATCTCACCAACACCCTCCTTTACCCTCTCCTGCTCGCTCTCGGCCCTATTCTTGCTCTGTCTGTGGAAAGCGGTTTACACTCAAGCATCAGATGGAGACACATTACCGAGTACACACAGGTATGGGCATCCTGCCCAGTGTGAATATGTCTTTTTGTTTCCATCGCTGGTCTGCCAGCTCCTCCCTTGCCCTATTGCTTGACGCACCCCTAGCTTGGGCAGCCTTAGCCCATCTCTTCCTTCTCTGGCTTTCTCCTCCACCTGTAGGAGAGAAGCCCTTCTCCTGTAGCCTCTGTCCCCAGCGCTCCCGGGATTTCTCTGCCATGACCAAGCACCTGAGGACACATGGGGCTGCTCCCTATCGCTGCCCCCTGTGCAGGGCAGGCTGTCCTAGCCTGGCCTCCATGCAGGCGCACATGCGTGGCCACTCGCCCAGCCGGCTGCCGCCTGGATGGACCATACGCTCCACCTTCCTCTATTCTTCCTCGAGGCCGACACGGGCCTCTATCTCTCCCGGTAGTCCTACATCCTCCGCTGCCACCTGACCGAGTGTTGGTAGCTTCTCTGGCTTGACAGGAGTCCAACCAAAGAATGAAAGGCAGGAGGGCTCAGCCAGCTCTGTCGCTAGGGCAGCCTGGCAAATTTAACCGCAGAAGAGCTGCAGGACAGGAGATACAAAACCTCTACGGATGAGCGAGTTGCAGAAGCCTCGGCCAGCTAGCAAGTCCGGGTTAAGGACAATTAACTTGGTGATGATTAACTGGGGACTGTCAATTTTATCACTATAATAAAGTTTCTGTGCTCTCCAGTTAGGATGAGTCCAGACTTTTCGTCTGCGCTAGGGAGTTCCCACCCTTGCCCTGTAGCGGCCCCTGCTGGCCATTCACTAAACAGACGGTCATACTTTTCATTTCCGGGAGCTTCGTATATTCCCGAGGGCAGCGCGCCGCACAGGCGCTCCAGACCCTGCGGGAGGGGAAAGGGGGCTGTGAGGCGCTCCAAGACTGGTTCCTTCCACAGCAATCCACCGAGCGCGTAGTCTAGGGCTGGAGAGGAGCGCAGACTCAGGTCCCGATATCGAACACCCGTCTGCTCTCCTCCGAGTACGGGACGGGAGACCAGCCTCTCCAGCATCTCCCCTCCGCGCCGGGCATTGCGGCTACCAGGTTGCGCCTGGAAGTGAGACTAACTCAGCGCCACCGCCCTTCCCTCAGCCCACGCCTAGCGCAGTAGCTAACTTCTTTTGCTGTGTGTCCGTCGGGTTCCCAGGGTCCGAGGCCAACGGTAACCTGGGAATGGTAGTCCATGCAAGTCGCTAGGTCCGACTAGAACAATGGGAGGAGTCTGAGTCGGGAACCACACCTCCTGGAGACCAGGAACTGGCTCGCCTGGTCTCTGTCGTCAACCCCGTATTTCCAGTTTTCCCGCCCCGCCCCAGCTGTCGGCGGAAGGAGCAAGGCGACTGGACTACATTTCCCAGAAGACCTTGCGCCTCCCGCTCTGGCCGCGACGCGGGGTCCGCTTTTCAGGTGCGGCTTGAGGGTGACGGCCGACCGGCCCAGGACTCCTGCTCCCGTGGTGCCCCGCGCGTGGCCAGCCCAGCCCCCGGCTCCTCCCGCCCCACAGCGGCGCTGGTTGTTGTCGTGAGCCGCAGCCGCCCCGCTTTGCCCCTCCTCTTCTCCCCTCCCCCCGGCCCTGCGCACGGGCCGCCCCTCCCCCCGCCTCCCCGGCCCCTCTCACGGTGCCAAGATGGCGGCGGCGGCGGGCGGCGGCAGTTGCCCCGGGCCTGGCTCCGCACGGGGCCGCTTCCCGGGCCGGCCGCGGGGTTCCGGCGGGGGCGGGGGCCGCGGCGGCCGAGGCAGCGGAGCCGAAAGAGTGCGGGTAGCCCTGCGGCGCGGCGGCGGCGCGGCGGGGCCGGGAGGAGCTGAGCCCGGGGAGGACACGGCCCTGCTCCGTTTGCTAGGTCTTCGCCGGGGCCTGCGCCGGCTCCGCCGCCTGTGGGCTGGTGCGCGCGTTCAACGAGGCCGGGGCCGCGGCCGGGGCCGGGGCTGGGGCCCGAACCGAGGCTGCATGCCGGAGGAAGAGAGCAGTGACGGGGATTCCGAGGAGGAGGTGAGGCAGTCGGAGGTGTCTTCAGCGCCGGGTGGGGCGGAGGCCAGGGGCTTGCTGGGCTCGGGATAGCTCCGAAGGGTGTTGTGGACAAGTGCGATTCTCGGGGTCCTGGGAATAAGCATGAAGGAAGCAGGCTGCGCGGAGCTTTCGGGTGGCTAGGGCCCTTGAAAGTGGTCAGAGAAACCCTGACTGCAGCTAAGACGCCTGAGCTCCAGGCAAGCCCTATTGGTGTCCTGAGCTGATCTTTCGCGGTAGCAATGGCAGAGCAGGACAGGAGTGGGTGAAGAGGCCACAGGGATTGCATGCCGAACCAGTGGTGGTTGACAGCAACAGCGTGGCCTTAATTGACCAAGGCTAGAGCCTCCTGGGCTCTTACTTGCAGGCTACCTCCTTGGCCCTTGAAATCCGCGACATATCCCTGGTTTCATCAGTGCCCCAGTTGCTCTTTGGTTCTAAGGTAGAGTGGTGGAGGCTTCTTAGGTACAGGTTGAAGAGGGATGGAATGAATGCTGAGTCTTGAATCTGGAGTGAGTGCAGTCATGGTTTATCCTTCTCAGCCTTTTGGAAAAGGCAGGAGGGTGTGGATTATATTTTGCTTAGGAGAGCTAGCTGTCCTCTGAGGGCTCAGAGTGGATTCTAATATGATAAACCATCTGCTCCATCTCTGTTCCCCCCAAACACTCCCCATTTAGGAAGTGCCCTGCAAGGGTGTAATGGAGGACCTACTTTGTTCTATGTTGGAATTAGCCTTCATTGTAATGCTTATTGCTTAACTTGAGGAGACCCTCTAGTGTTTTCTTCTGGGCTAGTGAATTGGCTCTGCTGGTATGGTCTGGTTTGTTGTACCTTCATCCCGTCTGACCTTGCCTCAGTCTTTTAAGTGCTTTGGTAAATAGGGAGTACTTTGGTAAGGTGGAAGCTGACTATCATCCGCAGCACCTGAAGCCCAGGTGGAACGGGGCTTTGGCACTGACTGCTGTTTCTCCCCTTCACCCTTGGTCCCCTAAATCAGGAGTTTCAGGGTTTTCATTCAGATGAAGATGTGGCCCCCAGTTCCCTGCGCTCTGCGCTTCGGTCCCAGCGAGGTGAGTGATGGGGAAACTCTACCTCTAGTGCTATGGGAAGGTTCGCGCCCTTTGTGTTCAGCTAGTCTCCACCAGTTTCTGAGTGTGTACTATGTTCAGTCCAAGGCTGTGGGGGGAAACAGACAAGTAAGATTTAGTATCCTGCCCTTCTGGGTACTTTCCTTAACACTACAGGGCCAGCTTGACCCATCTCCCCACGACTGTTCTCCTTTTAGGTCGAGCCCCCCGGGGTCGGGGCCGCAAGCATAAGACGACCCCCCTTCCTCCTCGCCTAGCAGATGTGGCTCCTGTCCCCCCAAAGGCCCCTACTCGGAAACGGGGTGAGGAGGGCACAGAACGGATGGTGCAGGCACTGACTGAACTTCTCCGGCGGGCCCAAGCATCCCAACCCCCCCGGAGCCGGGCACGGGCTCGGGCACGAGAACCCTCTACTCCCCGTCGGTCTCGGGGAAGGCCCCCAGGAAGGCCGGCAGGCCCCTGCCGGAAAAAGCAGCAAGCAGTGGTAGTAGCAGAAGCGGCTGTGACAATCCCCAAACCCGAGCCTCCACCTCCTGTGGTTCCAGTAAAGAACAAAGCTGGCAGTTGGAAGTGCAAGGAGGGACCTGGTCCAGGACCTGGAACCCCCAAACGTGGAGGACAGCCTGGGAGAGGAGGAGGAGGCCGTGGAGGCAGGGGCAGAGGCCGAGGCGGACTTCCCCTTATGATCAAGTTTGTTTCCAAGGCCAAGAAAGTGAAGATGGGACAATTGTCCCAGGGACTAGAATCAGGTCAGGGCCATGGTCAACATGGGGAAAGCTGGCAGGATGCCCCCCAAAGAAGAGATGAAGATGAACAGGAGAGGGGCTCATGTAGAAAGAAGCAGGAGCAGAAACTGGAAGAGGAGGAGGGAGAAGAGAAGGAAGAAAAAGAAGATGACAATGAGGGTAACAACAAGCAAGAGGAAGAGGAGGAGACTGAGAGAGCTGTGGCTGAGGAAGAAGTGATGCTAGCCAAGGAGAAGGAAGAGGCAAAGCTTCCATCACCACCCTTGACTCCTCCAGTCTCTTTACCACCTCCTCCTCCTCTACCACCCCCTTCAACATCTCCACCTCCTACATCCCCTCTACCACCCCCAGTTTCTCCTCCTCCCCCACTTTCCCCTTCCCCATATCCAGCCCCAGAGAAGCAGGAAGAGTCCCCTCCTCTTGTCCAAACTACATGCTCTAGGAAGAGGGGCCGGCCTCCCCTGACTCCTAGCCAGCGGGCAGAGCGGGAAGCTGCTCGGTCAGGACCAGAAGGCACCCTTTCTCCCACTCCACACCCCAGCACCACCACAGGAAGCCCTTTGGAAGACAGTCCTACTGTGGTCCCCAAAAGTACCACTTTCTTAAAGAACATACGGCAGTTTATTATGCCTGTGGTGAGTGCTCGCTCCTCCCGGGTTATCAAGACACCCCGGCGATTTATGGACGAAGACCCTCCCAAACCTCCAAAGGTGGAGGCTTCTATTGTTCGACCTCCTGTTGCAACCTCCCCACTTGCTTCCCAGGAACCAGTGCCAGTCTCCTCTCCACCTCGTGTCCCAACTCCCCCATCTACTCCAGTCCCACTCCCTGAGAAGAGACGGTCTATCCTAAGGGAACCCACATTTCGTTGGACCTCACTAACCCGGGAGCTGCCGCCGCCTCCACCTGCTCCTCCACCAGCCCCATCTCCACCACCTGCCCCTGCCACTCCCTCCCGGAGGCCCCTGCTCCTTCGGGCTCCCCAGTTTACCCCAAGTGAAGCCCACCTGAAGATCTATGAATCGGTGCTTACCCCTCCTCCTCTTGGGGCTCTTGAAGCCCCTGAGCCAGAGCTGCCTCCTGCTGATGACTCTCCAGCTGAGCCTGAGCCTAGGGCAGTGGGGCGGACCAACCACCTCAGCTTGCCTCGTTTTGTCCCTGTGGTCACTACTCCTGTTAAGGTGGAGGTGCCCCCCCATGGAGCTCCAGCTCTGAGCGAAGGGCAGCAGTTTCAGCTCCAGCAGCCCTCGCAGGCCTTGCAGACCCAGCTTTTACCCCAGGCATTACCGCCACAGCAACCACAAGTGCAGCCACCTCCATCACCACAACACACGCCACCACTGGAAAAGGCCCGTGTTGCAAGTCTGGGTCCCCTGCCACTATCTGGGGTGGAGGAAAAAATGTTTAGCCTTCTTAAGAGAGCGAAGGTGCAGTTATTCAAGATCGATCAACAGCAGCAGCAGAAAGTGGCAGCTTCAGTGCCGGTGAGTGGTGTTTCAGGTCCCTGCACTTGGTCTGTACAGCGGCCTCCCTAGACAGTGTTTAGTAGGAACACACAGGACCAATTCCTTTTATCTCCATCTGATTCAACCCATATCCCATCCCTTCCCTCTCCTAGTCCCCTGTTCCCACTGGTCCTCACTTCGTAGCCCCTGACCCTGTTAATTTCCTCTACCAGCCAAGCCCTGCAGTACAAACCGAGGAGGCTGTGGGGACTGTCAAACAGACCCCAGACAAAGGCTGTGTCAGGTCTGAAGATGAATCCATGGAAGCTAAGAGAGATCGAGCCTCGGTATGCAGTGAGAGGAGGGTCTTCTAAAGAAGGCTGGCTACAGGACCATATGGAGCCATTTCCCACACCTCTTCCTGGTTTTTCCTCTCCCAGGGCCCTGAGTCACCTGTACAAGGCCCCCGAATCAAACATGTCTGCCGTCATGCTGCTGTGGCCTTGGGTCAGGCTCGGGCCATGGTGCCTGAAGACGTACCCCGCCTCAGTGCCCTCCCTCTCCGGGATCGGCAGGACCTCGCCACCGAGGGTAGGGGACTTGTATAGTGGAAGGCTTGAGGACAAGTAAGGTTTGTGCATGAGCAAGAGCACCAGGGAGCTGAGCAGAGGGATTGGATGGGGCTTAGGGGTCAGATGGGTTTAGTGCTGCTAGGTCCTGGACAGACCTGGTTAGGTCCAGAACACCTAGAGTCAGTCAGTGTGGAAAAGCAGAGGGAAAGTAGGGAAATGAGGTAGGATACCTAGTGGCTTTGTGGCTCTGTTTCCCTCCATCTGCTGCAATAGATACGTCATCAGCATCAGAGACTGAGAGTGTCCCTTCCCAATCCCAGCGGGAAAAGGTGGAATCTGCAGGGCCTGGGGGAGACTTGGAGCCTACAGGGTCTGCAGGGGCCCTGGCCAACACACCACGGCGATCACTGCCATCCCACCATGGCAAGAAGATAAGAATGGCTCGTTGTGGGCACTGTCGGGGTTGCTTGCGTGTGCAGGACTGTGGCTCTTGTGTCAACTGCTTGGATAAACCTAAATTTGGGGGTCCCAACACTAAGAAGCAGTGCTGTGTGTAAGTAGCTGGAGTATAGCCTCTGGTCCTGCCTGGGGTTGTCAGTCACCTAAGCCTCTTGTCCCAGCCCCTCTTCTGCCCAGCCAGAGCAGTGGGATTGGCATCCTTGTGGAGAGCTTCCTCTCTTCCCCCAGACCACCAGTCCCCTACCCTGGTGACGTGCTGCTCCCCTCCCCAGATACCGCAAGTGTGACAAGATAGAGGCTCGGAAGATGGAACGGCTGGCAAAAAAAGGTAATGAGGTTCGAAGAGTGGTTTTTCACAAAGTCTTACGTAGATAGTGGGGCGGCAGAGGCCATGTTTACTTCGCTCGTGCCTTTGCATTTGACACATGTCCTTTTTTAACCAAAGCTTAAACCTGTCCTGCATTTTTTTCTTTTGTGCTGCACTTTCTGGCTTTCCTTTGTCCTGGTGCCTATGTCCCTGGCTGAGTTCAAATCCTATCAAGTCCCCTGTTCCCACAGGCCGGACAATAGTGAAGACGCTGTTACCCTGGGATTCCGATGAATCTCCTGAGGCCTCCCCTGGTCCTCCAGGCCCACGCCGGGGGGCGGGAGCTGGGGGGCCCCGGGAGGAGGTAGGGGCCACTCCCGGGCCCGAGGAGCAGGACTCCCTCCTACTGCAGCGCAAGTCAGCCCGACGCTGCGTCAAACAGCGGCCCTCCTATGATGTCTTCGAGGACTCTGATGACTCAGACCCCGGGGGTCCCCCTGCTCCAAGACGTCGCACCCCCAGAGAACATGGTATGTTCTTAGTTAAGCAGTTCGTTTTATGACTCTTCTTTTTGGTCATTCTTGGGGTGGAATCCAGGGCCCTTTGTGTCTTAAGCTTAGAAGAGACAGGACTCCTCAGTCTGTTTAAGAGGGTACCTGGGAGCAAAGGAAGAGGTCGTTCTTGGGAAACACACATTTGGTGTGTTCAGCACTCACTGAAGGTCTTCCTCCTGAGCCCTGGCTGGAGGAAACCTTGGGAACGAATGTAGGTGCAGATGGGTAGAGGACCCGGCATAGGAAGGGTCAGCTGTCCTGTGTCCTGCCTAGAGCTGCCAGTGCTAGAACCTGAGGAGCAGAGCCGGCCCCGCAAACCCACCCTGCAGCCTGTGTTGCAGCTCAAGGCCCGAAGGCGCCTGGACAAGGTCAGCACGGCCCGCTCCGAGAACCCCAAGCCCTGTGTGAGGCATGGCTCCTGCTCTCCAGGAGCTACCTGGCAAGTCAGGGTGATGGGCACACCTGAGTGTCGTGGTGTGTCCTCACCAGAGGACAGGTCCTGAGGGATGAGGCAGGCCTTGCCTTTCTGAAAAGCCAAATGGGATCTGGGCAAAAGGCAGGGTCTGGCAGGTTGGGGGAGGCCAGTGAGGAGAGAAGTCTGCTGAGGGGTGGGGTTGGCATCTTTTGACAACCCTATGTCCCTCCCCTTAGGATGCTTTAGCCCCTGGCTCCTTTGCCTCTATTCCCAATGGCTGGACTGGAAAGCAGAAGTCTCCTGATGGTGTGCACCGGGTCCGAGTAGATTTTAAGGTACAGGGTTGAAGGCCACTAGTGGAAGAAACTTCTTGATTTTATTGAGAGTAACCAGAGCTTTCAACATGGATCTGATTTGTGTTTCTGGCTGCTTTCCAATCCTGTGTCTTCTCTTACCCCAGGAGGATTGTGACCTAGAGAACGTGTGGCTTATGGGTGGTCTCAGTGTGCTTACTTCCGTGCCAGGGGGGCCACCGATGGTGTGTCTGCTGTGTGCTAGCAAAGGCCTCCATGAGGTTGGTGCTTTGCCTTTTTTTTTTTTTTTTTAAACAAAAACAAAGTCCTGGCCTCCAAGTCTCAGTTTGCCTTTCCTGGCCTTGACCTCTCAGCCAGGGATCATCTCCTGGCTGTCGAGCCTCATACTGTCTATCACTTCCTTACTCCTCCTAGTTGGTCTTTTGCCAAGTCTGCTGTGATCCTTTCCACCCCTTCTGTCTGGAGGAGGCTGAACGGCCCTTGCCTCAGCATCGTGACACCTGGTGCTGCAGGCGCTGCAAGTTCTGCCATGTCTGTGGGCGCAAAGGCCGAGGGTCCAAGGTGGGGACTGCAGCCCTGGGTAGGTAGAGGCCTGGGGGAGGGGCATTCCTACACAGTGTGTTGACACTCCTTTCTCCTGCCTCCAGCACCTCCTGGAATGCGAACGTTGTCGTCATGCTTACCACCCAGCCTGCCTGGGACCTAGCTACCCAACCCGGGCCACACGAAGACGGCGTCACTGGGTGAGAGATGAGCCCACATCTCTGGTTCTAGCATTCTACTTGTTCCTTACCCTCAGACTCAACCTGAGCAAAGCCCTCATGAAGGTGTGAGACTGGCTGGCAGCATTCCCTTTATACAGTGTGCACATAGGCAAACTATAGATGGAGCTCATGGGCTCAGTACTCCCAGCTGCACACTCCCCCCTTTTCTCCCCCTCCCCTTCCTACCATCATTTCTTACACTGTCCCTCTTTATCTGTTTCCTTCTACCCATCCTCCCCGTCTCACCTGTCAGCCTGCTTTAGCCTGATGTCCGGCTTTCTTCTAACCCTGCTTTTCCAGATCTGTTCCGCCTGTGTGCGCTGTAAGAGCTGTGGGGCGACTCCAGGCAAGAACTGGGATGTCGAGTGGTCTGGAGATTACAGCCTCTGCCCCAGGTGCACCGAGCTCTATGAGAAAGGTGGGACCTGGCAGGAGGACAGGGCTTGGGGGACTGTGGTGGAATGGGCCAGGCTGTGGACGAGGGACTCACTCATGGCCTTCAGCACCAAAAAGAAGAGATTCTAGTAGCTTCTGCCTTTGAGCTGCAGAACTTTTCTTTGATGCAGTCCTGTTGAGCCGAAGTCCCGCAGTGCACAGATAATGAGCAGAGAGCAGAGGCAGTCTAGGAGTGATGCAGGAACAGGGCTTGGGGATTCACCCATTCTTTAAGATCCCTCCTGGAAGAACCCCAGGTTCCCACCAGGCAGTGTGAAGACAAGCATTGTCTACATTTGTTCATCCGTACAACGCCTTTTCTTTTGGAAGATGTCAAGGCTACAAAGAAAACATAATTTGTCCACAAACAGCTTTTTGGTTTGAAAGGTGTAGGGGAAACAGCTTATGTAACTGTCTGTGATGTGTGCAGTCTCTTCCCTGCACAGGACTCAGGCATTGACCAGTCCTGGCTGCTCTGACTTTTTACCTCTAACTTCTTCCCCAGGGAACTACTGCCCAATTTGCACACGCTGCTATGAAGACAATGACTATGAGAGCAAGATGATGCAATGTGCACAGTGTGACCACTGGGTGCATGCCAAGTGTGAGGGACTCTCAGGTGAGATTATCTAAGAGTACAGGTTTAGCCCTTCGGGGACCCTATCCTCACCACAGGTCTGTAGGGTGACATGCACTAACTGTCCTCGGGCCTTAGGGGGCTCCTGGGAGCCCTTATATCTTTCCAATCCGTTGTTGACTTTGTCATCGGCTATTCTAGATGAAGACTATGAGATCCTTTCTGGACTGCCAGACTCGGTGTTGTACACTTGTGGGCCATGTGCTGGGGCAACACAGCCCCGCTGGCGAGAAGCCCTGAGTGGGGCCCTACAGGGAGGCCTGCGTCAGGTGCTCCAGGGCCTGTTGAGCTCGAAGGTGGCAGGCCCGTTGCTGCTGTGCACCCAGGTCTGGAGGGCCCCAGAGGCAGGGTGGGTGGAGTTGGGCTCAGCCCTAGCCCTTCTGACTTCCCACATTTGCAGTGTGGACAGGATGGAAAGCAGCTCCACCCAGGACCCTGTGATTTGCAAGCTGTGGGACAGCGCTTTGAGGAAGGTCACTATAAGTCTGTGGTGAGTATGACATGGGAAGGAGCAGGTGGCTTCCACGAGCAGAGTTTGGCTGGGGTCGAAGTTCAGGATAAGGACTCAGACACTAAGAAACTCACCTACAGCACAGCTTCATGGAAGACGTAGTGGCCATCTTGATGAGGCACTCAGAAGAAGGAGAGACCCCAGAGCGCCGGGCAGGAAGCCAAATGAAAGGACTCCTGCTGAAGGTGAGTGCTGGCGTGGTGCTTGAGTAGTGGGTGTGTGTGTTGGGGGGTAAAGAATGTGTCCTTCAGACCCTGCCCCCATTTATTCTTGAAGGAAGGCAGCTCTTCTAATTCTGTTAACTCATTTCCCAGCTGCTAGAGTCTGCGTTCTGCTGGTTTGATGCCCATGACCCTAAGTACTGGCGACGGAGTACCCGGCTGCCGAAGTGAGCAGGGCTGAGTAGCTGGAGGGGAACCAAGGAGTGAGGTCAAAAGCCAGGGCACTTAGAGTTCCAGAGATGAGGCTGGGATAAGGGGTAAGGTTCAGGTCGCAGCTGAAGAAGAGGGTGGTGGAGCCAGGATGAGCGTTCATTACTTCTAGACCAGCACAGATGCACATGTGTAGTGAGCTCTAGCTTTGCTTCTGCTTTTTTAAGGCATTTGGGGTGCTCATGTTGGGGAGGTTAGGCAGGCACTGACGGTGGTCAGAGCTGTCCCCTGGGAGGGGTGACGTCTGAACTGAATATTCCAGGAGAATGGGGAATAGCACATGTAACTGGCACAGAGGAGCTTGGCTTCCTAAGAGTAAGAGAGATCCATGTGAGAGAGCAAGAGCCATGGCATGTAAGGCTTATATTCTTGGGTAGGCTCCAGCTGAATTGCTTTTGTTGAGCACATCAGATGCTAACCCTGTCTCCACAGCGGAGTCCTCCCCAATGCCGTGTTGCCTCCATCCTTGGACCATGTCTATGCTCAGTGGAGACAGCAGGAATCAGAGAGCCCAGAATCTGGGCAACCTCCAGGGGATCCTTCAGCAGGTAGTGGGAAGCAAGGACTGAGCCCTGATTGGTGTGCCATGCTCAAGACTCTTGACTCTTTTAGATTTACCTTCCCATATCCTCTGTAGCTTTCCAGAGCAAGGACCCGGCTGCTTTTTCACATCTGGATGACCCTCGTCAGTGTGCACTCTGTCTCAAGTATGGGGACGCCGACTCTAAGGTAACAGTTTTTATACAGAGCTCTAGGTTGTGGGGCCTGGTCCTGGGAACTTGCCCATCATGCCACTCCTCTTCTGCCCACAGGAGGCAGGGAGGCTCCTATACATTGGGCAGAATGAGTGGACACATGTCAATTGTGCCATTTGGTCAGCTGAAGTGTTTGAGGAGAATGACGGTTCCCTCAAGAACGTCCATGCTGCTGTTGCACGGGGAAGGCAGATGGTAAGTGCTGGAGTTCGGATAGGCGGCCATTCTTTGGAGTCACAGATTGGCACTTCTTTCAGTGTGGAACTAACCTAATCCTTTATTAAATGGTGATTTCTGGACATGTCCTTCCATTTCACTGCTCATCCCTGTTACTCTTGTGTGGGGATTGAAGTCAGGGCCTCACATATGCTAGGCAAATGCTCTACCGCTGAGCACTGTTGTATTCTCAGCACCACCACCACCCCTCCCCCCCCCTTTTTTTTTGAGGCAATGACTCATGAACCCTAGCTGGCCAGATACTCATGTGGCCCAATTTAGTTTCAAAAGTAATTTTCCTGCTTCTGCTTCCCAAGTGTTGATATTGTAGGTGTGTGCCCCGCCTCTCGCTCCCTTGGTGTCCGTTTGGTTATCTCAAGACTGGCAGCACTTTTTCTCTAGTTAGATCTAGGCCTGTATCCCAAGAGATGGAATTTACACACCTTGTCTAGGGTACCTTCGTAGGACACCTTCCATAGGGTGCCTAGTGTCCCACTAGGCAGTTTTCTTGACCCAGTCAAATGAGCTTCGAGCTTCAGACTCCATCCTTAGCCAGGCGTGACACACTTTATTCCCAGTATTCTGGGAGGCAGAGGTGCGATGATCTCTTGTGTCTTGTGAGCTTGAGGCTAGCCTGGCCTGCAGAGTGAGGTCCAGGACAGCCAAGGCTATGCATAAAAACCCTGTCTCAAAAAAGAAAGAAAGAATCATCCTTCCTCACTGTGTGCTCCTTGGTGGCATCCTGGAGAAGACCCCACCCTTGGCAGGAGCTGTTGTGATGACTAGTGTGAAGAAGGTGGCAAGTACCAATCAGTAAGAGCTGATAGCTTTCCCCACACCTTGCTTTATGTTTCTGAGGTAGTTTGGGTGTGCTCCTGGCCCTGGGCATAGCTAGGGAAGGAGATTCCATTCCTACCTACGCTGTGTAGGGTGCTAGGCCAGCCAGGGCCTGTGCAGTGTTATCACTGATGCAGAGCCACATAGTTCTCACCTCAGCAGTCCCTTCCTCCCACAGCGCTGTGAGCTCTGCCTCAAGACTGGAGCCACAGTTGGCTGTTGCCTGTCCTCATGCCTCAGCAACTTCCACTTCATGTGTGCCCGGGCCAGCTACTGCATCTTCCAGGATGACAAGAAGGTTTTCTGTCAGAAACACACAGACCTCCTAGATGGCAAGGTAGGCCAGGATGCTGGGGATCCACTGCCTGTCCCCTGTCATCTCAGACTTTCCTATGGTCATAAAGGCCAAGCCCTGGACTGCTGAGTCCTTACCTACAGAGCTTTGAGTGCTCCCCAACCCTCTGCCAATCCAGCAACTCCTATTTGCTTCTTGCCTCCCAGGAGATCGTGACCCCTGATGGTTTTGATGTTCTTCGGCGTGTCTATGTGGACTTTGAGGGCATCAACTTCAAGCGAAAGTTCTTGACTGGACTTGAACCAGATGTCATCAATGTGCTCATTGGTAAGCCTTTTGATCTCCTACAGACTGCTTCTGACCTCACCTGGTCTTACCCTACTTGATCTCTCCTTTGTACCATAGGCTCCATCAGAATCAACTCCTTGGGCACCCTGTCTGATCTCTCAGACTGTGAGGGTCGGCTCTTCCCCATTGGCTACCAGTGAGCACTCCAGGGCTGATGAGGGGAGGAGGACTCCAGGGCTGGGTGTTGGTTCTAGGTTTCCCTAATCCTCTTGTCCCGCACGTCTGCTCCAGATGCTCCCGCCTGTACTGGAGCACAGTGGATGCTCGGAGGCGCTGCTGGTATCGGTGCCGAATTCTCGAGTATCGCCCTTGGGGTCCAAGGGAGGAGCCGGTTCACCTGGAAGCTGCAGAGGAGAACCAGACCATTGTGCATAGCCCAACCCCTTCCTCAGGTAGCACTTGGGTACTGCCTCATTCCCTTCTCCAAATGGGGACCTCACAAAGCTGTTCCCCCACCTCCATACCCTCCATGTGTTGAGAAACTTCAGGATGCACTTGAGTCTTTTCTTCCTCAGTGACAGAAGCAACAGTAGTTGGTTGTGAAGCTTTGAAGCGTATGGCAGGGCTATGCGCAGCATTTCACAGGGTGTGAGGGAAGAGTACCAGGCTACCAGCCATAGGGAGCAGGAATGGTCACAACTGGCTTCCTGAGGCCTGTGTGCTCTGTAATGTTTGGTTGGTCTTGCTGAGTACATAGATTCTGCTGTATTGTGTACAAGGGAAATGGTTTATTTCTACAGTAACAGTGGCGCAGTTCGGATTTGGGCCTACATATGCTTATTTCCCAGGCTTTGTGTACATGAACCTACAGAGGCCAGGGTGTGAGATCCCTTAGAGCTGGGGTGGTTGTGAGCCACTTGACATGGTTGCTGGGGCGTGGGTTGGGGGTTTTTGGTACAGGACCCCCAGCCTCCCTTGTTCTTGCCTTTTCAGAGCCCCCTAATCATGATGACCTGCCAGATACAGATTCCTTGATTCCTGGAGATCCTGCACACCACTCTCCCATTCAGAATCTGGATCCCCCACTTCGGACAGATTCAAACAATGGCCCTCCTCCCACCCCCCGCACCTTCTCAGGGGCTCGAATCAAAGTGCCCAACTACTCACCATCTCGGAGGCCCTTAGGGGGTGTCTCGTTTGGTCCTCTACCCTCCCCAGGTAAGCACAATAGGTAGAGCAGATAGGCAGTGGTGGTGTTGATCTTTAATACTAGCACTTGGGAGGCAGAGAGGTAGGTAGATCTCTCGTGGGTTCAAGACCAGCCTGGTCTACATAGGGAGTTTTAGAATAGCTAGGGATACAGAGAAACCCTGCCTTTAAAATAAAACAAAATAAAGTAAAATGGGTAGAGCTAGCTAGGAAACCTGGAGTTTGCTGACAGATATTGACCTTTGTCCTCTCACAGGAAGTCCATCTTCTCTGACCCACCACATCCCTACTGTGGGAGACTCGGACTTTCCAGCTCCCCCAAGGCGATCTCGGCGTCCTAGTCCCCTGGCCACCAGACCGCCACCATCCCGGAGGACCTCCTCTCCTCTCAGAACTTCCCCTCAGCTCAGGGTGCCCCTGTCTACCTCAGTCACAGCCCTTACACCTACCTCAGGGGAGCTGGCTCCCCCTGACCTGGCTCCATCTCCCCTACCACCCTCTGAAGACCTGGGCCCAGACTTTGAAGACATGGAGGTGGTGTCGGGACTAAGTGCTGCTGACCTGGACTTTGCAGCCAGCCTGCTGGGGACCGAGCCCTTCCAGGAAGAGATTGTGGCTGCTGGGGCAGTGGGGAGCAGCCAGGGAGGCCCAGGGGACAGCTCAGAGGAGGAGACCAGCCCAACTACTCGCTATGTCCACTTCCCTGTGACAGTGGTGTCTGGCCCTGGCCTGGCCCCCAGTTCCCTTTCCGGAGTGCCCCGAATTGAGCAGCTGGACGGAGTAGATGATGGCACAGACAGTGAGGCTGAGGCTGTCCAGCAACCCCGGGGACAGGGGAATCCTCCTTCAGGACCAGCAGTGGGCCGAGGAGGGGTCCTTGGAGCAGCAGGCGACAGAGCCCGACCTCCTGAAGACTTGCCTTCAGAAATTGTGGATTTCGTGTTGAAGAACCTAGGGGGTCCTGGGGAGGGGGCTGCTGGCCCCAGAGAGGACTCTCTCTCTTCAGCACCTCCCTTGGCCAATGGCAGCCAGCCCCCACAAAGCCTGTCCACTAACCCAGCTGACCCCACCCGGACATTTGCCTGGCTCCCTGGAGCTCCAGGGGTCCGGGTATTAAGTCTGGGCCCTGCTCCAGAACCCCCTAAACCTGCCACATCCAAGATCATACTTGTCAACAAGCTGGGGCAAGTATTTGTGAAGATGGCAGGGGAGGGTGAGACTGTCGCACCCCCAGTTAAGCAGCCGTCTCTGCCCCCTATCATTCCCCCAACAGCCCCAACCTCCTGGACTCTGCCCCCAGGACCCCTGCTCAGTGTGTTACCAGTGGTTGGGGTAGGAGTGGTCCAGCCCGCCCCACCCCCTCCTCCACCCCCACTAACGCTGGTGTTCAGCAGTGGGCCCCCCAGCCCACCACGCCAGGCCATCCGTGTGAAGAGGGTGTCCACCTTCTCTGGTCGATCCCCTCCAGTTCCTCCCCCAAACAAAGCTCCACGGCTGGATGAAGATGGAGAGTCCTTGGAGGATACCCATCATGTGCCAGGGATCAGTGGCAGTGGGTAAGTGTGGGTCTAAGGCTGGGGCTGCAGGCCGGGGAGGGTGGACAGGAGAAGGAAGGTGTGGACCTTCTGTGCTGCTTTTCAGGTTCAGTCGTGTTCGCATGAAAACGCCCACAGTACGTGGAGTTCTGGACCTGAACAATCCTGGGGAACACCCTGAGGAGGAAAGCCCTAGGTGAGTGGTCAGGTCCCTCCCTGGAGGCTCTGGACACCCCCTCCCAATAGTTTTTTCCTCCTGACAGGTCTTTCTTGACAGGCGCCCCCAGGACCGGTGTCCTTTGCTGCCACTCCCAGAAGCTCCTTCTCGGGCCCATGATGGTCCCTCAGACCTGCTGTTTGAGTCCCAGTGGCATCACTGTTCAGGTAGAGACCAGCTGTTCCTCTCACTACTTCCTTATGCTTGACGTGGTGGTGACTGACACAGCCTGGATTGGCTCACTCAAAACACAGTACATACCAGGGGTGAATTGGGTTCCATCTAACACCAGAAAACAATAACAAAAACCCCAACACACACTGAGTGGGTAGAAGCCCAAAGCTAGGGTCTAGAATTACATATTGTTAGGGAGCTCCGGCTGCATGACGGTGCAGAATTGGTGTTAGAAATTAGTATCAGGGAGGTGGTGGCACATGCCTTTTAAGTCCAGCACTTGGGGAGCAGAAGCAAGTGAGAGTCTCTGTAGTTTTGAGACCAACCTAGAAGTGGAGTTCTAGGACAACCAGGGCCACATAGAGAAACCCCTGTCTCAAAAACACCAAAAAAGAAATCAGATATAGTGATGTATGTTTGTAGCTAGCTGTAGGCTGAGCCAGATTTGATTCAGATTCAGGGGGTAGTCTGGGCTACATAGTGAGACCCTATCTCACAACCAAAGAAAACAAAACACCAAGGAAAAACATTAGCTCTGTAAACAAGCTCAAATGGCTGGGCTTTGTGCAACTATTGGGTGTGGGGTAGGGGTGCAACTAATGGTTGGGATCAGAGTGTTAGTGCCTAACAAAGCCAAGAGGTCAGGGTCACCCAGGAAGGGTGGAGTCCTAGAACCCAAGTGAGGGGCAGGGACAGTAGGAAGATTTAGAAAAGACTGGTGTTCCAGAGGCCAGGAATGGAGATGTCAGTAGTTCACCTGCTATAGTGAACCACCAGACCAGGCCTGTGCGTCCTGGATTGGCAGAGTGCATGAGCAGGTGGCATGGGGCGGGTAGGATGTTGAAGATAGTGGTTGGTGAGACGCCAGAGCAGCACCCAGGCAGCTAGCCAAGAAGTTGAGCTAAGGATCAGCAGGAGGTCGGGCTGCAGGTCAGAGAGCTTGAGGCTATAAGGGTTGCAACTTCAAAGCTGAGGAGAGGGGGAAGGGTGGTGATTGAGGAAAAGGGCACAGGAGAGTAGAGATCAGCTCTGAGCAGGTGACTCCTGGGATGGGCGAAAGATCTGGCAGGTGTACCTGCAGGTTGAGTCACAGGTGGGTGCTAGAGTGGTTTTGTCTGCTAGACTGAGACTAGAAGTGAGGTTTTCTGTTGGCCTCTGGGGTCACTCTGTGGAGCAGCTGAGTAACCTAGCAGGCAAACTGGGTTTGTCGTGACCCAGTCCTACCAGGTGTTTGGGTTCTCTCAGTACGTAGAGGTAGGCTCTAAGCACCAAATTAGAGCCAAGTAGACTAAGGCTGCTTAGCTGAGAGGCTTTGGTTTGGCTGGCATTGGGGTGTGATGGTGATGATAGGCACATTCCTGTTTGTGGGGACCCAGACGTATCCATTCTGTAGTTCAGGTTAAATAAGCAGTGTGAGAATGTGGAGACGGGCTCTTTAGCTGCCCTGTTTATTCAGTAGATAAATGGAGAAGTGGAAGGCCCTGGGGCCTGGAGATGAGCTGACCTCTGGGTGCTGGACAGGCTGACAGGAAAAAGGCAGTGGTGATTGGTGGGGCATGTGGGTCTTGCTCCTGTGTCATGTTCCGCCCCTGCTCTAGATACGTGGTTTAGAGCCTTGGTGTCCACTGCACATGCTGGTGGCAGCATCTGTTCTCCAACTCCCCTCCTTGAAATACTTCCTTCCCTGGCTTCTAAGAGCCCACATTTTCTTCTCACCCCTGGTCATGCCTCATCTCACCCTTCCAGTTTGTGTGTCCCAGGCCCTGGGCCTTGTGTCTGTGTTGCTACCCCAACCTGCTTTCTGGGACTTGAAGGCTCTTAATTCTCTCTGTTCCTATAGCTACTACATTGCTCTCTGCAGCCCAGGCTGGTCCCTGAACTTGGCTCCTGCTTTCTGAGCTTTTGTCATCTGCTCTTATCACCTTGCACAGGGATATTCTCTGAGAAACAATAGTTCTTATCTTCAATGTGGCAGGTGATGATGCTATTACTGTGCCCAAGCCCCATACCTAGGGCTGCCCTTACCTTTTTCACAGTTAGTATCTGATACATCAGGAGTCCTGTTGCTTTATCTTTACAATTTGTGGCTCCTGAAGGTGGTGTACATCTGTATGATCCCAGCTAATCTTGAGTTGGAGAGGTCTCATGAGTCTAGAAATTCAAGGCCAACCTGGACAATATAGTGAGACCCTGTCTTAACAAAACTGAATAAATGCAGACAGTCCAAGAAGTCCCCTAAGATAGTTTATAACCTTCCTAGTGATACGTGACCTTTTAATATAGTTCCTTATGTTGTGGTAGCCTCCAGCCATAAAGTTATTTTGTTACTTCTTCGTAACTAATTTGCTAATGTCGTGACTCCTGTAAATATGTAATATGACCCTCAAAGGAATTATAGCCCACAGGTTGAGAACCACTGGTTTGTAATAGATATAAGTGTACTTGAATGTGTCCAAGCCTGTACATTTTAACTTGTATAAGAATTTAATTATTTTCAGCTGGGGTATAGGCTGATGAGACAGTGTCTTCCTAGCACATTTAAGGCTCTGGCTTCAAATTCTAGTACTCTCCCAATTATTTATTTAACATGGCTATAGAGTCTGTTTCGGGGACAGAGTAATTATAGGGTGTATATGGTGGGCTAGCTTTGAGTGAGCAGGCTGAGCCCAGGCCTTCATGCTTCCATGCAGCTGCTCTATGGTGGAAACGTTTTTCCAGTCCCCTTAGAATCAAATCAGTGACATAGGACTCACTCAGTAATTGAAGCAGGAAGAGGACCATCTGTCTCCTGTATGTGTTTGTGCCAAGGGGTAGGAGGGATTGATGTTAGTCGGGAATCAGGGGCACTGGGTCTTTTTACCCCCCTTCCCCTTTTTTGTTTGTTTGTTTGTTTGTTTTGAGACAGGCCTCTATGTAGCCCTGGCTGTCCTGGAACTAACGCACTAAGTATAGACCAGACTGACCTCAAATTCACAGATCTACGTAGCTTTGCCTCTGGAATGCTGTGATTAAATGCATGCACCGCTTGCCTGGCAGCACTGGCTTTTGAGTCCAAGAAGGTGATCCTCTCCTACTTTTACCTTCCCCATGGAAGCAGGTGAGGCCTCAAGCTCTGAGGAAGAGCCTCCATCCCCAGAGGACAAAGAAAACCAGGTTCCAAAACGAGCTGGTCCTCACCTACGCTTTGAGATCAGCAGTGACGATGGCTTCAGCGTGGAGGCAGAGAGCTTGGAGGGTGAGTTGGTGGCAGAAGCAGTAGCAGAGTGGGAGAGTGTTCAGACCCTATCCTGACTTCGCTCCTCATTCCAGTGGCATGGAGAACTCTGATTGAGAAAGTGCAAGAAGCTCGAGGGCATGCACGGCTCAGGCATCTCTCCTTTAGTGGTAAGAAGTATCCCCAGGAATCCTGGGAGCAAGGGCAAGGTGGGCCCTCTTTGTGATTGCTATGTCATGTTCCTCCCGTCCTGTTCTCAGGAATGAGTGGAGCACGGCTCCTGGGTATCCACCACGATGCTGTCATCTTCCTGGCAGAGCAGCTGCCTGGAGCCCAGCGCTGCCAGCACTATAAGTTCCGATACCACCAGCAGGGAGAGGGCCAGGAGGAGCCGCCTTTGAATCCCCATGGGGCTGCTCGTGCTGAGGTCTATCTTCGGTCAGTGGTTGGGGAGCACAGAGGTTGGGAATTAAGTCTAAAAAGATAGAAAGGGAGACACTAGGCTACCACAAGAGTCACCTGTAGACTTTACACCGAAAGAATGGACCCCACCCATCTCCTGTTTTGCTATCTTTAGCCCTGTAGTCCTTGGTGATGCTGGCCCAGATCAAAGAATAGCTAGGCAGCATCTCTGAAGGAATGGCTGTGACCCGTCTACTTTCCTTTCCTTGTGCAGGAAGTGTACCTTTGACATGTTCAACTTCCTGGCCTCCCAGCACCGGGTGCTCCCTGAGGGAGCCGCCTGTGATGAAGAAGAGGATGAGGTGCAGCTTCGGTCTACCAGGTATGCAGGACAAGTTGGGGTACTGGGCCTGGTCTGAAAGGGTCCTAAAGGACCCTGTTCCTGGGTACCAACTTAGGTGGCATTTCGTCCCCTCCCAGACGTGCCACCAGCCTGGAGCTTCCTATGGCCATGCGTTTTCGTCATCTCAAAAAGACGTCCAAAGAAGCTGTGGGTGTCTACAGGTCAGTAGGGTTGGGGGGGGGGTGCCCCTTGGGTGGACAGATAGGTGCCATGACCAGGAGCTGCCTGTTGTCTTTCCCCCTGCCCCGAGTTCCCTGTCATCTGTTTTGTCCTGCAGATCAGCTATCCATGGGCGAGGCCTGTTTTGTAAACGCAACATCGATGCCGGTGAGATGGTCATTGAGTATTCTGGCATTGTCATTCGCTCTGTGCTGACTGACAAGCGAGAGAAGTTCTATGATGGAAAGGTGAGTGCTGGAAGGGTTTGAGGTGAGTGGATGTGGGCTGACCTTGGCAGAAAGCTGATTCCTTCATCCCATTCTGTAGGGTATTGGGTGCTACATGTTCCGCATGGATGACTTTGATGTGGTGGATGCCACCATGCATGGCAATGCTGCCCGATTCATCAACCACTCATGTGAGCCCAACTGCTTCTCTCGTGTCATCCATGTGGAAGGCCAGAAGCACATTGTCATCTTTGCCTTGCGCCGCATCCTTCGAGGTGAGGAGCTCACCTATGACTACAAGTTTCCCATCGAGGATGCCAGCAACAAGCTGCCCTGCAACTGTGGCGCCAAGCGCTGCCGTCGCTTCCTTAACTGAGGCCATGGCTGCCCCAGATTCCTCATGTGCCCGCTGCCATCTCACCCTGGCCTGTGGCTCCCTAGTCTCAGTATCTCACTCCTACCTTCCTGTTATGGTGGATGTGGGCATGTAGTGGGGTAGGAGTCCTGCCTTCACCCCTTTTGCCCACCCAGCCATTGCCTCCTTCCTCCTTCCCTGGGGACCCAGGATGTAGATATTGTACAAAGGTTTCTAAATCCCTTCTTTTCTATGCACTTTTTTATTTAAGAGGGCGGGGTCCCAGGTGGGAATTCCCCCCACAATAAAGTCTGTCAACGTTTGGAGATGTGGTCTTCCATGATTTTATTACTGTGGTTGTTGTGTTTGTGCATGCTGACTAGTGTGCATGTGCTAGCTCGTGCCCACAGAGGTCAGGGACAATTTCAGGAGTCAGTTCCAGAAATCTAAATTGAGGTCCAAAAGCTTGTAGGTTAAATGGTTTTGCCCAATGAGCCATCTTGTCAACCCTGGTTGGTGTTGGTGTGGAGTATGGTGCTGAGGAGGCAGGTGGAAGCTCCTACTCTGTAACCATTGTAATCAAGGAAGCACTAAGGAGACCAGATTGGGAGGGGCTGGGCTAAGAATGGCGATGTATGTATGAGATCCACAGCACACAAGCTGACAAGGGGATGTGCACTTGGTAAGTAACGGCAGGAAGATCTGTGTTGTAGATTCTAGGAGTTCAAAGTCACCTTCAGTTTCATACGGGATTCAAGGCCAGCCTGTGCTACATGAGATCCAGCCTCAGAGTTAGGGTCTGTGAAGGCATTAGAGCAAAGGTGCTGGTTTCTACCTCGAACAGCTGAGTGCAGACAAGTGAGTGATTCCAGGAGTGGCCAGGTAACATGGTCCTGTTTATACTGGAATAGGCCCTTTACGGGGAAAGGATCTCTGTTGACTTGGGACCCAATCAAGGTTGTACACCAAGAAGACTCCTTTTACAAGGACAAGCAGATACTGGCTTCAAGAGAAACTTTATTGGTGATATAGTAAGCCCCAGCAAACTGACTCATCCAAGTTTGGATAGTACCAGCAGTGCATCTGTGCGACCTAACTGGGCTAGGTATGTGCCAAGTTGGCCTAAAGTAGCAGATGGCTCCCTTGCCACCACCATCTCAATCAGGGCCTTCAGGGGTGAGCGATTGGGCCGCAGCGAGTAGGCAAACGTAGACCAGGTGGCAGGCAGCCCGTATCTTGCAGCTAGGTGTCGTGTAGTACCATAAGCCATGCTCCCATTAGGCCCAGGCTCAGGGTCCAGTAGCATAATCAGCTCCTCCAGAACTTCCAGTTCATCCAGTAGGCGAGAGAGGGGCTGAGAGGTCAGACCCTGAAGCTCTGGAAGACCAGGGAGGAGTGAGAGGAAGGACAAGCTTTGAGGACACCCTCCCTCCTGTGCACGGCTGTATTGGTACTAACCCCAGCCTGAGTACAGCAGAGTTGTCTTCCCTCTGTTTCTACTTCCCAATACCTCCAGGGTACTTGGGCAGGGCCAATGTACAGAGGTGCTGGGGTCTCCAAAAGCCAAGCTGGAACAAGGATGGGAACGGACTTTTCTCTTGAACAAAGAGAGCAAGACCACTGCCAGTATGACAAGCAGCACCAGGAACAGTGGCAACACTGCCAGGGACAGCACTGAGGGTGGGACAAAACCGGGGCTGCTGGAGACCTTATTCTCGGTTGTCTGTCCAAGGCTCCACCTCCCAGGTGAGCTAGAGACACCTGCTTCTTCAGGTTTAAGAGGACACACATCCTTGGGAGGGATGGGCTTCTGGGAACAGAGGTTTGAGAGTGAAACAAGCAGGCCCATCAGCCCAAGCCTCCCATCCCTTAGGTCCTTAAATGGAGCTACTTCTCCTACTCCCCACCTCATCCACCCCTGTAAGTGAGGCACCCCCACTGACCCAAGCTTTACCCATGGAACCCTCAGGCAAGCCCCACCCCATACCCAGGAGTCTAGCACCTTTCTACACTGCTTGTGGTTTCTATCAGGGCTCTCCATGTGAACAGGGGCTGCAGCTCCGCTGCTACAGTGGCTACACAGCTCGGTGCCATTGGGGTTGCAATACCCAGGGGAACACTTTTTGAAAGGATGTGCTACAGTATCGCCGAAGTCATTGAGTCCGCAGTTTTTCGTAAACTCATAATCTAGTGGGAGACAATAAAGCACAGGCTCTCCCTCCAATCCTCATGAGGACCCTTCCTCTTCCCCCATCACTCGACCAAGCCCTGCCCACACTATAAAACCTACCTAAATCCATTCTCCTGCATGCTCTACTCAGGAAGTTTGCTCTTGGTGTCCCCATTCTGAGCTTTTCTGCACAAGCTTACCTGAGCCCACCCCCACATTCTTACCTGCCTAAGACCCAGCACACCCACTCCAAAGAAGCCCCCAGCAGCAACCTTGCCACTTCCTAGTGCCCCTTCTCTCCACACCATCTAGAGCACACCCAGTCACTGCTCACCAGGACACGCAGGAGGCCCGAAGCGTTGCAGGCAGCTGCTGCAACACCTCTTGTCAGGGTTCCAGTACTCAAGGTGGCCACAGAACCGAGAGGCTTCCAGCGAAGCAGCCTGAGTCAGAAGCAGTACTGCCACCTCCACTGTCCAGAGACGCCAGCTAGGCCCCATCTCAGCAGAGCCTGCAACTTGAGGGCTGTGACCACTTCCACTCACACGGTTTCTGCAGCACATTCCAGGAAGCCCAAGGTAGAAGAAAGTGGTAGATGTGGGGGCACAGACTTCCAGAACCTCTTGGGGAGCTGGTGTGCCTCATACCCAACTCTGAGCCCACAAGGTGTATAAGGAACTTGATGTGGATCACCAGATTGTGATCTTACATACCTGCCTTCTCGTTTTCATCTCTAAGATGGGGTAACAGAACTTGTCTCACTGAGTGAAGGCAGTGTATGTGTGTGTGTTGGAGGTTGGAGATAATGAATCTTCTTAAAAGATTACAATAGTCAGGTGTAGTGTACACACTTTTGATCACAGCACTTGAAGTAAAAGCAGGAGGATCTCTTGTGAATTGAGGCCAGCATGGGCTACATAGTGAGTTCCAGGCCACCCAGAGCTAGTGAAACCCCTGATTCAGAAACAAGTCAACCACCACAGTACCTAGCAGATAGTAAACTTAATTCAAATTTTTTAAGTGTTCGGTATTATTAGTGCTTCATTTCAGGGTGGTATGACGGGCTTCAATTACCAGGCCTAACCTACTGTAAACTCACCAGTACCTAACCACCTCTCTTCCTCTCCTTTTCTAGTTCCCATCTCTATTAGGAATCCCCAGACTTGCCACAAACAGGCACATATTCCTAGGTGCCTAGAATGGACAATCTGAGGTTGTGAGTATAAAGCCAGTCCCGACTTACCAGTGCAGGCCCAGACCCCAAGCTTGCTCCAAGTTCCTCTGCTTAGACTGTGGTTGGCAAAAACTTTTTCGTAGGTGTGGGGGTGGAAGGAAACCACAGACCTTGGTTGGCAAACTTTTTTATTGGAGGAGGCACAGGAGGAGGAGGAGGAGGAGGTTCCTGTGTCAACAGATTATATTATGAAGCTCTGAAGCCTGGGGATGATGGGACCAGAGAGTGTAGGGCACTTTGAGAAGGGATGCTGGATAGGAACATCTCTGCCCTTGGGTGAAGAGCAAGGGCACCAGTCTCAGAAGCGACCATGCCGGTGGTCTGGGGAGCGACGTCGGTTCCTTTCTCGGGGACGATGGCCTGTATGGGACCTTGGAGGTGACCTAGGAATTGGGAAGAGGAGTAGACAGAGATGGAATAGTTAGGAGTAAAGATTTTTCCAGGCCTGGATCTTAGCGATAAGATGGCTGTTAATGTCATTTTAGGATTGGTACTCAGGGTTAGGTACCTAGGCTGGTGGTGGGTGTGGGGCTCACACTGTTTTGGGCACGAAGACTAAGGTACTTTTCCCCAGGCAGGGTTCAAAACTAGAGCACAGGAGCCTTGGGATGGTAGGCCCACAAGTTAGAAGCAGGTTTATCTTAGGGAACAGGAGAACATGGCACCGGGTCTGAGGTACCTATGCCTGGGTCCTCGCCCATAGAGCTGCCGGCGCAAGTTCCGGGATATAGGTCGTAGGTGCATAAAGTTGCAGAAGCCACCTCGGGTACATTCCCTAAAGACAGAGGAGGCCACCATGACTAAAAACTCCCTACCAAACACTCAAGCACTGGGGACTCTGATGCCCAGGCTAGGTTTATACTCCCTTACCCCATCTCATACTGCCGGCAGCATGACTCTCGGAAGTCAGTGACGGGAGACAGTTCAGCATGCACAGCCTGCCCGTTGAACCAGCGGTTATTGAGTTCCGCCACAGCTCGCTCTGCATCTTCCTCCCGCCGGAACTGAGGGGAAAGTGGGTGACCATGGGCTGTGGAATTCAAGCTCTTCGGGGGACTAGTCAGCTCTGAGGCTGGACTCGACTTATCGATAGTCCTCAGGTTGTGAGGTTTCAGTGGTGACCATAGGCACTGAAATGTTTCCACTTCTGGGCTCTAAGCAGGGGGCAACAGGCACCTTAACGTAGACATTGCCCACGAGGTGGTCCCCGAGGTTGTCACACACATTCATCTCTTCAATCTCGCCATACTTCTCCTGCAGTTCTGTGAATACCTCCTGCAGAAGATGGGGAAAAGCTCAGCTAAGGTCTGGCGCACAGGAAACCCAGTTACCCTGGCAACCCTCACCTCAAAGAAGTTATCATAGTGTTCCTGCACCTCCACGTCGCTCACGTGACCTGGAGGAGGGACAGAGGGTAAAATGAGGGTGTAAATGGCTGGGGTTGTCCGCCCAGCCCCTGAGCTATCTAGTTTCTTACTCACAGTGTGATCCATCTGCAGTTTGGGCTGTATTCTGTGGATTCCGGTACAAGTTGAGCAGGACTATGGTCTGAACAAAATTTAAAAGAGAGCTGAGCTCAGAAAGCAGGGCTGCATGCAGAGTGGGTATGAAGTTGGGGAGAGATGTGAGCCAGAGAGACGCCAAAACTACATACAGAGACAGCCAAGGGGCGTGGTCGGTGTTCATGGGAGGCGGGGTCCAGTCCCTGGGAAGAAGGGTCTACCCAGAGGGCCAGGTCGGAAAGCAAAGAGGGGTAGGATTGGCTTTAGTAATCCGGAAGAGGCGGGACCCAGAGATGATGGACAGCAGATGAAGCGCCGGGAGGCGTGAATCTGGGTCTCACCTGGCTGAAAGTCGGTTTGTTGTGAAGTCGGGAGCACCGGTCCCCGTGCCGGCAGGCCCCAATCTTAAAGTAAAAAGAGCAGTTAACCCTGGAAGAGGTGCAAAGACAGAGGTAAACCGAGGGCCGGGAAGGCCGGACATCCCACGAACACAGTCCGTCCAGCCCGTAGGGACCCAAGTGCCCCGGCTCCCTGAGAGGCCACTCCCTTCACCATTCTCACTTGTCCTTCTCAGTCCCGAATATCGAAGCTAAATATTCAGCCATTTTTACCCGAACACTCCAACGCGCCTGCTCCTTGCGTCACTTCCGTTGCTCAGGAGCGTTGGGAAATGTAGTTCGTCACTGCCTGTGGCGCGACTGCGCACGCGTGTTGGAGGCCAGCTGGCCTTCCCGGATAGCCAAGCGCGTGTTTCCCGGGGGCGCATGCGTCATGCGTACAACGTAGCGGGGGGGTAGGGGGGACGGAAAAAAAAAAAAAAAGAAGACAACAAACTCCACAGAAACCTGCGGCATCTCCCCCAAAGGAATCCCAGGCAGAAGGGATAAACCCCACTGGTGAGTTGGGAGTCGTCTGGTATACCCTAGTTAGATAAGGAAATTCTTCGTCCCACAAGCCTGTTCATGTACCCTTCCCGTAGCCAGTGCTTCTCTAATTTGTCGTAATAGGGGCGTGGTTGTTCGTGATCTTGTACCTGCCATTTGGGTCTTGCTCTGCAGACCCTTAGGACCACCAGTCTCTAGCGCAACTATGAACTTGGAGCGGGTGTCCAATGAGGAGAAGTTGAACCTGTGCCGGAAGTACTATCTTGGTAAGGCCGGTCCCCTAAATTTTGGGGGTAATAGTGGGGGATCAGACTAGAGCGCCCAAGGCAAAAGGACATAATGAGCCTGGATTCGTGGTAACGCAGCTGGGAATGCAGACTCTAGTCCGCGAGAAGGGAGGCCTCAGAAAAGAGGAAGCTGAGGTTTCAGTCTGAGTACCAATGAAAAGTAAAGACGAATGAACGAACGCCTGGGAGGAAATGAGAGGCGGAACCCCAGAGCCCCTAACAGCAGGGATCTCCATTTGAACTTGGGAGAGGACCTTCCAAATGGGCCTTCTAAGGTGAAGATTAGGAAGGATCCTTATTGTCGTTTGACTAAATGTGGGTATCTTTTTCCTAGGTGGATTTGCGTTCCTGCCTTTTCTTTGGTTGGTCAACATTTTCTGGTTTTTCAGAGAGGCGTTCCTCGCTCCAGCCTACACAGAGCAGAGCCAAATCAAAGGCTGTGAGTTCTAGGGCACCAGCAAAAACAAAAAAAAAAAAAAAAAAGGACCGCGGGTGGTTGGAAGGGGTGATGGAGGCTCCGGAACTCTCCCCAGGGCAGCTGAAGGCCAACTCTCCCACCCTTGTTCTTCTTTATAGATGTTTGGCGCTCAGCTGTGGGCTTCCTCTTCTGGGTGATTGTTCTCACCACCTGGATCACCATCTTCCAGATCTACCGGCCCCGCTGGGGTGCTCTTGGGGACTACCTCTCCTTCACCATTCCCCTGGGCACTCCCTGACAAATGTGATACGCTGGTGATCTGTTCTTTCTCCCAGGATGGGCTTTTCTGCTCAAAGCTTTCTCTCAGACGCTGAAGACATCTGTTTCCCATTTCCCATCTGCCCCAATAAAGGACCGTAACTTTAAATAGTGAGTTCTTGGGATATTTCGGAGGCAGAAGCATAAAATGATTGCCAATACTCAAAAACATTTACTGAATGTGTTACATTTTAGGCTTTGTGCTTTCACGCACTGTATGAATTTTGATTTCGTTCACTACTTCTCTTACCCTTCCGAAATAAGAACTTTACTGTTTCGGCACTGTTTTATGGATGAAGGAGATAGAAACAATGCTCTCCTTTCTAGGAGCTGCTGTCCTGTACTGGTAGTTGTGAATTTAAAAATACAACTTTCTTATCTGGGGCTGTAGTTTACTGGCAGTGCACTTTGTAAACGTGAAGAGGATGCTAGGTTCGATTCCCAGCTTGATCAAGCAAGCAAGATAATCACTTTCTTGTTCTAGGCCTTAGTATTCTCTGCCAAGGAAGAATTCACTTGAGCCCAGACATTGATTTCTTCCTCCAAAGAAGGTGTCTTCAACAAGAGAAATATCCAGGAGCTTCCTTAGGAAAGCTTTCTGGACTTTCCTATTTTTTACTCTTGGTTTAGTTTTGTGTAGTGCCCATGGAGACTGGAAGAGGACACCATGTGAGTCCCCTTAAGTACTGAGTTTAAGTGAGTGAGCCATCTCTCTGGCATCTTGATCTTCCTATTCAAAACTTCATGATTTTGGCGGATCCTGTCTGTACCACAGAACTCGGGAAGCAGAGGCATGGTGGATTTCTGTGAATTCCAGGCCAGCCAGGGCTATGTAGTGATATCCTGTCTCAGTATAATTTCAGCAGAGAATCTGGTGAGATAACTTCAGTAACACTTGCTGCCGATCCTGACCTGTGTTTGATCCTCAAATAAGTGGTCCTCTGACCTCTACAGGTGTGCCTCCATCCCCCAATAAGTTCAAACAAACAAAAAACCCAAAACACCGAGCAGATTGTGGTACTGGTGTTGCTAATCATACACTTGGGAGGCTGAGGCAAGAGGCCTTCTGGGAGTTCAAAGACACATGGGTCCTTATGGATTCACATACATAATGAATTTCAGTCTAGACTGAGCCAGAGTGAGGCAGTAAATAATAATATAAAGTCTCAGTCCCCACGTTAATGTTCCCTATGAGTTTTTTTTTTTTTTTTTTGCATATTTTTGTGTTCCTATTACATTTCACTTAGAATTTTTGTCTTGTTTATTGACTATCTTTTATTCTCTACACGATAAGACACATTATTGGCAAGAATTTTTGCCTGTTTTTCTTGTTACAGTGTTCTCACAATCTGGATGAGTGCCCAGCACTTTTAATATTTAAATGAATGAGATTTTGCTCAAAAAGACACCTACTGAGCTCTCTGTAAGAAAGGAGCTAGTCCATCTCCAGATTGGTCTTCCTGTGAGGGATCTCAGTGGCTATGATAGTTACTTCAAAGCTGTAAATAGTTTATTGACAATGGACTAACACTACAAATCCCTAGAAGCCTTGTGAATCTTTTGTTTCCCATAGCGCCTTGCGCGGCGCAGGCGCGTTACATCCTTCTTGAGCCTCGGAAGTTTGAGTCACAGTCCCCACCCCCTCCTCTCCCCCGCCCCCCAGGTGCCTGGCTTGTCGTTGGTTTAGTTCCGGATACAGGGCCTCGGGAAGGTGGAACTTAAGGCTGAGAGCCAATAGTACGGGCTGTCAATTGGCCAGCAAATGAAATTGACGTTTTCATCAACTAGTAGGAAAAAGCAGTTGCCAAAGGGGCCCGCCTACAGAAGGGAAAGAAGGGAAGTGGTAGCCAAGCCAGTCGCGGCTGGACAGTGCTCAGGCCCGAGGACCAGTGGGACCTAGACTACCTTTGACCTTTTCCTGCCCGCCTTCCATCTCGCTTTTGAACCCCGCCTCCTCCAAGTTTTTCTGATCTAGCGCATTAGACCTGGACCCAAATCATGTTCCCGGTAAAGGTGAAAGTGGAGAAATCAGGTGAGGATTGGGGATCCAGGACACCCGAGAAATAAGTGTTAATCTTGAAAAAGCGGTCTATGCGACATCTCTCTGCAGCCCATCTGACAGGACCCTCTAAAAGGGGTCCTTTTCTTTTTCTACCTCAGTTTCCCCATTTCTGACAGTGGGCATGAGTCAGCAATTTTGGTGTGTCCCTGAAGTACAGGGAATCAATCCTCAATAATCGTTGTATTCCAAAAACCTTAGGGTGTAGGGTGGTGGATGGAAAATGTAGAAGGTGGGAGGAGCGGGCGGCAGGGAAGCTAGGGTGGCTGGGGCAGTGAGGAAACGGAGGCAGAGAGGTGGGAGAGGAGGACAGTTCTGTGGGGTCCAGGAAGGGACTTCCGACGTTTCCTTTGAGGGAAATGGGTAGTCTAGGGAGATTTTTCAACAGAGTGAGTTGGTAAAGGTGCACCCCAAAGTGCAAAAAACGAACCAAACCCTACAGTCCAACAACAAAACTTGAGTGGAGTAGTTGCTAGTGGAGAGAGTGATGTTTGTGTTGTTGGCAGATGCCTTTAATCCCAGGGCATGGAGAAAGAATACAGATGGATCTCTGAATTCAAGGCCAGTTTGACCTACTTAGTAAATAACATGCCAACCCAGGGCTACATAGTAAGAACACTCTCTCTCTCCATATATGTATATATATATATATATTCCTATATATGTGTGTATATATGAGAGTCTCACCACAACTATGTAGTTAGGACAAGGGTGGGCTTGGAAACACCAGACTGGGAGACTTACAGACCTCATTTCCTGGGGTCAGGATGGCAGAATCCTTGAGGGTTCTGTGCTGGCCAAGATCAAAGCCACATTGTCTTGTTTTTGCATTTTTCTTTGTTTTGCTTATTGTTTGAGAGAGGTTTATTGTTTGTTGCTGAGGCTGACCTTGAACTCTTGATCTTCCTACTTAAGCCTCCAGAGTGCTGGGATAGCTGACTTGCGCCTTTATGTCTGGCTAGACTTGGCTTTCTTTTAGGAAGGTTCTGTTGTCTGCCTAGGCTAGGCGCTGGGTGGGAGGAAAAGGCAAGGTGGGGAGGGAATATATTGTCAGACTCCCAGCAAGCCAAGCGGGCTGATACTGGTGCAGGAAAGGAATGCCTATGGTGAGTCCAGGAGCCTGTGGCCTGGTGAGTCACTCTTCATGGTGGGAATCCAGGAAGAGGAGTGGGTTCAGAGAGGGAGGCCTCAGTGGAAAGACCCTAAGGGCTGTCCACGGAAGGTGTCTAGATCGTAGGTGCTGGAGAGAAAATGGTAGCCGCTGCACCTTTGACCCTGCCTAAGGCTCTGTCGCCCTGGTTCTGTCTTTAGTTGGTCTCTCCACTGAGTGGCACTAAAGCTGCTGCTTTCCAAGTACCTGGACCAGACAGACATAGGATCGTCTCCCACAGCGGATGTGGGAGGCGCACACAGAGCTGATTCCTACCTTCTGCCCTCAGAGATGGAGATGGCCAAAGCCCGGAACCAGCTGGATGCCGTTCTTCAGTGTCTGCTGGAGAAGAGTCACATGGACAGGTTGGGATCTAGTCCAGCCTGGGAAACCACAAGGGTGGGAACTGTTTGGACCATCTGATCCAGATGGGATCCTGGAGGCTGCCTTAGGGAGATTTTTGTTGTTGTTCCATGGGAAAACTATTTAATATTCTCACACTCTGGGTCCTTGGTACCCTAAGCCAATAGTGCTTTTTTTGCTCCCAGGGAACGCCTGGATGAAGAAGCTGGGAAAACCCCCTCGGATGTGCACAACAAGTAAGGAATTGTGATGGGATTTAGACCTGAGGGGTTAAGTAGGTTTTCCCTCTAAGTCCTAACCATCTTATGTAGATGTACATGTTAGATAAGTGGCTAACACCTTGGAGGTGGGTATGGATGGGATAGGAGGGCCAAGGGGTATCAGTAATCTCCAGGATGTCCATTTTTGTTTGTTTTTAGTGCCAGTGATAGAACGAACCCCCTAGGGCTTTTGCCCATCCTAGGCAAATGCTCTATTACTGAACTAAATCACTTCTGCCTTGGGGGGCGGCGTTGAACAGATGTTTATTAAAGGCTAGGCCTGCTGACACCATGTCTCTCCCTGCAGGGATTGTTCCATTGCTGCCCCTGGCAAAAGGTAAGGTGGCTGGGACCCCAGCCCATTAAAAGGTTCCCAGTCCCCAGTTCCAGGCCTGACACTCACCTTAAACACACAGGCCATCTGCCCGCTTCCACCACCAGCGGAGAAAGAAGAGGAGGGAGATGGACGATGGGCTCGCTGAGGGGGGTCCTCAGAGATCCAGTGAGTAGTAGGCAGGGGACTGAGAGGGTGGTTGCGGAGCCAAGGGACTGCACATGGCTGCTCACTTGTCACCTGCCTCACCACCCCAGATACGTATGTGATCAAGCTGTTCGACCGGAGTGTGGACTTGGCCCAGTTCAGTGAGAACACACCGTTGTACCCCATCTGCCGTGCCTGGATGCGCAACAGCCCCACAGTGCGAGAGCGAGAGCGCTCACCCGGCTCACCACTGCCCCCTCTGCCCGAGGATGGAGAGGTAGGAGAAAAGTCAGGAGGTCAGGGAGAGCAGTGGGTAGGTAGGTCAGCTCCGTTAGTGGTAGGTAGGTATAATCTCTGGGCCCCCTCATGCATAGAGAATCAGGACACACAGCTATTTGCTCTTAGATTTGGATTATGGACAGAGGTCCCTAGGCTGGATAGATAGGGCTTCCTAGGGAACAGGGGTTCTATAAAATAAAGGACTGAGCAGGGATCCTAAGTGCAAACAGAAGGGGCTACCAGATGGGGCCTTGGTGAGCCAAGGTGAACTTATGGGTGGAGGGTAATAGGGGCTTGGAAATCATCGGGCCTGAAAGGGTAGACAAGGGTTCTCAGACTGACAAGAAGAAATGGTCCCTAGACTAGGAGGACTATCCTAGCGGGTAAAGGTATGTCCCCTCTACTGTGACTTCTCCAAGTACAGGATTCCAGGTAGACCCCTTTTATCCGTCTCACTGGGAAAGGTAGGAGGGATGGCATGTACTTTCAGCCCTCTGCTCTGGGGCTTTATCTCCCCAGGGTTCGGAGGTCATCAACAGCAAAAATCGTGATGTGTACAAGCTGCCTCCACCCACAGCCCCCGGAACACTTGGAGATGCCTGTAGATCCCGAATTCCATCCCCACTACAGCCTGAGACCCAGGGTACCCCCGATGATGAAGTAGGTACCCAAGGCTGGCCTGGAGCTTCAGGGCTTGTTGGGAGGGCTAGGGCATGGTTACCTAGCTGGGCCTCTCTGTCCTCGCAGCCCTCCGAGCCTGAACCGTCTCCTTCCACACTTATCTATGGAAACATGCAACGCTGGAAACGCATACGCCAGAGGTGGAAGGAGGCATCTCATCGGAACCAGCTTCGTTACTCAGAAAGTATGAAGATCCTCCGGGAGATGTATGATCGGCAGTGATTTTCCCAGTACCCACCCACCCCAATAAACCTAATAAACCTGTCCCCGACCCACACTGGCCAGCCCAGCTTTCCTGGCCCAGACATAAAGCAGTTGACAAATCTCAAGTGCATTTATTGGGGACTGATGGTAGGAAGGCCTGGGGAGACGGGGCATGTTGGCAATGAAGGCGTGACCTTAGAGAATGGCAGATGTGGAGAAGGCCCCCCTAAGACATCTGTCTACAGATGGGCAGCCAGGACAGAGGAACTCAAGGGTTCTTGTTCATTGGCCTAGCACATCTGGAGAAGTTGGAGTGTCCATACAATTTGAGTTTGGGGTTCTTGGTTCATCGGGAATAAGTTGTCCCAAAAATTGGAGGTGAGAATAGTATTCAAGAATTTAGATGCCTGGATTTTTAAGTCAGAAAGTGGGCTGGGGCAGGGGAGCATTGGTTACAGGAACAGGATCTAGAGTCTGATGTGGAGAACCCATGCAGTCTGGGCCACTGTGGGGAATTAGGTGACAGGACTGGAATGAGGACTGTCTGTATTGCATCCTGGTGTCACGTGGGGTGTTCTACAGGTCACAAGTGCAGTAGGAGGCCTGAGCGGTGATAGAAGGCCAAAGTGGGGTCAGTGGGCTGAGGGCTGACAACAGCGTTTGTGTTGTCTTTAGAGAGGTGTAGGTGGGGCCCAAAAGCTGGAAGAGGGCTTAGGGAGGGTGTCTAGGTTACTAAGGCTCAGGTAGGTTTGGGGTGGAAAGGTCTTGGGAGAACATCTAGATGTGGTTGGGAAAGGCTGTCTTGACAGCGGTTGGGACATCTGGCTGAGCAGTGGAGTCAGATCGGCATTTAAAAGGGCGCCTAAAGAGGCTTCCCAGATTCGGTTCTGTAATGCTGGACCCTACTTGGCAGCAGGTGGTGACGGAAGTTGGGCTTGGACCGACGCTGGTGTGGCCTGGATGGACAGGACACCTTCAGGAGACAGTGCCGAGGTCACTGCAGCAGGGTCCACGCCGGGAGGCAGGCGGTATCGGCGGTGGAACTCTCGAGCGATGAATCCATGTTCATCCTGGGGGTAGGGCGGGGGAAGAGATGGGCTTAAGAATCCTACTCAGCTGCTTACCCCTGCTCCACAATCTGGCCAGCAGACCTACTGGGCGCTCCTCATGTCGAGCATGGACCTCCACATGGTCGCCAACCACCTTGACAGAGATCTCCTCTGGAGAGAAGTGCTTCACATCCAGCAGCACGGAAAAACACCCAGGGTTCGTGGGTACCTGCACACATTGGGTGTGGGATATTGATCGATCAAGCAGGGGCTTGGCTTCTGGGACCCAGCACCCTCTACGACACATAGGTTACAGTGTTACTTGGATAGATTGTCTCCTCTATTCAGAGTCACCAGAAACTCAACCTCACAAAAACTGAACTCCTCCCTTCCCCTTTAAGACACTGGGTCCACCTCTTATGACCCAGTTAGATTCCTGCCCTATAACCCCCACGCCCTGTCCTTGACTCCACAACCACCGTGTCTCTGCTACAAGACCCCACTATGTTAGCTAGCAACCAAGGTGCCACTTCCCCATCACCAGAGTTCTTAACTTAGGTCACGGGACCTCCTGTGCCCTATACCGTTTACAGGTACCTCTGCTGCTCTAGAGTGTCTGAGACCACCCCCTCCCCTTCATCAAATCACGGGACCCCTCTAGAAGATTCGTGCAACCCTAGGAACGTTCCGGCCCGTCAGGACTCACTTGTCCTTTCCCCCAGATTTCTGGCATCCCTCAGAAGATCAGTAACCCGGCCTCAGAATACCACACTCAAGGGACTCCCAATAGCCCACTGAGGGGCGACATTCTCTCCTAAATTCAAAATCAACAGACGCTGCCACACCCCCGCCCCAAGGTGAACCACCCCCCTAGTCTTGTTAGTAGTTGAATTGGCCCTCTCCCTAGGCCTGGCACCTGGGCTGTGGGTAACGCCACACTGGGGGCGCGCAGATAGTAGGGGGCGATCGCAGCAGGGCACAGTGAAGCTAGCTCTGCCTCAAGCAGCCCTTCGCCGAAACGCTGGTCAAAGAGGCGTCCGGGAGCGGAAAAACCCGGTAAAGGAGCTGAAGCACGGCGAAGCCAAGAAGGCTGCACAGGCACAGGGATCTCCATCCTGCTCCTCCGCTGCTACCCTGGGCCCCGCAGTGCCCAAGCGCACGCTGTCTCCGATTTATACTGTGCCTTGTACCGCCCCTGCGGTGGGCCTCTCAGGGACACTGGGATCGAGGCCAGACTTGGCCATTAGTATTCCTTATTTAGAAACTTCAATAATTACTTGGCCGGTTATTAAACGCCTGCTGGATGCCTGGAAAAGGACACCAGGGAAATGTCATTAAGCCTTTTTCCATTTCTAGAAGGGGAAGCTAAAGTCTAGGAGGCCGACCCTTATAGGTGTGGCTAATCACTGTAGCAGTTGGGACCCTGGGACCCGAGAAGTCCACCAAAGAGTTCTCAGCCCTCTTAATCCATCTCCGCCCGGCCGGCAGCTCTGAGGATGACGCATCAGTCTTAGTAACAGACTCCTGGAGAATGCTGCGCCCATGCCAGGCTGTCAGGAGGAAACAGAACAGACCCTACCCCAGAGTAGGTCGGGCCTAATTCTGTGCCTCTGACTCAGCCTCGGGTGCTCAGCGACCAGGGGGCGTTAGCATGAACACTCCAGGTTGGCCCCGGGAGTGGGGGGGGACTGAGCGCCAGGGACCGAAATAGCTCGTTTTGATCCCACTACCTGGGCCCGGAGCCCGGGCCTGGCAAGGAGTACGACCAGCTGCTCCGTAGCAAGACGAAAGTGGTTAAGGTGACCATCAGGACGAGATGGCAACGTGGTGACAGAGGTCCCGGGTTAGCCTTGCAATAGTAGTTAGGCTAGAGCCAGGCCCTAGCTCCTGCAGCTATCCTAGTGGTTAGAAATAAGGACTGGAGTCAAAGCCAAGACTCTTAGCCTTCTTCTAAGCGTCAGCCCGGCCTTTGATCCTTACTATTGGTCCGAAGTCTTGCCAATTACTGCTGCATGCTGCCTCTGTCTCCAATCAAACACGCGCGCTCTCCCAGCTCGTCAAGAGAGAACGCCCCCCTCGGCCGCCTTCCAGTTACTTTTCTTTTCTAGTCTATCATTGGTCGCCTTGGAGGCCGCGCTCCTGCTCTGCCTGCACGCCCAGAAAGGGGCGGGGCGGACAGCGTTGCTAAGCGAGGAGGGTAGGCGCGGGGTTGTTCCGAGAAGGAGCTCAGCCGGCGCTGCAGGTGAGGTTGGTCCCTCTTTCAGAGACCACAGGAGGCCTTGGGGAAGGCAACACTGGTTTAAAAGAGCCTGGTGTCTCCGGTCCAAACCTCACGAGAACTACAACTCCCAAGATACTCAGCAGTTTGGGCGTTCCGGCATCCCTGGGTGTCTCCTGTCTTTTGTTCTCTCTGGGTGGGCCAGAGGGAGTCTGAAAGAAATCTGGAAATTGAGTTCTTTAGTTTCTAAATTGCTCCAAACATCTAGGGGTGTTGTCTCTGAACTTTCTCACTTAGGAGGAGCCCAGTGAATTATGGGGATTGTAGTGTACTGCCCCTTCCTCATTGGGAGTCGCGCCACCACTTCCCCCTCCCCTTAATAGGTTTAACCGGAAACGTACTGTGTACAGTTTAGTCGTGGCTCTTTGTTAATGTTTTATTTTTGCCTATTTCTCTTTTGTTGTCCTCATTCTTTTTTTCATTTGTGTGTGTGTGTTAATGTTTTGTTATTGTTATTTTTCTCATTTTGTTATTCTTCGAGACAGGATTTCCCTGAATAGCCCTAATTGTCTTGGAACTCCCTCTATAGACTAGGCTGGCCTTGAACTCTTGCCTCTGCCTCCTGAGTTCTGGGATTAAAGGCGTCTACCACCACTCTTGGCTAAATTAACTTGGTTTTTGTTTTTTGGTTTTTTTTTTTTTTTTTTTTTTTTTTCCTCCTCCTGGTCGTAATTAGAGCTTCATGAAACAGGCTTCATGGAAAATGTTTAAAGAGGTAGAAATTGGTTACCTTGATTTGATTGTAACACGTTGTATACACGTATTGAAATATACTGTGCCTCATAAACATGTACAATTAGTGTCAGTTTAAAAAAAATACAAAACGATACAACAGACTGTATTTTTCCTGAATGGGGCTCAGCGGTTGGGAGCAGTGGCTGGTCTTCCAGAGGCCCCAGGTTCTGTTCTCAGCATCACATGGCTACTCACATTCACCCTAGGGGATCAGACCCTCCTCTAGCCTTCGAGGGCATTGCACACACATAGTGTGCTCAGACACACACAGGCATAATACTACCCACACACACAAAAATCAAAATAAACAAATCCTTTCTTTTTTTTTAACTATTGTGTGGAGAGGATGCAGTAGTGTGGAGAAGCCTGCTTCCTGACATTCTGATTCTGTCAGCCTGGAGTGGGAACTGTGAAGAGCCTGGGGGTGTGCTTGGGGACCAACCCACTCTCCAATCTCCAGACACTGCCAGACTAGACAAATCCTCTCCCTCTGAGGCCAGGCAAGGCAGCCCAGTTAAGGGTACAGGACCCACAGGCAGGCAACAGGTAACATGTCATGTCGTGAAACAGGAGCTCACTGTAGCCTTCGTGTCTGAGGCGCTTGTTTCTGTGTGCGAGTGTGGGTGTACCATGTGGAACTCAGACAGGCTCAGGCTGTCTGTCCTCATCTTTCACCTTGTTGAGCCAGAGTCTTCTCTTTAATGCTCTCCTCTGAGGCTCGCTGACTTGAAACGTTTTAGGGGACTCTCCTGTATGTACCTCCCACCTCGGTATAGAAACACTCGGATTGCAGACGTGTGCTACCCCATCTGGCTTTCCATGGCTTCTATGGATTTGAACTCGGGTCCCCATGTCTGTGCAGCAAGCTCCTTACTCCCTGAGCCATCTCCCCAGCCTTTGCTTTGGGACTTTGGACCCTCCTGTCAGAGCCTCTTGAGAGCTGGGATTACAGATTACACATCTGGCATGAGTCTGTAATTTTAAAAGGCCTAACACTCAAGAAGCTGAGGCAGGAGGATCACCTTTAGTGCAGGGCTACAGAGTGAGACTCTGTCTCAAAAATAAACGAATAATAAAAGCTCCTCCTAGGCTAGACTCAGAGTTGAGAACTACCAACTACTAGTTTCTAGGTTCTTCTACATCTCGGTCATGGGACTTAGAGCTCATGGGAATGATGTGACTTGTGATGATTCATGGGAATTGTAGTCCATTTCTTCTAGTAATCCAGGGGAACTGGCAGCTTCTGTCCTCTTACTATTCTCTGCTTCTTTCATAGCCTGTCAGTTTCCACCTCTCATGACAGCCCCTTTGGAAATGTTCCCCAAGGTGGACAACCCTTTGGGGTGTCAAGAAGCCAGAACTGGAGCCACAAGGTGAGGACAGGTTTTAGGTCGAGTCCTGTGCCTCACCGCTTAGGTAGTTTACTGAACCTCCCAATGGTAGCATTGTGGGATGTTTCCTCCTTTTGGCTGACTCTATGTGTGTTCATTCCCCATGGGGTCACCCTTCTGAACTGATCCTTTCTTGTGTTTTCTCCCTCATTTAAATCTTGGGTCCATCCAGGTCTCAAAGGCCACAGGCTCCCAAGGCCACCACAGCCAGTTCCGCTGAGCTGTCTGAGGAGTCCTGGCCATCCAGTTCAGGGACCCCTTCCCCACCCAGTACCACCGAGGGACAGAGTACCTCTCCACCCCTCACCTTAATTGACAACGAGGACTCAGTGGTGGCCAAGTGAGTACCAGAATTTCTGCAGAGAAAAAGAGGAAGAAGGCATTCCATAAAGACCATCAGAGGCAGCTGTTTATGCAGTACTCTTCTTAGGATCAGGCATTTTATGTGTGTTCCTGAGGGCTGTAGAGCCTGGGTTCAAATCCTGCCTGTTTACTTATTCCCTATATTGCTGTGGTCTCAGTTTCCTTCCGTTGGGAATATCAGTCACCCACAAGCACTGGAGTCTCAGTTCCTCCGTACTGTGATCCACCTCTAAGAGCACCTGTTGCGAGGTGGTGGTGGTACACGTCTTTAATCCCAGCACTCGGGAGGCAGAGGCAGGAGGATCTCTGAGTTGGAGGCCAGCCTGATTTACAGAGTGAGTTTCAGGACAGCCAGGACCACACAGAGAAATCCTGTTTCGAAAAACAAAAAAACCAACCAACCAACCAAATAAATAAATAAACAAACAGACAAACCTCATTCTGGAGTAAGTGCTTGGATCTGAAAGATAGAGGAGTGAGACATTCTGTAACAAAGGATCCTAAGGTAATTATGGCCTAACCAAAATAACATGTACTTCTGTCTCCTTGCTACAGGGCACCCAGGGCTGATGTGGCCGCCCCAGTGGAAGGCGTTAAAAGCATAGGTTCTGTCTTTCTTATTGTTGCCCTGTCTCTAAAAAAAAAAAAAAAAAAAAAAAGGTTCTCAGTGACACTACTCTTCCAGAATCATTCTTCCTTATTCTTGGTTGGTCAAGAGTCATTTGCGCTGACAATGAGCTCAGCTGTCGGAGTATCTGTCTGGCATGCACAGGTCCCTTGGCTTGATCCCTGAAGCCACATAAAATCAGGTATAGCAATGTCTGACTCTAGTTTCAGCATCGAGAAGATGGAGACAGAAGGATCAGAAGTTCAAGGGCAGGTTTAGCTACAGAGTAAGTTCAAGACCAGCCTAAGCTAAATAATACCTTGTGTAAAACAAAGAAACAAAAACCATGGTCCATCAAGATGGCTCAGTGGGTCAAGCCTGGCAACTTCCTTTTGATCCCAAGACCCCGCCCCCCATGAACATGGAAAAGGAGAACTAACTCCACAAGTCACTTCCATCTGCTCACACTCACTGTGATGTGTGTGCTCTCCCTGTACACAGCAAGTGTGCAAACACACGTACAACCGTAATAAATAATTTCTAAAAAAAGAAAAATCTCATTGTGGCCCAGAAGTGGTTGCTCATGAAGAGGCAGGCAGATCTCTGGACTCAAAGCCAGCCTAGTCTACAGAGCAAGTTCCAGGACAGCCAGGGCTACACAGAGAAATCCTGTCTTGGAAAAAAAAAAAATCTAATTATGCATTCACAAGTTATATGAGAAATATAGTCGGTAGCACCAGCACGGTGGTTTATAAGCCTATAGATTTAGCTTTAGGGGATCAGCACCCTCTTCTGGTCTATGTAGGCAACCTCTACACAGCCACATGGTACATAAACATATATGCAGGCACACACACACACAAATCTCTAAAAAAAGAAAGAAAGAAAAATGAAAAATAGGGGCCTAGTTAAAAATTTGTGACCAGGCATACTAACTGGCATGCACAATGAAGCACTGAGTTCAAGATTCATTATTTTCCAAACATGGATAAGTAATCTTTAAGAAAGAAAGACAGACGATCGGTGTGGTGGCACACACCGTAGCTCTCAGATGGTGGAAGGAGGAGGCTGCATAACTGGAGGTTAGCCTGGGCTACATGAGGAACCCTCCTCCCCCCACACACACACACAATGAAAAATTTGAAATACTAAAACAAAAATTAAAACAGGGTGACTATCTGACTCTGGATAAAGGTGCTTGTCACCAAAGCCTGACAACCTAAGGTGGGTCTGATCCTTAGGAACCACCACCACATGTGTATTTGTAGTGTGGCTGCACAAGTGTGTGCCCATGCCCGTATGCATGTGTATGTGTGCACGTGTGGGCACACATGCAGAATAAAGTGTGGAAAAGATTAGAATTACATTACTATATAAGAAATGGATTTTTTAAGGCCAATTGCTTGCTTTGGGTACGTGTGAAGAAATCGGGTTTTTTTTTTTGTTTGTTTGTTTTTTGTTTCTTTTTTAAATTTTTGTTTTGTTTAGTTTTTTTTCAGACAGGGTTTCTCTTTACCTCTGGCTGTTCCAGAACTAACTGTAGACCAGGCTGGCTTCTAACTCAGAGATCTGCCTGCCTCCCCACCCAACCCACCCCAATCCCCCACAAGGGCTGGGATCAAAGGCGTGTGCCACGTTTCTGGCCGCTGAGCACACCTTTCCACGGTACTTGATAAACAGAAGGGGGATGTGCCTACTTCTGCTGAGATGGTTACTGTCTTTACCCCCTCTGCTCACAGGTACATAAACAGGTTCCGCCAAGCTCAGCCCACAAGCCGAGAAGATCGCCAGCCCGCAGGCCCAACCCCAGCTGACTTCTGGTGGCTACAGCCTACATCTTCAGAGTTCAGCAGTCACCGTGCAGCAGGTATTCCCCAAATCTGTCCTGCTCAGAGCCCAGAGGCCACCCTTGGTCCCAGTCATTTAACACAGGTTTCCAACAGGAGCTGGGGAACCTCCAGGAAGATCTGCCGAGACAGGCCCATCTCCCACTGGGATGTCCAGTACATGTCTGGCTTCTGTGCCTCTTCAGAAAGCAAAGCAGGTGACAGTGTTATCTTCTTCCCCTCTCGTGTGCCTAGGACAGAAGCAGAGACAATGACCAACTTAAAGATTTATTTATTTTACACATATGAGTACACTGTAGCTGTCTTCAGACACACCAGAAGAGGGCATCGGATCCCATTACAGATGGTTGTGAGCCACCATGTGGTTGCTGGGAATTGAACTCAGGACCTCTGGAAGAGCAGTCAGTGCTCTTAACTGCTGAGCCATCTCTCCAGCCCAAGGACCAACTTAAAGCATCACAGACAAAAAGGGGTTTGTAGACGTGGAGATAGGGATCATTGGGGAAGGTGCTTGCCTAGCAGGGAGAACACCCTGATTTGATCTCTCAGCACCACATAAAGTAGGCATGGTGACACAGCTGTAACCTCAGCACCCAGGAGGTAAAGACGAGAGGAGCAAAAGTTTAAGGTTACCAGAGTTGGAGGCTGCCCCGGGCTGGATGATATCCTATCTCAAAGAATTAGTAATAGAATAAAAAATTAACAAAAGGATTTTCTAGTTAAATACAACTTAGACCACCCCCCCCTTTAAAAAGATTTATTTATTTAATCTGAGTGTTCTATCTGCATGTATACCTGTGTGCCAGAGAGGGCATCAGATCCCATTACAGATGGTTGTGAGCCACCATGTGGTTGTTAGGAATTGAACTGAGGACCTTTGGAAGTGCTGCCAGTGCTCTTAACCGCTGAACATCTCTCCAGCCCCATAACTTTGAACGCTTAAAGTAGATGTTCATGAGTATTCATTATGACCATGTTGCTATGACCAGGACATTTGGCAGAAAGAAGGGAAGAAAGGTTTATTCTAAGCCCAGTTTCAGGGGCTATCAGTGCAGGAGTGTAAGGTAGGGGTGTTGATGTTTTAGTGGACCAGGAAGCAGAGTACAGGTTGGAACCACGTATGGGTATACCTTCAAAAGTCTGTACCTACTGGCCTGCAAGACTCAACTTTCTAAAGAATTTATAGCCTTCAAAATGGTGCCATGGACTGTGGACTGAGCATTCAAAACATGAGCCAGATCCATACGTTTGGACAGTGCTAGGGGAGACCTAACTTGGTTCTGGATCCCTTTCCTAGCCTAAGCCTTCATGGACTTTCTCCTTACAGTAACCAAGGTGGCCCCCAGTGGCTTGAGATGCCTGTGGTACTCAGATATAACAGTGGAAAGCAGGAAGGAAGGACTGACTGACTGCCTTCCTTTTCCCCTCCTCCCCTCTTTCTTTTTTCTTTCCTTTTTTAAAAATGTATTTAATGTATGAGTGTTCTGTTGCATATACATCTGCTTGCCTGAAGAAGGTATCAGATTTCCCCTTGTGAGCTGGGATGTGGTTGCTAGGAATTGAACTCAGGACCTCTGGGAGAGCAACCGGTACTCTTCGCCACTGAGCCATCTCTCCAGCCTCTTTCTTCTTTTTTAATTAAAATTTGCATGTGTATGGGTGTTGTGCCGGAATGTATGTCTGTGTACCACTTGTGGGGCTGGTGCTCATGGAGGCCAGAAGAGGGTGTCAGATTCCTGGAACTGGAGTTACAGACAATTGTGAGCTTCCGTGTGGATGCTGGGAGTTGAATCTAGATCCCTTGAAAGAGCAGCCAGTTTACCTTAATGGCTGAACCATCTTTCCAGCCCCACATCTCTTAAGTCAGTCTCTGAACTATTTGATAGAGTGTTTTGATTAGGCAGGTCTGGTCAGGAAGATAGGCTTGATCTTTCATTTTTACATTTTAAATGTAGTACATGTCTGTCTGTCTGTCTCTCTCCCTCCATCACCCCTCTGTTTGTGTGTGTGCGTGTGTGTAGGTCAGAGGTCAGCTTTCAGGCGCTGATTCTCTTTCCCTTTGGTGTAGGTTCTGTACTGAGGTGGCTGAGGTAGTAGGGTGGAGAGTTCAAGGCCAGCCTGCGTTACAAGGTTAGATCCTGGCTCAAAGACAGAAACCCCTAAAGCCAAAGCAGGAAAGGGAGCCTCTCTCTCCCAAGGTAGAGAAGTAGATTGTAAGCTTCAAGCACCAGGTGGGATGTCGGCCCCTAGGCCTTCTGCAGAAAGCCCCTTTCTCAGCAGCCTTTGGTGTGGGGCTAGCTTCCGGCCCCTCTCTCCGTGCAGAGTCTGAACTCGTGGAACTCGTCTCTGCTGGACCTGGAGACACTGAGCCTACAAAGCCGAGCGGCCAGGCTGCTCAAGCGCAGGTGATGCCTCTCCCCAGGTCCTCCCCTCCCAGTTGTACATGGTCACTGCTCTTCTCACTGCTGCCCTCTCCCCACAGCAAGGACTCCCTGTCCTCCTCCTCCCTCAGTCCCAACGAAGCCAGCGGCTCCTCCTTCCCCGTCAGCTCTGATGGCCTCTCTCCCCGCTCTGTGACCTTCAATCCGGACTCCAACAAGAGTCCCAGTCACAAAGAACCTGCGCTGGGAGGTAAGAGCTGATGATAGATAACCAGATTCCAGGTTCAAATCTCGCGTCCTCCACTTATCAGCTGCGTGACTTTGGCCTCTCCGGGTCTTGTCTCTCTAACTGGGAACGGGGAATAACTGCATCCCTCACTCACAGGTACTGTGAAGATGAAAAGAGTTGGTGAGTACGTGGCAGGCCCTTCACGTATGTGTCTTGTCAACAGAGGCTGTCGGGGCTGTGCCAGCTACCACACCCCTGCCGTTGTGCACATAAGCGCCACAATCGGATGGCTTAGTACAGACTAGAGGAAAGGTTTATACTTGATTGATGTGAGTTTCATTTCACTGGACCCCGGGCGTTAGTTCAGGCTGGCCGTGAGTTCTCAGCACTCCTGCCTCAGCCTCCCTAGCACTGGGATTACAGAATCACATCACTACACAATGGGTTTTTTGCTTTTTTTTTTGTTGTTGTTGTTCATTTATTTGCCTTGTTTATATCACAATGAACCATATGGAACTTTTTTTTAAAAAGATTTTATTTATTTTATGTATGTGAGTACACTGTCACTCTCTCCAGACACGCCAGAAGAGGGCATCAGATCCCATTACAGATGGTTGTGAGCCACCATGTGGTTGCTGGGATTTGAACTCAGGACCTCTAGAAGAGCAGTCAGTGGTCTTAACCACTGAGCTGTCTCTCCAGCCCCCACGTGGAATGTTTTTATAGGTCAAAAAAAAAAAAAAAAAATAGTGGAGTATTTGGCAATTTCATATGGCTTAGCTAAGTCCCAATGTGTTCCAGGCTTGTGCACTGTCCCAAACCTGTATCTTATACTGCTTATAAACATGTCTATAGTGCATTTATCAACGCATCTTAGCTATAGTGTGAAACTGTCGAAAACTTGAGAGTTGAAGCTGGGAATGTTGGGACCTGCGGCAGCCCCAGCAGGAAGATCAGTAGCTCGGGGTCAGTCTCAGCTACATCCTGAGTTTGAGGCGGGCGTTGGCTCTGTGAGACCCTCACGAGCCAAAGGTCTCAGACAGCATGCCTTTTTTTTTTTTTTTTTTTTTTTTGGCCAGGGGTGGGGTGGTGGTATTGAGACAGGGTTTCTCTGTAGGACTGGCTCTCCTGGCACTTGCTCCGTACACCAGGCTGGCCTCCAACTCAGATCTGCCTGCCTCTGCCTCTCACGGGCTGGGATTAAGATGACGACACACCTTTCAGCTGAGCATTTGGAAGGCAGAGACAGCAGATATGTGAGTTGGAGGAGAGCCGGTGCACAGTGAGTTCAGACCAGCCAGGGTTACATCGTGAGACAAGGCATGAGCCAGAGATAGGGCAGTGTGGTGTAGGTAGGAGGGGTCAGAGATAGGGCAGTGTGGTATAGGTAGGAGGGGTCAGAGATAGGGCAGTGTGGTATAGGTAGGAGGGGTTGGCCATGGAGGCCTGGGGAGGGGACCTTCGAGCATGAAGGGTACATTGTTTTCTGAATGTTAATAGGGTCTGGACCAGAGGTGGGCCAGCAGAGGGGAGGCAGGTGACCAAATTCAAAAGAACCACAGAGGAAGACAAGAAAAAAAAAAAAAAATAAGGAGACAAACTGGGTGTAGTGAACCTGCCTAGACCAGGCTGAGTCCGGAGGATTGCCAAATTGAACCCGGGCCAAGGCTTCAAAATAAAACTGTAAAAGAGCGAGAAACCCCAGCCTCCTTCCCACTAAACAGGAGCTGAGTGTTGTGTGGGCATCCTGTCTACAGCGCAAGAGCGGCCTCAGCCCTCTTCTCTGGACTCCCTCCCCAGCAGCCCCGGTGCCATCCCAGACCATTCCCCCACGCCGCCCAGCCTCCTCCCAGGCAACCCTTCGGCCCGAGGAGGACATTTTATACCAATGGCGGCAGCGGAGAAAGCTTGAGCAGGCTCTCCAAGGTGCAGGTGACGGAGCCTGGGTGTTGCCTCAGGCGCCAGCCCTCACCACTCAGGTGAGTTGGGGGAATTAGCCAGACAGTAATAAGGGACACTCAAAGATGACAGAAGACCATTCACCTCTTCCTTTCTGCTTGCAGACTCCTCCTGTCTCTGCAGTGAATCTTGGTTCCCAGGGAACCCAGCCTAACTGTGCTCCACCATGGGGCAGCGTGGCCCAGCCTCCTCCCCCACAGGCCTTCTATGTGGACAGGCCGCCTCTTTCGGGGCCCTCTCCACACACCTGGGCCCCCGGCACCCACAGTGTTCTCTGGGCCCCACAGGCCAATCCCTGGGTACCTCTCGGGATGCTTCCTACCACACTGCTAACTTCCACTCTTGCTCCCTTGGCCTCCTTTCCAGTACCACCTACCTCCACTTCAGCTGCCACAGCTCCTACCCCTGCTCCCCAGGTCTCCATCCCAGGGCCCCCAGCTTCCACTCCACCTCTCTGTGCTTCCGCCCCTGCTTCCACCCTCCCACCACCTGACACCCCCCAGGAACCAACCACCCCTGGGCTGAGTAGTTCTGTCCAGCCCAAAAAGCTGGGCCCCAAGCCTCAGAGGGCGAGCACTTCGTCTCCCCAGGAGACCACCGGACCAGACACTGCGGCTTTAGAGAGTCCCTGTTCACCGCTCAGGGCGGTCCTGGGCCAGGTAGTGACAGCTCGGCTGTTCCCGGACAGCCTGGAGGATACGCCTCCATCTAAGGCAGATTCTCGGAAAGTCAAGGCCACCCCATCTCAAGCCAAAGTCCCACCCCCTTCAGCCAAGTCTCTGCGTGGGTCCAAGACAGAGTCCTGCAAAAGTAAAGTCACCCTCTCCGCTGATAATGGGGATCCACAGCCAGCTACAGCCCCAAAGGCATCCACACTGTCATCAGAGGTCCAACCACTTGAATTCATCAAGTCTGCACCCAAGACAGGAGCTGGTGAGGCCTTGACCATGGCCCCGCCCACCTCAAGCCACGCCCCTTCCGAGGACTTGCTATCCCAGGCCGCTAGACTACTGCAGGCTGCGGAAGGTGAGGGGGATCCCTGGGCTCTTGGGTATCATAATGGTGGTCCCAAACGCTGTGTCCATTTTCTGGAGCTCATCCTTTTACTCCCCAGACTCCGACGGCAGCGAGTTTCAGGAAGACCCTGTGTTGCAGGTGCTAAGGGCCCAGAGGGCAGAGCTCCGGCAGCAGAAAAGGTGACAACTCCCCATCACAAGAAGCTACAATTCTGGGCCACTGAGTCTTACGACACCCCTATTGTGTGCCTGTCTCTTATAAGCCCCTTTCCTGACCCCCCACCCACAGTCGCGGGTTCTTATCGTGAGCACATTCTTCAGCCTCTACCACTCCGACTTTTCTCTAGGAAAGTGGATGCCCAGTTATCCCTCCTCTTGGACCACACTGAAGACCCAGGATCTTCATCTCCCCAAGCCATGTCACCTTCCAGGTCTCCAAGAATGCGGTTGAGGAGAGAAGGAGCCTCCCTTGAGACCAGACAACTTTGAATTCTAAACATTCTGTCTTTCCTGGGCTGAGGAGATGGCTCAGTGGGCGAAGCACCTTTGACAGGCCAGCTGACCCATGGAGACAGGGAGACGGGGTTTCAATCAAGGTAGAAGGCAAAGACCAATCTCTGGAATTCCCTGACTTCCACAGGAGCTGTGAGGCACCCCCCCCCTCAATAAAGTTGTCCCCAATTAACATTTTTTCCAGTTTCTTGTTAATCTCTAAGAAATGGATTGTTGTAGAAAGGCTGGTTATGCTAATAAGGGAATGTAACCCTTCCCTGACTACTGAAACAAGATTTCTTCTCTCCAGCTCTCCTTCCCACCCCTCTCTCTGCACCCTCACATGGTTCTAGGTAATGTGGGTACCTGACTCAAGCAACTCAGAAGTGGATTTTTTTACGTCTTGGAGACAGGCCCTGTTATCTGGTCCTAAGAAACATCAGTGTTGGACAACAGTACATCTCCCATCTGAGCTAGCATCTCTCCCCCTCTGGTTGTCATCTCTATCCAAGGGCCTAAGATGCCTGGATTCCCACAGGTGCTCAAATTCCTGATGTTTCCCCAAGTTTCGCTCCCCCTTCTTCACATTCTTCGGCTGTGTTCTCTCCTCAGGACCAAAGTCTTAGGTTATCCTGACTCCTCTCCTTTCCACACATAGGCAGGTGCTGACTCTGTTTGCTTTAGAGTCCCATCAGAATCTGTCTTCTTACCTCAGTCTAGGCTACTTCCTACCTGTACAGCTAAAAGCTTGTCATTACTATAAACACATCTGCTCACTCTTTGATGCATTGACACCCAGGGGGACAGCCTGTCTCTTCTCTTTGAAACTGAGCCTTTCAACAAATTGGATGCACTGGAGGTCTGAGGCTTCTGTGAGGAAAGTGGGTGCTGTCCTCCTGTCCTTCTATTTTCTGTGACTCAGATGCTTTTCAGAGTCTTCTATAAAATCTGATTGCAGGACACGGCGGCACATACCTGAGGAGCCTGAGGCCAGAGGATCTGGACTCTGGGGTCACCCTCATAGTGAGTCCCTGTGTAAAAAAAAAAAATCATTATGCTGGGGATGGAACACACAAGAGTGCACCTGCTAAGCTCAGTGAGATTTGTAAACGTCATTCTCTGTGGTTGTTTTAGTTTTTCATTGCAGTTCTAAGACAGTGTGACCAAGGCAATGTAAGAAGAAAGAGTTTATCTGGGGATTAGAGTTTCCGGGAGAGGGCAGGCCACATGGCAGCAGACAGCCCAGCATGGCATTGGAGCGGCACCGAGAGCTCACATCTTGAGACTCAACCACGAGGCAGAGACAGACAGACACTGGGAATGTGAGTCTTTTGAAACCTTAAAGCTAACCCCAGGGACACAACTCCAACAAGGCACATCTACTCATTCCCAAACAGGTAATACTAACCAGAGGCCAAGTATTCAAACAGCCAAGCCTGTGGAGACCATCCTCATCAAAATCCCTGCAGTGGTTTCCCTCAAAAGGAAAATATACTGAATTCTAGCTAAGGAGGTGCATGTTAGCTAGGCATAGTCACGTTCACCTTAATCCCAGCAGAGGCAGGTGACCTCTGAGTTGGAAAATAGAAAAACCATGATCTACATAGAGAAATTCAGGCCGACATAGTGAAACTCGGTCTCAGAAAAACAAACAAACAAAATGCATATCGAAATCTTTAGTCACAGATACTGATTTTTTACAAAAGGAAATCAGGGAAATTCCAGGGCAGTATGGATGCAATGGTTTTGCCTTTTGAAACGGGACCTTATAAGGTCTAGGCTCCAACTCACTAGGTAACCTAAGCCTGGCTTTGGACTGAGTCTCCAGCCTTCACCTCCCCAAGTGCTGGGATTACAGGTCTGAGCGCCACACCCACCCAGTCTAGTCTGTTTTGAAATGTACCCAGAGATGAGTAGGATGGGTGAATAAAGCAATAAGTAAATAAAAAAATGAATATAGTAAAATGTTTTGTTTTTAAGATTTATTTCATATATGTGGATACCCTGTCGCTATCTTCAGACACACCAGAAGAGGGCATCAGAGCCATTACAGATGGTTGTGAGCCACCATATGGTTGCTGGGAATTGAACTCAGGACCTCTGGAAGAGTAGCCGGTGCTCTTAACCACTGAGCCCTGTATCTCTGCAGCCCCTAGTAAATTAAAATGTTTTAGTGCTAAGAGCTAGCAGATGGACATGTGGTGTCACCTTTCCATGTCTTAGAACTTTTCATAAATAAAGTGGCAACTGTGTATGATCAGGGTTAGGTTGAGGTTGGTGTTGGTTTAGTTTCTTTTTTCAAGGCAGGGTTTCTGAGGTCTTTAATCTGAGGTCAGTGTTGTGTTGGCATGTGTTTATGAAGAGAAATGGGGTGCATTTCTGACAGGCAGTTCTCTATGTCAGAAACAAAGTATTTTTGGGTTTTCAGCCTTTTGAACAAAGTACACATTTGATTGACTCAAGAAGTGGAAGTAACTGTTTAGACACAAGGAACAATAAAAAATATTCACAATAACATCCTGATCACGTTCAGAGGGAGAACTAGAAGACTGCCTGAAGAAGCCACACTTGAATTAAACCTGATAGGCCATCTTCATTATTGTGGCTGGGTAACAAGCCACCCCCAAAGTTTAGTAGCATCCAACATTCATTACACTTCCGGATTCTGTGAGTCAGCACAGCCTGGGACAGTTTACCTCTATTCTGTGATGTCTAGGAAGATTCTAAGATTGACAGCTTTGTAGAGTCCTCTGGAAACTCTTCGCTTACAATCCAGCATCGGGGCTGAGAAAACTAAAGAACTGAACTCAGGACCGTCAGACGTTAATGTCAGTCCAGTGGTTTGAACGGCTTCGAAGCCTTACAAGGGTCTCTGTTTTCCAGATGAGCAGAAAGGAACCTGTGCTGTCATTTGCCACAGCCTCGGTGCCCTTTTCATTTCTGCCTGTTGGCTGCAGCTGTCAGTGCTGCAAACTGACCGGACACAAGCTTGAGTGGAGTGTCAAAGAACGCCGCCGCAGAGGATTATGGGAAATACTATGCAAGGCAGAGGGAGGGGCATGGGTGAGGAAGCCCTGTAATAGTGGGGCTAGCAAGTTTAGGAGGTCAAAGCAAATAACTGGGGCTGTGGGGTCGCTCAGTGGTAGATCACATGCCTTGTCACGTAGAAGGTCCTGGATTCCACACCTTAGCACTGAAAAAAAATAAATATAAGTAACTGAGCTGGGCCTTTAGTGCCTGCACTTGGGGGGCAGAGGCAGGTGATCTCTGAGTTTGAGGCCAGCCTGGTCTACAGAGCCAGTTCCAGGACAGGACAGCCAGGGCTACACAGAGAAACCCTTCTCAAAACAAAACAACAAGGAGCTGAGAGCTAGAGAGACGGCTCAGTGGCTAAGAGCACTGGCTGCTTTTCCAGAGGATTATGGTTTAATTCCCAACATCCACATGGCAACTCACAGCTGTCTGTGACTCCAGTTCCAGGGCATATGATATCCTCACACAGACATACATGCAGGCAAAACATCAATATTAAAAAAATAACTGTAAATTTATTTCATGCCCCCTCCATCCCAGCATTTTCTTTCCACATTTCACAATCCCAACCAGCTTTTCTTTGGATATTTATATTTATTTTGTTCATTTTTCTTCTCTCATCAGCGTTTTGATTTGGAGGTTTTAATTTTTTTTTACTAAACGCATACGAGTGTTTTGCCTGTATACATGTTGGAGTTCCATGTGTGTGCCTAGTGCCCACAGAGAGCATCTTCTGGACATCTCTGAACTGCAGTTGGTGAACCGTCATGTGGGTGCTGGGAATAGAGAGTAGAAATCCCAGTAGAAATCCGAACAGTCAGTGCCAACTACTGAGCCATTTCTCCAGCCTCTAATTCGGTATGTTTGAGACAGATTTTCACTATGCAGCTCAAGCTGGCCTCAAATTCATGATTCTTCTGCAAACCGAAATCACTGTACCTAGTTCTTACTAGCCGTTGGTCTTCCATATGGGTAAGGCTGTCTTTTTTTTTTTTTTTTCTTTTGATTATATATATCCCCGAATTAAATTATCACAGTCTTTAAACGCCTGGACCAGGGGCATGCTCCCGAAACGAGGGCTTGTTCAGGTCCAGATCAGTGAAAGCATCCTTCTGGAAAGGGTGTGGCTGCCATGCTTTCTAGGCACTTCTCTATCGTTTTAAAAAAAGAAAAAGAAAAAAGACTGTACCTGGCTTTCTGAGAGGCATAAATGTCATAGTATACCGTACGGAAGCGAATATAAGAAAACAAGGGAAAATGTCCAGTGGATAGAGGGATGCCAAGTTGCACAGAGCCTAGGGTGGGGACACAAGCGGGGTGTGTTAGATTTAAAAGCTTGTGGGTGGGGTCAGGATCAGACAGACAGCGTAGGGACTGGAGGACCCGCATTTCGAAAAGGCTGCTTGAGGGATGGTCGTTGGCGAACCCAATGAGGCACGTCCGAGGAGCGACCGCGGTGAGGAAAGGGCAGACGGCTTAGGGAGAGAAGGGTCTGCAGGCAGCGGAGCATAAAGACTACAGGGTTGTATCTCAGGAGGGCGCTGACAGCCAATGCCAAGCGGCCATGGGCGTGGCGCTGTCAAACTTCGGGAGGTGGGACTTGAGGGACCAGGTCCGGAGAGGGGCGGGAAGTAGAGCAGCACTCAAAGCCAATAAGCAGCCGCCTTGTGGGCGGGGCGTAACGCTCAGGCTAAAATTGGAGCCAATGAGGAAGGCCTCCGCGTGCCCGCTGGCCCGCCCCTCGTGGGGCGCGCGCCAGAGTCCCCCCCAGGCAGCCGTTAGGGGCGGAGTCTGCGGCCGCCCGCGCGCGCCTCACGCCCTCCCCTTTGTGTCACCATGGCGGCGGCGGCGGCGAGGACTACGAACGAGGGCTCGAAAGCCACCGGGGTCTGAGGAAGCTACCGCGACCATGGTGGTGAGGGGCCCTCGGGGCCATCAGTCTGTCTGTCCGCGTGCCAGTCTGTCCGCGCGGCCCCGCCCTGCGCGCCCCGCCCCCGGCCCCGCCCGAGCCCGCGGCCTGCGCGCCGCCCCTCACCCTTCCTCGCGGTCCCCTACGGTCTCCACCTCGGTGCGGTCCTGGGTCGCAGCCTGGGCCTCGACCCCGCCCCCTCAGCGCACATTTACCCCTCCCCCTTCTGGACCCTGCAAAAGGGGTGAGAGTGGCGGAGGACCCGGACTTGAGAAAAGGGGGCTGGTTCAGGGAAGGACCCGCGCGCCCCATGAGGGCCTCCCCCCGTGCAGGTGTCTGCCGAGACTCCCTGGAAACCAGCCCCCATCCCAGCGCCCTCGTCAGCATCCTCATCCCCAGTCACCCTCCCGACCACCACCTCCTGCTCCCAACAGCCCTTTTCTCATTATTGAGCCCCACCCCCATCTCACTCCATCCCCTGTCTGACCCTTTTCTTCTTCATTTTCACTCCACGCCACGCGCTCTCAATCCTCCCACCGACATCAATCTGAACCTTTATCGAAGTCTCTCCCGCCGCTTCCCGATCCTTATTCAACCCTCGAGGCCAACATCGCGCCTCCTGCCTTCGTTCCACTTGAGCCTTGGGGCTTCTCCATCTCCTTGTCTTCATCTCCCCTCCTCCATACTGCTCCCGCTCATTCATCCATTCATTCCCTCACTCCACAGACATTCACTGAGACCTCCTCTGTGCAGGCCCCATGCTCCAGGCACAGAAACAGTCAGATCCCATCCTGCCTTGGGGACCTTCATGGGCTGGCAGGGGACAGACTCTGAGGGTGAGACCCAGGGATGAACTCGGGGTTGCAGGGACACGGAGGAGGGAAAAGCCCAGTCTAGCAAATCCCTGAATCCCCATCTGGCAGCTGGCTATTTTATTCATCAGAGTTGCCCAGTCTATGAGCAACTGGCTTGGCACTGCCTGTCAGGGACCCAGAGAAGAATCTTACACACAGTTCTAACTCTGTGCTGATCTCTGTTGGGCATGGCTGGGGGGCTCAGCCTGGGGCCCTGCTTCCAGTGGGAGAGATGAGTTCCTTGCCGGAGGCATTTCAGAGTGAGGTGGATAACACTCAGATGTAGTTGTGCAGGCTGGGATGGAGGAAGCCAGGGGATGGAGACAGATACCTGTAACAGCCTAGATGGACTGAGAGGGCTTTCTGGAGGAACACACATCTGGGGGGAAAGGAGGAGAGAACCTAGTGACAGAAGCCACATTGCAGCCGAGAAATAGCCTCTGCAAAGGCACAGAGGGGAAATGAGAAGGTGGCACTTGTGTTCTGAAGAGTTCAGAGCTCTGAGAATTGGGGCGGCAGGGCAGAGACAGGACTGGAGTGGCAAATGGAACGCAGCTCAAGGAAGCTTGGCTCTCAGACCTGAGAATTGCAACCTCATCTAGAATTCGTGAGAGTTGGGGAAGCAGGAAAACCAGTCTCATTTGTACTTTGTGAAAAGCAACCTGCCAGGAGGGGAAAGATTGGGAACAGAAGACTTAAGATGTGGACTGGGTCCAAACAGCAGCAAGTGACTACCCTTGCTGAACTGTTGCTACAGAAGGGTCTTAAACACACACAGACAGGACCGGCATGCTCTTGCTCCTGTTGCCTGCTCACCCTTGGTCCCCGCAGCCCCTCCAGTCAGTCCTTCATCCCAGACCACACAGGAAGAAGCAGGCTGGTCTACAGCCCAGCGCTCACCTCCTGCTGACCTACCCTCTTACAGGACAGTGTGTAGAGCCTCCAGGCTCAAGGCTTAAGCTTGCAGATAACAATGCTCCTGTTGTGCCTGCTCCCATCTCTGGGGGGCCTCTGATTCTTCTCTCTACTCTACAGGCCCGCAGCACTGACAGCCTGGATGGCCCAGGGGAGGGCTCAGTGCAGCCCGTGCCCCCTACTGGGGGTCCGGGTACAAAGGGGAAGCCTGGGAAGAGGTGAGAGGATGCCACAGGGTTTAGCAGAGGGAGGAGGGAAGCTCCAGGAGAGAGCCATGAATGATGTTTTGCCTGTCTTCCAGGCTCTCAGCTCCTCGAGGCCCCTTCCCGAGGCTGGCTGACTGTGCCCATTTCCACTATGAGAATGTTGACTTTGGCCACATTCAGGTATGGGGATTTCTGCTCAGGCAGGGAGGTGAACTGATAGCAGCCACTATAACCCTGAGTCCTGGCCACCTGCATGCTTGAGCAGACACTTGCAGAAAGCAGAGACTCCAGCTGACAGGGAGGGCCCGGTCTTATTTATTTATTTTTCTATTTATTACTCCACAACAGTGTTCTGATAGGCTCTGCTCTGTGACAGGACTCTGTACCCAGACAGTGGCATCCATCGTCACCCCCTGTCCTTGTGGAAGTCCAAGAGGGGAACATGGATCTACCCCTAGATGTTCTCAGCCAAGAAAGGTTAGGTCTGGATCAGAACTAAAGCTCTCTCTTTGTTTGTGCTTTCCTCTGCAGCTCCTGCTGTCTCCAGAGCGTGAAGGCCCCAGCCTCTCTGGAGAAAATGAGCTGGTCTTTGGGGTACAGGTGACCTGTCAGGTGAGGCTGCCCCTGCCTCTCATCTAGCCTGAAGGACTAGCTAGTCACTGTTGGCCCCAGGTCTGTGTAATGGAGTCTGTGTCCTCTGTCCTGCCTGTCCCAACAGGGCCGCTCCTGGCCAGTTCTCCGGAGCTATGATGATTTCCGGTCCCTGGATGCCCATCTCCACCGGTGCATATTTGACCGGAGATTTTCTTGCCTCCCAGAGCTCCCTCCACCTCCAGAGGGTGCCAGGGCTGCCCAGGTAACCTGCTTGTCTCAGTCCCTTCCTGAGCAATCAAGGGTTTGTATCATCAGCCACGTGTGCAGCCAGTAAGGGGAACAGGTAAAGATCTCTTGAGTTGGCCATGCTGATGTGAGCCTGTCATCTCAGCACTTGGAAGGCTGCTGTCCTAGGACCTGAGTTCCAGCCAATCATAGTGGAGAAGCTGTAGAAATGTAACAGGATGTTTGAGGCTCCCTTTAGTTTGGGAGTCATGGGAAGGTTCATGGGGGTTCACAGGTCAGCAAAGACACATCAGTTTCTCTCCAGAGCTCAGCCCAGTATGATGTGACATTTCAGAGCTTTGCAGCTGAGCCACGCCCAGGCATCCAGGCTGAATCTCAGCTTTGCTGAGAGCTGAGCTGGAGCATTGTGGGAGATGTGGGGGCGCTGAGGGGGCGCTCTTCATCAACTCACAGGAGCCTTCCTTGGCAATTTGCTCCCAGATGCTGGTACCACTGCTGCTGCAGTACCTGGAGACCCTGTCAGGACTGGTGGACAGTAACCTCAACTGTGGGCCTGTACTCACTTGGATGGAGGTGGGCCTGAGATGGGGAACCTGCTGCTAGGATCTAATGAGGGGTGTCTGAGGCACAAGAAGCAGCCTAGAAGTGTGTGGGCACAGGGAAGAAGGAAGTGGGGGAAGAGGGGAGGCAATGGTATTTTAGTGTCTGTGTGGGTGCCTGCCTGCAAGCGAAGGGTGTGTGTGTGTGTGTGTGTGCGTGTGTGCATGAGTGTGTGTTTGTATGTAGCTGTGTGGCTGTAGAGATTTAAAGGTATACAGTTAGAAATGTGTTGCTTGTAATGCACAGTACATCTGGCTAACAGTGGCTTAAACTAAATGAATCTTAGATAAAATGTGTAGTGTCTGCTATGAAGGATGAAAGTCCAGGCATCTTTGGTGGTTTGGAGGACAGGAGAGTCTTGGCACAAGTCAGGGATAGGGAAGAGCAGGCAACTTTCCTCTGCTGCTGTTATGTTGTTGGCTTTACGTTTTTTTTATTTCATGTGTATTAGTGTTTTGCCTGTTGTGTGTTCACTACGTGCATGCTGGCAGAGATGAGAGGAAAGCCCCAGAGCCCCTGCACCTACAGTTTCAGACAGCTCTGAGCTACCATGTAGATTGGAACCCGAACTAGGGTCTTCTCCAGCTTTAGACAATAGCTCTGAGTGACAGATGCTCTTAGGGACAGGTGGTGGCCTCACTGGACATGGAGGAAACTGGTCCAATTTTACTAACCTCTTCTGACGTCTCCTTGCCACATTTTACTTCCACCTCAGCTGGACAACCATGGCCGGCGCCTGCTCCTCAGTGAAGAAGCCTCCCTCAATATCCCTGCCGTGGCTGCGGCCCACGTGGTCAAGCGGTACACTGCCCAGGCGCCAGATGAGCTGTCCTTCGAGGTGAGGCTTGGCAGGAATGGACTCTGCCTGCGCTCCCTGCTTCTCCTGCCTCTTCTAAATCTCTCTCCTCCCGCCCATTCCCAGGTGGGAGACATCGTCTCAGTGATTGACATGCCACCTACAGAGGATCGGAGCTGGTGGCGGGGCAAACGGGGCTTCCAGGTGAGCTGGGTCTGAGGTGGGCATGTGCACTAGGGCTCTCTGCCCACTGGGGGCCGGCTCCTCACTTTGATTTTTCTTTAGGTGGGCTTCTTTCCCAGCGAGTGTGTGGAACTCTTCACGGAGAGACCAGGGCCTGGCCTAAAGGCAGGTAAGTACCATGGAGAATGGGTGGTTCCCCTCACCCTCGGCCTACCACTGTCATTTCTACCATTGTCCACCCACAGATGCTGACAGTCCCCTGTGTGGCATCCCATCTCCCCAAGGGATTTCTTCTCTGACTTCAGGTAATGGAAACAAGGGATAGATCTCTGTCCCTGGCCCCAGCAAGCCTATGGTGCTCCTGACTCTGAATGGTCTGCTTTTGCCCCTACAGCTGTGCCCCGGCCACGTGGGAAACTGGCGGGGCTCCTCCGCACCTTCATGCGCTCTCGTCCCTCTCGCCAGCGGCTTCGCCAACGGGGAATCCTGCGGCAGAGGGTATTTGGTTGTGATCTTGGAGAGCACCTCAGCAACTCAGGCCAAGATGGTGAGGCCTGGGATCTCTCACCCATCCTGCCTCTGATGCAGCTCAGGCCCTGACCCTATCTCTCTCTCCCAGTGCCCCAAGTGCTGCGCTGCTGCTCTGAGTTTATTGAGGCCCATGGTGTAGTGGATGGAATCTACCGGCTCTCAGGCGTGTCCTCCAACATCCAGAGGCTTCGGTGAGCATCCACAGCCTGCATACTGTATTGTAGGCCCTGTGTGACAAATAAGGTGGCTGAAGCTACTACGTACGGGTGCAATGGAGAAAAATAGATGTGTGCTAATGAGGATAGATATAAACTAAACGAGAGCAAGGAACAGATGCCAAACTAGTAATCCCAGCACATCGGAGATGAGGGGTTCAAGGTCGGATTTGGCTACATAGGGAGTTCTAGGCCAGACTAAGCTATGTAAGAGACTTTTCAGAAAACCAAAAACAATCCACTATCACCGAAAAAGGAAACCAGGATGGAGTATTTGGGTTGTTTGTTTGTTTGTGTATGTGTAATAGCCCTGGCTGTCCTGGACTCTTTGTAGACTAGGCTGGCCTCAAGCTCACAGAGATCCACTTCCCTGGGCCTCCTGAGAGCTGGGATTTAAAGGGTATGCCACCACACCCGTTGAGAATTTGTATTCTTTCTTCCTTTCTTCTTTTGTTTTGTTTTGCTTTGCTTTATTTTGTTTTGTTTGAGAAGGGTTTCTCTATGTAGCCCGGGCTTTCCTGGAACTTACTCTGTAGACAAGGCTGGCCTCAAACTCAGAGATCCACCTGCCAGTGTCTCCCAAGTGCTGGGATGAAAGTCGGGTGCCACCCTGTCCCGTTGAGAATTTATATTCTTGAGTAGTGAGGGAGGAGACCTCACGGGAGAGAGGAGAGAGCAGGAGCTCTCCGATCAAAAGCATCCGTGGTGGAGGTAGTGAGCATGCAAGGGGAGCACACAGGCAGCACTGACACAGGCAGCACATGCGGGGCCTGCCGCGCTCAGTGCTGGGGATGCCCGTGTGCGCGTCAGCAAGCACTACATTGCTGCCGCACGCACCCAGCTCTTCGCTGGCGTGTCTGGGCCGGTGCTCTGTCCACGAGCCATACCCCAGCTCCTTGTACAGGGCCACCTTGAGGCCGTAGGCTTTGGACTTTATTTAAGGGAACCACCAAAAGGTTCCGAACCAAGGAAGCATAAAGGTGGGAAGGGATTGGGGGCCAGACCCCAACAGAGACTACAAGGTAAGAGCAGGAGAGCTGAGGGGACAGTGAGTTAAGTGGAATCAGACAGGGAAAGAGCTGTGTGTGAGCAACAGATGCCCAACAGAGCAGTGAGTACTTTGTTTCTCAGTGGTTGCTTAGTGTCCAGAGAATGGCACAGCATGGGGCTTATGGTAGGGCCGTAGTTAGACTCTGGAGTCAGCTTGGGTAGCTGCAGGCAGAGGCATCGTACAGCTGAGCCTCAGTGCTCCTTCTCTAGTGGCCTTGCCTTCCCCATGCAGGGTCATTGGAGATTCAGTAAGGTTCCTCTACGGATTCCTGCACAGGCCTAGGGAAGGGAAGATTGTTGTGCCCATCTGTGGGACTTGTGGGTAGGGCTAGGGGACATAGCCTAATGAGCCAGGTTGACTTCTCCTTGACGTGGTGATTCTCAGGCATGAGTTTGATAGCGAGAGGATCCCTGAGCTGTCTGGCCCTGCCTTCCTACAAGATATTCACAGTGTGTCCTCCCTCTGCAAGCTCTACTTCCGGGAACTGCCCAACCCCTTGCTCACCTACCAGCTCTATGGGAAGTTCAGTGTGAGTAAGGGAACTGGCTAGGGTAGCTGGGGGGCAGGGCACAGCCACATGTGGCCCCACACCGTCATGGCTGTCCATCTTCTCAGGAGGCTATGTCAGTGCCTGGGGAGGAAGAGCGCCTGGTGCGAGTACATGACGTCATCCAGCAGCTGCCTCCACCACACTACAGGTAAATGGGCAGAGCCAAGGGCATCTCGGGATGCAGAGAATGGAAGTAAGTAGTCATCTGCCACTGCTTCTGCCCCCAGAACCCTGGAGTACCTGCTAAGGCACCTGGCCCGCATGGCAAGACACAGCGCTAACACCAGTATGCATGCCCGCAATCTGGCCATTGTCTGGGCACCCAACCTGCTACGGTAAGCTTCCCTCTGTGGAGTAGACTCCATTCAGAAAATAACACAAGACCTACATGGGACCCATGTGAGCATGTGGGGAGACAGAGCAGGCAGAAGGAGCAGAGTGCAAACCTGTGGCAGATGGGCCTGGTGATTGGGAGGGTCCCCATGGAGGTCTGTTGGCTGTAGTCAAGTGAATGAGCAAGGGACGGGAGCAGAGACGAAGTCACAGATTGTAGACCAGAGAGCAGTCAGCAAAGACTTCCCTGTGGGTTGAGGTATAGCCAAGGCCTTTAAGCTGGGAAGCCTCACTGACTCGGGGCTGCACAAGTTCTCTGAGGACAGGCTGTTGGGAGCAGGGGAAAGGGGCTACTTCAGCTTTCACATGGGAGGAATGGAGACTGGCCTAGAGTGCCAGTCGGCTTTCCGTAACTATAACAAAACGCCTATGGTGCTTAGCGTATAAAGAGGGAGGATTTGTTTAGAACACACGTTTGGAGATTTTGGTCCACAACTGACTGATTCCATTGCTTTGGGCTTGTGACGAGGTAACATGGTGGGAGTATACGGTAGAATTAACGCACAGCTCATGGCCAAGACACAGGAAGGGTTAGGGGGAGCCAGGACCCCATGACTGTCTCTGGGAGCATGCCTCTAGGGACCTAAAGACCTCTCTCCCCAGTTCCCATCTCCTAAATCCCCACCTTGGGAACCATGTCTTTATTATATGGGTGTTTCGGGGATACTTTTCCAAACTATACCAAGCAGCAGTGCGGGGAGAGGGTATTGCTAGAATCTGGGTAGATTTTCAGAGGTCCAAGTGCATTTGGTGCTGCCGACCGATTGAATGTGGGTTTGAAGGAAAGAGGGTTCAAGGACAGCCAGAGCCACTTGAACAAGACTGCTATTACTAGTGATCTTTTCCATTGGCACCTTATAGTGCCAACCATGCTCAGAGTACATGCGTGGCCTTATTCTCCCCCACTCCAGGTCTATGGAGCTAGAGTCAGTGGGTCTGGGTGGGGCGGCTGCCTTCCGTGAGGTCCGGGTGCAGTCGGTGGTGGTGGAGTTCCTACTCACCCACGTGGAGGTCCTGTTCAGCGATACCTTCACCTCTGCTGGCCTGGACCCTGCAGGTATGTCCAGCCCATCCCCTGATGTCCTGGCTACTGCCCCTCAGTGTCAGGGCTGCAGTGGGAGGGCAGGTGGGCTCCTGGCCCTATCCCTACTCCACTGACTAGACCTCCCCCGCAGCTCCTTGAGGACCCCACCCTGGCCCATCCCTCCCCGCGCCCCCCTCCTTCTCATTTCAGCTCCTACGCCCAGGATCCCCACTTCTTGGCCAGGACACCGTTCTTTCTTCACCCCTTATAGCTCCTGGGGGCGTGTGGGGCCTTGGGTCCACCAGGGAGGAGGTGGGAGGTCCCCAGACTTGACCCCACCCTGGCCCTGCCCAGACTCCCTGCCCTGCCCCGGACCCCAGCCCAGTCAGGATTCTACTCGTCGGAGGGCCCTCTGGCCCGAGGTAACTGACCAGAGCCACTGCCCTTGCTGGCTGCTGGGAGCTGCCTTCTCATCAGCTCGTTCTGCCTCACTCCTCTTCCTTACCTGCCTGCTGCCCCTCCCCCCCAATTCCCGCCTGATCTATACCGGCCCCCTGCCTTGCCAGCCCGGGTGGGCACGCTGCGGGGCCGGGGCTTGGGCTGTGGCGCTTGGCTTTGCCTGTAGTCTCAAATGGCCCAAAGCTTATAGCTGTCCCCTTTTCGACCTCTCCAGGTCGCTGCCTCCTTCCCAGACCCAAGTCCCTTGCGGGGAGCAGTCCCTCCACTCGCCTGCTGACACTGGAAGAAGCCCAGGCACGAACTCAGGGCCGTCTTGGAACACCTACCGAGCCCAAGACCCCAGCCTCACCAGTGGAAAGGTATGCATGGGATGCTGGTGAGGGGGGATTAGCCTGGAGGCCCTGGTTCCTCAGACCAACTCTCTTTCTCACCCAAACTCCAGAAGGAAAAGAGAGAGGGTGGAGAAACAAAGGAAGCCAGGGGGTAGCAGCTGGAAGACATTCTTTGCTCTGGGCCGGGGCCCCAGCATACCCCGGAAGAAGCCACTGCCATGGCTGGGTGGCAGCCGAGCCCCACCACAGCCTTCAGGTCAGAAACTGAGGCCTACTGTGGGGTGGTGGAGTAGCTGTGGCGCTGGAGAGGCACGTGACTTCTCATTCCTCCCTACAGGCAGCAGACCTGACACTGTCACACTGAGATCTGCCAAAAGTGAGGAGTCTCTGTCATCCCAGGCCAGCGGGGCTGGTGAGCAGCGTGGACCCCACATGTACCTAAGCTGAGCTAGGAGGAACTGAGGCCCTGGCTTCATCTTTAAATGTTGCACTTCAGATTGGTGGAGAGGGCCTTGGGTTTTTGTTGTTTTGGTTTTGTTCTTGCTTTGAGATTAGGTCTTGCTAATGTTGCTCTGGCTGGCCTGGAACTTGCCCAGGCTGGCCCTACAACGCTTGAGAACTGAGATTCCATGTGAGTCACTAGATTCAGCAAGGACCTTAAACTTTTGTTTTTTTGGAACAAGGTTTCTCTGTGTAGTCTCGCTGTCCTGGAACTAACTCCCTCTGTAGATCAGGCTGGCCTTAAACTCAGAGTTCTGCCTGACCCTGCATCCTGAGTGCTGGGATTAAACAAATGTACCATCACCTCCTTAAATCAAGGCCTTAAGTGTAAACCAGACAAATTTTAGTTACAAATTAGCTATAAATTGCTGTTGATGGCACACACAGTATTCATTGGTTCATATAGGGTCTTTTTTTTAGTCATTCCATTTAAAAAGATTTAAATATTATTCCTCCAAACTTCCTGGATGCAATTAAAGGAGTCCCACTCCTTACCTGAGGGTGTCTTTCCCTCCCCACTGCTGCCCCTGACCAGAGGCATCCTCTTGACAACCATCATCTCTCACCTTGGAGGCTTTCTCACATACAGGCATATATGAGAGTACCCTGTTGCTCTGTTCCAGTTACTGTGCAGAATTTGTGGGCAGCATGGGAAGTGGAAGGCATCGTCACACGCAGTTTGATTTTCAGGCACCATCTGCACTGGCCAGTGCAACTTATTTCCTTGTGTGTGTGTGTGTGTGTGTGTGTGCACAAGTGTTTAAGAGTGAAGCTGTTCTGTAGGGCTAGCACATAGCTTGATAGGATCAGAATAGCCAGTGGTCTTCGCAAGGGAGCAATTCATCTAGACGCCCTGCTCAGTGCATGACATGCTGTCGCTCTAATACTTCACAGGTTATGCAGCCAGCAGACCCCATCCTTGCTCTGGGTCTGAACCACTTCATAACCTTGTCCTACCCCTCATGGTCACAACAGCTCTTTCTGAGTCAGCTGAGCATCCTCCAGGAAGCTCTTGCTTTCTTTCACATTGTTTCTGCCAAGTTGCAGCCTGTCTTTGCTGATGTCTGAAGTCTGTAAGGCTCTGGTCTCTAACTGAAACCCTCTCCCAACAGGCCTCCAGAGGCTGCACCGGCTGCGACGGCCTCACTCCAGCAGCGATGCCTTTCCTGTGGGCCCAGCACCTGCTGGCTCCTGCGAGAGCTTGTCCTCTTCCTCCTCTTCCTCCTCTTCTTCATCTTCCTCCTCCTCAGAGTCCTCAGCAGCTGGCCTGGGGCCACTCTCTGGCTCCCCCTCACACCGCACCTCAGCCTGGCTAGATGATGGTGATGAACTGGATTTCAGTCCACCCCGCTGTCTGGAAGGACTTCGGGGGCTTGACTTTGATCCCCTTACCTTTCGCTGCAGCAGCCCCACCCCAGGGGACCCTGCACCTCCTGCCAGCCCAGCACCTCCAGCCTCAGCCTCTGCCTTCCCACCCCGGGCAACCCCACAGGCCCTGTCACCCCATGGACCCAGCAAGCCTGCCTCACCCACTGTCCTGGACATCTCAGAGCCCCTGGCTGTGTCAGTGCCGCCTGCTGTGCTGGAACTGCTGGGGGCTGGAGGGACTCCCACCTCCACCACTCCAACACCGGCTCTGAGCCCCAACCCGGGACTGCGCCCCCATCTCATCCCCCTGTTGCTGCGTGGAGCTGAGGCCCAGCTAAGTGACACCTGTCAGCAGGAGGTCAACAGCAAGCTAGCGCCAACCTTGGGAGCTCCAGGCCAGCACAGTGAGTCTTGTTCAGTAGACCCAGTCCCCAAGCTGTCCCAGGACCCAGCTGACTCCCTTCCCTCCTTTCTGTATTGTAGGTCCTGGCGGCATGGAGTCACCATCATTGCCCCCATCATTGTCTCTGCTGCGCCCTGGTGGGGCTCCGCCTCCACCCCCCAAGAACCCAGCTCGTCTTATGGCCCTAGCCTTGGCTGAGCGGGCTCAGCAGGTGGCAGAACAACAGAGCCAACAAGAGCAGGGGGGTACCCCACCTACTCCCCACTCCCCCTTCCGACGTTCACTGTCCCTAGAGGTGGGTGGGGAGCCTGTGGGGACTTCAGGGAGTGGGCTACACCCTCCCTCCTTAGCCCACCCAGGTGCCTGGACTCCTGGTCCCCCACCTTCCCTCCCAAGGCAGCAGAGTGATGGGAGCCTGGTAAGAAGCCAGAGGCCCTTGGGGACTTCAAGGAGGGGTCCCAGAGGGCCTTCCCAGGTCAGTGCCCATCTCAGGGCAAGTGGGCCTTACAGGGATGCTCCAGAGCCTGTCCCCTCACAGGGTTCTAATCCCAACTTCTTCTCAACCCCCCGAGAGTGTCTACCATCTTTCCTTGGCGTCCCCAAACAAGGCTTGTACTCTCTGGGTCCCCCATCCTTTCCACCTAGCTCTCCAGCCCCAGTCTGGAGGAACTCTCTGGGTGCCTCCTCAGCGCTGGACAGGGGAGAGAGTCTGTACTATGAAATTGGGGTAGGAGAGGGGGCCTCCTACTCCGGCCCCAGCCGGTCCTGGAGTCCATTTCGCTCCATGCCTCCCGACAGGCTCAACACCTCATATGGTATGCTTGGCCAGTCACCACCACTCCACAGGTCCCCCGATTTCCTGCTCAACTACCCTCCTGCCCCCTCCTGCTTCCCACCTGACCACCTTACCCACTCAGTTTCCCAGCACCTTGCCCGGCGCCCTACCCGGCCTGAGCCCCTCTACGTCAACCTAGCCCTAGGACCCAGGGGACCTTCACCTGCCTCCTCTTCCTCCTCCTCTCCTCCTGCCCACCCCCGAAGCCGGTCAGATCCTGGGCCCCCTGTTCCCCGCCTCCCTCAGAAACAGCGGGCTCCTTGGGGTCTCCACAACCCCCCTCGGGTCCCTGGACCTTGGGGCTCCCCCGAACCCTTCCTACTTTATAGGGCAGCCGCACCATCCTATGGGAGGGGAGGGGAGGTCCGAGGATCCTTGTACAGAAATGGAGGACATAGAGGGGAGGGGGCTGGTCCCCCTCCTCCTTACCCCACACCCAGCTGGTCCTTACACTCGGAAGGACAGACCAGAAGTTATTGCTGAAATAGGACCAGGAAAGGACCCTCCCTGCATTGGATCTTGGCCAAGTCAACCCCTTGTTTTGTATTTTCTTGAGCTCACCACCCCACCCCAGGTTTCTAACTTTGTAACTTGCTCTGATGTGGGTCCCTAACCCCAAAATCATTGTGTCCCTATCATGGGTTGCAGAAAATGACCATCCCCCACCTCCCTCCTGGGGCCCTTGCACAATGGGGGAGCAAGGCTGACACCCTGTCCTCCTCCCTCCAGGAGCCTCCAGTCCTGTACACAGGGGTGGGGAGACAGTTCTTGTCCACCTCTCCCCATGCACCCCACCCACTAAGCCACCTGAAGACATTAATGAATAAAAATGGCAGAAATTTGGTTGCTGGAGCCAGTAAATGGAGACAAACTGGGGATGGTCTCATGTTCTTTGCTTTGAGGCAAACATTGAAGGTTGGGGTCAGTCTCAGGAGGGCACCCAAGGTAGTTAGTGTCTGCAGAGAGAACTGTGGACACCCTAGGAGTCTGGGCTGAGAGTAGGACTCAGCCTGGGCTTGTCTTCGAGGTGGTACGTATTCTGCAGCTCGGCCATGATCTCCTCCAACAGATTCATCCTGGGCACAGTAGGGCAGAGACAGACCTGGGCTCAATTCAGGGATGAGGGAGGGGCCAGGGCTGCCCACCACCGCCTGTGTTATCTCACTCCTGTAGGCTGGAGAAGAGGCTGCCTTCTGTCAGCTCAGGATCCCCGCTATCAGGTTTCTGTAGGAGGAAAGGTTGGCGCTGCCAGCCTGCCCTGGAGGTTCAGAGACTGGGTCTTCTGGGTGCTCTATTTATGGCCTTCCCTGGCAGCAGCTCTCTGGGCATTGAAGCCTCTTTATTGGTCAGCATGCAGGGGTGGATTCCCAGGGCCCATGGTTCAGAATAGCAGCCCCATGTGTGCCACAGCTGCCCCCTGCAGAGCTTAGATTCTTACAGAACTTCCTCCCCAGCAGGGAGGATGCCTCTAGAAGGTTGGTGTGCAGGGCAGGCCCTTGGGGTGAGCAGGGCTGCTCAGGGAACCACAGGTCAGAGAGGAGGGAGCTGGGAGACTTCTGGAGGCAGGGGTTGCCGTTTAGTGTGGGGCAGGGGTATCCGTACTATTGAGATGGGCTCCGGGCAACAGTGTGGGCTGGGGCTGGGACTGAGGCTACTGCCTAGAGTCAAGCTACTGCCGGAGTCCCAGGCTGCATTCTGCTGGCCCCTACTGTGACCTGTGATCTCAGGAGTCTCCAGAGCCTGCAGAAAACAATGTCAAGGACAATGGTTGTCTGGGTCCTCATACCTCCCTTGGCTCTCCAGAGCATTCCCCTGCTTCCTACCTGAGGAGGTTCTGGGAAAGGGAGCACAAGCCCGGATCTGGCCTTGGCCCTGGCTCTGGGAGCCCCTTCACGGTACAGATGCTCTGGGGATACAGACCAGACGGCTGGAATTTGAGGCACACTGCCACAGTCCCCCATCATTACCCTTGCTCTCTCACCTGTCAGGGGACCCAGGGTTACAGGAGACAGCGTTGTCCATTCTAGTGGGGAGCTGACCTTGGGTGCTGAGTCCTGTGAAAAGGAGATGAGATGTAGCGATGTGGACCCTGTCTGGGTTCCATAAATACCCACAGCACACGCTGACTTTCCTGTACCTTGGCCATGGCCTTTCGCAACAGGTACCGAGTGCTCTGCAAGCTGCCCCAGCGGTCAGCAGGCTCTAGACCCAGTCCAGCTAGAACCAAGGCCTGGTAGGGGACTGGCAGCAAGGGGTCCAGGCCTGGCCTCTGACCTGCCTCCAGCTTGGCCTTCACCTCAGGCCCCTCTCCTCCATCCCAGGGCAGCTCTCCTGTGGGGAAGTACCATGAGAAGACCCACACTAGTGGGATGTTTCTGGAGTTGGGTGTAAGGGCAGGGTGGGTCACTGACCAGTGAAGACCTCCTGGGCCAGGATGCAGAAGCTGTAGAGGTCTGAGGTAGTAGCTGGCATGTCACCACGGATCAGCTCAAGCGGTAGCCATGGGTACAGTTCAGGGGGTGGGGGTAGCCCTGGACTTGGGTCTTGTTGCAGCCTGGGGAGGCCAAAGGGTCTAGTGAGCTCGTGTTTGCTGGTAGGGACGTAGGGCAAACACGGGGGCTGGCTCTCACCTGGGCTGCAGCCTGGGCGGGTGCAGTGGACGCCCGTGTTCTAGGTGGCTCACCTTAGCCAGGCCTGGACGCACCAGCTGTACAGCGTGGGAGCTCAGGCCGCCATGGGCCCAGCAGCGGGACTGCAGGAACAACAGGGCCTCCAACACCTGCAGCAGCAGAGGGCCGGGCAGCAGGCCTGGCAGGGCTGGGGGACCTTCCTCATCCGGGCTCGCAGAATGCAGCACGATATAAAGAGAGCCCAGCCACACCGGCTCGAAGAGCAGGCGCAGTCTAGACAGGTCCTCTGAGGGGCTCAGTGCCATCAGCAACAGCAGGCCAGGGTGGTGCAGGGTGCTGGGAGGGAACAGAGCAGGCCCTTCACAAAGTGCCCCAACCTGCACAGGGTGAAGGCTGAGTCAGGCCACAGAACATCTATCATGAGCCAGGGGCCATGTCTCAGCAGCCACCATCCAGGGAACACTGAGATGCCCCTCACAGCCCTAACCGTGGCAGTGCCCAGCCCCCACCCATAACAGACTAAGGCCTCTCCCACTCCTTTTTCCTCTGTAGGGCTTACACGATGTCTCATATAGATCTGGGCACTACTCTGTGAGAGGGGGTTGTCATCACAGCCTAACTACAACTGTGGCTGGTACCACATCCCCTTGGTTGTGGGCCCGCTGGAGACGGAGGTCAGCTGGGACCGGTAACCTGCAATGCTGAAGGTCAGCCAATAGCACATCAGGGTTGGACTCAGGGTTCCTCAGCTGCCGTACAGTGACCGGGTGGCCCTTCCACAGGAGGCTGGAGAACGGGCGGCAGGTGAGTATCACGGGCAGGATGGTCTTTCGAGGGAAGCAGGAGGCAGAGGCTCTCTGAGGGCGTAGCGGAAGCTCTCACTTGGCCATAACAGTGTGAGAACTGCTGTTGTAGGTGCGGTCAGGCTCACCCTGGGTCGGTACCAGCTCCTTGGGGTCTACTATCGGGATGCCCATTATCAGTGCCGGTGGCTGCAGGCTGCTCAGCTGAGGGAAGAGAGCAGGGCTTTGAGCACCAAGAGGAGGCAGAGGTGGGGTCACTGCTCTCCCACCCACTTCCTCTTACCTGGCCAAACCCCAACAGAGGGGTCTTGGGGGATCTTCTGATTTGCCCTTGCCTCAGTGCCCTGGAATAAAGGGCAGGCTGAGGGTCAGTATGAGGTCACCGGGTGTGGGGGTCCTGGAGGTTCGGGGGTGTGGACTGTTACCTGTCTGCCTGGACCAGCCTTAGTGAGGGCAGGGAGCCACACGGGCCGTGTCCAGAGCTGGCTTGCAACTGACTCAGGGACAAACTGGGCGCTAACTCCCCACTCTGCACCAGTGCAGACATGTGGGTCCGGCACCACTGCAGCAGCTCCAGCACCTGGGTGGGGCAGAGGGTCAGCCTGGGAGCACATGCTGGCCTTGGTGCCTTCACTCTGCCCTGGGCACTACTCACCTCCCAGCTCTGCTTGGCATCACCCTGCTCAGCCCAGTCTCGCGGCGTGCGACCCTGCTGGTCACGCAGACGCAGGTCACCTCCTGCCTGCAGCAGGTGCCATAACACCAAGCCTCGGCCCGAGGAGGCACCTGCATGCGTAGGTGTGCTGCCGTCGAAGCAGCGGCTAGGACGGAACCGGAGGCAAGGATATGGGATGGATGAAAAAGGGGGCGGGGAGCTGGGTGGGGACTAAGTGGGTGGGAGGAGTCATGGGAGGAGTCATGGGAGGAACCAGAGTCAGGGTAGCCAGTGAGAAGAGGGTAAACTAAGATCTTGGGTGTGGGGGCGCACTAAGAGGATAGAAGGGGATTTGTGCCCTAGGAATGCTGGGGTACAGGGACCTGTCCACTCACTGGTTGGGGTTGGCGCCAGAGGCCAGAAGGAGGCGTACAGCGGAGGTATGGCCCAGGAGCGCGGACAGGAAGAGCGCCGTCTGCCCAGCAGAGTTCTCTCCGTCTACCTGGACCACTAAGGGACAGAAGGACTGTGCTCTCTCCAGATTCCGAGAAGTCTTTCCAGACACCAGGCAACACGCATCTCGTGTATTCCTGGCTAACCTGGTTCTCTATGTACCCAGGGATGATCATGACCTTCTGCTTCTCCTGTCTGAGTGCTGGGACTTACAGGCCACCATGGCTGATGTACAGAGTGCAGCCCCCGTGCAAGCCCCGCACACTGAGCATTGTGAACAAGCACACTATTACATCCCCAGGCCTTAGGCAAGCACTATTCACTTCCAGCCTTCGATGTCTCTGTCTTCGCCTCTGGCTCTGTCCTAGCCATGGCCTCAAAAGTAGCACCCGTATGCCTTGATTTCAGGTTCCAGTTCCGTGTCCTGGAACTAGGACCTCAACACAGTGCACTAGAAGCTCCACAGAGCTAGAAGGGGAGACGCCTATCTGCCATGGAAATAATATCCTCCTCAGACCAGAGGTGTCAAGATCAGGGGCCAAAGGTGGCCCTTCTGGAACCTCTGAACAGCACATTCTCAGCGTCATATTTACCCACAGCTTTGTACCATCTTCTCCAGTGACAACTGGTTTTCCACTCTCAACCTGTGCCCCAAAGTCATCTCCTAAAACACAAACCATTGCCACGACTGGATCATCCCAAACAAGTCGTTTCAGAATAAAAATACACTAAGAGGGTAAAGCTTGGTTTATGGGGCCAGCCTGAATGGCAGTTTCCAGAACCAGAATGTAAAACTATACATGAATCCCGTGTATAAGCACACAGGTGTAACCCCGACTTGTCCCTAGGAAGCAGTCATGATTCAACCTAAGAAAACCTTCCAATGTAATAAACTTTTATGGATTAAAGGACAAAATTCATATGTCCTGGACAGTTCAGTGCGAAGGCCCTGCCTAGGATCTCCCAGTGAGGGGCTGGGGGCGTGGCTCAGTGATAGAGCCCCTGCCTAGAATCCACCAATGAGGGGCTGGGGGCGTGGCTCAGTGGTAGAGCCCCTGCCTAGAATCCCCCAGTGAGGGGCTGGGGGCGTGGCTCAGTGGTAGAGCCCCTGCCTAGAATCCCCCAGTGAGGGGCTGGGGGCGTGGCTCAGTGGTAGAGCCCCTGCCTAGAATCCCCCAGTGAGGGGCTGGGGGCGTGGCTCAGTGGTAGAGCCCCTGCCTAGAATTCACCAATGAGGGGCTGGGGGCGTGGCTCAGTGGTAGAGCCCCTGCCTAAAATTCCCCAGTGAGGGGCTGGGGGCGTGGCTCAGTGGTAGAGCCCCTGCCTAGAATCCACCAATGAGGGGCTGGGGGCGTGGCTCGGTGGTAGAGTGCTTGGCAGGAATAAAGCACTGGGTTTTATCCCTAGTACCAGTGGGAAGAAAAAAAAATCACATTTTAACTTCGTAGATATAGAAAAAGAGAAGTTGATGAGATGCAATACCTGTGCATAATTAGGGAGAAGAAAACCTCAGAAAAGGGAAATTATTAGCTATGATTATATTTATAAACCCCAAGAGCAAGTATGACATTCAGTACAAAAACAGATTTAATCCTTTGGTTTCAAGACAGGGTTTCTATGTAGTCCTCCTGGCTATCCTGGAACTCACTCAGATTAGGTTGTCTTGAACTCACACTCACAGAGATCAGCTTGTCTTTGCCTCTCAAGTGCTGGGATTAAAGGCATGAGCCACCAGCACCCAAGAGACTTAATTCTTTACATATAAAAAAAGAAGTGTGTCAAATGGCAACAGTGGTTTGGGAGTTTAGTATAATACTTTAGGAAAAAATGCTTTTTTTGAGATGGGGGGGGTCTCATTAACACAGGCCATCTCATAAGCACAGGCTGTCTCATAAGCACAGGCTGTCTCATAAGCACAGGCTGTCTCATAAGCACAGGCTGTCTCAGCACAGGCTTCTCCCACACTCTCTTTCCTCCAGCCCCAGCTTGCTGAGGAATGGAATGGCAACGTGCGCCATGTTTTCTCCCTCTCCGACTAACAAAAATATTAAAACCCAGCAATCAATCAAGTTCAGACAGTGGCCAGATACACAACTGACAGAAATCAGCAAAGCTTGATTGTTGAATGCTTGCCTCAATGGGAATTTCTCATGTCTGGTCTGGTTCCAAGTGGTTTCCCATCCAACACACAACAAAACCCAACAGCATTCCCTCATCTTCTCAGGCTCTTTATTGTCTGGATCTAATACCTCTTCACCCTCCTCTCCCTACATCTGGCTAGTCACACAAATGCCCAGTTTGCTTGGACTTTAAGGTCCTGGCCCAGGCCATCCCAACATCCCGCTGTCTGCCCCCACCCCCTTTCTGCAGAATGGCTTACACTGTGAGACTCTCCTATCACATCCAGAGCAACCCCCTCCCCCACCCCAACCACATTTTGTCCCCAAGAATCCAGAGGCTAATTTCACCCTGATTATCCCATCGCTGACCACAGATCTTGGTAAGCAACGACAAAGAACCCTGGCACCCAGTTCTGGACTGGCTCAGCTGAAGTTGTCCCTCCATGGTTGGATCTTTCCCCACACCATACCAGCAGTGGGAACCTCACCTCTGCGCAGAAGCCTGGCCAGGCCCCAGCCTGGGCCTCCAGCCATAGCCAGGCGATGCAGACGCCCCACCTGGGCATCGGGATCCCTCACAGAGCCCAGCTCCACCGGGAAACGGGAGACCTGTGAATGCATCTGCGGCTTATCCCCCAAGTCAGCTCCTGGGATGGGGTCCACTCCTGAGGGAAGGAAGGGTCTGATGGGAAAGGAGATGTCTGGTAGGCCGGGCCAGGGAGCTGCCCACCAAAAGACCAGGAGCCCAAGGAATCAGAAATGATAAAGGGTAGGTTTAGGGCAGGGGCGGGCATTTCAAGGGTAACTCATGGGCTGCGGGAGGAATCTGAGCCTGGGTAAGACTCTGGAGTATTAAAGGGCTAGGAGGCTCGAAGGATGCTGGTGGGGCCTGCGGGCTGGGGATGTCTAGGTTTCCAGAACAGACGTGGGGTCCGAGTGAAAGAGGAGGGGGCTGGGGCTGGAGGTGGAGTATGGAGATGAAGTGGGTGTGGTTGAAACGCCGAGGGTCCCGAAATCTCCAAATGGTTCTAGGCCTGGCCCATATGGCTGGGTACCTACCGTTGGGCGCTAGTGGGACTGTCACGTGACCGGCACAGCGCCGCCTGTCTGCGCTGGAATTCTAGGTGCAGATTTGCCTGTGGCTTCCTGCTACCTCGCACTTGCGCAGTAGCCTACCCTAAGAAGCTGCTCTCCCCCCCACCCCCTGTAGCAAAGGGGCAGAGTTGTTGGCCCTCCTTCCTCCTTGCGTTTTCCGGGACTTCAGGCAGCCAGACTCTCTTAGCTTTTATTATTTACATCATTTTTATGTGTATGAATATTTTGCTTGTATGTATGTAAAGTGTAGCACACGGGCTCCTGGTGCCCATGACAGCCAAGAGTGGAACTGGAGTTAAAGGGGCGTGTGAACTACCATGTGGGTGCTAAGAATCAAGACACTAGGGGCGGGGCAGCCCGTGCTCCTAACTGTTCAGGTATCTCTTCCAACTTCCAGCCGTACCACCCAGGACCCTGAGGAACTCTTAACCTCAGTTCCGTGTCCATTACTGTCTCACGGCTATTCCCAGGCTCTTCCCTGAGCCCCACACCCGAAGGCCCTTCAGGATGCCTTTAGACATCACCTGGACCGTCAAAGCGGACTCCATTCAGTTTCGCATGGCCAGTCTCCCGTTACAGTATGCATCAAGGAGTTCTGCCTAACTTGTTCATAGTATGCAGGCTGTTTGAAACTGGTCGAAACAAGAGATCTCTGCTGGTGTCGTTGCCTTTCTTTGGCGCATCCTCGACATGGTAGAGGAACCTGTTGCCATGGTCCCCTCTGCCTGTAATTCCCGTGATTCCTTGTTGCCTCTGGAGCATAGAGCAAGTCCTCATGCGGCGCCACCGGGCTCTGTACCCCTTTATCCGTAGCTCCTCCTTCATCTGAACAAGTTCTCTGTTTTTTTTTGTTTTTGTTTTTAATGTGTGAGTTTTTTGCTGCATATACATCTGCAGGATAGAAGAGGAGGACATCAGGTCCCATTACAGATGGTTGTGAGCCACCATGTGGTTGCTGGGATTTGAACTCGGGACCTCTGGAAGAGCAGTCAGTGCTCTTAACCACTGAGCCATCTCGCCAGCTCCTGGTTTGGTTTTTTGAGACAGGTTTTCTCTGTGTAGCCCTGGCTGTCCTGGAACTTGCCCTGTAGGCCAGGCTGGTCTTGAACTCAGAGATCCACTTGCCTTTGCACACCAAGTGCTGGGATTGAAGGCGTGTGCCACCACCACGGAACTCCTTGTAACTTTTCTTATTATTTGTGGTTCTGGAGATAGAATTCCTGTGCATGTTGAGTACATACTCTACCATTGAACCATTGGACAACTCTAGACAAGTGTTGTTTGTCTTGTTGTTTGAGGTAGAGTCTCACCATAGAGTCCAGGCTAGCCTAGAACCTGTGATGCTCTTGCCTGTGCTTCTGAGTGTCACATCTGTTTGAGACGGCGTCTCTCACTGGGACCTGTGGCTCATCAACTGAACAAGGATGGCTGACCAGTATCTATGTACCCCCCCATGCTTGGAGTTTTACGTGGGTGCTGGAGATTACCCTGGGGTCCTCATACTGGTGCATCAGACTGACAGAAGCATCTCCTCCACTTGCTCATTACCTGAAGGAATGGTCCACCCATCCTCCGCGGCCATTTGTCTTAGGTTCTCAGTGTCTGCTCTTCATCTGTGTGGTTTATTGCAGATCCTCTGGGTAGGAATTCTTTACTAGATCCCCGACTAAGTACACTGAAGGATTAATGACCTCAAGGCGTTTTCACCTTGGACTGTCTGGTGGGCTCCCTTCCCTCTTCTCTCTCCCCTCGTCCTCTCCCTCTCCTCTTCTCCTCTTCCTTCTTCTCATCATGTAGCTGGCTTGGAACTCATGACCCTCCTGCCCCACCCTCCCAAGTTCAGGGATGGCAGGAGTGTGCCACCACACAGGGCTAAAGATCCTGTGAGTTTCAGGCACGCCCCACCTGAAACTGTCCAAGCTCTTGTGGCAGATGCCAGGATCAGCCCTTCCCCAAGGAGGCAAGCTCAGAGAAGCACAGACAGGGACAGGGCTCAGGACCTTTATTGAGTACATGGTCCCTGATGGTGCGGATGGAGAAACCTTAGGCCTTCCTTCCCAGCAGCCTCCGCCACAACTCTTGGCTGAGTAGCGCCTGTTCCCTGCGGGAACCCTGCAACACACTCCTGTTCTCCTGGGCCCTTCGGATCAGGTAGGGTATCACCTCCTCGAGGCAGCCGTAGGGAATAGACTTGTACACCACATATCCAGCCTGCCCTGTTGGGGAGAGTTTTGGCAGAGTGTGGGGCTCCGGAAAAGATGTTCCTGGGTATCAGCAGTTATGACTGCTTTCTTTGCTCAAAACATGGCAGCCTAAGTGTGTTAGACATAACCCATTGCTAAAACACTCTACAGCAAACATTTAAAGGAAGCAGATTTCTTCTTCTCCCTCTATCCCTCCCCCCTTCCACCTTTCCTTCCTTCATTCCTTCCTTCCTTTCTGACTGAGTTGTTATGAGATGGGCTTTTATTAGGTAGTCCAGGCTAGACTCCAACGTACATCCTTCTATCTCAAGCCTCTTGAGTGCTAGGATTACAGGTTAGCACCACCATACTCAGCTCAAAGACAATCTCAGTTGATTAAGATGCTATAAAGAGAGCAAGGAGTTTACTAGTTCGAGAATCAAGAAAACCTCAAAGAGATAGAGACACAGGATCCTGAAGGAGAAATTCTATTGCTGTTGGATAACCTAGCATGTTTTGAGACTAGGTAGAACCGTGACCTGATTGGGCTGGGAGTTGGTAAGAACCCTGTCCTGCCCCATATTAAGCTGGAACTCAGAAAAAGTATGCCTTCTGAGTGAGTGAGCAGGAAGTTGGCATCCCACCCCTTAACACCCCTAAAGAACGTGTTAGGCCAGGCGAAGCTAGAAAGATTCATCTCTGCTTGGTTGTGTTGTGTGTCCGACATGCCTTTAATCCCGGCCCCCAGGAGTAAGCACAGAAGTGTTTCTGTGAGTTCGAGGCCAACCCAGTTGACCTGATGTTCAGACCTGGCAGGGCTACATTACAAATCTCTATCTCAAAAACAAAGACAAGGGCTGGAGGGATGGCTCAGTGGTTAGAGCACTGGCTGCTCTTCCAGAGGTCCTGAGTTCAATTCCCAGCAACCACATGGTGGCTCACAACCATCTGTAATGGGATCTGATGCCCTCTTCCGGTGTGTGTGAAGACAGCTACAGTGTACTCATACACATAGAATTTGTCAAAAGCAAACAGATAAACAACAAAAACACTACACTGTAGACTGAGAGCAAAGTGGTCTTTGAAAACACATCTCTGCGTTGTAGTATGTGTGTGTGTACGCACGCGCATGTAGGTCAAAGGACAGCCTTTGGGGTTTGGTTCTCTCTGTTTTACCTTATGTGAGAAGAGCCTCTTTGCTTGAACGAAGCTAGGTTGGTTGGGCTAAAAGCTTCCGGAGGGTGCCCTGCCTCTGCTGCCCATTCCCACAGATGTTCTAGGATGTCAGTCATTTGCCATACTGTCTGGCTTTTGCATGGACTCAGGAGATCTGAACTAAGGTCTTCAGGGCCATACAGTAGGCACTTTACCCACCGAGCCATCTTCCCGGCAATAAAGAGCTTTGGCCATCCTTAGCACCCCACAGAAGAAGAAGAATCTGACATAAGGCCCTAGGGACAGCAGTCAGGACCCCAAAGAACACAGGCAATATGGCACCATAAACAGGAACCAGCACAGATCAGGAGAGAAGACACAGGGCACAGGCCCGCAAGGGCCTCAGTAGTGGAACAGTCTGGAAGATCAGTCTGGAAGGAGCTGGAGGAGGAGCCATCGCAGGTTCCATGTGAGAGAGGGAAAAGGCAGGAGGGATCTGGCTGAGGGAGTGGGGGTGGGGATGGAGAGAAATGGAGGGATGGGCCATTTACATACCTAATGCCAGGGAGACATGGTCACACATGCCCAGTAGTTGTCCAAAACAGACAGGCCCGTCCAGAGGGATGCCCAGCTCCCACATGCTGCAGAAAGGGTCATACTGTCAACCCAGAAAGTGGCTAGATCTCGAGAACAAGTCAGCCACTACCCACCCAAGAATTCGAACATGGAAGAAGAGCCGGCCAGTTGGAGCCACAGTTCCACACTTACAGATCTCAACCAGGGGTCGGACAGGAGGGTGGGTCAGGTGGACACCTGCATGGATTGTCCTTAACAGTGGATCTATTTATGTGGCATTTATATTCGTTATTCTAGGTATTGTTAATAAGCCCGATGACTTCAAGCATACAAGAAGAAGCACGTGGGTCATAAGCAAATATTCAAGCATTACATCATCTGATATGAGGGACTTGAGCATCTGAAGATTTTGGTTTCCATGGAGATTGGCCCTAGAACATTTCCACAGATTCTCAGGAACGACTCTATCCCAAATCTCAGTGGTAAATAACCACCGTAGAGCTGGAGAGATGGTTTGGTGGTTAAAAGCACTAACTGCTCTTCCAGAGGACACGGTTTGACTCCCAGCACCCACACTGCAGCTCACAACTGTCTCTGAGTTCCAGGGAATCTGACACCCTCCTCTGACCTCCCCTGGTTCTTGCATTCATGGGTACACACACACACACACACACACACACACAATCAAATAAAATCAATTGACCAATCAATCATTAATCAATCAATCAATCAATCAATCAATCACAACTCCCATGCGCTCTCTTGAGTCTCAGCTGCTTTCTGGAATCCTCAGTACTCCCTAGGTCACAGTAAATACGGGACAATGCCCTGTCACACCTGAGCCTATAGGACAGAGCAGGCATAGAAGGAGTCAACATTTTTTAAAAAGTTCCTTACTACGTAACCTATGTTGGCATTAATTTCATGATCCTCCTGCCTCAGCCTTCTGAGGACTATGATAAAAGGTGTGTTAAGAGGTGTGTATCATCACAGCAGGTTGGGATTCAATATCTATACTGTCCCCCCACACACCTTCTCACTCGACCTATTCTTGTCCCTACCCCCCCCACGGTTGTGTAGACACAGGAGAGAAATGGGGCTTCTTAGAGGCTCTGGTTTCCCACCCTCAACTTCGTACCGCTTAGTTGCCTGACGAACGGAGTCTTCGTTGTGGGAAGCTACCATGAGGTGGCACGGGGGACTGTGATTGGACACACGGCGCAGCATCAGCTCCAGACAGCGGTTGTAACTGAGGGGAGAAACTCTGCTCAGCTGGTCTAGGGAGTGAGGACCAAGCCCCAGGATGGAGCCGGCCCGCCCCTCCTTTGTTCTATGGGCACAGGCTATCCCTCTCTCTGGTAACCTCAGTTCCCCTCAGATAGTCAGGATGAGGGTGGGATGGGGTGAAAAACAGTCTTCTGACACAGTTTCGCTGTGTAGCCCAGACCTAGAATCCATGATTCTCCTGCCTCAGCATCCCACGGGCAAGGATGACAAGCATGTGCTTCTAAAGTGACTGGTCTCTGACCCAATGGCCACCAAGTCCATGCTCAAGATGACATCTGCCCAAGGTTAGCCACTGCAGCAGCAAGGATGGATTTTCTTATTTTGATCTTTCTTAAGTTACACTTTATTCCGCGTGTGTGCACGTGTGTGTGTGCACCTGTGTGCATGTGTGTGTACATGTGTGTGTACACGTGTGTGTGTGTGTGTGTGTGTGTGCGCGCGCGCGCGCGCATGTGTGTTCATCAGAGGACATCTTGCAGGATTCGGTTCTCTCCTACAGCAGCGGTCCCAGGGATGGAACTTAGGTCGCTGAGCTGGACAAGCACCTTTACCTGCTGAGCCATCTCTCCACCCTCTGTTTGTTCTTTTTTGTTCTTTCCTTTTTTTAAAAAAATGATTTACTCTATTGTTTTTTAAGTGCATGGGGGTTTTGTCTGCAGGCATGTCTATGTGGGTGTGTCGGATCCCCTGGAACTGGAGTCATAAACAGGTGGGAGCTGCCAGGTGGGTGCTGGGAATTGAACCTGGGTCCTCTGGAAGAGCAGCCAGTGCTCTCCATGACTGAGCCATCTCTCCAGCCACTGCTTGTCTTGATTTCCAATATGTCGTGATGGGGGGTTATGTATAAGAGAAAAACATTGGCCTGTCTCTGATGGCATTGTCATAGAAGTTTAAGGACTTCTATTGAGGAAGTCGAGGAAGAGAGGACTCCTGACCCCTGCCACACACACTGATTGTGAGTTGTTGTCCCAGGTTGAAAACAATTGAGAAAGCAACCCCCTGGTGTGGCAGCCCATACATTTAGTCTCAGCACTTGGTATGCAGAGACAGGGATCTCTGTGAGTTCAAAGCTAGCCTGGTCTACAGAGCTAGCTCCAGGACAGGCAGGGCTACATAGAGAAACAATATCTCGAAAAAACGCAAGTAAAACAAACAAAACCTAGATGGGGTGGGGGGTAGGGACAGGATCTGATTCTCTGGTTTTTGATGATGATTAAGGGTGACCAGCCACCTCAGACCCATGTGATCATACCTCCCTAGTGTTATGAACTCTGTCCCCTCAAACCAGGAATCAAAAAACCCTTCCTTCCTTTACTTGGTTTTTTGAATGATTTTTGTCAGAGGAGTGAAAAGAGCAAGGGACACATCTGTGCTTTAACCACGAAATTGGAGAAGGACCCACAGGGATGTTGGTAAACCTCTGAAAGCAGCTAATCGAAAAGTAGCCAAGCTGAGGGGCGGGGGTGGGAGTAGTGAAAGAGGAAGGAAGAATTTGCTGTTCAGGCAGAAAACAAGAGCATCCTAAAACCTTGGAGAAAGGAAGCCACATAGAGACACAAGATGTTTGGCACAGAACCCCAGAGCCACGGATGAGCAAGTGAAACGTTACATTCTTACAGCCTGGTGGGGCAGTTTCAAAGCCTAACTGTGCTAGAGTGTGCTCAAGGTCGCCCTGGGAACTTAGCAAGGTCTTAGGAAAAGTAGAAAGAAGGCTGGGAATACAGTTTAGTTGCAGAACACCTCCTAGAATCCCCCAGTGAGGGGCTGGGGGCTTGGCTCAGTGGTAGAGCCCCTGCCTAGAATCCCCCAGTGAGGGGCTGGGGGTGTGGCTCAGTGGTAGAGCCCCTGCCTAGAATCCCCCAGTGAGGGGCTGGGAGTGTGGCTAAGTGGTAGAGCCCCTGCCTAGAATGCCCTAGTGAGGGGCTGGGAGTGTGGCTAAGTGGTAGAGCCCCTGCCTAGAATGCCCTAGTGAGGGGCTTGCTTCCTGATAGAATGCCTGCCATGTTTAAGTAATCTGTTTTCCCCTTAGAGAATAGTTACAATCTATTTTTCTTGATGTGTGTGTGTGTGTGTGTGTGTGTGTATGTGTGTGCGTGTGTGTCTGTGTGTCTGTATATCTGTGTATGTTTTGCTGTATGTATGAATTTGTGTGTGTATGTGTGTTTGTGTCTGTGTATATATATATATATATATGTGAGTATGTATGTTTGTGCATGTGTCTGTGCATTTGTGTATTTGTGTGCGCTCCCTGTGCACACACATGTAGAAGGCAGAGATCAATGTTTTCCTCTGTCTCTCTGTGCCTTACAGTTGGAGTTAGTGTCTCCCACTGAACAAGATCAGCGTCTCAGCTGCACTGACCCCTAGTGAGCCTACAGCATCTTCTTGTCCTGACAGGCTATCATTGTTTTCCCCCTCTTACAGCCTCTTGGTCCTCTCCCTACCTCCGGCTAGTGGCCTCATAGTCAGGCTGGGTACAGTCTTCCTTCCCTTGGCGCTGTGACACGGATCTCTCCTTGTCCAGATAGGCACCTCGCACCAACTTCACCCCGAACGCCAGGCCAGCCTTGTGTGCCGCCTCAGCGTCCTGCTCCAGCCGTTTGTGAGTGTCCTGCAAGGAACACAGGCAGACTCCGGGGGATCGGGCTGTTGAGTCCCCCCTCTGCCCCATGGCCCTTCAGAACCCACCACCAACCTTTAGATAGGCCTGGTAAGTATTCCACACCCACGGGCCATCTTCCTCGGGGCTGTTCCAGCGTATGGCCAGGGCAGCCACCAGCAGGGACAGGGCAGGGTTGATGAAAGTGTATTCGGCGTCCACCAGCAGCCTCACGTACTGCGTCCGGGCGTGCTGAGGGGAAGAGAGGAAGATGTCAGGGCCAGCGGGGTCCCCATCAGGAGTGGGGAGCCAGCTCACCCACGGGTTACCTGTGCCACTCGGTGCAAGCGGCTGAGGGAGGCCTGCAGGTGCTGATTCTGTTCCGTGTTGAGGCAGGAGAGCTGGAGGTTCTATGAGGTACCAGGGAACAGCAGACTGTTCAGGACAATAGGCTCCCCTGGGACCAAGTCCTCAGCCACCAGGAAGGGGCGTGTGTGGAGACTTTGGGGGAAATCAGAAAAGCGACTTGCAGGACACAATGTCCCATGCCTGCAGTCTCAGTATTTGGGAGGCTGAGACAGCCTGGGCTAGTCTATCTAGAGAGACAGAAAGAGGGTTAGTGGGGTCAGCAGCGGAAGACACCGGCTGCTAAGGCTGAAGAGCTGAGTTCAAGTCTCAGGGCCCATGTAGTGGAAGGAGACAACTGGCTCCCAACAGTGTTGTCTGGCCTCTTCTTCATACTGTGTCATGCATGTACACAGGGGTACACACACACACACACACACACATGCACGTACGAACTTGTGCACACACAAAACAAAAACCAAAATAAATAAAATCATAGTAGTTTTGTTGTTGTTTGTTTGGTTGGTTTTCTGAGACAGAGTTTCTCTGTGTAGCCCTGGCAGTCCTGAACTTGCTTTGTAGACCTGGCTGGCAATGAATTCACAGAGAAAAGAAGGAAGAAAGAAAGCCAGGGTCTCAGAAAAGAAATAAAATCACCACATAAGCCAGGCATGGCCCTGCCTGCCTGTAATCCTATCAATCAGGAGGCAGAGGCAGAACGATTGGAGCAAAAGGCTATCCTGGGCTACAAAGTGAGAGGCCAGCCTGGGCTATATGAAACCCAACCTTAAAAAAGGAAAAGGAAAAAGAAAAAGACCAAACTAAACCAAAGCTCACCCTCAGAGTGATGGGGGGAGGGGTATTCTGAAGTGATGGAAGGCCACATGTATGGAAAGGGAGTTGTGTGGTCCTACTGTGTGTGGGTGCTCAAGCTCATCAAGGGGTAACTTTGCCCCTCTCTGTCTCTGGGATAGGCTCTCATGCATCTCAGAGTCACCCAGAGTTTACTGTGTAGCCAAGGATGACTGTCATCCTCTGTTTCCCAGATGCTGGGTTTCTAGGTGTTTACAGCCAGCCAACCTGGTTCGATTGGTAGTTTTCATTAATCATGCATTTTGATTATACCCAGAGGCATTTAAATAATGAAGACACCCTAACCTGTGACTCACTGAAGCACTTGGTGGGGGAGGAAAATGGTGCCCACCACTGAAACGCATCACACAGAAAGATATGTTCACGGGTGGACAGAGGAGCGGACTGATCGGATTTAAAGCAGGTGCTGTGGTTCCTCTCTATCTACAGGGCTGCTTCCGTGGAGTCAACTCATGATGGATCAAAAATATCCAGAAAAGCAAAGCAAAGCAAAACAAAACATGGCAGACTTGGAGGGAACCCGCATTGCTTTAACAGAGGATTGGAGTGCGGGTCGCTGCCTACAATTCTTACTTCTGGGGATCGTGCGCCCTCTTGTGGCCTCCGAGAGCACTGCACTCGCGTGCTGCACACAAAATGTTAAAACAAAAACCTCTGCCTTTTGACTGAGCATCGGCAGTCACATGCTGTCATTTCATTATTCCCTGAGGTTGGTTAATTTTGATAACTTGACACAATCTAGAATTATTTAGAAGCCCAGGGTTCCGGGCATGCCTGTGGAGGATTATCTTTCAACCCACAGCAGGTGGAACACGTTCCTCGGTGGGGATCTTGGATTGTGTTAAGTGGAGAAACGGAGCTGGGAGCAGGAAGCTAGTGCCGTGGCTCTCGGCTTTTTGAGCTTAGATACCATGTGACCAGCTGCTTCGCGCTCCTTTTATGAAGCCCAAATCAGTCCTTTCTCCCTGAAGTTGCTTTGGCCAGAGCACTTTATCCCAGCACCAAGAAAACACACTCAGACACGTCCTTACCAGTTGTGCAGAGCGACTGTTGATGGAGTGCACACTGCACTTGGTGTGGTGAGTCACCCAGACAGGATGAACATGCACAGGTCACAGGCAAATGCCATGCGTGGTGGACTCAGGCACCCTCGGGTTTTAGTTGCTTCACCCTGTGCCCTGTGCCACTCAGAGATGGCGGTGGTGGCAGGTGTGCGGATGGCACTGCACAGTGAACTTTTTACCTTTTTTTTATATGTTTTTCATGCAGAGCTGGGGATAAACCTAGGACCTTGTGAATACTAGGCAAGTTCTCTGTCCTTGAGCTACGCCCCCAGCCCCCTCACTGAGCCATGCCCCACCCCCTCACCGAGCACGCCCCCAACCCCTCACTGTGCCACACCCCCAGCCCCTCATTGGGGGATTCTAGGCAGGGGCTCTACCACTGAGCCACGCCCCCAGCCCCTCATTGGGGGATTCTAGGCAGGGGCTTTACCACTGAGCCACGCCCCCAGCCCCTCACTGGGGGATTCTAGGCAGGGGCTCTCCCACTGAGCCACGCCCCCAGCCCCTCATTGGGGGATTCTAGGCAGGTGTTTTACCTCTGAGCTACATCTGTTGCTCTTTCTATTTTAAAGACAGGATGTCACTATGTAGCCCAGGCTAGCCTAACAAGATCTTTCTGCTTCAACAACCCAAGTGCTGGGCTTCTAGATGTGTACAGCTATGCCTTGCTTCTTAACGTTTTGTTATAAAAAAATGTCAAACACATGGGACACATAAAAAAGAGGCCTGGTATACTGGCAAACGCCTGTGATCCCACCATTGAAAAGCTAAAGCAGGAGGATTAGATTGTGTTTTCCACACCAGCCTGGGCTGCATCGTGACTCTGTTTTCAAGAAATAAGTTAGAAAGATAACCCTGCCTCCAAGTACACATTTATCATGCCAAAGAAATTCTCAATGGGAGCGGGAGCTAGGGACACGGTTCCGTGGATAAAGTTCTTGCTACTTGATTGTGAGGGTTTGAGTTCTGATTCCCAGCCCCACATAAGAAGGCAGGCAAAGCAGCATGTGCCCCCACCCTATCAGAGTTTTGGGGATGGGGACACGTGGACCCTGAGTGCTCCTGCCAGCCAATATAGCCATTACAGTGAGCTCCAGGCTCAGTGACAGACCTCCTGTTAAAAAATAAAATGGGACAGCAGATGTGGTAGCACACACCTTTAATCCCAGCACTTAGGAGGCAGAGGCAGCTGGATCTCTGTGAGTTCCAGGCCAGCCTGGTCTAAGAGTGAGGTCCAAAATAGCTAGGGCTACACAGAGAAACCCTGTTTCAAAAAACAAAACGAAACAAAACACAAAACCCAGAACATGAAGCCAGGAAGAGTGTGGTAGCCAGGTGTGGCGATGCGCACCTTGGATCTCAGCACTCAGGAGGCAGAGGCAGAGAGGTCTCAGGAAGTTTGAAGGTGACCTGGTCTAACTCATTCAGTCGCCAGGACATCTAAGGCTGTGAGAGAGACACTGTCTCAAAACAAAACACAAACAGATGGAGAGATAGAGGAATATACTTGTCGCCAGCCTCTGACCTCCGCATGTACACAAGTTCACACGAACACACACAGACATGTACACACGTGCACACACAAACATACATACTCGTGTGCATGCACACACAGGGTTAGGATGTTAGCATAATACAAAGAAATGAATGAATGAATGGAAGAATGAATGAATGGAAGAATGAATGAATGGAAGAATGAATGAATGGAAGAATGAATGAATGAATGGTTGGCCATGATGGCAAACATCAGTAATCCCAAGACTGGGGAAACTAAGGAGGAGGATTGTAAGTTCCAGGCCAGTCTGGGCTCTATGGTATGATCCTGTTTCAAAACACATGCACACGCACAAAGAAGAGGAATAACCCACTGGTTACATGAGTTTACACGCAGCAAGTACACACCAGGGTAGCTGCTGATTAATTTTAAAAAACTTAAAAAAAAAAAAAAAAAAACGGAGTGTAGTGAGAATTCTGGAATTTTGGCTTCTTAAAAAATATAGAAATAATATAAGAATATGCCTTTGTCTTAGTCCCAGGGGCGGGATGTGGGGCTGCTTCGCAGCAGCTGACGACGGTTTGCCTCGTGCTCTCGCAGGGACATGGTTTCGCCAGCTGCAGATAGTCTTTGCGATTGTGTGAGGTTTGGAATTGTGGGAGCTTTTCAGAGGGCATAAATACACTGGGGCCGGGATGGCAGGGTTGGTGGCTGGTGATCCCTTGAGGGGTGGGGGCTGGGGGGGTTTGTTAGTCGTCATGCTCAAAGAAGAAGCAAAAGGAAAGAAATTAGATTTAGGACTCTCTCCTGCCTCTAGTGTTAGGGCATGAAACTGGAGCGAGGCGGGGGAGGGGTAAATGTAGGCAAAAGAAGAACCCACAAAATAGCAAAGACAGCTATACCAGAAACAATAGCACAGGCCTATATCTCTAGCAACATGTGGGTTGGAGGCCGGAAGATCAGTTCAAAGTCATTCTTGTCTGTACAGAGAGTTCAAGACCAGCCTGGGGTACATAAGACTCTGTCTTAAAAACAAAACAAACAAAAAAAAAAACCCACCACCATATATAAAAATACATATCTTTTAAGGATACATCCACACATGCATATACATATATATTAAGTTATTTTATACATGTTTAGCCTGCATGCTTGTATGTACACTACAAGTATGTCTGGTACCTGTGGAGGTCAGGAGAGAGGGCTGAATTTTCTGGAACTCAAGTTGTGGACCGAGGTGAACCACCATGTAGGTGCTGGAAACCAAACCTGGGTCCTCTGCAAGAGGACGCCTAACTGCTGAGCCATCTCTCCAGCCTGCGCTTTTGAGGCCAGTCTCACCCTATAGCCCAGGCCGACCTCAACGACTTGATCCTCCTGCCTCAGCTTCCCAAGTGCTGGGATTGCATTCATGTCCTGTCCTCTGTGGAGAAAGCGCTGTTGTTCTTTCTGATCCTGACTCTGGATGGCTCAGCACCCCTAACACTTCCTCTACAACTCCAAGAGACCCCTATTTATCCAGGTCAACCATGTCTTCCGTGACAAACGCCTTCATTCCTTACCCGACCCGAGTCCATAGCATCTGCCAGCCTCTGAGGACTCAGCTCCGAGGAGACCCTTCGGTTTTGGATCCAAGCCGATAGCTCCTTCTGAAATGGGGTGGTGGCTGGCACGGCGAGGGTGGTCTGGTGGGCAGCCACACCCGCATCCCCACCCCCCTCTCACTTGTCACTTACACAAAGCCGAGTGCTGGTCAGCGCGGTCACCTTCAGCTGCATGAGGCTGTCCCTGGCTGGGCCGTGGGCGTCCGCAAGGGCTCGTGATAAGTCCACACAGCGCAGCATGGTGCTCAGGTTCCCCTCATACCAGACCTCACTGCCCGGCCAGTGGAGGTCAGCTTCCAGAGCCTGGGAGCCCCCTTTCTTGCCCACCCCACCCTTCCTCTCTCTACTCACCTGGTCTTGGTAGCGGAGTCTGGTTCCTCCTCTGTGGGCACTGCCAACAGGGGCTGGAGTCCCAGGGCCTGCAGCTGCCGGACACAGCCCCTCACCTCCTCTGTTGTCTCCCCGGCCACAAACTGTCCATAGAAGGATGCTCGGAGAAGCGCGCCCGAGAGCCGGGATCCCAGGAGTCGCTGAGACCAGGCCTGAAACTGGGGGGACAGGGAGCGCATGCTCAGACTCGGGTTTGGGGAGACTCCCAGGCTAATCCTTGTGCCTAAGGCTCACCGCTAGTCCATGAGTGACCAGAGGGGGCCAGGCACATAGGCGAAGCACCAGCAAAGCCCGTGCTAGTTCTGCGGTTCTCTTGAGATGGAAGGCCCCCCCATCGAAGCTCAGGGGCTGCCAGCCGCCTGTAGAGGCCTTGGAGTGGCCATACAGAGGCAGACGCATCCAGAGCATTGTAAGTGCCGGGTTACCACCACACTAGGGGAAGCGGGGCCAGGCAGACGGTAGCTGCACCAAATGCCCCTTGCCCAGCTGGTGGGCAGTGACTGATTAACTGGGCAAATCTTTAGGATAACAGGCTCCTGGGGTGGGGGTGGAGGGTTAATAATTAATGGGTAGGGACAGAGGTCAGAATAACAGAACATGTACCCCCCAGTGACAGCCCCCAATAACCTTCAGCCTGACAGTAAAACAGGTCTCGGTCTTCCATCCTGTACTGCCGAGTAAGCAGTTGGGCCGGAGAGCAGGGGACCCCAGGTTCAAGGCAGCGGGGCTCTGCAGTTTCAGCTAAGTAACCTCAGCTCTCTTGTTGCGATGGTTTTATCTTCCAGGGAAGAGCAGCGCAGTTATTGCGTACGCTTAAACTGTCCCCGCTGTCCGCCCTAAACATGTCGTCTATAGAACTTGAACATGGGCACTGGGGGAAAAAAAATGTCCCTAATGACCTCAACCCCAGATGAAAACAAGACAAATGTCCACCAAACGGCACTCGACGGTGACATCGAGGTGTATGCAGGACTCGAGCAATGGCCACTCTCAGCAATGAAAAAATGAGCTGTCATACGCCACCAAGTCTTTTGTTTATTTATTTTTTTTAAAGACTTATTTATTTATTATATATGAGTACACTGTAGCTGTCTTCAGACACACCAGAAGAGGGCATCAGATCCCATTACAGATGGTTGTGAGCCACCATGTGGTTGCTGGGATTTGAACTCGGGACCTCTGGAAGAGCAGGCAGTGCTCTTAACCACTAAACCATCTCTCCAGCCCTTTGTTTATTTTTTTTAAGACTATTTTTTATATATGTGTGAGTGCTTTGCCTGAACAGTGCCACATGCATGCAGTGCCCTCAGTGACCAGAAGAGGACAGTAGATCCTCTGGAACTAGAGCTACAGACCGTCGTGGGCAGCCAAGTGGTTGCTGGGAACCTAATTTCAGACTCTGCAAGAGCAGCCAGTCTTTTAAGCTGCGGAGCCATCGCTCCAGGCCTGGATTGTGTGTGTGTGTGTGTGTGTGTGTTTTTAATCTGCCACGTCTGCAAGGTTTGCCCTGTAAAACCGTTTCTAATGGCATGTTTCACCTCAGAGTATTTTTTAAAAAAGATTTAGTTTTCATCATGTTAATTACACGTGTCTATCTGTCTGTGAACATAAATGGACGGACACAGTGAGAGGCCTCAGATCCAACTGGAGCCGGACTTACAGGCAATGACGAGTCAACCAGCATGGTTGCTAGGAATGGAACGAGGGTCCTCTGGAAAAGCAACCGGGGCTCATAACTGTGGAACCATCTTTCCAGCCCCACCACAGCATAAAAACAAACAAGCAGGGTCTCACACCCAGGCTGGCTTTGAACTCACAGCAATTCTCCTGCCTCACCAGGGCCCTCCCAAGTGCTGGCATTTACAGGCATGCAACACCATGCCCAAGATGTTTTTATATCTGCTAATGTATGTGCATCTCCTTAGAGGAGGACACAGGCTAGAGACTCTTCAAATCCTACTGGGTGGAACTCCCTACTGAGGGGCCTAATCGGGCCCACAACTCTATATAGTTCGGGCTGGTCTGGAACTCACGATTCTTCTGCCTCTGTCTTCCAAAGACTGGGGAGTATGCCGCCATGTTCGGTTCGTCAAAAATCCCTGAACAAAGTTTTGTGAGCAGATCAGGAAGATTAAAAAAAAGATTTATTTATTTCATGTGCACTGTCACTGTCTTCAGACACACCAGAAGAGGGCGTCAGATCTCATTACAGATGGTTGTGAGCCACCATGTGGTTGCTGGGATTTGAACTCAGGACCTCTGGAAGAGCAGTCAGTGCTCTTAACCACTGAGCCACCTCAAAGATTTCTACTCCTCAAAGATTTCTACTAATAGCAGGAAAGTTGTTATGTGGAAGGACCCAGAGCCCTCTCACGGCTGCTGACTGGGTTACATGAAGGCCTTTGTGACCGTCGCTGGGGAGATGCTGATCGCCTGGGGGTTGCTCATTGTTCTAATCCACTATTTTCTAAAGTGAGACCGTGCCATCCTCGCTTTAGAAGGGGAGGCTTTGCGTGACGTGACGAAAGAACTGGACGGCTAAGTGACTATAAGAAGATCGTAGAGGCTGGGGACTCTCCTCGAAGAGCTCTTGCCAAGCTTGTGCGAGGCCCAGGGCTTCTGTCCCCAGCTTCGCCCACAAACAGATCAACCCCTAACTGGGAGTACGGCTTGGCACGCTGAAGTAACTCAAAAAACGCCATCTGCTATTGTTGCAAAACAACTCTTATAATTGGATGGCACACAAACCCCGGAAGACGGCCTTCTTGTTTCTCCTGCCAGATTGCCAGCCTAGGTTCCCGCCACCTTCAGCCTTGAACTTGATTCTTCATATGAATTTCAAGAAGGTCCCTCCCGCCAGAGTAATCCTGAAATCCTCACCTCGATGGCCAATGAATCTTTAATATCGCAATCCAGGGATGGTTTACCTATAAAAGACACCCCTTCTGACCAGGTTTAGCCCCAGCCCAGATCTAACAGGAACACTTGCTAGATCAGGTTTTTTTTTTTTTTTTTTTTTTTTTCCCAAACGCTCTCGTACCTCCCTCTTGTGGACATTTAATGCAACTGCAGCCACGTCTGCGCCTGCTCCTTGACAGGCGGCTCTCCCCCTCCTTCACCAGAAAATCTCACCCACGCAGCTCCGGTTTGTTCTATGTAGCTAGTTGGATACCTCACCCCTAAAATGTTATTGTAGCCGGCAGTGGCGCATGCCTTGGATCCCAGCCCCCAGGAGGCAGAGACAGGTGGATCTCTGACTTCCAAGCCAGGCAGCTCTACCTAGTGAGTTCCAGGACAGAGACACACATAGTCTGTCTCGAAACAAAACAAGATGTTATTGTAACACCCAGACGTGGAGTCACGTGCCTGTAATTCAGTTCTAGGGAGACCGCGACAGGCAAATTGAGAGTTTCAGCTCAGCCTGGCCTTCAGAGTGAAGCCCTGTCTCAAAACATCAAGGGCGGCAGGGAGGGGAGAGGGGGAGGAATGCAGCTCAGCCGTGGAACGTGTGCGAGCCTCGGGCACCACTTAGCTGGGGAAAAAAATTATAGTGGTTAAAAATACACATAAATAAAAACGTCTAACTTAGCCAACTTAAAAACAAACCCTCTTTCCTTATATTATTTTAATTATGTGTCTGGGGGTGGATATGTGCTCATACGTGCAGATGCCCCAGGAGACCAGAAAAGGGAGTCAGATCCCCTGATCTGGAGTTGTAAGTGGCCTTAAGCCTCCCAAGGTGGCTACCGGCATCGAACCCAGGTCCTCTATAAGAGCAGAATTCATTCTTAACTGCTGAACCACCTTTAACCTTTTTAAAAAGTCTAGCCTTTAACCATCTTTTCTTTGTTAGTTTTAAAGTATTATTATTTTTCACATCCTGACCGAAGTTTTTCCTGTCTCCTCTCCTCCCAGCCCCTCCCCACCACCAAGCCTCTGCCTACCCCCTGCCCCATTCATTTCTCTTCCGAAAAGGACTTTCCATGGATATCAGGTCGTAGTAAGACTAGGCATCTCCCCCTCGTACTAAGACTGGATCAGGCAACTCAATAAGAGGGAAAGGGTCTCAGAGGCAGGCAACAGAGTCAGAAACAGCCCCTGCTCCCGCTGCTAGGAGTCCCCCGAGAAAACCAAACTATGAATCTGCAATATCTAATGCAGAGGGGTCAGTCCTTAACTGTTCCTTAAAGAATGATTCAGGGTCAAGCACATGTGCGTACCGAGAGGCGACCATCACCTGCACATATAAAATAAAACCAACAGGCAAATAAATATTTAAAATAAAAGAAATATTAACAAAAAAATATAAGCCGGGTGTGGTGGGGCACAGTTTTAAACCCAGCACTCGGGAGGCAGAAGCAGGCAGATCTCTGTGAGTTCGAGGCCAGCCTGGTCTACAGAGTGAGTTCCAGGGTAGCCAAGGCTTCGCAGAGAAACCCTGTCTCAAAAAGCAAACCAAAACAATCAAACAAATAATCAGAAAGTGGGGTGCGGTGGAGGAGGATCTCAGAGCTTTGTCCGGCCTTCACAGCCGTGTGTGTTCATGTGCCTGGAGAGATGGCTCAGCGGTAAAGAGCACTGGCTGCTCTTCCAGAGGTCCTGAGTTCAATTCCCAGCAACCACATGGTGGCTCACAACCATCTGTAATGGGATCCGATGCCCTCTTCTGGTCTGCAGAGGTACATGCAGATGGAGCACTCAAATACACACACAGAAAAGCACAAACACGTGGGCTGTGCTCACACTTTGAGAAACACTGATTTGAACACAGAGGACGCTTTCTCTTCAAGTGTCTTGTTTTGATTCTTTCGTTCTAACCCTCTGAAGAAACATTGCTAGATCTCAGCGTCATAATTCTCACCTTTTCCACTTACTGGACAGCTGTTGTTGGTTTCAACTTTCTTTGCGGGTTTGTTTTCGGAATTTTTATTTTGTTCATTTCATGATATTATTTATTTTTTATCTTTTGATGCTATCATATAATCGCATGTGTTTTTAAAGTGTATGCGCATGCGTTTGTGTGCACGTGTACATGCAGATGCTGCGGAGGCCAGCAGAGGGCGCCCAATTCCCGGGCTCTGGATGAACCGGTGGTTGCAAGACGCGCTGCGTGCATTCTGGGACTGGAGCTCCGGATTTCCTGCCTCTGCCTCCTGAGTGTGGCACTGTAGACGTGTAACATCAGGCCCACCTTAGGTTTTCATTTTTATTAAGTCCGACTTGTCCACTCTTTAAGTTTTGCATTTTATATGTTTTGTGTGTCATACACTGTCAGGCGCATGAGCATGCACACATCACACACACACACACACACACACACACAAAAGCAAATAAGTGTGTTGTAAAAAATTTTTTTCCCAAAGTGGGACATCTAGAATTCCACAGCCTCTGCGGCCGAGCCGCCAATCACGTTCTTGCTCCTGTGACGTCATCATTTCTTGTTATACCAACTTTTCAATTTTAACTTTCGTTCCGCATTACCCACATTCCTCCAGTGTCAACACTTGAGTCCGAGTTACCCTTTTCTGTCTCTATGAATGTGTATTCCTCTTTTAAACTTCGAAAATAAGTTGAAGCTACCATACCCTTTAATTCTCAGAATATGCTAGTGCATGGTCCCTAAGCTTTGCCCATGAATGAAATTGCAAGTGTCTGTCCCTTCATAATGTCACCCTTTTGCTACAATCTGTCTTCTGTTCGCACGTCGGTTCATATATGTTTCACAATCTGTGGGAAATAAATCAAAACAGCTAAGATCTGACAATGGTCTCATTTTGCTTATTAGTATTAACTATTTCAGATGTAGCTGAACTTAAAATGAACTGGAGCTTTTGTTCTGTTTTCTTTCTGGATACTAGGGATAGAGACTCGTGCAAGCCAGGCAGGGGCTCTACCACTGAGCCACGCCCCCAGCCCCACTGAGCCACGCCCCCAGCCCCACTGAGCCACGCCCCCAGCCCCTGGGGGATTCTAGGCAGGGGCTCTACCACTGAGCCACGCCCCCAGCCCCTCACTGGAGGATTCTAGGCAGGGGCTCTACCACTGAGCCATGTCCCCTTTTAATTCTGAAGCTTTAAATAATATTATTTGTTTTGAGTCAGGGTTTCACTTTGTAGCTCAGAACTCACTAAATTATAAGCCTGAAACTTATAGAAATCCCCTCCCAGTCAACTTCTCCAGTGCTAGGATTAAAGGTGTGGGCCACCATACAGGTTGGAATTTATTTTATTTTTAATTGTGTGTATATGTGTACTTCTATGAGTGGGTATGTGCACATAGGTGCAGGTACCTATGGGGGTCAGAAGAAAGCATCGGATTCCCTGGAGATGAGGATGTCGCTGTGGGCTACCTGATGTGGGTGCTGGGAACCAAACTCGGGCACTCTGCAAGAGCAGTGGCTGCTGTTAGAGCTCCCAACTTCTGAACCATCTTTCCAGCCCCCATATATTTAGTGGCTTTGAACTTCTGCTTCTCCTGCCTCAGCCCCTGCAGAGCTGGAATGACAGGGATAGACCAGCATGTCCAGCTTTGTGTATGTGTGTAATGTCAGGGCTCCCACTGGGCACATCCCCGGGCTTGGAACAGGATTTTTAATAGGTCTTTCCTACTTCTAAAAAAATTTACTTAAAAAAAAGTACAAAGACCCCTAAAGTGGATTTTCATTGTTCAAATGTCGTTTGGAGAAGCCCCATTTCAAAGGAGTCTTGGTCGTTCCAGATGTCAGCGTGAGTTTCTTATCACTTGCAGCCCCTCAAGTCTTCTCCTGAAAAAGCCCTTGTGTTAGTGTCACAAGTGCCACCGAATGAGCTCAGCAGGAAGGGAAGGCACAGGGCCCCCTGAGCAAGACATACCGAGGGTGTAGGAAACGGGCGTCTCGAAGAGTCTCACACCAGATGTCCCCTCAGCTCAAAGGGCAGAGACCGAGTTTCCACAGCATCCATGTCTGCCGCTACCTGGTCGTAGATTGCCCTTGGGTCCTCATGCTGGACCTCAGGCCAGTGAAGGTCATAGGGGTCCTAACAGGCAAGAAGTGGGGTCAGAGCCACAGAGATGTCCTGTGGGACACATATCCCCGATGACCTTCCCAGGGAACAAACACTGTTTTAGGCCTGATGATTTAGCACACTGGCTCGCCAGGCACAGGGCCTTATGTGCAGGTCCCTGGTGCCAATGAAACCAAAGGAAAACCAAAGAGCAAATTATAAACCAGGGGCTATACCTATTCCTGTAATTCTAGTGCTCCTGCTTTGAGTTTGAGGAAGGCTGGAGCTACCATCTCACCTCACAAACGTTCCCTGTCTGTCTGTCTGTCTGTGTGTGTGTCTGAGTGTCTGTCTGTGTGTCTGAGTGTCTGTCTGTGTGTCTGAGTGTCTGTCTGTGTGTCTGAGTGTCTGTCTGTGTGTCTGAGTGTCGTCTGTCTGAGTGTCTGTCTGTGTGTTTGTGTGTCTGAGTGTCTGTCTGTCTGTCTGTCTGTGTGTCTGAGTGTCTGTCTGAGTGTTTGTGTGTCTGAGTGTCTGTCTGTCTGAGTGTCTGTGTGTCTGTCTGAGTGTCTGTCTGAGTGTTTGTGTGTCTGTCTGAGTGTCTGTCTGTCTGTCTGTGTATCTGTGTGAGTGTGTGTCTGAGTGTCTGTCTGAGTGTCTGTCTGTGTGTCTGAGTGTCTGTCTGAGTGTTTGTGTGTCTAAGTGTCTGTGTGTCTGTCTGAGTGTTTGTGTGTCTGAGTATCTGTGTGTCTATCTGAGTGTCTGTCTGTGTGTCTGTCTGAGTGTCTGTGTGTCTGTGTGTCTGTCTGAGTGTCTGAGTGTCTGTCTGTGTGTCTGAGTGTCTGTCTGAGTGTTTGTGTGTCTAAGTGTCTGTGTGTCTGTCTGAGTGTCTGTGTGTCTATCTGAGTATCTGTGTGTCTATCTGAGTGTCTGTCTGTGTGTCTGTCTGAGTGTCTGTCTGTGTGTCTGAGTGTCTGTGTATCTAAGTGTTTGTATGTCTATCTAAGTGTCTGTGTGTCTGTCTGTGTGTCTGTCTGTGTGTCTATCTGAGTGTCTGTGTGTCTGTTTGAGTGTCTGTGTGTCTGTCTGAGTGTCTGTCTGTCTGAAAGTGCAGTTTCAGAGAAGTCAAGGTGAAGTGAGGGCTGAAGTTAGGAAGAAGCAGACAGGAGACCGTGAAGATGGTTCATTATAATCCCTCTTGTCTCCGTGCCGGGGGACCGAGACTGTAATTAAGAGTTAAAGCCGGGTGTGTTAGAGTATGCCTCTAATTTTAGCACCCAGGAATCTGAGGCAGGAGGATTTTGAGTTATGAGCTTACCTGGCCTCAGCATAGTGAGGCAAAAGATACATATACAGAGAGATAAAACACAGACAAAACTCATACCTAATAAATAATAATAATAAATAATAATAATAATATGGCTCCCAGCACATTTCCCCATCAAAATGGAAAACAGTCCAGTGTGGTGACACAGAACTGTGATCTCAGCACTCTCTGAAGCTGAGGCAGGGGGACTGCCAGTCCAAGGCTAGCCTGTGCTACATAGTGAGACTTTGGATTTTTAAAAGAGAAGTATGATACTGTGGAACGATTCAAAAAGAAATGACATTTGTCACTAAGCTGAATTCTGTTCAACCCCCAAGGCCCCTCCCCCCCACACACAAGCAAGCGCGCACACACAAGTAATTAATTTTAAATGGATGAGAGGGAAAGGACCATACAGGGCGGCTGTTTTGGGAGGTGTGCTCTGTTCTAGGACTCAGAGAAAATAAATGTTTGCTTTAGCAAATCTTGGAACAGCATTGGCCCCGGAGGTGAATACAGGCCCCTCACTTGCTTTTGTGTTACAAATGAGTTGATAATTTTAGAATGTTAAGGGAAGTCAGAAAATGATAGTATCTGAGATGTATAAAAATTAACTAAAATCCAACTTTCAACACCCAACTATCGAGTCCTCTTGGACCACAGCTTCACGTGTTGACGTACGCGTGTGCAGCGACTGCTTCTAACCTATGACCGCGATGAATAGCTCAGGGGAAGGCCATATGTCCCCAGAAGCCCAAAATAATTGTTTTCCAGACCCTGTGCAGACACACTCTGCAGGTTTTACGTCCGTTTTCCCGGGTAATTATGGTCCAGTACCATGGACAGCGTCTGAGCTGCTCTGTCTTGGGAACCAGGACAGCCGCATCTGAGACAGGAGCCTTGGCTTAACATTGTCAGATGTGGAGCGTTGGCCCGACCCAGGGGAGAGTCGGGCTCTTTGTTTTGTTGTTGTTTTTGAGACATAGTCTCACTGTGTAGCCCAGGCTGCCTTTCAACTCCCAGTCCTCCTGAATTCGGGGAAGACAACACTACTGTTGAATGTTGGGCGTGTGTCTCATCTCCCTTGGCATGATGTAGTGGGTGGGTGAGAGGTCACAGTGCCCGTCTGTCATTGTCACCTGCCCAGCCACCATCCTCACGTCATTCCAAGTTCTCTGCCCTCTTCTACTATCTGCCTAGTGCTGGCCTGTAATCTCTGACCCCATAGATAAACACCGACTAGATGGTACAATGTGTAAACTACGGTGGCCCACACAGGTAATACCCCGTTGGGAGGTGAGGACATGACAATCAGGAGTTCAAAGACGTCCTAAGCTAAGAAGTAAGTTTGAGTCCAGACCGGGGCTATATGAAGCCCTGTCTCAAATCAAGATGGCACCTCCCCCAAACCTAATGGTATATTCTAACCCCTGTCTCAGTGATTGGTTCAACATCATGTGACCAAAGGTGGACCAGTGTATGGCTGCCCCGTGCATACTATTTGAACCGACTTGGAAAAGAGACATTCTCTTTCTTTGACGATTTCAGATCTAACAGGACGGAAATCTGCCTCTACTGGGAAATGTGTGAGGCAACTCTAGCATGTAGCTTTTCAGCTGAGTGGACCACAATGTTAGTTCTCAGAGCAGCAAGACAGCACAGCAGGTGAAAGCACACGTCATAAAAGCCTGGTGGCAGGAGTCTGATTCCCAGGATGCACACAAAGGTGGGAAAGGGCATCAGTGTGTACATGGTACAGCCCTAGTGGGTCATCAGTCAGAAGGGAGCAGATGGGCCGATGGCCACTTCTAAGTCTCTCCAACAGCTTCTCCCTCTGCGCTTCTCCAACTGGTTGGCCTCCCACCCCTTAGTAAGCTGGCCTGTGTGTGCAGACCCCACCGATGGGCATGTTAGAGAATGACAGAGAGGGACAGGGGCAGGGCTAAATCACCGGGACACAGCAGAAGTCCACCTGGACAGCTCTGTGAGAAACAGAGACTTCATTTTCTGTTTGGCGGAGACAGAGTCTCACTATGTAGTGAAGGCTGGCTTTGAGCTCCCCTCCTCCTTTCCTCCTCCTCTCTGGCGTGCACCAACCACCACACCTGAATGAAGGTGTGCCACTTGAATTTTTCCTGCCCCCCCCCCCGCACCGAGGGGGGTGTCTCTCTGTCTCAGTGGCTTCTTCTAAGCGACACACACAGTGGGAGATGGGTTTCCAACCTAAACAACCCGGTAACAAGGATTTTCTTACCATCTGCACTTCATCATAGAGGGGTCCCCAGACCGCGGGCAAGCCGTAGGCTTTCTCCACCTTATCGTACGGGTGTCCGGGGAGGGACATGTCCTCATCTTCAGTACCTGGGAAGGCTGGAGCTGGCAGACATGAGGGCTGGGATGGAAAAGCATCTCCCCCCAAGGATCATATGTTGGGGTTTCATTGTTAGTGTTGTCATTCTGGAAGGTTCTGGAAACTTCAGTGGAGGGTGTGATTAACTGGGCAAAATGGGTCACTGGGGTGTGTCCTGGGGGAGCGAATCTCTTGCCTCTGGTCCCCTTCCTGTCTGCCATGAGAGCAACTCCCCTGTGCCACGCATGCAGTGGGGCCGAGCAGGCATGGACAGAACCTTCTGGTGAGGCAGAGGAAGTCTGGGAGCCTTAGGCTGCCCTCTGGGAGTATTTTGGTCACAGTAATAAATAGGTAGCAGATCTTGGAAGGAAAGGTGGTCATGACTCACCCTGGTAAAATGACACCTCTTCCAGTGTTGGGGGAAGCTGGGGGCTGAAGTCCCTCATGGAGTAGTAATGTGGGTCCATCTCTGCTGTGCTAACCTGTCACACACATGCATATGCACATACAAGAACGCGGGGGGGGGGGGGAGGTGGGTAGGAGGGAGTGAGGGGAGGGGGAGAGGGGGAGGGGGAAGAGAAGGGGATGGGGGAGAAGGATAGGAAGAGAGAGAGAGAGAGAGAGAGAGAGAGAGAGAGGAAGGAGAGGAAAACCAATACATAGGGTCATTTCCCTTGACTTTCAGGTCCCAAGAGATGACAGCGATTAGCCTGAAGCCGAGGCTGGAGGCCACCAGGCTCCCCCTCTCACCGTGGAGCTTCTTGTGTCCCGGTCCCCAGTCCACTGACTCCCCTCATATTCATTCCCAATTCTGTCCTCCTCCGACCTTCCAGGACAAAAGTACCGTTGAAAGTCGACTTCAAGTGTGCCACCCGCACCCGTCACTCCCGAGCCTCTCCTGCTTACCCCGCCTCTGTCTTCTCTGAGATCTCTGAGAGAAACGAGAAAGGGGAGCTTCAGAGACTCCGTTCAAGCCCCACCGGGACTCCTGCGCGGCAGCCCCAGTGTCCTCACCCACTCCGGTCTCCAGCTTGTCGCTGGGAAAGCTCTCGCCTTACCCTCTGCAAGGCGCCTCAGTCTTCTCCGCCAGAGGAGTCCCCCAACACAGGAGGCATTGGAAAGTAACAGAAGACCACCAACTGCAAAGAGCACCGGCAGCAGGGGCAGCCTCGGGGGTCCTGGGAGCGGAAGATGCCCCTTGGTGAATCCCCAACACCTGGGAACTGACTGGGATTGGGGTTCTGAGAAGGTTAGTCTTCAGTGCTAACCTGACAGCGCCCAACTCGTCTAGGACACTTGTACAGCACACGTCAGAGATAGCACACCCTGTAGCATTGGTTAGCTGGAGAGGAAAGCCGGCCCTGACGGTGGGCGGCACCATCCCCCTGAACTGGAAACTCAGAGAGAATCCAAAGCTGGGGGTTGAGGCTGAGTGTTTTCCTCTACTCCTTCCCGCCTTATTCAATAATATACATGCTAGATCATTTTTATTTATTTTGTGTGTATAAATGTTTTGCTCGCTTGTGTGTATGCGCGCCATGTGGGTGTCTTGTGGATGTCAGAAGATCCCCTAGAACGGAAGTTATGGATGTGGTGAGCCACCAAAGGGATGCTGGGAATCAAACCCAGCTCCTTTTAACCACAGAGCCATCTCTTCAGCTCCCAATTTAATTTTCAAGAAGATTTAAAATTTTTTATTTTAATTTTATGTGGATAAGTATTTTGCCTGTGTGTATGTATATAAACGATGCGTGTACACTGTCCCCAGAAGAGGGCGTCAGATCCTCCGGAACTGGAGATACGGATAGCTGTCTGAGCGCTAAGAATGGAATCTGGGTCCTCTGTAAAAACAAACAAACAAACAAACAAAACCAGCAAGTGCTCTGACCTGATGAGCAAGCTCTCTAACCCTAAATGACTTAATTTCAAAAATCTGCAGGTATGTCAGTGCGCATGCGTGTGTGTACCTACAGAGGTCATTCGAGGGGGTCAGATCCTCCGGAGCTACCTGATTGGGTCCTGGAACTGAACTCGGGTCCTCTAGCATGCCCCTTGCTCCTCTGTCTTGTTTCATTGAGCCAGCCTGGCTAGCCAGCCAGCCTTTGGGGTGCCTGTCTCTTACCCCAGCCCCAGGTTACAGCTGTGTGCAAGGCCACCAGGCTTGGATGCAGCTCCGGGAAATCTCTTGCCTCGTGTTTGTACGGCAAGTGCTTTACCCACTGAACTCCCCAGTCCCGGGACCCCTTCTTTCCACCCAAAGGCAGGTAGCTTCTTTCTCAAGTCAATCTGTTAGCAATGGGTGCCCCCCCCCTCCACCCGAGCCTTGTCTGTGACTGAGAAATCTCCTTCCACACTGGCTCCATGTGGAGACATGCCTGTGGGGAACAGTAGCTAATGTGACAGAATTAGGAGGCCGAGAAGCACTGGTGTATCAATTAGAGCTCATCTTTCCTGTTGTTCTTGGACCCCACGATCATCTCCATGCAAGCGCTCTGAGGAGCAGCACTTACTGGAAGATGGCTTGGGAGGAAGACCCCTTATGTACAAAGGCCTGAGGTTGGATCTCCAGCACCCACACAAGAGCTGGCTATGGTGTGTGTGTGTGCATGTGTGTGTGCATGTGCATGCATGTGTGTGTGCACATGCATGTACATATGTGCACGTGTTTGCACGTGTGGCTATATATGCTTGCTCACATATGGATGTGTATGTGAGTGTGCACATGGATGTGTGAGTCTTCTGTATGTGCATGTATGCGTGCGTACACATGTGTGGGTATGTGTGTGAGTGTGCATGTGCATGTGAGTATGCTGTGTGTGCACATGCCTATGAGTGTGTGTGCATGTGTGAGTGTGTGTACGTACAAAAGTATATGGGTGTGTATGTATGTGCAAGTGTTCATGTGCATGAGTGTGCTGTGTGTGCACATGTGTATGAGTGTGCACATATGCATGCGTGTGCTCTTGCAGAGGCTGGAGGATGACATTGGGTATCTTCTCTCACTCTTTACTTGGTCTTTACTATCAGTGAACATAGAAATCACTATTTTATTAAGATTTAATAATTATTATTCATTTGTTTTAATGCGTGTGTATAAATGGCAGGTAGGTGTGTGTGCGTGCGTGCATGTGCCCACAAAGGCCAAAAGAAGGCCTTAGATCCCCTAGAACTGGAGCCACACAACGTGGGTGCTTGGAACAAAACTCAGTCCACTGAGCTATCTCTCTGGCCAGCCTAGCCAAATTTCAAACAGAGGTGGACACACTCAAATATGCACACACATGCACACTGTCACACTCACACATACACTTACACACAGGCACACTCACACATGTTCACAGACATGTGCACACACACACACACACACAGCGGCGCATGCTCGTATACACGTACAGCATTACACTAAGTTACACCAGGCACAATGGCTCACTAGAGTAAATCCAGCTGCTGGCAGGCTGAGGTAAGACTACTTCCTACACATTCATAGCAAACCCTGTCTCAACAAAAGGAGAACAGCGGGCCCGGGGCTGTACCTCGGCAGCAGTGTCCTCACTAACATCGCAGGCACAGGCACGGACCCGGGTTTTGGTCCCCAGAATTGCAAAAGAGAGTTAAATCGGCTTAGGAGAAGAGAGATGGTATTCCTTCAGCAAGAAGAGCTATGCGTGGGAGTGTGCAGGGACTTGGCTAAATCTTAGGCAGCTGTGATCGCAAGGCGGGGAGTCTGAGGGAAGAGAACCGGGAGGGGTTCGGGGGGCCTTGCCTGGAGGCTGCTCTGTGGGCATCTGGTGGTCTGTGTCTTCAGGAGCCTGGTCCAGGCCTGTGGGAGGAGAGAGAGATTAACATTAATACCGGGAATCCGATAAGCCCAAAGGATCCCTGGACTTCTTAATCTTTCCAGCTGACTTTAAAGATCATGGGAGTGCGCACAGCGTCTTAGGGATATTTTATTTCTTTTTTAAAAGGTTTGTTTTTTTATGTGTGTTTGTATTGTGCCTGCACAAGTGTGTGTGCACCGTGTGCGTGCCTGGGGCCCTGATGGGTGTGGGTACTGGAACCAAACCCTATGTAAGGATAACAAATGCTTTTACCCACCGAGTCAAACCCCCCCCCCCCGCCATTTAGTGACATTTTATGATCAACAATGTATCACAGCGGTTCTGTGCTGAGAACAGCGGTGGACTATTAATTAGTGTTTTATAGTCTGTATGTTCCTTTAATGTGAACTCCCAATTTGTTGAGCGACTTAAAAAGATGCTGTGGTAGATGAAGTCGCTTGTCGCCAAGCCTGATGACCTGTGTCCAATCCTTCTAGCAAGTTGTCCTTTGGCCTCCCCAGCCATTTTGTAGTATGTTTAACATGTGTACATGAATGGGTGTATAATACAGACATCAATATAAAAACATTAAAATGATTTAGATATATTTATATAGAGCTATGTAAGGACCGACAATAATTAAAGAGGAAGAGGACGTGAATTTGGTTGGAAGGGAGGATAGAGAAGGGAGAAATGATATAATTATTTTTAATTAAAAAAAGGAACGGTGGGTGGGAGAGACGACTCAGCAGGCAAGAGCACTGACTGTTCTTCCAGGACACCCGTTGTGGCTCACAACTTTTTATCACTCCCGTTCCACGGGATATAGCCTCGGCTGGCTTCAGGCACACGCAGAGCGCACATACATTCAAGGCAAAACATCCACACATATAAGATGTTAAAACGTAAAAATAAATAGTATTTAAAAAAATAAAGATCAAGAACGTCTTTAAATACAAGAATTGAATTTGAAAAGAATGGTTTAATTATTCTCTGTTGGCGCTCTACAGTAAAGGTATAGCGTTAGAGCAAGACTGAGCATGCGTGGTGGGGCGGAGCATGTGCAGAGGCGGCGGAAAGGACCCTGATATTCCATCACGGGAAGACAGGACAGGAGGTATCCTGGGCTGAGCGAACTGAAGTACACTGAGGGTATTTCCTTTACATTTACGCCACGATATTGCACTGTCCAAAGAGAATATGAGATGGTCTCTTCCCTTAATTCTCACAACCCGGCTGAGAGGAACCCACTTTCAGGAACCCAGGCAGAGAGCTCTAGCTTGGGTGGTGGCGCACCTCTGAAATCCCAGCACTCACAAGTGGAAGGCTAGCCTGGACCATATGGTACATTTCCAGGCCAGTTTGGGTTGCAGATTGAGATCCTGTCTCAATAATCAAACGACAAAGGGACAGATAAAAACTGCTTTTAGAAACTGAGATATGTCCTTGAGCCTACAAAAGTGGTAAGTAAGCTTCAGGCTTTCTGTAAACCAAGTTGTGTCGGGTTAACTCCTGAGCTGCTGGTCGGTTTTCAGTGTACTCACTGGTCAGTTTCTTGTGCTGGGGATTGATTGACTCTTGCATTTGAGTCAAGAGCTCTACGATGTAGCCACGCTCCCAGTCCTCCCTGGGGGATTCTAGGCAGGGGCTCTACCACTGAGCCACGCCCCTAGTCCCTTCCTGGGGGATTCTAGGCAGACACTCTTCTGTCGACCGAAGCTAACACCCACGCTAACACGTGCTCTACCACTGAGCTATACACCTAGCCTCATGGATCATTTTCAAAGAATTCTTCTGTATTTTCAAAGTTACTACTATGTGTAGCGACCTGGATCATCTATAATATTCTCTTAGAATCCTCTTTGTGTCTGTGAATCCAGAGGTCATGGTACCTCTTTATTTTTGGCACTGGAAAGTGTGTTTCCTCTCTCTCTCTCTCTCTCTCTCTCTCTCTCTCTCTCTCTCTCTCTCTCTCTCTGTGTCTTTCTTTCATTCTCTCAAAAGTTTTTTTTTTTTTTTTTTTTTTTTTAATGCACGAGTGTTTTTGAGTGTTTTTGTCTGCACGTACGTCTGATCACCACATACATGTCGGGTGCGCCCCCCCCCTTGGCAGAAGAGGACATCGGATCCGGTGCAACTGGAGTTACAAAGTGTTGTGAGCATGTGGTTGCTGGGAATTGAACCCCAGTTCTCTGGAGGAGCAGCCAGTGCTCTTAGCTCCTTAACTATCTCTCCAGCCCCCTTTTAACCTTTCTTCTTTCCATCCTTTTTGTGTGGGGGTGGTTCTTTGTTTGGATTTTTGTTGTTTTGTTTTTTTGTTTTTGAGACAGGGTCTTACTATGTATGTATAGCCTGGAATTCAGTGTGTGCACAGAATGGCCAAGAAGGCACAGAAATCCACCGGCTCCGCTGGGATCAAAGGCGTGCTCCACAACGCGTTGGTTAGTTTTTATGAATTGTCTCCGCCTCTGCAGAAGACGCTTTTCCTAGTCGTGCTCACCGGTTAGGACCCTGACCCTCACCTTTGATCTCGCCCTTGCTGTTGGATTTGGTTTAACTGCTTCTTCCACTAGTTTTGCAGGATGGGAAGAGAATTTCCTTCAAGGCCCAGTTTGCCGCATTGCTTGTCTGATTTTCTGCGGGTGAGAGCACGCGTGGAAGTGGGACTTGTGGGAGTCTCTCCTTCCATTGTGTGAGTCCCGGGAATTGAACTCTAGCCATCAGGTTTGGCTGCAAGCTCCTTTACCCACTGAGCCATCTCCCTTTCTGTTTTTGTTTTTTTTTTTAATATAATATAAACTATTTAATCTGTGAACTGCCTTCTACACACTGACTCAGCTATATTAACATTTTTTGATGTTTTTATTTTCACTCAATTAAAACTCTTTTCCGCTGAGCGTGGTGGCACACTCCTAGCACTCAGGAGACAATGCCGGGTGGCTCTCTGTGCATTCTAGGCCAGCTTGGTCTACATTGTGAGCTCTGAGATACACAGCTAGATTCTGTCTCAACAAACAAAACAGAACCCCCTCCCCTTTTAAATATACTTTCCTTACAGATCAGTGACTAAAACTGGTCCCTAGAGCACGCCTGCCGGAGTTCACGGCTTATCTCCAGCTCCACCTAGCTGTGTGACTTCAGTTAATTTGCTTAACTTCTCTGGGCTTAGTTCACTCATCTGTAACTAGGAGAGATAACAATATCTGCTTTTCGATGCCATCCCACAAGATGTCAAAAGCCAAACCAAAGCAAAACCAGCAACAACAACGACACAACCAAACAACCACAACCCGAAATCACCACTCCACCCAAGACTGCCTGTTCTCACCTGGGGTGGTGACGGAGACCTGGATCCCCTTGTCCGTCAATCCGCTGTCCCCAAGGGCATTGCTGGCCAACAACCAGATCCTGTATCGTGTAGAAGGCTTCAGCCCAGTCAGTGTGAAGGTCGTGGCCTGTGCAGGTAGGACATCCACGTGGAGGAATCCTGGGGTCTCAAGAGCCTCGTACCTGCACGATGAGACCAGTCAGCTCAGCCGGGTGTCTGTCTCCGTAGTCTGCCTCACCTCGCCAGCCTTGGCGGAGGTCTTACCGGATTTGGAACCTCTGAGGCAGACCCCCATCGAAGCCAGGTTTCCATTCCAGGCCTACAGAGTGAGGGCTCATGCTCACAACCTTCAGTCCCAGCGGAGGGTCAGGGCGGCCTTCGGGGAGAAGGGATGGAATCGTCAGGGTATCCAAGAGGAGTCTAGAACTTTCCTGTCAGAGTCTCCTGAGAACACCGGTTGGTTCTCTTCAACCACAGTAGCTCGGTGAGTTTGCCTCAGTGGTTAATAGCATGGACTGTTCTTCCAAGAGGACCAAGGTTCAGTTCCCAGTACCCACACACAGCTCACAACCGTGTGTAGCTCATGGGCACCTGGCACGGGAGTAGCTCTCAGATACACATGCATGTACAGCACTCATACGCAACACTCATACAGAACGTTCTTTTGAGTTCACCTGGAACCCTGGCTCTGAGAAACGCCAGCGCTGCTTCTGGTGAAGCAGTCCCTCCCAGCACCACTGTTTGCTTGAGTCAGGGCGCTCTGTGGAGCCAGGCTGGCCGGGAACTCACAGAGGTCTGCCTGACTCTGTCTCCCCAGCTGTTAAATATGTATTTGTTTGTGTGCACATGGGTTGTGGAGGTTGGAGGACAGCTTGTGGGGGTCAATTCTCTCCTTTTACCAGGAAGTTCATTGGCCCAACTGATTTTTAAAACTCTATCTATCTATCTATCTATCTATCTATCTATCTATCTATCCATCCATCCATTCATCTGTCTGTCCATCCATTTGTCTTCTATGTCTGTCTGTCCATCTCTCTTTTTATCTCTCTCTACCTATCATTTATCTATCTATCCATCCATTCATCTATCTGTCTGTCCATCTATCTATCTATCTATCTATCATTTATCTGCCATCCATCCATTCATCTGTCTATCTATCCATCCATCCATCCATCCATCTTCTATCTATCTATCTATCTATCTATCTATCTATCTATCCATCTATCTATAGACAGGTTTCTTCCGGTTATCCTGGAACATTTTGATGCCCCGACTGTATGTATCTGCCCAGCTGCTGAGATGACAGGCATGTGCCCCTACACTGGTTCCACCCATGAATTTCTACTTTATACATGATTCTGGTTTTTAAACAAGCCACCGCATTTAATATGTGTCGCCGATTCACTAACATTGAAATGTAGCCAGCAGGAGGCTGAGGATATGGCTCAGTGCATAGACTATTTATTTAGCTACACAAATGGCTGGGTTTGATCCCAGCCCCTCACGAGCCCAGCATGGCAGCACACACCTGCCATCCTAGTGCCCAGAGGTAGAAGCAGAAGCACCAGGAACTCAAGGTCAGCCTGAGCCTTTATGGCTGCCGTCACTCTGACTTACCCTTCAGCAAAGTTTACTCAATACAAACAAATTCCTCCTTCAGGTATATCATAACTTCTCCCTTTTTTTTTTTTTCCATTTAAAAATTTACTTGTTTGGGGCTGGAGAGATGGCTCAGAGGTTAAGAGCACTGACTGCTCTTCCAGAGGTCCTGAGTTCAATTCCCAGCAACCACATGGTGGCTCACAACCATCTGTAATGAGATCCGATGAGCTCTTCTGGTGTGTCTGAAGAAGGCGACAGTGTACTCATACATATAAATTAAATGAATAATTCGTTTAAAAGATTTGCTTGTTTTCACATTATATTTATGGATGTTTTGCCTGCATGTATGTGTACCACATGCGTGCAGTGCCTGTGGAAACCTGAAGAGGGCATCGGATCCCTGGGAACAAGAATCGCACATTGTGAGGTGCCATGTGGGTGCTGGGAATTGATCCTTGGTCTTCTGCAAGAGCAGCCAGTGCTCTTAACTGTTCAGCCATCTCTCCAGCCCCCCGCCCCCGTGAATTTATTGAACTTAGGAACATTACAGGGCACTTAGTCTTCTGTTTGGGAACCACTTTAACTTATAAATACCAACAAAATGAAAATCAAAACAAAATCTGCCGTCCTACGTAAGTCACAGAAAGGACACTTATTTACAGCACGATCCTAGGACAGCAGGGCAGAGTGTCACTGATTTACCATCAGTATGAACGTGCCTACTAATCGACTCACATTCCACCTCTCTGCTACGTGGCTTTTCATGACTACAAAAGCCCCATTAGTGTGGGACATGTTGGCACACACCTTTAATCCAAGCAAACGGGAAGCAGAGGCAGGCAGACCTCTGTAAGTCGGAGTATAGCCTGGTCTACATAGTGAGTTCCAGGCCAGCCAAGGCTACATAGTGAGACTCTAATTTAAAAAAAAAAAAAAAAAAGACTAGGGGCTGGAGAGATGGCTCAGTGGTTAGAGCATTGACTGCTCTTCCAGAGGTCCTGAGTTCAAATCCCAGCAACCACATGGTGGATCACAACCATCTGTAATGGGATCTGATGCCCTCTTCTGGTGTGTCTGAGGACAGCTATAGTATACTCACATCGATGAAATAAATAAATCTTAAAAAAAAATAAGACAAAAAACAAAAAGGGACCACATGCATGCACATATGTGTGCATGCACACACGCACATATGTGTGCACACATGCACAGATGTGCACAGCTTTTGCCTCAATCTTACATCCTTAGTACACCCTGAATAACATTCCCAACCACACTCTCAAGCCATGTGTGTCTAATGGGAATGACCTCACTCTTAGTAGGAGGGACTAAGCCATGTCAATCAATGGGAAATTGAAGTGAAGCCGTTGAGTTACAAATACTGTGTTTTCACACAGTCATTAGAAGAAAAAGAGCCTTATTCTCAGGTTAAGGGGTAGCTCAGCCATAGGGAACTTACCCAACATACACAGAGCTCTGGATCTAACTTCCTGTAACCCTCAAACCCCCAAAGAAAGAGCTAGGTCTGGTGATTCTCAAATGTAACCCAGCCCTTTGGTGGTTAAGGCTGAAGGCTCACCATTTTGAAGCAGGGTTGGCTACAAAGGAACTCTGGGGTTAGCCTGAGTAATATAGCAAGTTCAAGGCTAGCCTGGGCTACACCGTAAGTCTGAGGTTAACCTGGGTTATATAGCAAGACCTTGTTCCAATGAAACAAAGCCCCATTCCTATGCAACAACACCTCTTGGCTATCAGAAACACTTCCTGGTTTTGGTGAGCCAGGAACTTGGCAGGTGACCCCAAGACCTGACCCCCACCATCCCCCCAGCCTCTCCCGTCGTACTGATGCTGACAAGCTGGATGTTGGTGTGGTCTGAACCAAGGGCATTGGTGGCTGTGCATTTGAAGAGGGCATAGTCCTGGGCTGCAGACACATTCGCAATGGTCAAGAGGCTGCTGTGGACAACACCCTGGTGGTACGTGTGCTCCGTGTACCTGGAAAGGGGTCACAGCAGAGCTCTGAAAGGGAAACCAGGGCTGGATGAGGAGGGCTGGAGTGAGAGCGGGCAACCCTCAGGTTCACCTGGGGTCTTGGAGATCCAGAGGAACCCCATTTTTGGTCCAAGTGAAGTCGATGTTGGGGACACCCCGGGCACGGCAGTGGAGGGTAGCCGAGCTGGTGCTGTCCCCAGCGGCAGCCACTTTGGTTAGGGGAGTGGGCTGGTCCACCTGGGGAGCAACTGTGAGAGGAGCACTGTGTTAAGTGTCGGAGCGTGCGAGGGACCGGTTGAGGCACGGGCAGACGACTTCAGAGTTACCCACATCGGACGACAAGACGAACCAGTCCTCTGGCTGCGGGAGCCACCCCATTGTCCACGACGCACTGGTAAGCACCAGCCTGGGACAGTTTGGCCTGGCGAATGCGAAGACGCCCCGTGGGTCCCTTTGACATCTTCTCCACGTTGTCCAGGTTCAGACCCTCCTCTTCTTCCCCCTAGATCCCAAGACACAAGAGCTTGTCCCCAGTCTGTAATCCTAGTTCCAGGTCTGACACCCTCACACATACGTGTATGCAAAACACCAACGTATATTTAATAAACACGTACATAAACATCAAATAAAAATAATGGATCTGGATAGCTCAGTGGGTAGACATCTGCAGTTGAGACTAACGGCTGACCTCCTGACTGCCACACTCATACTATGGCATGTATGCACTATACCACACACACACACACACACACACACACACACACACACACACAACAAATAGGTTTAAAAGAGCCACACAAACAGCAAAACAAAAACCAAATCTACCTTCTCACTCTTTTACCTTCCCAACAGTTCTTTCACCAGCCCAACGAGAGAACCATTTGCCTGCTTCTGTTACAGTTTTTAAACATTCTGTGTGTGTGTGTGTGTGTGTATGCATGTGATGTGTGTGTATGTATGCACGATGATGTGTGTATGTATGCATGATGATGTGTGTATGTATTTATGATGATGTGTGTATATATGTATTCATGATGATGTGTGTATATATGTATTCATGATGATGTGTGTATATATGTATTCATGATGATGTGTGTATATATGTATTCATGATGAAGTGTGTATGTATGCACGATGATGTGTGTATGTATATACATAAGATGATATGTGTGTATGAATGCAGGCATATGTGTGCAAAAGCATGCAAGTGAAGAACTTGCAGGTCGGTTTGCTCCTTCCACCTTGGGTTCTGGGGACTGAAGTCGGGTCACCGTGTGCACACAGCACTCTTACCCACCACACCTCCTCATCCATCCTATGTGTCTTCCTTCCTTCTGGGCACCGAGCCACCCATCCACCATGCCACTCTCTGCTCATTCATGCCTTTTCCACTTCTCTGTGTCCACATTCATAAATATGCGTTATATGTGTATATGCTATGTATGTTATATGTGACACACATCGTATGTATCATGTGTATGTGTATATATGTGTATATATGTATATGTGATATTATGCTATATATATGTGACATATATCCTATGTATTGTTTATAGATAAGTGTATATGTGTATGTGTGTATATTTGTGTGTGCATGTATATGTGTGTGTGTATATATATGTGTGTGTGTGTATATATGTATATTTCAGATTTCCCTCCACTCACCTACCTGCCTTCTAATCCTATTTATTCACTCTTTATTCTCACTCAAGCACAGAGCCACCCATTCTGTCTGTTCTTTAATTTACCTTTTCACTCATCCACCCACTTTTTGTTCCTCCATGCACCCATGTACACACTCACACACACACACACACACACTATTCACTCATTCCCACATTTGCCTGCCATTTGACAAAATCATTTCTCGGAAGATACCCTGACCTGTAGAGCCGCACACGCCTTCACACAGTGTGGCATCCACTCCCAAGGCACTAGTAACCAAGAGACGGCACCTTCCTAGCTCTGCCTCCATCCACCAGAGGCTAGGTTCTTACCAGTCTCTCCCAGCTGAACATGTCTGGGAGGATGGGGTTGGCATCAACGGTGCAGACTATATCCACAGAACCCCCAACGTTCACTTCAGTAGGGTCCTGGAGGGCCCGGATGGTGGGAGCATCTATTGGGAGACAGACGCTTGGAGAAGGCACTTGGGCCCTGACAGGCCCTGCGGGGTGACGGGGACGGACCTCAGGGAGGAGGGGTGCCTTTGAGGTGTCCAGAATAGTATGGCGGTGGGACAGCTTGTTCTTTATGGAAGGGAATTCTCACGATAACAAGCCTGTCTTCATCTTTGTGCCTCTGGAATTATTAGAGTCTGGAGTGCGTGCGTGTGTAGGCGGGGCTGTACCAGAACAGTGCTGGGGTGGGGGCGAGAGAACTTGGGTGGGCGTGACTTCCGAGGTTAGACCAGCTCCTTGGAAACCCTAGTTTTCGGGGTGTCTGAGGGGGCTCACAATGCACGTCCAGCTTCAACAGCGCCTCGGCGGTGCCCTCCGAGTTCTGACAATGCAGCTGATAGAAGCCATGGTCAGCGCGGGTCACGTTCCACAGCTGCAGAGCCCCTCCGGACAGGATTCGGTGCCGGGGACCCCCAACTGGGGAAGGAGAGGGTCAGGGGTCTGGAAGCCCGGCCCATCGTCCTGAATCCGCACCCTCCGCCACGCCCGCATCCCACCTGGGCTGAGGCGGTAGCCCCGGAAGGTCCAGTTGAAGGTCTCCGGGGCGGGGTTAGCGGACACTGACACGGGCAGCAGCGCCTGGCCCTGCTCCACCACGGTCACTGCTCGCACTTGCTCCCCCAGGAACTCCGGAGGATCTTCAGAGAGGGCGCCCCAGGAAGTCAAAGAGTCGGTAAAGTTAAGGGCCGAGTTCAAGAGTTAAGGTTAGGGTCGGGGCTAGAACTAGGGTGGCGGACAGGGCAACTGTTGGCGCTGAGATCTGAGACGACGCTCTGGGTGGAAGTTAAAACCTGGTGGGACGGTTCAGCTGGTAAGATGACGGCCAAACCCGAGTTCAGGGACGGGGACCCACAAGGTGGAAGGTGAGAACAAGCTTCCTTGCTTTGTTCTGGGAAAAATCCCAGTACTTTGTAGGCAGAGACAAGCGACTCTCTTGTGAGTTCGAGGACGGCCTGGTCTACAGAGTTAGTTCCAGGACAGCGAGGGCTACACAGAGAGGAAACCGTCTCTCGAAACCCAACCCCCACAAAAATCAACAAACAAAAAAAAACATTTTAAAAAAAGGTGGTTTTCTTCACTTTTTTTTTTCACCTTCACTTGCTCACACCATGGCCCAGACATGGCAGAAAAAAAAAAAAAAAAAAAACACACACACACACACAATAATTAGATGTAATTAAAAAAACAATCCAAGTGAGGTATGGTGGCACATGCCTTTAATCCCAGCACAGAGACTTGCAAATCGCTTGTAAATTCCAGGCCAGCCAGAGCTACACAGTCAGACACTGTTTGAAAAAACAAAACCGGCAAAAAAAAAAAAAAAAAAAAAAAAAAAAAAGTCGTACAGGCCTGCAATCCCAGCACTTCTGAGACAGAGGCAGGAGGATTGCTGCAAATTCATGGCTTTCCAGCTCCACACATCGAGTTCCAAGTCAGCCAGGACTGCATAGTAAGAAATTAAAAATAAAAAAATAAAAGTAAAAAAAACTTTTAAAAGTTAACAATTGAGAAGCTAAGACACAGTTTTGCAAAAAAAAAAAAAAAAAACCGGTAGCGGAGCAGCGACTCCGGGTGGACCAGGTATGCAGGGGATGGGGCGGGAGGGGCGGTGCCAGGCCTGCACACTTACACAGCACATTGAGGCGGTAGAAGGAGCTCACGGTTTCCCGAAGTGCCTCGCTGTGGGCCCGGCAGGTGACCCGGTGACCGTGGTCTTGGGATGACACCCGAAGAAAAACACTCCTGGATGCAGCGGAGCCTTTGAACGGGGCGCTCTGGGGTTTTGCAGCCACGTCTTCCAGCCTGTGCCAGTTTGGGGGAGTCGGGTGAGGACCCAGCTGGTTCCAGAATCTTAGGGCACGAAAGGGGGAGGGGACGGGGCTTCCCGTAAACTCACCTCTCTCCTTCCTTGTCCCAAGACAAGTTGACCGGGGGGTTGCTGCTGACGCTGACGCAGGTCAAGTTCAAGGCGTCGCCTGGGCGCAGCGCGGTCGAGTTGGCCAGGATGGTCAGGTTGGTTGGGGGGACTTAATGAATTCGAGATTCAGAGGCTGAGAAACCTGGGCTGAAAGGTTCCGAGTCTACACCGCCCCCTCTCCAACACTCCCCCCCCCCCCCGCCGGGTCTGTGCGCTTACACTGCACCTCCAGCTGCGTAGACGCACTGAGCTGACCGGCCTTGCAGGAGAACTTGGCTCGGTTGTCCGGCGGACCAATGATCAGCACCAGCTCCCGGGAGAAAGTGCTGCCGGACTTCTCCACACTGCCCAGCTGCACACGCCGGGGCTCCTGAGACTGCCGGGACTCGCTCAGCGGGCGCGAATCCTGAGGACCCAGGCAGGGCCTTTGCGTGATGAAGATGCCCTCAACGGCGGCACCCCACGAGCTTAAGGGAGTGGGGTCTGGAATTGAGTATCCCTAGGTCACCCACACCCCCCAAACCCAGAACTGTGATATTTACTGAACACTGTTTGTCAGGAAACTCCCTTGAAATTCCCAAACCCGGTATATGACTTTCCTCCTTTTTTGGCCTCTGTTGTTTTTGCCTTGTTTTGCTTGAGAGATCTCCCGTAGCCAGGGTTGACCTCAAAGTGAGTCCTCTAAGTAGCTAATCTAGGATGATCTTCCTGCCTTCCTGCCTTCCGCTCCCAAGTGCTAGAATTACAAAAGAGCAGCCTCACCCCGCCAGGTGTTTTTCCTAAAAATTCCAGTCGGCGGCTGGGGAGTTGGCTCAGCCGTTAAGAGCAGGAGGATCAGGGCTCAGTTCCCAGCACCCAAATGGCAGCTAACAGCCTACAGTAACTCCAGTCCTAGGGGACCTGACACACTCTTCTGACCTCAAGGCATCAGGGATGAATGAGATTAATAAATACAATTTTAAAATTTCAAAAACTTTCCACTCTCCCCAAAAGTTTCTCTGACCTTTCCCCTAATTCCACTATTAACCCTTAGATATCCCTTCCTCTGTCTCTGTCTCTCTTTCTGTATCTGTCTGTCTCTCTCAATCTCTTTCCTTTCCCTCCTTCATTCTTTATTTTCCTCAACATTAACTTTAATGTGAATGGCTTTTCTTTACTATGAATGGAATTATAGTTGCTTTACCTAAAAAATTTTCTATCTCCACTCAAAGTTCCTTCTTTTATCCTGGAATTATTTTTCCAGAACGTCCTTGGGGGTTTCATTAATTCTCATGGCATTTGTGACTTTTCATAATCTCTAGAGTTTTCCAAGAAATATGGGCATTTCCACATTCTGAGGGGGTGGAGGGGACAAGAGAATTAAAAGTCTGGGCAGGGTGGATCTCTAAGTTTGTGGCCAGCCTGGTTTACTTAATAAGTTATAGGTCAGCCAGGACCACATAGTGAAACCCCGTCTGGAACAAAATTCAAGGCCAGCCTAGGTGACATATCTTGTTTTAGAAAATAGGGAATAGGAAGAGAGCTCAGTCGGTTAAGTATGAGTGTTTTTTGCACACATACACACTCACACACTCATGCACACACACATACACACACATATGAGTAGACAGAAAAAAAAAGAGAGGAAGGAAAGAAGGGGGAAAAGAAGAAAGGCGCTCTTGCTTGGTTCCTACCTTAAACCAGACGAGGGAAGGGTCTGGGTTGCCTCCAATGGCCAAGCATACCAGCTTCACCCGAGTCCCACTCCGTATGTATTGTCCGTCTGGGGGCCCCTCAATCCACAGTTTCTGGGCAGGGTCTAGTGAGAGATGGTGAAGGAGAGACGTTTTCATTTGAAGCGAGATGTTTCCATCTGGGCTGGATCCTCAGACTGAGGTCTGTGAAGTCGGAGGCCTCTCTGGGCTCTGGGCTGAGGCTCACATTTCACGTTCAAGGTGAGTGATTTCTTAAAGGTCTCCTTGCTGAAGGCATCACTGAAGGCTTCACAGGTGAGAGGCAGGCCATTGTCTTCCCTCCGCACCAAGAATGTCAGATTAGACATGGAGATGTGGCCACCATGCAGGCCCTAGCAAGGAGTGCACTTCAGATTTAGGACCCGAGAATCTCCCACCCATGGTAGCGGAGACCTGGGTCCACCAGACCCCAAGAGGGACACATGAAACCTTCCCACCCTCTCCTCTATCAGACCCAGGAACTGGAGCCTCAGTTTGGGCTCCTTGGGGCCCAGAGCCTCAAAGGATGTCAAACCGTCATCTTCTACATCCTCACATCCATGACTGTCTCCTCCGTGGGCAGCAACTGCCGTCCCCCCAACCACCATCGCAGCAGGACCCGTGGACGGCTGGACTTGGTAAGGCAGCAAAGGGTCACATTCTTGTTTTCCGACTGGGATACAGATCCCAGGATGGTAACGGCACTGGGGGGAACTCATGAAAGACACGGCAGGGATAGATTTCAGGCGGGGTCTTCAGCCCAGACGGATGGGGGTGGGGCTGACGGTGAGGTCTGTGGCATCAGATTGGCCGGATATGAAGACAGAAGGCTGTCTGGGCATGGACGGAGAGGAAGAGGGCGGGACTCACAGGTGACTTGCAGTGTGATGCTTCGCTCCTGGGTCCCTGTAGACACGCTGTTGTAGGACTGACAGCTGAGCCGAACTCCATGGTCTTCAGGTCTAACGGTCATCACCAGCACACTGTGGGCCACTGCCTGGGCATGCTCTGTGCCCCAAGCTGTGGACACTGGTTTACCGTTCTGGAAATAGAAGCAAGCCTGGTTATCCCAGCACAGCTCCTTTTCCCATCCCCCCATGCTGGCCCTCCATCCTCACCTTTAGCCACTGCAAGGTAGCAGGTGGATTTCCACCTCTGGCTATGCAGGGCAGCTCCAGGTTCTCCCCTGCCCGTACGTGCCCCTCATTCAGGCCTGGCCAGTCAATGACAGGAGGTCCTGGGGGGACTGGAGAGCAGAGACCACTTAGGGAGCCTGGGAAGCCCATCTACTCTTTCTGGGGTGCCATTTCCTGCTTCAATCTCCTCTTGTAGGCGAGGGAGATGGTTCAGGAGGTAAGGGTACTTGGCGACACTCCCAACAACCTTGACTTCAAGTCCATGGTGCAAGGAGAGACTTCTGAAAGATGTTCTCTGACTTCTCCACTTGGCATGCACACATGCACACTTGCACACATGCACATGCACACATGCACATGCATACACACAGAGAATAAAAATAGCAATAATAAGTGTTAAATTTTCTGCGTATGTTTGCTTTTTGTTTCCAGTGCTGGGATTGAAACCTGGGTTTATGCTCATCCCAAGCTGGATTCTATGACTGAGCTGCAAAGTCCAGCCCTCTGTGGTCCAGGCTGGCCTTACTGTCCTTCCGCCCCACCTCCTGAATGCTGGGATAACGGACACACAACACAGCGGCTGATGACAATGTCGGAATTTTCTACCCTTCTGAAACCTCCAAGCATCCTCTCTGCCCACAGCTGCCCACATCCCCCACTCACACAGAATATTCATGGTGAATGAAGCCTTTATGGGAGTATCCAAAGCTGGGTTGGTTCCCTCACAGACTAGTAACTGCCCATTATCCGAGCTCTGGGGTGTCACCCTGGCATGGAGAAATAAATAGAAGTTTCTGGAGTCAAAAGTGGTCATCTGAAATATAGGGATCCAGGATGAAGAAGTGGATGTCCCAAGTCCCCACTTTTAGCTAGTCTCCATACTGATTGATTCAAAGACCTAGAATCCCCCGGGAGAGATTTGGGGGCTCAACAGTGGGAGTTGGGGTGCCCAAGGTCCTTACCTGGGTTAAATATTTTACTTAGTACCTACACACTGGGGTGACCATGAAGAATTTTTGAGAGTCAAGGTAAAGATTTAGGACCCAGGTATTCATACAACTCGAGTTTTCATACTCGCATTGTTAGGTTCTGAAGGTCTTGTGGGGGACAACCTGGAACACAGGGTACTGGAGGGGAACCCCAACCTGCACACCTGGCTTCGGCTTCTGTGATAAAGAGTTTCTCCTCTGACCCCTCATTCACGTTGGAGGAGACGTCCGATACAGTCCGTCCACCTTGGGGCAACAAGAAAGGTGGATAGAGAGAGGCATACTGGGTTCTTTTTCAAGGTGGATATGGGAACATGCCCTGGAAGGCCTCAGGTGGACATAGCACCCCTTCTTATTGGCTCTGGAAGACAAGAAGCTGGGGTACCAATTTGAACCTCCCACACATTCAGGGTGCCCTGGATTTTGGGGTTCTCAGGACTGTATCATGGTTTCTCCTTTCTCCCTTCCCCTACATCTGTAGGTCATTGGGATTCATAGCTCACTTGAGAGCTCACCCTCTCTACCCCAGGTCAGCCATCTTGCTTGTTTCCTGGGTGTCTCCCCACAGTATCTTTTTTTTTTTTTTTTTTTTTTTTTTAATCTAGCACATCACATCGGCCTCATTTCCTGGATGGTAGTGTCTTCAGGGAAGACATTTTGGGTGCCCCTGGGAGGACACTTGGCAGGAACACTGCCTTCCCATCCCAGCAGCGTTGGAGTGTGCCGCTGTCTCATCCCCACTCACTCTGGATGAAGATGATGTCAGGTGCTGGTTTTGCATCCCCAGACACACAGGTGACCACATACTCCTGCCCAGCAATCCAGATCACCGTGCTTCCTGCCTCAGGGGTCAACACAAGCACCTTGGGGGAAACTGATGGGAAAGAGTCTGAGGTAAGACACTGTTGGGAGGTACGTGAAAGGTTTGGCGGAGAAATCAGAAAAAAAAACAAAACAAAAAACAAGTCTGTACCCAGGTCTGAGGGAAGAGGGATAGAGCCCAGATTGGCGGGTCTTGGAGGGGAGCCTCTCACCCGTACCTAGGATGGACAGGATTACTTTGGGAGACACGAGCTCAGGACCCGACTCGGAGCGGCTGACTTGGCATTCAAACTCTGCATCATCGCTGAGGTCACAGGCTTCAATAAGCAGGTGGAACTCACCTGGAGATGGAGCCGCCAAGGTCACCCACTGTCTCTGCTAGTGCCTCAGGGTCTCAAAGGCTCTGACCGCTCACCTTTAGCACGATCTCCTTCCAGGCTGTACCTTGGGAAGCCTGGGATCCTCGGGTTTGGACCCAGAAGCAGCCCATCCTTCGCCCACTGCACCACACTGCCAGGGGCCCTGACACCACACCACAGCTTAACTGTCGTCCCTTCCACTGCAGTGAGGTTTTCAGACAGAGCCCAGAAGCCTCGAGGTTCTGAGGTGGAGATTGGCCACTGGGCCAGGCCTGGGGACACAGGAGATCGACTATAGGAGACAAGGTGACACTTGAGGGCGTGTCCACTACAAGCCAGAGTTTCACTCACCTGTGGTCATCATTCCCACGAGCAGCAGGGGAGTCAAGTTGGAAGTTCTGTGTGTTGGGCTTCCCCGGGGACCTCTGATGGCGGCTGTCTTAACACCCATCACTGGCAGCTTGGGCTGTTGTTGTTGAGCCTCTGTGTGTCCTCTGCTTTTCTTTTCGATCTCTTTGTCTAACTCACTCTTCCTTCCTTCCTCCCTTCCTTACTTTTCTTCTTTCTCCGTATCTTCCTAGACACCGATCATTTTCTGTGACTGTCCCGGAGTTGCCTTTTCGGCCCTTTTCGCGCCCCCCCCCCACCCCCCCCCCCGTGAACAATCCTTTCTCCAAGTTCCAACCCCAAGCGCTCAAAAAGGCCTCCCCTCTCTTCTTCCTGGGCTTTCTTTCTTATCTATGACTACCTCCCTCGCACCCACTCACGAACACTCAGAGATCGCCAGCTGCTCTGGGTCCAGCAGGTTCAGGAACCCAGAAAGACAAAGCCGTCAGCCACTGCATGGAGACATTTCTTGGACCTGGTGTGACACTCCGCTCTTCCCCCAAGTCCTTCCTGAGTCTGCCCAGCCAGGCAATGAAATCCCCTGTCAGCACATGCCAGGAGCATTCTTTGGTTCCTCCCCAGCCCCAGTGACCCCAAGGTCCCAGGGAGAGCATTTCTGACCAGGGTGATCTCCCAGCTCAGCACAGGAACCCAGAGCTAGGCCTGTGTGGGTGGGAAGGTCACACTCCCCCTCCTCCAAGGACACCCTTGTTCTTTGCAGCCCAGACCGTGTGGCGTGTGGCAAGTACCCTTCTTCCCTCAGTGGCGCCAGGCACCTCTGCTGGTGAATATTCAGGAGGGTGTTTTTAAACCAGGAGAGTGTGGGACAGAGAGAAGCCAACTGTGTGGGTGTGCATTGGAGGGGGTGTGTGTTCCAGGGGAGGTGAGATCCCGTTTTCGTCTGTGAACGTATTTGGAGCGTTTGGTTTGGGTACACACGGAGCATCCGGACAGTCAGTAGGACTCTGTCCACAGGCCTCCGTGTGTGGAAACCTGGTGAGCTCAGACACGGACAAACAGAGGGTGAGGGTCTCTGGGAGATGGAACATCTGAATCCTGAGGCCATGTGAGAGTCCTGTTTCTTCAACTCCTCCATCTCAGGATGATTTATCTTCTTATTCTTCTCCAAGACTTTGATTCCATCTTCCCCCTCCTCCACTCCCAACCCCCCCATTCTCACTTCTGTCACTCTTGCTGCCCCCCCCACCCGTCTGGCTCTTGAAGTTCAGAAGCATATGTTGACTGGCCTGCCCTCCCAACCTGGGTGCACAGATGCATTCGCCTGGGATAAGCCCCTGCTGCCTGCTTACCTCCTGCAGGAATCGTAACTGTTCTCTTTTGCCCCATATTCCCCATAAAGCTCCCACCACCTCACGGCTCCTCCTGCAGAAGACAGTCCTGGCATCCGGCCTGAGCCCCCACAGCTCTCTACCAAGGGTGAGCCCTCTGGTCTTCCTCTCCCACCCAGCCCCATTATTGATTCGTTACCATTGTCCACATGCTCTTCTTCAGACCCATCAGTACCTCTGGGGAAATGGATTGCATACGGACCTAACCAGGGAGTCTGTTGTGGGGGATGGGGGCTTTGCCAGATGGTATCCTTGGGGGCCAAGGTGGAGAGCTGTCAGCTGCTGGAGCCTTTAATTAGTGCAAACCTTCTACACTCAACCTTGGCTGTTTTCCTTCTCTGAATGCTCCGGGGATCCCAGGCCCTCCATTTTTCCATGCCCGTGGCCCCACAGTGCCAGGAAAGGGAAGCTGTGTCAGGTGTCTGGAAAAACAGTCTCATCACCTGACTTCCTCCCCGGGACTCGGGAGTCCTGGGCTCAAGCCTGTCCTTTTTCAAAACACAGAAGCCAGGAGTTGGGATTTAGGTGTGGGGGCTCCCAGGACTCTCCTTTCCAAGGCTGCCAGCCTGCAAACCCTCCGGTTCTATAGGCCTCAGCACAGCTGTTCAGTCTGTTGGTTTTCCAATCCTCCAGGGCCACGGGGGGGGGGGGGGATGGGGGGGAATAAGAACGAGATTGCTTGTCAAATCCAGTAGCTTTAAGACTTAAAACCAGATATTCTGAAACTGGCCCAACTCCACCACACTGCAGACTGCAAGGCTTCTCAGCCAGCAGAGGTCTGAACCATTCCCTCAGGGCAAGTCCAACCCTCTGACATTCAGAAGTACGGGTCTGAGCCCTGAATGTCCTTTAAGTCTGAGAGGTCCAGGAATGTCAGACCCACCCAGGGTCCCAAGCCCCCCCCTTCCCAGCCCCTTCAGTAAGCTCGGGGTCCCTCCCACCTGCTCTGCCAGCTGCGCCGCGTGGGAACGCCCAGCTGGGCTACGAGGGAGCTGTCAGGACAAGCTGTGCGGTTCCCAGCCTCCCTCCCAGGCTGCCAGAGCCAGGGCACTGCTGCCTCCCAGCCGTCGCCCGGCAACCACTCGGATGGGTCGGGATGGCTAGGTGGAGAGAGGGGACGGGTGGGTACTGCGGGGTCCTGGGAAAGGAGGAACTCGAGCTGGAGGGGAGGGGGCGGGTTGGATTCCTAGATCTCGGGGTATGTTGTGGCTTACAACGATAACAAAGCAGCAGGGAGTATTTTGGGAAATGGGGAGCTGAATCCCTCTTTTCTCAAGGCTCCTAAGTGGTCCTTCAGCACCTGGGTGCCCTCTCTCCGACCCGCAGGCCCACGGGAGCCTGGGCTCCGACTCCCCAGGGCGCGGAAGCTGGCGAAGCCCCAGGGATTCCCATTTATAGCTTGGTTTCCACTCAGCCCAGTCCCTCCAGGACTCGGGCTGAGCAAGTTTCTTCCATTCTCTTCTCTCCTCCCCCTCTCCCCTCCCTCCTCCTTCTCCTTCCAGTCTCCACTTCAACCTCAGCTAGGTGCAGGTGTCCAGCTCCAGCAAGGGCCCCAACTTGGACTCAGATGTTCCAACTCTCAGACCCCCAAATAATGCGGGGGCGCCCGCCTGCTGTGTGGACAGCTACCCTGAGCATCCCTAGCTGTCCACAAACAAGGCGCGGGAGTTTCTCAATGGGAAGAGGCCGGGTCTCCAGGAGGCGGGGCGAATAGGATCCTGCCCGCCTAGTGGGTTCCTCGCAGTCCTAGGGTTGCAACCCGTGCGTGGTTTAGAGCATCGGAGACTGCCGATGAGCCAGGTTTCGGGGACTCTGGGCCAGGCATAGAATCTTCCAGTCCGGAGAGAAGAGTGGGGTGCAGAGAGGGGTTCTAGTCCAGCGTGGTGAGAGGCGTGCTATCGAGGAAGAAGTTGGAGGGGAACCAGTGCAACTCTTAAGTCTGCAAGATCTTGGGGTACACACACTTGGAATGCTGGCCTCCGCCCTCCTCGTTTTCCTCTACTGTTTCAGGGGAAGTGCAGGTACTCTCACCCCCATACCCCCGGGGGGGACATGGAACTTTAGCGAAGGTTTGTCTATTACTGTCTTGTTTGGGAGGAGACTAAGGGCTCCTAGTCCTGGGTGTGAGAGAGTGCTCTAGAAGCCAGGGCTTCTGAGTCTGACGGAAGGGGGGCTTTGGAGACCGGACCCCTTGGGTCTTGCATAAGGGGATCCCTTTTCTAAGCTCAGCTGTACCTCTTTTTCTAGGCTCATCGCCCCATTTCCTTCAACAGCCAGAGGACATGGTGGTGCTGTTGGGGGAGGAAGCCCGGCTGCCCTGCGCTCTGGGCGCATACAGGGGGCTCGTGCAGTGGACTAAGGATGGGCTGGCTCTAGGGGGCGAAAGAGACCTTCCGGGTGAGGCTGATCTCTGCTAACGGAAGGGCTGGCTGGCATTATCGCGGGGCTGCTGGGCATGGGTGAGAGTGACAGACTCCCAAGAACATTTGGGAATCCCGAGCTTTAAAATAGTTGTCTTTGAAGAGATGTGGTTCCTTGTGTTTGGGGATTATCGTCTTTATTCTAAAGCATCGTATAACTGCATGGACACCTTGCCAATAATTATAGACAGTCAGACAATTAATACACAGGTTACCGTGAGCTCAGAAGCCCCACCCCTTTTTACTTTTCTCTCTAGAAGGTGAAAGGTATTGTTTTATCTAATTTTTGTTTGTTGGTTTGTTTTGTTGTTTGAGTTGGGGTCTCCTTCTGCAACCCAAGCTGTTCTTAAACTTGAGATCCTCCTGCCTCAGCCTCTGAGTGCTGGAATTACAAGCATGCACTGCCCAAATCTGGCTCAACCTAATTTTAATGGGAATTGTTTTCTTCTATTCCTTTCTGACTTTTTCCACTCCCAAACTTGTGGAGACTATAAAAATTGTCCAGGAGGCTTAACATCTCTCTGGACCCGGCACATACTTCCCCCTGCCTGTTATTAATGTGGTTTGGTTTTTGAGACTGGGTCTCTGTAATCCTGGACAGGCCCAACTCCCTATGTAGAACAGGCTGGTCTCAAGCACATGCTTTTTAATGTTTGAGGGTGGAGTGTGTGGGGCTCTTCCCCTGCTCCCTGAAGTGGGGTGCCTGGAGGAGATGAAGACTTGAGGCCGGGAGCTCAGAATTATGTATTGATCTCTTCTGTCTCCAGGGTGGTCCCGGTACTGGATATCAGGGAATTCAGCCAGTGGCCAGCATGACCTCCACATTAAGCCCGTGGAACTAGAAGATGAAGCATCTTATGAATGCCAGGCTTCACAAGCGGGCCTCCGATCACGGCCAGCCCAACTGCATGTGATGGGTGAGGATCCAACCCATTTGCATCATGGGAGCTTGGGGTGAGGAACTGGAGCAGCTAGGACTACTCGGAAGTAGCAGAGTCCAGGAACCCTAGGGGACTGGTGGGTTGGAACTGAGGAATTCAGTTCTGACTCCAGATCTACCACGCAGTTCCCCCAGAAGCCCCCCAGGTACTAGGCGGCCCCTCGGTGTCTCTGGTTGCTGGAGTTCCTGGAAATCTGACCTGTCGGAGTCGCGGGGATGCCCGGCCTGCCCCTGAACTACTGTGGTTCCGTGATGGGATCCGGCTGGATGGGACCAGCTTCCACCAGGTTGGGTCTACCTCTGTTTGCCATTCGTTGATCATTATTGAGACTCCGGGGTCCACTCTAACCACAGGCTTACCTAGGGGAAACGGCAGCCATTCAGTGTTGAAAAGATTCAGGCCCAGAGCCAGACTTCCTGGCTCAGTCATTCGCTAATTACTTGCTTTTGCATATGGTGTTTAACCTCCTTGTCCCTCAGTTTCCTTATCTGTACAATGGGAAAAATAGTAGCATTAATCACCTCACAGGATAATATAGAGAATTAAATTAAACACGTGACCGACTCAAAGCATCCAGCATGGTTCTTAGGTAAATTATAGATGAAGTCACTGTTAATGTGGAGAGCGGAAATGACACACACCTGATACCCCAGCACTCAGGAGACTAAGGCCAGAGGGTCAGGAGTTCCAGCCTCAACTCCATAGCAGCGGCACCCTGACCAAAAAAGTAAAAAACAATTATTGTGTATTTATCACCTCTAGGCCACGCTGAAGGACAAGGCCACTGGAACAGTAGAAAACACCTTATTCCTGACCCCTTCCAGTCACGATGATGGTGCCACTTTGATCTGCAGAGCACGGAGCCAGGCCCTGCCCACAGGGAGGGACACAGCTGTTACACTGAGCCTTCAGTGTGAGTGCAAATGAGTCCTGGAAAGACCCGGGTGGGCCTGAACTCCTGCGTGTGGCAAAGGAGGTCAGAGGGATGGCATGATGGGGACCTGGGGGACTAGGAACCGAAAGCCCAGCTCCTGCCTCAAAAAGAAAAGAGAGCTAGAGAGCTATATCCTCCTCTCACAGATCCCCCAATGGTGACTCTGTCAGCCGAGCCCCAGACTGTGCAGGAAGGGGAGAAGGTGACTTTCCTGTGTCAAGCCACTGCCCAGCCTCCTGTCACTGGCTACAGGTGAGGGAAAAGGTCACCTGTCTCTCGCAGTCGAGGAGAGTCAGGACGGACATTAATAACGTCCCCGTTTCTGCAGATGGGCGAAGGGAGGATCCCCGGTGCTCGGGGCACGTGGGCCGAGGTTGGAGGTCGTTGCAGATGCCACGTTCCTGACTGAGCCGGTGTCCTGCGAGGTCAGCAACGCGGTCGGAAGCGCCAACCGAAGCACGGCGCTGGAGGTGTTGTGTGAGTAGAGATGGGGGCCCGTGGGTGTGACCGAGGTGGGCGTGGTCGTACCAGAGGGCGGGGCTAGGACAGGTGTAGGGCTGGGCTTTGCCGGGTTACAGAAGATATGAGCGAGGCGGGGTGGGGGCGGGGCTTGTGGGTGTGGACACTGAGTGGCAGGTGTTGCTGGAGACCTACACTTGGACCTACTAGTGTTTTAGAGAAGCAGATCCTGGGTCAGGGGCTCATTCCAGCCCACTCCTCTCTCTCCTCCAGATGGACCCATCCTGCAGACAAAACCAAAGTCCACGTCCGTGGACGTGGGGAAGGACGCCTCTTTCAGCTGTGCCTGGCGCGGGAACCCACTTCCACGGATAACCTGGACCCGCCTCGGTAGCTCTCAGGTGGAGTCCGCTCTGGGGCTTGTGACAGTAGCTGGAACTAGACGGAGCTTCCTCCCCGAGGCTTGTGTCTGATGCCCCTTCCCTGTGCTAGGTGCTGAGCTCCGGGCCCACGCTGTGGCTTCCGTCCGTGGCACTGGAGGATGCGGGCGACTATGTGTGCCGGGCTGAGCCGAGGCGAACAGGTCTGGGAGGCGGCACAGCGCAGGCGAGGCTGACAGTGAACGGTGAGGGAACCCGAGGAACCTTGGGGCAGGGTGGTGGGACGAAAGGGCGGGCATTGAAAGGAAGTTACAGGGATTAGTGTTGGAGCTGGAACTGTTGAAGGCGAGGCAGGCCTATATTTCTGGTCAATAGAGAGATGTGGGCTGTTGGTGTTTGTTTGTTTGTTTTGCTTTTGAGGGGTGAAACCATAGTGACCAGGTCTGACTTCGCTTTGTTCATAATTAGTTTTGCAGAGGTGGAGACCTGTGTCTAATGGTTCATAGTTTCCGTTCCAGCGCCCCCTGTCGTGACAGCCCTGCACCCTGCCCCAGCCTTTCTGAGAGGTCCCGCTCGTCTCCAGTGTGTGGTGTTTGCCTCTCCCGCCCCAGACTCCGTGGTAAGGAAAGGACCTTGACCTCTGTGACACACCAGCCCTCCCACACCGGACACTGACATCTCCCACGTCCTACCAGTCCCTCTGTCCCTCTGTTCTTTCCCAAGCTCCTAATTGACATTCCCCCCCCCCCCACACCCGGCTCTTAGGTTTGGTCTTGGGACGAGGGTTTCCTGGAGGCAGGTTCGCTGGGCAGGTTCCTCGTGGAGGCCTTCCCAGCCCCGGAAGTGGAAGGGGGACAGGGCCCGGGCCTGATTTCTGTGCTACACATTTCCGGAACCCAGGAGTCCGACTTTACCATGGGTTTCAACTGCAGTGCCCGCAACCGCCTAGGTGAGGGGCGAATCCAGATCCGCCTGAGTCGTAGAGGTGAGTTATTGACCCAAAGAGCCCTCAACCTGAGCATCCCAAACCCCACAAACACCGTGGTTCCCAAGACCGAGGCTACTAAACTATAAGGCTCCTTAAATGCACACTCCCCAAACTTAGCGAATCTCAAAAGCTATGAATTTAGGACAGGGAGATGGCAGGTAAAGACACTTGCCACCAAGTCTGATGACCAGCGTTTAGCACTTGGAACCCACGTCGTAGGGGAGCACCAATATCCCAAAATTGTTCTCTGACCTCCATTCATATGCCTTCCCACACATATACCTACACACAACAGCACTTGAAATATAATAAAAACAAAAACGAAAAATCCCTATGAATTTCTTGACTCAATCTCCAAATCAACAATTCTCTCAAATACAGAACCCTTAATGGAGACGCTATTCCATACTAAGGAATCTACAAATGCAGGAAACTGTGAAAGACTCAAGTTCTAAGCCTCCCTAAGGTTATGGTGTTTGTTTACACGTGTCTGTGTATCTATTTACTTGTTTATTTATATGGAGAATCATGTTTCTGCCGCGGTGCACATGTGGAGGTCAGAGGACAACTTGTGGGAGTCAGTTCTTCCTTTCCATTATGTGGGTCCCCAGGATCGAACCCAGGGCATTAGACTTGGTAGCAATCACCTTTATCCACTGGGCCATCTTGCCATCCCTGCTTGTTATTGGAGTCTCATTATCCCACGTGCTGTGACGACAGAAGTGACTCGCCAAGGGATTTTAAATTCACGTAATCTCACGCTGCAAGTCCCCAAATTCTTGAGTCCACAGACACCAGACCTAGCACACTACAAATCTGGGGAAATCCCAAGATTGGCAGCCTTTTGAACCCAAGGATCCCAAACCCAAGCCCTAAGCCCGTTTCCCTGCTTTCCCCGCCTTTGGATCAGCCTTCTCAGGACACCCCTTCCACTCCTTACAGACTTGCTGCCTACTGTCCGGATTGTGGCTGGAGCGGCTTCTGCAGCCACCTCTCTCCTTATGATCATCACTGGAGTGGTCCTCTGCTGCCTGCGTCATGGCAAGTATCAGTGCCTCGAATCAGTCCCAACCCTGCACCTCTCCATCCCCTGTATAGGCCCAACCCCCTTGATTGATTGACAGCCTTGATTGACAGCCTTGGGACCTGGCTCCATTCCTGGCTCCTTCAGCTCGCACAGGGCTCATCCCAGGTTCAAGGTCTCTCTCTAGTCCTGACTCAGTTTCTTCGGGGTCACCCCGGCTCCGTTCCATCTCTCCCAGGCCCGAGTTCTCCGAGGTGCCCAACCTTCCCTAGCCCACTTTGCCCAATCAGCTCTGTTCCCAAATATTGGTCACTTTCCCCTTACCTCTGCCTCTCACATCCTGGGCCTCAGGCTCTCTCTCTAAGCAAAAGAACTTGGTCCGGATCCCAGGAAGCAGTGAAGGTTCCAGTTCTCGCGGCCCCGAGGAGGAGACAGGCAGCAGTGAGGACCGGGTAAGATTCTGGGTCCCCACATTCCACTGTGCTCCCAGAGCAACATAATAATAACCCAGTTCAACCCACCCTCAAGCTCAATTATGGTCCCAGCCATTTCGTTGTTGTTTGAGAGATGGTTTCTCTGTGTGGTATCCCGGAACTAGCTATGTAGACCAGGCTGGCTTCCAAATCAGATATCCTCCTGCCTCTGCTTCCTGAGCATTAAGATTAAAGGCTCCAGTCTTAAACATGATGACCCCAGACTCACAGTATCCTCATAACTGCAAATATGTTTCCTCACAGTTATCCTTTTGAATCAATGTCTTCCTTACTGTCTTAAGTCTCGTTTCCAGCTCTCCTCTGTCTGGCCTCCAAAGAAGACCATGAAATAAATACTTTGGGATCTGGCAGAGGGATAGTTAGGATGATCATCTGACCATGATTTATCATTATTTCTCACACTTCAGGGTCCCATTATGCACACCGACCACAGTGATTTGGTTCTTGAGGAAAAAGAGGCTTTGGAGACAAAGGTGAGTATTGAGAAAGGAACTCCCCTCTCAGTCCCCGAGTCTCTGGCTCGCCCCAAATTCAAAACCAGAATAATTCTATGGAGTCAGGGTCTTGTGTAGCTGGCTTTGGACTCCACACAGTTTCTCTCCTGTGGCCGTTGGGTTGCTGGGGTTGCAAGCTTCAGACCTGAACACCACATTTGGCGGTTTCTCTGCGTCTCTTCTCTTATATCTGCCATCTTAAAACCTTTGCCCAGGCAGGCAGATCTCTGAGCGTGAGGTCAGCCTGGTCTCAAGAGTGAGTTGCAGGACAGCCGTGGCTACACAGAGAGATGCTGTCTGGATAAAAATAAATAAACAATAAAAAGGAATCAGAAAGGCAAACAAGGGAGGAAGAGATGACCCAGCAGGTTAAGGCATTTTTGCCAAACTTTCTGACCTGAGTTCATTATGATGTGGCGGAAGGACAGCCCGGGCTACACGGAGAAACATTGTCGCGAGTCCCCTTGGGGGGGGGCCCCAAAAGACCTGGCTTTGACTGTGCTCTCAACCCCTGCGCCATCTCACCAGTTGCAACACCAGCTTCTGTCTATTGATTCATTTTGCCTTGGTTTTCAGGCCTTCTTTCCCCATCTGCCATGTTCTCGGCCTCTATGTGTCTCTTGGTTCAGCTGCTGCCTTCCAGACAGGGGTCTTCCTTCCACGGTGCCCCACTCTACCCTTATTCCCCCAAAGACATCCCTACTTTGGAATTCTGTCTTAGGATGGACACACTGATTTCAACCCTGGCTTCTTATTTATTTTATGTATATGAGTACACTGTAGTTGTCTCCAGAAACCAGAAGAGGGCATCAGGTCTCATGACGGATGGCTGTGAGCCACCATGTGGTTGCTGGGAATTGAACTCAGGACCTTTGGAAGAGCAGTCAGTGCTCTTAACCACTGAGCCACCTCTCTAGCCCCCTGGCTCTCATTCTAAAGCCCCCGTCCTGCCTTTTCCTTCAGACGGAGCCTCGAGTATCCCAGACTGACCTCAAACTGAGTTTGTAGCCAGGAATGTTCATAAGGTCCTGATTATCTTCCTGAGTGCTGGGATCAAAGGCTTATGCCTCCACATTGACTTTATGTTGTGCTGGGAATCAAACCAAGGGCCTTGAGCAAAGCCAGACAAGCTCTCTCCTGATGGAGCAACACCCCTAACCCCAGTTAAAGCCACTCTTCCTTTCTCCCTCCTCCCCTCTCCCATCTCCATCCTCCCCAACTTCAGCCAGACCTCCCTTGCTCTAGGAAGCCAGCACTGCACCCTTTCTAAGGTGGTCTATATGTCTAGCTCTCTGTCTGGGAGTCTCTGCCTCTGCTCTTTCTGCCTTCTGCCTTCATGCTCATCTCTAGGCCCAGCTGTAGCTCAGTGTGTCTTTCCACCCATGATCCTTGCCTTTCTACATACATTCCTTATCAAATTTAATTTGTTTCTCAGGATCCAACCAATGGTTACTACAAGGTTCGAGGGGTCAGTGTGAGCCTTAGCCTTGGAGAAGCCCCTGGAGGAGGCCTCTTCTTGCCACCCCCATCTCCGATTGGTCTTCCGGGGACTCCTACTTACTACGACTTCAAGCCACATCTGGATTTAGTCCCTCCCTGCAGACTGTACAGAGCGCGGGCAGGTTACCTAACCACCCCTCACCCCCGTGCGTTCACCAGTTACACAAAACCCACATCCTTTGGACCCCCAGACTTGGGCTCTGGAACTCCCCCCTTCCCATATGCTACATTGTCTCTGCCCAGCCACCAGCGTCTCCAGACCCACGTGTGAATACATCTCTCCAATTGAAGAGCCTCAGGATCTTCAGCTTACCATATAGTGTGCCGTCCAGATTTCTGGGGAGTCAGAACAAGTTGATGAGCAGCCCCTCCAAAACTGAACCCTGACGGAGGGAAAGATCATTACAGGCATCAGGACTACTGATGTATATATATATACTCGGTTCAGCCAAAGCAGATGCTCCAAGCAGGCGCAATATGGCCACTATACCTATTTGTTCTCCCTGTGAGAAAGACATTCAAGACAGTGACTAAATACTCTGCAGAGGGACAAAGATGGGAACGAGGGATCTGGGTGGGAGGCATTTCTAGCCAGTAGAGAAGATATATGACCGTCTGCATCAAGAGGAAGGATGACATAAGACAAATCAAGATGAAAGAAATGACCCCTTCCCATTCCCGTCCTGGCCAATAAAAGTATAGCCAATATGGCTGTTCATTCTCTGGGAACCAAATGGCCACTATCTTGGTTTCTTCCTTAGAGATACAAAAAGAATTGAATCCAAGGAATGGGGTAGAGTGAAATTTTAAATAAATAAATACATACATTAATTAATTAATTAGTGGGATTCTTGGGCTAAGAATATTTATGTTTAATAACAAAAAGAGAGGGCAAAGGTGCAAATGTGCTTGGAGTCTCCTGTTGTCTTCCATGAATGAAGAGGCCCGTAAAGGTTGTAGCGTATAGATTCCTTCCTCTCTCCTAGCTCATGGGACGGCAGTAGCGATGACATCCTAAGTCCTACTTTTTTTTTTTTTTTTTTTTTTTTTTTTTTTTTTTTTTGGTGTGTGTGTGTGTTTTAAGATTTGTCATTTTGATTTTACTCGCGTGGGTGTTTTTGCCTGCATGCACTATATACAGGCCTGGTCCCTGAGGCCAGAGAGAGAGAGAGATGGATCCCCTGAAACTGGAGTTACCAACAGTGTGGGTATTCTGAGAGAGCAGCCAGTGCTTTTAACTACTGAGCCTTCTCTCAGGTGTTAGCCCGGAGGATTCATCTCTTCATCTCCATGCCTCAGGCCCTCTCGGGTTACAGGTGTGAATCACCATTCCGCTTTGGGCTCTTTTAATAACATACCTCCACCTCACCCCAACCACACCCACAGAGATGCACGCACAAAGCAGAAACACAAATGTGGGCAGGTTCCCACCAGGCAACCAGCTAGAGGTCCCTATAGATGTACATCCACAGCTGGGCTGCCTCAGTTGGCCTGGGAAACTGGGATATTCTACACTCACTTAAGTCAAAACAGTGCTTTAGGTAGAAGACCTGACGTGGTCCTTAGCGCGGGTGAGAACGGGGGGGGGGGGGGGGGCTCCACACCGTGGTCCTCGGATGCTGGGTCTTCGAAGGTTATAGTAGCCAGCCCCTGACCTGAGCCATCTTTAAAGAAAGGGTTCTAGGGCTTTGGTCATGGATTTTTGAAGGGAGTATTTGATGGTCCAGACTCCTGCCAGTCGGGGCAGGAAGGCTGAATTCCTAGGTCTGAGAAAGCAAGGATGGGAGACCTAGCCTCTGGTCCTGAGACAGAGGAGGCCTGGAAGGGAGCAGGCCTTGTTAGCTACAATGTCTTGTCTTTTGGGTTGCATGTAGGCAGGCTCGCCTCAAACTCCTATCCTTCCGCACCCCCCCCTCAGGTGTTGGGATTGTGGGCATTGCTATTACACTCCCTACGTTCTTGACTGGAGGGTGGGGAGGAGGGGGGATTTGGAGGTCTATATTCCCGGGACCTCAAGAGAGGCATTTATGGAGGACCCCCGCCCCCATGGGTTCTGGCATCTTTGAAGGACAAAGCTGATGATGGGGATGGCAAAAAGAGAAGGCTAAGGATGAAAGTCCCAAAATAAATCGGCTACGCCCGGGACTGAGCCTAGTGACTCGGTCTTCCCGAGGACAGCGACACCTGGAATCTTGAGGGGCTGGGACTCGGCACAGGCTCCCTCCCGGGGTTCCGGAGCCTCTCAGTGCGCAGAGCCGCCACGCTATTGTCCTGGCTGGGAAGGCGGGGCCGGCGCGGGGCGGGGCTGGCGGCGCCGGCGCAGCCCGGGGGCGGCGGGAGGAGGAGGAGGCGGCGGCGGCGGTGGCGCTGGGAGCTCCTGTCACCGCTGGGGCCGGGCAGGGCCGGGCGGGAGAGCCGGGGACGTGAGGGCCCGAGGCCCGAACATGGGGCCCTCCAGCCCCGCCGCTCGCGGTCAGGGTCGCCGCCGGGGCCCGCCGCCGCTGCCGCTGTTGCTGCCACTGTCCCTGCTGCTTCTGCGCGCGCAGCTCGCCGTCGGGAACCTGGCTGGTGGGAGCCCCAGCGCGGCCGAGGTGAGGCCCGGCCGGGTCCTGGGGATGGGGAAGGGGCGGGACCGGGTCTCTGGACCTGGACGCGGGATGGCCACCACTGTCCTTTTGGCCAGGTGGCCTGCCCCCACGCGATCCGAACTGTAGATATTCCTAGGTTCCTCCATCGTCTGACGTCCTTGCCCCCTCCTACCCACATCGTCGGACCTGGCCCTTTCCAAGAGCCCTTGGTCCTAGAAATCCAGAGCACTCCCTAGACGACAAAGCCCCAAGCCCTGCCCACCTAAGCGTAGGACCCACCAGGCAGCAGGCACTCTGATCTAAAAACCCAGATCCCTTATAGCCTCTGGACCCACTTGAATCCCCTCCTCTCAAACATCCAGGAGTCCAGGTCTCCACCCACTACTCAATCCGGATATAGCTCCTCTAGTCCTAAAGGTCTGATGTACGGACCTGCTGGCAAGCCGGGCCCTGTCGCCTTTGCACCCCCTCAGTAGGAACCTGAACTGGGGATGGAGAGAGGAGGGGCCAGAACGCCTGGGTTGGCCCCCTCCCCCCCAACACGATTCAAGTTTAACCCCTTCAGGCTCCAGACTCAGGCCGCTGGGGCGGGGGCGGAGCCTGTCTTCTCAGCCACAAGGCCGCGAGAAACGAGGTGGAGGGGGGAGCGATCCGGGTCACCATAGCAACGGGAGGGCTGGGGCGCTCCAGCCCCACGGGATCTGTTTCCCAGGGAACGATCGCTCCACCCAGGAGGTGCTTAGAAGGAGCTGGTGCTAGAGACGATAGGGGTAGGAGTCCTATCTGGGTTTTAAGGAGCAAAGGACCACACCACCCAGATGACAATCTTCCTTGACTCCTCACTGCCCCATCTGCCTCTGTTCCCATTCCCAGGCTCCGGGGTCGGCACAGGTGGCTGGACTATGTGGGCGTCTAACCCTTCACCGGGACCTGCGCACCGGCCGCTGGGAGCCAGACCCGCAGCGATCACGACGCTGCCTTCTGGACCCGCAGCGCGTGCTGGAGTACTGCAGACAGGTGGGCGGGGCCCCACGGGGGGAGAGGCGTGGTCAATGGGAAAGTGGGTCCACACTGGGGCGGGGTCGCCCCTGAAGAAGTTGGTCTTGGCGAAAGACAGAGTCCAGGGAGATGAGAGGATCTGCAAAGCCAGGGAAAGCTTGGGGTCTGTGGTCAGCGAAGAGGTTAGGAGGAGCTAGCGCAGGACCTATTTTGAGAAATTAGGGGCGGCGGGGAGGGGAGGCTGCAAAACACACACACACACACACACACACACACACACACACACAGAACTGTCGAATAATCAAGATTGCCTGAAGAGGGGGCAGGGTTTAGGAATCTGGGAAGCCATTTATAAAAAGTGAGAGTGTAAGTGGGCGTGGCCGAAGGAGCGGCAGGGTTAGAGCCAAAGATCTTTAAACCAACAAGACTGAGTAAGCCATGGAGACCAGTGAGAGTGGCTGCCTAAGAGACCCGAAATGAAAAGGCGGGGCTAATACAAGAAGGGTTACTTAAGAAGCTAACCAGAGAAAGGCAGGGTGTAAAAGAGGAGGAGATATAATATTGAGAAAGAAACCCGATTGCCGAACAGGGTCGCCCTGAATCATGGGCTCAGAAAAGTTGAGCTTGACGCGAGCAGATTTGGGGACCATTACCAGGCCCTCGTGAAAATTGTGAACTTAAGGGGGACCACTAGGGGGCGTGGTCGGTGGACCCGAGGCTTAGCATCTGAGGCTTATAAATTAACCTGTTAATTCTATAGACAAGAGAGGAGGGCCCAGGGTGGGGGATGTTCTTAGGAACTTTGTCGCCCAAGCTGAACATAGTGACGAGGGCCCGTAATCCCAGTTATTGGACAGGCTAAGGTAAAAGGATATAAGCTACAGAATGCGTTCAAGACCAGTTTAGGAAACGTAAGGAGACCTAGTCTCATAATAAAAAGTAAAAAGAGGGCTGGGCATGTCGTTTGGTGGTAGAGCACATGCTTTGGCGCGGTCATGGCCCCTGGGTTCAATCTCCAGTACTGCAAAACAAGAGATGGAGAAGGCGGGGCTTAGCCAGTAGGTTGATCTTCCCACACGCACTGTGTCCTACAGATGTACCCAGAGCTGCACATAGCCCGTGTGGAGCAGGCTGCACAGGCCATCCCGATGGAGCGCTGGTGTGGGGGTACCCGAAGTGGCAGATGTGCCCACCCCCACCATGAGGTCGTGCCCTTCCATTGCCTGCGTGAGTCACCCGCTTGGGGGGATGGGAACCGAGGTGAAGTGGGAGTCTCCCAGAGATGGCTCTGGTCTACATGAGGAGTCTGGGTGACGGGCTGAGGATCTATACAATGGATCTATACATCTATACAATGCCTGAACTCTGAGGAGGGCAGGGCTGGGCTATTATGATTCTGGTGTCTCCCACCCGCCAGCTGGTGAGTTCGTGAGCGAAGCCCTGCTAGTACCGGAAGGCTGTCGGTTCTTGCACCAGGAACGTATGGACCAGTGTGAGAGTTCAACCAGGAGGCATCAGGAGGCTCAGGAGGTTAGGGCCTTGTCCCACCTGTCTCCTAACCCTAGGGCCTGGGGATGTAGGGCCCTTCCTTCCGGAACCCAAGCGTTCAGACTGGGATGTAGGAACTCCATCCCTCAGCCACTTGAGAACCCAGCTTCCAGGCTGTCTGTCCACACCCTCCAACCAGGTCATTCTGGCCTCTGGGCCTCCTCTTTCTACAGGCCTGCAGCTCTCAGGGCCTCATTCTGCACGGCTCTGGCATGCTTTTGCCCTGTGGCTCTGATGGGTTCCGAGGTGTGGAGTATGTATGCTGTCCGCCTCCTACAACTCCCAACCCATCTGGGATGGCAGCGGGGTGAGTGACAGAGACGGTACACACCAACCCCCACCCCCAAGGCTCTCAAGGCGGGGCATGGAGGCCTGGGAGTCTACCTGGAGATCTTACTGGCTGAGTCTTCTGCTCCTTCAGTGATCCCTCTACCCGGTCCTGGCCCCTGGGGGGCAGAGAAGAGGGAGGTGAGGATGAAGAGGAAGTGGGATCTTTCCCTCAGCCAGTAGACGATTACTTCGTAGAGCCCCCTCGGGCTGAAGAAGAAGAGGAAGAGGAGGAGGAAAGGGCCCCACCTCCCAGCTCCCACACCCCTGTCATGGTCAGCAGAGGTGAGGTAGTCTCCTCTGCCCCCTCTTCCGCATGTGTGATTCCGGTATTTGTGGGAGGGGATGTAGGGGTGCCTTTCGGAGTGACTTGGTGGGGCGGGGCACAGCTGGGGGGATGGAAGAGATAGCGTGGCTTTGGATTCCGTAGATTAGTCTGTGAAGGGTGGAGGGGGAGAGGACTCAAAAAGGAGTCATTTGACAGACATGGCTTTGAAGATGGTATGGTGGGTCCCAGAATTTTGCAAATGCTGGTCGTGCCTGGGACCGTGCTAAACGGGATGCATGCTGGTCTCTAGTGTGTCCTGAGCAATGCACTTCTCGGGGAGGGAAAGTGACCTGCCTGCCTGACCTCTTGTCTTGCAGTCACTCCCACCCCGAGGCCCACAGATGGTGTGGATGTTTACTTTGGCATGCCCGGGGAAATCAGCGAGCACGAGGGTTTCCTGAGGGCCAAGATGGATCTGGAGGAGCGTAGGATGCGTCAGATTAACGAGGTGATGAGATCGGGAAACCAGCATCCCACAGGATTCCATAAATACAGGGAAATTCGGTGCTGACACTACCTCTAAAAGGTAGCCTCCTTCTACCTGAGCTAATGCCACCCTCTGACATGGCAGTGGATTACCGATCTGCCTAGCAGACCGATGACACGCCACCAGATTCCACAGATACTCCGGTCTATGGCACAACCCACTTTAAATCCCCTTGGAGCTGGGTGGGTGTAATATCAGATGCCTTAATCCAGATGCTTGAGAGGCTAAGGCAAGAAGTTCAAGGCCAGCCTCAAATATGTAATGACTTTGAGACCAGCCTGGGCTACATGAGAACCGGCGTGTAAAGAAATAAGTAAATAAGCCATCTGGTATTCCTTCTTGGAAACCCAAAGTTCAGTGGGACTAGGTGATCTTCATCCTCTTAAGCCTTGGAGATGGGTAGGGGGGACTCCCTGTGATGAGCAGGATAGATCGTGGGATTCTGAAGTGTCCCCCCTCCACCCCTAGGTTATGCGTGAGTGGGCCATGGCTGACAGCCAGTCTAAGAACCTGCCAAAAGCCGACAGGCAGGCCCTGAATGAGGTAGGACAACCTCCTCCGAGTCTCGCTCATGCCTGTCCACTACTGGCGGCAACTCCACCCATTACAATTCTTTTCTACTCACCCGTCCCTTCCCAGTCCCGCCCTTATATTTGGCACTGCCTCTACTGGGTGTAATCCAGGGCTTGGTACATGCTGCTGAGCAAGCACTGCCCCCTAGAGGCTGGTTTTGGAATACTGTCTCAAACAGGTCTCATTTTTCTCAGTCCCTCTCTAACAAACCCAGCTTCCTAACTCTTGGCCCCACTTCCCTACGGTTGCCTTTGGGAGATCCTACCTATGTAGAATCCTCTGGATCAGCCTCCAGGCCTGAACCTCACACTCCGTTAGCGTTGTGGAGGCTCAGCCTTGTCTTTTGGGTTGGAGCTACCCAAGCCTGTCTTCTCTTTAACTGACCAGTTCTGGTTCTAGATTGTTCCCACCTAATCTTACAGCCCACACCCTCAGACCACTTCCCTATAGGCTAGCCCCGCCCCAACTCTACCTGACCCTCCAGCCCATCCCTTCTGGTGGGTCTCCCACCCCAGATCAGCTCTGCCAGGAAGGAGACCCACCGGAGTCCGCCCTCTATGTTTTCACCCACCCGCTCTCTTTCCTGCCTCTGCGCCTCTCTTTAGCACTTCCAGTCCATCCTGCAGACCCTGGAAGAACAGGTGTCTGGTGAACGACAGCGCCTGGTGGAGACCCACGCCACCAGAGTCATCGCTCTGATCAACGACCAGCGCCGAGCCGCCCTGGAAGGTTTCCTGACAGCATTACAGGGCGACCCGCCTCAGGTATTGGGGAGGTAGGGGCGGGGGGACAAACACCAGCTGAGCAGGGTTAGGATCAGCCTGGACAGCCTTGGTCCCTTCCACAGGCTGAGCGGGTTCTGATGGCCCTGAGGCGCTACCTGCGTGCCGAGCAGAAGGAGCAGAGGCACACGCTGAGGCACTACCAGCACGTGGTTGCTGTGGACCCTGAGAAGGCCCAGCAGATGCGCTTTCAGGTCCGCACATGCTTCCGGGTTCCGGATGCCCCGCCTCCTCTCCTCTTCCCAACCCCCTCTCTAAAAAATGTTCCACCTATGAGTGTTCACCGCATGCGTGCCTGGTCTGCGAGGAGGCCAGGAGAGGGTGCTGAGTCTCCAAAACTGGAGTTACATAGACCGTTGCGAGCCACCATGTGGTGCTGGAAATTAAACCTGGGTCCTCTGCAAGAGCAGCAAGTGCCCTTGACTCCTTATCTCCAGGCCCCAGAACCTTCTCTTGGACCTCATTTTCGGTTTAGAACCCTTCGCTAGGCCTGGAACTTCCCCCTTTGTGTCCCCAGCCTTTCCCAGTCCTTCCATTAGCCCTCTAATCCCAGCTTCTTGGTGGAAGAACACTGCTCCTAAATGCTCCCCCACCAACACACTCAAACGTGTGCGTGAGTACACACCTCTCATACTGTGCTTTTGACTCCTTTCTCGCCCTCAGTGTTCCTACTTCCCGTCCCTGGGAATCCTATTTTCTGTCTCTTGGATTCCTGCTTCCTCCCCCTTGGGTTTTACTTCCCTTCCCAGAATCCTTTTCCTTGAGTCTGGAGCTTATCCTTCAGTCTTCCTCCTAGTCCCGCTTGTTTTCCCTAGAACCCCTGCTGAATGCACTAGTCTCTTGGATACTCTCCTTTGGTCCACAGGTCCAGACCCACCTCCAGGTGGTTGAGGAACGGATGAATCAGAGCCTGGGGCTGCTCGACCAGAACCCTCACTTGGCTCAGGAGCTGCGGCCACAGATCCGTGAGTGCCCAATACTTGCGTCCTGAACTTCAGTTCTCCAAGGGTAGACTTTGACTCCCAACCCTCAGCTTCCCATTCTTCTTTTTAAATCACCCTAGAACTCGGTAGTTCAGATTAAGAACCATGTTGGTTTGGTTTTTTTATCCAATTTTAAATCATTTTTCTCTGTCTGGTCTAAATTTGTACAGATTGATTATAATTGTAGTGTGGTTTTGTTTTTGGTTTTCTGTTTGTTTGTTTTGAGACAGGGTCTTACTTTTGGACTGATTGGTCTAAAACTCACTATGTTAGACCAAGCTATCCCTGAACTTTGAGAAATCTTTCTGCCTCTGCCTTCCAAGTGCTGGGGTTACAGTCCGGTGCCCCAACACCTGGCTATGTATTTTTTTATGGCACCAGGGATGGAATCAGGACTGATAGGCAAGTGACTTACCACCCCCATACCCCAGCCTTTGGCTTTTTAAGACAAGGTTTTGCTCTGCTCTGTAACTGAGGCTGGCCTGGAACCATGTAGCTCAGGCTAGCCCTCAAATTCATAGTCCTCCTGCCTCTACTTCCTCAGTGTCAGGATACACCCATACACTGGCCCTACCCTCCTTAAAAGATTGTGTAGTGTCAAGTGTGGTGGTGTGCGCCTTCAATCCCAACACTTGGAAGGCAGAGGCAGGTAGATCTTAGAAGTTGAGGCTAAGCCTGCTCTACAGAGCCAGCTCCTGGACAGCCAGGGATACCCAGAAAAACCCTGTCTCAAAAGAAAAAAAAAATTGAGTAGCACTGGGGATTGAACCCAGGGCCTTTCTATATGTTTGGCGTTTACATCATTAAGCTGCACCCCTGTGTTACTGAGCCCAGGTTAGAACAAGTCACAAGTCAAATCTGGATTCAACAGAGGGAGTCTACACAAGAGGGAGGAGACCAGAAAGTGTTAGCCTGCATAGCTTCAGGTCTACTGTGATTTCCTTCCAGACAGCCCATGCCTAGTTCTATAAATATAAACCTTCTACTTGAAGAGATGGGGCTGTTGCAGGTCTAGCCTCCACCCTTCCTGCTGGAGTACCTTGCACATTGTCTCTCTAATTTCCCATCCATTCCGCTCTGAGGGTGCCCCGCCTTGTCCCGCCGTGGCCTTTGTACACTCATGGCCTTAGCCATCTCTCTGTGTGTTCCCTCAGAGGAGCTTCTCCATGCTGAACACTTGGGTCCCAGCGAACTGGAAGCCTCTGTGCCCGGGGGGAGCAGCGAGGACAAAGGTAGCCTTCAGCCTCCCGAATCCAAGGATGGTGAGCAAATACAGAATCCCTCCCGCCTTTGAGAGCCAGGCCTCCTTCCCTTTCCTTTGCAATGTCGGCCTCCTTGGCCTGAAGGAAGAAGCTGTTGAGGACAGGGGCTTTGTGCATGCTAAGCAAGAGAAGAGTTCTTCCACTCAGCACTAGCTTTAACCTTCTCCCCCCTCCCCTTATTATTATTATTATTATTATTTTTTTTTTTTACACAGTCTAAGTAGCCCAGGCAGGCCTTGAACTCAACATCCTGAGTAGTTTACATTATAGGCATGTGTCACAGGGCCCAACTCAGTCCTTAGATTGTTGAGACAGGGTCTCACTCTGTAGCCCAGGCTAGCCCAGAACTCACTATTTAGCTTCAGGTGGTTTCAGACTTGTGATCTTCTTGCCGTAGCTTTCTAAGTTCTGAGTTTACAGAAGTGAATGCTACCATACTCAGATTACAATCGTCTTTCTAGTCCTCTAAGGTCTGGGGGTGTCTCTGTCACAACAGGTGGGAAGGAATGAGGAGAGATATCTCGGGGTACTGGGCCTCTGTAAAGTCCTTTGTCCTGGTGGGGTTCTCTACTCTTTCTTTCTCTTCACTGTTTCTTTCATCTTGTCTCCTCTGCTAGCAGATGCCCCAGTGACCCTTCCAAAAGGTAAGTGTCACACAGAATAGACCCTGGCCACCAAATCCCACTGAACCCTAAACTGTGAAGGGAAAGGGTTGCATACAGCAGGAAGCCCAGGCCTCCCAGAGTGGAACCCAGCGCCCTTTCTGATGTGACTTGGGTGGGGTAGGGTCCACAGATCAAGATTCGTCCTCCTCTGGGAGAGAGAAGCTCACCCCACTGGAACAGTATGAACAAAAAGTAAGTGGGGGGCTGGACCCTGGATGGGGGGAAGGTTCTGGAGGCTTGGATTCCTCAGCTTCAGGAAGGAGCTTGCCCGGGGTACCTTCTAGGCCCCTGTGACATCTGACAACTCCTGCTTCCCAGGTGAACGCATCTGCCCCAAGGGGGTTTCCCTTCCACTCCTCAGATATCCAGCGGGATGAACTGGTAAGAGGAGGCAGTTCCTGGGGGCGAGATCAGAGGTCGACAGCCCAGGTTGTGGCTTCCAAAGCCACAGTGGATCCTAGTGAGCCTCAAAGACACTCTTGGTCCCGTCTCCTTTCTCCACAGGCGCCAGCCGGGACTGGAGTGTCCCGAGAAGCCTTGTCAGGTCTGCTGATCATGGGAGCTGGAGGAGGCTCCCTCATTGTTCTATCCTTACTGCTTCTGCGCAAGAAGAAACCCTATGGGACTATCAGCCATGGCGTGGTGGAGGTGAGGGGCAGATATGGCGGTGGGGGTCGGAATTAGTACCTCTACCCACATGCACTGAATCTTCCCCTGGCCCTGTGGCAGGTGGACCCTATGCTGACCCTGGAGGAGCAGCAGCTCCGGGAACTTCAGAGGCATGGCTATGAGAACCCTACCTATCGCTTTCTGGAAGAACGACCTTGACCCCAACCCTAGCTGCCTTCAGCTGAGCCCTACTGCCCTTCTTCCGGTCCCAACTCCCAGCTTCCGGTGGGGGAGGGAGATCTTGACAAATTCATTCTCATTTCCCCTTCCAAGTTCCAAATTCCACCCCTTTAGAGATTCCCAGCTCCTGCCCCCCAAGGGACCTCCTCACCTTAATTTATTTTAAGTTAATTTATTGTTCCTTAAGGTGACCACCGCCTGGGTCCCCGTGTATGTCACTCCCTGGAATCACCATTTCATGTTTCTTCACTAACATCCCAATAAAGCCCTCTTCCCCACCCGGCCATCCCGTGTTTCTGTTGGAGAAACCGTGTGTAAGCACAGCTAGATTTATCAACCCAGGCTTCCTGCAGGTCTTTAAACCGAGTGAGGGGTGGGTGTGGTGCCACAAAACTTTAATCCCAGCACGCAGGAGGCAAAGGCAGGCAGATAGATTTCGGTGAGTTCCAGACCGGTCTAGACTCTGGTCTGCATAAGAGTTCCAGAGCAGCCTAGAATCAAAACAAAACGACAAAACCCAAACAAACCTGGACCGAACCTTGATGAGGGCGTTTCAAATGTAGGTGGGGCCTGGTGGGAAGGATTGCCACGTAGGGGTGGGGCCCAGAGGCTGGTGTTTTGGGATTTTTTCCTGCCTGGGAGCTTTCCATGGTGCTGAATGGGTCGCTGCTCTGAGCTTTGCGAACGTCAGGAAAAACTACCAGTCTTCACCCCTCCCTCTTCCCTTTGCTCTATGTTTTTCCCCCTAAACTATATATATAGTTTATAATATATACATAGTATTACATATGAATATAATATTATTGTGGCAGGCAGGGAATGCGTGCTATGCTGTGGAAGTGGAAATCAATCAAAAGACAACCTGCAGGAATTACCTTCCATCGTGTGGTCCTGGGGATACAACTCGGGTCAGTTAGAGGCAATACCCTTGACCCAGTAATCCATCTCAAACATCTTATCACTGCGACCATTTCTTGATAATGAAGAAATGGGAACATACATGTATTATATGCCTGTTTTTTTTTTCTTAATGTGTTCTGTTTGTTTTGTTTTGATTTTGAGACAAGGTTTTAAAATACAGCCCTGACTGCCCAGGCTGGCCTCAAACGCACAGATCTTCTTTCCTTTGCCTCCTAAGCGGATAGTGCAGGTCTAGCTATATACGCCAGTCATATACTCTGCCCCTGAGCTACACTCTCAACCCCTGGTGTGTCACATCCGTGTCCCACAGAAGGACATCTAATACCAGCATCACCTTCTGAACTCTCACATGCCAGCGTATGTGACACGCCAGAGTCACAGTGTTACTGATCCTGAGGTAAAACAGGCTTCTCCACATGCCGTTACTTATCCCAAGGTAGCTGTTAGCAGGACTCAAGGGTTACAAGTGGAGATAGTTTAGCTGTACCTGCTACTTATCAGGGTTTTGTTCAGGGGATTTTTAAGACATTAGGGAGAGACTGAGAAATATAGCTCAGCTCCTAGATTTGTCCCTCAGAACTATGTGGTAAAAAGGGAGCATCAGTCTTAGAAGCTGGCTTCTAACGCCCCCACTCCTTATATGCGTGGACACACAGTAACCACATACGTACACATATAGATGCAAGAGCAGGAAGATGTTCAAGATGGCCACACCTTTGGTCCCAGCAAGGTGAAGGCAGGAATTCATGTAAGATGGAGACAAGTCTGGTCTATATAGTTCAAGGCCAACCAAGGCTATGTAGTGAAACCCTGTCTCAAAACAAGAAAGAGAGAACTTCAAAGTCAACCTCAGCTATGTAGCAATTTCCAGGCCAATTGAACGTACATAAAGGGGTTGGAGAGATGGCTCAGTGGTTAAGAGCGCTGACTGCTTTTCCAGAGGTTCTGAGTTCAAATCCCAGCAACCACATGATGACTCAGAGTCATCTCTAATGGGATCTGATGTCCTCTTCTGGTGTGTCTGAAGACAGTGACAGTGTGCACTCACATAAAATTAAAAAAAAAGAAAAAGAAAAAAGCTTCAAAAATGCTTTAAAAAATTGGTACATTTATCTCTGTTTCTTAAAGTTGTTTAAATAAAAGAAAAAAAGAAAAGCAAGCAAGTACACGGAACCCAAGAAAAGTAAGTAAGTGTTTTTAAAGATTTATTTATTTGAGTATTGTCTGTATGTGTTTTTTTTGTCTTGGTGTTTGTGTGCAGACCACATTTGTGCCTGTTGTCAGCCAGTAGAGGCTGAAAAAGCATCGGATCACCTGGACCTGGAGTTATAAAAAGCCGTGAGCCACCATGTGCGTGCTGAGACGTAAACCCAGGTCTTCTGCAAGAGCAGCTGGTGTTCTTAACTGATGAGCCATCTCTTTAATCCCAAAGAAAGTTGTCTTTAAGTTCAACGTCATTCTCTACTCTGTAATGAGTTTGAAAAATAGCCTGGGTGTCATGAGACCCTATATCAAAACACACACGCACATATACACACACAGAGAGAGAGAGAGATGGGAAGAGAGAGAGAGAGAGAGAGACCAAACTTTATGTTTTGGAAACAAATATTCAAATATTCATGGTGCTTGCTCTGTGCCAAAAATTGCTCCATTTGAAAAAAGGAAGGAAGGAAGGAAGGAAGGCAGGTGCATGACCAAGGCCTTCCTCTTCCTTAGCTTGCTAGACTTCCCCTTCTAACATAACTGCCCAGCAGATGGCAGCCATGCACCAAACTCTAACATTGGTGAGTCACGATCTTCTGACAGATGGCTTGGAGACAGGTGGGGGGAGGGGAAGAGTACCTATTTCTAACTCTCCCAGAGGCCTATAAGCTAGCAGAGGCTCTTTGTGAAATATCCACCCCAACACAGGTCACATAACACACACACACACACACACACACACACACACACACACACACACGGTGTGAAGTCGGTGATGAGTGTTGCACACCCTCCCAGTCTGTTAGAGCACCAGGTTTGTACTGTTGTCTGACAGTGGTCACACCTTCATCACACTCAGAGCAGGTAGATGCCCATTCCTCTAATGCCAGAAGGGAGAAAACTCATGATCGCCTGAGATTTAATAAACTTGACATTTTAAGCCCGGCGTCATGGTACACACTTTTAATCTCAGCACTTGGGGGCAGAAGCAGGTGCATCTCTGAATCCAAAACCAGTCTGGTTTATAGAGCTAATTCCAGGACAGCCAAGGCTACATAGTAAGACCCTGTTTCTAATTAATTTATTTATTAATTAATATTATTATTTATTATTTATTTTATTTTTTTTAGTGTGCGAACACATACACCACAGGCTGCAAGAGAAAGTCAGCTTTCTCCTTCTCTGATGTTTGTGAGACTCAAAGTCATCAAGCTTAGCAACAAGCTCCTTTCCTGGCTGAGCCATCTTGCCAGCCCTGTCTCTGTCTGTCTGTCTATTTCTGAGACGGGGTCTTACTATGTAAACCAGGCTGGCCTCGGACTCACAGAGATCTGCTTGTCTCTGCTTCCTGTGTGCTAGAATCAAAGACATAAAATGCTGTAGTTAGGAGGTGGGGAGATGGCTAAGAAGGTAAGAGCACCTTTTGTTCTTCTAGAAGACTCCAGTTCTCAACACCCACGTTAAGCAACTCACAGCCACATGTAACCCCAGCTCCTGGGGATCTGATGGCCTCTCCTGGCCTCCATGGAGACACATACTCTCACACACCTTTAAAAACTTTAAATTCTAAAACAATAATAATAATAATAATAATAATAATATCATTAAAATATCTTGCCATTGCTCTCCTGAAGCTTCATGTCCCTAAAACAGCCTTCTTTTTACACTGAAGATGATTTTTGGGCGGTCATGATTTTAGATCCCTAAACTATATCACACAATCGGCTGTACAAGGAATTCCTAATTGCAAGTAAGTTCTTATGTGAATTTCAGCACTCTCATATGAATTCATGGGCCATCTGCCACAATATCACCACATCTAGGAACACACACACACTGGCATGAGGCAGTTGCCATGAGAAACAACACTTGTCCCTGGTAACTCTGCTCCCCCCCCACCCCCCCCAGTTTTCTTTCCTATCCTCCTGAACTTCTGATCCTCCTGCCTCAGCCTCCCCAAAGCTGGGGTGATAGGTTTGTGCCTCCACGCCCAGTTTGGCCATGCGACTTTAGTCGAGAGTATATCTCAGCAAGCATTATGCAAGCAGGGCTATTTCCTGCAAGATACTGTCCTTTGGGAACTCTTACTCACTGTGCCGGATAGTTTTATGTCAACTTGACAGAAGCTAGAGTAATCAAGAAGAGGGAGCCTCAGTTAAGGAAAGTTTGGGCTTCCGAGAAACCTGCAGAACATTTTCTTAGCTAGTGATTGGTGGGGAGGGGCTCCGCCCACTGTGGGTGGAGCCATCCTTGGGTCCTGAGTTCTACAAGAAAGCAGGCTGAGCAAGCCATGATAAAAGCCAGTAAGCAGCAACTCTGCCCCATACACCATGGCCTCGGCATCAGCTACTGCCTCCGGGTTCCTGTCCTGACATCCTCGGATGATGAACAGTGCTTTGGAAGTATAACCCAAATAAGCCCTTCCCTCACTACTTTGTGTCAGAGCATGGTGTTTCGTCACAGCAGTGGTGTGTTGTGGAGAGACCCACCTGCCTTTCTGGACTACCTCCTGTCTGTCATTAGTTGAGGGTTGTTGTTAGGTTAGGGCAGGAATTGGGCTTAATACAACCAAGAACGGTTTCCTTTCCTCTCTCTCCTTATTTTAATTAAAACAACAACAAAAAATTAGTGTTTTTGTCGGTAGCCTAGGCTTGATTTAAACTTGAGTGTTTTAATTACAGGACTGTGCCATCGCTTCTCCTTCCTTCATTCCCTCCCTCCCGCCCTCTTTCTTTTTGTTTCTTTTTTTATTTAAATTTTTTTTTCAAGACAGGGTTTCTCTGCGTAACCCTGGCTGTTCTGGACTCAAATCTGCAGACCAGGCTGTTCTCGAACTCAAAGAGATCTGTCTGCCTCTGTCTCCCAAGTGCTGGAACTAAATGCATGTGCCACCACACCCAGTAGCCCCCCAATTTGTTTTCTTTTTTTGGGGGGGGTTGGCTTTTGGCCAGGGCTAGGGATGGAACATAGGGTTTTTGTCTGTTCGTTCCTTTGGTTTTTTTGGCTGTCCTAGAACTTGCTAGGTAGACCAGCCTGGCCTTAAACACAGAGATCTGCCTGCCTTTGCTTCCTGAATGTTGGATTAAAGTCATGTGTCATCATGCCTGCCAACACAGGGCAGAATATTTTTCCACTGAGCCTCTTCCTCGGCCCCTCCCTGGGGGATTCTAGACAAATGCTCTACTACTGAGCCACGCCCCCAGCCCCTCACTGGAGGATTCTAGGCAGGGGCTCTACCACTGAGCCACGCCCCCAGCCCCTCACTGGGGGATTCTAGGCAGGGGCTCTACCACTGAGCCACGCCCCCAGTCCCTCACTGGAGGATTCTAGGCAGGGGCTCTACCACTGAGCCACGCCCCCAGCCCCTCACTGGGGGATTCTAAGCAAGGACACTACTGCTGAGCCACATTGCTAGCCTGATAAGCTCCCTGGCTTTAAAGTCTCACATCTTTTGATATTGTGTTTTTTTGAGACAGCATCTCGTTATGTAACTCTGGCTAACCTGGGACTATGTAGACCACACTGGACTCAAATTCAGAGACCTGCTTGCCTCTGCTTCCCAAGTGCTGGTTTCAAAGGTGAGTACCACCACAATCTTCTAGTTTTGTTTTCTGGGGGTACAGGGAACCGGTTGTCTGAAATTACAGTATCAGGGATGGCCATCTACCAAACAGAAAAGTGCCTTCCTCAGGCTTAGATCTGACAGATCCTGATCTTTGGCTCCGAGCCTTTCTGTCATCCTGCTGATGCTCCTCAGTGCTGCTCTCCTGCACCAATGCTCCCCCAACCCCCATTGTGAAGGACACCACACAGCCTGAGGCCAAATTGAGTTTAATTGGTAGCTATAGAAAAATACACAGACCAAGGGGAAGAATTCACTGGGGAGTGCTAACATCGGAGACATTTGAGTTCTAAATGACAATGTAGCCAGGACTCAGGGTACCTTAATCTCAGGGGGCCATTTTAACATCTCAGGGGTGTGGGACCTGGGGAGGAACCCTGATGGGAGGGTTCTGGGGTGCCTCTAATTTCCTGGAGGCTCCAATGGGGATTCTGGGGTATAAGACTGAGTGTGTGAAGGTGATCATGATTGATCCAAGTAGGAGAGAGTTAAAGGTCTCTGTAGAGTTTGTTTCATGGAAACAATGAAATGGGTTCGATTTCACAGAAATCATACTGACAGCCCCTTGTAAGGGGGGGGAGGTGTTACGGACCCCAAATATTGGAGGCAGCTCACCTCCCCCATTGCCACTTTGGAGTTTTAATGTAAGACCCTAATGGCAGGATATTACACATATAGTATCATGAATCTGCGACATGAGCATACGCTGACTGTCCCACGGGACGGTGGGGACTGGAAAAATCAGTCCAGGTTCTGGGTTTTGGTCCTAAGAGGACAAGCCTGGGGGTGCCGCGCGGCTCCTCTTCAGTAGCTGCCGGAGCTAGGGACAAATAAGGTGGAGTGAGATATGGGGAGGCTGGGAGGAGGCGTGGGGAGGCTGGGAGGAGGTGTGGGGGAGGCTGGGAGGAGGTGTGGGGGAGGCTGGGAGGAGGCATGGGGGAGGCTGGGAGGAGGTGTGGGGGAGGCTGGGAGGAGGTATGGGGAGGCTGGGAGGAGGTGTGGGGGAGGCTGGGAGGAGGTGTGGGGGAGGCTGGGAGGAGGCATGGGGGAGGCTGGGAGGAGGTATGGGGAGGCTGGGAGGAGGTGTGGGGGAGGCTGGGAGGAGGTGTGGGGGAGGCTGGGAGGAGGTGTGGGGGAGGCTGAGTGGTGCCTCAGGTGGAGTTAGTTGGGCCAGAGGTCACAGGTCTGAAGTCAAGATACGGGTTGAGGTCATGTGTACTGGTCCATCCCATTACTTGGAATGCCTGAGGCCAAGAGAACTAACTGAGAGTCAGGGGCCATCCTGGGCTAAACACTGAAAGTCATGTAGGTTTGGGGGTGAACTTTTGTTCAGACTCTGGTAGAAAGCCAGGAAGGTTTTGCTGGTTGGGACTGCAACCACCTTGGGGTCAGCACTGCTGGTAGTTCAAGGGCAGAGGCAAGGGTCAAAGATCACGTTTAAGATCAGAGGCCTCAGTGGGGACTGAAGGTCACACTCTCAGCCCAAGAGTCAGGACTGAGAGTACAAAGAAAGGAAGTCATAGGGGCCATCGGCCTTTAAGGTCAGAGATTATTGTCTGGGGTTTTATGGGATTTTTGTTTTTTTTTTTTTTTTTTTTGAGACAGGGTCTAACCACGTAGGCCAGGCTAGCTCAAACACTGTGCCTTCCGAGTACTGGAATGACAGGAGGTACTCAGCGTAGGCCACTCTCTGAAGAGTCACCTTCTGAGACTAGATGTGATTTTCTAAATGAGGCTCCGGGGCTGTTTGGGGGACCCTTAGTCAGCTCACCCCCTCAGGGCCCGGCCCGGGCCGCAGCAAGTGGACAGGCTGTTCGTTCTCCAGGTTGCGAAGTGTCGGGTCCGCTCCGGCTGCCAGCAGGTGCCGTACAATGGCCTCTTGGGGAGGCCCAGGGGGCAGGGCAGCTGCCATGTGAAGGGCTGTGTTCCCATGGGCCTGAAACCACAAAGATCCCGCCTCGTCTGTATCTCACACGCCTCCTTCACCCACCTCCACCCACTGCACACACCCTGGGTCATTCTCTCTCAACATCCACAGCTCACGCGCCCCTCGTCATCCCATCCAAACCACATCTCGGCCTGTCCTACCTTCATATTAACGAAGGCCCGCAGGTCCCCCCGCGGCAGACCCAGGAGCAACTGAACCAGCGTAGGGTTGGCAGCCTGCACAGCCAAGTGCAGAATGGTCTTGTTGCTCTTGATCTCCTAGGAGGATGGTAGAGGTCAGGCCGGTCACCCATCCACACTGCTCCCGGCAGCCACCAGGGGTGCCTTACACAGATCTATGTGCTTGTACTATGTAAGAAGAACATAGCTAAGGGAAGCCATTTGTAACACATCTGTGTGTCACAGAACCGCACATTCAATATGACAGTTTCCCAGCTCAAGTGTCTCTGAGAAGAAAGGTCCTGTTTCCAGTTCCTCCAAGGAACTTTCTGGGCTGGAAGTTGTCCTCGTCACCTGGCACCCTATACATTAAAATGCACCCTGTCTCATATGATGGTACCGTATCATAAGTACAGGAGCTGGGTGGGGTTAATGAGCAGACATGTCTATTATACAATCACATATTAGAGCAGTGTTCTCAGTCTTCCAAATGCTGTGACCCTTTCATACAGCTCCTCATGTTGTAGTGACTCCAACCATAAAATGATTTTATTACTACTTCCCAACTATAATCTTGCTACTGTTACGAACTATAATGTAAAGATCTGATATGCGGGATATTTGATATATGATCCCCAAAGGGGTCATGACCCACAGGTTGGGAACTGCTGTTTTGAGAAAAAAAAATTAAAACAATTTAAATTAAAAAATTTTAAATTAATTTTAAAAAATTTATGTATGAATGTTCTATTGGCATGTACATCTGCGTGCCAAAACAGGATATCAGATCGATTCCATTACAGATGGTTGTGAGCCACCCTGTGGTTGCTGGGATTTGAACTCAGGACTGAGAGAAGAGCAGCCAGTGCTCTAACCACTGAGCCATCTTTCCAGCCCCGGAAATAGATTTTTAAAATGAAACTTTACTACATGCTTTCAAGGAGCCTTGACTCTCCAGATTTTTTGCCCTCTACCGGAACATTATGTACCACTGAGCCACGCCCCCAGCAACTGAGCCACGCCCCCAGCCCCTCACTGGGGGATTCTAGGCAGGGGCTCTACCACTGAGCCACGCCCCCAGCCCCTCCCTGGGGAATTCTAGGCAGGGGCTCTACCACTGCAATAAGCATGAAGAGGCTCTAGGTTCCACTGTTAGCATCAAAAGAAGAGGGAAGAAAGGAAGAAGGACAAATGGTTATGGAAGCAGTCACATGCTTCTATTTGCCTAAAAGCAGCATAGGAAAGAGACTGGCCCTGGGGGCCCGGGACTACCAGCCTTGGGAGGCAGAGGCAGGAGAATGGGGGGTTTGAGGTCAGCCTGAACCACATAAGGAGACCGTGTCTTAAAATAATAACAACAAAACAAATAATACAGGCTCGTGACGAGCTTGCCTAGCCTGCACCGGGCTTCCGTTAAATCCCCGGTACCAACAAAACACCAAAACGGAAGGGGAAGTGGTGACGGGAATGATGGAGCCACTGGGAGGGCTGACTACTGATGTAATGTCGGTACACAGGGCTCATCATTACAGTCTTCGCACTTAATCCATGTTCAAGTATGTCCTCGGAGACAGTTTACCACGTATGGGGCACGGCGGTAGTGGGCTGGGCAGTAACTATAGTACAACCTCCATCCTATGTTCAAAACTCACAATGAAAAACTCGTGTTTAAAATTAAATGGTACCGTATTCCCTCCGCTTGCCTATGAAGGCACCCCAGTCACAGGAAAGGAGGATTAAACAAAGAACTGAGAGCCAACTTCTAGGGTCAGCCGTCTCCCTGGGTTCTAATTCCCTCTCCAACGCAAATGCTGAAGGGCTCGGACAAGTAGAGGAACATACTCAGGGCCTCACAGTGAGATGACGCAAGGTCAGCATTTAGTGCCCGGGGACATCCAGGCGGCCCTTTGCACACACTTCCCTAGGGGTCTGCCTGTCCCCCCATCCGTCAGCCAAGCTTACCTGGCTGGTGTGACTGGCACCCATTTGCAGTAACATCTGCACACAAGCCAGTCTGTCTTGGGCTTGGGAACTCAGCATCCTCGGACACACGCTAGGTGGGAGCATGGCGGCATTGAGGGCTAGGATGGCCGTGTGGAGGGGGGTAAGGCCTGCGGGTTGTACACACCGAGGAACTGGCATCTGAGCATCTGCCCTGCCCACCCAGCTTGCCCGCCACGTCAGCCCCGGCCGTGACCAGCTCACCTTCGAAGTCTCTGGCTTCCAGATCCACTTGAACGCCTGACTTGAACACAGCCTGGGAGGAGAAGAAAGGGAGCTCCGAGAAGGGTCCATCCAAACATGGAAAACAGGATCTGGATCACCAGCCCATCCCAGACACCCTGGATCCACCAACCGGACATACCGAAAGGACTCCCGGGAGCCCATAGGTGGCAGCCACGTGCAAGACAGAACGGCCCCGGTGGTCGGTGGCATTAGGCTCTGCTCCCAGGCTTAGCAGGTCTCCCACAACCAGTGGCTGGTTGGCAGCAGCTGCCACCAGGAGAGGCGTCTGTAAGTCACAACGAAATCAGCCCGGACTGCTCTGAGAGTCAGGAGCCCTCTTCCCAGCTGCAGAAGTCTGGACACCTGGCCTTACCTTGCCTTTATGTTCACGAATATCCAGCTGTTGGTACACCTGTAACACCTCTGCCGCAGCGTACGCTGCCCACCGCAGCCCCCGAGCAGCAAACAGATGCAGGAGTCTGGGGACAGGTGGGGCGGAGCAGCAATGAGAACAGCCCTCCCCTGCAGGCCAGCCAGGGCTCTAGACCATCCCACTTCCCCATACTCACGTGTCTCCTTCCTCATCCTGGGCCAGCAGCTGTTGGGGCCCCAGAGCCAGTATGTGAGCTCGGGCAGTTTCTAGGGAGGGTCCGGTGGACGGAGGCAACTGTGGGGATCCAGAGGGGAGACCAGAGACTCTCCAGGATCCTACCTGTGGCAGGGAAGACTCGGGATACAGAGAGTCCTGAGGGGTAGAGAGGCGGCAAGAGTCAGTCACCTGAAAATTCTGCTCACACATAACACACAGTCCCTGCTCAAATGGAGGAGACCAGGAACCCATGTGTGCCAGCTGATCTTAAACCTCAGGACTTCAGTTATGTCACAAAGGAAAAGGGAAGTTTTTTGTTTTGTTTCTTTTTAAAGATTTTTTGTTTGTTTGTTTTAAAATTACATGAGTACCCTGTAGCTATCTTCAGACACACCAGAAGAGGGCATCGGATCCCATTACAGATGGCTGTGAGCCACCATGTGGTTGCTGGGAATTGAACTCAGGACCTCTGGAAGAGCAGTCGGTGCTCTTAACCCCTGAGCCATCTCTCCAGCCCCTCCCCCTCCCTTTTGGCTTGCTTTTGTCCTTTGAAAGCTCCCATGGTGAAGCCCAGGCTAGTCCTGAACTTGAAGCGATTCTGCCGCAGAAGCCTGGCTGCCGGGCGTGCACACTACCACGCCCAGCTTGTTTTAGTTTTCTCTTTGCTTCACTACCCAACTTGGTTTCAACGAATAACTAGCTGGCTTAGAATGACGATCCTCTCGCCTCTGCCTCCCAGGTGCTGAGACTACAGGCATAAGCCAGTACCCTTGGCCAGGGGTGGGAATCTTAAACCAGTCCCTGATTTCTCAGAATAGTGAGATTCCCTGCTCTCCATCCCTACCTCACACATGCTAGGAGAGAGCTGGACCGCAGAGCAAAACGCCCCATGTTTTCTGCGTTCCTCTTATTAATGTGTCCAGGGCAACCCTGAACTCATTCTGTAGCCCAGGTAGGTACTGCAACCCTTCCACCTCTGCCTCCCTAGTAGCTGGGGTGACAAAAGCCTGCACCACCAGGCTCAGCACCACTGGGAAGTTTTTAGGGGCCCCAAGGATCTGTCTCCACTCTATGTTTACCTCCATTGCCAGGGGAAATGGGCCTGAGCGGCCTGGGTCTGACAGTGCGTAGAAATCAGGAGTCAGGAAGCCTTCAGAAGCAGAGAATGGGAAAGAGCCTTCTGCATACGGAGCTTGGGTGCCTGGTGGTTCCCAGTCCGCAAAGCCTGTAGGGGGAGCCAGGTTGCCGGGTCCAGGATCCACAGTCTCTTGGAAGGCAGGGAAGTGAGTATGGCCTGAAACCCAGAGGGTGGACAGAGCTAGCTTGTTATTAGAACCCAGAGACATGGCCAGGGACAGTGAACCTGGCGTCTCCCGAGGTACCGAGACCCAGGAGGTGAGTCCTCCAATTCTGGGACATCAACCAGCTGGGAGGCATGGCCTCCTGGATCTCAAGTAACTGGGATCTGGATTCCTGGAATCTCAAACCCTGGGCCCTTGACTGGCTCCTGGGCTACTGAAAACCAACGTCAAATTCCAGAGGTTTCTGTTTGAAGACAAAGCGTCTTAGCTCTAGGTGGCCTGGGACTCGCTAGTAAGTAACTGTGGCCTTGAACCCAATGGCAATCAATCCGCCCCCATCAACCTCTGGAGTACCGGGAATACAGACGTGCAACTATGACTGGCTGGCCATCAAAGAGAAGCTGGGGCTGGGAGCTAACTTCCTATTCTTACCTGCCTCTGCCTCGTTCACAGATGGGGTCAGTGGCTGGACCAGAGGAGGGGAGAAGTGCCCCTGCAATGTAAAGAAAATATATATATAAATGATTCTTCCAGATCTGTCCCCCACCTGTAGAGGGTCAAAGTCGGGACTACAACTCCCATCTCCCCCAGAGCACATGGTTTCATGTCCTATACAGGACTTCCAGAGACTCACCGGCGGCACCCCAGCAGCCTCTGGCTGCTGCTGTCGGCGCCTCTGTTCTTCCAGAAGCTTCTTCACAGTCTGTGTTGGGCAGTGACTACGCTCAGGCCGACTCACTGTGTGTGGGAAGACAGAAGGAAGTCAGCAGGAATATTTAACTCACCCGAACGCACCCCGGAATGCACCCTCAGCGACAGCGGTGGGTGGCTAGGAGTGGATGCGGCGTCCGCCTCTGCAATTTCCTTCCTTTTACTCCGCGCTTTTCCTCTGCACCAACTTTCCACCACCGTAGTGGAAACTGAGGAAGCGGGGAGGCTTCTGAAGCATCTGTCTCCTCCGGAGACATCCCACTCCTCCGAAGCATCACCACATCCGTAAAAAATCCCAACCTAGGCTACCAGGTCCTAAACACTTGAAGAGGAGGGTTGGGGTTTGCTAATCTCAACTTCCTGAAAAGGCATTTTTCGGGTTCCCAATGCCTGTTTTAAACGCGGAGTAGAGGCCCACCCCTGCAATCCAGCGCTCTCGGGGGTGATGGCAGGAGGGTCAAGTGAGAAGCCAGCCTGGGCTACCTGAGACCTCTGTCTCAAAACAACAACCACATATTTCTCTGTTCTAGAATCTGATATGTGGGACTGGACGCAAGGTCAGCACAGAAAAAGGTGAACTGCTACTCTTCTAGTCCTGTATCAGTAGTTCCTCAGAGATCCAGGGATCTGGAGTCGCAAACCTCCTGCCCCCACCTCGGCAGACTTGGGGGTAGCAGGGAGCCACCATCCCGCAGATGCCCCTGTCTCCCAATAGGCGCTTCTCTCCTCCAGAACCCAGGAGTACGGACCCTCATCCTCCTCTGGGACCTGCAAGTCCGGTTCCCTCGGCCCCGAGAAGAGCAAATCCCCAGCTCAGACTTCCCAGCGTTGACTCCAGCGCAAGAAGGGTTAAAGCCAGCCCGGGATGGGGGTGGGGGGGACCGGCTCGGAAACCCTCGAGACGAGACGCCGCGCGCTGACGTCACGGCGCTCACGCAAGGGAATCTTCCACCTCCCAGTTCCGCTCCGCACGCGCGCGCCGCAGGTGTCCGGCTCGGGGGCGGGGACGCGCAGCGGAGCGCGGCGCCCGTGGAATCCCCGAGCGCGGGGAATTCCTGTTCGGCCCGGGCACCCCGCGCCGCTGCTGCTCTGGGAAATCCCAGGGTGGGGCTGGTCTGGATCAGAGTGGACCCCTGAGGTCCAGCGACCGACCTCCGAGACCCAAACCTGCGTCCATGGCCGCAGCTCCAAGGATGCAATGCAACGCGCCTCCTTGGGTGAAGGAGCCCGGGTCACTTCGTCCTTACAGAATCCCCGGTATTAGGCTTTCCAGTCCCCAAGATTCCAGATAACCTCTCTTAATGCCCAGCGTCCCCAGGACTCAGAAGTCCAGGATCCCAGCCGCTCCCTCTTCAGCTCGCTCCTTTAAACGTCGAGAACCCCCAACTCTCAGGGTCCAGCTTTGCGCTCCAGCCAACCCCCAAAGCCCTCAGAAAGGCGCGTGCCTCGCGTTACCTCAATCCTTACCTCGAGGATTCTTGGATGCAGACTGTGGGCCCCCAGGGCCGCGGCCTCGGCGCTGCGCCAGCCTCGCTGCTTTCCCCCCGCGGAGCCGCCGCCGGGTCCCCCTATCCAAAGGCACGTTCCCCCGCGAGTTTTTAAATTCGGCTTTTGGCCACGCCCGGTTCAAGGCGGAGCCCCGCCCACAGTGCTGGGAGTCCCGGGTGAAGCTAACTTCGTCTCTGGATGGGAGGGGCTGACCTTGGAGAGTGTCATTGCCTGGTCTCCCTGGAAGTAGGTGCTTAGGGGGTCCTGCCTTTTCCTAGAAGGGGACGTGGAGCAGGGAGACCTGGAATTCTGAATCTCTGACCAAGGGGATACTGCAGGCCTTGACTTGGCCGTGCATAAGTACTATTGGGTGTTCATGGGAAGAAGACCACGAGTCTAGACCCAATGGCCTTCATAAGTCTTTAGGCAAGGGTCATATAGATGCCTTAAATCTCTCTTTCCCACGTGGCTGTTTCCTTTAGAGTTAACTTTCATTTATAAAGGTTTTTCCCCCCCTTTGGTTTCAGTTTTGATTTGAGTGTGTGTGTGTGAAGGGCAAAGAGGGGGTTCATGTAGCTCAGGTCGGCCTAGAACTCTAGGTAACCGAGGATAACCTTGAACTCCTTCTGATTCTCTTGCTTCCATTTCCCAAATGTTGGGTTACAGATAATTGGCCAATATTGGATTTTTTTTTTCAGCATCGCGTCCCCCCTCCCCTTCAAAACAGTGTCTCGATATGCAGCCCTAACCTGTCCTGGAACTCACTATGTAGACCAGGCTGGCCTTGGAATCCACAGGAATCTGCCAGCTTCTGTCTCCCCAGTGCTGGGATCAAAGAAATGTGCCACTATGTCTGGTTCCAATATTTGCATTTAAAAATGTGTGTGTGTGTGTGTGTGTGTGTGTATACGTACTCTCCTGGAGATGGGAGAACATGTGCTCTGAAGCTGACTGTAGATACCGGCCTTTTTGTGAGGGTTCTGGGCTCTAACACAGGCCGGGGACCTTTATCTGCCACACAATCTCCCTACCAACACTTTGTTTTTGAGACAGGGGCTTCCTACATCTAAGTGGCTGGACTGGCCACGCACCTGCTAAATTAGCCAGGCTGGCCTTGAACTCACAGCCATTTATCAGCCAGGCTGGCCCTGAACTCACAGCCATTTTTCTCTAGTGCTTTCCCTAGTACTGAACATACAGGCTCGGGCAATCATGCCTGGCTTGTTCACCATTTAAAAAAAAAAAAACAAAAAACAAAAAACCTGTTAGCATAAAGGAGACACTCTGCTGGGTGCTGGGGATAGAGAGGTGTGAACCAAGCAGGAATTCCCAGTCCACCAGGGGATGAATATTCTCAGTTCCCATTTGGTGACCTTCCTTGGCACTGAACTATGATGACCAAATCCTTCTCTCTTTCTTAAAACACTGTGGGGGTTGGGTCTCCCCCTCTCTTGCTTCCTGCCTTTGGCTTCCGTAGCTGGTTGCTGGTTCCCTCTCCCTCCTGGCAGTGTGTGTGTGTGTGTGTGTAAGTGTGTGTGTGTAAGTGTGTGTATGTGTGTGTGTGAGTGTGTGTATGTGTAAGTGTGTGTGTATGTGTGAGTGTGTGTGTATGTGTAAGTGTGTGTGTATGTGTGAGTGTGTGTGTGTGAGTGTGTGTATGTGTAAGTGTGTATGTGTGAGTGTGTGTATGTGTAAGTGTGTGTGTATGTGTGAGTGTGTGTGTGTGAGTGTGTGTATGTGTAAGTGTGTATGTGTGAGTGTGTGTATGTGTAAGTGTGTGTGTGTATGTGTGTGTGTGTGAGTGTGTGTAAGTGTGTGTGTGTATGTGTGTGTGTGTGAGTGTGTGTATGTGTAAGTGTGTGTGTGTGTATGTGTGTGTGTGTGTGTGTGTGTGTCCCTCTTTAACGATCTCACACAGTCCATGGCTTTACACGTGCCTTTCAGCCATCAGGCCTCAGAGATTTACGGGTCAGGACCAGACTTGTCCCTGGACTCTGAACCCCATTCTCATTTCCAGAAAGATCCATTAGGCTATTTTCAACTCTGTGCCCAAACACAGACAGCCCTCTCTCCTCCCTTAACCAGCTCTTCCTGACTCTCATCCAGGCTGGAAACTACAGTCACGGTGGTCCCCTTTCTCAGACACACACACCCTCTGGCCCCAAGGGGTGTTGGCTCTACCTCCACCCGTCTCCAGGGTGCCTACACCACGGTCCTCTTACCACCCCACCAAGATAATCACAGAAGTGTCTCTGGGCTCCGACTCCCCCATATTTGTTCTCCAAAGGAAGTCTTAAGGACAGACATGTACCCACACACAGGAAGTACGTGGTATTGTCACCATCGGGGTGACATCCGTCCTAGCTGCCTCTCTGCTCCTCTACTGTTCGAGGTCTTCCCTGGACTACAGTTTTGGCCAGATCCAGTCAGGTCTCAGCCCAGCATGGCCCCTCCAGGCTACCTCCTGTTCCTGCTTCTGCTCCCAGGTGAAGCCAGTGGTCAGGGGTTGAGGGACAGAAAGGCTGCCATCTGATGTCAGCTGTTCTCCCTGTGCCCCTGGGTCCTTGGGGGGTTGGGCATGGGATTCTGGAGCCCTGCTGAGTCACTCCTATTTCCCTTTTCTGGTCTCTGTGCCTGAGCTCTCCTTCCAGTTCACCTCTCCGCCGTGGAGCTCAGTTAGGTCTTGAGTGTAGCGAGGATTTTGGGGTTCTTTAAAAACTTAGGTTATGTGAATGTTTTTGTTTTAAGCTCGGGTGTGGGATATGGGGATGTTTAAGATTGTCCTTGGCAGGTAACTATGGCTTGTGCTGTGCTTCTGTCCGCTGAAGGCAGTTTGCTTTTGGAATTCTGGGGAGTCTTGAGAGACTTAAAGAGGCCAGAACCACCGGGGGTTGCAGTGGCGGCCTGCTGCTTTTGCTGGGTTGCCGGTTGGAGACATCCTAAGGACTTGTCCCTAGAACTTGACACCCCTAACCAGCAGGAAGTAATCTAAAGAGGTCTACACCCCTCTTCCCTTCTAATCTTCTTTCTTGCCTACCTAGTGCTGGGGGAAGCTGAAGGGACTGGGGTGGAGAAGGGTGCTAGGAAAAACATCCCAATAAAGCATGGAGAAAGCAATCAGCCCCTAGTGATCCAGCAAACAGCCAATGCAGTGGTAGTGGGGGCAGCCACAGCTTCTAGGGCTCTGGCATTTTCCCACCCTCTCAGGAGTCCCCAGAATTCCAAAAGTAAACTATGTTCAGCAGGCAGAATCCCGCCCCCAGCCAGAGCAGGAGACAAATCACAGTCAGCTGCTGTAACAAAACATAATCACATAACATAATTAGTTTTTTAAACAAGCCAAAATTCGCACTATACTCAAATACCCCCCTGGCCTATGCCTGGGTGTTGGGGTCTGCTCCCCCCGCCCCGCCCTCGTACTCGCCACCCCCATCCACCTTCTCGGGTCTTTTCACAGTGGCCGCAAGTCAGACGTCCGCAGGTGAGGAATGAAAGAAGTCTTTGCCCGTGTAACTCCAGCAGCGCCTGCAACCCTGAAGTCGGTCCCTCAGCACACCCCTGGCTCCTGACGTTCCTAATCCCGCCCTTTCCAGGGTCCATATTGACTCTTAACCACCCAGTTGAAGCGATGGGGACCATGAGACTCTCTGTAACAGAGTCTCCCGTGTGCCCAGGGCACAAAGAATCCCAAAGAATCTGGGACATTCCCCTACCCCACCCCCTGTCTCCGGCATCTACAGGGAATCCGACGGGGTGGGATGGGGGTGGGGCGGGGAAGGGCTCCCGGTGAGCGAATCACATCGTTTGGGAGTCAGAAGTCTCAGCTGCCTGCTTGTCTGGGCTCTAACCCCCCCTCCACACCTCCCCCCCCCCCCCCCCGCTCTCCTCCCCAGGTTTCTGCTCCGGATGTGGGTCTCTGTCCCTGCCACTCCTGGCAGGCCTGGTGGCCGCAGATGCGGTAATGTCACTCCTAATCGTGGGGGTGGTGTTTGTATGTATGCGCCCACACAGCAGACCTGCCCAAGGTGAGCCAACACTTGGGCGGGGCCTGAAGAGTAGGTCCCCTAGCAGTCCCTAGGGAAGAAGGGGGTCCCACGAAGGCGGTCCCGGGGAAGCCCTGGAGGAGGTGTCTGGGGAACCCCTGAGGAAGTTCCCTGCTGAGGCAGGGGGTCTCCCAAGAAGGTGGAGATGTGGGAAGAGTGCTGGGTGGTCAGGCTTCATGGTTTCTCTACTCCACCCACCAGAAGATGGTAGAGTTTACATCAACATGCCTGGCAGAGGTTGACGGCGGCACCTTCCACTTTAGTCTTCTGGCCCTCTCATCCTGGATCGCGTGGGGGTGGGGCGGGGTGCATGGGAACGCACTTCTTCAGGACTGGAATAAAGTGATTCTAATACCTCTAGACTTGTTCTTCCCAAAGAGTGACTGCCTCCCAGGCGACACTTTCTTGATTTAAGGCCGTTCTTGTGGGGTGGGGGAGACCCCACTGTAACCCAATGCCTCAGCCCAGTCTAGCATGACTCAGTCATTGTTTTCGATCCGTCTTTTATTGGGGGACAGAAATGTGGGGCTGTATTCCAGCGGGAGTCCTGATCCCAGGGAGGGCTTGTTGAGTAGGGCATCGGGAATGACTGGATCCAGGCATCAGGTTGCTGATGGGCATAGGGTGGGCTCATCTGTAATACTGCCTCTGGGTGTTGAGATCACTGTATACTTCTGGCCTCTGACCCTGAAGCTCCTAAAAAATATAAATAAATAAATAAATAAATAAATAAATAAATAAAAAGATGGAGGCCATTCATTGGAGGGGGCCCAGTAAAAACAAATTTAGCTTCCTAATGACCTTCAAGGTCTCTGGCAACTTTTTCAAACTTAAAACCATGAAAACGTCCAGATTTTATTCAGTGCACTCAGCATTCCCCTGGCTTCTCTGCCCGGACATTATGTGCTAACCCCAGGACCTTTGCACGTGCAATTCCCGCCGCCTGGAGCACCAAAATCATAGATCTTCAACCTGCTCACCCTTTGAGTGTTGGACATGCCTCAGTTTCCCCATCTTTAGTTTCTTTCCTATCCTACCATCATACTGGCTTACACCAATCTCTTCATAATGTCACCCCAGATGATTTTGTTAAGTTGCTTCAAATAAGCTTCTCCAATTGGGAGGCTGTGTTGATCCATATAGGCCTCAACCAAGCCACCGAAGGATAAATAAATCAGGCTGACATTTACCCTAATGTTTCCTGGCTCTAAGAGACTGGATGGCCCAGGGTCTTCTGAGTATCAGATGGCCAATATTGAGATAGTTTTTGTTTTGTTTTTGTTGGGAGGCAGGGTTTCTTTGCATAGCCCTGACCGCCCAGGAGCTCACACTGTAGATCGGGCTGGCATCAAATTCACAGAGATCTGCCTGATTAAAGGCATGGGCCACTACCGCCCCACACCAAACTCAAATCAAGAATCAAGAGATTCCTACACTTTTCAAAGAAAACTTTACTCCAGCAAGGAGTCAATCAAATGGGCCAAACAGGGAGCGAGGTAGATTTCCAGAGAGGGGGGTCACAGAGTAGGTGTCTGTGACTCCAAGGAGCAGACTCTGAGAGCACATTCCAGAGAGCCTGGGTGTGCTTCCCTAGATCAGGAGTTTCATAGCTTCCCCCATATCCCAAAGGTTAGGAAGGAGTCTTAAGGCTGGTGAGATGGCTCAGTGGGCAAAGCACTTGCTGCCAAGCCTACCAACCAGAATTAAGAGTTCGGAGATCCACAGGTGGAAGGAGAGACAGGCTGTCTTCTGACTCCCACATGGCTGCCAAAGCATACGCACCCCTACCTGCTTTACATACACCCATAAATAAATAATAAAGTCAGTGCAATTTTTAAAATAAGGTAAAGATAGGATTTGATGTCCTCCTATAATCTGTCTACACGCACGCGCGCGCACGCTCGCGCACCCACACCCACACCCACACACACACACACACACACACACACAGAGAGAAATAGAATCTTGACAAGAGACTCATTTGAAACAGAGCATAAAAGTCATGGTTGACCATTGAATATGTTTCACAGATGTGCGTTTGCCTTCAAGATTGGGGGAGCTCCTGAGGAAGGGACCTTAAGGTTCTGGGAAGGGTTTTGTGTGTGTGTGTGTGTGTGTGTGTGTGTGTGTGTGTATTGTATGGGTGTGTCTGTGTGTATGTGTGGGTGTGTATGTGTCTCTGTGTATTTGTGTGTGTGTGTCTGTCTGTGTGTATGTGTCTATGTGTGGGTGTGTATGTGTCTCTGTGTATTTGTGTGTGTGTGTGTGTGCCTGTGTTGGGGGAAGCTAGAATGGGGCAGGATCAAGGGTGGAGAAGAACTTGGCATTCTTACCTGATAAGGCGACTCAGTCTCAGCCATGTGCTGTTTCCGGGCCCCTGTAGAAGGACAGAGAGTGGCGTAGGATGTAAAGATGGACTAAGCTGTGAATCGGGTCTACTTTTTGTTCTTAAACCAGCTCTTCTGAGCAACTGGAGAGATGGCTCAGCAGTGAAAAGCAGATCCTGCTCTTGCAAGGGACCCAAGCTCAATTCCCAGCATCCACACGCATGGATGGATCACTTGTAACTCCAGTTCCAGGGCACCTGGTGGCATCTTCTGGCCTTTGTGGACACTATACTCAAATGTGCATGCACACACAAGCACACACACTGAAATATATATATATATATATGAGGGGGGAAAAAAACCAGAACCTCCCCCCAGCCCTTCTGGCCTGAAACTCGGGTTGGTAGAGAGCATCTTCTGTACAAATGCAAGCATTTGGAGCCTCAGCATTAAGGAAAGAAACACAAACAATAATAACAAGCCACCCCTCCCATCCCCAGCCCTCGTGATATTTGTGACCTTGAAGCCTTCACCTTGTCCACCTCCCATCAGGCCGGGTCTCAAAGTGCCCCCAGACGAGTCCCCTCCAGCCCTACTCACCGTCTGTGGTCCCTCGGCCTCGAGAGACCAGGCGGCCCAAAGAGTACACCGCCAGGGCAATGAGCAGAGTCAGCACCAAGTCACCCAGCACAATCCCAGCCAGTACGCCCGGGCTCACGGAAGAACATTCGCATCGTGGGAAAGTGTCTCAGGAACAGGACGAGGGGGACACAGGTTAACAATCAGGGCTTGGAGTTAGCAGGGAGAGCAACAGAAGGAAAAGGAGTGGAGGTCTTTGAGAGGAAGAGAGAAAGACCGGGGGTGTTATGGCTTACCACTCTGGGCCTGTACGGGATGTAATCCTAAGGAAGAAAAAAAAAGATATACAGAGAGAGTTGGAGGCAGAGAATAGAAAGGTTGAGGTTAGCCTCAACTACATAGCAAATTAGAAGCTAGCCTTGGCTATATGAGAGATTCTATATTCAAAAGGAGACACGGACAGTGGATGTAGACGCTGGAGAAGGTAAGAAAGGGCTCACCTCACAGCACCCAGTGGGGCTAATGTAGATCAACGTGTGATATATCTGAGAATTTCAATCCCTCCCCCCCACTGATTCTACCAGGTTCTAAATCTTGGGGCCTCTAGCTCAGGGAGAGACCCACAGAACCTTCTTCCTGCCAGCCTTCCCCTTTGTCTGCGCTGTCCCTTCCTGCTCTCTGCCCAGCGCTGGCCCCTACGTGAGCTGAGGACATAGGAGGCAGCCACAGAAGCCCCCGACTCACCTCCCACAGTCAAGAGAACGGGAAGGAACAGAAGGCACCAGGAGGGCTCCGGGGCCCCCATGGTGGCCAGATGTGCACTGGACACCACAGTCCAGGGGCTGGTGGGACCTGGTGTGACGTCCAACCAAGTGAAGGAGGAAGTGTGATATGTGGTGGCAGCAGGAGGAGGGGACAGCAGCAGGGGGGAGGGACAGACGGATTGACATGGCAGCAGGAAGGATGCAGGCCAGGGAGCTGTGCCACCGTCTTAATGGGCTGAGCAAGAAGGACAAGAGATACGCACAGCAGTTCTCTTCATCTTCAGACAGAGGGCAAATCTTGTAACGGGCTGGAGCGATGGCTCAGCGGTGAAGAACACTGACTGTTCTTCCAGAGGTCCTGAGTTCAAATCCCAGCAACCACATGGTGGCTCACAACCTTCTGTAATGAGATCTGATGCCCTCTTCTGGTGTGTCTGAAGACAGCTACAGGGTACTCATATAAAATAAATAAATCTTTTTTTTTTTTTTTAAAAATCTTGTAACAGGAGGGACTGTGGGTGTTAATAACTGAAGTCAGCTCAGCCTCTTCTTGGCTGGGCAACCTTGAGCGAGTCGCTTAGCCTCTCTGAGCCTCCATTTCTTCATCTACAAGACTGAGAATAAAATCAGACTTTCCTTGCAGGGTTGCGGGGTCTCAGCCAACTGACGTCACTAGAGCAGGGTCTGACACACAATAGTCTTATAAATATCAGCTGTAGCTGTTGTTCAATATCTACACTCTTGTCGTGGTCGCAGGCTATTGAGGAGAGAGTCACAGGCAGGAGCGTTCCAGACAGTACTCCCAAGTGTTAAGTCAGAGTCCTCAAAGTATTCACCAGGGGTTGATGCCTTTCTCCCATTTTACAAAGAGGTAAAGACACTTGCCCACAGCCACACAGCAGAGAAAGAGGGTGCGAACTCATATCACAGATGTGTATACCACAGAGACAGAGCTTGGCAGGAGGTAGGTGGTGGCCACGAGGTGACTTTTGGGCTGGGCTGGGCTGGGCTACACTGGGGTGGGGGAACAGCTGGGAGTCAGGACAGAGGGGAGCTTGTGGCGGAGGAGGTTGGGACTATTTTAGTCCACAGTGGGAGCCTAAGTGAGGACGGGAGAAGGAGGAACCTGAGGTTGGAGCCCTTAGGCAAGAGCCAGATGCAGGAAGCCTCCCCCCCTCCACTGCATGTCACGTCCTGTAGCACCCTGGGTGCGAGAGAAAGGGGAAGCCAGATGGTGGTCATGGGGCAGAAGCTAATGCCACTCTGGGAGGAAGAGACTCTAGAACCGGGCGTGGGGGAGGTGTCTCTGATGGTCATAGCCACTACTGCCCCGGGGTCAAGCTGAGTCTGGTTCCTAAAGAATCCAAAAGTTTCTTTCTAAAGTCTAGAGCTGGAGGTTGGAAAAGTGCCCCCACCCCAGGGACAGAGTAGACCTCTTACAACAAGCCTGAGCTAGCCTGAGCTAAGTCAGGGAAGGACCGTTGTGTGGCCATGGAAAGGAGGGACCTGACCTTCTGAGGGGTCAAGGTTCCCTCTGCCCATGAGCAGAAGCAAAGCGTGGGGACCTGAACCGGAGGACACAAGTATCTCCGCAGGACTTTGTGAGGATCATCAGAACTCTGCCTGACACATTGTAGGCTTTTTGTGGGATGCTAATTACTCTCCTTTTTAAAAAGATTTATTTATTTATTATATATAATAAGTACACTGTCTCTGTCTTCAGACACACCAGAAGAGGGTATCAGATCCCATTACAGATGGCTGTGAGCCACCATGTGGGTGCTGGGAATTGAACTCAGGACCTCTGGAAGAGCAGGCAGTGCTCTTAAACCACTGAGCCATCTCTCCAGCCCTGGTTTCCTTTTTCTAAATCTTTCTCCAATTTTCCAGCTTCCTGGCATGAGCCTTCTGACCCCCTCCTCCAACCCCAGCCACAGCTGTCCTTTCTCCAGAACACATGCAATAGAACAGCCAAGCTACCAGGGCACTATCCAGAGCAAATGTGGTCTATAGGAGGAGGGATTGGGCTTTGCTTGGAGCTCTGGTGTCCTCTTTAGTTGCTAAGACGTGGGGAGTTTGAGGGGTTCCAAAGGAGAGGTGTTGGTAGAAATTTGTGGGATTTAAGCCAAGGTCAGGCTGAGCCTTGAGTGTGTGCCTCAGGGTGTGTGGCCAGAGGACAAACTACTCAGGTGTCATCTTGCGGATTATTTACCTTTTCTTTTACTGGTCTGAAAAAGATCAAGTAGACCAGGCTGGACCCCCCTTCCAGGAATCCTTGCAACTCTGTCACCTCGGTTATGAGATTACAGTCCTAGTCTTTTCTCTTACATGGGGCCAGCACTTTGCCAACTGAGCGACCTTTCCAGACCCAAGGACACATTGTTTCCGGACCAAAGGACTGATCATCCATCCATCCATCCATCCACCCATCCATCCATCCATCCCTCTATCCATTCATCCACCCACCTGTTTGTCCATCCATCCATCCACTAACCCACCCATTCACTCACCCATCCATCCATCCATCCATCTAAACTGCTTTTCTTTTTTTTCAGATTTATTTTATTTTTATGTATATGTGTGAATGCCTAAATCTACATGCATGCCTGGTGCCCTCAGAGACCAGAAGAGGCCATCAGATCCCCTGAAACTGGAATTGGAGTTACTGAGCTGCCCCGTGGGAACAGGGAACCAAGTGAGGCTTAGCCACAGGGCCATCTTTACAGCCTGCTTCTCGCTCTCCCCCTCCCTCTCCTCTTTCCCCTCCCCTACCCTCTCCCTCTCTCTCTTCCTCCCCCCTTCCCTTCCCTCTTTCTCTCCTTCTCCTCCTCCCCTTCCCTCTCTCTCCCCCTCCTTTTCCCCCTCCCCTTCCCTCTTCCCCTCTCTCTTCCCCTCCCTCTCCATTTCCCCCCTCTCCCTTCTTCTCCCTCTCTCTCTTCCTCCCCCCTTCCCTTCCCTCTTTCTCTCTCTCCCTCTCCTCCTCCCCCTCCCTCTCTCTCCCCTCCTTCTCCCCCTCTCCTTCCCTCTTCCCCTCTCTCTTCCCCTCCCTCTCCATTTCCTCCCTCTCCCTCCCTCTCCCTCTCTCTTTCTCTCTCTCCCTCTTCCTACCTCCCCTCTCTGAGACATAGTCATGCCATGTAGCTCAGGATGGCCCAGGTCTCTGTAACTCAGCTGGCCTTGAGCCCACAATCCTCATGTTTTAACCTCCCATGTGCCAGTGTTAAAGGCATGAACCACCAGGACCAGCTCAAAAGTGACATCTTGCAATATCTTTACAACTCATACAGCTGCACAGGCCCAAGCCACAGAAAGCAAACCTCCACTGGTCTCTGGGCCAGAGGGTGGGCAGGTTCTATCTTTGGGTGAAGAAAGATGTGGTGAGAGATGTCTTCTGATGGGCTGGGTCCTGTTGCAGAAAGATGGACTGAGGTCTATAAGATAACCAGCCTCTCCAGGAAGCGGGCCAAGAGCTGTGGAAGGTAAAAGCCCACAGTCCCAGAACCCCAGTACCCTGTTGGGTCTGTGGCTGCCACAATCTACCTGCCCCATAGCAGCCCTGTGAAGCTTTGAAAAACAGAAGAAGAAAAAAGCCTACAGGTGTAGCTCAGTGGTAAAGTGCTTGTTAAATATGTTCAAGGCCCAAGAGCCTGTCTCTAGCACTGAAGAAAAGAACTGGGGAAGAGGGGGAAGAAGAGAGAGAGGAGGGAGAGGAGGGAGAGGAGGGAGAGGAGGAAGAGGAGGGAAAGGAGGAGAAGGAAGACAAGGAGGAGGGAGAGGAGGGAGAGGAGGAAGAGGAGGAGGGAGAAGACAAGGAGGAGGAAGAGGAGGGAGAGGAGGAGGAGGAAGACAAGGAGGAGGGAGAGGAGGGAGAGGAGGGAGAGGAGAAAGAGGAGGGAAAGGAGGAGAAGGAAGAGGAGGAGGGAGAAGACAAGGAGGAGAAAGAGGAGGGAGAGGAGGAGGAGGAAGACAAGGAGGAGGGAGAGGAGGAAGAGGAGGGAGAGAAGGAAGAGAAGGGAGAGGAGGAAGAGGAGGGAAAGGAGGAGGAGGAAGACAAGGAGGAGGGAGAGGAGGGAGAGGAGGAGGAGAAAGACAAGGAGGAGGGAGAGGAGGAAGAGGAGGAGGAGAAAGACAAGGAGGAGGGAGAGGAGGAAGAGGAGGAGGGGGAAGGCAAGAAGGAGGGAGAGGAGGAAGATGAGGAGGGAGAAGACAAGGAGGAGGAAGAGGAGGGAGAGGAGGAAAACAAAAAAGAGGGAGAGGAGGAGGAAGACAAGGAGGAGGGAGAGGAGGAAGAGGAGGGAGGGGAAGAAGATGAGGAGGGGGAAGACAAGGAGGAGGGAGAGGAGGAAGAGGAGGAGGAGGAAGGCAAGGAAAAGGAGGAATAGGAGGAGGGGGAAGGCAAGGAGGAGGGAGAGGAGGAAGATGAGAAGTGGGAAGGCAAGGAGGAGGGAGAGGAGGAAGAGGAGGAGGAGGAAGACAAGGAGGAGGGAGAGAACGAGGGGAGGAAGAAGAGGAGGAGGGGGAAGAAGAAGGAGGAAGAGAAGAAAACCCCATTTTCTTTTGCATGTATCCCATGATGGCCTTGAGTCCATTATGTAGTCAACATGATTTTGATCTCTCTGATCCTTTTATCTCTGTCTCTTGAATACCAGGGTCACCAGCATGCACCACAGTGCTTACACACTGGTTTGCTTTCTTTTTTGAGTCAACTTCTCAACCTACACAGCCTCGAACGTAGCCTGACCGTCCCGTGGCTGCTTCTGGCTCCAGGAGTGAAGCCGGCCTTCACCTGAGTGGCCAAGAGGGTTAGTTGGTTGTGTGGCTTGCTTTTAGGTTTTTCGAGACAGATTTCTCTGTGTAGCTCTGACTGTCCTGGAACGTGCTGTGTAGACCCGGCTGGCCTCGAACCTCCCAAGTGCTAGGATTAAAGGCAGGTGCCACCACCAACGGCAAGACTTTCTCTTTTTAGCAGACACTTCTGCAAAGGGGAGGGACTGATGGCCAGTCAGCAGGAGGCGAACACCAACATCATTAGTCACTGGAGAAATACAAGAGAGCTCAGCAAAGCACCACAGCACCCCAGTGGAGAGGCTGATCCACTCAGTGGCAGCCAAGATGTGGAACTGGACGTCTCAGGCTGGCAGGAATCAAACAGAGCCAACACTCGGGGGACAGGGATGGCCTCCCCAGCCATCCTGAAATCCCATACTGCTTACCCAAGAGAAAGAAAACCAGAAGGTCACATGGCGTGCAGAGTCAAGTGGGCACCAGAGCAAGCACTTATAGTCCAAGAAGGCAGAGGAGGGCGGATTGAGCGTTTGGCCCCAGTGTGGGTTACACAGGGAGACTTTGCCTCAACAGAGAATGGGAGCAAGAGTCACCAAAGACCCTAGTGATGAGATGTCACAGGTCTACAGTCACCAAGCCTTGTACTACTCACTGGGTGAGGTGGAGTGGACCTCAAGGATCAAAGACAGGAGGCTCAGGAGTTCAAGGTTACCCTCTGCTACCTTGCAAACTTCAGGCCAGCCACAAGACGAGGTCTCAAGACAAACAACAGGCCAGTAGTTCAAAAAGCCATGTCAAGGGCCTAGAGAGATGGCTCAGCTCTAGCTAAGAGCACACAAGGAGCCCATGTTTGTTCCTTGCACCTACCCCTGACAGCTCACAGCTGCCTGCAGCTCCAGCTGCAGGGATCCCATGCCCTCTTCTGGCCTTCGAAATACACACACGCATGAAGTGGAGACTTCAGGGTTCTTGGAGAAGTTATGTCAAATGGTGGTTTGCTGGGGCACACAGGTGGAAGGATGTTCTGATATAGCGAACACGTGAAAGGACCCGGATGAAGGACTTGTAAATCTGACCCCACAGACAGTGGCAGACAGCACGGTTTGCTCCGCCTCGCCATTCTTCACTAACAACGCACGCGTATTGGTTCGCCTTACGTGTCAATGCTGAGCTCCGCGGTAATGCCCTCATTGAGAGAAGCGCTCCCAAGAACTGCTCATGAGGTCCCTGCAGGCGCTTGCTGCTTAGGCCTGTTGGTAGAACAGCTGCCTGCGGTCGGCCTGCCCAGAGGGCGGGTCTGCCGCTGCTGAGCTGTATTTGGCGTTTGCTACGGGATCGAACTGCGGCCCAAGATCGAGTTCACCCCCAAAGAACTCTTGCTCAACAGGTCCACTTCCCACACATCCGGATAACTTTTCTCTTCCACAACCTCTGCTGGGTGGTGGGCTAGAGGAGAGGTTGAACCCTTATAAAAGTAGGTGACAAAAAAAAAAAAGTACACCCACAGATACACGTATAGATACATAATTAGAACATAAAAATAAGCCTAAAAAAAAAAAAAAAAAAAAAAAAAAAGCCTTGCAGAGAACTAGAAGCCATAAGAAACAGAGGAAATGCAAAAAAAAAAAAAAAAAAAAAAAAGCAATTCTAGAAACAAAAAGTACAATATCAAAATTAAAATTCAATGGATATATTTAACAGAAATGAAATCTTTTTTTTAAAAAAAGGCTAGTCTAGAAATCAGTAGAGATAAAAATATGAAAGCGACACAGGATAAAAGAGCATGTCTACCTTTTTTTTTTCCTTTCTTTTTCTTTTTTTTTTTATAGCTCCAGAAGAAGGAGATACCTACAATATTCAAATAGATCACAGTCAAGTTACAGCAAGATGAGAAAGCTGCAAAGCCAGGTATGGGTTACCCCTCCCCCCATGAATTCTTCACCACGGAAGCCCCTGAGGCTACCCCAAAACAATTACAGGCTATTACCATTGCTCCAGATTGACCATCAGAACTGTATGACAAGACCCTGCCCTGCTGCTGAAGACACCACACACTTTGGTTGCAGGACAGAGAGAGACCAGGTTAGAATGGAGTTGGAGGCCCCCCCTGCTGGCTTGCTTTCATCACGCTGTGTTATAGGCTGTTGGGACAGAGGGGTCTCACTCAGCTGTGGGTCCCGCATGCTATACTACAGACCCGCCAGACAAAATGTGCCGCAGGTGCAACGGTGGCACACATGTTATGTGAGTCACCAACTTCTTCTGATTAGATCTGGTACCCACTCCATGGTGGGGGAGGGGGCATGCACACTATAAAACCTGTTCAAAATCAGTAGAGGTCATAGGCTGTGGGAAGTCAGGCACTGTTGTTGTTTTGCTAAGTGAGCTTTATGTGCCCATCAAATTCCCTTCTAGGTCACGATGTCTATGCCCACAAATTGGGGGTGGGAGTACCTTCCCTTTTGTAGTGGGCTATAGGTTATTGAGGAGACTCATAACTGATCAAAGTGTTCAGAATAAGTTGACTGCTGAGTTTTCAGCCTGTATTACCCTGTCTACGCTCAGAGACCTTTCCTGAAGAGGGAGTGGAAGGGATGGAGCCTCTGAGGGAAGGGTCTTGCTGAACTCTTGAACTCTCAGCTGCTTTGATTACCTGCACAGGACTTGTACAATATTTGGCCCCAGACAGCATTCTCTTCTGAAAGAGAGAGGGATCAGGAGACTCCACCCCTCCTTGAGAATCTAAGGGCAGTTAACAGTTGCTGGGAAAAAAAGAGCTATTTTCTTTAGTGTTGTAACGTCTGGTAAGATGCCTGTACTCCTGTAAATAACTCCTCACCCAGGCTCCTGTGAGTAACCCTAATTAAACTCGTCAGGGAGGTAGGGGTGGGGGGGGGGAGAAGGAGAAGTGGAGAAGGAGGGAAGAAGGAAGAGGTAGGAAGAGAGATGTCTCAGTGGCTAAGAGCACCTGTTGCTCTTACAGAGGACCTGGGTTTGATTCCCAGAAACACACAATAAGCTACAATCATCTGGTAACTCTAGTCTGTCTGTAACATCAACACCCTCTTCAGGTCTCTTCAGGCATCAGGCACATGTGTACATGTACACAAACTACACACACACACACAGGAAAAGCATGCATACATGGAAAATAAAATCTTTATTATTTTTCTTTTGGTTTCTTTGAGGCAAGGTCTCTCTACATACACCCAACTATACCTATCTATTCTGGAGTTCCCTGTGTAGACCAGGCTGGCCTGGAATTTACAGAGATCTTCCTGCCTCTGCCTTCAAGTACTGGGGTTAAGGTTGTGCACCACCATGCTCTGCCAAAATCTTAAGAAGAAGAAGAAGAAGAAGAAGAAGAAGAAGAAGAAGAAGAAGAAGAAGAAGAAGAAGAAGAAGAAGAAGAAGAAGAAGAAAAAGAAGAAGAAAGAAGAAGAAGAAGAAAAAGGAGAAGAAGAAGAAGAAGAAGAAGAAGAAGAAGAAGAAGAACTAGCTGGGGGGAGGGGTCAACAGGAGTGGGAGGAGGCAAGAGAGAATGGGCTGAATACCATCAGATAAACACATATGAAAATATCACGTGATCCATGGTTTTATTAATACATCTAATTAAAAACTACTATTTTTAATTATTTTATGTGTGTGGGGATCTTGTCTGTGTGTATGTCTGTGCACATGTGAGTGCCTAGTGCCCACAAAGGTGATGGAAAGGTCATTGGATCCCCTGGAATAAGAGTTAGAGGCATTTGTGAGCCACCATGTGGGTGCTGGGAATTGAACCCAGGTCCTTTGGAAGAGCAGCCGGTGCTCTTAACCACGGAGCCATTTCTCCAGCCACTAAAATGTTTTATTTTTACATGTATGTAATCTGTATATGGCCTTGGGCACTTGAATGCAGTAATTCCAGAGGTCAGACGGTTCCCCTAGAGCTGGGTTGTCAAGCAATTGTGAGCCTTGTGACCCCCCAACATGGGTGCTAGGAACTGAACCTGGATCCTCTTTGAGAACGTAAGTAGGCTTTTAACTGCTGAGCCAACTCTCCAGTAAAAAAAAAAAAAAAAAAAAAATATATATATATATATATATATATATATATATATATATATATATATATATATTTATAAACTCTATAATAAAGGTTTTCAATAATCAGTATAAGCTTGGTGAAATATTGAAAACCAATTAATGTAAATCAGAACATTATCGGCATAATGAGAGGGAATCATAGGCTTTACCTCAACAGATGTGAAAAGTAAAAGGGTCAGATGGATTCAACATCCACTTGCAATTAAAGTTCCGAGCAAATAGGCTGAGCTCAGTTGACAGAGGGGCTTGCCCAGCATGCACAAAGTCCTGGGTTTGATTCCCAGCACCGCATGAAAATGATCGTGACAGCAAATGCCTGCAAGCCCAGCAGTCTGGAGACAGGAAGAGGAGGGTCATTTGACACCGTGAGTTTGTGTCCGAGTCCAGCCCAGGACACTTGAGACCCTGCTTCAAAAATAATACCAACAAAGAGAGAACAGATATGAACCTCTTAACTTGATTAGTATTCTGAGAACCATAGCTTACCCTGCCGTGCAAACACCAAGGCATTTAATGGCTCAATCCTAACCTTTTTCTTCTAAGAATCCGAGTGAGGTCTGTGTTCGTTGATTTTTATCCCGAACACTGTGAGGTTGCCGTTAAGCAAGATGGTGAAGGTAGGAGCTAGAGAGATGGCTCGGGGGTTAAGAGCACTGGCTGCTCTTGCAGAGGACCTGAGTTCAAATCCCAGCAACCACATGGTGGCTCACAACTGTCTGTAACTTCAGTCCCAGGGGGTCCTTTACCCTCTTCTGGCTCCCACGCATGTGATGCACAGACAAAATACCCCCACACACAAAATAAAAAATAAAAACAGGTGAAAGTTATCAGTATCATTATTCTGAGATGATAAGGTTTGGGTTATAGAAGAACTTACAGTAGGCTCAGTCGACTAACTTCTTAAAAATTCATAGCAGAATTTAGGTAGGTTAATGAAATTCAGAAATCAATACATAAAAATCAATTTTATTGCTATGTACTGGCCACAAACCAAACAAAAACTAAGAAAAATAACCACTTATATGACTATAAATGGTCAAATATCTAGCTATAAATCTAATAAACCAGATGAAAAGCCTGTGCAAAGAAACTTTATTAAGAAAGACTTTTAAAATTAAAAACCCTAAATAAATAGTATGATATATCATTTTATCGGGTTGATGTCAGTTTCAATCTGTGTACTTGGTGCCTTTGTAGCCCAAATGAAAAACTCTTCCCCTCTCTCTTTGGAACTTGTCTTTTACACAGAGACACAGAGGCAAGGGAAACAAAGATACTCTGAAGGAAGAACAAGGCAAGGAGGTCTCACACTGCTGATATCAAGACCTTTTGGAGGGCTGGGAAGAGGGCTCCTTGGGCAAAAACAAAACAAACAAAAAAAACCCACAGCATGCAAGCATGAAGACCAGAGTTCGGATCCCCTCTCATGTAAAGCCAGAGGTAGGTTGTATCACTGTATCACTGATCCCAGATCTTCTGTGGAGGCATGGAAGACAGACACAAGAGTCCCCGAAGTCTGAAGACAAGAAAGTCGGAGAAAGGCTGGAGAAACTGCTCAGCCCATGCACTGCCTGTGTGGAAGACCAGCGTTCAGGTCCCAGGATCCACATCAGTGGTGGTATGTGCTCTTAACCGCTGGACCACCTGGAAAATCAAGTTTTGGTCTACAAGGCAAGTTTCAGGACAGCTAGGGCTAGCACAGATCCTGCCTTAGGAAAAGAAAAGAAAAAAAAAAGAAAAAAAGAAAAAGAAAAGTTGAAAAGAAAGAGAAAAAAATTGAGATTGCTAGGAGCTGGGGAGATAGTTCAGCAGGAAAGGGCTCTTATTGCTAAAGCGCGGACAACTGGAGTCCACGCTTCAAGGCTCACACGGAGTGGAAGAGAACTGACTCCCCGTGGTTTTCTGACCTCTGCGTGCACACTCCCGTGAGCCCTCAGGTGCTTACTAGCGCTCTACCCCGAAATAAATAAATATTTTACAATAATGTAGTAAGTGTAATCTTTCAAATGATTTCTATGCTGTCCAGGGTTATATACATGCCTACAATCCCAGCAGAGGCAGGAGGATTGCTATGAGGAGTTTGAGACCAGCCTGGGCTCTGTAGTGAAACTGCGTCTCAAAAAAACAAACGGCCAGGAGTTGACAGTCGTCGAAGGGGCGGGGAGCCCATGGCAGTCCCACTTCTGGACGCTAGGCAAGTGCTCTACCACTGAATCACGTTTTCCAGTCATCCTGTGATTTCTACTTTTATTTCTTCAGGCAAGCTATCACTGTGTGAGCCTGGGACTCTCTGTGTCGACACAGCCGCCCTCAAACTCACAGAGCTCCGCCTGCCTCCGTCTTGTGCGCTGGGGGCCGGGACTCAACCCTAGGGCTTTGTGCACGCTACATACACACTCTGTCGACTGAGCGGCCCCCCAAACTTGATTTTCCAGGTGGTCCAGCAGTTAGGAGCACGTACCGCCCTGCAGGGGGGCTGAGTTCAGCCCCCACGTCAGGAGGCCTATGAACTCCATTTCCCAGAATTCAGCACTTTCCTTTTGAATCCTGGGACACTCGCACGCCTGCACATACAGCCACAGAGACACACATACGTGTGACTGAAAATGATAGAAATAAGTATTCTAATCCCAGTGCGTATTATTCAAATGCTGCACACAAAGGAAGTACGAATTTCAATGATTTTAAAAAGGAGCTTGACTTCCGTGAGAAACAGAACTACTCCCCGCCCTCCCTTTTACCCCTGCAGGTGAACTGTGTGGTCTGATAACATCAGGTGTGAAAGGCGCAAAGACAGAACAGCCACAAAAGGCTGAAGAACATCAGTAGCTTAGCACGTGTGTGAGTGTATGTGCATTCGCACAGGTGTGTGTGTGCACTTACAAGTGTGTACATGTATGTATGTGTATATGCACTGATGCATGTGTGTATGCACATGTGTACATGTGTGTGCACTCACCCATGTGTGTTTGTGTGTGCATATGCCCTCATGCAGGTGTGTGCATGTGTGTGCATGTACACTCATGCATGTATGTATGTATGTGTGTGTACGTGAGTGTATGTGTGTGCTCACCCATGTGTGCTTGTGTGTGCATGTGCAAGTGTGCATGTGAAAATATGCATGTTATGTACCTGTATATAGGAGTGTTTGTGTGTATGTGTGCACTTATGTATGCATGTGTGTGCAGTGAACATATGTGTAAATGTGTATGTACATATATGTACATGTATATGTGTGCACATGTGTGTTTCTGTGTACATGTGTATATGTGTGTGCACTCATGTGTGTATGTGTATATGTACACTCTCATGTGTGCATGTGTGTATATTTGTGTGTATAAGTATGTGTGTGCATGTGTGTATATTTGTGTGTATAAGTATGTGTACATGTGTGTACACGCATGTGTACATCTGTGTGCATGTATATGTGTGTGTACATGTGTATATGTGTGTGCAGTTATGTGTGTGCACATGCTCCCATGCATGTGGAAGCAGAGGCTGATGTCAGATGTCTCCATCTTATTTTTGATTCTCACTGAGCCTGGCACTTGCCTGGTTAGCAGTTAAGCCACAGAGATCTGTGTTTCCCCACCTGCTCAGCACCACACTCAGGTGTCAGCCTTCCACAGGAAGCAGTTTACTGACTGAGCCATCGCCCCAGCCCCTGCCACTTTCAGAACCGATTTGGCCTTGTGCTTCTGCCCCATCTGTTCCCTAGACAGTCACATTCCGAACATCCAGCCAAATGACCGTCGCAGGACAGTGGGACAAAAGGTGACATAGTCACACAATGGACTCGGCACAGTGAGTGGAATAAAAGGTTCTTTCCCGCAGGTGGGCTTCTCTCAAAGGTGGTGTTGAGTGAGAGAAGAAAATAGGCCAGGAGGGGGCGGCACACACCCTCAATCCCAGCACCCAGAAGACAGGCACATGGATCTCTGTGAGTTCGAGACCAGCCTGGTCTACAGAGTGAGCTTCAGAACAGCCAGAGCTACACAGAGAAACCCTGTCTCAAAAAACCACCACCACCTCTGCTTTGGTTGTTTGGTTTAGGTTTTTGAGACGGCTCTCACTAATTATGAATAGATCCCAGAAGGGCTTCAGACTCTGCGTTGTCCTGCCTGAGTCTCCCTGGTGTGGGCATCACAGGTGTGCCCCGCGTCATCTGCTGAGGGCTGTTCTTGTTGTCGTTTTGTATTTTGTCCCCCAGAGAAATGGTATTAACCGGAAAGTACAGCTTCATCCCCTGTGGCTGTGAGCTGGCCTCTCTGTGTCACATTGGTTCTGTCCTGGAAAGTCACCAGAGAGGAAACCCTTTCTGTCCTTGGGGCAGAATAAATTAAGGCTAAGATTTCATCTCTCAGTTCATCGGTGTCTAGAAAAGCGGTAGATTTAATTGGCCCCACTTTCTCTCTCTCCACTTTCTACATCTGGGATACAGATGTGAGAGCCACCCGACACCAGAGCGGCCAGAGCACACCACGAGGGATGGCAGGGCCACAGAGGGATGCAGACCAGACCCCTGACTCTATGGAGTGCCTATCAGATGCTTCAACTGTTTGCCCTGCAGCTGTCTCTTGTCTATGTGGGGAACTTTCCAAGTGTGTGTGTGTGTGTGTGTGTGTGTGTGTGTCTGTGAGTGTGTCTGTGTGTCTGTGAGTGTGTCTGTGAGTATATATGTGAATGTGTCCGTGAGTGTCTGTAAGTGTATCTGTGAGTATGTCTTTGAGTGTGTCTTTGAGTGTGTCTGTGAGTGTGTCTGTGAGTGTGTCTGTGTGTCTGTGAGTGTGTCTGTGAGTATATGTGGATACCTGGGAAGGGAGGACCTTAACTGAGGAATTACCTCCATCTGATTGGTCTCAGACAGTTCTCAGGTCAGTAATCATAGTCTTGATTAATGATTGATGTGAGAAGGCCCAGCCCACTGTGGGCGGTGCCACCGTCGGGCAGGCGGTGTGTGAGCCTGAGAACAAGCCCACACGCAACTTCCCTCCGTGGGCCCCACTCAGCTCCTACTTGAGTTTCTGCCTCGACCTCCCTTAATCGCAGACTGTGATCTGGACGCATAAGCCAAATAAATCTTTCCCTCCCCAAGTTGCTTTTGGTCTTGGCATTTAGCTCAGCAACAGGATCCAAGCAGGACAAGCAAGGAGGATTGTTTTCTCGGCCAGCATCACCCACCAGCTGGCAGCCCGCTGTAGAGAGGTCCTAAAGGAAGCAGCGCGTCCCTGCTCGCCTCCTCTTCTTTTCCCTGAGTAATCGCCTCTGCTGCCATTTGAGTCCAGCTTCCTCAGCCTCCAGCTCAGACTCAAAGGCAGTGACCCTCCAGGGATCCAAGGCTTCCGGATTAGGACTCCGGAAGCAGCTGACTCCCGGGACTGAGCCGCAACCTGGTTCTTGCCTCTTTTGTGTGGAAATGGCTACCGTTGAATAAATCCCCATTTGGAATGTATTGTATGCATTAAATATATGTAAACACATTCTCTGGGTCCTGTTCTGTGCAGATACGTTGTTTTAAAAATAATACTGTGTTTGGAAACTATCTAATATTTTCATTTTTAAAATGATGCGTGAACACCTTTGAATAAGATCTTTCCTTTTGTGTGGATTGCTCCCAGAGACCGGCTTTCTGAAAACATACAGAATAAAGCAACAGGCGTGCACATTTTAGTCGTTGTCATCTTTCTCTAAAACAGCCCACTCATACACAGCCCTGGGAGCAGGGTCTTACTCCCCTGAGCATCTTTGGGCTATGAGAACCACATCATCAGTGACAAAGGATTAAGTCAGTATCTGTGTAACCATTATTTAGATATCACGGGGGGGGGGTGTCACACTCAATTTTGACCTTTTAGTTTCTGTCTGCGGTTCTCAGCCTTCCTAATGCCATGACCCTTTAACACGGTTCTTCATGTTGCGATGACCCTCCTCCCTTCACACCATAAAAGGATTCCGTTGCTACTTCGTAACAGTCGAGTTGATTCTGTTACGAATCGTTATGTGAATATCCGGCAATCAGGATACCTCATAGGTGACCCCTGCGAAAACTTGAACCCCCTAAGGGGGTCACGACCCACAGGTTGAGAACACCCAGTCTATGTGCCACCACCGCAATCACTATTTGGAATACCTGTACACAGGAGAATTATTTAAATTTCTTTTGTGATCTCCTACATTTGCCCGTTTTTATTTTGGGTTAGTGGGTTTTTTAAAAATGAATTTCACATCAATTTATTAACATCTTCATTACACTTAGGGTGTTAATTATTTTTTTCCCTATCTTGTTTTCCTATTATTTATTGACTTTATATTGTTAAGTGTGTCCTGTTTAGACATTTGGAAGAGTCAACTCTTCAGACAGTTCAACACATCCATCGTCTCCTTAGCGATTCATTCTCTAGCTTTGAAGTACAGGAACTGTTACTCAGAGGTTATTAAATATTTATTTCCTCTTCAGTGCTTTTATTGTGCAATATTCTACCCACATTTTACCCAAGTCCATCTGGAATTTATTTTCATTTATCATGTTAAAATGAAGCTCCAAATTGATACCGTTCTCCCAAATGGCTGAGACATAAATCCAACTGGCGTGACAGTGCATTCTCTTCTGTGCCATATTATCAAGAATGGCTATTCTGACGCTAAAACTGCACTTTAGCCTGTAGGAGATCCATCTTGTTTTGGATGAGATCTTTCTGGTTTCTAAATTTATCTGAGTTTATGGTATGTGTATGAGTGTTTGCCTGCTTGTATGTCTGTCTGTCTGTACACCCTATGTGTGCAGTGTCCATAAAGGCCAGCAGAGGGCATCAGATACCCTGGAACTAGAATTAGATCGTTGTGAGCAGCCATATGGGTGCCAGGAGCTGAATCCTAGTCCTCTCCAAAAGTAAATAGTGCTCTTACCCAATTAACCATCTCTCCAGGCCCTCAATAAAGTCTTGGTGTATCGCTTATGCTGATCTCAAACTCCTGGTCTCGAGCAATCTTCCTCAGTAAAACCAGGACACTCAGCTAGACACAATAGCGCACACCTGTAGTTGTATTTGCTCTAGAGGCTGTCTCAGCACTTGTGTGGCACTGACAGCTGGAGTGGCTGGTAGTGAAAGGATGAATGAATAGATGAGTGGATGGATGAATGGATGGATAGATGAATGGATGGATGGATGGATGGATGGATGGATGAATGGATGGATGGATAGAAGAAGAGATAAATGGATGGATAGATGAAGGAATGGGAAAAACAGCAAATAGACAAAGAGCTATAGCACCTTAGCCTTGATCTGGGTGATGATCATATTCATGTTAAGAAAGACAGTCTTGAAGCTGGAGAGATGGCTCAGTGGTTAAGAGCACCGGCTGCTCTTCCAGAGGTCCTGAGTTCAATTCCCAGCAACCACATGGTGGCTCACAACCATCTGTAATGGGATCTGATGCCCTCTTCTGGTGTGTCTGAAGACAGCCACAGCATATTCATATACACATAAAATTAAAAGGCAGTCTTCCCTTTCTTCTGTAAAGTCCACAGAGAAAGATGAAACAGTTTACTTACCCTGTGTCAGGTGGCCTTTGAAACATTCTGAAACACTCAAAAACCAATGCTTTAAAAGCATCCATGAGCCAGTAAGATGACTCAATAGACCGAGTCATCTGCTCCAAAATTTAAATATTAAAAAAACAGTAGCCATGTTTTTTTTGTTTACTCTCCTGTTGTCTTAGTTAGGGTTTAATTGCTGTGAAGAGACACCATGACCAAGGCAACTCTCTTAAAAAACAACATTTCATTGGAGCTGGCTTACAATTTGAGGTTCAGTCCATTAGCATCATGGTGGCAAGCTTGGTGGCTGCCGACAGGCATGGTGCTGAACAGCTGAGAGTTCTACATCTTGATCCAGAGGCAGCCAAGAGGAGGCTCTGATTCCACCTTGACAGAGCCTGAGCATAGGAGACCTCAAAGCTCACCTTCACAGCGACACACTTCCTCCACCAAGGCCACGCCCCTCCACCAAGGCCACGCCCCTCCACCAAGGCCACGCCCCTCCTCCAATAAGGCCACACCTCCTAATAGTGCCACTCCCTATGGCCAAACATAGTCAACCTATTCAAACTACCACAACTGTGTTTCAAGAATTTGGGGCCTGGAGGTGTGGCTCAGTAGTAGCCTAGGATGCATGGAACCCTAGGTTCTGGTCTGAGGAAGCAAACACATGGCCAACTGAACTCTGCCCAGCCCTTCAACTGGGTTTTAAAAATAAGTAGCCTTAAAGTGGAAGATGTATGGAGCACTCGAGAGATGGCTCCTCAGTTAAAAATATTGGAGAGAAAAAATAATTGCAGAGAACCCAGATTCAGTTCCCAGCCTATGTGTATGTATATATATATATATATATATATATATATATATATATATATATATATTCATTCATTCATAGCCTGCAACTACAATTGCAAGAGATCTGAAGCTCTTCCCTGGCCTCCATGGGCACCATGCACAGATGTGGTGTATAGACACACATGCAGGCAAGACACTCATCACAATAAATAAATAAATAAATAAATAAATAAATAAATAAAGTAACATTTTAAAATTGAAAATAGAAGGCACACGCAAAAATATGTCAGTGAAGACAAGTTACATATTGTAGGAAGGCATAATAGAATGAGAACAGAGCTGGGGACTATAGTTACATAATTAGTAAACATTCATCAAAGCTCTGAGAATGGGTTTGGGGGCGTGGCTCAGTGGTAGAGCCCCTGCCTAGAATCCCCCAGTGAGGAGCTGGGGGCGTGGCTCAGTGGGAGAGCCCCTGCCTAGAATCCGCCAGTGAAGGGCTGGGGGCGTGGCTCAGTGGTAGAGCCCCTGCCTAGAATCCGCCAGTGAAGGGCTGGGGGCGTGGCTCAGTGGGAGAGCCCCTGCCTAGAATCCCCCAGTGAGGGACTGGGGGCGTGGCTCAGTGGTAGAGCACCTGCCTAGAATCCCCCAGTGAGGGGCTGGGGGCGTGGCTCAGTGGGAGAGCCCCTGCCTAGAATCCCCCAGTGAGGGGCTGAGGGCGTGGCTAAGTGGTAGAGCCCCTGGGTAGAATCCCCCAGTGAGGGGCTGGGGGCGTGGCTAAGTGGGGTTGGGGGCGTGGCTCAGTGGGTTGGGGGCGTGGCTTATTGGTAGAGCCCCCAGTGAAGGGCTGGTTATGACTCTGGGGAGAGTGCTTGCTTATTATAAGACCCTGGATTTGATACCCAGCATAATTTTCTAAAATAGAAACTACTAGAATGGAAACGATCATCGAAAGAGAACGTGTAGTATCAACAGAGAAAATAATTCATCCCAGCAGCTCAATAAATATCTTTTTTGAATAAGTCTTATGGCTCACACTTGTAAACTCCAGGACTTGGGAGGCAGAGGCCAAAGAATTGCCTCAAGTCCTAGCAGCAGAGCCCGGGATGAGAACTGGTACATGTACAATGACATCGTTTTCAGCGCAGGATGTGGCCATACACTCCTCTCACTGAAAAATCTTATAAAGCTTCAGCCTGGGTGAGCTCATAGCTGTCCATCAGAGAGAAGCTGACTGACAGCATGTGAGTCCAAGGCTACATCTGAAAAGGCCACAAGCACCTCCGCTTGGATTGGGGACATCCACTTGGGGAAGCCAGCTGCCATGCAGGCTCTTCATGCTGGAGTGGCCGTGTGTAGTGGCTCTGGTCAACAGAGCTCTCAAGCAACAGCTAGCCACTTGTATCAGTCATGTGAGCAAGCCGCTCTGAAGCTCAGCCCAGTGCTGGCATTTGACACCAAAGCAAGAATAGAGTGAGAACTCTTGAGTCTTGGAGTGGTAACAGCAGGTGGGAAGAATGTGGTGCTACATGTTTGTCATTCCTGGACTCTTAGAGCTAGATGAAGGAGGATCAGAATTCTGTCATTTATCATGCTTGGTGTCTTAGGGTTTACCGCTGTGAACAGACACCGTGACCAAGGCAACTCTTATAAGGACAACATTTAATTAGGGATGGCTTACAGGTTCGGAGGTTCAGTCCATTATCATCAAGGTAGACCAGGCATGGTTCAGGAGGATCTGAGAGTTCTATATTTTCATCTGAAGGCTGCTAGCAGAATACTGGCTTCCAGGCAGCTAGGATGAGGGTCTTATGGCCCACACCCACGGTGACACACCTACTCCAATGAAGCCACACCTCCAAATAGTGCCACTCCCTAGACTGAGCACATACAAACCATCACACTTGGCTGCATATCAAGTTTGTGGCCAGCCTGGGTTACATGCTATACTGTCTCAATCAATCAGTGAATCAATGAATTAACCAACTCAGTGGTTAAGAGAACTTACTGCTCTTTCAGAGGCCCAGGGTTTGCTTCCCAGAACCACACGTTGGCTCACAATCCAAAAATAACAGGCAAAAATACTCAGATACATAAAATAAAAATAAGACCTTTTTAAAGACAAAATAAAACCTTCTCTTAAATTAGAGGAAAATAAAAGGAGGTATCAAGATGCTACTTTGGGGGATAAATTGCAGTTGCCATAGGTAACCGTAGGCTGGAATTGCAAACCCGACTTAACCCTAAAGGGAGCTGACAGAGGGTGTAAATCGAGAACTTGATTTGGGAGAGCAGATGTGATCAGACCTCTAGTTCAAAAGGGAATGGTCCTGGGCCTCCTGAGACCTGCTCTTCAGCATCCTCCTGCATCTCAGGCTACAGTGTATCCCTCAGCTGGGATGCACAGGGGAATGAGGATGTGGGTGGTCATAGTGATCGTGTGTGTGTGTGTGTGTGTGTGTGTGTATGTGTGTGTATGTGTGTGTATGTGTGTATGTGTGTGTATATGTGTGTGTGTATGTGTGCGTATGTGTGTGTGTGTATGCGTGTGTATGTGTGTGTATATGTGTGTGTGTATGTGTGTGTATATATGTGTGTGTGTATGTGTGTGTATGTGTGTATGTGTGTGTATGTGTGTGTATGTGTGTGTATGTGTGTGTGTGTGTGTGTGTGAGCTTCTATTGGGTGACTTCCTCTCTGGCCTCTTGTGACGAGTCTTCTCTTTGTTCCTCCAGCCTTGGTGGCAGCAATTTCCTGTGACTGTTCATTTCCGATTACTTCACCGGCTCCTAAGGAAACAGTAATATTTCTCCCTTAAACACTGAGGCTGGTGGAGCTGAGGAAGGTTAAAATGCAGAGGGACTTGTCCTTGTCATCTGTCTGCCTCAAGGCAGAACATAAATCCTCCTTTACCAGAGACAATTTTTTTAATCAACTCAGAACCAGGCATCAGGGATCTGCTAAATTCTCTCTACGTAACCCTCTGTTTTTTCTCTGCTCTAAGATTTACCTTTTTTTTTTTTTTTTTTTTTTTGTCTAAAGAATAAAAGCCTCTCACTGTGGTAGATTTCTCTGGACTTTACTCTCTGGGGAAGAGCTTTATGAGAATGTAAGTTTAATTAAATTTGCATGTCTTAGCTGGGTGTGGTAGTGCAATACAGTAAGCCCAGTGCTTGGGAGCTGCAGGCCAAAGGATCAAGAGTTTGAGGCTAGCCTCAGCTGCAAAGGCCAGCCTGGGCTATATGAAACTCTGACTCAAAAATAAAAGAAAATAAATAAGAAACGTGGGTGGTGCCTGTGAACAGCAGCAGGGGAAGCAGTGCAAAGGCAGGCCTGAGATGAAGGAAGAGAGGGAGGCAGCTCTGTAAAGATCAGGGAGACGTGGACTGCGGCAGTCTTAGGTTCTGAGTTCAGATCCCCGGTGTCAGTGCAAAAAGCTGGGTGCATCACGTGTGCCCCGTAGCCCCAGCACTAGAGAGACAGAGACAGAGAACCCACGGGCTCACTGGCCAACCAGTCTACCCAAAACAGTGAGCTCCCGGCTCAGTGAAAGATCCTGCCTAAAAAAATAAAGTGAAGGGGACGGAGAGATGGCTCAGCAGTTAAGAGCACTGGCTACTTTTTCAGAGGACATGGGTTCAGTCCCCAGAACCCATATAGTGGCTCATAATGGCTCGTAGCTCCAGCTCTAGGGGATGCCTTCTTCTGACCTCTGAAGGCACCAGGCATGCACATGTTATTGAACGGAGAAAGAAAGAAAGAAAGAAAGAAAGAAAGAAAGAAAGAAAGAAAGAAAGGGACCGGAAAGGAAAAGAAGGGAAGGGAAGGGAAGGACTGATTGCTCCTAGGTATGGTGTTGAGAAGGTTTGTTTACATAAAAGAGAGAACATAGTCAGAGTCAGACACATCTGAGTACAAAGTAGTTATGACCCTGAGCCAGCCGTGTGGGGGGTTGGGGAGAGGGATGACAGGGGAACCAGATGCAGCACCTTGGAGGCCTGGAGGGGGAGGGAGGGATGGAGAGAGATGGGTGGTAACCAAAATGGCAGAATAATATAGGCAAGGGAAGTTTAGCCCCTGGGCTGGAGAAGTTTAGGGTAGGGGGCAGGATGGGATGTGCCAACCATACCCTGCAACAGTAGGGACTGAGGGATAGGAGAGCCTGGATCTCTCTGATCTGCTTTGATCTGTTAACTCCGAACCTGAGGCTTTACTCTCAGGCTTTGGGACTTAGCCTTTTGTTGATTCTCAATACATGATTTCAACTTCTCTATGACTACTTCCAGCTGACAATGGGGCATTGTTGGGACCCCAAAGAGCTGGGATGCTGGCCTAGTCTGAAAAGAGTAGGCTGTTTGACTTGCTGTCCGGGCACTGCAGGACCTTCTGGGACTGAGGAAGTGATAGAGACTTGCTGGCTGCCTGGGTCATCACCCTAGGCCACTTTGTGGTCATTTTGATTTCGCTGTGGGCCGAGGTCCCAGGACAGGGTCAGTCTTCAGCTTCGAGGCTCAGAAGATCCAGCCGACATTCCTGTGGAGGAGAAACTTGGGGGATCAGCCTACTTGTCTAGGGAAGTGGGTAATCAACCCCCAGTGTCTTTGTCCACAGTTTGGACAGGGTCCTGGGAGTGGGCAAGGTGAAGAGCAGGTTTTCCCCCAATGGCCTGCGAGTTCTAAGTGTCTGTGCCCCAGCATCTTCTTTGGAGAAGACTAGGAGGGCTTCCAGGAGCTGGCGGACATGTCTGCCTTTTCTGTCTTTGCCTGCTCCTCCCTTCCATGAATCAACTTAAATGCCGTATTCCATCGATCTCTGAAAAGTTTTGAGAGCCTTATCTGTTACATATATCTAAACAAAACAACGTTTGCTAATTACTTGTTTTAGGCTTCGCTTTGAAAACATACACAGGAGGCTAAATAAAGCTTATTCTTGTCACTAATTGATTACATGGCTACATGTATGGTTCTAAATACATTAAAGAATTTGATCATTTATTAGCTTGCATGTTATAATTATCCTTAACAGTTTACAGTAAGTTAGTAGTTAGTAGCCTTTTTATAAGATCAGAACTTTACATTTTATCCTGGTTTTGTTTCATCTTAAAATGTAACAGTCTTTGAGTTGAAACGCGTTCGTATCAAAATGAAACCATTAATCATAGCGTATCATCACGGAATATCACAATTTTTAAAATAACGTAGTTTATCCAACTATGTAAAGCTTAACGAAGCAAACAAAGACAAAGGTGCTAGAAAAATATTACTGTGAATCTTAGAAATTTATAAATCTTAATTATCAAACATAGGCCGTTACTTACCTAAATTTTCTAGAAGCCTGGTGTTGAACAGTTAGCAAAGACATAAGTAGTTAGACATAGTTCTCAAATCGGCTTTTGTTAATCTGAGAAGACTTTTGTAACCTTAATTTTTATCATCTTACAAAAATCCATACCAGTGTGCCACATGGTCATGTTTCGGTGGTTCTGTGCACTGTACATTCAGATGCTATGCCCAAAGATCGGGTAGCGCTTGGGACATGGGCATTGTATTGATCAATGCTCTGTAGAGAATGCTTCCTGATGACCTCTGATTGGGTAATAAAAGACTTGAGCCTGTGACTTGAGCTGGAGTAGAGGGTCTTAGGTAGAGACCATGAGGAGCAGGGAGGTCCTGAGTCCAAATCCCAGCAACCACATGGTGGCTCACAACCATCTGTAATGGGATCTGATGCCCTCTTCTGGTGTGTCTGAAGACAGCAACCGTGCACTCATATAAAAATAAATAAACAAATCTTTGAGAGGGAGTGGGGGAGGGAGGGAGGGAGAGAAGAGGGTCGCCATGAGACAGGATGTACCATGAGCACGTGGCCAAGCGCAGCTCACCCTGAGGACTCGCATGGAGCAGGGGAGACTCAAACAAGTAACACGGGGCTTATGGCTTGGATGTAGGTTAGAAACGCTCAGAACCTGCCCGTTCTGTGCCAACAGCTTGCAGATAAAACACCAGGTTTCTGAGTCTTCTATTTGGGAGCTCTTTGGGCTAGAGTGGGGCAGAATCCTTGTCCCCATAACAATACTTTAACGTGGTCATCTCAAGATAGTGAAGTCTCACGACAAGTACTCTTTCACCTCAGTAAAGATGGCTGCCAGTCACGTGGTTGCCTCCATCTTGACAGGGATGTCACCAGGATGGAGGAGATCCAGATGGTTGCTGTTTAAAACATGTTTCCCTAATAGATCAAATTTTCAAACAAGAGTAGAGTTAAAGTTACGTCTACAGTATACACCAAGCCAGGGTTGAATCACATATATAGCACGTTATAGCAAATTAAAATCAGCCATGCATAGGTTGTAACAATACGCCTTTTGTTTTATGTTTTGAGCCAAATTTCGATACAGATTTTATAGACCCTTTAACCACACCCAGTGAAGTTACAAACCCCAAGGTAAAGACTATACTTACCCAATAGACGATTTCTCGAGAGCAGAGCACAGAGAAATCATAGAGATCAAAGATTTAAGAGTAGGAAGAGACTGCGGGATCCTCTGCTTGTGCAGTGGCAGAAGTTGGTAGGATCTGTGAAAACACGGACCTTGAGTGTGCCGCCGTTGGCCATCAGCTATGGAGGCCAAGCCAGTACCGTAAGACAGTGAGGCTTTAGGAAAATCTGAGTCCCAGTGTAACTGCCCGAAAATCACTGAAGGAAGACCCCAGACCCAGATAGTTTGTGAAGACAGGGAGCATTTGTTCTGCAGAAACAGCCAGCATGTGGGGGTCAACCATTTTCCAAAATGGTGACCCCAGACAAAGGCGTGCAAGCCTTCTTCTAGGGAACCACGGGAACTCTCTAGAAGGATTAGGGAATCTCTAGTGTGTTTGGCAGGGGCCAAAGCAGTAATATTAGTATAATTTTGATTGGCTACTATGTTAGTTCTTATATATTTAGAGAGTGGGTTAGGTAGTCTAGAATTCCATTGGTGGGTGCTGGGGAGGTCACAGGGGTCAGCTTCTGATCGGCTTGTGCTGGGTGGTTAGTGGTCTGCATTTCTATGCCATGAACGCTTAACTACGGAATGAGATAGGACCACCCAGCACAGGTGACCCATCCTAGGATAAGATATTTTTCCATCTTGTAGTTATCCAGGATGTTCTTTGGGACAGAGTTTTATGACCTTGTTTCTGGATGTTATGGTCTGTTCCTGGAGCTGGTGCCTTATGGCCTTCTTTTCAAAAGCAGGCCTGGTCCTTAAACGGAGCTTAGCGGGGTTTATGTTGTCCTTTCACCAGAGAGGAACTGAGACTAAGGAAAAAAGAAGGGAGGGCTGCAAAGAACTCCAACATAGGGAAGGTTTGTAGGCACAATATTTTTGCAACCTACTTTTAATAAATGTTCAACCTCTCTTCTAGCCCACCACCCAGCAGAGGCAGTGGAAGAGAAAAGTTATTAGGGAGTGGGGGAAGTGGATCTATTCAGCAGTAGCTCTTTTGGGGGCGAGCTCCATCTTTTTGCAGCAAGCTGCTGTAGGAGTTTCTCTCAATGGTGGCGTTATTACGAGTTGAGTTCAAAAATGCGATGTAAGGTGAACCAACACATATCTCTCTTTAGCGAAGACTGGCGAGGTAGGACAAAGCAAACCAAGGCTCAGAGCTCTTGTCCCACCGTCTGTGGGGTCCTGTTAAAACTCTCTCATCATACTTCCTGTCACGTGTCCCTTAGAGCAAAACATCCTTTCTCCTGTGTCTGCTTCAAGGAAAACAGCCTTTCACGGGTTCGCTTTAGAAGGACATCCTTTCACCTGTGTGCCCCAGCAAAACGTCATTTGATATAACTAACTTTGCAAAGAATTTAGGAGTTTCCACTTCAGAAGCTCGGCAGCTGAGAGACAGAGAACGGGGTAACCATAAAAGACAAGGAGGAAGGTGTAAGGAGGAATTCCGCCCGGGGGAGGTTCCAATATTGTAGAAGACACGAGGACATAGAGAAGCTGCCAGGACTTCCAGGAGGGAGCTGAGAGACCGGAAGGAAGATCACAAAGGCCCTAAAGGACTTAGGGGAGCTGAGGGACTTGGTTGGCCCCTCCTAGGGGCAAGGCAAGGAAACTCACGTGGATGAGCCTAGGAGAGCACAAGGAAAGACACAGCAGGTGGTTCTGAGCCAGGGAGGGGTCACAGGCCCAGGAGTGTGTGGAGAAGCTGTGGAACTTACTCCTGGGGGTGGGGGTGGGGGTGGAGTGGAGACGGGGGCGGTTGGGGGTGGGGAGGAGAAGCTGTGTGAGGAAATTCCAGGAAGAAGCCACGAAAGGCTTTGAGGAAGCAGAATGGGTGTTAGACTAGCAAGAATTTCAATCTGGGGTGTCCCCAAGCCGACTGGGGGACTTGTCAAAGAGAAATGTCCCAAACCACAGAGGAGATGCATCTTTTTCCATGTGATGCGCACAGTCCGGAGAGAAGCTTCCTGGTCCACCGATGTGGGTTCTGTAGTAAAAGCAGACAAAGCCGGGAGCTCTGTAGTGACACCCCGGAGAAGGGAAGAGACAAGAGGTCGGAGCAGGTAGAGGAGAAAACAACTGGAGAAGCCCAAGAGGAGCTGCCCTTGGGGTAGAGCCGGAAGGGAAGAGTAGCAGGGAGATGCCCACATGCTGGGTGCCCCAAAAGGGCAGAGAGATTCGAATGTTTTACATCTGAATCCCAAAGGAATGTGAGTCACTAGGCCCGGCTGAGCACCTGAGATCTCAAAGCCCATCCTCTAGTGAGGTGCTTCCTCCAAACAAGGCCATACCTCCTATTACCACAAGTCCTTATGGGCCCATGGGGGGCATGTTTATTCAGGACACCACAAGGCTCCTCAGCCATTTGTCCCAGGGTTTGAGAATCACCAGTGGTGCATAGACACATATACAGGAAAAACACCCACTCGTGCAAAGATAAATACATAAAATGCTTCGAAATATTTTTAAAAAAATAAGATAAAGAAGTAACTGGGGAACCACCTGATGTTGACACATGTATACGCACATACACACACATGCACACACACATACACAAACATGCACACACACATACACACATGCACACACAAACACACACATGCACACACACAAGTATGCACACACATACACACATGCACACACATGCACAAACATTCACACACATACACCCACATGCACACTCATATACACATGCACACACATACACATGCACACACATACATACATGCACACATGCATGCACACTTACATACACAAACATGCACACACACATACACACACACACACACACAGAGTGCAGAGTGTTCAGAATAATAAACATTTATCACCAAGTCCCTGAGGCCCCAAGCTGGGGTTATATAAATAAAGAACATGAGACTAGGCCAAAAAGCAAACAGAAACAACAGGGGACAGAGAGGCTGCAGTGGGCTTTGGACCCCTTCCAGAGTGCTTTGGACCAGACATGACAGGGGAAGACCCTCTAAAGATCTTGGCTACAAACAGGAAAGAAATATTCGGGAAAGCCAAACAAGGTAGATAACATGACATACGGATCCCTCCACTTGGGAACATCCCTGTAACCGGCTTAGATACAAGAATGTCTCTAGCCAAAACCTCAATAGAATTAGCCAAGAAATCTTGTTGGTTACAAAATTCTTAAGAATCATCAAGTCATCCCTTCACACGGCATGAATGAAGAATTATTGCAACTGGTTATTGATCAAACTAACTCCTAAAAAAGACAGTTGCCTTTCACCTGCCCAAACAGGGAACAAAATTTATTCTTAACTGATCAGTGCACCTTACATAATCTATACAAATATCTTTATAGTATTAAATTTTGGTTATAAGGTCCATATATTACAAGATGAAACGCGAAGATATGGCTCTGACACGACTCATCCTCGGGGAATGCTGAGGTGACCTGCGGTTCTAGCTCCTTGCCTCCTGAAGCTGTTTCCAGAAACGTACTCCCAGAACAGCTCCAGAAATAGCTGGTGATTCTTGACGGTCTTGGTTCATCCAGCCGTCAGAGAGATCCAGTCAGGACTTCCGCCAAGCCTTAAACTTCCTAAACATTCAGAGACTGGATAGCAAATGCAAAAGCTAACTTTTTAAAGTCTAGCAGATCTTTCCAATTTTCCTACCCCTCCACACACCTTAAAAAAAAAAAAAATCATCATCCCCTATTCTGCAAGAAGAAAGTATGAAGACTCATCATCCCAGACCTTGGGTTGGAGTAGTTGTTATTTCAAGAGATAATTTTAAAAGGGTCATAATTTTAGACATGGGGGAAACTAGATAGAGAGCTTAGACCTGTCTGTCTTTGCTTTTTCCTCCTCTATCCTTTTTTTTCTTAGTTAAAGGAAAGGGGATTGAAAAGAAAAAGGGAGAGAGAGAGTAATATTATAAGAAAATAGGGGAGCTGGAGAGATGGCTCAATGGTTAAGAGCATTGACTGCTCTTCCAGAGGTCCTGAGTTCAAATCCCAGCAACCACATGGTGGCTCACAACCATCTGTAATGGGATCTGATGCCCTCTTCTGGTGTCTGAAGACAGCTACAGTATACTTACATATAATAAATAAATGACTATTATTTTAAAAATTTAGATATATGGGATGGATTACTAAATTTACTCTTATAAAAAAGCATTTTATAGCCATAATCTTACATTGGCAGAAATCTTTAAATTTTGATGCAGAATTGAAGTTACATTTTCTTACATTGGTACAGAATGTATATATTGAGACCAGTTTAAGGTTGTCCTTGGTATAAATATTTGTATATTGATACAAAGTTTAAAATTAATTCTGTTACTCCAAGACAGGCATCATACCAAAGCAGCTCATTTCAGAATGCAAGGATTCGCTCTCCCACGGGTTTCTGGAGGCTGTGGCCGTGTCTTATCCTGCAGATGACCGTGAGTGTGAGGCTGGTTATGATCCCTACGCCTACCCCGGGTGACTACGACATGCACACAGGAGATCCGAAGCAGGACCTTGCCTATGAACGACAGTACGAACAGCAGACTTATCAGGTGACTCCTGAAGTAACCAAAAGCTTCACTCAGAACTTCCACAAGACTGTCTCGGATTTGATTGACCAGAAAGTGGACGAGCTTCAGGCCAGTCGTGTCTCTAGTGACGTCATTGACCAGAGAGTGTATGAGATCCAGGACATTTATAAAAACAGCTGGACCAAGCTAACTGGAAGGTTCTTCAAGAATACACCGTGGCCCGAGGCAGAAGCGATTGCACCCCAAGTTGGCAACGATGCTGTACTCCTAATTTTTTACAAAGAATTGTACCACAGGCATATTTACGCCCAAGTCGGTGGGGGGCCCTCCTTAAAACAGAAGTTTGAATCTTATTACAACCACTGCAATATCTTCAACTGCATCCTCAGTGCTGATAGACCTGCTCCCTTTGGACTTCTCAACCTGTGGCTCTGGGACATCCTCGATGAGGTCATACACCAGCTCCAGTCCTTCGGTCAGTACCGCTGCAGGAGAGCCAAGAAGTCAGAGGAAGAGATAGACTTCCGTAGACCAAATCCTAAAATCTGGGACTTGCACAGTGTCCTCAACGTGCTGCACTCTCTGGTAGACAAATCCAACATCAACCGGCAGCTGGAGGTCTACACCAGCGGAGGTGATCCTGAAAGTGTGGCTGGGGAATGTGGACCACACTCTTCCTTACAAATGCTTGGCTGCTCCAGCCTGCTGGGGCTTCTGCGCCTGCATTCTCTCCTGGGGGATTACTACCAGGCTATCAAGGTGCTGGAGAATATGAATCTGAACAAGAAAAGCTTGTATTCCCGTGTGCCTGAGTGCCAGGACACCACCTCCTATTACGTTGGTTTTGCATATTTAATGATGCGTCGATACCAGGATGCCAGCCGAGTCTTCGCCAACATCCTCCTGAACATCCAGAGGACCAAGAGAATGTTCCGGAGGACCACATACAAGTACGAAATGATTGACAAGCAGAACGGGAAGATGCATGCTCTGTTGGCCATTGCTCTCACCATGAAGACTCTCGAGAGCATACACCTCCAGCTTCGGGACAAATGCCGGGACGAGATGACGGTCATGCAGAAGGGTGACCCCCCAGGTCTATGAAGAACTCTTTAGCTATGCCTGTCCTAAGTTCCTGTCGCCTGTGGTGCCTAACTATGACAATGTACATCCTAACTACCACAAAGAGCCCTTCCTGCAGCAGCTGAAGGTGTTTTCTGATGAAGTGCAGCCGCAGGCCCAGCTCTCCACCATCTGCTGTTTCTTCAAGCTGGACACCACCATGCCTGTGGCCAAGCTGGCCGGCTTCCTGGACCTCACGGAGCAGGAGTTCCGCACAACCGCTAGTCTTCACACACAAGATGAAGACCCTGGTGTGAACCAGTGACATTTCTGCCCTAGATGGCGAATTCCAGTTGGCCTCAGACGTGGACTTCTATATTGATAAGGACATGGCCCATATTGCAGACCGAAGTTGTCAGACGCTATGAGGTTCTCTTTATCCAGCAGATCCACAAGTTTGAAGAGCTGAACCGAACACTGAAGAAGACGGGACAGAGGCCCTGAAGATACTTCTACACGAGTCAAGAACCTATTTTGATATTATAGATGGAAAGTATTCCTGTCACCAAGAAGCCTTACCTAAGTCAGCCATCAGCTGAACTGAAAGTTGTTCAGACAAGGACTGGATGTTTGAAGGCGCTCTCAGTCAAGAGTCTTTGTTGGAGCTGGAAAAAAAAAAAAAATAATGCAAGGATTAGACCCAGTCCTTCTAATAGCTGCTGTTACAAACTGTTTAGGATGATTAGGTAATACAAGAAAAAAAGCAGAGAGTAAACTTGTGATAATCTTAGGCTCTGATTTAATTATAATAAAATGTTTTTGATATCTTTCAAACAGTAAGTACCTAAGAGTAGTCAAGGTTTAAGAGCTCAGATATACTTTATATAGATAGTCTTCAAAAAAAAAAAAAAAAAAAAAAAAAAAAAAAAAAAAAAAAAACCACCAGAAATCCATGGAATATGACATTTAAAATGATTTCACTATTAGTAGAATTTTTGACTAGGAGACATGTCAGCTCCTGACAGTGCCCCCTTCACAGTGCAAAGAAGATATTGAACATCATAACCTCCGTATAGAGTTGCTCCAGTTGTGGTAGCCACTGGGAAAGAATTGTCCTAAGTCATGTACAGCCACTGGGAAAGAATTGTCCTAAGTACTGTCCAGGAAAGGACACATAATACGGGACAGCCAACAGTTCAGCTCTGCCAAGGCAGCAATAGTTCCTGCTTCACTTCAGGCCTGTCATATGGTCCTGAGCTTAAAGGCTGAAGACAGATGTTCCAGTGTAAAAAGAAACATAAAAGACTTTCCAGGCAGACAGCAAATTAACTCTACAAATTGTTTTAGGTTTTGGAAGCTAAGTCTTTGTGCTTCCCGCGTAGTCAGGTAACATTTAATCTCTTCTCAGATTTCTGATGGGGTGAAAGACTAGTTATAGTCTCATAATCAAACTCTAAGATGTTTAGCATTAAGAAAGATGACTAGGATTCAAAGGGGGTGGCTTTCAGATGGTAATATGAGTTAAAATCAACAAAACCCAGACACGGAATTGTGAACTCTTTAAGTTAGGACTGATGATAGAGTAATTTATCTAAACTGCCAAATACGATGGACTGGGTATTATGAGTATATATCACACCCTACAATTTACATAATTGTCATAATTGTGTTTAATGTTTATCTGAGAAAAGAACCTTTTTAAATGAGATTAAAAGGGGGGGGGATGTTGTGGTTTGGCCCAATGTTGCTTGTACTATGTTGATCTGAGTCCCAAAAATTGCACGAGGATGCTCCCATCTCTGCACATAAGACATTGAGGGAACCCTGCCCCAGTGGCTTTGATTGGTAAATAAAGTCGCTGTCAGCCAGTGGCTGGGCAGGGAGACAGAAGCAGACCTTTTAGGATTCCCCGGAAAGGAACTAAGGAGGGAGGAGCGGGAGATCCACCATACTGGGAGAATGTGGAAGAGAGGAGAAAAGGTGTGGGACAAAGAACACAGCCGCCTTGTAGGAGGTGGGCAAGAGCAGCCTCAAGAGGGCGCTCTCCCCCGAGCAGCCTCAAGAGGGCGCTCTCCCCCGACTGGGTCTAAAGCAACAAAGATGGAATATAGGTTTTAGTAAGTAATAATTTGGGAATTTTGGAGGGAGGTAGATTAGCCATGTAGAGATTAGGAAGTGACCCAGCCATAGATGCTTAAGGCATATAAAAATATAAAGGTGTGTGTGTGTGTGTGTGTGTGTATCTTTCATTCAAGAACCCAGAACACTGGAATGGCAGCGAGAAACCTGCCATTGTCACACCTGCTGGGATCGATTTGAGTAATTAATTGGATACCGCTACTGGGTGGGAGCAGGGGGATTTATTTTATTTATTAAGAGTACAGCAAGAAGCCATTAAAAGGTTTCCAAAGGGATGGGGAAGTGTCTGAGTCAGAATGAAGTTTGTGAACGATCTCTCTAGATGAGGTGTGAGGACCCCAGATCATGGTCAAACGAGGGCAGGGACAGTTTGTGAGCTCACCGGTTACTCTCGGAAAAGGGAAGAAAATTGCACAGGGTTAGGGGCGTACTTCCTTCTGAACACCAGGAAGGAGGTTTGATTAGGAATGACTTGGGAGATATATTAAGATACAGACGGCTGGGTGCCATGCCCAGGGATGCAGACTCAGTCGGTCAGAGACGTTCCTTTCCTACCAAGTGTTCCACAGAGCTGATGATGCTGGTTCAGCAGCCTTTCCCATGGAAACCACTGACCTGGAGCAACAGAAAGTAATTGGAGAGCTACACGCATGGTTGTATGGTGTATGTACACATGCATGATTGGTTTACCGTCAGACTGTCTTAGTTTGTAGCCCAGGCTGGCCTCAAACTCCTTATCTACCTTCCAGGTGCTGAGCTACAGTGCCTCGACACTGCTGTGACTGGGAAGGTCTGATGACAGACAGAGAAAAGCAGTGGCGGGTTTGTAGAAGGAAAGCTAACACTGAACTATTGAGGTTTGGCATTTTGCTGTCTACTGTAATGCTGAGTGTGGACCCCTGAGACCTGGTTGTCCCAGAGATGGACACCTTGGCCCCAAGTTATTTCTGATGGGTAAATAAAGATACCACTAGCCAATAACTGGGCAGAAGAGGTATAGGTGGGTTTAGGGTTCCCAAGCTTTAGGGTCAGAGGAGAACCACAAGTGAAGAAGAAGGTGAATGGAGAAGAGAAGCCCTCCTAGGTTAGGAGTCAAGAGAACATGGCCCCAAGGGCTGGCCAATTGGCGTTAAGAGCAGCCCATATGAAACATAGTAAGTAATAAGTCGGGGTTATCAATAGGTAGAGTATAATTGCATAGAGGATAGGCAGCTGCCCAGCAATTGTGCTGTTTAAGGTGTATTAGAAATGCAAAGTTGTGTGTCTTTTATCCAGGAAGGAAAAGGTCAGAGTTGAGGTAGAAACCCCCCCCCCCGTCAGGATTAACAACTTTCACAACACCAAATGGCACCTCAAATGAATTGTGAGGAGAGATTCTCGTGACTCAGGGCAACCATGACTGAGCCTTGTAATAGACCATTAAGACAGATCGAAGCCATGCATTAAATGAGGAGGGTCCTGAAGAGAGAGAGAGCATTCAGTTCCAGAGTTCAAAGGGAGGTCCCACCTCTTACAGGTTTTCCGAAGGAGAGGCCAACCTCCACGCTCCAAGACCTAGCCTGGCCTAGCTTACAGCCGGAAGTCACAAGGCACCGGTTCCTCACAGCTGCCTGGGGGAGAGTGACTGCACACTTCCCAACACTGGCCCAGAGATCTGCAGGGCTACCTAGCCTGATTTTTCAGAGAGAGGGAGAACGCGCACCAGGGGGTCTGTGATCTAATATCTAACAGCTACAATAAAAGAGACGGGGCCAATGAAAGGGCTCAGCGAGTAAGAACGCAAGCTGCCAAGCCTGACACCTGAGTTCAACCCCCAGGACTCACACAGCGAAGAAAGAGAATAGATCCTGCAAGTGGTCTGAGCAGTGGTTCACACACACACACACATGCACGCACTTGAGCTCACACGTGCATGCGCGTGCACACACACACACACACACACACACACTCACGAGTACACACACATACACTGTTTTAAAGCACGGAAGAAACAGATGAAATTAATTTAAATGAGACATTCCCCTTGTCTTTGGTTCCTTAGTTAATCATTCACAAATCAAGGTGGGTCCTGTAGTTGTACCCAGAACGGCAGCACGTGGGAGACCGAGCCAGAAACATAAAGAGTTACTTCAAGGTTCTTCTTGGCTGCTTAAAGAACCTGAGGGCAACCTGGGCTACATGAGCCCTGTCACTAGTATCTCCTCGTTGACGAATCACGATGCTAGCAGTTCAACTTGTCATCCGAATCTTAAGTGATCAAGATTTTTTTTACACTCTGTTTTTCATCGTAGGTCTCTAAGATCCGGGCAACATTTTGTCCCGGCAGCACCTCTCAGTGAGGACTCGAGAGTCATCGGTGTGTGAGGCTAGAGAGACAGACAGGGCGATTGTGGCAACATGGGAGGAAAAGGGAGCCGCTCGTCCTGGAGTCTGGCTGAAGCATCTCCACCAGCTGAGAAGCAAGAACTTCACCACACTAACATTTGCTGTGAAGGTTCCAGCTTGCAGATAAATATTGTTTTCTGTGTCGAAACAGCAATGGCCTGGGCTGGAGAGATAGCTCAGTGGTTAAGAGCACCGACTGCTCTTCCAGAGGTCCTGAGTTCAAATCCCAGCAACCACATGGCGGCTCACAACCATCTGTAATGGGATCTGATGCCCTCTTCTGGTGTGTCTGAGGACAGTGACGGTGTACTCATATACATGAAAAAAAAATCTTTAAAAGAAAAATAAAAGACAGCAATGGCTCAGGCTTCAGGCCTGAATGCCTGTTATCTCCAGCAGGGGCACATTTTCCGGGACTCCCATGAACAATGCTATTCAATTTGTTTACACTGAAGCTATCCTAGCTTCCTATATCCCTGACATCTAGAATTTCACCTTACCGATTATAATTCTGCCAGGTGCCACTTGGGAACTCGAGTTGCCACCCTTAGCAACTCCTTAAAGATCATGGTCACCAAAGTCCTGTACGTAGCTACTGTAAAGATGGTGATGTGAGACTCATTTATGAGAAGCCCACGCTCATGCCATTGGGTAAGAACGAAGTCTCACCTCATTCTAGAACACCTCTTTTTCCCTTACACTCTATTTTAAAATATATATATATTTTTTAAAAATTTAAACAAACTTCAACTCGGTTTTATGCTAGCCTAACCTGAAATTCTTTTTAGTGGCAAAACTAAAGGCCTAATTTTCCCAGAACCAAAGTCCCCCAAGAATTAAGGGAACCCTTCAGGCTGCTTTGAGGAACAACATGAAGCTGTTTCTCCATCTCCATTTCTGGTTACAGTGTGTACTGCATTCAGCAAGTCTAGTATCTGCTATCACTACAGGACCAGTGAGCTGAAGACAGAAACTCGCTCCCCTCTGGGGTGACAAGGATGAATGTTAGCAATAAAACGTCTAAATTGTGGGGTCCTAGAAGACAGGCCAGCAGGAAAAGTATTTGCCATGCATGTGTGAGAATCAGAAACCATGTAAAGCTGAGTGTGGTAGTGTATGTTTGCAATCCCATGTGCTCCCATGATGAATAGGCAAGTGGAAAGTGGGGGGGCTGGGGAAGGGGGTCCCTGAGAGCTCTCTGGTCACCTAGCCTGGCACATTCATTAGCAAAAAAACAAAACAAAACAAAACAAACAACGCAGAGAGAGCTCATTTCAAACTGAGCAGAAAGTGAAGACCAGTTCCCAAGGTTACCTTCTGGCTTGCACAAGTGTATGCATGCACACACAGAGGCATTTCATTCTGTAAAACAAAAGGCAAAAGATGGAGACGGAGCAGAAAATCTTTCCCTTCTAAAGTTTCCCTGTAGTTTTATAACAACCAGGCTAACAAGACTCAAAGCCAGCACTGGCTATTAACATTACAGAGATGGCGCTGGGCAGTGGTGGTGCACACCTCTAGTCCCAGCCCTAGGGAGCCAGAGCAGACCTTTAATCCCAGAGTTTGGGAGGCAGAGGCAGGTGGATCTCTGTGAGCTGGAGGCCAGCCTGAGATTTATACTGAGAAATCCTGTCTTTGGGGGTGGGGCATGGGGAGGGAGAAACTCATCAAATCAGACGACGATGAGAAGGAGAGGACATTGTTATGGAATAAAAGACATAAAGAAACTCCCAACAAATACAAAGTACAGACTCCGGATTACAATCTGAACAAACCCAAGAATCGATCGTTTATAAAACGATCAGAGAAATTGTTAGTTTTATATATGCTGGGTTTTTTTTTTTTTTTTTTTTTTTTAAGAATCCAATGTTTTAGAGATACGTATTTATAGACGAAATTATAGGCTGTCTGGGATTTGCTTTAAACTAATTGGTTGGGGGAGGCGGAATAAATAAAACAAGATTGGCCATATGTTGATAATAATTGAGCCTGCGAGATGGGAACTTGGAGGATCGTTATATAATTCTATTTTTGCGAATAGCTAAACATTACCATAATAGGGTTTTAAAGTGGGGAGGCATGGTTGGAAGGAAAAAGAAAGATTTTTGTTTTGTTTTTTGTTTTGGTTTTTTTACTTTGACGATCCGGGGCCATGGCTCTCAGAGAAGTCTCTAGAGCTATCAAGGGACAGTTTGAACACAGAAGAGCGAGGTGACCGCTGAGCTGGCTAAGGGGTATTTGCAATGGTGCATTTGCTCCAACAAGGGATGCCTTGGTCTCACAAGACTAACCAGCAGCAAACCAGTACTTGGTCTAATCTTACAGCTAAGGCCCAGTGAGATCAGCAGGCCTTCCTGCGCAGCGCCACCCTCTTGGGCAAGGTGCTCGCTCGGTCTCCACGTCCCCCAACCACACAAGTACAATCTACGCCGCACCCGCTCTGTGCGTTTAGTGGGGCGAGCACTAAAAGGGGCAATACCAGAACAAGGTGAGGCAGAGGGTGTCTGCGATGCCTTCTGGGAAATGTAGTTCTTCTTCCACGCCGGCGCTGACGCCTAACTCAGAAGCAAGACTACAGGTCCTACAATGCGCCGCGCGCACGGCAGCTCCACGGTGTGTTGCTGCCTCCCGGTGGCAACTAGCAGTTAGGACCAGGTGTGAAGATTCAGGAGACAGCAGTAGGGGCGGGGACAATGTTGGGAAAGCAGAGTCGTCCAGGAACCTCTGGGAAGCCAATAAGGCGGATGAGGCTGCGAGACCTGAGCCAGGAAGGGGTTGTAGTAATGAAATTGGAGGAGAGCCCGGTATGAGGATTAAATGAAATCAGGACAGCGACTGTTGGCTGTATGGTTGGTTATTACAAAATAAGCACTTTTCATGTGGCAAAGAACTGCTTCAGAGCTTTACACGTATTAGCTAATTTAATCCTCTCAACGGCCATTCGAGCTATTATCAAACCCTTTTGCAGGAGTGAAATTGAGGCCTAGAGAAGAGGCCAGAGACATTCCACTGGTCTGTGAGAGCTGGGATTTGAACCTAGGCTTCCCCACTTTAAAGTCTGCGTCCTTTTGACTACGAATATTTCACTGCCTCTTTGATCTTTTTAAAAATAAAATTATAGTGTGTGTGTGTGTGTGTGTGTCCAGGATTCTCTCGGCATCTGCCTGCCCAGAACAGGAATCACAGGCCTGGCTTTCACATGTGTGGTAGAGATCCAAACCCAGATCCACATGTACGCATAACAAGTACTTTACGCACCGAGCCATCTCCCCAGACACCCTTTAAATTTATCTCGAGGTTGTCATCGGCAGGAATTGACTCAAAATAGCCATTAGCTTATGCGTCTCTGAGTTGGGGATTCTCAATGCTCTTCCTTTCCAAATGTGGGACTTAGTCCCATTCCCAAGGACAAAGTTTGCAACCAGCCCACATTTATAATTAGCACATGAATCCACACAGGTTCTAGCCATACAAATCAGATGTCTGATTAGCGTTGGATTAGCGGTGGTTTGTGTCAGGAGCTGGAGTCATTATGATTCCGTAGGCACACAGCTCTGCACACAGCCCCTGCCTTGCCTAGAAGCTGGCTCCCTTTTGGTCTAGGTGGTTTCCTCCCATACTGCTTACATCACGTCCCTGAGCCCATCACCATTATCATCCAAGGGAAGGCCATCCCGACAGAATGCGTATGCATTACCCTGAAGACTCGTAATGGTTAATCACCATCATCAACTTGTCTGCATTTGGAAGCCCCTGGGAGCTTGGTGGGGCACACACTTCTGAGTGTGCCCCACATCTCCAGAGAGAAGCAGCGGGTATTCGGGCTCTCCTGAATTGGGAGCACCATTCCACAGGCTAGGATCTCAGTGGGAATAAAAATAGAGTGAAGGAGAATCCAGGGTTCCAGCACCCCCCTGCTTCCTGGGCCACCTTCTGCACTGTCCTCTCTGAAACCAAGAGTCAAAATAAGTGATTCCCTCCTCGAGTTCTTTCCGTACGGCCTTCTGTCCTAGTGCTAGAAAGGCTGTAACTAACATATCTCCAAGTCACGTCTAGCTTGCTTTGTCCTCAAAGGGATCAAGTTTGAGGTCATATGCTCCAAAGGCTGGTGGAGTGCCAGGGTGAAGCTGAAGGTTTCTCCCTGGGGCAGGACTTGATATAGCAGATGAAGAGAGACATCCCAGCCCACTGGGGTTTGGGGTCTGGGGATGTTTAGTGATAGCTGGTCCTATGCTTATAGATCTGCGGCTGAGAGCGAGCTGGGAACAATCTCAAATCCCTTTGCATCTCAGATAACTGTGTGACCAGTGGCTCTGCAGTAAAATAGGGCAGGAGGGCAGTGGCTCCCTGTTGGAAAACTTGAAGAAATCAGCATCTCTCTAGCCTATCCCCTTCCATTTGCCAGGTGGAAACCAATAATTCTGAGCCCCAGGATATAATGGGGTCACAATGTGAATGAGTCTGGTGTGTGAGTCACCAAATGGAGGACACTGGAACACTTGTGAGAAACAAAATATGGGGTTGGAATAGGAGACTTTTGGTGGTTAAGAGCATCGGCTGCTCTTCAGAGGTCTGGGTTCAATTCCCAGCAACCACATGGTGGCTCACAGCCATCTGTAATGGGATCTGATGCCCTCTTCTGGTGTGTCTGAGGACAGGGACAGTGTACTCACATACATAAAGTAAACAAACCTAACAAATAAATAAAAGAAACAAAACACAGCGCTGGTGAGATGGTGCAGCAGGTAACGCTTGTTGAGCAAGCCTGCTGACCCAAGTTCAAATCCCGGAACCTACATAATGATAGACAGAGAAGCTAGATGTAGCTCAGTGATAGAGGGACTGCCTGCTTGGGTAGGGTCCTGGGTTCCATCTCCAATACCACCAAAAGAAAAAATAAAATTTTTTCTGGGCATAGTGGAGCACATTTTTAATCCCAGTGCTCAAGAGGCAGAGGCAGCTAGAGCTATCTCTACGACTTCCAGGCCAGCCTGGGCTACACTGAAAGTTCCAGGGCAGCCAAAACTACGTAGCGAGACCCCGAATGAAAAGAGGGGAAAAAAATAGGAGGAAAGAGAGAACCAATTTCTCACGGTTGTTCTCTGACCTCTACACAGGCGCCAACCCGTGTGTGCTCCGCTGTGTGCTCACACACACAATAGTAAGTAAAGTTTAGAAAATAATTTAAGAGACCACAGTATTGTATAAAGTCAATGGACTCCAGAAAACGTTGTGACAGCAGCTAGCATTACACTAACTCACTGTCTTTTTTCCATGTGGGCCTCTCGTATCCGGAAATCTTGAGTAGCAGTCAGTGGGTGAAATGAGCCTCAGATCTCCATGGTGATGCTCCCTGACCTTTGGGATCAGGGATCATTAGCTGCTATTGGCCCAGGAAGGCAATGGGAGCAGAGACAATAGAGGGAGGGTTTGGATGGGGGAGGGTTTGGATGGGGGAGGGTTTGGATGGGGGAGGAGTTGGATGGGGGAGGAGTTGGATGGGGGAGGGGTTGGATGGGGAGGGGTTAGATGGGGGAGGGTTTGGATGGGGGAGAGTTTGGATGGGGGAGGGTTTGGATGGGGGAGGGTTTGGATGGGGGAGGGGTTGGGTCGGGGAGGGGTTGGATGGGGAGGGGTTGGAAGCCCCATGAGTGCATACAGTGAATGATCACACCAGGACCAGCTTTGGGGAGTCAGATGAACTTTAACTGGGGTAATTCAAGGCTTATACAATTTGGGGGCCTGGGCGTAGGAACATCCAGGACAGGCAAAGGTCATTGGCTGAAGGCTGAGGGTACCAAACTGTCTCCTTAGTGAGAAGCATAGGAATCTCAGGTGCTAACTGAATGGCTTCTCAGCAGTTAGAACAGAAGCTGATCTAACTCAGGCCATGACATTCCACGGGTAGAGGGTTTTGAACTCCCCAGACGAGGTCTGAGAAGGAGAAGTCCTGCCAATGAAGGGAGTCCTCCATATTGCACTGAGCACAGAGGCTATCTGGTCAGTGGTGACCTTGGACATTAATTAGCAGAATTTTCCCACAGTATTCAGGTTCTCATGCAATAGGTCTCTGCGAAAGAGTGCTTGCTAGCTAAAAGGTTAGAGCAGAGGGCTGGAGAGATGGCCCAGTGGGTAAGAGCACTGGCTGCTCTTCCAGGGAATCCGGGTTCCATTCCTACTACCCACATAGCAGCTCACAACTATCTATAAGTTCAGTTCCAGGGGATCCGACACCCCCACAGAGACATACAAACCGCCAATGCACATGAAATAAAAAGATATAAATCATTTAAAGCAAGGAAAATCTATTTCTATAAAAAGAAATGGCCGGGTATTTCCCTTGGTTCTTTGCACGAATGCAGACATTTCTCCCACGTGCTTGCAGAAGGCACCTTTCTTGTTATCAGCTGGAGTTCATTAAAACTATCTGCATCCTCCACCCTTGAGAAGATGAACCTCCTACACGAATCTTTGCCTCCATGCAGAAGACGGCACTTGCCTGGGACCCCTCAGTCTAAGTTAGGGTGGTCAGTATTGGGTAGAGGAGAACCCACCTTCTTCTTCTCTTTTGACCCCACTGTGAAGGTGAACCCTCAGGCTCCAACTTGTAAGTAAATCTCTAGTGGTCACTCTGGTCATTACAGTGAAGCCCACTGGCTGGACTTGCATGGGTAGAGCCAAACCCCCCTTATAAAATAATGCCCTTCTTTTGACAGATCGACTGACATCATTCATTCGTTCATTACATATGCACATACATGCATACGTGTGCAAGCATACGAATGTGTGTGTGAATGAGCACATATGAATGTGGGTCTTTAGGGTCTGTTGTTGTTGCTGTTAAGAGTCAGTCGTTGGCTGGGTGGTGGTGGCACATGCCTTTAATCCCAGATCTCTGGAGGGAGGAAGGAAAGCAGAGAAAAGTGGGTGTTTGTGAGTTTGAAGCCAGCCTTGTCTACAGAGAACGTTCAAGGCCGGCCAAGGCTACAGAGAGAAACCCTGTCTCAAGAAAACAAACAAGAAACCCACAAAACAAAATAAAACAAAACAAAGATTTATTTATTGTTGTTTGCCCCTGTGTGTGTGTGTGTGTGTGTCTGTGTGTAGGTGACTGAGAAGGCCAGAAGAGGGAGTTAGATCACTTCAAGTTGTAGTTAACAGGTGGTTGTAAGCCACCCAATGTGAGTGCTGGCAATTGAACCCCAATCCTCTAGAAGAGCAGCAAGCATTTTAAACTATGGGACCATCGCTCCAATGCCCTTTGTCACTGTTTGTTTTTTAAGACCAAGTCTCATATAGCCTAGACTGGTCTTGAACTAGTGATTTAGCAGAGGAGAACGTTGATCCTGCTCTTCCCGCCCCTACCTCCGAGTGCTGAGATTAAGACAGGTACCACTATATCCAGTTAGTTACACGTGGTGCTGGAGCTGGGACCCAGGACTTCCTGCACACTAGGCAAGCATGCTGCCAACAGAGGGGTACATCTTTGGCCCCCTGTGTTTTGTGTTTGGAGTCCAGGTCTGGCTTCAAATTTAATGAGGGTGTCTTGAACTCTTGATTCTCCTGCCTCTACCTCCCAAGTTCCAGGGTTGCCAGAGCGTGGCTGTTGTGGATGTCTTGTGGAGTGGATGGAGATGCTTGGGAGAGAATCTTCATGTGGGGTGTTGTTCCTATGGGCATGCGTGACTGCTTATGTACTATATGCATGGCTGTGTGTTTCAGAGGTTCATGTTGGAGTGTACACCAATGTGTGTGCCCCTGTATCTGAATATATGCCAGCACATGTATGTATGTCCCGATGGCCCTTACAGTGCACACTGTACAGGTGTGCATTCTGGTGTGTGCCCTGGGTAAGTCTGAGCATAGTGGGGCATTATCTTCTTGAAATGAACTGTGCTTGGAACTGAGCAGGCTTCCCCCACCCCCAGGGCCTCCTCGTTTCCCCCGCAGTTTAACCTCATTCTTTCTGCTGTTCCACTGTTTCTGTCCTCGTCTCCAGATGTTGCAATTAAGCAAATGCAGCAATTAAACAGAGTCCCCCAAACAGCCATCCCACCAGGACCCCCTTCCAGGAACTAATGAGGGGTTACAGCACGTGCGGACCCACATGACCCGATGCAGTCACCCAGGGACCCCCAGGGACCCACGTGTGATGGCGTGAAGACACACACTGCACAAGGACTCCTCTGTTCACTTGGACCTCTCTTCTAGGTCTCGGTGCAGTGATCCCTGATTCCAGGAAGCCCCCCAGGTTTGGAGGAGTCCTTAGGAAGTCCTGGACTCTGCTAATAAGACTCCATGCTTCTGCTTCCCTAGCCATGGCCTGGATCATTCTGACCCCTGGTTTGTCACCACAGGCCTCATTGCTTTGCCCAGACTTTCCCTGTCCTGTCCACCATGACTTCATCATAGGCTAAGGCAGGTTTCTCCCATCTCAGCCCTGATGACTCTGGGCTGCCTGAAGATATGAATGACTTCTCCCTTCTCTTTTGGAGTATTCATTAAAGGCAGTTAAACAGTGACCTGGGCTGTCCGGGTCGTTGATTTAATAGCAGCCTTGTGTCATTAATTATCTTTCTCTCTAGTGACCCAACACTTGAACAGGCCAACTTGAGAGAGGAAATGCCACGGCCTGGAGAGACGGCTCAACAGTGAAGAGGACCGAGTGCTAGAAGGCAGAAGGCACATCCAGCCTATGTGACCGGCCCAGGGACCTGCTTTACCCAGACTTTCATTCTTAGCTTCAACATCTTTAATTGTCTACTCAAGTATTTGATGTTCCTGTTAGGCAGTGGCCAACTGCTTAAACCTTCAGCTCCCGGGGATCCAACACCTTCCTGTGGCCTCTACAAGTCACACACACACACACACACACACACACACACACACACACACACCACAAATAAAAATAAAATCAAGGTGTGACAGAAATTGTGGTCCTCCCTTCTACTGGTGTCAGAGGCATTCCAGGAATCTTCTGTGTGTGCTCAACGGGTTTCTTACAGGGAGAGAGGGAGCTGAACCCGTAATCTCACCAAGGCTGTGTGACTTTCTGCGGGTGGAGGGTGGGGGAGGTTTCAAGCTCTCCAGACAAGGTCAGAGAAGGAGAAACCCTGCTGGTAAAGGGAGTCCGCCATTTTGGCACTGAGCTCAGGGCTTTCCAGTAATGTCAGACTTCGACTTTAACAGCGGAGTTTCCCCAACTGGAGATGGTTCAGCTGTTATAGGCACTGGCTGCTCTTGCAAAAGAGCCGGGTTCTGTTCCCAGAACCTACTTGGTGGCTCACACCACTTGTAACTGCAGTTCCAGGACATCTAAAGCACACAAGTGGAGTGTTCACATATGTGCATGCAGAGGAAACACCTGCACTTCAAACTTGTAAACCCTTGTAAAACACTTGAAACACTTGTAAAATATAAATAGATAAACCTTTTAAAATGAAATAAGTTTAGAGAAAAGGCTTAATTTGGCTCATGGCCTTAGAGAGCTCAGCACCTTGGCCCCATGCGTTTCAGCAGAACATCATGGTGGCAGGAATATTGACTGACAGGAAGCAGAGAGAAAAGGTTCACATGATGGAGGATGGGAAACTTCAGAGCTATAACAAGAAGGGGCAGGAAAGGCTTCCAGTGACTTACTTCCTCCAGCTGTGCCTCCTAGCACAGCTCCGCCACCTTCTGATCATCTACTCAAAATTTGAGTCCACTGGAAGATTAGACCATTCATTAACCCGGACTACAACCAACACACCTAATTTCTTGTTGGTTCTTTTAAAGACAGATTCTCCAGGGTGGGCTGGGAGTCACTCTGTTGTTCAGGCTGGCCTCAAACTTCCAGCAGTCGGCTTACCCCAGGCTTTCAGGTGCTGGAATTACAGATGTTAGCCACCTTAGCTGATTCAATCTCCTCCTCTTTCTCTTCCTCTTCTTCTTCCTCCTCCCCCTCTTCCTCTTTCTCCTCCTCTTTCTCTTTTTTCTTTTCCTCCTCTTCTTCTTCCTCCACCTCCTCCTCTTCTTCTTCATCATCATCTTCTTTATCATCATCATCTACTTTATCATCATCTTCTTACTTTTCCTCTCCTCCTTCCTTCTGCCCTCTCCCTCCTTCTCCCTTTTCTTTCCCCTCCTCTTTCTCCTTCTCCTCCTCCTCTTCCTCTTTTTCCTCCTCCTCTTCTTCTTCCTTCTCCTCCTCTTCCTCCTCCTCCTCCTTCTCCTCCTCCTCCTTCTCCTTCTTCTTCTTCTTTTGCCCCTTCTTCCTTTCTCCCTCCCTCTCCTTTTCTCTCCCCTCCTCTTTCTTCTCCTCCTCTTCTTCCTCCTCCTCCTTCTCCTCTTTTTCTTATCACTGACTGTCCTGGAACTTACCAAGTAAGTTCTCCAAACTGGCCCTGAACTCAAAGAGATTCTCCTGATTCTGCCTTCCAAGTGGGGAGACTAAAGGTATATGGCACCACACCTGGTTTATTTACACTATTTGAGTCAGGATCTATGAGGTTCAGACTTCCAACCAGTAATTTTCCTGCCTTAATCTTCTGAGTGCTGGTATTACAGGCGTGTGTCCTTACACCTAGATCTCAGGCAACATTTTTTTAAAAAAATAAAGATTTGTTCATTTTTATTATTTTTGAGTGTTTTGTTATTTTATTCTTCTTGTGAGTGTTTTGCCTACATGTATGTATGTGCACCGCATCTATGCCTGGTGCCTGCAGAGGCCAGAAGAGGGCATCCACTCATGCTGGAGATCCAACCTGGGTCCTCTGCAAGAGCAAGAGCAGCAAGTGCTCTTACACTGAGCCATCTCTTTAGTCCCTCATGAGCATTTCCAAATCCAATCAGACTAATGTCCGAAACTGACCGTCACAAGTGTTAGCTACCGTAACCCTGACCAGATAACAACAGTAACTGCTGAGCTAATGGCAGCCTCCTTGCCTCTGTCTCCCTACTCCTGGCATATGTTCCTGGCATCCCCTGCACCACTAGGGTTCTGCAAAGCTGTGGCAGACGGCTCTGTGTACATTGCAGATGTCCCTGGTTTGTCCCAGTGAGCCTCCAAATGTAGTACTCAGATCAGCAGTAGTAGCTTTGCAATCCAGATGTGTTCTGAAGAATCCTTAAAGTCTTCCAGGAAAACTGAGTCCCAGAATGCCAGAAAACTTACTTCATCATCACCAAAGCACTTCTGTACTGTTTCTCTTCCTGACTGAACTCTTCTTTCCCCCCTGCCTCGGTTTCCTGGTACCAACCTCCCAGATCTACCAGTTCCACTGAATTCTTCTACTCTTGGGATGATCTCCGTGTCTTGCTCAATCCCACCATCCCTGCAGTGTCCTCTGAAGCTTCTGCAGCCTTTTCTCTGGCTTTCGAGTGTCCAGTATCCACTGTGCTGAGCCAAGAGCCCTGATGAACTTTGCTAATGATCTGGACCAAGTTAATTTTAGCTGCAATTTTTCATCAGACATAGTGGAAGGGGTCAAAAGTATATTGTGGAGCCTACATCAGAGCTCGGAAACCGCTGGGGTGGGTGGGCATCCACGTGCCACCTCCAAGGTCACGCTGCTCCTCTGCTTAGATGGTTTCTTAGCTCTAGGCCCACCTCAAGTGGCACAGGCTGGGTCTCCTTGGCAATAGGACTTCTGAAAGAACATGCTTCCTACATGCTAACATGCAAGTTCCTAGGCTTGAGGGCCATCACCCACACCCCTCCTCCTGAAGCGCTATCTGTAGAAAAGTGTGGGACCATTCACTCTCCTCTTTGTCCCCTCCCTCCTCTCCCTTCGAGGTGTGTGTTAGCGCAAGTCCAACCAGGGTCTTCTGTGAGAGTAAGGAAAGACAAGACTAGACAGGAGACTCATTTCTCTTGGTCAACCTGTCTAGCCTCCTGCCTCTGACCCATCTCCTATTTTCTCTCCCTCTCCTCCTCAGGACCTTTACTCAGGGTGTCTTGAGCTCCGTCTCTAATCCTAGGAGACACAGGTCATAGTGTCAATGTTTCTCCTTCCAGTGATCCCTCCTGGCTTAAAAGGAGAAACCTGTTACTGGACTGAACTGGGGAAAGACTTCCTGGGAAGGTGGTGCTGAGATAGCGGGTCAGGAGACAGACGAGCTGACATCTAGCATGGAGGGCTGTGTACAAGGATGTGAATGGAGTTGTCCAGGTGCTGCATATGGGGTGGAGGAGAGAGGCGAGAGAGACGAGAGAGACGAGAGAGACGAGAGGATGGAGAGACGGATGGCATGTCTCCGACTTGTCCTTGCTCCTTATCTCTGTTTCTGAGTTTTTCACTGTCTCTGTGTATTCACCTCTCTCCTTCAATGTATTTCTGTGTCTCCCTTTCTACTCCACTCTCTCATTCTGAGCCTCTCCATCCTTTCAGTCTCATCGGTTCCAGCTCGGTGTCTTGGCTTCAGTGTCTGTCTGTCTTTATTCAGGGATATTCTTATTCCCAGCAGCTCCAGGGCGTCTCCATGGTAGGTGGTGCTAGGGGCGCGTCTTTGAGAAGAGGGAGGAGGGAGGAGGGGGCTGCCTACGCCTTTAAGCGCGGGCGCGCGCGGGGCCTGCGCCTTTAAGCGCGGGCAAGCGCACGGCCCTGGGTTCCCGGCGAGGAGGCCGCGGGAGCACCCGGACCCGGCCCGCCTGCCCGGCCCCCCGCCCGGCCCCCGCCCCGGCCCCGGCGGGGGAGGGGTCTCTGAGCGCGACCCCTCCCCCCTGCGCCCCCGCCTGCGTTGCGGTGCCCAGGTCCCCGCGTGGCCCTGTCTGTCTGTCCGTCTGTCCGCGCCCAGGCCTCGCCCCACCCTGGCCCTAGTGCTACCCGGCTGCCCCCCTACCCGTCACAGCAGACCCCCTCTTTCTGGACCAGTCTCCTCCGCAGGCCACGAACCCAGCCGCGCCATTGCTGCCCCAGACCCTGGGCCGGCACCCCGACTTCGGGGGCGCTTGCAACCGGCGATCGGATCCAGATATTCTGAAACCCCTGAGCGTGGGACCCTGATTTGGGATCAGTACCCTGAGCTCCTGCCATGGAACCCTAAGGCCCGGACCTTGAACCTCAATATCTGGGGCTGGAATCCCGACATCTGTCCCTGGGACCCCAAGATTTGGAAACTGAACCCCATGATTTTGGAGCATGAACCCCAATATTTGGACCTGGGGCCCCAAGACTCGGCATCTAAGCTCCCGAATTTGGAGCTGAACTCTGAATTGTCTGGCGGATACGTTGACATCTGAGAGTGAATTCCCAAATCTATACCTGGGACCCCACTATTTTGGGAAAGAAACCCTGGGATTTAGGCCTTCGATTCCAAGACCTGAACTGAGGAATTCCGAGGGGACCGAAGTCCTTGCTGCAGACAAGTCTTGACTCAGCACCCTAGTATCTGAACAGGATCCCAATTTCAGATGCCAGGACTGGACTTGGAATTCAGACTCTAAACTTCCCCATCTGGCTGTTTGGTATCTCAAGCCTGGCACTGAGAGCCACCTGACCCTAAAGAACCACCAGGACCTTGGTCTCCAAAACTGGACGTAAGAGGCCCAGTTTTAGTGGTCTGGGACCCCGAGAGTCAAGTTTGGAGACTCCATAACGACAGACTGCACCTGCCACTCGACAGTTCCTTCCCAGAGGCCCTGGGGACAGGGAAGGCTTGACCAGATGCCCCCTCCAGAGTTCTGACCTCACCCCCTTGGAGCCTGAGGACACCTGCTCCCTGGGGTGGCTTCCAATTCAGGTAAGGCCACTGAGAGACACCCATGGTGGGAAGGGACTTAGGGTGGGGGTGGGGGTTCTTGGGCTACAGGTGGAAGTAGGTACGGACCAGGTGCCCTGTGGCATTCTAAACTGTTTTCATTGTGAAATGTCTGTCCCATGTGTCTCCAACACTCTCTGGACACATGTCCCCAGCTCTACCCCTCTCTGACCTCCTCGATGAGATTCTAGATCTCGATGTCTCCACCGGTCTAGCTTCTGACCTTCTGGCCTCCTCTCCAGCCCCCTTTCTCCACCTCTCCCCACCATGGCAGTTTCTGCTTTGCTCCCTGAGCTGCCTGGACGCCCCTGTCCACTGCCCTGTTATTCTCCAGTTACATCTGCCCACAGTCCCTCTCACTGACACCTCTGTCTGTGTGTCTCTCTGATCCGCTGGCTTTCTCAACCTTTGCCCACCCCTGACTCCTTGGCTGGGTCTGTGACCATCCCTAGCCACACCTAACACCTGTCCAATCATCCCCCAACTACCCTGTCCTCCTCTCCTGCTGTTTCCTGTTCACCTCCCACCATCTTCCTGGTCTACCCCCCACATGGCCAGCTCTGGCCATTTCCATCCTGGCTGCCTTTCTACCCTTGCCCCACCTCTCCATACCCCTTCCTCTGACCCGTTGTCCTGGTCCCCTGCTGACTCTGATATATCTGTCCTTTCACTAGAAGGACCACTCCGACCTGCCCCCTCTTCTTTGCTCAGTTTTCCTCTTTAGTCATGCCTGACCTTTACTGATGATAAAATTCGCCAACTGCCCACCTCTTCCCTGTGCCTCTAGACCCTACTGCTTACTTTCTCTCCACCTTCACCATCTGTCCTAGCCTCTGCCCACCTGTGCCCATCCCTAGCCAGCTTCCTGACCATCATGGCTCATGCTTGACTCTCCGTGCCTTCATGACACATCTCTGACACCCCGCACCACGGCCATCCCTACCTCTCCGAGCACATTATGACCATCTTTCCCAGTTTCTGGCCCTAACACTTCCTTTCTTCTCTACAGACCACCCCTGCCCGCGATGGCCGTCCTTCCAATACTCCTTTGCCTGCTACCGCTGGCCCCCGCCTCCTCTCCACCCCAGCCGGCCACAGCGAGCCCTTGCCCCCGCCGTTGCCGCTGCCAGACCCAGTCTCTGCCCCTAAGCGTGTTGTGCCCAGGGGCGGGCCTTCTGTTTGTACCGCCATCACTGGATCGCCGAGCAGCGGAATTGCGCCTGGCAGACAACTTCATCGCGGCAGTGCGTCGACGAGACCTGGCCAACATGACAGGCCTGCTGCATCTCAGCTTGTCTAGAAACACCATCCGCCATGTGGCCGCTGGCGCCTTCGCCGACCTGCGTGCCCTGCGTGCCCTGCATCTAGATGGCAATAGACTGACCTCGCTGGGCGAGGGTCAGCTGCGCGGCTTAGTCAACCTGCGCCACCTTATCCTGAGCAACAACCAGCTCGCAGCCCTGGCAGCTGGTGCCCTAGACGACTGTGCCGAGACCCTGGAGGACCTCGATCTCTCTTATAATAACCTTGAGCAGCTGCCCTGGGAGGCTTTGGGTCGCCTGGGTAACGTCAACACGTTGGGCCTTGACCACAATTTGCTGGCCTCGGTGCCCGCTGGAGCCTTTTCCCGCCTGCACAAGTTGGCGCGACTGGACATGACCTCCAACCGCCTGACCACCATTCCTCCTGACCCACTGTTCTCCCGTCTGCCTCTGCTTGCCCGGCCTCGAGGCTCGCCAGCCTCCGCTCTGGTGCTGGCCTTCGGGGGAAACCCCCTCCACTGCAACTGTGAGCTGGTGTGGCTGCGACGCCTGGCTCGGGAGGACGACCTCGAGGCCTGTGCCTCGCCACCGGCTCTCGGGGGCCGCTACTTCTGGGCTGTGGGTGAGGAGGAGTTTGTGTGTGAGCCACCCGTCGTGACCCATCGCTCACCTCCCCTGGCAGTGCCCGCAGGTCGGCCAGCTGCCCTGCGATGCCGGGCAGTAGGGGACCCAGAGCCACGAGTGCGTTGGGTATCACCCCAGGGTCGGCTGCTGGGCAACTCCAGCCGAGCTCGTGCCTTTCCTAATGGGACCCTGGAGCTCCTGGTCACTGAGCCGGAAGACGGCGGTACTTTTACTTGTATTGCAGCCAATGCCGCTGGCGAGGCCACCGCTGCTGTTGAGCTGACCGTGGGTCCCCCTCCACCTCCCCAGCTAGCCAATAGCACCAGCTGTGACCCCCCGCGGGACGGGGAACCCGATGCCCTCACCCCGCCCTCTGCGGCTTCGGCCTCCGCCAAGGTGGCGGACACCGTGGCCCCTACTGACCGTGGCGTCCAAGTGACTGAGCATGGGGCCACAGCGGCTCTTGTCCAGTGGCCAGATCAAGGACCTGTCCCAGGCATCCGCATGTACCAGATCCAGTACAACAGCTCGGCCGACGACATCCTTGTCTACAGGTGCAGGGGCCTAGAAGTGGGGGAGTAAGGTGGGGGGGCATTGTGGGTCCACCCAGAAACACCCCTTGTGAGCCACTGCAAGGAAATAGGACTGTAGGTTCCAAAGCAAATCAGAAAGCGAAGGCAAATGAAACCAGGCAGCAATGAAAATCACGGCTGGGCAGAAAGGGTAAAAGAAATATAGGACAGATGTGCTGAAGGCAGTTGAGATGAAGAGGGCAAATCAACCAGACAGCAGGCAGACATGCTCAACCAAGGACAATGAGGAAGAAAAAAAAAAAAAAAAACAGGCTGCAGAGGTAAAGAGAAACAAGGCTGAGAAAATAAATGGTAACAAACATATGAAGAAATCAGGCAGCCAGAAAAAAAAAATCAGGCCGAAGGAATAAAAAGTTAATGGTTAGCGGTGGTTCGGAGCATAGATGGAGTGTTAGAACAGCAAGCATGCAGCCCTGAAGTCAAGCGCAGCACTGAAGAAAGAGAAGGTTAATGAGGTTATAGGAGGCTAAAACCAATTTTTATCAGGAAGTTTGGCTTCTCACGGGAAGCTACAATAAGGATCCGCAAGAGGCTGAGTCAGGGTTGTGACAAATTCAGGGCCAGCCTGGTCTACATAGGGAGTTTGGAGCTGGCCAGAGATTTATAGTAAACACTGCCTGGGGAAGGGGAGGAGGAGAAAGGAGAGAAAGAAGGAGGGATGGGAAGAAACACACAGAGATGGCAGAGAAAGGCAAATGAGGTAGGCCAGGGAAATAAGGGCAAAGGTTAAGTGGAAAATTGGGGGTAAGAGGCTAAACAGAGAGTAGGTCTTGGGTTCGTGCAGTATGAGCCCTACTGGTCAAAGTTCTGGTTAGAGTAACGTCCTAATTTTTGGTTTGCTAAATTAAATCTAAGCTAGGGCAGATATGTCAATACACGGCTGTCTGTCCTCCCAACTCTCAAGTGGTTGAGACAGGAGGCTCAGCAAGTTCAGGGGCCTCCTGGACTATCCAGCCAGACCTTGTCTCAGAAACCAAGCAAGCAGCCACCTAGTAAGTTATGTGGGCAGAAATAACCGGTCTGATGGTCCCGTCTTCCTCCCAAGGCTGCAAACACGAACCCCGGAGTTTACACATTCCCAAAAGGGCAGGCAAAGTAGCTTCTCTCCGCAAACCCGATAACACTTGGTCCATCTGCTGTGACCACAGTGGCTAGAAATGACACTCCCTACCAAAGTCTGACCTTTTATGGGCAGCTGTGGATGACTCCTGTCCTCGGTGCCAAGAGTACAGCTCCAAACTGACCGTAACTTTCCACATGCTGGGTTAGCACCTTGCAAACGCAGTTCCTGGGTTCAACCCCTTTCCTGGCCATACATCAGGTCCCATCTTCTCAATCCTAATCTAATCCCTCCCTCTTCCCCTCCTTCCCTACCCCGTCCTCTGTTTTAGACTAGAACTCATGCAGCCCTTGGCTGGCCTCGAACTGTCCCTGTAAGTCAAGGATGACACTCAACCCGGAGCCCTCCTGCCTTTACCTCCCCATCTATGGGCTACCACATGTGGCTTCTCCACTCCCTTTTTGAGACATTATTCAGGAGATTGCATGGAGGGTGGGCCACCTTCCCTGGTGGGGAGTGGGACAGTCTGAAGACAGCCACCCTGCCACAGGTCATCATGGGTGTCCTTTTGTTGCTCTCCTTAAAGCCATGTAGGAATAAAACAGATTCTAAAACTAGCCCGGTCTCCAGGGCGCCCTGAGACAAAGGGGATGTGTAGCCTTGGGTGGGAAAGACAGAGAAAACTGACAGTGGCTCGGATCTTAATCTTAGCCCTGGAGAGACTTGAGGCAAGGGTCTGAGAGTTCCAGGTCAACCTGGGAACTACATAGGCAGCCTGGCTCAACACACACACACACACACACCATAACACACACATACACACACACACACACACACACACACACGTAAGGTTAAACAGAAACCAGAACACTGAGATACAAGAGAAAGAAGAGATGGTCCTGGAAAGAAATGGGGCAGTAGAGAAGAGAATCTGAGGTGGAAATTCTCAAGGGCTCTCTGGAAACACAACAGAGATGATGGTGATAACGAGGCACTGGGGATGCAGGGAAATTCACCGGCAAGCTGGAAGGAAAGCAGGCAATGGGGGTACGGGGGGGTCAGTGGTTAGGGCAGAGGGGTTCAGCTGCTGCATGGTAAGGAATTGAAAAGGAGCTGGACAGGGGAAACTAGAGCTGAAAAGCCAGCCAGGCGTGGGATGCATGGTTACAACACCAGCACTTGGTGTCACAGGGAGGGTCATCAGGAGTCCAGGGCCAGCCCTGCTAAGCTCCGTGAGACCCTGTCTTGAAACAAACAAGCAATCGCTTCCCTGCCTTGTGGCTAAGACCGAGTGTAGTATTGGCTCTTATCAGGTTAATATCTGCTATGTCCGCTCCTCTATCCGAGGTCAGTGTATGAAATGGATTTTTGGAGCTCGGAGATGGAACAGCAGCCGTATCCATGACACCCAGCTGTATCCCTGACACTCACTGACCTGGTGTGTAGTAGTCCAGGAATGGTGCCCCCACCTCAAGGGCATAAAACAAACAAAAGCAAAACAGGGGTCACAGGAAGACAGATAGTCTAGCAGAAAGATGGCTGGTGGGTAGAGAAAGGGGGCCATTTGGTCAGGCGTATTGTTAAAAGGGTTCTATTTCCAGCACTCCGGAGGCTGAGGCAGGCCCTTCACAGGATAAGAGCTAGCCTTGGCTCATAGCAAGACTCTGGGAGTTAGAGGGCAGGAATCAGACGAGGTTAGAGTAAAACAGCAGTGAACCTGAGTGCTTTGGTAGTGAGGCTGAGGGCTTGGCCAAACAGGGCGAGCGGGTGCTGAAAGGGCCTTGGGGGATGTTAGGGACTCCTTGAAAGACCTAGAGAGTAAATCTTTCAAAGAGGAATGGCTTCAGAAAAATAAGGTGTGGGATCCACAGGTGCTCAAAATAGAGAACTTGTGTGGGAGGAATGAAGTCGGCTAACCCACTGGAAGGACATACTAGGTGTCAGCTAAGCAAAAGAAGTCAGGGTGCTGGTTCGAGGGAACTGGGGTGCAATGGGGCAGCCGGACTCCAGAGAACGTAGCTGGGGGGGGGAGGCACAGGGAGTGAAGACGGGTGGGGCGTGGGTACTGGGTGACCACAGTCCTGACCCCATCTGCCACCCTCCCCAGGATGATTCCAGCGGACAGTCGCTCCTTCCTGCTGACCGACCTGGCGTCAGGCCGTACCTACGATCTCTGTGTGCTCGCAGTCTACGAGGACAGTGCCACCGGGCTCACGGCCACGCGGCCAGTGGGCTGTGCTCGCTTCTCCACGGAGCCCGCACTTCGGCCTTGCGCCGCACCGCACGCACCGTTCCTGGGCGGCACCATGATTATCGCGCTGGGAGGAGTCATCGTGGCCTCTGTTCTGGTCTTCATTTTCGTACTTCTTCTACGCTACAAGGTGCACGGAGGCCAGCCGCCTGGGAAGGCCAAAGCCACAGCACCCGTCAGCAGCGTTTGCTCCCAGACCAACGGAGCCCTCGGCCCCGTGCCCAGTGCGCCTGCCCCTGAGCCTGCTGCACCCAGGGCCCATACTGTGGTCCAATTGGACTGTGAGCCCTGGGGGCCCAGTCACGAACCTGCAGGACCCTAGCCGAGGGCCCACCTCTAATGGCTCCTCTGGCCCCAGGGCGCCAGTCGGATCCAGACACCCCTCGGGCGGGACCTGGCCTCAGACTCACCAAATTGCTCACGGTTTTTAAAACTCTGATGGGGAGGGTGTTGGGGGCACCGGGGCACAACAAGAAAGTCCTATTTTTCTAAGCTTGGGCCGCGCCCTTGCCCTTGTCTCTGTCTGTGGGGAATGAGGGGTGCTGCGGAGGGTATGGGGGGCACGGGGTTGAGGAACCTCCCTTGAGGAAGGCACTTCCTGTTCAGCTTGGGGGTCTCCGCAGGGGGCTTGAGGATAGTCACCTATAGTCCTCATTCAGTTATTCTGATGCTTGTGCCAGGGACTTAGTGGCCCAAGCTGCCCCGCCCTTAGTCCTGTGGGAAACAGCCTGAAGTGTAGTTCAGGGAAGGCTCCCTGGAAGAGGAGGGCTATAATATAAGCAGCGTATCTGAGCAAAGAGCAGAAGGGAAGGTTCCGGGTGGAAGGCCGAGTATTGGGTCGTTGTGGTCCCGGTGAGGTGGGAGGGGCCAGCACCCTCACAGCGAGGTTCTCAGACTGAGGGTGATGGCTAGCCGGGGAGGAGTTTATTTATGCCTGGGGACTGGGGAGGAGGTTGTAGGATCGATCAGCTATGTTTGGACTTTAGGAAGATCTTGAGGGATCAGGAATCGGTGGGAAGCCGGTGGGGGTGGGGGTGGGGCAGGACCAACTTCGACCTGGGAAGCACTGGAAGGAAAGAGGAGTGTATGACAGCCATTCAGGAAAGTGCGTGGCTGGATTACAGAACTCAAAGACCGTGAGGGAGGGAGCATCCAGCGTGAGGCCCTGGGCTCTACAGGGGAAAGTCCTCCGGGCTGCCCTGGCTTGGGACCGGGGAGCAGGGGCATAGCTGAGGATACTCTGAGGTCAGGGTGGGGTTCTGCTGATGAGGGGACCAGGGGATGGCTAAAGGGGGGGTGGGGGGATAAGGATATAGGTTGGAGCCAAGGATAGAAACACCTCTAATCCTCACACCTGGAAAAACTGAGGCAAGGGATCACTCATGCCAAGGCTGAAGCTTCTGCATGAGACCCCGTGCCTCCGCCCCCCCCCCAAAAAAAAAAAAAAACAAATCTGGGAACGATCGAAGTACTATTGGGATTTCAGCATTTAAGGAAGAGTTAAGTTTTGACAGCTGCAGACAGAGGGGCAGGTGAAATACTTCCCAAGAGGCCATGGTGTTTACTAGGGGAAAGGTTGCAGCGTTGCGGGGAGGGGCGGGCTGGTGTCACATTGAACCGATCTAGCAGATATGATTGTGGACAGGAACTGAGCCCTGGTTCAGGGTGAGTCAGAACACTTGGCCTCGTGTCTTTCCTGAGCTGGTCCCCACTGTGTCACTGCCCCAGGCCCCCTCACACAAGTGTCTTGGAGGTTTATAGGATCAGACATTGTGCACAGAAAAGGCCAGGCCTCATTAGAGGTCCGGGATTGGGGTCGATAGCGAGAATAGCATCCCCTATGCAATTAGCTTCTCAGATGGCAGGTCCTGGTGGGGCCTGTCAGTCACCTGAGGTAAGACGAGGTTAGGATCAGGATGAAGACGGTCAGAGACTAAACTGCAATTCTCTCGGTTTGGTACAAAGAACGTTCTGGCGAGATGACAGAACCTATTTTCATGGTGGAGCTTGAGATCTTCAGAATGTCCGCCATTAACCACGGAAACGAGACACTCGGCTCCCCGGTTGGGCAGCATCCCGAGGTCCTTTGTCATTTTGTTACTCTTGAGTAGCTAAAATCATGTGAGGTTATCAGCAGCCGAGGGCATAGGTCCTGGGCAATGGAAGCGAATAAATGGGAGGCCTGGCTCACTGCCAGCTAGAAAATACCCACTCCCACCTTTAGGGGGAGCCGGAGCGCACTGTTCCTAAGCCCGCCGGTTAAATTTGAACTGTGTGCTGGGTCGCGGGGCAGACCTGCCCGGTCCTGGTGCCTTTGTGACAGTCACAAATGGTAAATAGCGGCGTGGGAAGCAAGGGATGTGTGCGGAGACGTGGAATTGGCTCCAGCCGAGGACTTAAGCCCCAAGCCGAGGCTGAGGACCACGCTGATTGGAGATAACTAGTAAGCCGTAGGAACGGCGTCCCATACACATGGAACAGCATATGCTAAGGTTTTCATTGTGAGAAAAGGAGGGAGTGAGGGAAGCCAGAGTGGAAATGGGGTGAGGGAGGGGACTTGGCATAATATCAAGGCAGGAAGCAGGTGACGTAAAGTCCTGTGAATTCATGAGAGGAGAGTGGATTTTATTCCAACTGGTATGAGAAGCCACGGGCGGTTCCTTCTGTTTTGTTTCTTTGTTCAGCATTAGTCCCGGTCTGAACTCACTGTGTAGCTCAAGCCCCTTGACAATCACTCACGTCCCTTCCTCCTCCGCTTCCTGAGCACAGGGCTTGCAGGCATATACCGTCACACCTGGCCACTGGAGGACTTTGAACTACCAGGAGAGACATCTTCCTGGATCTCAGGGAAGCTCCCGCGTCAGACCTTGTGTGTGGAGGGCCAAGGGGAAGCAAGGAAACAGGGGAGGAAGATACTGCAACAGTTCTGGCAGAAGGCTGACTTAGACCAGGCTAGACCTGAGGTGACATGTAAGTCATTGGCAGGCTCTCCCTTTCCTACCCAGAAGAGAACAGTGAACTACTAGCCACTGACCCAGAACAGAGGAAAGGAAGATTATAGAAACTAAGAGAAGAGGGGGAGACCAAGGTCTCCAATCCCAGAATCCATCCCATAGAAGCTGATTTGTCTGTAATATGGAAAGAAAGGACCTTTGCCAAGCACAGTACAAGGGAGCCAGCAGACAGAGGCCGAAAGAGGCTGAGGCCGTTGAGGTGGATCCAGGCCCAGTACATGGGGGTAGAGTAGAGATACACACTGAGTGACAGCCTACTACAAGTGTGTAGAGAGTGATAGCGGTTATGGGGACAGGCCAGTCCCCACAGTGAGTCACAGGACACACAAACCACCCCTTACGCCCATGCAAAAACAAACAACACCAGCATGGAGGATTTTCAGTTAAACAGCCTTGCCCAGCTGAAGCCACCGACTCCCCGAGGTCAGGAGGTGATGTCTACAGCCCATCGTCCCTCTGGTCAAACAAAGCAAGTGCTCGGCACAATCTGGGGACCAAACCTAGGCTGCTGAGGCGCTGTCTCTTGGTGACTGCTGCCTTGATCTCATACTCTCCTAGTACCATGCTGTCAGGCATAACCACAACTCTTGGGGTGACTGAGGCTGGTGTGAATCCATAACATCAGGAGATTCCCATGATCCTCTGACAGGCCTCCCTTGAGGCCAAGCTTCTACCGCCCTCTCCATGGGCTCCAAGGTGGGAGAACCTGATGAGGTGGGTGGGGGACGCCCAAAAGACAGCAGGTCTCCCAGTGATCCATCCTGAGCCTCCTCAGCAGAGTCTGGCATTGTCCTGGCTTTTGTGGGATTAGAATGTTTGGAACACGATATGACAAAAGGCCCCCAGGCCGCTGCCCTCTGAGGGCCCCCAGTTCTTATAAATCAAGGAGATACAAATGGTTACCAGGCTAGGCTGGGCTGAGAAAGTACAGGCAGGAAGGACGAAGGACACTTTTGTTCTCTGGTGGTTTGTGCAGGGTCACTTGGAGGCCAGAGTGGCCTTGAACTCCTAATCCCTCCGCCTGTACCTTTCAAGTGACCAGATTATAGGGACCACCATCCTGTCGGTCCCAGGGGACTTGCAAGCCTATGGGGACTCCTGAGACCAAGGGGAATGCCGAGATGTGCTGGAGATGGCACTTTTCCAGTGTGTTCTGTGCTTACAAAGGTTTAATGTCCTGCTGTTATTGTCTTTTACTTTAAAAGACAGGGTTTTATAGGCATAGCCCAGGATGGCCTTGAACTCAGTCTTCCTGCCTCAGTTACCTCAAGTGCTGGGATTACAGACATAAAGTAGCCACACCCAGCTCCCTGGACTCGAAATTCTTAATACATTTTGAACGAGCTCACCACCGGTTCCCTTGTCTGCACCCCACCCTTCAGATCACGTAGCCAATCCTGCTGGAAGAAGATGTGGAAAGATGGAGGAAAGGCAGGGCAAAGAGTCTTTCCCCAAAAGACCCACAGATGGAGGTGATGGTGCGCAGTGATGATGCTCAGTGGCACACGCCTTTAATCCCAGCACTTGGGAGGCAGAGGCAGAGGCAGGTAGATCTCCAAGTTCGAGGCCAGCCTGCTCTAAAAGTTCCAGGACAGTCGGAGAGTTGTTATACAGAGAAACTGTATCGCGAGGGGGGTGGGGCAGAGGCAGAGACAGACAGGAAGATAAAGTATTGCTTGAAGGACAAGCTTGAAGGAGCTGTGGATGGAGAACTCGCAGGGCAACAGGTGACCTTGGCTGTCCCACGCTGCCCCAGTGCACTTTTGTGCCATGGAGGGGAATCGTGCAAAGAGGGACAGCATTCAGTCTACGCTTCAGAAAGCCAACTGACCTCTGCGGGAAGGGAAACTGAGGCACGTGAGACCCGAGAGTATCCATGGTCCTGAAGAAGGACCCGGGAAGGCCCCTTGATCTTCATCCTCCACTGTTAAGTGTTCACGGGGAGGGAACACGGAATGGCCGCTTACACAATGTCCATGCTAACTAAGTCCTGGAAAATCTTTGAACCTAAGAGCGTGACTGGGTGCACTGAAAGCTAAGCTGACAGGGATTTGAGAACATGGGAGTTAAAGAATTTTGCTCTGATGTGTTCTGGCCCCACTCCCTGGAACCCCTGGGGCACAGTGCACTCTCCTCAGCCCCATGGGCACATCAATACTTCCACTTCCTTCTAAATCTCCCCCTGCCCCGAGGCTGGGGATGGGTCCCCCCCCCCTTCATCTTCCGTTCTTCTCAGCTATCACGGAGCCTGTGTCTTGTGTCCTAATTTAGATCTGGCTTTCCACAGCTTCCTGGTCTCCTTTTCCTAGATAAATACACAACCTCTCCTCAGCGTCTTCCCCGGCCAGCCCCTTCTCCCTGCCCTCCTTTGCCTAGCTCACATCTCTAACACTGGCGTTCCCCGGATCCCTCCACAGGCCTCTCTCTGGGATCCTGGCCACAGCATTCATCACGGGTCCAAACCCTTCTTACCGCCAAATCTGTTGGCTGCACAAAAGCCTTCATGGCTCGCCGGGTTCCTGGTTCAGAGTCAGGGCTATGTGGGGGACTGAGACAGGAAGGTTGTGTGACTTTTGTGAGTTGGAAGCCAGTCTGGGATGCATAGCAAAGACCCTGTCTTTGAAAAGTAAACAAAACCCTTCCCTTTAGGGTACCTATAGCACCCACCTTTCTCAAGCACCATGTCCAGCTCCTTCAGTTCAGAGAGATTATTAACCATTCTCAGGAAGTGAAAGCTGTCCCACCACCCCACCCCCCATACACCCTCATGTACCCTGCTTTGGATGACAAGCAAGGAAAGGAAAAAGGAAGCCGTGGAAGGAACCAGTTCCTTCTCCCATTATGTTTTACCAACAACAAGGATTCTAAGGAGAAGAGAGCGCATTCGGGTGAAGGTGTTGAGAGTTCCCCTGACCCTTGCCTTTCCCTGTCTGGAAAACCTACCCCTTCCGGGCCCTCCCTGTTCTCCCAGCTACATCACTGTAGGGGGAGGTCCTGAGGGGACAGGAGGGGGGAGGCAGAGGCTATCCCTCAGAGGCTTCAGCTCCCTACCCTCCAGATCTCCACATCCGGCCTTCCGTAGTATTCTCTCCTGCTTCTGAATCCAGTCGCTCCTGCAGGCCAAGCGATAGGCCAACAGATCTCCTTCCCTAAAGTCAGGGGTTCAAGTCTCCAGGTCTTCCTTACAACTCAGCAGCAATCTCTGCTCCCTTCCTCAGAACCACGGCTCCCACTCCAGGCCTTCCTAGGGCCTCAGACCTTCTAGCCAAAAGCTTCTTCCTCCTCAGCAGGTTATAGAGGCTGCTCCTGTTTTCTAGAATGTCCTTTGGGCGTCGACTTCCTCACTTTGGTTCATTCTTCTGTTCTCAAACATCAAACCAGTTTCCCTCGCCCAAAGGCCCTTCTCTGATTCTAATGTCTCTCAAATACACTCTCCCCTCCCCACCCACTTCCCTCCTCTTCCTTCCTGAGTCTCCCCACCCCCCTCTCCATCCTTCCCTCACACTTTCCTCCTCTTCCTCCTCCTCATAATTCCTCACCATTTTCTTGTCATGGGCCTGTTCATCTCCAACCTGTCTCCCCTCCTCAGCCAAACCTTCTTCCCCTCCCTTTCTACCATCTGCCTCTAATCGCCACCCCCACAGTTCCAACCTGATGGTAGCAGGTCAGACTGGAGTCGCACGTCCTTTGCTGACTCGGGGGAGCGATGAGGGCCAGGACAAAGATTTCCCACGGGCTGAGTGATCCCTTGTGGATGTAGAAAGAAGATGGCTTGTGACCTCACACCCAAGGGTGGCAAGGCTGCCTGACATGGCTCTGTGATCATGGAATTTCTCTCGACAGGATCCTGAGTGGTTAGGACAAGGTCTATTTGGACAGACGGTGCCAGTGGATAGGGAAAACTGGTTCTAGAAGCTGAATAGGGCAGCTGGACCAGAGAAAGTAAACCATCTCCCCCCAGCTCTGTGAAGTGCGCGCAAGTGTGTGTGTGTGTGTGTGTGTGTGTAGCAGCTTTTTGAGACGAGGGACCGGAAGCCCACAGAAGTTAGGTGTATTGTGCAAGTTCGCGTGGCTTGAAAGAGGCAGTGAGGATTCAGATTCAGACCTGGCTGAATGGCCTCCCAATCCACCCAACTATTCTGGTTCCCTCCTCTGCGCTCCCGGTTCACGGAGACTCAACAGCTGCGTTTGTGGGTTTCTAGGGCCGCCGCTTAATCACAGCTTTCTTGGAAAACGGGGGCGCTGAGAAACCCGACTTCCGCCTGTGTATGTATGTTGCCACCGCCCAAAGGGCCCCGAGGGTGGTGCTGACGGTACCGGTGAGCAGGCGCCCGGCGCCGGAGGGCTGCTGAGGAATCCACGTGGGCGAGCCCGCCTGGACCCGACGTCGTGGCGCCACCTGCTGGGCGCTCGCGGTGATGCCGCGGCTGCAGCACCGCGACTCGCACGGGGCTTTCTGCTACACACAGCCCGCCTCTCAGCATTGCATCTTGAACCCTTCCTTCCAGGAACGGCAGGTATAAAACAGAATGCAGGTGACCTCCTAAGTCCCCATAGTATGCCACTCATCCGGTGGCACCGTTGATTGGACATCAACGTCAGCAAGTAAGGCACAACTGCTGTTCACGGATGGCAGGGGCCACCGGGGTCTGGAGAAGCAAGCCGACCTGTTGAGGATCAGGGTCGGGAAAAATTACAAAACTACACTCTATTCCTCATGAAGCCGCCCCGAGACCGTTTTTAAAATTCAAGTCATGTCCCCTTTCTGCTCAAAATCCTCCAGTGCAATCGCCCCACCTGCCAGCAACACCAGAGTCCTGACAGTGATTTATAAGCCCTACACGAGGAGCCGGAGGTGGAGCTCACCCAACTGGTAGAGTGCTTGCCTAGGATGTACAAAGCCCTGGGTTTGGTTCCCAATACTCTCGCACTCTGGAAGCCGATATAGGCACACGAGAAGTTCATAGTGAGGTGTGAGGGAGGCATAAAACCCTGAGTTCGAGTCCCCAGGACCCACTGAGTCGAGGGTATTGGCGCCTACGAGGTTTTTTTTTTTTTTTGCTGGGCAGGTCCACAAGCTTTGGACCACCTCTCTGGCTGCAATAGTAGATGTGCGTGGCATTAGGTGGTGTGTGCACACCTTGGTACTGCTGCGTCACGGGCCTATAAATAGGCGGGGCTTAATGGGCTAGGTGGTAAGTGCTTTTATATATAATGTATGTACTTTATGTAATATCTTCCACACAGTCACCCTGGAGGCAGGTCTTTTTATTATCCCAGTTTTATCGAGAAGCCAATTGGAAGTCGAAGGCGCTAAATCATCGCCCAGGGCCACACTCAGAGCAGGTGGCTGCTTGTACCCAAAATTCTCCGGGGCTATTGGAAAGGAACCCCTCGGCCTAAGCAGCACAGGCTTTGCGCAGACTCTAACCGTGGCCGGGCGCTGGCCGTGGTGCTGAATAGAATAGAGGCGGCTTCTCCACTTGAGATTTTTCTGGTATCCTTGGAATTAAGGGGCTGTTTTCAACCGTGGAGATAAGAGAAAAGCGAAAGTGTGTTCGGAAAGAATCTGGGGTTTCTCAGCAACGAAGACAGAAATTTGCCTCCGTCTCACAAATTCTGAGACGGAAGTATTTACTTTTATTAGTTCATATATATTTGGTTTTTTGAGACACGTTTCTTTGTGTAGCCTTGGCTGTCCTAGAACTTGACCTATAGACCAGGCTGGCCTTGGACTCAGAAACTCACCTGCCTCTGCTTCCCTAGTGCTGTGATTAATGGTGTGTGCCACAACTGCCCATAGCAGCAGCAGCAGTAGCTGTACTCTGGAGTGAGGAGGCTTGGAACCCTGACCCAAACTAGATGAACTCACAGAAGTCATGTCACCTCTCTGGCCGTCCACTTCCTCCTCTGTAAAAGTGGAGAACACTAACAGAATGCCAGGCTGAGGCAGTAGGATTTCTCTGAGCGTGAAACCAGCCTGGGCTTTACAGTGAATTCCAAACCGGCCTGAACTACAGACGTTGACTGAAAACAAAAATTAATCAATCGATTAATTAATTAATAAGAAATCCTGCATATCCAAATGTCTTAGAATACAAGCCCTGATTCTCATGCGGGCGGCCCCCTCCCCTACCTTCTTGCCTTAGTGATCCATTATGATTAATAATATCAATTTGGGGGGGGAGGCATGTCAATTTTGATACTAATCACCATAAAGTTATGTGCAGATTATACTAAAGCTATGATTTCTTTGTGACAATAAATGGATTTTTTAAATTTGAGATGAGGTCTCAGCATATAGCCCTGTCTGGCCTGGAACTCTCTGTGTATGGCAGGCTAGCTTTGGAATCACAGAGATCAGCCTGCTTTTGCCTCCATCAGGACCTGGGATCAAAGGTGTACACTGCCTCACCCAGGTCAGCATTGGTTTTTTGTTTTTTGTTTTTCTTGCATTTGGCACAATATAGATGCATCGTAAGAACTGGAGGTGTTCAGGGACTGACCCCCTGCTCATGCGCTAATTTATGTCAAAGTGCTGGGTTTTATTTTGATACAAAATACACAAAGCTGTCCATACCTGGCGCCACACGCCTGAGATCCCGGGAAGGCCCCATGTCAAAGGAGCAAGAACTGGGAATATGGCTCAGCAATAAAGTGACCTAGAATTCACAAAGTGAGGAGGGCTGAGGATACAGCTCGGCGGTAAATCATTTGCCAGCAAGTGCGAGGCCCTGGGTTCACTGCCACCATTAAGAGGGAGACAGAGAGAGGGAGCGAAAGCAATCAATTGAACAAACAAGATTATTTACCTACTCATGTTGGCTTCAGGTACCAATAGCTATAAAAAGTGAGTGTCTTTTCCTGGGAGGCACAGTATGTATGCACACATACTCACATGCACGCACACATGTGTGTACACACATGTGCACACAGGTACATATACACACATGTGCGTGCACACATAAGCATTTACTCATACACGCATGTGCACACACATGTGCGTGTACATACACACTCAAACACGATACACTCTAGGATGCTTGATGTGACAAACTAAGTCCTCACAGGATATGTTGTGCTTTGAGCTGCTTGGCCCCAGACTTAGGCAGGCATGTCCGACAGTGCTTACGTGAAAATCAGAGTAAAACTTGCATAAGTGAATCCTTCCCTTCCTCCATGTTGGTCCCCTAGGCTCAAACTCAGGAAGCCAGGCTACGTGGCATGTGCTTTTCCCCCATCTTGGAGGCGATGCCCCAGATTTGTAAATCACTGAATCCCGCTGTCTACACTTGAAGCTGGTGTTCTGCAGCTGACTGCTGCCCTTTTCTCCAGCCGGGCTGCGCTGAGCACTGCCGTATTGTTCCTCAGTCCTGGCCTTCTCTTTCTGCTGATGCATACAAACCTACTTGATTCACGGCTGACAGAGCTGCTGACTTCTGAATGCTGAGGAGCCAATGCCAGGGAGCCTGGGAGCTCAGATACGAAGGCAGGTCAGAGATGAGGCCGGGTACCAGGACCCAGCTCAGCTGTGCTTTCGCCATCCAAGCCCCGTGAACTCTGATGGAGGGAAAACTGGACCCTTCCCAGAAATCCCTCCCCCTCCTGGTAATGCTACCTCCGTTCCCAGTCCCCAGCAACGCCTGTGCGAGTTCTGATGGGACCACCTGTCACCTTGGAAAGCACAAACCTAACTGTGTGCCCCTCATGCAGACCATCTGGTCATTACCAGTTTTAAGATTGTGTGTGTGTGCGCGTGCGCGCGCACACACACACACACACACACACACACACGTAGATTCCTTGACATAGAGTCTCACATTTGATCTGGAACTTGAAACCTTCCTGCCTCGTTCTCCAAAGTACTGGGATTACAGGCCTGCCCAGCCCCACCCAGCTTTTAAGATGATAGTTGTGAAGGACTCCAAATACAAACTCAGTCTGTCTCCAGATCCGGCCCCGTGCTGAAAGATACCTGAAGCGGAGCCCAGGCTTGCAGCTGCGGCCACAGCTGGAACTGCACCTGAAACCATGACCACGACTCACAGTTTGTACAGGTGCCAGTGCCGTGCAGGGGCTCTGGCTGGTTTGGCATCAGTAATCATGCCCCAAACCAAGGTAAGCTGTCTGAACAGTCACATGATGAGGGATAAACTAAGACTGCAAGAAGCCACATGTGTCCAGATGTGGGGCAAGTGGACCACACCATAGACAGAAGAACTGGTAAGGTGGAGTGATTCCAAAATCCCATGAAACTCAGAATTGAATATGGTAGGCATGGGGCCAGCTCTGCCAAACTCTACCAGCTCTAGAACACACAACCACAACACCCCACTGAGCCAACCATAGCAATCGGTCCTGGAGTTCTTCATGCTAATGAGGTTTCTAGAGAGGCCTCGAGGGTTTAGCCAATGGGGGTTAGCCAATGAGCTTCCTGGGCATTCTTTCTCACAAAAGGTATTTAATCCCTGGTTCAACCTGAGTAAGGTGTATGCGTTCACATTTACCATCAAATAAAGCAGTTTGGATAAGCGAGCTTCATCAAGGATCGCCTCACGAGGGAGACCTGTTTGTTGTTAAGGGCCTTGCCTAAATCTCCCAGAGAGGGTCTTCTCTGTCTCAGCACCGCTGTACTCTCAGCGTTCACTCAACCAAACCGGGCTGTTCTCCCCCATCGCCTTCCTGCCTGGCACGTGGGTGCCCCCAGGGGACCCCTGTTTCCAACTCCCAGCAGTCTTCCCACAACCTGCTGTTTTTCCACCTGGGACAAACACGGACTGAAGGCACCCCCCCCATTACAGATTGCGTGCTGTCTCCCCTGGATGATGCTCCAGGCACTCCAGCACGCAGACACGCAGCCCAGCATCCATAGACAGAGGCAAGCAGATTTCTGTGGGTTCGAGACCAGCCTGGTCTACACAGCAAGTTCCGGGACAGCCAGAGTTACCTAGACAAGCCCTGACTCAAAAAACAAACAAGCAGAGGCAGAGGCAGAAACAGAAGAAGGGGGGGAGACAAGGACAAGGACAAGGGAATGAGGAGGAGGAGAAGGGAGAGGAAGAAGCAGCTGCTACTGCTGCTGTCTGTAGCTGCCACCATCTCCACCACAGCTGCCACATGTGTCTTCTAGTCAGCTTGGTGCCACCAGTTGAAGGGTTTATTTGTGCATGTGTGTGTGCACATGTTCATGTGTGTGTGCACATGTTCATGTGTGTACATGTTCATGTGTGTGCACATGTTCATTTGTGTGCACATGTTCATGTGTGTACATGTTTATGTGTGTGCACATGTTCATATGTGTGTGCACATGTTCATGTGTGTGTGCACATGTTCATGTGGGTGTGCACATGCTATGTGGGTGTGTATGTACATGTTCATGCATGCATGCGGGCACATGTTCATGTGTGTGTGCACATGTTCATGTGTGTGTGCACATGCTATGTGGGTGTGTATGTACATGTTCATGCATGCATGTGTGCACATGTTCATGTGTGTGTCACATGTTCATGTGTGTGTGCACATGCTATGTGGGTGTGTATGTACATGTTCATGCATGCATGTGTGCACATGTTCGTGTGTGTGTGCACATGTTCATGTGTGTGTGCACATGCTATGTGGGTATGTATGTACATGTTCATGCATGCATGCGTGCACATGTTCATGTGTGTGTGTACATGTTCATGTGTGTGTGCACATGCTATGTGGGTGTGTATGTACATGTTCATGCATGCATGTGTGCACATGTTCATGTGTGTGTGTGTGTGTATGTGTGTGTGTGTGTGTGTGTGTAGGCGGCAGAGTAACATAGGTGTCTTTCTTGATCTCTCCCTGAACCTGAGGTTCATCGATTAGACTATCTGGCCAGCAAGCCCAGGGATCTTCTTTGTCTCTCCCGCCTAAGGCAGCAGGGTACAAGTGGGTGCCACCATACTGGCCTTGACACGGAATGACAGGACAGGGATGACAGGATCTGAGCTTGTCCTCAAGCGGTCACGGTAATCCCATTGCTCACAGAGCCACTTTCCCAGACCCATGATGTGTTTCTGTTTGGTTTGCTTTGGTTTGTTGGGGGTTGTTTTGTTTTGAGTTTCTCTGCCTGTCTGTCCTGGAACTCTCTATAGACCAAGCTGGTCTCGAAAGGACAAGAGAACCATCTGCCTTTCCAGTGCCGAGATGAAAGGCATACACCACCTCTCTGTCTAATTGATTGTTCTATGTACGTGGGTGTTTTGTTTGCGTGGATATCGGTGTACCGCAGTCATACACTGCCCATGCAGGGAGAAGAGGGTAGTTGTGAGCCACATGTGTGTGCTGGGAAACCCTGGTCCTCTAGAAGAGCAGCCAGTGCTTAACGGTTGAAGCATCCCCCAGTCCCTGCACTTGGGTTTTAACCTTTCCTCTTAGATCACTTTTTATATTTGAAAATTGTAGATAAGGGGTAACTTGAGGGGGGTTGGATTTTTGCTTATTTGTTTGTTTGGGGGAGGGTGTGTTTTGGGAGAGTCTCGTTCTAACCCAGGCTAGCCTAGAACTCTGGAACTCACCACGTAGCCCAGACTCAAACTCACGGCAGCTCTGCCTCAGCCTCTCAGAACTGGGAGTACACCGGGAAACACGTCCAGCTGGGATGCATGGTCTTACACCCCTCTGAGAAGGAGATGAGTTTAACACAGGAAAACTGCTTGGAACAGGCCGGGTTCCGCGCCCTAACAAGAATGCTCACTGCACTGACTGTCCCTAGCATTGGCTGCCGGAGCCTCCAAGTCTCCCACAACCACGTGTAGCCACTGAACATCCAAAATTGCTCCTTGGGGGTAGATATAGGGGTATCGTTCCTGTTGCGAGGTTCTTGGTACTAGATTACATACATCTCTGCGTATATACAACCGCTTCGTTAGCGTTTGTCAATTGAACAAGCTAATGGGTTTCATTATGGCATTGCACACATGAGTATAATATACTCGGTCCTCTTCAAGGCCTTATTCCCATGTCCCGTTGTCCCCTCCCGCGGTTCCCCTCCCTCTTCCTTCAAGCCACACCTCCACCCTCAGGCATCGTCTCTTCTGCTTCCACCTGTAAGTTACAGACGTGCACATATGTAAAAGTTCATGACTTTGACCTGATGGATCCATTTAGCATTGCTCCTGCGCATGTGTTTTTAGGGCTGGCAACTTGGCATCGAATAACCACTTAGAGTAGTGTATTTAATTAGGTTATTCTAAGTAGGGAGAACCACTGGGGAAAGGAGGCCAGGCGTGGTGTACACACCCATCACCCCAGCACTTGGAAGGCAGAGACAGGACAATCAGGAGTTCAAGGTCAACCTTGACGTGACGGTATGGTGAGTTCCAGGTTAGCAAGTGAGGGTCCCCTTCCTCGACACCCATGTCCCCCCCACCCCCGTCCCATACTTCTGGGCAGCCTCTCTGAACTCTCTAGCCTCTTGAACTCTCTCTTAGCCATTCTGTAACCTGCATGTCTGTATATTATCAGGTGAGGTATTGATGTGTGGTCTGCACAGTAATATTAGTGATTAAGTTTGGAGGCTGCGGGTATAGCTGAGCTGGCAGAATGCTTACCCAGCATGCACAGATCCCTGGCTGGGTTCAATCTCTTTTTAGTGTACACTTGGGGCGGGGCATGCTTGTAACTCCAGCTCTAGGACATGGAGGCAAGGGGAACAGAAGTTCGAGGTCATCTGGGGCTATATAGCAAGTCGGAGGGAGGAATAAAATGAATGGCCAGCCATCAATGAAATCAGGGCTATTTGACAAATTGCAGCCAAACTAATCAATGGAGCTTGTGAATTTATTGGTTAGTCAATAAATCCTGACATTGTGGGAAGATGCAAACCTGTCCACCTGTGTTTCTTTTTTCTTTAGTTTTTACAGTTTGTGTCTGTCTGTATGTGTAAATAAATGTATGTCTCTCTCTGAGTCTCTGTATATGTATATATGTATATCTCTCTGTGTCTTGTGTATGTGTGTAAGTAAATCTGTGTGTCTGTGTATACATGTATATTACATATGTATATGTGTGTGTCTGTGTAGATAGTTGTATGTCTCCTCTGTGTATGTGTGTGTTTCTTGTGTGTATGTATGTATATTTGTATGTCTGTGTGTCCGTGTGTGTACATCTTTGTGTGTCTTTTGTGTATATTGCTTATGTATATATGTATGTCTTTCTGTGCATGTATGTGTGTCTTGTGTGTGAATGTGTGTATGTGTATCTGTGTGTCTTTGTGTGTGTATATGTGTGTGTCTCTATGTATGTGTATATTTATGTTTCTGTGTATGTATGTGTGTCTTGTATGTGCACGCATAGCTCTGTATGTGTTGTGTGTGATATGTGCTTATGTATGTGTGTGTGAGTATGAGTGTTCAGGTGAGAGGATGGAGGTAGCATGAACCATGATGTGCACAAGCCATGGCGTGCATGTAGAGGTTAAAGACAAGCTGCAGAAGAAGTTTCATCCACTATGCAGAATGTGGGCATCCAACTCAGGCTCAAAAACTTGGCAGCAAGCACCTTTGCCTGCTGAGCCATCTGGCCAGCCACCATCTACATCTCTAATAGAACACACTCAGGACACCAGGCAAACACTCTACCACTGAGCCATAAAGACCCTCCGTGTCTTCACTGTGACTCAGAAACGGTAAGAAGGCATAACCGTGGGCTGCGGTGGGGGAGAGTCACAAAGGTCTTCAAAGACCTGACTTCCTCCCTATCTCCAGCCCCCACTCCTCCTCCGTCAACTCCAGCTTTTGGTCTCTGCACCCCCATAGGTGGATCAGTGGCTGCGGCTGGGTGACTGTAGGGTGTAACTGTAACTGCCCACGTTAACAGCATGTGGGGATGTGAGCTGTCCTGACCGGTGCACCTCCCGGATGCAGCCCCGTAATGCAGTGGTGACCTGAGCCTTAGACTGGCCTCTGTGCCAAGCCCTACTTTAAATTTGAATTCATTACAGGCCCCAGGCTGACCTCAAATGTGAGGTCCTCCTGCCTCAGTCTACCAAAGTCTGGATTACAGGCATGTGTACCATGCTTGAGCCCTGCACAGTCCTGGCAGCTCAGCTAGTCCCCAGCCTAAGGTGCTTTGGAGACAGATGCAGTGCCTGGAATTGCTGTGCTGGATTTTACACGTCCCTGCACTTCTGCACACCCATCTCTCTTGGTGTGTGTGTTTCCCCTGCAGGCGTCCGGGGAAGGAGATTCTTGGAGCTCCGAGCCACATCCCTTAATTCCAGAGGTTTATTCTCCTACCCGGGGTAGGACCACCTACATGCACAGGGCAGGATGGCTGAGTTGTTGAAAAGACTCAGGATACCAGACAAACATGTGTATAGTTTTCTTGTCACTGTAACAAGATTCCTGATGGGAACAACCTAAGGGAGGAAAGGATCACAGGGTCTCAGTGGGAGCACCACCCATCCTTCCAGAAAGCACCACCCGTCACACCAGACAGAAGCAACCTAAGAGAGGAAAGGATCATAGGGACTCAGAGGGTGGGAGCACCACCCATCCTGCCAGGGAGCACCTTCCATTACACCAGACAGAAACAACCTAAGGGAGGAAAGGATCACAGGGACTCTTAGGGTTGGAGCCTGCCCATTATGCCAGGAAAGGCAAAAAAGCTGGTGCATCTTAGGCTGTGGCACTGGGAACTCCCAGAATGGCTTGTTCAAGTCTTCATGAATCAGGAAGCAGAGAAACCTGGCAGGAAGCAAAAGTGGGTATCACCTTCAAGGTCCACACCCCAGCCAGGGCTGAAGAGATGGCTCAGTGGTTAGGGGCACACGCTGCTCTTCCAGTTCCCTGCACACCTATGGTGGTTTACAACCATACTTCACTCCAGTTCCAGAAGACCTGTTCCCCCCTCTGACCTCCACAGGCACCATGCATACATGTAGGCAAAATACATGCATCAAATAAAATGAAAGCATCTAATAAAAAAAAACTTAAAAAAAAAAAAAAAGATTCAGCCCCAGCTACTCATATTAAGTTAGCCATAGCTCCAACTTAGCCCTGTCAGCTGCTGGTGCCACGTTCAAATACACGTGTCCACCTATGGGAGACTTTTACATTCATAGCTGTGGTCTGGATTTAGCCCTTTGGAACTAGGGTGATGATCCCCAACTCTGATGGTTAATGACTTGTGGGTGTAGGACCAGGAATTCTGAGTCCTTGCTCTCAGGGGACTAGAACACGTAGGGCCTAGGTTCCGGGGCGTAGAGGGGCTTTCTGGCCCTGGGACAGTGACTTACTTCTAGGGCCTGGGAATTAATACAACTCCACTAAGAGTGTGCTTTTCTGGCTTGGTGGACTGTCCGTTCTAGCAGGTGGCAATTCTGGGACAAAAACTCCCAGTCTAGGAACGGCAAGGTGCCTCAGAGGGTAAAGGTGCCTGTCACCAAGCCTGAGTTTGATCCCTGGAACCCAAATGGCGGGAGGAGAGAACTGGATACTGGAAGTCATCCTCTGACCTCCACATGTGTGCTAAGACGTGTACAGCCCCCACCCTGCCCTCACCACATGTCCTGATCATGGTGCCACGCGCCTTCAATCCCAGCACTCAAGAGGCAGAGGCAGGCAGATCCCCATAAGTCTGATGCCAGCCTAGTCTACAGAGTGAGCTCTAGGCCAGCCAGGGCTACACAGTAAGAACCCCATCTCAAAAATAAATGTCTTAATTAAAAAAGAAGAAGAACACACACACATGAATTTTGAGTCTCACAGTCAGGCTTTTGAATGTTTTTTATTTCCAGAGGAGAGCCCTGATTTCTTTTATTTATTTTTAAGATTTATTTATTTCATTTATAGGAGAACACTGTTGCTGTCTTCAGACACACGAGAAGGGGACATTGGATCCCATTACCTGTTGTTGCTGGGAATTGAACTCAGGACCTCTGGAAGAGCAGTCTCTCCACCACACCCCGCCCCCGATTTCTTTAATTGACTTGTTACTACTTATAACAACTTTGTTTTTCTGCATGATGCCTACACGTGTGTGAATCCAGAAGACCCGTGCCGCAGAGCATACCCAGTACATGTCTGTGAAAGGACAACCTCGCCTGCGGGGCCTCACCTCACGCCTCTTTTGAAACAGTCTCTCCCGTTGTTTTTAGCCTCTGCACACTCCAGGTTAGCTGGCCTGAGAGTTCCAAGGTCCCTCCTTTCTCTGCCTCCCATCTTGTAAGAACTCTGGATCGCAGGCGCATGCTACCATACCCGGCTTCCCTGTGGGCTCTGGGAATGTAAGCTCAGACCCTCCCATTCCACACAGCAAGACTCCTGGAGCTCATCGGAGCCTCCCCGAGCCCCTGAACTTATCAGGGGATCCACGGAATTATGGTAACGCTGATTCCCCAGAGCTCCAACCTGCCCACCCTCACCCCTATTTCCCCAACATGTGTTTGAGACTGGGAGAATCCACAAAGCTTGGACGCTGAGGAGAGACCTCTTCCCCCCACACCCCTTGGGATTGAGCCATAAAGTGCTGGCTTTTCCAGCAGCATGCAGACGCCACCTAGTGGAACTTCGTGCTAACTGCAATGGGCGATCTCTTAGATGCCCTGACCAGCTGCCCAGAGATCCCTCAGTGGTTAAAATGTTTGCCTTACAATCTGAGAAGCAGAGTTTAAATCCACTGGGGGACGGGAAAAAAGCAAGGTGGTCCACCTGTAATTTCAGTCCCAAAAGAGGAAGAAAAAGTTAGCGACACCAGCCACAGTGATAAGCTCTGGGTTTGGCTGAGAGATCCCTGCTTCGATAAAAATAATGCAAGCGCAATCAAGGGCATTGCCGGCACCAACCTCAGGCTCCTAACACGCAAACATGTACATACGCACATGCACACCACACTCATGCACGAAAACGCGCAGAAAACTCCATTACTACCAGCAATCCCGTACCACCCTGCCAATCACCAGCATCCCTTCAGCTCTGCCTGCATCTGTGACATCCTCCGGAGGTCCTTGCATCAGTACCATAAACGGTTGGCGCTGCATCCTATGTCCAAGATTCCATGACCGATACGTACTTTCCCTAGACACTCAGCTCTGCTGTGAAGCCTGCCAGCTACTGAGTGGGCAAGGCTTTCCCTGGTGCAAGCTAAGCCTGTGCCATAAGTGCCTCCATCCAACCATTTGGTTGCTCATCTGGAAGAGCTGGCCCCGGGTCTGCCTGGGCTCCACTCACTCTACTACGGCCCAGACCCTCTCAACGGTTACCCAGCCTGAAGTGTGTGCTCTGAAACCCAGCTCTCGGCATTAGCAACACTTGCACAGCAGAGGCAGAAGGACCGTGAGTTCAAGTCCAGCCTGGGCTGCACAGCGAGACTCTGTTTCAAGACGAAACAGAAGGGAGAGATACAAAACAGCATCTTCCATCTCTTACACCCTGAAGTCTCCGCCTTTCCAGACTTTAAGGACTCAGAGCCTACTCCTGATCTAGCCTCAAACCCTTCTTCATTCCTGAGACTTACGCATGCATTGATGTGTGATCAGCCACCACCCTTTTTCCTAGTATAAAACAATCAATGTGTATTTATTTAATTTTATTTAACTGTTAGTGCTCCAGCAGACTTAATTTTAAAAAAACAAAACAAAAATAACACCACAGCTTAGTAATCAAGGAAAAGACAGACTGGAGACCTGATTTGAACAGGTTTCTTTTCTTAAGATTTATTTATTTATTTAATGTATATAAGTACACTGTATCTGTCTTCAGACACACCAGAAAAGGGCATCAGATCCCATTACAGATGGTTTTGAACCACCATGTGGTTGCTGGGATTTGAACTCAGGGCCTTTCGAAGAGCAGCCAGTGCTCTTAACCGCCGAGCCATCTCTCCAGCCCTTGAACAGGCTTCTTACATGCACTTCTTAAATGCTGTGGGGTTTGTCCAGAACTCAGCAGCATAATGTGTTCAGAGGGCTATTGAAACCGAGTCCTCCTAGCAGGTTCTGGATAGAGAGCAAGACGGTCCTGACATCATGGAGGTGAACTACTGGTCCCTGAAGATGTCCAGGCAGATGTTGTTCTGGGTGTCCACAGTGGTAACAGGGTGCGAGGAACTTCACCGTGGGTGTGTTGGAAGGGCAGCCACTGGAGAACTCCAGGGAGAGTTCATACCTCAGGTCTTCCTACACTGTGCTCCATGTATGGTTCGTGCCCGTTTGGACATGTTGTCGGATTCAGGGAAGGCAGAAAGTCCTCTGTCACCAGACACGATGAAGGTCATCACACCTGCTGTAACCTCTTCTTGCCCACAGGGTCCTGGTGGTATCCTGTTGGGTTTCACTACCTTGTGAAAGGCCCATCCTTTCAGACAAGGTGCTTCCTTGAAGACAGTGGGTGTGGAGACAAAGGACAGCTGCCAGTCACCTGCTCTTTATCTGCCTGAGGCTTCTGGCTTTGGTTCTGCCCAAGCTGAGCTCTCCATCCTTGTCCTAACCCTTCTCACCTTGGTGTCCCCGTTGTCCTGTACCTCCTCCGACACGCACCTCGTGCCTCGAATCTCCCCTCTAACTCATCTCTCCCTCCAGGTCCCCTCTGCAAAGGCATCGGGTACCCTTGCCCTCCGTCTTGGTCAAGGTTTCTCTTGCCGTGATGAGACGCCATAACCAAAAAGCAGGTTGAGGAGGAAAGGGTTGATCTGGCTCACACCTCCATACCACAGGCCGTCATTGAAGGAAACAGGGCCGGAACTCACACTGGGCAAGAATCTGGAAGGAGCTGATGCAGAGGCCATGGAGGGGTGTTGCTGACTGGCTTCCTCTCCATGGCTTGCTCCATCTACTTTCTGTCCAAGGATAGCCCACACACAATGGGCTGAGCTCGCCTATAATACTCACTAGTTAAGAAAATGCCCCACAGGCCTGAAGCTCCCTCCTCTCTGATGACTCTAGCTTCAGTCAAGGTATCATAAAACTAACCGGGATACCCTCTTTCCCCCAGACCTGTACGAGCTCCCTTACTCCTAATGCAGGCAGAATGCATATGAAATCACCTGCGCCGCCAGCAGACCGGAAGCAGGACATCTTTGCTCATCGTCCCGAGGCCTGTGTTTGCTGTTCACTAGGGACAGCTACCCAAGTACTACACTCCCTGTGACCCCACTGCAACCTCCTCTGTGGCCTCTGCAGTCACACCAGGAACCATCCAGCCAATGACCCTGTGCTACCTGGTATCCTTGCCCAAGGTTAGACCATCCCATGGTCACCCACAGCACAGGTGCGGGCACAGCGCAGCATTCTGTCTTTAGACTCTTGAGGGAGCCAAGCGAGGGGGCGGGGGGGTGGGGCAACTGGCCCTCATCCAGATACACTCACTGCCGAAGCTGCTTCCGGAACTGCACGGGCAAAGTGGGTCTCACTTTCTAGACTCCAAAGTGCTCGGTTTCTGCCAGGAAGTATATGGCTGCCAGCCAACCAGTCGATGCCAGTGTAGCTCCTTGGCAGACATCCAGCTCTGCTGTGAGTCCTCTCCTCAAGTGTATATCCTGAGTCAGTGGGGCCCGGAGCAGGGGGGAGACCCGGGTCTGGCGCTCGGTTATCCCAGGTTGTGAGTGAGAACCTTCTAAGTGCACACAGGACCAAACAAGATGGACTCCCATACACAGCCTCCTGGAGGAAAAAGAGAAAAATTGGATTTCATTTCATAGTGAACGCTTACAAAGCACTCGCTCCGCCCGGGGTGCTATTTTAAGACGGCAGTTTTCAAAATGCCCCAGGAGCATCGGCAACACCTGGGACTTGGTTTTAAAAGGGAGGGTGGGGGCGGGGATACTCAAAATATAAAGAGTGTGGCTACAGATCAGTAGCACAGTGTTGCTGGATGCACACAAAGCCATAGGTTCTATCTTTCCCCAGAAAACACAAGCACATTCGGATGCCTGCGAGTACACACACACACATGCACACATACACACACACATACACACATGCACACACACATACACACATGCACACACACATACACACATGCACACATACACACAGAGACACACATATACACACACAGACAAATAGACACACATACACACATACATACACACACAGACACGCATACACACACAGACACACACATACATACATATACACACAAGCACATACACACAGAGACACACATATATACACAGACACACACATGCACACATACATACACACATATACACACAGACACACAGACACACACACACACACAGCCTGTTCTCTCAGCACTCAAGCAGAGGAGGATTGTGGGTTTTGAAGCCAACCTAGGCCACATAACAAATCCAAGGCTTTGTCTCAAAACCAAATCACAAATATCAAAGTGTTTGGGCCGAGTCTGCAGCTCAGTGGCAGAGTTGAGACCACAGGGGTGGTGGAAGCCTTTGCCCTGTGGACATTACACTTCACCGATTTTCATCAACTTCGAGTCTTTATTTCCACGTATTCCCTCCGCCTTTTCTATGCGTTCTTGATCTCATCTCGACTTGTCTTTCCTTAACGCTGGGACAACTAGCGAGAGTCGGTTCTCTCCCTCGACCACGTGTGTCCCAGGGCTCAAACTGAGGTCAGCAAGTGCCTTTGCCAGCTGAGCCATCCAGCCATCCCCACTTACCTTTATGTGGAGGGACGGGGGAGGGGGGAATCTTTCTGCTTCCTCTTCGGGCTTTTTCCATGTCTAGGTTCAAATGCTCCTAAACAAATCCTGACTTGCCCTTAAATACAGAATAATGACGTCCTCACACACTTTCTGTCCAACTCTGACCCAACCAATCAGTTTTGTCAGAGACAGAGTTTTGGGGACTCAAAGTGCCCAATACTTTGGGAAGCCTCTACTCCCAGCGCAGCTAAGACACTATGTTCCTGTGCCACACTATGCGCCACTGTCTCCTGGTGAGATACTTAACGGCAGCGACAGGGGTCCCACCAAAACTAAAGAGATGAAATCAAATGGCTCAGGGAGCAGACATAACTTCAAAGACCACAGGGTCCGGGATGTATTCTTTCCTTAAGGCTTCTGTAGATGTAGAACTATCTACTACACAGAGAAATGTCTTCCTTTCTAGTTCTGCCTGTTAGCTTCACTTCTGAGCGGATCTCCCCCTAAGTGGTAGCTGCAAAGGCTCCAACAACTTAGACAGACCTGACATCCTCTTCCCATTGGTTGTGCGAACGCTTGGTTGGCCAATTGTAATAGCCCAGAGAGGAAGCTATAATCTGATTGGCCAGCCTTGGATCCTTTGGACATTCCTGCCTACCTAGAACCTGGTTGTCTGGAATCACTTCAGTCCACAGGCTGAAAATAAGAACCCGGGGGCATCATAAGTACAAGGTCATCACTCCGGAAACGGAGGCAGAAGGATCAGAAATTCCAGGCCAGTCTGGGTCCTATTCATGTTCTTGTGGAAAAAAGAATTTCAGAGCTATTGCTTAGTATGTGTAAAGTCCCGTGCTTAATCCCCAGGGTCTCAAAATAAATAAATGATGGGTGGGGGAGTGACTCGAAGGTAAATCTCATGAAGAGCTGGGCCTTAGGTTTTTAGAGTATTTATCAGACAACTGGAGAATGCAAGGAAGATACTACACAGGAAAACTATTGGCTAATGGCCTCAGGTTATGAAAATTTGACTCAGGCTGCACTGAACAATAGCCCCTATCCATCAAGGATTGCTTAACCCCATCATGACCTTCTCTCTTCTGCAGAAACACTATGCCGGTGTGTTGAAAGCAACCTACCCTACTTCTAGTCAAACCACAAAAATAGCTCCAACTTCCTGGTGGATGTGTGTGTGTGTGTGTGTGTGTGTGTGTGTGTGTGTGTGTGTGTACACATGTCCTCTCTCTAAATGCTTTCAACCTTCATCTATGGAAAATTTAGGGTCCCTCAGTGTTCCAATAAAGCAGTCTCAGCCTGTTGAGTGACTCTGTCTGATTTTCTACCTTGTTTTTCTTTCCTGGACGTCAAAGTGTAATGAAGACTGTAGGTTGGCAAGGTGGAGCATGCCAATCGATTTCAGCACTCACAGGGCAAACTGCCACAATTTGAGGCCAGCCTGGTCTACACAGGGACCAAATAAGCCAAGGGCACACGTGGCAGTGTGTCTGAAATCCCAGAGTTCAAGATCAACCAACCCCAGGTACTCAGCAAGTTTGAGGCTAGCCTGGGCTACATCCCCCTAATCTTTTTAAAAGAAAAAAAAATGTGTCATAAAGACACAAAGACTCGATTTTCTTTTTCTTTTTTTCTTGTGTTTTGTTTTTGTTTGTTTGACTGTTTGTGAGACAGGGTTTCCCTGTGTGTAGCCCTTGGCTGTCCTGGAACTCACACTGTAGACCAGGCTAGCCTTGAACTCAGAGATCTACCTGCCTCTGCCTCCCAAGTGATGGCATTAAAGGTTTGTGTCACCACCACCCAACTAAGAGATGAGTAGCTGTTAAAGGCTAGGCTCACAACTCAAAATATAAGACATGCTTTTTAATGTTCTTTCTTTTTTCTCTCTTCTCCCTCCTCCCCCTTCTTTTGAGGACTATGGAATCCACTGAGCCATCGCCCCAGCCCTGAGAAATCGGAGACCTCTTTTGATAAAAAGCAGACACTTTTTACTTGGACCTGTCCATGCCTGGTGGTTAATACAAAACAGGACAAAAACTTGGCATCTCTGTCTCCATTTTGTCTTTCTCTATTGCTCCGTGTTCTTCTGACCTGCAGTCCTCTTAGGTTCCAAGAGAAAGAGATGTTATACGTTGAGATGAACTCCCCCCTAACCCCAGGCAACAGCAACTTTATCAGGGACAAGAACAAGACCGTCTAGTCCTGAGCTAACCATCAACCGACCACAGGCTGACCAACAGTAACTAACTTCCCATGTTTCTCACCCATCCCCTGCTCTGCCTCTTCCTTGGTCAGTGTTGCTGACACGGGACCATGGGTACTGGTCACCTGGACTTCCGAGTATAGTTACACTTGTTAAAGTTATTTCCTGCAGCTGGAGAGATGGCTCAGTGTTTAAGAGCACTTAGCACCCTTACAGAGGACCCAGGGTCGGTTCCCAGCACCCACCTGCTCAAGACTATCTGGAACTCCACTTTTATGGGATGCAATTCCCTTTTCTGGCCTCCTTAAGCACCAGGTATTCAAGGCAACCCTGCTCTATGTAATGAGCTCCTGAGTAGCTGAGAATACATAATGACATAATGTCTTTTTTTTTTTTTTAATCTCTTTAAGCTTCTGTCCCTTCCTTTTTCCCACTTGGGTTTTGGGGAAGAATGGCTGGACCTTGTAGGGATGATCTCTTGCTCCCATGTCCCAAATGCAGAGATGACAGGCGGCGACCACAACACTCTGCTTTGAGCTCCTTACTGACAGCCTTCTCTGGGCCTCTCTGACCCCATCTTCCCTGCTCACTGTGTGACCCATTTCTCCAGTGACTCACCTCCTGACCCCATGTCCCCATGGTACCCAAAGCCAGTCACTCATCCTGATTCTCAGCAACCCTTGGGCTAGTTCACTAGCTCCTCTGTCTGCCATCTTCTTGGACCTCCCATTGCTTCATCTCTACACCCCCCTCCCAGCTGCCATTACACCCCATTTAACTTCCACTGACCTCTCAGTAGGTTGGACCTTCCAATTAGTCCACCATTGATCCCCCCAACTGAATCCTTTATGACTTTCATGGTGCCTCCGGCCAGCTTCTCACTGAATCGTTTTCTGATCCCTAATGACTGTCCCAATTTACTAACCTCTGATACCTCCTAGTTCTTCTTCTTCGTTTTTTAAAATTAATACTGGGTCTCACTGTGTTACCCAGGCTGTTTCTAACTCCAATCTCCTGCCTCAGGCTCAGGAGCAATTACCAAGTGTCACTGTACTCAGCTTTGATCTCAGCCTCTCCCTCTTCCTCTCCCCCATAGTGCTGGAGAAGGAACCCAGGGCCCTGCCCATGCTAGATACATGTTCTCCTACCAGATTTTGTTGTGGTGATTTCAACACAGGGACTCGGTGGCTTCGAACTCACTGTGTAGACCAGACTGGTCTTCAACTAGCTGTGTAATCCAGGGTAGCGTAAGAGTTTTTGACTCTCCAACCTCAGCTTTGCAAGTAACTTCTCAGGCTGACACAAATCAGTGAAATTCTTTACCCATCACTGAAATAAAAGAATGTCGGCATCTAGGCTAGGCTCCGCCCTACAGTTACCTGGCAACAGTCAGGTGTGCCTGACTCTCTATAAAAGGGGCTGCTTGCTCTTTCCTCTCCCTCTTTCTCTCTTGCCCTTGCTTACCCTCTTCCCTGTCTCTTTCCCCTCCCTCCTCTCTTTCCATGTACTGTGGCCTGCTTCCCCCCTCTCTCCCTCCCTCCCTTCCTCTCTTCCCTTCCCTTCCCTTCCCCCACCTTCCCCCATCTACCTCCCTCCCTTCCCCCCCCCCTCAACTCCCCTCCTCACACCCTGAATAAACTATTTTATGCTATACCATGGAGTGGCTGGTACCTCAAGAGGAAGGAGGGAGGGATGCCTCAGCATGGGCCTGCAGAGACACCCCCTTCCCCCACACCATTCCGAGCTTCACCAAACATACTCCTTCTTATCTTTCTATAAAGCACAACAGAAAATTCCAGAGCATTTGGCAGTGTGACTCTGATGGATTCCAGAGCCCCTGGTTTTCTTCTAATGCCTTCTTCATTCACCTCTCTGATCCTGTCAGGTGACTTCTGATAACCCCTTCCCCCACTATATGCCCTCTGCATCTGGTGAGCGAGATCCTGGGATTACTTTTCTCTCTAGGCAACTACCTCTGTCCTGCCTTCCCCGCCTGCCAGCTCTATGCAGACTTCCACTTCTTGCTGACCTGGGAAACAACCTGGCACGTGTGACATTGCTGTGGCTTTTAGGGACCCTGTTTCTTGTGTTCTAGTCTCTTCCGTTACCCCAGATTGCTCCTTTCTATGGCCTCTGTTTTTCTCCCTTTTCCACCCATAAGTATCCTGCCAGGGAACTCTGTTCTCTACCTAACGCTGTCTGTGTCTCTACGTCACCCGGGGGTCTGTGACATTATTGCCGTCACAGCCCACCCCAGCCTTGAGAAGGTTCCTACAGCTTGTGCTCCCAGACCATTGGAGCTCAAAAGCAAGAGCTACTCTGGGCGCAGCGCCAGTGGCAGCTACTGCTGTGAGTGTGACCAATGTGTGTGTGACAAGGGCTCGGTGCTGAGCGGTGCCACCTGTGTCCGTGACTTCTGCTAAAGTGTAGCTACTAGAGTGTGTGCGGATACCTCGTGCTGAGCACAGTCTGGTACCCGGAACCTGGCTGCAGCCTCAGGGACCTGAGAGGTGAACAAAGGCGCATGCGCAGCTCCCCGTTCTAGTTGTCCGGTCTGCGTGGCCTACAATGCTGGCAAGTTAATGCTGGCTAGTTTTCCGTCCGTTTTTGTTTTGTTTTATTTTTCGAGACTATGTTTCTCTGTGTAGCCCTGGCTGCTCTGTTAGAGCAGGGTGGCCTTGAACTCAGAGATCTGCCTGTTTCTGCCCCCCCCCCCCAAGTGCTGGAATTAAAGGCATGCACCACCACCTTGGTTTTTCTTTTCCTTCCTTCTTTCCTTCCTTCCTTCCTTCCTTCCTTCCTTTATTCCCTCTTTGGTTTTGTATTATTTCAACTTGATCCATGATGGAGTCATCTGAGAGTCATCCTGATTGGGAAATTGCCTCCCTAAGATTGGACTGTAGGCAAATCTATAGGACACTTCCTTTTCTTTCTTTCTTTCTTTCTTTTTTCCTTCCTTCCTTCTAACTTTCTTTCTCTCTCTCTTTCTTTCTTTCTTTCTTGGGTTTTTCATGCTAGGTTCTCACTGTGCAGCTCTGGCTGTCCTGGACCTCACTACGTATACCAGGCTGGCCTCAAACTCAAAGAGATCTGCTTCTCCAGAGCTAGGATTAAAGTTGGGTACCACCACCTCCAGCTTTGTAGGGCATTTTCTTAGTTAGTGATTGGTGGAGGAGGGCACGCCCCACTGTGGGTGGGGCCATCCCTGGGCTGGCTGTCCTGCATGCTATAAGAAATCAGGCTGAGCTGGGTGTGCCAACACTCCAGAGGCAGAGACAGAAGCAGGCAGATTGCCGTGAGTCCGAGGCCAGCCTGGTCTACAGAGTAAGTTCCAGGACTGCCAGGGTTACACAGTGAGTGAGATCTTATCTCGAAAAATCAAAAAAGAAAGAAAGAGAGCAGGTTAAGCAAGCCAGTAAGCAACACTTCATCATCTAGGCAGGTTTCTGCCCTGCTTAGAGTTTCTGCCCTGGCTTCCTTCACCCAACAATGATTCAGACTATGTACACAAAATAACCTTTCCTCTCAAGATACTTCTGGTCATGGTGTTCTATCATAGCAATCGCAACCCCAACCAGGACAAAGTCCTGGACTTCTTCTCCAGCAGTGACAAAGGTAAAACAGAGTGGTTAGCATTTGTGTCATCGGCTGCCGTATACAGTGGAAGAGAATCAGTCATTCAAGACCCATTCAGAGGTGGGTAAGATGGCTCAGTGGGTATAGGCAAGTTTTACTCTGTGGAGGGACTGGATTTGCTTCTCAGCCCTACGTCCTGGTTCACAACCAGGCACAGCTCCAGTTCCAAGGGGATCTGATACCCTCTTCTGGCCTCCCCTGGTATTGCACAGACATTTTGGTGAAGGTAGACATGTAGGGGTGTTTGTGTGTGTGTGAGTGAGACGGTACCCTTAGAGGCCAGAAGGTGGCACCATGCCCTCTGTAACTTGAGCTGTAGCAGTTGGAAGTCACTCTACATGGATACTGGGAACAATGACCGCAGCATTATTTGGGGCTGGCTTACAGGCTCAGAGGTTTAGTCCATTATTGCTGTGGTGGGAAGCCTGGCAGTGCACAGGCAGACATGATACTGGTTAAGGAGCGGAGAGTGTTCTACATATGGATCAGCAGGCATCAGGAAGTCCATGACACTTGGCCTGGTTTGAGCATTTGAAACCTCAAAGCCTAAAGTGAGACCCTTCCGCCAACAAGGTCATACTCACAAATAGAGGCATTCCCTGATGTCCAAGCACTCAATCTATGAAACTATGGGAGCCATTCCCATCCAAAGTGCCCTTTAGCCATCTCTCTAGTCTTCCTCCTCCCAAGACAGGGTCTTATGTAGCCCAGGCTGGCCTTGAACTCCCAATCTTCCTGTCTTCACCTGGAAAACGTGGGATTGCAGGTTTGCCCCCGATGCCTCGGTGAGCGTTCTAATGTAGATCTGGCTATGCCCCCCAGCGACAATGTCATAAGCTGATTCCCACCATTTCTACATAGTCGCAAGATGGAGGGGGGTGTGCACACAAAGGGATTGGGCCTCTTCCAAGTACGCAAGCCTGAAATGGCACACATCACTGCCTTCTACTTCCCACACATCAACGCTCTGTAGGACTTTATCATCTGGCTGCAAAGGAGATGGAGGATTGCATCTTTAACATCTTTAGTGGTCAGTAGACAGCTAAATAGCCCCATCCCTGGGAAGAAATGAGGGGAGGATATTTGAAGATGGCTACAGCTTAATTCTCAGACCACGGTTGTTTTGTCTGTGGGGCAAAGGTGGAGCCACCATTCCAAGTTCCTACAGCTTGGCAATCCTGGTAGGGAACCAGCATTTCTGTCTCGGTTTGGGCAAAAGTCTCAGGGCTGATCCTCACTGTCCCAAAGCCAGTCCTTATCTCTTAAACCAATCACATTAGCCGGCTGATATAGGACAGGTCTCGGGTCCTCTGTCCACATCTGGAAACAGAGACAAAGTATGTCACCTAGAAAACCCTACAAACTGAGAGCAAGACTAGTCTCCAAAGGTATATTGAGGGATCTGAAAGCCTTGGGGGAGGGGAGCAGAAACAGGGGCAGGGGGAACAGTAAATGTTTCAGGTTTTATGACTCCTCTAGGCCACAGGAAAATAAAGCAAGCCTGTTAGCTTGTTTGACAAAGTTGTCTTAGAGGTACAGAACCACTTGATAGGAAATGGGTGGAAGTTTAAAACCCAGAGGGATCCTGGGAATCAAGGGATGGCCTCAGCAAGAGGAGCAAGCCAAAAGAACAGATGCATCTCCCCAGGCCTACCCATCATAAAATTGACAACATTGGCCACTTCAGAATCTCTTTTGCTGTTTTTGAGGCAGAGTCTTGCCATGTATCTAGGCTGGAATAACAGGTACAGCGCCACAAACTGGTTTTATTCAATGTCAGGGATCAGATCCAGGGTTTCATAAATGCTAGGCAAGCAGGCACTCTAGGGCTGATGATACATCCCCAGCCTTGTACAGTGTAAATCATAGAAAACAAATAATTAAACATTATAGTATGTAGAGATGTGTCTGGCATAAAGTGTTCAGTAAACAAGTTAGATGGAAAAAAAATAATAAAACTTTTGAGGTTTGGAGGTTTTTTTTTTTTTTTTTTTCAAAGACAGGGTTTCCCTGGCTGTCCTTGACCCCATTCTGTAGACCAGGCTGGCCTTGAACTCAGAGACCTGCCTGCCTCTGCCTCCCAAGAGCTGGGATTAAAGATGTGCACCACCAGGTAGAACAGGTTATTATTGAGACACAGATAAATGAGACAGATCACTGTATATGTACATACGTGTACACACACACACACACACACACACACACACACACACATCCCAAGGCTGCTTATAGAAACATGTATAAAATAAAAATAAGGACTGTGGCCCAGTTGTTGACATTCCTAGGCCACAGTAACCTGGCACAGTTACCTGGCAACAGCCAGGTATATCTGACTCAGTATAAAAGGGGCTACTTGCCCCCTCCTCGCTCTCTTGTTCTTCCTCGGTTCTCTTTTCCCCCTGTCCCTTCTCTCCCCATTTCCCTCCCCTTCTCTGTCCACATGCTCATGGCCAGCCTCTACTCTTTCTCTGCCTTTCTCTCTGCCTCTACTACGCCCTCAACTCCCCTCCCCATACCCTAAATAGACTCTATTCTATACTATACTGTCCTGTGGCTGGTACCTTAGGAGGAAGGGATGCTTCAGGATGGGCCCACAGATGCACCCCCCTCTTTCTCCTTCCCCCACATCATACTGCATCTCCACCAAACATATCCCTAGCTTCCTTTATAAAACACAACACCATCGACTTAGCTCATCTACATAAGCAGTGGCATGGAAGTGCACTGGGCTGAGGACTTTGAGCTTGTCCTCTTGTCCTAAGGGACTCAAGGGGGCAGGGTCCATCACCCTCCCACCCCACCCCTGAAGTGTAATTCAAATGATACTTTGCAGCCTTGAAAATTGATACCCTGGGGAGGCCTGAAGGCTGCCAGGCTAACCCAACAGCTAGTAAGGACTTTCCCATTGTTGCAACATGGCAAGATCCTGAATCTTTGAGACAAAGGGAAAAAAACTGGAGAGATGGCTCAGCAGTTAAGAGGACTTGCTGTTCTTCCAGAGGATCCGAGTTCAAGTCTTAGTATTGGGTAATAGTCTCAGGTCCTTAGGAATTGAAACAGGCTGTATGGGGCAATGGCCCTGTGCTGGCCCCGCCGGAAGACAGGAACGGCCTGGGAGGGGAGGGAGGATGAGTATAGGAAAAGCAGAAAGAAGATGCAGAGACAAGAGATAGATTTGGGAGGACTGCCAGCCGATACTGCAGCAGCCTCCAGTTTACTTTTTTATAGCCTTTTTAGACCTCACAGCACTGTGGGCAGCAAAGCCACGAGCTAACAGAAACAATTGCTGAAATAGATGCAGGACTCTGTCCCCATCCAGAGGCCTTCCTCCTCCATCCCCCAAGGTCAACAGAATCTTCACCCTGAGCCTTGAGCCTCAAGTGTATCTCCTCTTATCATTCCATACCTCAGCAGGCCAGGAAATCTGCCAACAGACCCACAGACTTCCTCTCTCTCTCTCTCTCTCTCTCTCTCTCTCTCTCTCTCCTCCCTCCCTCTTCTTCCTCTTCTATTTAGTGAAGGGGGTAGAATGCAGGGCAGGGATAAAGAAAAACCCACAAAGTAACAAAGACTGGCTACACTTAGTAGCTAAACTTTCTGTCAGGTCTAAGGGAAACTCCAGTCCCCCAACTCCAAAGGGCAGTCCAAATATCCAGAAACGAGCTCACCCTGAGGGAGGATTTCTGGCGGTCTGATGGTGGGGGAAAAAAAGCTAGCATGCCTCAGAAACTTGGACTCATTTCCCTCTAGGAGGGATGTATAGCCTATTGGAGCCGATCAATAAATCAAAGAGCTTGGTGGCTTCCAGGCTCCCTCAGTATCACAAGTACTTGTTATGCATTTCAAAGCCTATGTTAGCATCCTAGCCCTTTTCACCACACACACACACACACACACACACACACACACACACAAGCCCATCTCCCTCCAGCTCTCCGGCTTCCCTCCCCCAGATACTTACTCATTCTCATTATCCTGTTATTATTCACACTGTTCTCTCTAAGCTCTCTCCTACTTCCGTTTTCTCTGTGCATTATCTCCCGCTATTGGTTAAGCATTAAACCTGACAATAGTTCTGCCATATTTCCTAACCTTCATTTTGTAGCTCATGACCTCAACCTGACCTAATGTTCCCTGACCATAACATCATATGGTTGGTAGGTGCCTCCCTTGAGACCTCTGGAAATTCCCTAGCTTTTCCAGCCTTCTAGACCCAGCCAATCAGCTTAAAGGTCAGACAGTGCTTTGTCTAGATTGACAAATGCACCTGTTTGGGGTGGGGTGGGGATTCCCATATAAGAACTGGCTCTGAGGACTGTCTGGGGTCTGCATCCCTGATTAGTCAGTCTTTGAATGTGTGTTCAATAAACCGTTCCGATACCCTACTGACAGTAGTGTCTCCCAGTGGTTTGTGTGGCTAATCCTGAACCCCAACACTATTCTCTCCTTTCTCGCAGACAGCCCTGGCTATGTCCAGACTACTTCCTCTCTTTGTTCTGGACTCTTCTAGATGCCTCTGGCTGTCCTCTCACATCTACAACAAACAAAAATATTTCCCCTAATCATACCATGGAACGGTCATGTCGTCAGATTATGCACTTTCCAACCCCCCAAATAGTAAACGTCTTTTTTAAAAACTGCACGCCCCTTCCCAATATCCCTACGCCCTCTGATGACCCCCCCATATTCGAACCCTTCGCTCTCAGTCTTCCCAGTACTCAGAACTATCTCCTTCTACTCTCTTCCTGCGTCTAACCGCTTAGACTCTTCCTCTTGCTTCCATTTAAGTTCAGAAATAGCCAGGACAGTAAGCAACTCAAAGATTTCCCTTTAGGGTGGACCCGAGCACCAGAGGCTCCGCCCACTTCTAGAGCCATCATGATGTACTGCAGTACTAGCCAATCGGATGCGGCGGCACCGGATAACGGAAGGCGGGACTTCTGGCGGATGTGCCTGTTACCCTGCCCGTTAGCGTCTCAGCGCTGTGCGTCGGGGCGGTCTTTCCGGCGGGTTCGGGGTTAGTGACCACGACGCCGTGGTCATGAGCCGCCCCAGCCGGCTGCAGAGGCAAGTTCTGAACCTGTACCGCGAGCTGCTGCGCGCCGGACGCGGAAAGCCGGGCGCTGAGGCGCGGGTGCGGGCGGAGTTCCGGCAGCACGCGAGCCTTCCGCGCTCCGACGTGCTGCGTATCGAGTATCTGTATCGCCGGGGACGGCGTCAGCTCCAGCTGCTGCGTTCCGGCCACGCCACGGCCATGGGTACCTTCGTGCGCCCTCGGAACCCGGCTGAGGAACCCGGCGACGCGACGGCCCCGGGGACCAGGCTGGACGATAGTGATGCCCGAAAGAATCCGTGTGAAGGCACGGGGACACGGGAAACGCGATCCGATGGACGGTGACAGACCCAGAGAAAGGTTCCTTCTGATAGTTTGGGGGAGGATCGGGAACTCATCCACATAGGAGCAGAGATGTCTTGAGAGACAACGGAATTCTCGATGCATGGTGAGAGATCAGACACTCCCTCACCAAGGAGGTTCCGGGCATCCTGTGGCGTCGACCCGCTGCACAATGTATTGTGATACACCAGCCCAAAGTCAAAGAGAGCACTGACGCAGTTTCTCCTCCCCTCGGGGCCGTGACACCTCTCTTGACATCCAAGAATACACTCACCTCCCCATTCCATGCCCTTTGCTGTTTTTAATGCAGAGAAAACAGACCTTTTTTTTTGCCGCACGTTTAATAGAACACCCTGATGAACCGTGAGAAACTGCTCAGTGCAGTTTGGAAAACGGTTGTCCGACTCGTGAAGAACCAGGATTGTAAGGGAGGTTATAACAGCTCATCCCAGCTGCTCAGTCTGAGACTCCAGGAGAATCTCTAGTCCCTACTCCTGTTAGTCTTCATCAGGATTATTGTCTAAAGGGAATAAATGTGAGGTGTGCTCACTTCCTTGTTGTCTTAACAGTCTTGTTGATTCCTTCATTTAGGGGTCTTTGCTTTTCCTTTTGAGACAGGGTCTTGTTAGAATAGAGCCTAGGCTGGTCCCAGCATCCGCTCCTTCTGCCTCAGCCTCTAAACTCTTGGGATTATAGTCTAGCTGCCACGCCAAGGTTGAAGAGGCAGGTGGGAACAAAAGGGAGGAATGTGGGACCCCAGCTGAACCTTGTTGACAGAGCCTGTGATACTATTTACTTAGGACTTTTATCTCACCTTGTTGCCCCCACCGTAGGATGTTAGCTCTCTGCTCTTCTCCCAGACTCAGTATTATTCAGCAAGGTGATCCTGGTTGGTTTGGTTTTTGTGGTTTTTAAGACACGGATTCACTTAGCCTAGACTGGCCTCAATGTGGTCATGTCAGGGATAATGGCCTACAAATCCTCCCTCCACCTCCAGATCACAGGCATGTTCTACAACACGTTAGTGTGATCACAGGCATGTTCTACAACACATGTTAGTGTGTTTGCTCTGTCTGTGGCCTTGTGCTTGTTAAGCAAGTGTGGTGACTTCTGGGATTCACTTCCAGCCCTGAGGTAACCCTGTTAATCTTGGGGCCATCTCAACTCCAGAGTTCTGAAAGTGACTACTTAAGCCCTACCTTTACATATCCCTGCCTCCAGTCTCCTCTCTTCTTGGCCCCAAGCGCCTGAGCTACATAGAGCTTGTCATTAAAAAAGAAAGAAAGAAAAGACAGAGAGATGGTTCAGTGAATGAAGGAGTTTGATGATAAGCCAGACTAGCTGAGTTCAAATCCTAATGAACACACAGAAAACAAGAACTAACTACAGCAATTTGATGTCTGTCTGCTGCCTGTGTGCACACACAGATAGATAGTGTATACACACAGATAGTGTACACACACAGATGGATAGATAGTGTACACACACACACAGATAGATAGAGAGTACCTTACTGTGGGCTCCCCTAGAAGCTACTGCTCCCTAGGCCTCTTCAGTACCCATTTTTGCATTTCCAGCAGCCTTTCCATCTTCTCTGAAGACACTCCTTCCCCATGGTTAGCCTCCAGGATTCAAGCAGACCTGACTGTGGCCCCTCCTGAAGGTGGAACACATGGCCTAAGCCAGAGGAGTCCTCCTTGGGACTTTAAGTATGGAAGTTTAAAAGGAGAGCTATCCTGTTGTCTGGTAAACTGATAGGGCAGCCTGGCCACTAGGAAATGGACAAAGACAAAATGGGGCGGGGGTGCAGAGACAGACATCATTTAGGATTTAGTTGTGCCAGAAGTCCACAGGATCTTCCAGCTCCACTAAGTCAGGGAGGACTTGGCCTTAGGTATTCGCTCTTGTGTGGCCTCACAGTGGGGCCTTGTGGCAATTCAAGGAGGTGTCCATTCTGTGTGCAGCTTGGGGACCAGCACAGAGAGGACGAGCTATGATCAATGAACATCGGGCTAGCACGGGGCTCTGCTCTGTTCTTGGGTTTGTCTGTTCCCACCTCTTCCCTCACACCTTAGATTTGCGATCAGGCTTGCAACCTGGTAGTGTCAACCCCGGGAATTTGGACTAGAGATGGGGATCAACAGTGGACTTGCCTGGCATGCTCCAGGCCCTGCCTGGGTTTCATTCCAAGCAGCACAGAACAGTAATATTAGCTAGGCCTGCTGACACACACCAGTAATCCCAGGCCTCTGGAGGTTGAGGCAGGAGGTTTACACATATTTCAGCCTGGAATATGTGTAAAACTACCAAGGGAAAAAATGATTCTAGGAAGGAAAGTGTCTCAGTCCTGAGCTAGTGATTCCCTATCCTACACCGGTCCATGAAGAATATGGGAACATCTCCAGAATGGACGTGAGACAGGTGTTGGCAGCGTACCAACAGCACCTGCCGCAGCCTGGCACCTGCTTCCTTGGCAGGTGCTGTCTCTGCCTTTCTCCCTCAGCCCCCAGAGACTGGTGTTTGTGGGAAGGATAGACAGACCGGAGCTATTACAGAGTCCACCTTCCTAGGAGGAGACGTCACCAGGGAGGTGTGGAAGCCTGGAACCAGTTTGGTTTTCCAGGGTCTCCAGTCAGTTGACACTTTGGGTACCTGTTGCAGCCAATGGTGGCCTGCTCCCTTTCTTGGATCCTGTCTTTGTTCTACCACTCAGCCAATGACTTGGGGTGCATTTTATCTTTGTGTCACAATTTGGGGAACCACAGCTAAGGCTGAGTCCTGCCCTCAAGGCAAGGGAGTACAAGAGGGGCCTTCAGAACGATCTGTTTCCAAGTTCTCAAGCACTGATATTCTCTGGCATCTCTTGAGAGTGACCGTTTAATGCACACGTCTTGGCTAGTGAACTCAGATTGGAGGGAGACCATTGACATAGCTGAGCACCAGGTAGGGCGTCCTGGCCAGCCGGGCGTGAGAACAGCAGGGGACCCCCGACAAAGGCAGCAACAACGTGGCACCCACCAGAAGGAGGAAGAGAAGGAGGAAAAAGAGGGTCAGGGGCCGCCTGGATGCAGAAGCTGGGACCCTGAGAAGAGACACAGTATTAAAACCAAGGGTGGGCTGCCACCATGATCCCTCTCTCCCAACCCCCAAGCCCAATCTTTCAAGCCTCTCACCCACGATCCCCTTCCAGCATCGCATCAGGCAGACTAGGAGACACGTGCCTCTTCTTGTCCTGAGGGTAGACAGCAGGCAGCAGCAGAAGGAATGTCAGTGACACTTAAGCGGGGACCTTCTCTCACTACTCTAGACCTTCAGGGCTAGCCTTATCTCGCCTCCTTTCCTGGCATGACTGAACCCACATGAACTTAGTGTGGTGAGCATCTGTATCTATCTTTCAGCCATCCACTGCCCTTCTGATAACGCTGATGTCATGTGTGGGTGTGTGGGTGCCTCTACATTCAGACCTTCAGGGTCACTTCAGGCTGGCTTCCGCTCTCCCCTCTTCCATGATGGGGCATGTGACTCGGACTTGGCGAATCAGAGCACTCTGACTAGTTCAGCGTGCAGCCTGTGACCCAAGCTGGGCAAGTGAGGTCAAGCCTGGGACTTTGGTTACTACGAGTAGGTCAGAGGTCATAGTGGAAGGTTAGTAACCAGGGACTCCAGCTAGGGTTGGAGAAAAGAGCAAAAGACAGAAACACAGCCGTGATGCATTTTAGGTCCTGAATCCATGGCATCTAGACTTTTCAGTTACGGAGAGAAAAGAATATTCTTTCATATATATGCCTGTCAGTATGGGTCGGCTGTCTTTTACTTGGATCAACATCTCCTGGTGTGCCTAGCTTACCTGAGACTTCCGGAGACGCCTTCCATGGCGAGCCGCTAAATGTTTCCGGTGGCCCAGCCCCAATGAGAGCAGGTCCTGTGGGATGAGAAAGGTTGGTATTTCTTGGAAGACCAGTAGCATGGTTATAGAAGGTTCTGGAAGGATGTGCCATGGAGAGGAAATTATACAGATACACTGGGATCTCATGGGAGAGACAGAGAGGGGCAGAGCCAAACCAAGAGGAGAGAAACTTTACTTATTCATTCAGTCAACAAATATTTAATGAGTGTCTGTTACACACACGCCGGGCCCAGTTCTAGGAGACTTGGTGAGAATGGAAATGGGCAAAGGTTCTGGTCTCTGTGGAGCTTAGAATTCCACCCAGAGAGGTAGGAAGTTAACAAATAAATACATCAGGTCAAGCCTCGCTGAGGAACATCAGGAAGTTGGGTGATAGAAGCTCTCTGAAGAGGTGGGGTAAGGACTGAACTGCAGAGATGAGCTGGGAATGTAGGGAGGGCTTAGAGATGGGAGTGAGGCTGTGCTTCGAGAAGGAGCAGGGTTGTGTCTGTTTGCCAACTGTCCCACATCTATAGCACAGGGAAGAGCAGAATGAGAGGACAATGACAGAAGAGAGGGAATCATGGAGGCATGGAGATACAGAGCGCACAAGAGAACCATGGTGACAGCTAGGGTAGACACAGGAAGGTGGGCATGCCTATTACCCCAGCACTGAAAAGACTGAGGCAGGAGGATTGAGTTAAATGCCCACCTATACTGCACAGCATGAGTCTGTCTTTAAAAATAATAATAATAATAAAATCAAACAAGAGAGGCTTAGAGGCAGAGTCAGGGCCAAGTCCTCCTTGAAGGGGAAAGGCCATACTAGAAGGATGAAGAGAGTGGAATCCAGACAAGTAGGGAGCCTTCGAGGGGGCACTGATCTCACCTCAAGGCCCTGTCGACTGCTCTGGGATCCCCTGTAGCCACACAGCTCACAGGGAGCTCCTGGTATCCGAGATATCTTTTGCCCTGAGGGTCCAAGACCCCCAACATCCCCTGCTGGGTCCCACTCCAACTCTGCAGGAGTGGGGAAGGAACTGGGTGCCCAGGGGCCCCAGACTCCACCAGCTGCTGGCCCGTCTGAGTCTCCCTCAGCTTCCAAGTCCTGGTCCAGGAGGTTGGCCTTCTCAAGTACCTGGAGCAGAAGATAGATATTATGAGGGATGGGTGATTAGGGTCTGGGCTGGAGACTACCAGGGCAAGTCATACCAGGCTATAGCTGATCAACTGGGCCTGCAGCTGCCAGAGCCGTTGGAAGATGGTGTCTCGGTGCGTTCCAAGAGCCCTCAGGACCTGCTGCAGAGATGGCCAGGCCCTGGGCTCACTCCTCTCTGCAAGCCCCTCACCAAATGCAAGCAATGCATCCACACGCTCAGCTGCCCCTCGTAGCTCTGCCTGCAGGGCCTGGAACACAGGGTTAGACACTCTCCCACAGGACAGTGACACCAGATCCCCCGCCCTAGAACCTGGAGTTACTTTGTCTTCCATGCACGACTTGCGCAGAAGTCAGAATATGCAACAAACACACTTCCTATCCAAGAAAGCTTACAGCCATACCACGGACTCTACCCACTTCCCCATATCCTAGACTCCCACGGCCTACCTGCAGCTGAACAATCCTATTGTGGGCCAGCGTCCAAGATCCAAGGCCTTGTTCCAGGTCCTGCAGCCGGAAGTTCAACCTCAACAGACAAAGGTGTAGGCTGTCCTGCTCAGCTTCTAGTGCTTCCAGACCAGAGACAGAGTGCTGGAGATTCCAGGGGGCCAAAATCAGGGCCAGTGGGCCAATCCACTACCCCTATCCCAAGCAGGCTGTTTGTTGCCTTGTGGATGTTGCTCTGAAGCCATGCCCACCTCCAGAACAACCCTTGGGCTGCTCCCACTTGGCAGCCCTTTACCCTAAGGTTGGAAACATCGAATTTAAGATCTTCAGGTTCCCAAGCCTTCTAGAAAGCTCTTTATATGGGTCTAAACTGGGAAGAGTAATGGAACATAACCTGCAGAAGGGATGGGGCCATTAATAGAAATTCTCATTTTTCCTACTTGGCAAAATATGGAAATCGGTTCAGCTTGAAGATGGTAAAATATACTTGTAACCCCAGTTCTCCGAGGCAAAAGAATCGAAGGTTCAAGGGCAGCCTGAGCTATGCAGTGAGAGCCTGTCTCAAATAAGGGGGCTGGGGGAAAGTGGGGAGATGGCTCAGTTGATAAAATATTTGCTGTGCAAGTAAGTACACAAAGAACCAAGCTTGTGGCACACATGGTGGAGAGTGACTGAGAGACACTGGCCTCTGGCACCCGAATGCATGATGTGCCTGTGGGCCTGCTCACACTTATGCACGCACACAGTAAATACACAAAAAGATTGCGAATAATTGGGATACTTCTATGCTGGTTGCCAAACGGCATCCCTTCCTCCACAAGATACCCAGCAACCCCTCAGAATCATCGTATCGTTCCTAGAGCAAGAGGCAGATTCAGGGGGGGCAGACGGGAGTGGGGGACTGGTACAGGGGGGTGTGGTCAACTCACCTCACAGGGCTTGCTCCCATCTTGATGTTCACGGGAAGAGGCCAGGGGTAGTCTTGAGGGGCTGGTGGCAGACTCAGTGGTCTTCAGCCCACCCATGAAATGTTCAGGCGGGCCCAAAGAGACCTGGACCTGCTCTGGCCTAGAGAGAAGAAATGTTGAGGGGCCAGTGTCTCCCTTTCTACCTAGCCCCCATCCCCAGTTTTCTCTATACCCTTCTTCAATCCTGGTCCCACAGCTCCCTCTCTTGGAGATCCCCATCAACCCCCACCTGCTTGTCTCCTCCTCAGGTGCAGGGCAGATGGTGTGTCCGGCAAGGTCCTGCTCCCTAGGTGCTCTCAGGGGACGATTCACAGGCTCTGAGGGGAATCCATGGCCCAGAGGTGGAAACAGGGCCATGGCTGTGCGCTTGGGGATAGTCAGGAGAGGATGTCCAGTAACTGCCTCTTTCTTAGACAGTCCCCCATGCTTTCCTTGCAGGACTTACCCAAGCCCGAGGCTACTGAGAGGCCTAGGGGCCAGCCTAGCTCCACCCCTTCCTGGAAGAACCTGGACCCAAGAAATCTGATGCCTTGCTGAGGTGCGGAGACATTTAACTCCTTCCTCCCCGGCGAGAAAACCTGAACCTTCCAACACCACCCGGACGGACACCATCCCAGGGGCTGAGATAGAAAACTCTACCCATTCCCTCAAGACCCTGGATCTTGTCACCTACGGGGACACCTGTATCTGAGCACCAGGGACCATCCCCATTCATTTAAAGTCTCGGGTATAATGATACTGAAGGCTCTATCACAGAACTCAAAAATGATGCAATTGTTGCTAGAGTTATAGTTTAGTGGTGCAGCATCCAAGAAGCCCTGGGTTCTATCTTCAGTATTGAAAAGGGGTTTGGGGAGGAAAAAAGAAACTGAAACATCTGTTCCCACATAGTTAAAAAAAAAAACCCAAAACAAGTCAAGTTATTTTCTGTTTATTTGGAATGGTATCTTCCCCATGGTTTCCACAGTTACTGGGAAAATAAATAACCCTGGACAGCTACCTCTGCCTTTGGGTTCCAAGGTCATGAGGGGGGGGGGTTGTTAGAGCCTTGTGGTCACCTGCTCAGCAAGAGGCTGGTGCGCAACACACGGGGCACGCGTCGAATGGTCAGGGAGACACGGGTGCCGCGTACCAGGTGGGCTCCAGGCAGTGCCAACTGGCAGGCAGTGGCATTTGGTGGCAGCGAGGTGGCGTCCAGCTCATCCACACTGGTGGCTGCAATGCCGTGGAGCAGGCGTGTGTAAGCCGGGCCCCGGAGCACCAGCAGGCTCCGTGGTTCCACCAGCAGTGAGGTGATAGGCTGTTGAGTCAGCCTAGGCTGCGGGAATCGGTTGATAATGGTCAGTGGATATCCGGAGTTTGGGAACGGGTGAAAAGTCAGCGGGCATCAGCAGTTGGTCAGGGGACAAGGGTCGGTCGGCAAGTCCCCAGGAGAAAAAGAATTTGCTTTGGGGGATGGAAGCTTTGGTGGCTGAGGAGTGGAAATTCACAGGTTCTGGGGACAAGGCTATTGGGCTCTGTGTGTGTGTGTGTGTGTGTGTGTCCAGTCCTTTGGGAGGAGCCAGGGCCTATGCTGCAAATGAGGACATAAAGGGTTTACTGCACTGTGGGAGCTTCACCTGGCATCTGAGGGGTTGGGACAAAAATGGGCAGTCCCAGGGATACTTACATGCAGAGCTAAGCTGGGGGTGCACTGCTGGGGTCAGACTGTAAGACAGAGGTTAAAGGGGGAGGCCTATCCCAGGACTCTGGATGTTAGAGAGGCTTTAGACAGGGATGGTATTGCAGCAAGCCTGCCTGGGTGGAAGGGGTAGATTCTATGAACACTTGGGTATCGGGAATGCAAGACTGAAGAGCCAGAAGTCAGAGATAAGGGTGTTGGGTATCCCCAAGAGAGCCGTGTGAGGTTAAGGAGAATCTAGGGGTCACAGAGTATATGACTAGAGTTTCGGGATACTGGTGTGAGGGTGCCCTGTGACGTCTGGGAGGACGCTGGGGTACACATGAGTGAATGACACATTGGGATATCGAGGACATCAATAATATGTGTTGGAGCCAGGCACGGAGGCACTGGGAGAATGGGGCAGGAAGACCGCAAATCTGAGGCCAACCTGGGCTACATAAACCTGTTCACAAAAATAAGTAAATAGTAATTTCTAAAAAAAAAAAAAAAAAAAAAAGTTTTTTAGAACACCATGTTGAGTTCAAGTGGTCCATGGGAGGGTCACGGTCATCCACATCCTTAGCCATCCAATACCACAGAGAAATGAGTATCGGTGTCTGTGGATATCACGACAGCTGGAACACCCCACAAGCAGATTGGTTGGGTATGGGCTGGGTGTCTGGGAGACGAAAGTAGGGGTACCCAATGATGGACAGGGGAACATGTCTGGGTGTCAGGAATACCAGCTAGAGTCAGACTGTCCTGGAATATATGAAACGTCAGATGTTAGAATGTCCCCAAATGCTTGGGACATCATCTCAGGACCCACCTGTTCTGTAGGGACTTCATCGTCTGGCCGTCGAGGTTCATAGAAATCAAGCACAGTATGGGAGCCTAGGCTGATGGTGCTGACAGTTGGGTAGTACAGTGGCCCATCTTCATGAGGCTGGAGAGGAAGAGGGCACCAGGGATGACCAGGGCAGGAGTGAGTGGGGTTCCCAAGCTGGGCCAGGGAGGGCGTGTGCTGATGAGTGTGGGCAAACATGAAGGCTACCCTCCTCTTAATGACTTGGGAGATCCGGGGGAGGTATTTAGCAAGGGACTTGGGATGAGGATGTGTGGTTACCATGATGCCCTCCCCAGGCAGGTACTGGTTCACAAGGACATGGTTTGCTGGGAGACCCCCAAAAAGGCTGAGGTCAGACACTTTGTCCACGTAGCGTTGAAGCCATGAAGGGAGTCGCTCAGGGACCATCCCCCGGGGATGGGGGAACCCTCCTGCAGAGAGCAAAGAGTCTTGGCATCTGGTACTCCCAGTAAGGATATTCCAGTGGTTGGAAGCATCCCTACCCACTGAGTTTTGGAGACTGCCACTGAATCTTTCTGAGGTTTCCTTCAAAGGAATCGGCCCTTAGAAATACTCCCAACTAACAGATGCCTAAAAACCTCAAGACCGACCCCTGAATCCACCTTGCTCTGGGACCCCTAGGGCCCTTGGAGAGAGCCCCACATATTTTGAAACCACTGAACCCGAGTTATTCTCATCTATGCTGGATCATATTCCCTAGCCAGGAACACTTACCCCAGTTCTGAAGCTTCCTCCCAGACAGCTGGGTCCACTTTGGCTTTGGGGCATTGAAAACCTAGGAGGTGAGGAATGGGGTTTTCGCGACTTTCCTACCCATGCCAACACAAGGGCCTTCATGTTGGGGTGCAAATGGGCTATCTAGAGCTTGTCTGGGGGTTCTAGTTGGGGAGAACAGCTATTCAGTCTGGGAATTCTAGCTGGGGAGAGCTGGTATTCACATAACCTTGACTGAAAAAATGGTCTTTCTCTATCTAGGAAGGTTGCTTGGTCAAGAGTTGAGCTTCGAGGAGACTCATGAAGGTGTGGGGAAGCACAGGAACGCTCACCAAGCCAGCCTGATCAGATGAGTCAACACTGGCAACCATCAGGGTAACACATGTTCTATCCCAAATTGCACCACAGCTGCGCATGGGATCATGGGATTTTTCTCTTGGTGTGGTACAGGCCCTGATTTTTGGGGTTTTTGGTGTGTGTGTGTGTGTGTGTGTGTGTGTGTGTGTGTGTGTGTGTGTTGGCAGGGCAGGGAGGATAGTGTCTCATGTATCCCAGGCTGCTCTCAAAATCTCCACACAACTGAGCATGGCCGTCCGTGGGTTTCGGATTCTCCTGCATCCTCCTCCCCAGAGTTGCCACACCCAATGTGGTATGTCTCAACGAAGGGAAAACGAACTCTGATACTTTGGTCCCAAGGCTCTGGGGTGGCACTGGGCTACTCCTGTCAGGAATGTGATCTCACCATTGCTTTAGAGGTTAGACTGGACTATCTCAGGGTAGAGAATGTGGGCTCTATACATGCACCCTTAGGCTGGTGGAGGTGTGTCTTGACGATAGAGTATGTGCCTAGCAAGGACCCCACAGCAGGAACACACACACACACACACATGCACATGTGTGTGCACAAGCACACACACACATTTTGTTTTTCCTAAGCCTCTAAGGGAACCTCTTCCTTGTTTATTTTGTTTGCTTTGTTTCAAACAAGAGCTCACAAAAAGGGCTGAAGAGTTATTGCTCCGTGGTTTAAAGTACTTGATGCTCTGGCAGAGGACCCGCCAGGTTCACTTTTTAGCACCCTTGTGGCCGCTCACAACCATCTATAACTCCAGTCTCAGGAGATCCGACACCTCTTCTAGCCTCCTTGGACAATGTACAAAGGTAGTGCAAACAAAACATTCATACACTCATGAAATATCTATCTATCTATTATCTATCTATCTGTATGAATCTGAAACACCAAAAGGCCTGAAATTGGGATCGTCCTGCTTCAACCTTCTTAGCTGGGACTGCAAGTATGTGCCACGACACCTGGCTGAGAAAGTTCTTTCAGACAGACCTAGAAACCTCTGAAAGAGGAACGGGGAGGATGAGGGTGTGCTAAGACACTCTCCTGGTCAGGGTTTTCACAGAAGTTTCGGGGTTCTCATATAGGGGCTGAGTGTTGGAAAGAAATTATGGGAAGACAAGAAAGACGAGCACTTGGAGAAGGGGGTCCTGTTCCAGCCACCATAGGAGAACAGCAGCCATGGCCCTGCGCTACCCCGTGGTCCCCGAGCCTCACCAAGGGCCACAAGGTGACAAAGGACATCAGTAAGCCGAGGCACAGTCAATGGCTTTGTGCCCTATGAACAGCACGCCACGGGCTGCTCAAGGTGTCCAAGGATGAGCAGGCACTCAAATTCATCGAGAAGAGGTGTCCATGAGGAAAAAAAACAGCCAAGAAGAACTGATGGCTCGTCCCCCAATAAACGTTTATGTTGTCCGTGTGACAAACACACACACACACACACACACACACACACATACACACTAAAAAAAGAGGGGCACTGGGGTCACCTGTCGAAGCAAATACTCCTCCTCTTCCTTGGAGATGAAGTCAGGGACATAGTAGATTAGAGGTGGTGCCTATAAAGGAGAGACCGCCCTTAGGACAATGGTTGTCAACCTGTGGGTCACGACTCCTTTGGGTCAGATCCGACCATCAGAGAGCACAGACATTTACATTAGGATTCATAAAACTGTTTGAAGTTGTATCAAAAATAATTTTACGGTAGAGGGGAGGTTCGCCACAACATGAGGAACTGTATCAAAGGGTCCCCGGATTAAGGTTAAGAGCAGCTTTGCCCAACACAGGGATCCTATCGTGACTGGGCAACCTTTCCGTTTGGAGAGGGACTTGGGATGACCCATGAACCTGCAGGTTGGAAGTGGGGCAGAGAGCTAGACTCTGGGGAGAACTGGAGCAGTCCAACCAAAAGACCCAGGGATAAGTAATACTCCACCCACCTCACACCCGTCTGTCCCCACATCCCTCTACATCCCAGTCTCCTCAACCTGTTCCACCCTGAATGGTTCCAGTGCTGGGACCCTGGCGTCCTGCTCCTCCATGGATGCCAACCCCTTGTGTGTCGCGTCCTGTGGGGAGGGGTAAATCACTAAGCCTCCTATCTTCAAGCTGTGACCAGCTTTCTTTCCAGCCCATCAGAGGCCAGCCCCTACCCTCAGACTTCCAATAATCCCCAGTCTTCGAAGCTGGAGTCTCCAGTTTCACAAAGCCGCCCAAGGTTCACGCCCCCTCCCGCGATCCCCACATCCCAGCTCGGATGTCGCTCTGTCTACCGAGGCCCCACTACGGTATACGTGAGTGTTCCCGAGCCTCACAGAGGACATTCTCCGAGCCCACACATGAAGCCTTTCGCGGATGCAACGGTAAGCATGGGTCCCTCAAAGCCTAAGGACCCTCCTCTCACCTAAGCTCCTTCACATCTCCCATTCTGAGCGCCTCTGCTCCCCTAATCCCAGCTTTGGAACCCTCTCTGACTTCCTGTGCCGAGTTCACTTCAGCACCCTCAGACCTCAGCCAAGGCTGCAAAGCTTCTTCCCCTGTAGAACCTCTCATACCCCAGACCCTGAGTGTCAGGATTCCACATACTGAGTCCCCTACAGCTTCCACCCTGAGTCCCCTTAGATCTCCACCTTCAGCCCTTTGGACTCTCACCTCCACAGCGCCCCCCCCTGCCGAAAACCCCCTCCCCAAAATAAATCTGACCGTCCACAGCGTATTCTCCAATGTCCAGACTCAACTAGCGCATCCCCACACGCCCCCCCCCCCAGCCACTTCCGCCCAGCATTACTGACGCAGGAAGGTTTAGACCACTGGGCTTACTCAGAGAACCTATGGGCCCGCCCTCCAGCCAATCCACGCTCTCACTCAGCATCTGCCATCCTCGCTCAGGCATAGGCTGCGTCCTAAATTCAGGGGCGGGACTTCACCTGGCTCCTACCAATCAGGACTCCAGAAACTAACAGACACACACACACAGACACACACAGAGAGGTGTGGTCTTACACGAGACCCGCAGCGAGGGAGAGAGTCTGAAGAACTTAGTCTTCTGCTGAACAAGCTGCAGGTCCTTATGCCACAGGGAAAAGACTTTAAACAACAACAAAAACTTCCGCCATCCTTGCCCAGCAAGAGCACAGGGTTAATGCAATAAACCTCCATGACACAGGAGGGCCATAGAAACGTCTTTATTGAAGAGGACAGGAGTCATGCTGAGTTTAGGGACATGCAGTGAAGGGGGCAGTCGTGAGCTGTCCTTGGTGGTCAGGACCCCAGGTCTGCTCTGGACCCATGAGGCCCTCAGGTTCTCCCTTAGGTCTGGCCCAGGTGCTGTGAAGTCCTTTGGGGCCAATGACTCGGATTTAGTGTCTTGGACCTGTGACCAGAAGGTAGACTGAAGTAGGGACTCCATGACTTGGGGTCCGGTTTAGAGCCCTGGGGTCCTGCACATATTAACAATCAGATTTGGGACTGGGGGGTTCCCTTGAGGCTGGAACCCATGAAATTTGGAGGTTGGGAGATTAGAAGATCCATGGACTAAGGGTATTAGAGTCCTCTATCCTTGTTCCAAAGATGGGACTTCCTGTTTGGGGGTCTCCTGGTGCCTGGGAGTCAGGTTTGGGATGCCCTGAGAACCTGGGGTGTTCTCCTGGCCAACGGTTCCTTCCTCCCGGTCCTAAGGACTTGTGGTTGGGGGTTTCCTGAGGGTTTGGGATTGGGATCTTAAGTTTGGGGTTCCATGGGGATTTGAAGATTCTGTGACTTGGGTAGGGGAATTAGAAATTTGGGGTCTTCTAGAGATTGTAGGGCTTGGAGGCATGGGGAATTGGGGATATATATAATATATATTCTCTCTGGAATTTGAACTCCCCAGAGTTCTAGAATGGGGTCTCCAAATTTGGGAATTCCCCCCCAAAGGGGAAGAAATTATTACTTTAAAAAATAGAGAATTTTCTGGGAGCCTTGGCCAACACAGGGACTGTGGGCCATGTGGGGTGGGCTTCGTACAAGGCACTGGGGGTTTCTCAGGGGTGCAGAGGGCAGGAAGACTTGCTGTCCTGTAATTCATGCTTCCAGGACGGTTTTGGTGTTTGTAAATTGGGGTGAGTGGGCCGGTTAAGTGGGTGTCTCGTTCAGGGGTGAGAACGGGGACTTAAGTGAATGGGGGGCATCTCTGAGAAGGGGAATTGATTAGAAGGGCTTTCTGGTGACCTTGGGGTCACGGCATTTTGAGGAGACTGATGTTGGATGGGGATAGAGATGTGGCTGGCAATTCTGGAGGTATGACCTATGCTTAAGGAGAACTGGGGTGGGGTTTTCATTCATGGGACTCTAATCCACTGGTAACTCAAGAACGTCCTGTTGTGGAGAGGGTCAGCATCCCTTGGGTGATGTGGAAAATGTTTATTGGGGGAAATCTGTTCTGAAGGGTAGGGGATTAGGGACTAGCCTGAAGGTGCTACTCAGGGAATCTCTTTTGGGGTAACACGAGGTCTGTATTTGGGGAGTCGTCATGGGAGATTTGTTAATAATGGGACCTCAGTAATCGAGGGCTGGCTAACGGGGGGGGTTTCTATTCTGGAGGTATCACTGGGAATCTCTATCTTGGGGTGACTGGGTGCTCCTTGTATCAGGAGATGCTAGGGGACTCTGTCTCTGTGTTACGTATCCAGGGCCTCTAAGACTGCATCTCTGCCCTCAGCATCCAAGGAAACCAGCAGCAGAAGAGCAACCTGAAAGAGGAAGAGCAGTCAGGTGGGGTACAGGCGTGAGACATCAGGCTCCCTCACTCCACTGCTGTGCGTGCGTGTGTGTGCGTATGTGTGTGTGTGTGTGTGTGTTGGGGTATGGGGAGTGGTCTCTGCTTCCTCAGCTGAAGTCTCTAGAAGCCAGGCAAGCCCTGTTTTCTAAAGATGCTCTCCCTCCTTTTCTCCTCCCCTCCCTCCCCCTTCATTGTTTTTGTACCCTAAGCTGTTTTCAAACTGAGGGCAATCCTTCTGCCTCAGGCTCCTTGTTGCTGCTTGAGCCTCTCACTGTATAAGACAAGGAAGGCAAACTGGTTTGTTTGTTTGTTTGGGTGGGTGGTTGGCTGGCTGGCTGGTTGGTTTGGTTTGGTTTTTCAAGACAGGGCTTCTTTGTGTAGCTTGGGCTGTCTTGGAACTTGCTCTGTAGTCTAGGCTGGCTCCGCCCCCTAGCGCTGGGACTAAAGGTATGAACCATCACTGCCTGGCTTTTTGGTTTTTGTTTGTTTGGTTTGGTTTGGTTTTGGTTTTTTTTTGTTTGTTTTTTTTTTGTTTGTTTTTTTTTTTTTTTTTTTTTGACAGGCTTTTCTCTGTGTCTCCCTGTGTCCTGGAACTCATTTTGTAGACCAAGTTGCACGATGTCCTTGGAATCACAGAGTTGCACCTGCCTCTTTCCCTTTCCTTCTTTCTCGAGTTTTAAAGTGGGTTTCGTATACGAGACAGTCTTACACCACACAGCTCAGGAAGACGTGGAACCCTTGACCCTCCTGCCCGCTGGTGCTGGGATTCCAGGCATCACCGCCACATCCACACCTCTTACAACTTCATTTCCAACCTGAGCAGGACCTTGCGCACCAGAACCAGTGGCCTCGCAGGTGTCCCTAACCTTCCGCTAGAAGGTAAGCCACGCACCTGGAGATAGAGTTTTCTGACGCAATGTCCTTTGGGGTCCGGACTGTAGTGAAGGTGCGTTTGGGCTGTGTCACTAGAGAGGAAGACAAGGTCTCAAGGAAGGTGACAGTGAAGTCACCTGTGTTATCAACAATCCCACCCCACACACACTCTGTCATATGTATCATGTCTCCAGACCTTGACTAGCTTTCATCATTTTCAATATGCACTTGAACCTGCCGCTCCCTCCCATGGAATCCCCGGTGCCTACTTAGACCCTTGAGTTTGTTAATAGTTAGGCTGGGTTTCATTCCTTTTTAAATACTCTCACTATGTAGCTGGGGTTGGTCTAAAATTTGCAATCCTTCCAACTACAACTCTAGGAATGTTGATATTACAGATTTTTTAATGTTTTATGTGAACTGGTGTTCTGCCTGCACGTATGTCCGTGTGAGGGTGTCAGATCCCCCGAGGTGGAGTTATGATTGTGAGTGGCCATGTAGGTGCTGGGAATTGAACTCTGGTCCTTTGGAAAAACAACCAGTGCCCTTAACCATCTCCCAAGCCCCACAGATTTTTTTTTTCTCAGTGCTTAGGATTGAACCCAGAGCCTCACGCATGTTGAGCTATGCTCCACCCCTAGCCCCTCACTGTGGGATTCTAGGCAGGGGCTCTACCACTGAGCCACGCCCCCAGCCCCTCACTGGAGGATTATAGGCAGGGGCTCTACCACTGAGCCACACCCCAGCCCTTCACTGGAGGATTCTAGACAGAGGCTCTACCACTGAGCCACGCCCCCAGCCCCTCACTGGAGGATTATAGGCAGGGGCTCTACCACTGAGCCACGCCCCCAGCCCCTCACTGGAGGATTATAGGCAGGGGCTCTACCACTGAGCCACACCCCCAGCCCTTCACTGGAGGATTCTAGGCAGGGGCTCTACCACTGAGCCACGCCCCCAGCCCTTCACTGGAGGATTCTAGGCAGGGACTCTACAACTAAACTGTATTCCAAAGCCTCATACCCTTGTTAACTTTTCCATATCTACAGTACCTATCTTTCTTGAGACCCTGCCTCATATTTTTCCGAGCCACATGTATCACATTAAATGCCAGAGACTGTCACTAACAGCTGAGAACCCACAGCCCTTCTCCCATCCTAATACCCACACTCCTTCCCACATCCCAGCCCCCAACTCACTTGTCACTTGATGCACTTTTTTGGCTCCAACACTGTCTCCAGGGGGATCAGTGGATCCACCAATCCTGGTGAGACACACAGAAAATTCAGAAGCCATCAAGGGCTAGGAGCTGAATGAAACCCTGGGGGCCCAAAGGATACAGGTATGCTACAACAACCAACCATGTCATGCCAGTCCAAAAGGGCCATCTGAGGGGAGACACGGGCTCTAGGTGGCTTTCTGAGTGGAGGGGCACAGCAAGGCTCACCTCTGGATACGAGATGCTGGTGCAAAGACCCCATGCCTTGGGGCACAGGTAAAGTACCGGACACCGAACACAGAGCCGTCATGTTTGCCCGTGGGCTGGTCCAGCTCGATGCCATACCAGTAACCTGCAACAGGGTGTTGCCAGGAGGCCTCAACCTCAGTGCTAAGGATGCAACCCAGGGCCTTCTGCATCTGAGCCACATCCCAGCCCGGAGCACACCCTCACCTGGAGCAAAGTCAGTCTTCCCATAGAAGCGAACAATCCCCTGCTTCTGGCCTGCCACAAGGACTTGGTCTCCAACTTCAGCTTTGGCCCCTTCACGCTGCTGCAGGGTGCCCAGAGATGGGGAAGATGGGGACTTCTTCTTCCCTGAGAATGAAAGGGGAAGATACGGAGACCAAAAGAAAAACAGAAACGGAAGTCAGGAGCCCCAAAAATTTTCTTTTGATAACGCAGGGAAGAAAGCAGTATAACACTTGCTTAGCAGATATTCAAGTCCTGACTACAATCCCTAGCGTGACAGACAGAAAAAGAAAGGGAGTTGAAGGTAGTGGTGTGGGACTATAGTCCCAGGGCTCAGGACAGAGGCAAGATCACTTGAGCCAAAGTAGATTTTTTTACTTTTGCTTTTGTTTTCTGAGACAGGGTTTGTATGGCCCTAGAACTCGTTCTGTAAACCAGACTGGCCTCAAACCCACAGAGTTCCACCTGCCTCTGTTTCCCTGGTGCTGGGATTAAAGATGTGTGGCACAGTGGTTAGAGCACTGACTGCTCTTCCAGAGGTCCTGAGTTCAAATCCCAGCAACCACATGGTGGCTCAAAACCATCTGTAATGGGAGCTGATGCCCTCTTCTGGCGTGTCTGAAGACAGCTCCAGTGTACTTACAGGTAATAAATAAGTAAATAAATCTTTAAAAGAAAAAAGGTGTGTGCCACCATCGCCCAGCGAGCCAAGGTGTTCAAGATCAGCCTGTGGAACTCCGTGGGACCTCGTCTCGAAAATAAACAGGGTTGAGCTGAGCGCGCCCTTGTGAACTCAGTGTAGATCCCCAGCGCCCATGTGAAAAGCCGGGTGCAGCTGTGGGCACGGGATGGAGCCTGTGTGCTGTCCAGCCTAGCCGAACATACGATCTTCACGTCCAGTGAAAAGATTTTGTCTCACAGAAATTAAGTGGAAGCCATCCGGGCAGTGGTGGCGAACTCTTTTAATCCCAGCACTCAAGAGGCAGAGGCAGGCGGATCTCCACACGAGCAGTATTTATGAGCGCACCTGCCAACACTTGTCCATTCACGGACACATACATCATCAGAGAGGTGAGAGACAGTGGTAAGGTTGAACTTTAGTCTGAGAGTACCTTTAGTCATAAAAGCCAGAAAGTTTTTGAAACAGTAACCCCTAGAGGTGGATTCTTCCCTAAAATTGGGAGAGGTCTTTGGATCTGAGAGTAAACTGAGTCTCAGGAGGCTGGGAACCTCAGAAGTCCTTCTAAAAGCTGGGTGGGACTAGTGGTGAGTTAGAGAAGAAACCATCACTGAAGTTGGGAATCGGTTTATTCTCTAGCTGAGGAAAAAACACAATCACAGAAGCGGAGCTACCCACACAGTGCCCCCAAGGCTGCCTCTTCCCACCCATTTGACTACACACTTCTGACCTTTGTGTTCCCTTCGGCCTTTGCCAGTTACACGAGAGAAGTCCATCCGGGGAGTCCGGGGCGTGGAGGTAAGAGATGAGGGGGGTGTGTCCACCGCCTTGGAGACCTTGGATACAGATGCAAAGAGACCTGGGGAGGAGGCAGAGTCTGGGTTTAGCACTGCCTGAGTCAAAGGAGACTCTTGGCCTTTGCTGTGTCTCCACCCCATCCCCTTCCCCCAGACCACAACATCAGAATTAAGCGTACCCCCCAATCCCACTAGCCGGGGCCCCCAGTTAAAGACTGACCCTGCTTGGGAGGGCAGATGAAGTACCGGACACCCCCGACGCTGCCGTCATTCTTGCCTTCCGGTTCATCTAGCTCCACGCCCACCCACTGGCCACTGGCAAACTCGGTGGTCCCGCAGAACCTCAGTGTGCCCGTCTGGGGAGACAAGAATGGCATGGTTTGGACGGAGGCCTTGGAGACCACGGTGGACCACGGACAGACAAGCAACGTGGCAGAATGGATGCAGGAAGCAGGTTCAAATCTCAGCTCTGGCTCTTATTGGCTATGTGACTATGTAGGTCTCTTTATGCCTTAGCCACCAAATGGGAATGAAGATTGCATCCACGTAGTAAAGATGTCTAAGGAGACCGAGATACGGAAGTCAATGATGGAATGGATACCACTGTACATAAGGCCTTGGGTTCCGCTGTCTCAGAACTGTCTTACCTACTGCAGTGAATAGTCATAGCCACGGGTGACAACTAAAAATTTGAGGCCAAGTCTGGTGACTTGTGTCTGCAACCCCAACACTTTAGGTGCTGAGGCAGAACTGCAGGAAGATCGAGGCCGGGCTGGAGAGATGGCTCGGTGGTTAAGAGCACTGACTGCTCTTCCAGAGGTCCTGAGTTCAAATCCCAGCAACCACATGGTGGCTCACAACCATCTGTAATGAGATCTGATGCTCTCTTCCAGTGTATCTAATGACAGCTACTGTGTACTTATAATAAATAAATAAATCTTAAAAAAATAAAAAGAAAGATGGAGGCCAATCATGATCACATAGCAAGTTCTGGTCCAGCCTAGGCTACAGAGACTCTGTCTCAGTTAATTTGTGCCCCCCACCCCTTGAGCTAGGTCTCCAATGGACCTCTTCCTGCCTTAGTCTCCCCCCAGTGCTGGGATTTCAGGCACGTGACATCACACCTGGCTTAAGAGTTGGGGACATAAAGACACATAAAGATGCTGGAGAGACCGCTCAGTGGTTAAGATGTTAAGGTGGCAGAAGTTTGGTTCCCAGCACCCATGCCAGAACCCCCTGTGACTGTAGCTCCCGGGATCCAATGCCCTCTTCTGGACACCTGGGGTACTGCACTACTGCGCATACTTGTTAAAAACACATCTATTCACATGCATTTTTAAAAAAATACTTAGCTGCAGAGAATTCTCAATACTGTGGTTACTATAATCCTGTGACGCCTCCTACTTTTCACACTCCTTGTATTTCTTTTTTTTTTTTTTTTTTTTTGAATCAGGATTTCAAGTAGCCCAGGCTGGCCTTGGACTTCTCCTAGCTTCCCTGCTTCTGCCTCCTGAGAGACAGGCTGCAGGAATGTGCCACCACACACAGCCATTCATATGTTTTCTCTGCAGTGCTCACTACCGCTGAGCTCCTTTAGCTCTCACTCCTAGCCGGAAGTTCTTTGTCTAAAGGAGACGCAGCTCGGTGACAGCGCGCTTGCCCTGGCATATATGAAGCACCAGCTCTATCTCCGGCACCATAGACAGACAGACCGACAGAGCTAGCCTGGTGTTAACTGTTCTCTTACGGGCTGGGGACTGTGCTCGGCACACAAGGAACACATATACGGGCCTCAGACTTTCGGACGCGCACCGCCAATCTGCCGGAGGTGGGCACTATCATCTCATTTACAGGTGGAGAGACTGACAGAGGCGCGAGCGTCCCTGTCCCAGGACCTACTCCTGGTGTAGGACCCACTGAACCTGGGCAAGGTGTTGGGTATCCCATGGCTAAGGACAAGGTCTGCTGGGATTCTGTAAGCCCCGCCCCACAGTCACCTGGCAACAGCAAAGTACGCTCCGCCCCAGTTACCTGACACTATAAAAGGGGGCTGCTTGCCTCCTCCTCCCCTCCCTCTCTCTCTCTCTCTCTCTCTCTCTCTCTCTCTCTCTCTCTCTCTCTCTCTCTCTCTCTCTCTCTCTCTTTTCCTTTCTCTTGGCCTCTTGCTATCTCTTGCTCTCCTCCCCACCCCTCCTCTCCCTATTCCTCCCCACCCACCACGTGCTCATGGCCGGCCTCTACTCCTCCTCCTCTCTTTTTGCCTCTACTACCCTCTTAACTCCCCCATGCCCTGAATAAACTCTATTCTGTACTATACCATCATATGGCTGGTCCCTCAAGGATTTCCAACATGGGTCCCCCAGAGGCATCCCCTTCCCCCCATGCCTCGCTGCACCTCCGTGGACCAGATCCCTCCCCCCACACTCTCTTTATCTTTTTCCTAACAAGGGCCCTTCTTTTGGAACCTCTTCTGGAGTATAAAATAAGAGTCAGCCCATACCCTCAAACTGTCCAGTGAGTCACCGAAAGTTTTCTGGCTGGGCCATGGTGAGCTCTTTAAACATGTTATTACCAGCCAGGCATAATGGCACACACACCTTTAATCCCAGGACTAGGGAGGCCAAAACAGATCTCTGGGAGTTTGAGGCCAGCCTCATCTAACTGTTAATTCTTGACCAGACAAGGCTACCTGTACAGTGAGACTCTTGTCTCAAGATATTTTATATTTTATCTTGAGATAAAATAATAAATTATTGCCAGGTGTGGTCATACATGCCCCTAATCCCAGCACTCGGAAGGCAGAGGCATACGGATGGATCTCCAAGTTTGAAGCCAGCCTGGTCTATGTAGAGAGATCATGCCTCAAAAAAAAAAAAAAAAAAACCCCAACAACAACAACGAGGAAAACAACAAAATAACAGAACCAAAACCCACTATTAGTAGTAGTATCCTCAGTATTATTAGAGTGTGTTCCTGCATGTACCTGTACGTGTGCGCATGTGAACTCTGTGTACGGTTTCGGGGAACGCTAATGCTGTGATTCAGGTGTGTGAATTAGAAGATCATGTCTTTGAATCGGTTTTCGTACTTTATAAGGATTCTGGTGTTTGAACTCGGGTTGCCACACTGCCATATGACAAGCCCCTTTACCTCTGGGCCATCTCATGGCCCCAGGAGTGTTTGGTTAGGAAAAAAAAGAAAAAAAAAAAAAAAAAAAAAAAAAAAAAAAAAAAACCAAACATGATTTACACAGTTTCTCGCTGAACAAAAAACCAAAATCCAAAATCCCACTTCCTTCAAGAGGTCTCCGGGTCTGGTACGATCCAGCCCCTTCCGGTCTCTCTAGGCCCCCCTCCTCAGCTTTCACACTGTTCCTTCCCATCAGCAGTCAGACCTACAGCAGCTACTCTTAACTTGAACATCACCTCCTCTGGGAAGCCTTCTCGGAATACTCCAGCTAAAACCTCTCCTGCCTCCAGCCAGGGTCTGTTTCCTAAATCCAGGCACCGAATGCTTGTCACAGTCCTTGTCACTGGGAAGGACCAGAGCCACTCCAGATCTTGACTGTCTACCCTATTATCTGCAGAACTCCACGACAGCACAGCTGGAACTGACCCGACCCTCTGTCCTAAAGAAGAAACGGGCTTGGCACAACGGACGCCAGGCAAGGGAATGAAAACTGAGGTGTGTGGATGGGGACACTCTCTCTGCCTCTTCCTCAGCCACGCCTCTGCTTGTTTTAGCTCAAGACACTTCTCCGGGGGTCACTTAGCTTCTAGGCCGGCCTCACCCTGAGGCTCTCCAGCCCGTAACATCCAGTGAAAGCCCAGACTGTGCACCCGAGGGTGAAGCAGGTCACAGGCCTTCCGGGAGAGCCACGGTGTGCGGAGAGCTACGCTAACCCGTTTCGGCTGTGACTGCAATCAATAGGCTGTCACTGTCAGGGGACAGGTCAGAGCTCAGCACAGGGCATATGTCGTACAAATAGGGTGTGTTGATAACAACTTCTAGAAGAGATAAAGTACGGTATGACTGTCAGGGAGTCTGTCTGCAGCCCGTGCACCCGGCTCCAGGAGGGATGAGAGAGCCGAGGCCTCCCCACTCCTCACCCCAGCCCCTGACCTTCTGGCCATCGAGAAGCACTCGGTCTCCTAGGCGCAGGCCCAGTGCGCTGAGCATGAGATTGCCTGGGACGTTGTCATAGTTGGGGAGTGTGACTTTGGGAAGGGTGCAGGACAGCGGTACAGCCTCTTCCAGCAGCGTCCGAAGTTCCTTGGCCACCAGGGCCGCCTCTGCCTTGTCAAGGGACATGTCCATGGGGTCTGGGACCACTTCCGCTGGTACCTGTCCCTTTCGATTCTGTGGATCGAAGAGAACACAAGAAACAGGGACTGAGTGGGAACAAGCCACATCTCTTTGGAGACCACACCTCAGAGACCCCCAGACTTGGTAAAACAAGGGTTATGCTAGGTCACACCCGAGGCCGGTTTGGAAATAGGATGTGACCTGGGTGTCGTGGTACATGTCTGCCGAGTACACAGAGGGAGTTTCTGGACAGCCAGGGCTATAGAGTGGAACCTTGTCTCAACAAAAAAAAAAAAAAAAAAAAAAAAAAAAAAAAAAAAAAAAAAAAGGCATAGAGTGCAAACCAAACTTTGAAAAAAGACAAGAGACTCAAAGTCAACCTCCAAGACTCTAAGCTGGGGCCTGTTACATCACTGATCCAACTCACTCCTCATAGCATATCCTGGGCAATTCTTTTGATCTCTTCCCTTCAGGCTCCCCATTGTAAAACAGGGCTTAGAAAACAGAAGTGACCTGCTGCGTAATGAACACTATGTGAGCCTCAGGTGTGGTTTCATTTGTTAAACGCAGAGGTTTCCTGACATTTTGGGAGCGGGGCTTGATCCCCTCTCTGGTGAAGGGAAGAGGAGGGCGGGAGGGAGGAGATGAAGGGGTGGGTGGTAGTACCCTTAGGGCTGGGTTGGCACCGTGCTCCAGTAAACATTTGGCGGCGCCCAGGCAGAGATTCGAGGCAGCGATGTGCAGAGCCGAGCCGTGGTTGAAGTCACTGCAGGTGGAGTTCACCACTGGGAAGTGGACACGAGAGGGAAGGGGGGTCAGAGTGAGTGTCCTTCTGCAACACCTGCATGGAGCCTCACCTCTGCTAGGGGCTCCTGGTCTCCTAGCATCTTGCCCAACCTGCCCATCTATCCCATTCTTGTTCATCCTGTATATGAGCCAATCACCACATACCCTGACCAACGCCCCCCCCACTTCCGCTACCCTGTGCGCATGCCCCACTGTTCCTTGTTTCCTGTTTGAATCCCAGCACCCTTCAAGGTTAGGCCTTGGTCCTTTATCCTTTCGTCTTGGGTTTTCCTCCCCTTAACCAGAAGGATGGTGGGCCCCCACACTCTCAAAACCCTGGGCACCCTCCTCCAAGAAACTCCACCCCTCATCCTGGCTCCTCCCCGTCCCAGCGAGGCTCCGCCTCCTCACCCCTGGGCCTCGCCCCCTTCAGCAGCACACGCACAAGGTCTGGCACATCGAAATAGGCGGCATAGTGAAGTGCGTTCATGTTGGTCCAGCGGCTGCGCAGGGTCACATCTGCGCCTAGCGCCAGCAGCTGCTGTGAGAGACGCACAGCGGCCGCAGGGTCTCCTGCAAAGAGCCAGGGTCAGCTTGAAAGCCATTTTCCAATACAAGAGCCTAACAGGTCGGGAGGGACTCTGGTGTCTCAGTTAAGCAGGGGTCTTAGATAGCAGTCTCCAGACGTGCTTTTAGGGCCTGAGTCCTCGATGGTTTTGAGGGTGTCAGGGCTGGGAGGCTAGGTTTTGAGGTCCGGGCTCTTACCGACTCCGTGGGCCCCAGCCTTGCACGCATAATGGAGCAGTGTCATATCTGTGAGGCCATCACGGTCATTCACGTGGCAACCACGACGCAGAATCTGTGAGCAACCAGATAACAACAGGATTATCCAAACGGGGGAAACCGGGTCTCCTCCCTCCCCAGCCTCCCAAAGTGCACCTACCTCATTGCCAATGACATCTATCTTGTGCTGGACTTGGGGGACCCACTGTCGCACAATGGCGAACAGCTCTGGGACGGTGGTCTTCGGGTCAAACAGAATTTCCTGGCACGCAGGGTCATTGGGGTCGAAGAAGGTAAAAGCTGTGGAGAGAAGTCTAGACTGACCCTAGGCAAGCTGCCTTCCCTTTGCATCGTGAGGAGAGGAAACTCTATGATGTTGCCTAAAGACTCTAAAGAGTCTCTCAAGCTGGAGAGATGGCTCAATGATTAAGAGCCAGAAGTTCTGAGTTCAAATCCCAACAACCACATGGTGGCTCACAACCGTCTGTAATGGGATCTGATGCCCTCTTCTGGTGTCTTGGTGTGTCTGAAGACAGCCACAGTGTACTTATATAAAACATGGTCATATAACATATATATGTTACTTATTTTTATATATAGACATATACATAACATATAGACCCTCTCCCTCCCCACTGTCTCAAGAACTTGGACAATCAGATAATTATACCCTTTGAAGGAGGGTGGTTGCAGGTTTGGCACCTTTGGCTCTCAGCCCTTGGAACCAGGTCAATCTGTAGGCATAGTGAGCTAGGTGTGGTAGCACCGGCCCTTCATCTCAGCACTTGGGAATTTGGGGCTACCATGGACCGACTAACTACTTGGAGACGCAAACTACTTGGAGACGCTCAGGTCACCTGATCTACACAGCAAGACCCTGTCTCCACAATGTAGCTGCTAGAGACACAGCTCAGCGGTTGATGCCGGCTTAGCATGCACAAGATACTGAATTCCGTCATCAGCACCTTGCGGGCGCACGCTCACACAATTAGAGTTGTCACGGCCTAGCCAAATTTCAAAACGGGGTTAGTTTTTCTTTTTAATTTGTATCTAAAAAGCCCAGCCAGACATGAAGCATACATGAGAGACAGAAGCAGATGGAGCTCTGTGAGTTCTAAGACAGCCTGGTCTATAAAAGGAGTTCTAGGCCACCTGGGGCTATACAGTGAGACCCTGCCTCAAATAAACAAACATGCCAGAAAATAGTTTGTGTTTTTGTTTGTTATTCTTGTTTTTTTTAAGATGTATTCATTTATTTTATGTATATGAGTACACTGTATCTGTCTTCGGACACATCCAAAGAAGGCATCGGATCCCAGTTGTGAGCCACCATGTGGTTGTTGGGATTTGAACTCAGGACCTCTGGAAGAGCAGTCAGTGCTCTAACCACTGAGCAATCTCTCCAGCCCATGGGATTTTTTTTTTTGTTTTGTTTTGTTTTGTTTTGTTTCTTTAAAAGGTTCTGGAGGCTGGGGAGATGACTTAGCAGTTCAGGTCCTGTGCTGCTCTTGCTGAAGACTTAAGCTCAGATCCCAGCATCCTCCTCCCATAGCTCACAACTGCCTGTAACTCTTGTTCTAGGGTGACCCGACACCTCTGGGCTTCTCAAGCACCTGCATTCATGTGTGTGTGTATACCAACCACACGCACAAATGCACAGGAATACACACCATTAAAAAATAATAGCAAGGGGGAGAAAAATAATAATAACAAAATAATAAATCTTTTTTTAAAAAATGTAAGCTCTGTGTAGCATCCACATGGTAGAGCCATGAGCAGGCTCCGTCTGACCGGAGGCCAGCCAGGGCAGTGCTCGAAGACATGTCCGTGTCTTGGATGGGATATTGGAGAGTGTTGCTATGGGTAACCAACCCTCAGGGGCCTCAGCGCGTGCTGAATGGACCAATAAGTAAAGACTGGATCCCACACATTCAGAGAAGGGACCGTAGACAGCGGGTCAGAAGTCTCTCCCCATTTACTAAAGTCTCAGCCTTTCCTGGCTCAGGACCGGTCTCTGGCTCCCAGCCTTCATACGCCTCCCTGTGGCGCACAAGGCTCTGGACAATCTGGCCCCTGTGTTCTCTGTGCCTTCCCTCTCCTTTAGGCCCCTTCAGCCAACTGACCTTCTGTCCCTCCAATGTGCCAAGCAAATCCTGGCCTCCCTGTGCTGCTCTTGTCCAGTGTCCTCCCTCGGGCCTCCGTAAGGCTTTGCAAATCCAAATCCACAGAGAGGCCCTCCTCACTCCGCCTCTGTCTAACCTGCTCGCCGAGGCCTCCTGTCCGAGACGTCTTGGCGTACTGCAAACCCCCAAAACGGTGTGTATGTTCCTTCCTCTACCCTCTTCTCGCCTTTCCCCTCTCTACTTCCCTCTCTCCTTCTAGGCTTTTCCCTGCTGAGGACAAACTCCAAGGCTGTGAGCTAAGCAAACTGAATGACACCCCAAGTTTCTCTTCTCTCTTTGCTCTCTCCCATTCTCCATTGTCACCTTCTTAGTACACACGCCACATTTATGTGCCGCCTTCCTCACGCTGTCCTCCTGGCTGGGTGTGCCTATATTATGCCCGCTTCACACCACACCACCATGCAGGAAAGGCCTAGCGCAGCTCCTCAGACATACTACACGCACGGAGCGAACCAGCACCACCTTTAGCTCTCTCCCCGGATAAGCCACATTTCCAGAATTTTTGTTCTACGAGCGGCACTACTCCGAGGGCCCAGCGTAGGTTCTGTGACTTCCAGCCAGATCCAGTTCAATTTCTAAGAGTCTTCCGGTTTGCTGGGGTGGACCCTCCCGCTGCACCCCCAACTCCCAGATGATACGTTGTGTGTGACTCTGCGCATGCACATATGGAGAGTGTGAACCGTGGGAACAGAGGTTGACGACGTCGTCGGGCGTCTCCCGCTGTCGGTCACCTTAGTTTTGAGACGGGGTCAGCCCCAGGCATCCTCCTGTCTCTGACTCCTCAGCATGGGGCTCACAGATGCCAGCAGCCAATGCCTAGCCTTTTGTTTGTGCATTAGGGATCCAAACACTGCAAGGACTTTATCAACTGAGCCATCTCTCCAGCCCTCTTTTTATTTTCCTAGACTAAAATTTGTCCCTCTAATCAATCTCTGGCAGGTGAAATGTCCACAGGCAGTCCCTCCCGTCCTATCCCCCAAATCCCTGAACTAGTTTCTGAATCGCACAGCCCCCTGGGGATTGCCAGCCAACACACCTTCTCCGGAGAGGTCCTCAAACCTCTCTCCCACATCCAGCCCAGGCTGAGCTCCATCTCTCTCTAATCAGAAGCCAGAAGGAGCTTTCGAGCTTGTCAATCAAGAGCCAGTGAGATGGCTCTGCTGGTAAAGGCTTGACACCAAACTCGATGACCCAAAGTTTGGCCCCTGAGACTCACAGGGTGAAAGGAGAGAAAGAGCTACAGAAATGTGATGTGACACGCACGTGCAAGCACACACAAGATCAATTAAAATGTCATTAACAAGGCTGCCCATGGAATCTGTCACTACTCTATTTTTAGATTACACACACGCACACACACAGACACACACACACAGTTTTCTCCTTTTCACACTCAGAATACAGGGAAAGCCCTTGGTGAGGCCTGGAAGTCCGTCCCAGACCTGATTCTGTTCCCATTCTGATTGCTCCCTAAATGTAGTTTTGTGGTCTCACCGTTCCAAACATTCTGGGCCTTTGCACATACTCTTTGGCATTTCTGCCTCTGGGCCTTTGCACATACTCTTTGGCATTTCTGCCTCCCGGCCTTTGCACATACTCTTCTCCAACCAGAGCTATTGCTCCAAGTTTCTTACAGCTGCTTCCTCCTTGTGCTCTGGCCTCAGTCTGCAATGCACCTAATCAGAAAGATCCAACCAACTACCCGTGACTTAGGCTGGAAGTTCTCAGCCTTTTGACACTTAAGACAGCACATACTCCACTGAGCACTCAGGAGGGAAAGTGTCCTTTCACTTCTTTCCCCAGTGACTCTCAGCTCCTTCCTCACACCCTTCCACCTCAGACCCTTGACTCCAGTATTTAATTCTCCTGCAGCCTCCTCCTCCCGGCTCCAACCCCGGTTTTCCCCACAGGCTACCTCTTAAGGGGAACCGTGTCTTTAAAACCTCTCAAAGCATTCTGTGCTTCATAAAATCAATCTCGCTGTCTCCTGTAATCTCATGCTTAGCCTCATCTGTGGGGCTGCGGCTGGGGAATTCTCCCGGCAAAGCCTTAGGAAAGCCTTGCTCTGTGCGGTAGCTCCTGTTCCTAGCCTGAAGTTAGGCTCAGGGTAGCTTCCAGACCGTGTTTGTTGAATGACTAAACGACTGAATTGATATGTCGTGAATGCAGGACTAGAATTTTTCCAACCCCCACGCTAAGAGATGAATGTAATTAATGATGGGGAGAGGTCTAAGGGGGCTCTGCTACTAAAACTCCCTTGGACCACCTTCAGCATACCCTCACAATCACCATCAACACAGCTCAGCCAAGCCGTCCACCATCACCTAAAGTGCCACACCAGATTCCGGGGTGGGGACAGTGGTTACCGTAGTCTTTGGGGAGCGGAGCAGGTGCTGAGGGGTGCACAACTGGCTTCTGCCGACGCTCCTGGGTGGGGCTGGGGGCTTCTGGGACTGGTTCATCTTCCTCCTCCTCTTCCTCTTCCTCCTCCCCTCTGGGCGGAGGGGCCATTGGGGCAGGATCCGTCTTAGTCATGGTCCTCGGAAGCCCTTGGGGGTTGGTGCAAATTTGGGGGGTGGCCTGGAGGCAAATCCTTAAGGTAGAGGTCAGCTAGAGAGGGCTCCCCGCAGCGCGGGGGTCCAAGCCCCACAGAAGCTTCAAGAGCTACGGGAGGCCCCCTAGTCTCCAGCTCTGGATTTGGACAACCAAAGATATCCCCGTTACTCATTAGAAGATCCAGGGATATGGGCCCCAACGCCTGCTACTTCCCTCAGGCCCAGCCTCCCATTCTTCTCTTCGGGTGCCAGGCCCCTGGGTCTCCGCCGCCCCCTCCCGGGGTTTGTTTATCTAGGGATGCAGGATGCTTCGCCCCTCCCCTTCTCCCCAGCCTCCCTTCTTACCTCGGATGGCGCGGATTGGAGAGCGAGGCTGAGACTCAAGAGAGGGTGCAGGGGTATCGGGGTGTCAGTGTCGGGGGACGAGACGGGGGACGAGAGGGAGACAGAGAGAAGGGGACGAGGCCCAGACGCTAGCGGGGGATGGGGATGAAGAAGGAGGGGCGCTGGCGGAGCATGCGCAGTAGCAAGACACGGTGGGGGGGGGGAGCTGGGAGACAGAGCGTCGAGGCAGACGCTGGAGGCTGCGGGAAGGGGCTAGACAGACACTCAGGATCTCCAGAGGAAGGGGAGACAGTCCCCTGGAAAGGTGTGACAGGCATAGAACTGGAACAGGATGAGGTAGAGAGGACTAAAAAGACATGGGTGGGAACGGGTGTTTTCCTCCACTCAGCAAACCAGGTCGTTCTGAGCCGTGGTGAGTCTTGTACTGTGTCGGCTCTTTGTAAATCTCGGTCCTAACTCCTTCTCTGCTCGTCCGGCGGAAGGGGAAGACCATTTTCTTTTAAAATCATCTTCCTCTTCACTCTTACCCTCATGGCCCAGAACAGAAAGGCTAGTTAGCCACCTGCTCAAGGGTGGTTGGTGGTGCTTGTGAAAGACGCCCCGCAGAGGGGAGACCCTCAGTCAAGTCTCGGGATAGCATGACACCCCCCCCCCAAGAACTCACGAGAGACCATTCTTGCTGCAATTACATGAGGTTTTTTATTAACCAGTGCACTGGGGTCGAGACTCATATCCCACGCAGGAGTAGAGGAATCTGACCCCGAGTGGCTGGGAGATGGGGGTTTTAGAGGAAACAAACCATAAGGGGGGGGGAGTACAGTATTGAAGAATACCAAAAATACCAGTGAACAATCGCAAGGGAAACATCCGGTTTCTCAAAATTGTTTATGATGTGAAAATTACCAGTGAAGAATCTCGAGGGGGACATCCGGTTTCTCAAGATTGCTAATAATGTGTTATTTAACTTTTATGTCTTTATGGTCAGTCAGTTTCTGAAACAGAGTCACCCTGACCTTAGGGCCGTAAATTCTCTTATGGTTGGCTAGTTCCTAGAATAGAAGGATAGTATTGCAGGACTGGCTAGCCTACATTTTTGGCTCTACTCTACCTGCTAGGGGTCTTCTACTTTACCTGTTAAGTGGTCAGGCTTTATCCTGATCTTTGACTTGAACCAAGTGTCACATATCGAGGGTGCCCCGGGTCTCTGGGTGCCATCTCTAAAACAAAAACGTGTGTCACTTCTAGCTCAGTGCCACCTCACACCTAGCTGGCCTTGCCCGCTACACCCCAAATCACCCCGACTTGGGTCTTCCACCTCTTTCTTCTAATGGGCAGGCTGGGAACTCACTCTTCAAGATAGTTGCAGAATTGTATCCTCCCTCTCCTGCCTCTCAGCCTTCCTCAGGGTTCATGCCCTGTTCCTCCCTATTCTGGACTAGAGCAGCAGCTTTCTCTGCTCTGTCCTCAGCCTGGCGGAGCTGGTACCCTCTAAAACAAGCTCCGCATCCGGACCTTCCTGGACTCAGACACATTTGCTTGCCTGACACCAACCCCGGCAACAGCCAGTGTTAGTAGGTATGGTACAGGCCTACAACCCCGGAACTTAGGAGGCTGAAGAGGAAGGCCTTCGATTCAGAGCCAGCCTGGGCAACATAGCAAGAACCAGTCACTACCCCTTCCTCTTGCTCTTCCTCCTCCTCCTCCATCTCCATCACCACTACCCACAGACACAGATACACACACTCACACACTCCCTCCAGTGTGGTCCACCATATCCCATAATGGCCCTACATGAACTTCCCAGTCAACCCTCCATCTCCACCTTCTCTTAGGATCCACTTAGTTCAGGAGCTGCACCTCCTCACCGTCCCTTCTGCCTAAGAACTCTTCCCACAGACGCCTGGATGCCTCCCTCCCTTGCCTCTTAAGAGTCACCCACAAGTACCTTTCCTGCGACATCTTTGCTCTTTATAATTGTAGGCGCCCCCTTAGGAGTTCTCTAGGGCAATCCAGCCTTCCTTACTCTGATGACCCAGATGGTTGGGGCTCTGCAGAGTTGTTCTTGCACTGGCCCAAGTGCCCTCCGGACTGGCTCCCACCACACCCAGGTGCTGCAGACACCCTGCTATGAACCACAGCGGAGTCTTTGTTTGTGTGGAGTGATCTGGTGTATTAGTTTACTAGTTCACCTTCTACTCAAGCAGACATGAGCGCAAAGGCAGGGATGGTTTGGGGACAGTGTCACCCCACAGCAGGCCTGGCACAGCACCCCTTGAGCGGATGACTCCAGTTCTGTCCAGAGCTTTCTTTACAGAACACGGAAAGGCTTGACTTGGGCATGGGGGATGGGGATGGTCACCCAACAGGATAAGCATCCCAGGGGATGAGGGCTAAGGACAACTTAATCCGAGGTCACATCCAAGGTTCAAATGTGACAGATGCTGGGGACATTGCTCCTCCTCTCTCCAGGGGTGGACGGCAGGGCCAGGCCAATGCCAAGGGGGATAATTCTTATCTCTGCCAACATTATCATTCTGCCTCTAACACACTGGGTATCTGAGTGTCCAGGGGGCTTGGGCTTAGCATCCAGGGTGACAGGTATAAGGCCTTGTCAGGCCTTCCACGGGTGATGGCGAAGGTTTGAGATTCCTCAGGTCCTGGTAGCTGGGACAGCCAGGCAAAAAAGTGGTAGCCGGAGAACACAAGGAAGATTGGCAGGCTTACTGTGAGGAACAGCAAGGCCAGGGATGGAGAGATGCGGGAGACAAGGCAGCAGAGGTGAAGCCAGAGACAGTCATGGGGGTCTGGGGGTGGGGAGATAAATGCAGGGAGGCCCAACATGTCTAGACAACGATGTGTCATGGGAAGATGGGAAGACAGGTGGGGACACAGCAAGGTGGTAACCGGAAGTCAGTGACTGAGGAGATGCCGAGATGAGATGGATTAGTGGGAGGCAGAGACTGAATGGGGACAGGGGAGTAGAGAGAAACAATGTCAGCTCAGGGACCCCAGCAAGCTCCAGGGAGAGGCCCAGGCCATTCCTCAGCTCTGATTGATGGTTGCCTGGTGTTAGCGGATTTTAGTGCCTGCTCATTTGTGACAAGGTCGCACAGAGCCTAAACTGGCCTTGAACTTGCTGTCATCCTCCTGCCTCTGACTTCCACTTACTAGGATTACAGGCCTACACCGACTCTCAAGGGCTGTTTTGTTTGGAACTGGGAAGGGATGGGTGGGGGGCTAGCCCTTATAGGCAAGCCCTCTGCTGCAAGGTCACTCCTACACCCCCCCACACACACACAGATACAGATACAGAAGGCTCTGTAAACACTGGGCCCTGGTTTAAAGCAGAGATCCTGCAGGTGGAATCAGCACCCTGGATGCCAGTCCCACAGGCAACACAATGGACGCTTGTGTGCACAGGCCAACAGGCTCTCCCCATGCAGCTGCTCCGCCAGCTGTTCCAAAGTCACAGCTGTGCTTGGTGCTGCTCTTGGTGCCTCTGAACCTGTGAACTCACTGTTGCAGAACTCCAAGAGTAGCCTCTAACCTGGCTTGTGAGTGCTGGTCAGGGACTCCAGACCTTGGCCCCTTGAAAGCAAGTGGGACGGACAAAAGGTTCAGGAGCACGGTGGCTGCTGCCTCAGGGTCTCCCCTGAGATAGAGGTCCCGGCACCATGAAATACACAGGGCCAGAGGCTGTGTTGCTGGGCTCCAGGGGCACAGATGAAACTCCCTGGCCAGGAGGAAATGGTAGTGCCACAGGCTTCTAGGTACTCCTGGTTCTTGGTTCTGGAAGACTAGATGCAGGGGAGGTGTTAAGGCATCAGAGCAAAACTTAAAGGGGTATTCCTTTAGGTGTTAAGAGCTAGGGTCAGCCTCTATAGGGACCTCCCTTAGGAGGGGAAGACTGAGGGGGAAGATTCAAAGAAGGGCTTGTCACGGGGGACAAGGGGCTGGAGTCCAGACTCTGGTTATTTCCCTGGTGGGGGAGGTTGGGATCAGCCTCTCCAGGGGACCTCCTTACCTTGTGGGTTAATGCCCTGGAGAAGCTGAAGGGTACAGCAGCAGGCTGCAGGTAGTGGACTCCCCATTGCCAATGGAAGCAGGAGGTGTGGAATTCAGGAGTTGTGGAAGCAGGAAGTGTGGAAGCAGGAGGTGTGGAACACTCACTGGTTCAGGTACTGGTGGCAGCTGGACACCCAGTGCTCACAGCCCATGTTCTGTAGCAAGACCAACAGCCTGGGACCATCCTTCAGGAGAAGCTTGCAAGATGGTGGAGTTATTAGTAAGTGCCATTGGTCCTCAGGTACCTGAGGATAGTCACACCCGCCATGCACCCTGACCTGAGGATATTCACACCCGCCATGCACCCTGACCTGAGGATATTCACACCTGCCATGCACCCTGACTTGAAGATATTCACACCCGCCATGCACCCTGACCTGAGGATATTCACACCCGCCATGCACCTTGACCTGAGGATATTCACACCCGCCATGCCATGCACCCTGACCTGAAGGTATTCACACCTGAGGACCCTGAGCATGGATGCCTCCCACCCAGGCTGGCTCTCTAATGCTCACATCTTACTTTGGGGCTCCAGTGTTAGCCATCTGCACTGCTCCTCTCATCCCAACTTGATTCCTTCTTCTTCCAGCTCGGTTCTGCCATGGTCGCCCATTGCCAGCCTCCAACTCTGTTCTTGTGCATGACTTTGAGGGGGGAGTTTATAAAATAGGATATATAGGATGTGAGAGTCTGAAGCCAAGGGAAAGCATTTCTTTCTTATCTATACATCAGGGATTCTTCCACAATATAACTCTGTGTGTATACGTGCATATGTATGCACGTATACATACAAGAAACATCCACTGTGGTCCTGGGAGACAGTGACAGATGAATTCATGGAGCTTGCTGGCCAGCCAGTGTCACCAAAATGGTGATCTCTAGGTTCAGAGAGACCCTGTCTCAAAAAAACTGGAGTGGAGGGGGCGGGGGTAATAGAAGAGGACTCCTGATGTTGACCTCTGGCACCTGCACCTGCATGAGTGTATGCATGGGCGTGCACGCACGAACACACACAGAGACCAATATTTCTGAGAAAGATTACTGCATTGGTTTCTGTTGGGATTCTGTAAACCCCACCCCTCAGTTACCTAGCAACAGCCAGGTATACCCCACCCCTCAATTACCCAGCAGTGGCCAGGTATGCTCCGCCCCAGTGACCTGACACTATAAAAGGGGCTGCTTGACCCCTCCTCTCTCTCTTGCTCTTGTGCTCTTGCAGCCTTGCTCTCCCACTCCTACCCTTCCACTTTCCTTTCCCTTCCCCCTCTCTCCCACGAGCTCATGGCCTGCCTCTACTCCTCTACTTGTCTCTCTCTCTCTCTCTCTCTCTCTCTCTCTCTCTCTCTGCCTCTACTACCCTCTTAACTCTCCCATGACCTGAATAAACTCTATTCTGTACTATACCGTTGTGTGGCTGGTCCCTCAGGGGAAAGGATTCCCAACATGGGCCCCTCAGAGGCATCTCCCTTGCCCCCAGGCCTCGCCGCACCTCCATGGACCATATGCCCCCCACTCTCTTCATCCTTCCCCTAACAGTTTCTGTTTCTAAAACAGTGTGAGAGTGGATCTGGTGGCGCAAAGCTGGGGTCCCAGCACTTGGGAGGCTGAGGGAGAGGACTGAGCATTCAGTCCCCTGCTCTCCCTGAGTTCCTGCAGGTTCATCCTCTCGAAGGTGCCAGAAACCGGGGCATTGAATGTTTATCAGTAGAAATGGATCGAGTTTGCTACACAGCACTGGCTCTTTCACACGGGCACACATCTCCAAAGACCTTTACAAGGTTTTCCACGCTCGTGTCCTTAGTGTTTTTCTTCACATTGACCGATTTTGAGTGTTTAATGATGTCAGAAATGGAAAACCAGTGTGGCGGTGCGCGCCTTTAACCTCAGCAGGCAGGAAGCAGGTAGGTGTCTGTGAGTTCGAGGTCAGCTTGTTTTATGTAACAAGTTTGAAGCTGATTCGACTCCCCAGCCCCACTTTGACCTTCCAAATCTACAAGTACACGCTGATATGGGATATTGTTTAACCACTCACCCGTCCGGGTGCTCCACAGCTTCCGCGCCCAGGGCATGCACATCCCGCTCAAGGCCACCATGTTCCAGAACCTGACACCATTAAGCGCTGCCTCCTGATTAACTACAATCCTGATTCTCAGGAGCCGACACTACGGCATCAAAGTGGTTCCCGTGGGTGCAAGCCTGGGAAGGAAGAAGCTCTTACAGAAGTTCCTAACGTGAGTGGATCGCAGGGCTTCAGTGACCTGCTGGCCACGGGTGTGAGGCTGTCGGAAAGTGAGGTGGAACCAGGCAGAGAACTCAGTTCCACAGAACTGCCCCAGGTTGTGGCTGGCAGGCCCCCAGGTCGCGGCGGAGAGCGCCATGCCATCCAGACTTAGAGAGATTGGGACCCCGGCTGACACTGCAGCGCATTAAGATCCTAGAGGGTGTTGGGAGCGGCAATGTCCCCTTCCACAGTTTTGTGCACAAGACCAAGGAGGAGGAGCTGCAGGCCGTCCTGGCAGTGGAGGAGAAGCTGCCGCTCAAGGCTCAGCGTCAGAACCAACAGGCAGAGAGGGCTTGCAGCTCCAGCGGGAACTGCGGCAGGCTCCCTAGAAGAGCCTGGCGGCAGGAAGCGAGCTCAGGCAAGGGCCGGTGGTGACTGTGATGCTGAGGACCCAGGGGGCAGGGTGGCAACTGGGGCTCTGAAGCTGCATGGTAGATACCAAAGAGTCAAGACCAAGCTGGGGCCCTGAGCCAGACCCCATGACTTGGGTCCAACATCAGAGAGAGGAACCTGAACCTGCCTGGCAGTGGGTGGACCATGCGTGGATGCCCCAAATTGGGGCCTGGAAGCTGCCCTGGGGTCCAGTGCAGTCCCGTTTTCTTTCATAAAGGAACTGCCCAGTTCTTACCTCCAATAAACCTGAACATGGCAAAAAATAAATAAGTAAATGAATAAATAAACAAACAAACAAATAAATAATAAAAAATAAAGACTGTGCATTCACATTTGCTTATATTTACATAAAGAAACTATAGGAAGTAGGGCATGGTGACATATGGCTGTCATTCCAGAACTTGGGGAGCAGGGGGACAAAAGCAGGAGGTTAGCCTGGGCTACACAACAAGTTATAGGCCATTATGGGTTATATAGAGAGTCCCTGACTGAAAAAAACTACATGAACCAACCAGAGGAACTATGGGAAGGAAACGTAAAAAGCATAAAGACAAATAGTGAAAGGTCAGTGGTGTGGAGAGACTGTTGTGAAAAGATGACGTCCCGGGTTTCGGCACCAATGTTAGGGGAAGGATGAAGAGAGTGGGGGGCATATGGCCCGTGAAGGTGAGGTGAGGCCTGGGGGCAAGGGAGATGCCTCTGGGGGGGCCCATGTTGAGAACCCCTTCCCCCTGAGGGACCAGCCACACGACGGTATAGTACAGAATAGAATTTATTCAGGTCATGGAAGAGTTAAGAGGGTGGTTGAGGCAGAGAGAGAGAGAGAGAGAGAGAGAGAGAGAGAGAGAGAGGAATAGAGGAGTAGAGGCCAGCCATGAGCACGTGGAGAGGGGGGAAGGGAAGGGGAAGAGGAAGGATAGGGGTGGGAGAGCAAGAGAGCCAGGAGGCAAGAGAGAGAGGAGGGGTCAAGCAGCCCCTTTTATAGGGTCAGCTCACTGGGGCGGAGCATACCTGGCTACTGCCAGGTAATTGAGGGGTGGGGTTTACAGAATCCCAACAGAGACTGTGGGGCAAGACTTCTCTTACAAAAGCTGCTTAGAGCATGGACTACGGGTAAAAGGGATGAAAGGGCTGACTCAGGAACACTGTGGCACACACACAACAGAACTCCAGGCACACAGCCAGGGAGCCTGAATGTCGCAGTTCCTTCAGCCTCCATCTGGGAGCCAAATGTCCTCACTAGCCCCATGCTTCCTGGACACAGACATGAGACCTACTGACGCAACACCCCTTCCTTCCCCACACACAGAGCTTGCTAGCTGACTACTTCAATATCTGCCCTCTTTTTTTTCTTCTTCTTCCTAACAAAAGTCCAACCATGAGGTCATTAGCATTTGCTGGGGAAGGACTATCCCAGGTGAGTCAAGCCCTGATCTGGCCAATGTACTCTTTCCTGTAGCGTAGGATACAGAATGGAGAAAGAGTAGTCCAGCAGAATCCGAAGGGTACAAAGAACAAAGACAAATAAATAGCTCTGCTCCTTTTCTCTAGTATTCCTCTGGGTATCAGTATTCATGATGCTGGGCCTTCCCTCTGGACACCTGCATTACCCGGACAAGTGTTCACCTTCTCCATCACGTGCTGTAGCCTGGTTGGTCACACTGAGAGGACCGAATCAGCATGCTCTAAAGGTCTTTTCTTATTGACAGAACTAGCGATTTCTTCTGGGTGGCTAAATGTGTAGCTAGAAGACCTCACCCCAGCCTCTTTTACAATTGTTGGGGACTGACGAAGACAAAGCCACCCGTGAACGGGGATCCTAGGAAGGCCTTGTAGAGAACTGGCTCAGTTTAGAGTTGAGACCTTTTTTTGGTGTTTCCTCCCTTCCAGGAACGCCAAGGGTTTGGAAGCTGGGGCGCTGGTAGCCATCTTGGAGCCACAGACTAAGGATGACAGAGCAGGAGAGGACCCCTCATCTTGGATGATGCTTAGAGCTACTACACCAGTGCTGGTATGTCAGTCTCTGCCCATGTTTCATACAAGAGAAATGTAAGGGTGCTGGAGACATTGTTCAATAGGCAAGAGGGTCCACTGTACTTTTTGCAGAGGACCTGACATCAAGTTTGGTTCCTAATACCTACCCCAGGAGGCTTACAGCCAACTGTAACTCCAGGAGGACTTTATGTCTCCGGTCTTTCTAGATACCTGTCATCACACGCATATACCACACACGTGAAGAAGTGAAAATAAATCTTAAAGAGAAGCAAAACCTTGTGGGGAGTTGCACTGTTTAAATCCTTTGCTGCCTCTCCCCATATGAAGGCCATTCATCACTGAGCTGCTTTACTCCATGTGATTACAGTGCCTGAGGAACACGAGTTACAGTATGACGGGCTACTCGTACACAAAAGGTTTCCCAGGGGCCAATGAGTAGATCTCTTCCAAAGGTGGGCCCTTTGGAAGAGCAGACAATGCTCTTAGTTGCTGAGCCTCCCCTCATAAGACCAAATGTTCCAAGTAGGGACAGCTCTTCCAAGCTGAGTCCCCACTGAAATACCGTAGAGCTGGGGTACAAACACCTACCCAGGACATAGTGTAAGTAAGGCCTATACCTGGCTGTAGAAAGCCGGAGCTTGGGGCGTTTGTGACTACGGCATAACTTCATGTTACTGGCTCCATGGACTTCATAATTTGCTTAAGCCACCGCTAGTTCAGGACTTTGTGGCTGTTAAGAAGATGTAATTCTTTAATGATAAGCCCTTGGAATACATCCCTCAAGGACTCTTTGGCTCCCAGGCAGGCTTTCAACTTCCTTCCTAGAAGCCCTTTCCCATTGTGTTTCATTTCCTGTGCCTCATGGCACCAGGCCTACTCTTGAATCTCTTTGGGTAATATTTTCTCATCTTTTTTGGGGTTGATAGTGGTAGTAGTTGAGATAGGGTTTCTCTATATAGCCTTGGCTGTCCTGGAACTCCTTCTGTAGACGAGGCTGGCCTTGAACTCACAGAGATCCCCTTTCCCCTGCCTCCTGAGTGCTAGGAATAACTAAGGGTGTGTGTTACCACACATGGCTCCTTTGCTTTTATTTATTTTTTTAAGATTTGTATAGTTATTATATATAAGTGCACTGTAGCTGTCTTCAGACACACTAGAAGAAGGCATCAGATCCCATTACAGATGGTTGTGAGCCACCATATGGTTGCTGGGATTTGAACTCAGGACCTCTGGAAGAGCAGGCAGTGCTCTTTCTTTTTAACTTTTTTTTTTTTGGATTTTCTCTGTATTTACAATTCAGGTGGTATTCCCTTTCCTCCTCCCATCCTCCCTCCCCCTCCCACTGCCTCCATGAAGGTGCTACAGTTGGTGTTCTTAACTGCTGAGCCTTCTCTCCAGTCCTCCTCTTTCCTTTTTAAAGAAATGTAGGTTGATGTCAAAATGATAGATGATTGGACAGTAGAAAGTGGGCGGGAACAAAGTTCTGGTAAAGCAGAAGAGAAGGAGTAAGAGGGAGATTGAGGAGGAGGCAACATGGCAGCAGACATGGATGTTTCTTTCAGCACATCTCTAGATGGATAAGTTTGTTATGATTATTTCTAAGGGTTTCTATGGGTTTCCTTTTTTAAAGATTTATTTATTTTCTACATATAAGTACACTGTAGCTGTCCTCAGACATACCAGAAGAGGGCATCGGATCCCATTACAAATGGTTGTGAGCCACCATGTGGTTGCTGGGATGAGCAGTCAGTGCTCTTAACCACTGAGCCATCGCTCCAGCCCCAGGTCAATTTATCTTATCTAGCTGGGCAGTTTACATCTTTGTCAGCTGGTTTCGAGCTTATAGTGTAGAGGGATTGTGGATTGAGAATTTTTTTTTTTTTAAGATTTATTTATTTTATGTGAGTACACTGCAGCTGTTTTCAGACACACCAGAACAGGGCATCTAATCCCAGTTGTTTTTTTTTTTTTTTTTTTTTTTTTTTTTTTTTGACCCACCCTGTGGTTGCTGGCATTTGAAATCAGGACCTTTGGAAGAGCAGCCAGTGCTCTTAACCACTGAGTCATCTGTCCATCCTGTGGACTGAGAATTTAACATATAGACCTGTTTGCTAAGTTACTGACTGTTGAGTAGTGTAACTGGAGCCACAGATCTGGCGTGGGGCCAGGGAATGAGATATGTGTGTGTATGTGCAAGGCTTGGCAACAACATGCCAAGGGAAAGTGAGTAAAAACAACATGCTGGGACGGTTGCTGGGGAGGTCATGGACCACCCAGGACAGAAGCAGCCAGGATGGGTGGAATGGACTGCCTGGGAAGTGAACCGAGTAGAGGTGGTGGCTTGTGGATCGCGTGATAGCGTCCGGGTACCTGGCTCAGTGCAGAATGAGACTGTGAGGCTGATGACAACAGAATCATTTTAATAATTACCGCTACAAAGAAGTTATTTATTTTAGTATTACTAACGTTGGGGAAAGGAATGCGGAGGACAGGCACACACCATACCTGTCTACATATGTGAAGGTCAGAGGGCAACTTTCAGGACTCAGTTCTTTTCCTCCACTGTGGATTCCAAAAACTGAACTCAGGTCATTAGGCTTGCACTACGCCTGTGCCAGTCACACAAAGGACCGGAGTTTGGTTCCCAGCATGCACGTCACCTCCTCTAGTTCCAGGAGACCCAGTGTCCTCCTCCAGCCTCTGCCAGCATCAATGCTCAGGTGCACATTGCTGACATGTAATCATAACTGTTTTTGGTATTTTCAAGACAGGGTTTCTCTGTGTATCCCTGGCTGTCCCGGAGCTGACTCTGTAACCCAGGCTGACCTTGACCTCAGAATCTGCCTGCCTCTGCCTAGTGTTGGGACCTACAGGCATGTGCCACCACTGCCCAGCCAATGTATGATTTTAAAGGATTTGAAGTTATTTTGTAGTCATTTACTTCATTTTATTTTATGTGCATTGGTGTGAGGGTATCAGATCCCTTGGAGCTGGAGTTACCAACAGTTGAGGGCTGCCACGTGAGGGCTGGGAATTGAACCCAGGTCCTGTGGAAGAGTACACAATGCTCTTAACCACTGAGCCATCTATGCAGCCCCCTGAGTTTAAAGTTCCTTTTAATTTCATGAGTTTAAGGTCACCCAGGGCTATATAAAACCTTATCTGAAAACATACAGGCAAGACAAAACAAAGCACTGGGAAGTTTATGAAGTCATCTAGCTGCTGCATTTCAGGCAGACAGGGCAGAGGAACGCTCTGCGGGTGTTACTGTTGGAGGCCAGGTTAGAGGGCAGCCATCTGTGGCTGTGTCCCTGGCAGGGGATGTTCTGAGGACAAGCTAGAGGATGGGTTAAAGGCCCAAGTTGTGCTGACAGAAAGAAAGGATTGTTGAGGCTCCCTGTTTATGTATTCAGTTCTTCAGTGTGTGGGTTTTTTTTTTTTTTTAAGATTTATTTATTATATATGACTACACTGTTGCTGTCTTCAGACACACCAGAAGAGGGTATCTGATCTCAATACAGATGGTTGTGAGCCACCATGTGGTTGCTGAGATTTGACCTCTGGAAGAGCAGTCAGTGCTCTAACCGCTGAGCCGTCTCTCCAGCCCGGCCTCAATCTCATTCATATTGCTGACATAAAAGCAACTTGACTGTAGACACAGAAAAAGTTTGGCTCAGAGCAAGGACAAGTTGAAGAAATATTCTGAAGTTTCTTAGAAATATCCCAACTAGGGTCTACTAAACAACAAAACAAAACAAACAAAAAACTCGGGAAAAGGTCAACCACCTGCAACCCTACCTGCACCCACTTATCAGACCCTTATGCTTTCTTTCCTCTATAAAAACTGGCCCCAGAAATATTCAAGAGCTTACAGTTCCCGGGTCTGAGTGATCAGTCTTGGTAGGAGTGTGTGTTCAATAAACCAGCCCTGTTTAACTGAGATCGGTTTCTGAGAGGTTTGTGCTGCGATTCCCAAACCCCAACAGACGTCTGGGCTAAAAAAAATCAAACCCTTCCAACAAACATTTGATGGGCAATAGTATGTGTTAGGCACTAGTTTAGCGACCTAGGAATAACAGGAAACGAGATAAAATTTGTTGGCAGCAGAGAGCCGCTGACATCCTAGTAGTGGAGACAATGTTGCATACCTTAACCAGTAATGCCCCAGAAAACGGGTCAAAGAGAAAAATAACTCAGGAGATGAATAGGGAGAACGACTTGTGTGCATATCCCTCTCACCCTTCCATTACTAAGGTAGCAATGATGAACTACCTACACCACCACCTTCCTAGCAGTAGCTCCCAAGACTCAAGGCGGGACCAAGTCCCGCCCCTCCAGAGGCCACGCCCAGAACCACGCCCCTTGCTTGCGCTCACTTGTCCGTGCCCGGGCGCCCCGCAGTGTTGGGGGTCCCACCCCGACCAGTCCTGCCCTGTCAGCAGTAGCACTTGAGTCTGGGCCGAAGCCCGTCCCGCACCGATGCAATCCATCCGCCCCACATCTTTCCATGGAGGAGCAACTCGGCAACACGTGACGCGGGGGGGGCGGGGAACTGAGGGCGCATGCGTACAAGATGTTCCTCGGGCTACCGCGGCTACGCCCCACACGCGGACCGTGAGTAACTGACTACAACCTTCGCCGTCCTAGTCCTCACTATTTGCGTAGGCAAGAGTAGGGCGGTGGAGTTCCCGAGCCCCGCCAAGTCCGCTACTCTCCGGGTCCACCCTACCCTTACATCCGGGAGATCGGTACAGTTTGAATAACCTTCCTGGATTGTGTCAAAAAAAAACCAGGTTGAGCTCTTAGCCTCATAAAAGTTAAAAGCTGTATGTCTATGAGCAGAGAAAGCACAGGTTAGTAGAAAAACGCCGCAAGGCTCACAGTAAGCAGTGAAGTAGACCGGCCGTGGCCCCACCTTTCCATAGCTCCGCCTCTTACCTCCCATTGGTCAATGAGCCCGCCCGGCAGCCTCGCGATTGGCCAGTCGAGCTGCAGGCTGCGTCCAATGGGCGGCGGCGCCGGCTTTCCCGCGGCCATTCGCTATTCGAGTGGGTGCTGGCTACGGGCGGCTGTTGAGAAGCGTAACGGACGCTGGTATCCGACAGCATGATGGCTGCCTTAGCGGCCGGAGGTTATGCGCGGAGTGACACGACAGAAAAGCTGCCCTCTGTCATGGCGGGAGTTCCGGCGCGGAGAAACCTGTCCTCCCCTCCTCCTGCCCCACCGCTCTGCCTCCGGCGGCGGACTCGACTCGCGGCGGCTCCCGAGGACACTGTGCAGAACCGGGTGAGAGGCTGATCGCCCTGTTTAACCAACTCGGGACTTCTCTGTGCCACCTTGGTCCCACCTCAAGGCTTCGGTCCCTCCCGTCACTTCTCGTACCCTCCGGTGGCTTCCCAGGCCCTTGTGGTCCGGAAGCCCCGCCCCTTTGGCGAAGGCTCCTCCCCCACGTTCGTGTTGGCTTCAGCGTTTGGTGCCGCCCACCTTTCTGGCTCCACCCAGAGTTAGCACATTGCTTTATTTTTAGCTCTAACTCCCGAGAATGTTTTGCGTTTACAAATCATCCCTAGTCTCACTTTACTGTCCAGTGACCTAAGACACGTGTCCATTCATTCCAGTGTTTCTTTGACTGTTTTGGGGCCACAACAGCACCAAGAGCCTTACCCGAGTCTGAGGGAGAGGGTGGGCTCTTGGCTGTTGCCCCGCCTCCTCCGTGGCGCCTCGGGGTAAGGGGTGCCCTTCCTGGCCCTGTATTTTGTTAACCCTCCCCTGGGTCTTTTGTTGTTTTTGTTTTGTTTTGTTTCTATCGGGACTGGGTTTCTTTGTGTATCTCTGACTGTCCTGGGATTCATTCTGTAGACCAGAAGGCTGGTTTTGAGTTATCTACCTGTCTGCCTCCCGAGTGCTAGAATTAAAAACTAGCCCTGCTCCCCTGGGTCTTTGAGACTTACTTGCTCAACATTTCTGGACTTCCTTCTTTTTAGTCCTGATTTCTTTCCTCTCCCTTCACTAGAACTGATTCTTATTCTCTGTACTATTTAAAATGATGGAGAAAGGGACTAATTATTTGTAAAAATCTTAGCACTACCTGGGGAGGAGGGTGTACGGAACAGTTACACAAAATTTGAGTCACAGAAAGAAATGACTTTAGATAGAAGAAATGCTATTAGTGGGAAAAATTTTTTTTGGTCAGGGTTTTTCTGTGTAGCCTTGGCTGTCCTGGAACTAGTTGTGTAGAGCAGGCAGCTGAGGCCGACTTTTGAGAGTCCACTCTCCTAGAGTCAGCTCTGGCCCCAAGGGCCTTTACCTGCTAAGCTGTTGACTACTCTGAAGGCAGCAGGACCTGGGAGAATGGAGTCATAAATGAGGCACGCTAAGGTCTCATGCAATACCCAGCTTTAGTCTGATCATCAGACAGTTTGTACTCTGAGAGTAGAGGAATCACATGAGTAAAGTGTACAGTCACAAGGACAAGTAACACATGGCATATGAAGAAATAACAATATTTAGCGTAATGAGTAATCTGAAGTAGACTTACTCCTATCTGTTACACCTGGAGGGTCCTCAAAGCAAAGTCCGAGAACAGTTCTGTTCTGTTTTTGAAGAAACTGAGATCATGAGATTCTTGTCTTGGTTTCTTTGAGTTTTCTCACAGCACTCAGAAATCTCACACGAGTCCGTTCTTAGACCATGGTCTGATGCTGAGCTACCTCTCCTGATGCTGTTCCTCTCCCAAAGCAACAGGTTTGGTGTTTTGTTTGTTTTTTTGTTTGTTAGTTTTTGTTCTTTTTTTTTCTTTTAAGGTTTATTTATTTTTACATGTATGTATGTATGTCTTTGTGCCACGAAGGTGCCTGGTGCTCAGAAGTATAAAAGAGGACCTCTTCTTGGATCCTGTAGAACTGGAGTTACAGATGGTTGTTAAGTCCTTTGGACGAACAAATGCACGTGTTAACTGCTGAGCCATCTTTCCAACCCCCAGTCCTCAGCAACACTTTTAAGAGTAGTGTTCGCTAGTCATTGCCTGGACACACAGATCTCTGTGTGAAGTGGAGATGACAGTCACAATGTGTCCCCTCTCCCCAGACTTCTGGGTCCTAGACAAGCCACCCTTGCCCACCAGGTCTCTTTATTATGTAGATCTGGCTGTCCTGGAACTCTGTGTAGACCAGGCTGGCCTTGAACCCACAGAGATCTACTTGCCTCTGTCTTTCAAGTGCTGGGATTAGAGACCTGGGCTACCTCGCCCCACCCTAGCTGACTTTTCTGGCCATACCTTCTGTGTCCTCCCTCTCATTGAGTTTAGCCTTAATGGCCTGCTTTCTATTTGCCTAAATTGCAAGTTCTTTTCTGCCTCCTGGATTTGGATCTGATGAGTCCTTTGCTTGGGTGTTTTGCTGTACTCTGTCTCTGGCTTCTTCCCATCCCTCAAGTCTTAGCTTGAATATTGCTATCCAGAGAGGTGTTCCTGGATCCCAGCCTAAAGACACCCACTTTACTCCCCTCCAGGGTCCTTATGAGCTCCCGAAAGTACCTTAGAGTTCTTAAACTGTATGTAGGAGAATCCCAGAAGCACATAACGGAAAGAGGTACAGTAAGGTCTGACGCGTAGCCTCCGGACTCCACTGCCTGAACTATAATATTAATTTTGTTCCTTGTAGCAAGTTAGGAACTTTCCCATGCCTCAGTTACCCTTGCTGTAAAGCAAGAATAATGATGTAGAATCCCCCACAACGTACATCTTCTAACCCAAACTGCCCTTAAACTTCAGTTCCTCCCGTTTCCCAGGCACTGGAATCGCAGGTGTGTGACACCTTCCCTGGCCTCCTCACAGGGCACCTGTGGGATTCTGTGGTTTCCTGTGTCCTAAGCCTCAGAACAACACCTGGCAGGCACATTGCAGGCGTCCTGTTAGTGTCAGTCGGTACTGTTGTCACTGCTTCGAGTTGTGTCATTTGTGTTTCTCATGTGACAAGCACATCCCAGAGATCATCTGGCTTGCAAAAGCTAAAGCTCAGTAACCATGGTGCCGTTGCCTGTGCCAGAATCCTGGCCCTTGCTCCTTCTGGGTGGGTGCTGCTCTGGGGCTCTGTTTGCTCATCTGGAGGGTGACAGGGGTGGGTGTATCTTCGGGCTGCCAGGAGTGTTAAGGAGCCCCCTACTCAGAGGCTGAGCACAGTGTCTGATTGTGAACATTAGCACTTCCGTTCCTGTGTTTGCTTGTCCGTGCTGAGGCCAGTGACTGGACTTGAGAAGTGTGCTGAGAATTTAGGTTTCTTTAAAAACACAAGGATGTTATAGGAATGGTTTTGTTTTTCTCCCAGGTATGGGATATGGGAATGCTTCAGATTGTTCGAACTGCAGGGGCGCGGTTTTAAGCTGCAGGTAGTTTCTGTGTGTGTGTGTGTGTGTGATACTCCGAATTCTGGGAACTCGTGAGAGGATATATAAAGGACAGAGCCCTGATCAAAGGAGTAGGCTAGCTGATTGTTGGCTGCTGGTTGTTGGTTGCAGTTTGTCTAGCAGTCCTTCCAGAGAGACAAAAGAAGAAATTAGACGTCCTGACCACGAAGATCAAACTAGCCCCAAGGTACTTGACAGCTCTAATCAGCAGGAAGTACTCGACTGTGTCTCCCTTTCCGCTCTAACCTCTTTCTCTTGTACCTAGTGTTAGGGAGTTGCAAAGGTGGAAGAAAAAGGAACCTACAACTTATCCAAAAGGCAGGCTACCAAGAATGCTTTTCTCTACAGTAACTAGAAACCAGTATATTTAACATATGAAAGTACCACAATTCTGTTAGTCTGTAGCTTATTTATTGTTTAGCAACCATGTTGGAGTTCTGGCACACAAATTTAATTGTGAGATTTTTAAAAATGTGAGCACTCAGGAAGCAGAGGCAGAAAGCTTTTGAGGCCAGCCTGGTCTACATAGCGAGTTCCAAAACAGCCAGGGCTACACAAATAGACCTTGTCTCAAAATAATTTTTCTCTTTTTTCTTTTTTTGTCAATGCTAGGACTCCCTTATACACACTGGACAAGCATTCTATTATTGGACTGTATCTTCAACCTGTTGAAAAGGTTTTTAGTGTAACTTGTTTTTCTACTTGTTGGAAACCGGGAGACTGAATTTGATGAGGGAACCCTGCCTGCTTCTGCCCAGTGTTGTGTGTGCCCAGTGTTGTGTGTGCCCAGTGTGGCCTGAAGTGCTGACCTTGGAGCTTCAGTACCTTGGTTTGCTTCCAGCAGCCGGACCGTCTGGCTTATCTGTAAAGAAGGGTGATTGTCAGGATTTAGGTCTTTCATCCACAGCACCCTTTGACACATAGAGGTCACCTTGTCACCAGGCATTCTCCCTCCCTTGCAGGCCCAACTTCTTCCTAGCTAGCACTTGTTCCTCTTGCAGCAGGCAAGGGAATGCTGTCAAAGGTCAAATGCTCGTTCCTGGTAACCAGCATGACTTCAGAAGCTCAGTGTGTGTGGAATGCAGCAAAAATTAAGATCCGTGGCTGAGGCAGCTATGTCACACGGGGACTGCTATAGAGCAGGTCTTTTTCTGACAGCCCTTTTGTTTACAGGTGACACTTGAGAAGGTGCTTGGCATCACAGCCCAGAACAGCAGCGGGCTAACCTGTGACCCTGGCACAGGCCATGTGGCCTACTTAGCAGGGTAAGCACGTGTGTGGGCTTCAGCGGCTGGTCACTGGTTAGGGATTTGGAGTTGAAGTCACTGGTGCATCTCTCTGGGCCTTGCCTTTTCCATCTGCAGAAGGCTGCTCTCTCTGAGGGCTGTGGAGGGAACTCCATAGGCCCATCTGTGTCAAGTAGTACCCGGCAAGGCAGTGCTTAGAAAGCTTTTTAATCAAATGTGAGGTGGTAGCGGTTTTGGGAAGCTCAAGTGGCTAAAAGCCAAACTTATGTCAAGGTCTTCTGCTTTTGCTCTTCTTAGTGCCTCTGCTTCTCCCTAGGAATACACTCCACATGGGTAGTTGAGAGAACTGAATGAGATCTGGTTTACAGAGATATATCTGTCTAGCCTACCCCAGCACTGCTTAGGCAGTGAAAGAGCTTCTTCTCCCCCAACAAGATCGGGCGGGTAGACTCACAGTAACAAATGTTATCTATTAATGAGATCTTGGGAAACGGTCTAAGATTGAGGACAGGCTGGGCTCTAAATCCAGCTGGCAGACATTCACTTCTCCACTCTGTTTCTGACCTGCTGGGTGGCCTGTGCAAAGAACTTCCCCTCCCTGGCCTGTGGCCCTCTAAATCAGATATAAATAAATCAGATATAAAGCGCCCTGGCCTCACCACACAGCTGTGAGGATTGAAGGGCCTTCCAGAATAATCTCCGCAAAGGAAGTGCTTGTTTCTGTTTAAGAATATATTAATATTGACAAGTGCCCAAGATTTCTCAGCATTAATATCTGGAGGGAGGGGGAAGCAGAAGGAGAACCTTCTGCCCAGAAGAAGCCTTATAAAAGCTGGAGATGCACCTTAGTTGTAGAGTGCTTGCCTAGCATATTTAAGACCTTGGGTGCATTCCTCAGAACCATTAAAACTAAGAGCTTCTTGGCACAGGAGCCAGAGGCAGCCAAGGCTCCTGTGCCAAGAAGGTTCAGAGCCAGCCTGAGCTACATGATGAGACAAAAACTAGAAACAAAACCAGGGGGAGCCTTATTGACACCTGGGTTTTTCTTTGGGGAGAGAATCATCCCTGGGCCCAGTATTTCTCCCAAGCCCCCAGTTTAGACTTGTTTTCTTCTTTTCCCCAGCTGTGTGGTGGTGATCTTGAACCCCAAAGAGAACAAGCAGAAACATATATTTAACACTACCAGGTAAGCTGGAACTGGGCACGGGCCAGGCTTGGGGACCAGGATGCTGGCCCAGATCCCCTTCCCCACAGAGCCTGGAGGTGTTCATGGGTTCATTCCCTCAGCCGTGTTCACAGGGCCTGCTTTGTGCTAAGTACTGTTCAGGTGTTGGTGACCTAGCAGCGAGCAGAGACAAGGATCTGCCCTCTAGAGTTCCAGACAGCAGGGGAGGCAGACCATAAACCCACCAGCAGATTACTAGCTGATTAGTTACTAGAGGAAGATGCCTGCAGGGGTGTTAGGAAGGAGAATGGGGAAAGCTATATTGGAAGGCCTCGCTGAGTTTGAGACCAAACAGCAGTAATGATCCCCAGGTACAGGAACAGAGGCACAGCAGAGATGACGAGGCAAGTGACAGCAGAGTAGTCGTGGGCCCAAGTACTGGGTGCAGGGGATCAAGAAAGGGAAAGGGAAGCTCCAGCAGAAGCTACACCGCCTCTTTGCATCTTAGGGAGGGAGCTGGATGTCATATGGACTGTAAAGAGAAGTCACTAGATGGCATCCACAGGCCAGGCAGGATGGTAAATCATCTGTGGAGTTGTGAGGCTCACGTAGAAGCCAGGTGGGTAGCACACGAGCCTGTAATCCCAGCACTTAGGGTGATGAGGCAGGAGGATTGTGAAGTAAGGCCTGAGCTACACAATGAGATCCTGTCTAAGGAAACAAAAACAAAGTGTGTAAAAACTAGATTGAGATGAAGGAGGAGCTAAAGCTATACAATCTGGGCGTGGGCTTTCCTCCAAAATGTCAGGGAGTCAACGTCAACCATGTTCAGGCTAATTAAGAGGATCAGAAATTGGCCAGAGAGTTAGCTCGGTGTGAAGTCCTTGCTAAGCAAGCAGGAGGACCCACATAAGTAGTTAGGTATGGGACATGGGCTTATATTCCCAGTGTTAGAAAGGTAGAGAGATGGGGGCTCATTGGCCAGCCAGTCTAGTCTGGTGGTCCCTAGGTCCTAGTGAGGGACCCTGTCTAAGAAAAGAAGGCAGATAGCTCCTGAAGAGCCACACTGAAGATTGACCTTTGGCATCTATGTGCATTCATGCCCACACAGAGTATTAGAAACATTTCAGTTGTTGGGGTTTCCAGAACACTCTGTGAACTGTATCTGCCCTGTCTACAGGGGTCCACCCATGAGCACCCCTCCTTTAGTTAGGCCAAGCCATTGGCTGCACCTGAGATTCAGGGCTGTGTTACAGGTGGGTAAGGTGCTGGAGCTCCCTCCACACTGGGGGAAGGAAGCAGAACCTTGATTTTGGGTCTATGGTGTTTAGGTTTGGTATTGAGGGAAGGAAGAGACCTTTGCTTTCGTTCCATTCCCTGAGTGCCATGCTGGGCACACAGGCTGCAGTGGCTGTACGAGCTGCTGGCACTTGTTTCTCCAAGCCTTTCCCCGGCCTTTGGGACCAGGAGTGGGTAGAATGGCAAGCGCACAGTGCTTGGTGGAACTGGTGACGGACCCCTTTGCTTGTCCCCAGGAAGTCCCTGAGTGCCCTGGCCTTCTCTCCAGACGGGAAGTACATAGTGACAGGAGAGGTGAGTCCTGACTGAGCAGGTGGGAAAGGTCTGGGAGCCATTCATTCATTCTTCTTCCAGCAGGCCTGGGAATCCCTGAATTGCCTCCTGGTTTTAGAAAGGCCCTGTGGCAACTAGGGGAGGTGGCTTTGGGAACAAGTTATAGCAGTGCCAACTTCATCTGAAACAGCCCCTCTATCCCTGTCAGGGTTTTACTGCTGTGAACAGACACTGACCAAGGCAACTCTTATAAGGACAACATTTAACTGGGGCTGACTTACAGGTCCAGAGGTTCAGTCCAGTATCATCCAGGTGGGGGCGTGGCAGCATCCAGGCAGGCATGGTGTAGGTGGACCTGAGAGTTTTACATCTTCATCTGAAGGCTGCTAAGAGAAGACTGACTTCCAGGCAGCTAGGATGAGGGTCTTAAAGCTCACGCTCACGGTGACACACCCACTCCAACAGGGCCACAACTCCTGATAGTGCCACTCCCTGGTTGAGCATATACAAACCATCACACCCTGCCTCACACATAGTTCAGCAATAGTAATGACCTCTCACACACACCTCACCCCCCCCAACCCCCAGAACGGGCACCGGCCAGCTGTGCGCATCTGGGATGTGGAAGAGAAGACTCAGGTGGCGGAGATGCTGGGCCACAAGTATGGTGTGGCCTGTGTGGCCTTCTCACCCAATATGAAGCACATCGTGTCCATGGGCTACCAACATGACATGGTCCTCAATGTTTGGGACTGGAAGGTGAGAGCCCAGTGGGCATGTGGGTTATGGGTAGGCAGGGGAGTCACCAGCACCCTAAATCTTGGGCATTAGGGAGCACCTACCAGCCTATTACCTGCTGTTGCACCGTGCTCACGGTGAGGCTTCTGTCCCTAAGGTAATCTGGTGGCAAGGTAGAGTTTGGGCCATCGTGTCTATGTTGCTATAGGGAACAGATGGGGAACTAAACACCCACGTTGTAAGGTTATGACAGAAGTATTATTTTTATGTTGACTAGCTATGACCGTGGACAAGTTCCTAGACTGTTTCTTCACCTTTAAAACGGTTTTCCTAACATCTGCCTGTGCTATGTGAGCTGCGGCTCCCTGGCATGCACTCTGAGACTCCCTGGCATGCACTCTGAGACTGGGCTTTGGCACAGCTGTAGCAGGACTTGAAGTCCTGGTTCTGTTTCTAACCCACCTGTGACTTTGAGCACAGCCTGGCAGGGTGGAGAAACTCCTCCCTCCTGAGCTGAAACCCATAGCTTATTCTGTGAGGGGCTCAGGACAGGGCCCAGAGCAATAGCTGTTCGTGTGGTAGACATAGATTGTGCAGTCCTTACGTCCCATTCTGTTACCATTCCCAGCCTGTGGCTGTAGAGCTTGGGTCTTGGTGGGAGTTCTGAAACTTACTGTTCCCTGAGAGCATTCTCTGTCTGCTCTTCTGGGGACTAGGAATGACCAGTGTTGCACCGTTTTCCCTAGAGTTTAGACCAATGCCAGGTCCAAGAAAAATGGGAGAGAGAACAGAGAGAGCAGGGTATGGAGATGGGTGGGTGGTGCTGTGAACTGCTCCGTTCCTACTCTTCCAGAAAGACATTGTGGTGGCTTCCAACAAGGTGTCCTGTAGAGTCATTGCCCTCTCCTTCTCTGAGGACAGCAGCTATTTTGTCACCGTTGGCAATCGGCATGTGAGGTTTTGGTTCTTGGAAGCCTCTACTGAGGCCAAGGTGAGTTTCTGCCCCGATTCCAGCCAGGTCTCAGCGCATCTCTAGCAGCGTAGCTCCTACGTCTACCTGAGACTTGGAGGCAGGGTCTCCCAGGTCACCTAGCTTCTTAGGCATACAGGTGCTGACTAGTAATCCTGCTGGACTCTGCCCAGGTCAGAGTTCACTGCTGAACCACTGCCTCCTGGCCCCTTTGCCCCAGGTATGGGTTCTGCTTTTTCTTCCTTCTCCTCCACATGGAAGACTCTCTTAAAATCCCTCCTTTTTAGTGGTGTCAGTAAAGGACCTGTTATGGTCCTGTTGAGCACAAGGCCAGGACGTAGTCTCTAACGTGTCCTGCTATGCTTCCAGGTGACCAGCACAGTGCCCCTGGTGGGGCGCTCAGGCATCCTGGGTGAGCTGCACAACAACATCTTCTGTGGCGTGGCCTGTGGCCGGGGCCGGATGGCAGGCCATACCTTCTGTGTGTCCTACTCTGGCCTCCTCTGCCAGTTCAATGAGAAGAGGGTGCTGGACAAGTGGATCAACCTGAAGGTACCCCCTTCCTTCCTCTCTGCCAGCAGGCACTGGGGAACTGTCCTTCCCTTGGTGTGTAAAGGGGTGCTCCTGTGCATCTGATGATCTGGGGAGGGGCTGAGGTGGTCATGTTTTCTCCAAGACAGAGTCCCCTTCATTGTGACGTTCAGTTCGTCCTCAAGCCTCCCAAGTGCTGGGAGTGCAGGCGTGTGCCGCCATGCTTGGCTTTGTGTCGGTGGCTGACAGCACAGATTTTGTGTGTTGCTGTCCCTTTGTGTGTTGCTGTCCCTTTCTGAGCCCCAGTTTCCTCATCTCCTCATCTGTTAAAGCAGATACTGTTAAAGCAGATACTGAGCCAGTAAGATGGCTGAACAAGTCAGTGTGCCTGCCTCTGAGCCTGGCGGCCCGCACTCATTGGAGGGAGAGAACTGGCTCCCATAGGCCATCCTCTTTCTGCTCCGTATGCACTGTGGCGCCAGCCTCCCTTCCTTCTGCACAAGTAAAGAAATCAGGAAAATTTTAAATGCAAATACCACTTTTCTCCAAGTGGACAAGGAAGCCACGTGAGATAATATGCTGGAGTCTTTTTTTTTTTTTTTCCTTCTTCTTCTTAATTTAAGGGCCAACTTTTTTTTTCTGTCAAAAAAAAAAAAAAAAAAAAGAGCCTGTGCACATATGTAAAACTTTAAAGGTCAGTGTTTTAATAAATGGCAGAGTTGTTTTGTTTTTTTTTTTTTTATCCCAGTACCTGAAAGTTGAGTCCAAGCTGTGAACCTGCTCCAAGCTCCAAGCTCAGTTTCCCATTGGCAGTGCACGTCCCGTGGAAACAATGTGCTTTTTACTCATTTTCTGGGCTGCCTCATCACTGCCTCCAGAACTTGTCTTAAGAACTTAAACCGTACATGGAAGTGTTCCAAATTCTATCTGTCTTCTAGGAATCTAGACATCATTTTAAAAATTATTTTTACGTGCGTCTGTGTGTTTGTGCAAAGGAGTGCAGGTTCTTAGGGAAGCCAGAAGAGGTGTCAGAGGTGCTGGAGCTGGAGTTACAGCACTGTGGGTACTAGGAACCAAACTCTGGTCTGTCACAAGTGCAGGACAGAAGGTGGTGTAGGATGCACGGGCAGGTCCAGGTGGTCTTGTGCTGAGCTGCTGTGGGCACCGGGGACCAAGCTTCAGTCCTTTTCCAGAGCAGTCGCCATCTCTTCAGCCGTAACATTTTTTTCCTATTTTTTTAAATTTTTTTTTCTAGAACGTAAACAACTTTAAAACAACTAAGCTATTTTGCTCGTTTGCTTCTGTTGAGACAGAGCCTCTTTATAGACCTGTCTGACCCCAAACTTGTGATCCTTTGACGTCAGTTTTTCCAGTCCTGGGATTACAGTTGGTCACCACCACTGTTGGTGTAAGAAAAATCCCTTTGTTGGTAAGGTTTGGTATTGCACACTCTAATCCTAGCACTTGGGAAGCTAAGGCCATAGGATTACTAACAATACCACTTTATCTCAGACCCCATAGTGAGACCCTGTCTCAAAAAATAAACAAAACCAAGAATAACACACAGGCTGCAGGGGTGGCTCAGAGTACTTCCAGAGGTCCTGAGTTCAATTCCCAGCAACCACATGGTGGCTCACAACCATCTGTAATGAGATCTGGTGCCCTCTTCTGGCCTGCAGGCACATGTGCAGGCAGAATGCTATATACAAAATAAGTAAACCTTAAAAAAAAAAAAAAAAAAAAAAAAAACCCAAAAAACAAAACAAAACAGAAAAACAAGAATAACACAAGCACACACTTTGACAGAACACTAAATATTCATAAATCAAGTCCCTATATGGCACTTAAAACCCTTTTGTGTGTGTGTCTGCGTCTAAGCTTCAACCCAGATACTACAAGTGACCTGCCACCCTCCGCTGAAGACATACTACTTTTTTTCAGACTTCTTTTTATGTGTGTACTTGGTCTGCCCACATGTGTGCGCGGGCACCGTGTATGCTTCTGGTGCCTGTGGAGGTCAGATGAGGGATTAGAACCCTGGAACTGGAGTGGTGGGTGGGTGGGAGCCACCATGTGGGTGTGACTTGAGTCCTCTGCAAGAACACGTGCTCTTAAATGCTTTCTACATCCCTGACCATTTTCACACACAGTCAAGTGTCTGAATAACTGTGGCAACTCCGCCCCAAACCGTGTCTCTGCATACTGGCTCATCCTCAGTGGTGACTGCTGCTACATTTCAAAATCATGTAAAATATCCTCAGGTCTCCTTGTCTTCCTGCCTGTGTGTCAGTGACGAGCTGATCTTCTGTGGATGCACAGACGGGATAGTCCGAATCTTCCAGGCCCACAGCCTGCTCTACCTCACCAACCTGCCCAAGCCGCACTACCTGGGAGTGGATGTGGCCCAGGGTTTGGACTCCAGGTACTGCCCTACACTGGGGGAAGGAGGGTGTGCCCAGAATCTGTTGGATGGCATCAGTCCATCCATCCATCCATCCATCCATCCGTGTTTTAACATCCATCCACCGTGAGCCCATATCCGCTTTCAGCTCTGAGCACTGGTGGCATGTGTGTGAATAAAGTCCTACTTTAGAGGCAAGCTGCAGGGTAAGAGGACACTCCTGCATCAGGGAAGATACGATCAGAGCAGGAGTGGTGGCAAGAAAACGTGTTCTCCTGAGTTGTAACATTTATTAGGTAGCTACTAGGTGACAGCCCGAGGCTGAAAGCAGGAATCTGGGCCAGGAAAATCACTGCCAACATCCAGGTGTTGTGTTTATCACCTTTAGTCCCAGTACTCGGGAGGCAGAGGCAAGTGGATCTCAGGGTTCCAGAGTGAGATCCAAGGCAGCCAGAGCTACACAGAGAAACCCTGTCTTAAAATAAAATAAAATAAAATAAATCTGGCAGCAAAATCTCTGCTCCAGGAAGCCTCACTATAGGGAGGGCGCTCCGGGAAAAGCACACAAGTGAGATGAGCCAGAAGAAAGCTGTGGCTTAGAAGTGCGCTAGGCGGGCCTTGGCCACTGAGTGTCTGGAATAAGAACCAGCCGTGTCAGTAGCAAGTATAAATGGTGCCGCATGTTGCAGAACTAGCAATGGGTTGGGGCCTGGGTGGCTGGACTGTTGATGGAAAACAGCTAGGTGAGCCTGAGTCCCTTCTGAGGTTCATGGGGTTAGCATAGGGGTGTGCATGGTAAGCCCTTGAATAGGCGTCATATGACTGCCATGTCCGGAGGGGAGGGGAAGGGAGGGGAGGGGAGAGTCTTTTTGTGGGAAGTAGCGTGGGTATCTAATTACGATGGGCTGCCTCTTTGGAAATTGTTAGTTCCAAGGACAGCAACTTCTCTGAGAGAAAGCTGGAGAGGGAGTGGCTGAGTGTGGAAAGGGAAGCGGAGAGTGAGCAAGCTACGGGTCCTGCCATATCGCAGTAGCCAGACCGCCTGGCTCATCCTAGTGTAATGTGCTGTGGGGCCTCATCAGTGTGCCCTCTGGGTTTGCGTCCTCATCTGTAAAAACCACTTTTCTTGCTGAGAACTGAGGGGCACACTACTGTAGCCTGCACACACCTGCAGCAGATCTTTGTGTGTTCAACTCACACTCACACGCCACATATCAAAGAACGTACCAGGCTAACTGTGTCGGGAGATCCTATCGAAAAACAAAAGGGACCAAAGAGATGGCTCAGCGAGTCAGAGCGCTTGCTGCTCTGCCAGAGGACCTGAGTTGGGGGCTCACTTACTGTGGGTACCAAGCACACATATGATGCAGACATTTTTCTTCCTCCAGGGTTTCTGTGTGTAGCTCTGACTGTCCTTTTCACTCAGTGTTGTCACTGGTATGTAATTTGCAGATGGCAGATGCTGTAGATCATCTATTGGTGACCATCAAGGGTGTGGTCCTTGCACACCTACAGACTACAGTGGGTGCCACCATTGTTTCATGATCTTCATGAAGCTGCGTGCTTTTGTAGCTTCTCAGTCTTTTTTTTTTTTTTAAAGATTTATTTATTTTATTTATATGTGAGCACACTGTAGATGTCTTCAGACACTTCAGAAGAGAGCATCCTGTTACAGACAGTTGTGAGCCACCATGTGGTTGCTGGGAATTGAACTCGGAACCTCTGGAAGAGCAGCCAGTGCTCTAACCACTGAGCCATCCCTCCAGCCCCGCTTCTCAGTCTTACTCTCATCTCTAATGTAGCATTAGATTATAATAAATTATAAATACAGTCATTTTCACAAAAATGAATATACTCTCTGGGCCATGTGGGCACTTCCAGTTTGTAACCTGTATTAGAAGCAGAACAAAAGAGAAGAGAAGACAGAGAAGTGGGATTGGAGCGGAAAGAGACCAGGGATGGCTGACTGGCACTGATGGTGACTGACTTGTGTGGCTTTGGCAGCTTCCTCTTCCAGAGAAAGGCAGCGGCAGTCTACCCAGATACAGTGGCCCTGGCCTTTGACCCCACCCACCAGTGGCTGTCCTGTGTTTACAAAGACCACAGCATCTACATCTGGGATGTCAAGGACATTAATGAAGTCAGCAAAATATGGTCAGAACTCTTCCACAGCTCCTTCGTCTGGAACGTAGAGGTGAGATCTGTTTCCCTCTTCTCTGTCCCCTTTGGGCTCAGCTTGAGTAATCTCCGTAAGCTTAGAGAACTCATTTAACCATTGTGTTAAAAGACACAAACTGATCTAGGTTTGAGGGCCCACTTGTAGGCTCCATACTTAAGATGTACAGGCAGGTAGATTGGGAGTTCAAGGTTATTCTTGGCTGTACATAATATTCAAGGCCAAGTTGGGATACTTGAGAACCTGTCTCGAAGAAAAGAATACTTGGACAGGGTTGGGGACCTATGCATGCCTTTTTAATCCCAGTACTCTGAAGGCGGAGGCTGCCAGAACTAAGTTTAAGGCCAGAGCACATTCCAGGGCTGTGCACAGGTATAAGACCCTGTAATAAAGAGGATGAAAGGAAGGTAGGTGGGCCAAAGCTCTGTTGACTCACTGTTAAGAGTGTGTGCCGCGCTTGGAAATAGTGCTGGGTGTGATTGTGGCTCCTGATGGCCCTCAACTACAGTTCCGGGGGAGCATCACCTTCTGGCCTCAGTTGGCATTGCACATGGTGTACATGCATGCAGGCAGACGTCCCAAACATAAATGAAAATAAAGAGAAAGCTATGGACAGCGAATTGGCTGCTGTTAGCAGATGTTAAGGTTCAGTGCACAGATCATTTCGTAGTTGAGGGGTTCACAGATCATTTCGTAGTTGAGGGGTTCACAGATCATTTCGTAGTTGAGGGGTTCACAGATCATTTCGTAGTTGAGGGGTCACTGTGGGTTCCTCCTGTCAGTTCTTTTGTTGGCGCACTCACATGGATGCGTTCCTTTTCTCATTTGGTCACTTGGTGCATTTGATGCAGTGACGGCAGCTTACGCTTGGTTCTTCCCTTCTACTTCCCACTTGAAATACAGCCAATGGATTCTCTGCCTACTGATGGTCCTCGGTTGTCTCGGGTCATAGCGTTATGTAACTCATATATTTCATCACGTGGACATGCTTTTGTCGTCACCATCCATATTGTTGGAGTTCAAAGAGTCCATTCTTAGGCAACAGGAGCTTCTTTACGTTGGCTTCTGGGGTTGGAAGCGACCCTAATAGTCTTTGGTAGCACCTTGCTGGCACGGTGCCAAGATGCTCCAGCTTTTCCTGTGCCGTTTCTTGTCCCAGCCCTAGATCCAGCTTATTTTGGGGGACGGGGGTGGGGGGAGGCTCTGTTTTTGGCGGGAATTGGCATGGGTAGTTTGATTTTTGCTGCTGAGGTTGAACCCTACCAATGAATGCATTCACATCCTGCCAGTCATGCAGGGCACCAAGGTGACTCCTACTTGTCAGAGACACAGGAAATTATAGAATAAGAACATCCTGTTATTCTTTTTTTTTTTCCGTATCACACGTTCCAGAATTGAAGAGTGGTAATTATTCAATTTTGGAAATGTCGCTTTTTTTTTAAAACTTGTTTTCCTATCGGGAAGCACACACACTCTTTTAGACAGGCTCTCCCTGTGTAGCCTGGCTGGCCTTGAACACAGAGATGGATCTACCCCTCCCTCCCAAGTACTGTTTACTGTGGGATTACAGATGTGCACCACTGCTCCTGTCTTGGGTTCTTGAGAACAGGATCTTGTTATGCAGTCCTCAAAATGTTTTTTTTTTTTTTCTGTTTGAGACAAGGATTCCTGTAGCCCAGGCTAGTTCTGAACTCTGTATGTATCTAAATCTGAAGTAAACTCTTTTCCTCCTGCCTTAACTCCCAGCTAGGCATAGTTCACCACTATTCAAGCTTCAGCCTAGTTTTCCACCCACGTGCAATAGTCCACCATCATCTGTCATTGCAGCGTTGCCTTGTTCTCTGGGACTGCAGGTGTACCCTGAATTTGAGGACCAGAGAGCCTGCCTGCCATCCGGGACTTTTCTGACTTGTTCCTCAGACAACACCATCCGCTTCTGGAATATGGGTAGCGGCTCGGACACTCAATGGCAGAAAAACATCTTCAGTGATGTGAGTGGCCTCCCTGCACTCTGGCCTGGGAATGTGCTGGCTTCCTGTAGGACAGGGACATTAGGCCTCCCCAGGGGCAGGAACCAGGAATGGGGTGCTCTTGTCCCTTCTTGTTTCTCTGTGCGTTGCTCCCTCCCCTCACTGCTCTGTGGCATGATTTCTCTTCTTTTCCACCTGGCTCCTGCTGTTCATGTGTGTGTGTGTGTCTGTCCACATCCCCCCCCTGGCAGCCCAACTAGAGCTGGTCTTGCTTCCAAGTCTTGAGCAGCAACTCAAGGAGAGCACAGTGGGCAGAACCAGGCAGGGACTTGTCTCATCTAAGTGGCTGTCACACATGAGCTTCAGCTGGTGAACTAGATGGATCGTAGGAAGAGAGCTGGCGGAAGCCAGAGAGGAACAGTTTACTCAGGAAGTTCTGTTCAGTACTGCTAGGTCAGCAAGGGACCTTTTCTGGGGGGCTGAGGACTGACTCATTTCTTTATCATCCGATTTGCTAAAAGACCCGTTTGTCATTGGGACACCTCCAAGTCCAGTGAGAAACAGACAGTGGTTCAACAATTTCAAGTCAGAAACAGACACAACTGCAGGAAGCGCCGTAAGAGAAAAGGACAGGATGCTAATACACCTTGTGACAACGTCACGCTGTCCCAAGAGCCCCACAGTCCAGCCAGCACAAGTAGCCTCTTCTGGAACAAAACACTTTAGCCACAGTATGGAGGGATGGGATGAAAAGAGGAGGGGACAGACTCCATCCCTGGGGAAGAACCTATGCAAAGGTCCTGAGGTGACACAAACCTTGTTAAATGGAAGAAACTTGAAGGGTCATTGTGGCAGCAGTGATGCAGCGGTAATGCAGCAGTAATGCAGCGGTAATGCAGCGGATGCACGGCAACTGTTCCTTTGTTATCTCCCCTCCCCAGCCAACAGCATTGCTCTGCATGATAGAAAGTGCAAGGTTTACCAGGCATGGTGTCAGACATGTAGAAACCCAGTGATGGGTAAGTAGAGGCAGGACAGTCAGAAATGTGAGGCCAGCCTGGGCTACATGAGACCTTGTTTTCAAAATAAAAGTGACAACAGAAAAAGAACACCTGAAAACTCTTCGGAAAGTGTGGTTTTCTCATGCATAAAAGGGGCCTATGGGCTAGAGAGATGGCCCAGCAGTTAAGAACACTTGTTGCCCTTGTAAAGGACCTGGGTTCAGTTCCTAGCATCCTGTGGCAGCTTACAACCAGCTAACTTCAGTTCCAAAGTATCCAAAGACTGATTTTGGCCTCCTCGACTTGTACATGGTACACAAACACACAGGCAGAGCACTCACATTTTCCCAAAGGTCTGAAGGCAGCGTCTCCAGCTCCGGGAAGCTCTTAGAGACTCAGGTCCTCCATGTCATTCTGTCATGTGAGAAGATAGCTATCGTCCTCATGCAGCCAGATGGGAACAGGCCACACAAGCATTCTCTTCAGTGCCTGGCATCTCCTCTACAAGGAAGCACCCCGCTTGGGTTGTTTGTGGGAGGCACTGAGCACAGCGCTGCTCTAAGCTCTTTGTACTACTGACCATAGCTCTCTTTCCACAGTCCCTGCTGAAGGTGGTCTATGTGGAGAGCGACATTCAGCATCTGCAGGACATGTCTCACTTCCCCGACCGGGGCAGTGAGAATGGGACTCCCATGGACATGAAAGCTGGGGTTCGAGTCATGCAGATCAGTCCTGATGGCCAGCATTTGGCTTCAGGCGACCGCAGTGGAAATCTGAGGCAAGTGGCCCCAATGGTAGCTGGTGGTCACCTCCTAGTGTCAGCTGGAGGTCTCAGGGCACTGGGGAGGAGTCATGGTCTTGGCACCTCAGCTTGGTTGGGAATAAAGGACCATGGGTAGTTATGCAGTTACCAGGACTTCAACTGGGAGGGACTTCCTGAAGGTCTGAGTCAGTAGCTTCCAGGACCTCAGTAGCTTCATGGAACAATTCTTCATTGGCCAGGGAGATTGATGGAACACTCTCACATACATGGGGCACAGGAACTGAAAGGTCAGGGGGAAGAGCCAGCTGTCAGGCCGGGTGCTGAGAGTGGTCAGCGCGGTGGAGCACAGGAAGCCCAGGTGATTACCTGCCCCACAGAGTTGTTTCTTACCTCTATTCAGGTGTTTTGTTATTGTTTTATTTTTGGAGTGAGTGTGTGTGTGTGTGTGTGTGTGTGTGTGTGTGTGTGTGTGAAAGGTTAAAAGGATGCCAGATCACCTGGAGCTTAAGTTACTTGAGTATGTAAGTCACCCAACAAACTCTGGACCTCTGAAAGAGTAGCCAGCGCATCTCTCCAGCCCCTGGTGTTTTTTTTTTTGTTTGTTTTTTAAACAGTCTTATATAGCCAGGATGGCCTCGAACTCCTAATTCTCCTATTTCTATCTCCTGAGTTCTGGGATTACAAGTGTGCCCTACCATGACCAGATTTGTTGTAATTTTTACTATTTATGTATCTGTGTATATATGGGTGTGAATGCTCGTACGTGCCTGCATTGAGGCTAGAGGTCAAGGTTGACTCTAGTGACTTTCTGTCACTATTACCCTTGTTATCTTCTGACAATATCTCCCTGATCCTGACGCTCACCAGTTTGTCTTGACCGGCTGGCCAGCCAGCCCCAGGCATCCACTTTGTGTCTGCTCCCAAGTGCTGGAGTCGTAGGCACACTCTGTTGTGCTTGGCTTTGTACGTGGGTGTTGGGGGTGCAGACTTAGATCCTCACACTTCCACAGCAAGCACTTTACCTACTGAACTATCCTCCCACTGTCTCAGTTACTGAGACGGGGTGTCATGCTACAGGCACCCCAGAATGGCCTAGAACTCACCGTGCAGCTCAGTTCAGTCTTCATTTTGTGTAGAGTGCTAGCATTGGAAGCTAGCAGAACCTCATGCCTAGCTAATGGAAGCTCTGTCCACGAGAGCAGCTTTTAAGGTGGCGACTATGGATATCTGAGTCTTGACAGAAGCAAGCAATCGGGGGAAAGATTGCAAAGCATGTGCCCCGCAAAGGTCGCTACCACAGGGTGACCAGCGAATTGCTTCTAATTTGTTTATTTATTGCATGTGCATAACTTACTGTAAGTGTGAGAATCAGAAGACAACCTCTGAGGGTCAGCTCTTCCCAGTGTGGCTCCTGGACAGTCAGTCATTAGTCTTGGCCGCAGTCACCCTTATCTACCATCTCTTTAGCACTAGTCTGTATTTTGTTTTTGTTTGTTCCTTTTTTCCTGTGAAATTCTGTGATTTTTTTTTTTTTAAAGTATCGGCAATTGTGACATTGGTCACTGCGGTCACTGTGTTGAGTGAGGTGAGTGTGCTCCCAATAAGCTGTTCGTGGTGACAGCTCTTCCTGGAGTGGCAAAAAGTCAAAGGTGCTTTCATGGGTGAACACTATTGCCCCCTGCCTGGTGATGGCCAGGCACTGTGATACTACTGATTTACACTGTGATGCCATTGATGTAGTCCTCGCTAAGCCTGCGAGCTGTGTGTAAGCCCTGGCGGCCTAACAGCAGACAGTAGAGGAGCTGTGGTGGCAGAAATGGGCTAAGTTGACATTGAGGATGTTTAAGAATGAGGGATGAGCCAGATGTGATGGTGACACGTTTAATCCTACCACTCAGGACACAGAGGCTAGCCTGGTCTACAGAGCAAGTTCCAGAACATCCAGGGCTATGTAGAGAGACCCCGTCTTTCAAAAGAGAGGGGGAGAATGAATGGAGAATAAACAGAGCATAATGGTGCGTTCTGCCTTAAGAGCTGGAGAGAAGGCTCAGTTACAAGGGCCTATCACAGATGACCTCGGTGACACACACGTATATTTTAAAAAGAGGAACATGTGCTTAGTCTTAACTTAGAGACAGAGACAGGTAGATCTCTGTGTGCCTAAGGTCAGCCTAGGGCTAAATAGTGAGGACTGTCTTTCCCTCTTAAAAGGATAAATAATCTGTTTTTATTTCCGTGGGAGGCCTCCTTTCTTCTGAGGAGAAGGGAAGGGGAGAAAGGGAAAGACTGGAAAGAAGGGGGGAGGGGGAGCTGTGATCGAGAGAGGGTGGGGGAGAGAGAGAGAGAGAGAGAGAGAGAGAGAGGGAGAGAGAGAGGGAGAGAGAGATTGGAAGAAGAAAGGAAGCAAGAAAGGAAAGAGAACAGCATCTCGACCATGGTGCTGCACACCTTTAATCCAAGTACGTGGAAGGCAGAGGCAGGCAGATTTCTGTGAGTTCTGCAACAGCCAGGGCTATACAAGAAATCCTGTCTCAGAAAGAAAGAAAAGGGAAAAGATGAGTCCATGAATATGGCCTCTGACTCTGCCCTTTTCATCGGAGACTGCCTGTGATATTCATCTCTACAAACACAGCTTTTGCTACAGGGTGTCCTCAATCCCTGGGGTTACATTTTGGCCTGTGTACTACACTAGGTCAAGCCTGTGGTCTCCTTCACCACGCACTGCTCCCTTTGCACAGCCGTGTTCTGGATGGGAAGGTGGGGTTGGGCATCTCACAGTACTCGACACGGTAAGACTACAGTACTGGCCTAGAGGTAGGCCAGCAGTGTGGACAGGGTACAGTCGGCAGCGTTTGTCTCTCAGGATCCACGAGCTGCACTTCATGGATGAGCTGATCAAGGTGGAGGCCCATGATGCTGAGGTGCTGTGCCTGGAGTACTCCAAGCCTGAGACAGGTGAGCCCACGGCAGCAGAGGTTGGGTGGGCAGAGCCACAGAAAGCAGCAGCCAATGGGAATCTTCAGTACGAGCCCTGTTGCTAGACTCTGGACCACATTGGCTTGGATTCCACAATGTAAAACAGCTGAAGTGCTGGTCCCAGAACCTCACCAAGGCTTGAGATGAAGGTGTGTGAGCGAGGATGTGAATAAGCTCATTGTCTGCTTTAAAGAGTTAAATGGCTACAGAAAAGTTTCAAGACTATTATAGCAGATACGTACAGCCCTGTCATCTAGATCCAGATTTTCTTTTTTTTTTTTTTTTTTTTTTGCAGTCCTTTGTACATTAGGCCATGAATTCATGGGGAATGGACCCCAGCAGCTCAGGTTCCTTTTCCTTAGTCTTCACAAAGTGAGCATCTCTGGGTGGTACAGGCTGGCGCTTCAGCTGAACCAGATGCCCTTTTCCTTGGCTTCCTTTTTCTTCTGATGGTTCTCCTTTACCCGCTTCAGGAAGCTGTTTCTGCTCTTCAAGTGCTTGATGTGCTCAGTCCGCACATTGATCCTCTTGGCCAGAATCTTGCCCCTTAACTTGCTTGTTTACGATGATGCCCATGGCATGCTGGTTGACACTGTAGACTTCCAGTTTTTTCGTGGCAATAAAAGACCCTCAAATTGGGGAAGCCCCTCACTCTAGTATCGGAAGAACGCGAACCCAAGAACTCACAGAGAGCTGCAATCAGGCAAGGGGTTTATTTGGGGGTGGGGGAAGACCAGAGCTCTAGGGATGATACATATCTCATGCAGGAGATAGAGGAGTCAACTCCGAACTCAAATGGGGAGAAATATTTATAGGGAAAATCACATAGGCAGTTAGCAACAGGAACGTAGCAATTTCATTGGTTTATTCAAATTGGCACACTCTGCCTATTTTGGATATGAGTCAACTCCAGATCACCCTGTTTTGGGGCACACTGACCTTCATACTAGTTTTTCTCAGGACTGCAGAGCCAGACCTTATTGAGACCAGGTCATCTGCGGTTTTTGTTCTCAGCCTTGAGACTTACTTGTTTGTCCTCAAGGCAGGGTTAGTGGGGCTAGCTTAAAATTTTAACTCTTTCAGCAACACTTATGGGACAATCATTTTTGAACAGTGTACATTCCCTTGAAGTGTACAACATCACCCTTCTTGTAGCTTCGCCTGTATGTGGCCAAAGGAACAACTTCATGTTTCCTAAAAGGCCTGGGGAACATATAGCGAGCGCCTCTCCTCTTTGCCTCTGTGTTTGTCATGTTGGCGAGTTAACTGGAAGATGGCTGCCATGGCTGAACGCTAGATCCAGGTTTTCTTTTGAATGTGGTCTAACCCTTTGACTGCATGACTTCCTCTGCTTTTCTCCCTCATTGTTCTGCCTGTATGTGTGCTACAGGCAGATTAAAATAAGAGCACACACATTGTGGCCTTTGATGGGTGGTGTAAAAGTTCAGGTGTAATGTTCCTGACCCTCATTACCCTCAGGAGATCGTCTCCATTTACAGGACTGTGAGCTAGGGGTGTGGCTCTTCCAGAGCATTGCCTATCACTGCAGATGCCCTGGGTCTCATCTGGTCACATGTATCCATACGCATGTGCACATGTGTATATCTACATATATGCACACGAATGAAACACTGTGCTACACTTCTCAGATATGTGTGTTCCACCTTGATACCACAATGTTATTCTTGTCTTTATTCTGGAGTACTTCCCCAGTCTTAACTTGGTATTTGGACTTCGGCTTTCTGCAGTGTAAGGCCAGCTATATAGAATGTCCCTTAGTTTGGAGTTTGTCTGTTTTCTTCATCTTTTGGTTCAGACAGTTTGGAATATCCAGTGTTGAGTTGCTTTTGTGCTGGTATAATGGAATACCTTGACCAAAGATGATGTATAGAAGAGAGAAGGCTTGGCATGTGTCAAGAACAGGAACTTAGCTGATGATTTTATCGGCACATAGGAAGTAGAGTGAGGCTATAAATCCTCACAGTTGGTCCCCAGTGACTGATACACTTCCAGCAACAAGGCTCTACCCTCTGGAGGTTCCATTGCGTCTTCAGACAGGACTACCATCTGGGAGCCACGTGTACAGCCATGTGAGCCTATGTGGGCATTTCTCATCCAGACCACCACATTATCCAGTCTGGTGGAGTTACATTCTGCTGTAACACATGTTGATCTTCTATACCAACCTTTGTTCTTCCATCCCCCACACTCTTTCAGTGTCTCCTTCCCGAGCTAGCCCAGCCTCAGGCTGTGTTATTAAAACCCTACTAGGTAACCAGAGCAGGCGGAGTCTGAGGGCCAGTAAGAGGGAGGAGGCCCAATGAAAGGACTGGCTAAAAGTAGTCAGCAAGACCTGCCAGGGGTCTGGGTAGCCAAGACTCAGAGCTGGGACATGGTTGAAATGCGGCTAAGAGAACACCTGGGTTTCCTGTGGCACCCCAAGTAGGAGTGCTGAGGTGTCTCTGCAGACAGTTGTGGTGTACACACAGATTTGCCTCTACTGAACCGGAGATAGGGCATAGGGGCTTTGGGAAAAGACCTCCCAGAGCCTTTCCTGGTTTGGGGCAGCTTAGCTGTAGCTCTGGAGTCAAAGACCCTTCAAGCTTTGGACCTTTCAGTCACCTACTTATCTGCGAGGCAGAAGCATCTAGCCACTATTAGCTCTCTCTACTCACAGGAGTGACTTTGCTGGCTTCAGCCAGCCGGGACCGACTCATTCATGTGTTAAATGTGGAGAAGAACTACAACCTGGAGCAGACTCTGGACGACCACTCCTCCTCCATCACTGCCATTAAGTTTGCCGGTAAAGCTTCTTCCCTCCTGCCTGCCGGCCCCCAGCCATGCGCCTCTTTGTTTGCTCCTAAGCACAGTCATTCATGCCCTGTGGCCTGAGATAGAGGAGCAGCAACCTGGGGAGCCTAAAGACTGGGCTTTTTGGTCTACTGATTTATGAAAATTGATGTCAATAATGTTACTTTAAAAGCAGTCAGCAGCAGTGGCTCGCACCTTTAACCCCAGTACTCTGTGAGTTCAAGGCCAGCCTGGTCTACAGAGTGAGTTTTAGGACAGCCAGGGCTACACAGAGAAACCCTGTCTCAAAAATAAAGGACTTGTTTTGGTTCACGGTTTAGGAAAAGGTAGAGTTCTTGGTAGGAAGGCGTGACTGCAGGCGTAGGAAACAGGAACAGAGGTACATGCTGAGGCTACTTCATACAGTGCTGCTCAAATTCAGAGTGGCTCATCCCGCCTCCGTTAAACCTCTGCAGGTTTCCTCACAGACACGTGCTGTGTTACAGAGGTGATTCCAAACGGAGTTGGCAGTGCGGACGTACCGTCACTGAGGCTGAAGAGATGGCTCAGTGGGTAGAGTCCTTTCATGTAAGCACAGTGATCTGAGTTCTAATCCCTAGCACCCACATAAAAGCTACCTGTAATCCCAGTGTTGAAAGCGTAGAGAACAGGGTTCTGGGAGATGTCTAGCCTATTGGTGAACTCCAGCTTCAGTGAAAGATGAAGACCTATGTAAAAACTAAGGTGGAAGAGGCAGGCACGCCAGCTCAGCTGGTAAAAGGAAATTGCGGCCAAGTCTGATAACCCTGGAACCCACATAATGAAAGAGGGAACCAATCGGTATGTTGGTCCTCTGACCTCCACATACACACTATACACTGTGTATACAATAAATTAATAAGTGTTTAAAAAAGAAAAGGTAGGTGACAGGAAGATGCCTGATACAGTCTTAACCTGTGGGACCGTGGGCACTTGGAAGTGGAGATGGGTGGATTGTTTGAGAGCATCCTCAGCTCTATAACGAGGCTCTCGAGTGCAGTCCACAGTAGCCTCACACTCACAGTGGAGCTAAGGATGACCCTGAGTTGATGTTCCCACCTCTGTTTACGTGCTGGGCTCACACTCACACAGGTGTCACTTGTCCTGATTCGTCTTACAGTGCCGAGACCTCAAGCATATTAAACAGGGTTGTACCACTGAGCGACATCCCTGGCCTTTAGCTATTCTTCCTTTTTGTGACAGGATTTCCTCTAGCCAAGCTGGCCTGGGACTTGAGTTCCCCCTGCCTCGGCCGCCCAAGTGCTGGATTACAGAGTACTAGGGTTACCAACATGCACCACCATCCCCATCTCAAAATGGTGTCCCCTCTGTTTCCTGTGTGCCCGTGCTCTGCCCAGACCTGCCTCACACACTGTGTCTTAGAAGGCCTCTCCACCAGTAGGAACCTTTCTGGTCCTAATAGAGTTGGTTGCTGACCCTGAAGTAGATTTCCTGGCTTCCTAGTTCCTTCCTTCCTGTGTACCATAGGATGGCCCTGTCCAGCCCCTTCTCCTCTCCTAGGCACCAGAGATGTCCAGATGATCAGCTGTGGAGCCGACAAGAGCATCTACTTTCGCAGTGCCCAGCAGGTAAAGTGGGGTGACCTCCTTGGGGACTAAGGTCAGGAGCTTGTCAGGGGTGCCCTCTGAAGGTCTTGCCTGCCCTGCCAGAGCTCGGATGGGCTGCACTTTGTCCGTACCCACCACGTAGCAGAGAAGACCACCTTGTATGACATGGACATCGACATCACACAGAAGTATGTGGCCGTGGCCTGCCAGGACCGTAATGTAAGGTGAGGGATCCCCCGTGCCTTTTGTTGGCCAGGCCCCAGATTGCTTCCAGCTTGGCCTAGGAAGATCTTGTTTGCTTGCCGTCTTCTCCCTGAGAAGAGACTGCCTGCTTTTTCTCACTGGACATTCGTTCCCTGATAAGACTGGCGGACCCAGCCTTTGTTTCTTAGAAGCAGGCAGCATCGTGACTGCTGTAATAGCAGGCTCCTGGGACACTGAGATGAGATCACCATTCAGAAGAGCTTTATTAGGAGAGCCTCAGGCTCTTGGCTATAGGCAGCCATGTTTGTAACATGGCGGGTCCCAATGGCAGTGGCAGCCTTTCAGCTCCCAGAATATTAGGAGAGGTGCAGCTTCACAGCAGTGCAGTGACATTCGTAGAGGGAGAGAGAGCTGGAGTATGGGGAGAGTTAGGGCAGGATACTCTGGTGAGCACAATAGAGTCAGTGGTAGGTCCCTCCGTTCCCAGAACATGACACATCTAACATCACAGGAAGCACTGAAGAGACAGGCCTTTCAGTTCTTAAGACAAAGTAGGTTTCTGAGGGGCTCAGGGTAGGAGGATTCATGTGCCCTACACGATACAAGGCGCTGATAAAAGTAGTTATAATTCAAGGTTGTCTCCCAGCTGTCTGAGGGAGGGAGAGAATTCAGCTCTGTGAGAGTTGCAAGGTTACAGCAGCGCCGCTCTGTAGCTGAGAGAGAGACTGCAGGAGGAGCCTCTTTCCAAGGGGAAAGAGTCAGGGTCTTGTTCCTCATCGTGGCAGTGTCTGCCGCAATCCCAACGCTGAGGAAAACATCAGGAGTTCAAGGCCAGCCTTGGACACGTAGCAGATTGGAAGTCACCATGGCCTGCAGGAGACCCAGGATCAAAAAGCTGGAGGAGGAGCAGCAGCTGCTCTGCAGACTCCTGGCTCTCCTGAGACTGCACATGGAGAAGTCACAAACTCGTAGCTTATTTAACTGTCTCACTTGAGCTCCTGTCTCATTCTCAAGGAGAACGCTGCTTCCACAGTGGGGACCGAGGTAGCCCGTCCCTCCTTCACGAAGCTCACAGTCCATGAAAGGACTGTGTGCATAGTGGTCAGGGCTGAAATGAAGGGAGCCTTGGATGTCATGGGTCTCCTGTAGGAGGGTCAGGAGCTACCAGAGAAGCAGTGGCCTGGGGAATGTTCTCTGCTTCCTTCATGGGCTTCTTTCACCTTTGGCTGAGCCCTAAACTTGCTGTGTGAAAGGGAGGAGATGCCCAGTCAACAGGGCTCCAGGTCATGACTTCTGCTTGAGGTGGGGCCTCCCTCCCTGACGTCGTGGAGACAGGAGGAAGCAGAGGCTTCTAGAGCAGAGGGCAGCAGGGCCAGGAGGAAAGGGAGGTGTCTTCTGCTCCCACATGGCGACCCCATTTCCCCAGGGTCTACGACACAGTGAGTGGGAAACAGAAGAAGTGCTACAAGGGTTCCCAGGGTGACGAGGGGTCTCTGCTGAAGGTGAGTGTGAACCTCACACACAGCCCGACATGGCCCCACCCTGCCTCAGTGGGTCTCTGTCCTTGGTGCTTATTAAAACACACTGAACAGGCCCACTCAGGCGTAGCCAGCCGAGGGTGCTTGAGTTGGAGCTGAAGGAGGAGTTCTCTGTTGCTGTGTGGACTCCAGTTTGGGTGGCCGTGGGGTGTGACTGGAAGAAGCAGAGATTTTCATTTCCTCCCACAGGACAGGTGGGCACTTCTCAAAGACTCTGGCTCTAGGGAGTTATTCCAAGTTCAGGGTCCCTGAACAGTTCCCAGTTGTGCCTCAGGCTGACTGTGTGACCTTGGGCGGGTGTTTAATGCTGTTTGATCATCTGATGCAGACGAAAACAGCTTCCATCCTAGGGTTGTTCTGCAGAGGGTTAAGTTTGCACACACTCGGTTCTCAGCCAGGGCCTGGCCACCATCATTTCTGCCCTGGTAGCTATCAATTTCCCATCAGTAAATGCGGGCAGAAATCCCTGCCCTGCCAGGGTGTGTTATGAAACTGCTCTGAGTTGATTTCCTGTACCAAGTATCCAGAACAAGAGGGTGGTCGGTCACTCAGCGCGGTACTGAGATGTTTGGCCCAGGCCTCCCAACAGGGATAAAGCAAGCAGCTCAAGGTGACATGTCACTCTTCCCTCAGGTCCACGTGGACCCCTCGGGCACCTTCCTGGCCACAAGCTGCTCTGACAAAAGCATCTCCATGATTGACTTTTACTCAGGCGAGTGTGTTGCCAAGATGTTTGGCCATTCAGGTAGGTGTTTGACCATTCAGGAAGACGACTGCCTGTGCCCCCTTCCCTGCTCTCACAGCCTGACCCAGAGCAAGAAAGGCCTCCCCTTTGCTTACAGAAATTGTCACTGGCATGAAGTTCACCTATGACTGCCGCCACTTGATCACAGTATCGGGAGATAGGTAGGAGAAGTGTGGAGGCTGCCTCTGGGTGGGCCTCACTCAAGTAGGTGGGCATGCATCATGGGGGAGGGGCTCAGTCCCAGCTTACTCTCACTTTGCTGAGTATACACCCTGAGACATTTCTAGCCCTAAGTTCAACCCAGATCTGTCATTTTCTTGTGATGTTGAACAGGTTCTTTCCCCTCTCTGAGCCTCAGTTTGCTCTGTACGAGAGGCGTCCCCATCTGTCTGAAAGCACGATGCTGTGCCCTGTCCTATGTGATTGGTTGGTCCCGGGGAAGGAGGTATCTTGTTTCTCCCTTTGGTTTACCAAGGTTCTGCCCAAAGCTGTTTGTTTTCCTTGAGTCTTGAGGCCCCAAAGCAGGCCCTAGTTTGCTGGAATGCCTGGACCTTGAGCCAGGGTCCAAAGCCCTTAAACTAAGCTGACAGGGCATCTGTGGAGTAGGATCTCAAGCCGTGGCTGTGGCTCCCACATGGACTTCCTTCTGCTTTGTGCCCCGGTCTTTGCAGCTGTGTGTTCATCTGGCACCTGGGCCCGGAGATCACCACCTGCATGAAGCAGCACTTGCTGGAGATCAACCACCAGGAGCAGCAGCAGCAGCCCAAGGACCAGAAGTGGAGCGGCCCTCCCAGGTCCCGCCAGCCCCAAGACCAGTGAGGTGGCCAAGGCTAAGAAAGTCCTGGCTGAGGCCTTTCTAGCCTTAGCCTGGAGGGAATGTCAGACTTTGGAAACAAAGTTCCAAAGACATACTTAAAAGGGTTTTAAAGTGCTTAGTACCAGAAAGCCCTTCCTCCCCATCAGGGTTGCTTGGGAAGGGAACTAGGCAGGGACTCCAGTGTCACTGAGTGTCCTCTAACCCTTCAGCACAGAGCTGGCCATTCATTATGAGTTCCCTGAGCACATTCATTGCTTTAGCCTTCCTGCCTTTCTCAGACTGTTTTGGAATGAACTTCCATAATGATTTTTATACAGTCTTGCCAACTTGCCCAGGCTGGCCTTAAACTCAAGGCAATTCTCCTGCCTCAGCCCCTAAGTGTTAAGATTACATGTAAACTACAATGCCTGGCTCAGATTCTGATTTGAGATTGAAGGTGTTGGTGAATGCTTGTTTTATCAAGAATGTTTAGGGGTTTCTTTTTTTACTCTGCGTCTATTCCTATCAGCCTCTTATCCTGGAAGCTTTGCCAGGACTCCACAAATGCTCCCAGGTGCCTATGAGGAATGGCCGTGCAAGGCACCAAGGGAATGGGCCCTTGTTGGTGCTGTGGGTTTGAAGCGGATACCCTGCTTGTGGCTACCAGCAGAGTCATAGCTGGAACTTCAGATAGACTCATCTCTAGACAAATCCCTGTCCCACCCCATTTACCTACGTTTCTCTCCTTTCTGTTTTCCTTCCCGAAGCCAGGAGACATACGCATCCACACCAAGTGAGATTCGTTCCCTGAGCCCTGGGGAGCAGACGGAGGATGAGATGGAGGAGGAATGTGAACCAGAGGAGTTGCTGAAAACACCATCCAAAGAGAGCTTGGACCCAGGTTAGGGAAGGGTGACCCAGGGGTCTTGGGTCAAAACTCTTAGTGTAATATTGAGCTAACCGTTTTGGTTGGCGTAACTGAAAGAATGAATACTAGTCCAGGTTTACGGGTCCAGGTAGTTATGTGATATTAAAGGAAGATATGTTTCCATTGAGCGTTGTACAACTGCTGCTGTCTCAGCATGTAGCTACATAGCGAGCTGAGGCTAGCCTGTGTATGCCTTTAATCCCACAAGAGCTCTGTGAATTCAAGACCAGCCCAGTCTACATAGGAAGTTCTATTCATAGCAAGTCCCAGTACAGCCTGAGTTACACAGTAAGTAAGGCTTTATCTCAAAATGAGAAAGAAAAGGAAGGACTGTTTCTCTGTCCTCTGCCTCTGCTTTTCTTCACATCGCCTTTGTACGTAGGCAGACTGTCCCTTTTTGGGGGGAGAAGAGGCCTCTATTAGCTGTAGGCTTATAAAAACTCTGCAGGGAAACGAGCACCTCCTCCTAACTCTCAAGAAAAGTTCTGGACTTGTGCTCTGTGTTCCTGAAATAAACTGTGGCCCATGTCAGAATCAAATGCTGTGATCGGCCAGATCCTGCAGGGTAAGACTTAGTCGGCTCTGCTTAGTACCTGACCAATAGCTGAGGACTAAGGGAACTGCCCCAAAGGGTCTTCCAGGGAAAGAAGGGTGCTGTTCTGCAAAGGGTGAACACTAGCTCCATTGATGGAAAGCTAGCTCTGCGCCTGCTCCCCTGCGCCTGCCCTCTGGTTGCAAGATGGCTACTCAAGTTCAGGCATTAGGGCTGGCTAAAGAGGAAAGATAGTCTCTCTTAAGAATCTCCCTTTAAAGATGCTCCTAGCAGACCTATAATCATAGATGTTTCTGATACATGATATCAGGGTGAGAATTTAACTGGAAAAAGCAGGTGTGATTTTTCTTGTTATCTCCCACACTCCCAATCTGCTGTTCCACGCTGTCCTAGTCAGGGTTTCTATTCCTGCACAAAACATCATGACCAAGAAGCAAGTTGGGGAGGAAAGGATTTATTCAGCTTACACTTCCACATTGCTGTTCATCACCAGAGGAAGTCAGGACTGGAACCCAAGCAGGTCAGGAAGCAGGAACTGATGCAGAGGCCGTGGAGGGATGTTACTGGATTGCTTTCTTATAGAACCCAAGACAACCAGTCCAGGGATGGCACCACCCACAGTGGGCTTGGCCCTCCCCCCTTGATCACTAGTTGAGAAAATGCCTTACAGCTGGATCTCATGGATGCATTTCCTCAACGGAGGCTCCTTTCTCTGTGATAACTCCAGCTTATGTCAGGCTGACAGAAAACCACCCAGAACACACGATGTCCACTAGGCTGGTTTAGATTGTCAGCCTTTCCCTGAGCACTAATACTCTGTGTGCATTGCAACACATCCTACTGTGGATGGAAAGCTTGGTGTGCTGCTGCTGCTGCGCCCTCTGTCCTCTCAGACAGCGGACCCCATGCGCACGAGTGCGTGGAAAGCAGAAATGCCCACTGGACACAGCATCCTAGTCTAGTTCCCACCAGAGTGGGCAGTTACTGTTTTCTTTTTGGGGGGGAGTAGAGGTGGAGGGAAGACAGGGTTTCTCTGTGTAGCCCTGGCTGTCCCAGAACTAACTCTCTGTAGACCAGGCTGGCCTGGAACTCACAGAGATCTGCCTGCCTCTGCCTCCCCAGTGCTGAGTGCTGGGATTAAAGGTGTACACCGTCACCACCCTGTTCAGTGTTTTTCTAATTTTATACCATGTTGTGGAAGCTGCACCCACCTTTCCTGGGCCACCTACTTTGGCATTGGGGTTTTTTGTTTGTTTGTTTGTTTGTTTATTTGTTTGGGTTTTTTTGTTTTGTTTTGTTTTGTTTTCTGAAAAGACACTAGATCCTGACATCAGAACATTTTTTATTTTAAAAAGAAACCCCAAGAGTGCTCCAAGTCCAGTTGGATGTGCTATCCAAAATGGTGCGTGAGACTGTTTACTTTCCCCCACGCTGATACGGTTGGACACAGGGCCCTGCACGTGCCAAGCTAAGACTCTACAGCCAAGCTCCATCATGGTCTTGGTTTTGGTTTTTTGAAAACAGGCTGTTGCTTTGTAGCCTGGACTGAACTCTTCTCTCCTGCCTCAGCCTCCTGATTGCGAAGTTATAGGCATGTAGCAGTACACTCCGCTCCTGTCCTCAATATTGAGATCTGAGTTTGTTTGACATGTCCCCGTGTGTCTGCAGATCCCCGATGCCTGCTGACCAATGGCAAGCTGCCACTCTGGGCAAAGCGGCTGGTGAGTGTGCTGGGAGGATGGGAGATTTAGGGGCTGCCCGGGGAACCCTCCCCATGTTCTCCCTTCAGAAAGTCCTTTCTCTCCATGTCTCCTTTCTGTAGAGAGCCCCATCATCTTCTTAGTCTCAGACAACTGTCTGCCATTGTTCTCACCACTGGAGGTGGGACAGGGAGCAAGAGACAGTGTTGCTCTTCCAAGCCTGCTCACTGTGGGGAAGTGGGAGAGGGCAGCACCACATTAAGTAAGCAAGCCCTGTAGTGTGTGGGGGTCTACGCAAGAGAGGAAACGATACTAGGAAGGAAAGGAAAGACTGTCCAGGGCAGGTTAGTGCCAAGTGTCATCTGCTGAAGTCTCCAGAGCTTAAGAAGGTAATGACAGGAAATAGGCCAAGGTACAGGCAGGCAAGAAAGAGGTCTAGAAGAGAGGCTGGGGGTCTGGATCAGAAGGAAATGGGTGGAGTCTAGAGGGATTTCAAAGGCAGGGCCATTCAATTGGATATAAGGGAAGAAACACTACAAAGATAGTGATAGAGTGGAAAGAATGGTTGTTGCCACAAATGAGGAACAGGCTAGGAGCCCAGGAGTAGAATGGTAGCAGAACCTGGCCTTTAGCCAGAGCTGTGGTACAGCCTGTAATCCCAGACATTCAGGAGACGGGCAGGGGAGGAGCACAGGTCAGGGCCTGTGTGTACTGTGTGCACTGAGGAGTGAAGGAAAGACCACCCTGGGCAGCTGGGTGAGAGCCTAACCGGGAGTGACGCAGTCAGGGGAGGAAGGAGAGGGGATGTGGAGTTTGCGGGAGTTCAAGGCTAGCCTGGGGTATATGCGACCGTCTCTAACAAAGTGATTAGGTTATCCTCTGCTACATAGCAAGTTCCAGGCCAGCCAGGGGTAGATGCGAACATGAGGCCCTGTCTCAGAAACAAATGAAGTATTAAGTGGCAACAAGTAAGAAGGAAGCTGGGGAATGGTTATAGCACAGGGAGTGAGGCCTGGCTTCATCCTCAGTGCTGCAAACAGCACCACAAAGGGGCTGGGGCTTTATCTCCTCCCCAAGGCCAGATCTTGGCGGCCCAGCTTCTCCTTGCCCACACACTGTGATTCAGCGATATTCAGCATGGACAGGATGCTTGCTCGGTTCTCTTCTCATTTTTTATCGGCTGTTTTATTTATTTACTTTTCAAAGGTTATCCCCCTTTCGTTTCCCCTCTGCAATCCCCCTATTCCCTCCCCCTCCTGCTTATTTTGTTTTAAACCTCTTTGTTGTCTTTTATTCAGTCTTCACTTATGGAAATAATTATTCTATTATGGGATTGCTTTATATCTTAATTTTCTGAAAAACAGTTTTATTTTATATTCTGAAAAGTTATTTGAGTATTAAAAAAAAATTAGCTGAGCAGTGGGTGGCACACACCTTTAATCCCAGCACTCAGGAGGAGGCAGAGGCAGGCAGATAGATCTCTGAGTTCCAGGCTAGCCTGGTCTACAGAGTGAGTTCCAGGACAGCCTGGGATACACAGGAACCCTGCCTTGAAAAGACAAAACAAAACCTTCAGTGGGGCTTTTCCTAACCCTATTTCACAGACGGAAAATCTGAGGCCTAGAAAAGTTAAGTGCCTAGAGAGCTGTCTCATAGCTGGACATAGAAAATGTAGAATTAACACAAATCACAAATGTGTTCTCTCCAGCAACAGCTTTGGTAGGAGGTGCAGTTGGTAGAATGGGAGGGGGGCTGTGTTTCGGTTTCTGGATGCTGTTTTCTTAAAGGGGTGTAAAGCCAGGAGACTGCATGAGCTCTACGTAGTCCGTGTCGAAAGTAGCAGACGCATGCCTGTGGCTAGCTGTCTGACTATTGTCCCTGTCCCTCAAGCTAGGGGATGATGATGTGACAGAAAGCTCAGCTTTCCACGCCAAGCGCAGCTACCAGCCCCATGGCCGATGGGCAGAGCGGGCTGAGCAGGAACCCCTCAAGACCATCCTGGATGCCTGGGCCCTGGATTCCTACTTTACACCCATGAAGCCTGAAAATCTAGAAGACTCTGTTCTGGACTCAGTAGAGCCACAAAACCTGGCAGGCCTGCTAAGTGAGGTATAGCCATCCCCCAAGCCCACCAGCCCCGCACTGCAGCTGCTCACTCGGGTGAGGAGGGAGGGCTACAGGGGATGGTGGAGGGCAAACGAGCAATCTTTAGGAGCGGGTCACTCAGCAGCTTGACCAAGCTCTTAAAGGTTGGGCCCCAGCTAGGCTTCTCTTCTAAACGGGGAATGCTCAAGTGGGTAGAAGCCTGGAGTAGCCCCTCCTTGCCTATGACTTGAGGTAAGAGGCTTGCCTTTCTTGTCTTAGTTTCCAAGTAATGGTTCCATTACCTCAGAAGACTCACAGATGCAGGGCACGGCCTTTACTCTTCTTTCCTAGTCTAATGCATACACTTCCTCTTCACTGTGACAGTGTTCACTGGATGATGGACACACGTCTCCGGGAGAAGGCTTGGTGGGCTACCTGCGTCACTCAGAGGTACTTGCCACCCTACATCACCCATGAGCATGCTCTACCTCATGGAAAATCTCTTCTGACCCGGGGTCAGTACCCACCCACCCCACCTGAGGGAGCCGTGTTCTCACCGCTCCTCATGAACTGGTTTGCCTGTTTTTGTTGTTGTGTTTTGAGACAGTCTGATCATGGAACTCTGGCTGGACTGGAACTCATTACATAGACCAGGCTGGCCATGAGCTCGGAGACCATCTGCCTCTGCCTCTGGCTGCTGGGATTAATGTGTGTGCCGCTGAGCCTGCCCAGCTAGTGCTTTGCTTATTCTTGATTGTCCTGTAAACTGACAGAGGGTTAGGCCTCCTCTGGTCTTAGGCCATACCTACACCTTATCTGTAAAGGGGCTGCTGATGCCAGGGTGGGGGAGGAGGTCTGGCCGAGGGCTGACGTCACACTGTCTCTGTGTCTGGCCGTGGGGGCTCTGGGGTCACTCCTCTGCCACTTGTGCATAACTTCCGGCAGCATTCAAGGACGGGGTGAACCTGGCTACCTCAGAGTGGCTCTGTTCTTCACTCCTAGTCTGGGAGTCCCAAAGAGGACGGCCGAGGACACCCCTCCTACCTGCCTCTACAAAGGGAAGCTACTGAGACAAGAGAACTCGTCCTCTGCTCCCCAGAGGCGGAGGTGACAGTTACAGGGATGCACAGGTGAATGTCCGATGCTCCACAGGGAGCCATATGGAGAGAGGGAGCCCTGTGAGAGGCCCAACCTGGAAAAACTGTTGTCCCAGTGGCTTGTGGGAGTGGACATGGAGTTAAGAGGCTGTCTCAGACAGACTTAACTGCAGCCTCATTTCCCTTGGTCCCGGGTTGGATGAGGGTATTTGTTTGGAAGCAGGAGAGGCTGGGGTGTGCTCTGGGAGCAGGGTGTGTGGACCTCAGGGTTCTGGTCAAGGGCCAGCTGTTAATTACTAGTTTAACCCCACCCTGACGGTGTTGCAGGGAGTATTATGAGGAGGCAGAGGCAGGACCTGAAGACCAGCAAGGCGACTCCTATCTCAGGGTCTCCTCCGTCAGTTCAAAGGATCAGAGCCCCCCTGAGGGTGAGTGGGGCGCAAGCAGGCACCCTTGTGGTCTGTAATGACCTCTTGTGGGCACTGGTAGTGGCCTTGACCCATTTCTCCAATGTTGACAATGCCACAGAAGACAAGGGTATTTCCTACCATTAGCTGGGGATGCTAAGCCATTAGCTGAGCACCCAGCTCTGCCACTGCTTGATTCGAGGACCTTGCTGGTCCATAAAAATGTGAGGGGATATGTATCACCCCATCCGCCAGATGGGAAAACAAATTTCAAAGCATCTGGGAAGTATGCCTGATCTCTCCTCGGGCAGGTTTCTGACCCCCCTCTATCCCTTCAGAGTCGGGGGACTCAGAGGCTGAACTGGAGTGCAGCTTTGCTTCCTCCCGTGTCTCAGCTCCTGGAACAGACCCTGGCCCTCACCTCACCATGACAGGTAAGCCAGGTAAATGTTCCTATCAGCTCTGAGCCTCAGCTCCTCAGTGGAAGACTGTCATTTCCTTCTCAGCCTGGTAGCAACCAGGTGTGTGGCAGGCGAGTCTGGATTTCTCCATTGTCTGCTGTGACTCACAGTGCTGACAACTCTCCGCCCTGCCTCCCATCCAGAGCACTCCAGTATGGAAGAACTTTCCCAGCCTGGGGTGCCAGGCTTGGGCAGTGGCTCCTTACCCCAGACACCTGAGCAGGAGAAGTTCCTCCGCCAACATTTTGAGACACTTACTGATGCCCCTGCTGAAGGTAGGATCTGACCTTGCACCCTTGGTGTGTGTGTGTGTGTGTGTGTGTGTGTGTGTGTGTGTGTGTGTGTGTGCGTGCGCGAGCTTATCTAGTGCCAGGCACAGTGTGGGTGTTCTTGGGTAGTCTTCCATGGTAAGGTGGTGAAGGATGGATAAGAAAGCAGACAGTTTGGCCCCTCGATTCACACCAGAGACGTCAGCAGGCCTGAGGGCACGTGGGTGTCTTCCTAGAGCTCTTTCATGGATCACTGGGAGACATAAAGATCTCAGAGACTGGTGACTATTTCTTCAATCCCCGGCTGAGCATCTCCACCCAGTTCCTCTCCCGCCTCCAGAAGACTTCCAGGTAGAAGCTAGTAACTCCTATGTTCCTCTCTTTCTATGTTCTTACCCTCAGTTACCCCAGGGTAAGGCTATGTGAGCCTGCCTTTCCCACCTGACTTCCTCCCCAGATTCCCTCCCCAGCTGCCTCTGCACCTTATGAAGTCTCCAGAGGTTCAGCCTATGGGCCAAGGGGGCAACCGGCTCAAAGCAGGGCCCCTGAGAGCAGGCACTGGTTACATGTCCTCAGACGGGACCAACGTGAGTATTGGGGTCACTCTCAGGACACGGGGCTGCAAGCTAGGTAGCCGTGTCCTTATCAAGAGTTGTACTTGCAGGTCATCTCTGGGCAGAAGGCTGAAGAGACTCCAGAGGCCTTGTGTTTACCAAGTAAGTCTCCCTAATCCTAGAGGGACAGCTCTGGGTGCCCAGCGGAGCCATGGGAGTGTCTGTTTGGATTTGAAGCTTTTTTAGGGCAGGGCTCTGAGGCAGGGGTGCAAGTGAACCATCTACCTCTTTACAGCCCCTTCCCTCCTTCCTCAGTGACACCTACAGACAGGAAGCCTCCAACACCCACATCTGTACTGACCGCAGGCTGGGAGCAAAGCATCTCTGCCCCGTCTACGTGTTCTTACCTGGAGTCCACAGCAAGCTCACATGCCAAGATAACACACAACAGCATCTCTCTCAGGGACAGTGAGGGCCCTGTGACATCTGAGCTACCCAGGTCACTTCATAAGCCCTTATCTCCCGGCCAGGAACTCCAGGCCATTCCCACCACAGTGGCACTCGCTTCTAGCACCACGGGCCACGAGCCTGCACTGCCTTCCTGGGGCAACCATGAGGCCCGAGCCAACCTGAAACTGACCTTATCCAGTGTCTGCGAGCAGCTCCTCTCTCCACCTCCCCTGGGGCCACCCAGCACACGTGTGTGGTCTCAGGAACCTGTGGACGTCCCACCTAGTATGGCAGTCACAGTAGCCAGCTTCTCATCACCCAGCCCTGTAGACACGAGCACCCTCGGACTCCACAGTTCTGTTTTTCTCCCAAAGACTTCAGCCTCTGGGCCCCTCACCCCTCCTGCCCACCCTAACAGCCTCCAACTTCTAGACACCAGGTCTAGGACACCGAGTAGCACTGCTGCTGTCCTGGAGCCCACCCCAGGTGAGTACTGCCCTTGGGACCTGGCTAGAACCCTAGCCCATCCCTGGCTTCTTGACTCACCTCCCCAAGTAGGACGGTCAGCCGGGCCACAGGGGCTGTGCCAGGTTCCCTCGTTTACATAGTCAATGAGCAAACGCAGGCCTTTGTTCTAGGCTCCCATGAGACATAGTAGCAAAGAGAAGGTTGACATAGAAGCAAAGAGTAGCATGGAGAAGGTTGATTCCTGCACTAGGGGAGAAGCCCAGACAAAAATCTAAACGTCAAGCATATCAGGGTGATACAAGCTAGTGAAAAAAATAAGAGAAAGGGGTCAGCAAAAAGCTTTAGGGAAAAGGTTCAGTCCAACAGATCCCTGTAGGGAAGAGGAGCCTAGGGGCCAGGGCCAGCACCTTTACCCCAGCCACCTAGCCTCTCAGGCCATGTAGAAAGTAAAAGTACCCTAGCCATTTATTCCTCTCCACCCTTAGATGTGTCAAGTGTGGTCCCAGACAGCCCTGGACACTGTGGGGAGCCTGGGCGACGGGCTGAAGCCCCATCCCCAGCACTGCTCGAGCCAGGCAGTGTGGGGTCACTGTTGCACAGGCTGCAGACTGCCTTCCAAGAAGCCCTTGACCTTTACCGAATGGTAAGCCAAGGAGCCCAGGGCAGGGTGGGACAATGGAGAGGGCTCCCTGCCACTACCTGGATGTCCTCTAACAAGCTTGCCATCCCGTGCAGTTGGTCTCCAGCAACCAGCTGGACGCTGAGCAGCAGCAGGCACAGACGGAGCTGGCCTCCACCTTCCACTGGATCCACAACCAGCTGGAAGCCAGCAACTGTGTGGCTGCAGCCAACTTGGCCCCACCCCAGACACTGCCTAGCCCAGGTCCCCTGTCCCCACCTACACTTTGTCCCCTGGCCAGTTCAAACCTACAGGCCCTGCTGGAACACTACTCAGAGCTGCTGGTGCAGGCAGTGAGGAGGAAGGCAAGGGGTGACTGAGTCTGCAGCCCTTCTACCAAAGCCCTGCTGCCCTGGAGAAACAGATTTGTAAGCAAATAAACTGACAGTTGTTTCCTGGAACGTGTTCTGTCTGTAAAGCCCTCCCCAATGGATGCGGAGAGAGGGCCTCCTGCGTGGATGAAACAGCCTGGAGACTCTTCGCTCCGGGCCCTGTTCTGTGGACCTGTCGGCAGGGCTCATGGGAGCAGCCATAATAATGCATAGCCTTGCTTCCCATGTAGCCTGTTCCTAGCAGACTGAGCTACCGCAGGGGTCAACATACTCTTTGCTGTACCCTCGGGGAGAACTAACTAACCTGCGGGTGCTCACAAATTCATCGGAGCCACTGTGCTCATGATGGGCCTGAATTTGTCCTCAGTACCTATACTACTGGCCGGCAGCCAGCCCTAGGCTAAACCCACACTGGCTCCTACAGGGTCCCATTGCTGTTGTCCTTTCTGCAACGGAGTAGAAATCAAACCCCACCGAACAAACACTGCTGGACAGCAGACCCAAGCCACTCAGCTGCTGAGCCCTGCGCAGCCTTCACTAAGGAGGGGACTGTCTACCCCTGTTCCTTGAGCACAAGCTCCCTTATGCAGTATACTCCTAAGAAGGCCAGTCTCAAGACCACATGCACTGTCCCATGTCCCTGTAAAAGGGACTCTGGGAGAGAAGTCTAAAGCACAGAGCCAACCTAGCCATCTTCATCCCATCTCTTACAAAGGTCCGAAAGTCTGAGATAGCAGCCACCAGGCAGTGGTGGTGCACAGCTTTAATCCCAGCACTCAGGAAGCAGAGGTGGGCGGGTCTTTGTGAGTTCAGTGTCAGCCTGGTCTCCAGGACACCAGGGCCACTTGAAACTTGTCCTGAAAAACAAACGTGAGTGCTGCACAACAGCTTGCCTCTGGGTTTCTCCTAGCATGGTCGTAGACAGGGCATCCGGGAGGAAAACACTTCTCCCCCATTAGCGTGTCAGCCAGTCCGCTCATTTCTGTGCCCCAAACCCACCTTTGGCTCCCCTGATACCAGGATGGTTCCTAGGTAGTGAGACACCAACCTGCACCAGGGACACCAGTCATACGAATGTGAGTCTTGAGATTTCTCAGCCAGCTCAGCTGACACTCAGAGCCTGCCCAGCCCAGCTACCTCAGGACTTCATAAACATCCATTTGTATGGCCACCCTCGGCTACACATGTAACCAGTGGAGATCCACACACACCAAAACAGGAAGACATCACCCATTTGCCAAATGAACAAGTGAGGGTATGTGGCACACACACGTGTAATTCTGTTATTCTCGGCACTTGGGAGGTGGAGATTAGAGGATCAGGAATTCAAGGCCAGCCTCAGCTATATAGTAAGTTTGAGACCAGCCTGGGTTGCATCAGACTCAACACAAAAAAAAAAAAAAATATCCAACAGGCTGAGTTGGCTCCACGGTTAAGAGCACACACTACTTACTCTTCCAGAGGACCCAAGTTTATTCTCAACACCCACATTGGGTTCATCATGTAGCTCCAGCTCCTCTGGGCCCCACACCCGTACACCTTTGCACAGTCACGTGCACACACAAAAGTATGTTTCAAAGGCTCATGGAGAAGTGACTTTTGCCCAGGGTTCTATAGAGATTAGTGAGCAAAAGGGCAGCTTGGGGACCTCATGACTCGTCAGCCCTCAGTTAGGAGTCACCAGCACAGGAGCCTTTCCAGGGGACACTTCATACTCAAATCAAAACACAGGAAATGCATAGAAACCCTGGGCAGGGGATGTAAAGGGTGCATGCCCAGCACACACCCTCCCCCACACACAGGGTCCAGCCCTAGCACCACGTAGAATGAATATGCTGGTACATGCCTGCAATCCCAGCACTAGAGAAGTGGCATGTAGGCATAATTCTTTTGCAGCCTATTTTAATAAACATTCAACCTCTTTCCTACCACCCACCAGACCAGAGGCAGTGGAAAAGTTATTAGGGTGTGTGGAAAGTGGACCTGTTCAGCAATAGTTCTTTGGGGGCAAGCTCCATCTTTGTCAACAATTCAGTCCCATAGCAAACACCAAATACAAATCAGCAGCTGCAGACCCGCCCTCTCTATGGGCAGATACCCCGCTTGAACCGCTACGCTTGCCAACTGGTTACAAGAGGAGCCCAGCTATGCTATGTAAGGTGAGCCAGTACATGTGTGTCAGCAAAGAATATCAAATGGAGCAAACCAGACCAATGCTCAGTAATGTCTCCCGCTATGGGATCATATTCATACTCCATCATGAGTTTTTTCACATATCTGTAGACTTGTGTTAAGGTGGCACATGATTGGATAGGAGAGGGATAGGCAGGAAGAGGTTGAGAAGCAGAAGTGGAGGCAAGAGGTGAAGAGGAGATCCCAGGGGGAACCAAAATGGAGCTTGAGAAGAATCTAGATCCAAGTGGTCGTAATTGGCGATAGGTGGATATGATATTTTTAAGGGTTTCTGTAGGTCACTTTATCTCATATAGATGGCAGTTTGTATCATTGTCCATTGGATGGAGTCTTATTGTGTAGAGGGTTTGTGGATTGAGAATTTAATATATAAACCTGCTTGAAAAGCTGCCGGGCTTTGGAGTCATGTTTGTATTGGGTGGTGGTGTAAAGGAACACACTGGGGTGGTCGTACCCACCGGGGACAGAAACAACAGGGTTGGGGGAGTGAACGCCTGGGAAGGGAACCCTTTGAAGAGTGTGGCTTGAAGACTTTGTGACCGAGTCCATGTGTGCTTGGAGTGGTTTCTGCAGAGTGACACTGTGGGGACCGATAAAAGGCTAAGCCACCCATTTAATATTTATCGCAACATCCATCTGTCACAGCAAAACATCCTGTCACCTGTGTGTCCCAGCAAAACCTCATTTGACAATAACCGACTTTCCAGACAAACCTGAAGCTTCCACTTTACTGGTGCCAGGAGGATCATTCTTGGCTACATAGTAAACTGGAAGCCAGCCTGGGATACCTAAGACCCTCTTCTGTTCTATTTTGCTTAAAAGGGGGGGAGGAGGCGAGATGGCTCAGCAAGTAAAGGCATTTGCAACCGGAGCCTGGTGTCCCTAGTTCAATCCCTTGGATCCTCGTGTCTTAGGGTTTCTATTAGTGCGATTGAAAGGAACAAAACAATCACAAAGACGGTGAGCGCTTGGGGAGGAAAGGATTTATTCACTTCCACATAGTCCATCGTTCACGGGAGGCAGGGGCTGATGCAAGGGCCATAGAGGAGTGCCGCTCACTGGCTGGCCCAGCCTTCTTCCTTAAAGAATGCAGGACCACCAGCCCACGGGTGGTACCACCCAGTGACCCAGGTCTGCCCTTATCAAGGGAGAGTTTACCAGAGGCTTGCCCACTGACCAATTAGGGCATTTTCTCAATTGAAGTTCCATCTTCTCAGATGACCCTGGTTTGTGCCAAGTTGATATAAAACTAGCCAGCATGGGGGCTGGGGAGATGGCTCAGCGGTTAAGAGCACTGACTGCTCTTCCAGAGGTCCTGAGTTCAATTCCCAACAACCACATGGTGACTCACAACCATCTGTAATGGGATCTGATGCCCTCTTCTGGTGTGTCTGAAGACAGCTACAATGTACTCATAAATAAAACTAATTTTAAAAAACAAAAACAAAAACTAACCAGCACACCACATAAAGGTGGAAAATGAACCAATTCCTACGGTTTGTCCTCATGGACTATTGTGTATGCCCTCACATCACGACCAAACTTCAAAAACTGAAATGTACCTTTTCTTCCCAGCAGGCCTTTGTAATGACTATTTCCTGTGGCTGAAACTGGGGATTCAGTTTCCTCCCAGTGATGTAAGATCAGCTTGGGCTACAGGAGCCCCTCCGTTGAGGAGGCAGAGAGAGCTGAGACGGCTCAGGGGGTAAAGGTGCCTGGCATGCAATCCGAATGGCGGACCCCGCCCAAACCCATAGGCTGGATTAGATCTTCTTTTGGTCCCAAGAATTTTGCTCTCCCGGTTTTGCCTATCCCGGCTTGGATCACTCTGTTCCTCACGACTGATCTATTCTGGGTGTCACTGCTGTTCCCTTGTGGCCCCGCACAGTGTGCTCATTTTCAGTGCTGAACTAAGTAAGGTCTGCCTATAGTTAGAAGTACATTCAAAAGACTGTCAGAGAAAACAGAAAAGGCAGTTGTGAAGAGACTATTCACAATTCTGAACTCCTGGACCCAGAGTGGACAGGAGTCCCTGCACTCACTGGGAACTGAACTGTTGACAACCCAGCATTTTAATGCCCTAAGCCAGATGATGCCATGTCACCTTTGGAAACCTAAAGATTGGGGGGGGGGTCCGGCTTGAGGAATCACAGCCCCATCTTTATTTTTGCCTTTAACTACTTAGTCGGCTGTCATCCTACACCAGTAGCACTGAACAATCACAGCTGTCCCCACCAGCACCCTTGGACAGCTGCTGAGATTTGAATAACTAGACAGGCTGATGGATGTCCGGGAGACTGATTTGCCTGGTAAACAGTCCTGGAGTTCTTTGCCCTTCCAGACCTGGGGCCATGTGTCTTTTCTGATCTTCATCCCCAGGAGCAGCCTAGGCTCTTGTCTCACTCAAGCCTCCCTGGGGGATGAGCTCTCCAGTGTCTCCATGGAGATTGGCAGGGTTGTCTGGGAGCCTGGCTAGAGAGAGAACCGTGATGGCAGGCCCCAGCAAAGGTAACCAGAGCCAGTTAAGGTTGCTCCCCGGGCTTGTCCCAAAATTTGCATGAAGAGAATGAGGCTTCCATGGGTCTCCTGATTACACCTAGTTCTGGGGCTGAGGTCTGACAGGCAGCAGATTGGAGGCAGCCCTGTGAAGAGCCATTTCACCATCCTGAAAGCAATGCCCCGGGTCTTTCTTGTGAGGAGTCGGCGTCCGCAGCCTCCTAACTGGAGCCACCTTCCTGACCAGCTCCGGGGAGATGCCTATGTCCCAGGTATGCACCTATCTGGGCCTCGAGGGGACGGGCTCAGGAGGCACAGGGCGTCACCCTCTGGCTTCTCTTCCCAGACTGCAGCAGCCTGGCCATGCCACCAGCACACAGATCTTCTGGTCTGAGAGACACTTGGACAGTGGTGAGTTGGCAGCGACACAGGGATGGCTTCCCACTCGTGCACAGAGCTGGCTGCCCTTACTCCGGGCCTTCTGCATGTGCTCTCCAGTTCTTCACTTGGCACCCCCTCCCTTCCCAGAACCAGCTCATTCCAGTCTCAGTTAAGACCCCTATTCCTAGGGCGGTCCTGCTCCACGGATCTGTGTGTCCAGTGGATACGAAGAGATTCCAAACGCTAAGTAGAGGTGATTTATGTCAGAACACTAGATAAACAGACAGGGGTCGGGGTTCTGTTACCTTAACCCCCCAAGAGGTTAACTGTTGCTGGCTTTGAAAGGAAGGGAGATACTAGTCAGAATTCAGTGCGTGAGGTCACTTCCGCATCTGAGAGGCAGGCCCTGAAGAGGTGCTGAGTTCGGCAGGAGGGACAGCAGTCCACTTCCTCAGGGAGCTTGCTTCCGGTGAGAGCTAGAGGCAGACAGTAAAACTAGGAAAGCTAGTATGAGCCAAGTGTGTTCTGGGTATGAAGGGACATGACAGGTCAGACCGATGGACTTGGTTAGGAAGGTTTAGGGGAGAGGGCTGCAGCTGTCCCCACTACTCACAGACCCTCTTCTAGACGCCCTTCACTCTGCAGACTGCAGAGTACGGAGACAGGACAAGATCCAGCTGGCATGCTAACCCCTACACCCTCGCAGTCCTCACAGGGGACACTGACCTCTGCTCCCAAGGGCTCTGGGACTCTCGGCTGCCCACTCTGCCCTAAGGCCTTCCCGCTGCAACGCATGCTGACTCGGCACCTCAAATGCCACAGCCCAGCTAGGCGCCACGTGTGCCACTATTGTGGTAAAGGCTTTCACGATGCCTTCGACCTCAAGCGCCACATGAGGACTCACACTGGTGAGCGACAGTGGGAACAAAGACACCAGATAGCGATGGTGACAGAATGACAGGGGCAGACATGTGGGAGTGGGCTGTGGGGTTTCCAGGGACCGGGGATATACAGCAGGGACACAGGTAACAAGAGACACAATGTTCCTCAAAGGAGTGAGTATCAGGTGGCACCAAAGAAGAGGCCTGGCAAGGGTAGAGATGGGTGCTGGCTACAGAACTCAGGTTCAGGGCCAACCAGATTTCTCAGTGGGTAAGACAACTGCTGACGAGTGATAATTGAGTTAAATTCCCAGGATCCAGGGGGCTGGAGAGATGGCTCAGAAGTTAAGAGCACTGACTGCTCTTCCAGAGGTCCTGAGTTCAAATCCCAGCAACCACATGGTGGCTCACAACCATCTGTAATGGGACCTGATGTCCTCTTCTGGTGTGTCTGAAAACAGCTCATATACATACATAAATAAATCTTTAAGAAAAAATATCCCCAGGACCCTGGCGTAAGGAAAGGACTCCTACAGATTGTTTTCTGACCCCCACACTGGCACCATAGCATGTGTGCATACACGTGAGCTTAAGCAAACACACAGACACCCCAAAATTCGCTTAAAACATTAAAGACAGGCTTGGTGGTACTTGCCTTTAACCCCAGCACTTGGGAAGCAGAAGAAGGCAGCCCAGGCCAGCTTGGGCTAACACTATGAGACCTTGTCTCAAAATAAGTCATACGATAAATATTCAGGATTCAGAGCAGTCACGGGAACTCTCCCCCTCTCAGAAGACACTTCCTGTTGAGGGATGAAGGAGACACGCAGCCTGGCTCCTGGTGCCTTAAGGAGGGGGAGCAGACGGCTGGTTGGCCACAAACATAAGCCTAGCTTGGAACAAAGATAGGGAGTGCAATGCGGGAGCCCATACTCCGAGACCATTGCCTTTTCTGCTCATCTCAACAGGAATCCGGCCGTTCCGCTGTGGCGCTTGTGGGAAAGCTTTCACTCAGCGCTGCTCCCTTGAGGCTCATCTTGCCAAGGTGCACGGGCAGCCAGCCAGCTATGCTTACCGGGAGCGCAGGGAGAAGCTGCACGTATGTGAAGACTGTGGCTTCACCTGCTCACGGCCCGACGCTTATGCGCAGCACCGCACCCTACACCGCACAACCTGATATAACTCACTGCTTCCTACCCGCGAGACAAATAAACACCGGAAACACTGGCGTAGAGACTGGCGTTTATTACAGGTGGAGGAAGGAACGGTCACTCGGTCCAGCGGTGGCCGCAGTGTGGGGCAGTGCATACATAGTACAGGCGCATGGCGTCCTGGCAAGAAGAACGTTCAGTCAGGGTCTGGACCCGGGGGATAGTGTGAGGCCCAAAAGAACAATCAAAGGAACTTTTCCGATCTTGATTCAAGGAAACAGGATCAGCACAAAACTGGTGTCCCCACCCCCTAGGAAAGCACCCAGACACCAAGAAAGAGGTTAGCCACTCACCTCAGCTCGGGCACTGTGTGACTGGAAGAACACTGCCTCCTTGTGGCCACACCTGAGGGGATGGTTCAGTTACTGAAAAACGTGAAAGACCCCTCAGTGGACAGCCATTCCCTATGCCAGATGTGCACTCACTTCTGACACGGGTGGTCCTCGGTCCGGGGCAACGTAGGGTCCTGGGACACGTCTGCGATGATCTGGGTCAGCTCGCTGCAGGGATGGGGAAGTAATTACGGTCAGAGCGGGTGTCCTAACAAGTTATCGTACCCCAAGCCGGGGTCCCGCCACTCACTCCACTTCATGCGTGATTTTGTTGACGTAGATGCAGCTGTTGTCGGCTTCCTGCTGGTAATCGCAATTCCGGCACTGCAGACGGGAGAGCGTGGCGGGAGGAGTGTCACAAACAGATCAGATCCCCAACAAGACTAAACGGGAGGGCGGGCAGGGTGATCCAGGGAGGAGATGGACAAGATGGGGGTGAGGGTGCGTTGAGGGGTGGTCAAGAAGCGATTGTGCAGGGAGCCAGCAGGGAAGGCGCGAACTCTCTGGCTAAGAGGGCTGCCGGCACTCACCGCGTACAACAGAATGCGATTCTCCTTGTCCTCCTTGGGATACAGCATGTTGTTACTGTGGGGAGGGGAGGTCAGAGGTCAGCCCTGGAGCCATTCCTCACTGCCTTCCCACACCTGCTGCCCGGGCCTCACCATTCCTGGCAGAACCGAATACCCACGAAGCCAGGCTCGTACGTCCCGTCCGGTTCCATAGCGACTGGACTGCTGGGCCTTCTGCGCTTGCGCGGCCGCGCTACGGACCGCGGGAAGGGTCAGGTCGCGTGGCTGCACCAAAATAGGGCGGGGCTGCGCGCAATCTTATGGATGTCTGCTTGGCGGCTTGCGTCAATCCTTTGATACCCTCTGGTACCCTCGGAACGTTGCTTTCCAACTCCGAGTGGTATGGATCTAGGACAAGGGCTTGGACTATGATGCGCAACGTCATCCGCAAGGCGCTGAGTGTAAACGGGGGAAGCCTTTGCTCTCTTTTTGGCCCAAGACCAGTGCACATGCGCCGAGCTTACACTCGGCGGACCGGTATAACTCCAGCCATTCTTTCCGGCATCGGCCGCCACCCGCCCGCCTCGCCTGCTTCCCGGGCAGCTATTGGAAGAACCGAGAGCCACGGAAGGCCTCTCGGGATTGGTTGGACGTCCCCGAGAATCCGCCTGTCCGTGGAGAAAGGACGACAGCGATTGGTCGGCCATGTTAGATGGAGCGCCTACATTGGTCAACTCCGGGACAAGGGGCGGGACTTATATCCCAGAAGCAGCGGCGGCCACTGCGGAGCCGGTGTGAGACGGCTGAACCGGACCGCGGGCCACTACGGGGCGCGGCGAGATGGAGGTGACGGGGATCTCGGCGCCCACCGTGACGGTTTTCATCAGCAGCTCCCTCAACAGCTTCCGTTCGGAGAAGCGATACAGTCGTAGCCTCACCATCGCAGAGTTCAAGGTGTGGCCATGGGGGCGGGGTCCGCGGGGGCGGAGCAAAGAAGAGGGGCTGAAAACTAGTGGGCGGAGCTGGAGGTAAGGTTGCAGAGACTGGCAACCTGCCTCTGAGGCCTGGGAGCCCCAGAAAACCTGAGTCCCCAGAGTAGGGACGGGACCCGGGAAAATCAGACGCTCTTGGGAGCCGAGGGGGCGGGTCCAGGAGGAACTGGTTTAAGATGGATCTTTTGGAACATGGTGGTTGATACAAGTCTAAAGATGTGGCCTCTGACAGCCTTTCTCCTCATCCTGCCTCCCTGCCGCAGTGTAAACTGGAACTGGTGGTGGGCAGCCCTGCTTCCTGCATGGAACTGGAGCTGTATGGAGCTGACGACAAGTTCTACAGAAAGTTGGATCAGGAGGATGCGCTGCTGGGCTCCTATCCTGTGGATGATGGCTGCCGAATCCATGTGAGGACCCCGCACCACACTGATTCACTTACTTCTTTATTCAACAAGTACTGTGTGTTTTGCCTATTGTGATAACCAGTATAGGTCCTATCCTCATGGAACCCGCCAGTTCAGCCTGTTATGAAGCAGATGTTCAGTAGACAGTAACAGACCAGGGTTGTCTGGACGGGGTTGGGGGGAGCCCAGGGGAGTGGTGAAATTCAGAAGAGGTACCAGCCTTTACCTAGGGATATTTGAAGAGGCTTCCTGGAGGAATGGATGTTGGAGCAGATATCTAGACGGTATTACCTGGAGAGGAAGAAAGTATAGAGCTGTATGTGAAGAACTGAGGTGAACCACCATGTGCTGGCCTGATTGGGAGCAGCAAGAACACAGAAGACCTCTGTGTGTCTCAGCTCATATCATCTGCCCTCAGCCTCTGCCCACCTTCCCCACTCAGTCCCTGCCCTGCGGTTGCTTGACAGTCTGAGTGAGCTCTGTCTCCATGCCTTTTTCTTAATCTTTACTGAAGATGTCACCTTCCACCTGTAATCTCAGCATTCAGGGAGATTTAGGAGGCAAGCCCCAGAGAAGCCGTGGGGCTCTGTTAAAAAAGAAAAAGCTAGGAGCTGGTCATAGGAGCCTGTCAACCTGAGTTCAATTCCAGGACCTGAGTTTCAAATCCTGAAAGAGAGGATGTGGAAGTTTGATCGTCCGCACAGGAAAAAATTACCTTTACAAGAGTCAATAATTTCTTTTTTTTTTTTTTTTTTTTTTTTTGTTTCATTTATATTTATTGTATACCATGATGCAAACACATGATTATGGTACCACATGCTTAGAGGTGAACAATTGTTTTTTCCCTCCCACTGTGTGGGTCCTGTGAATTGAACTGGCCAGGTTTGGTCCAGGAGCCACCATCTCTGATTCCCTGAACCATCTGACTACATCTATCCTTCTGCCCTTCTGTGTTTTTGTTGTTTTGAGATTTATTTGTTTTCCTGTATATGTATGAGTTTTTTACCTGTGTGCGTGTATATGCATGGAAGTCTGGAGTGGACACTGGATCCCTGGAACTGGAATTATAAATGTTATGAGCTGCCCCGTGGGTACTAAGAACCAAACCTGGGTCCTCTGCAAGATAAATATTTATTTATTTATTTATTTATTTATTTATTTATTTATTTATTATATATAAGTACACTGTAGCTGTCAGACACACCAGAAGAGGACATCAGATCCCAGATGGTTGTGAGCCACCATGTGGTTGCCGGGATTTGAACTCAGAACCTCTGGAAGAGCAGTCACCACTCTTAACCCCTGAGCCATCGCTCTAGCCCTTCTTTTGTTTTTTTGAGATAATTTCATGTATCCCTGATTGGTCTCAAAACACTCTTTGTAGCCATGGCTGACTCTATTCCCAAGCTTGTCTCCATCTCCCAAGTGGGATTATGGCTCAGTATAAAATTTTAACCTGTTTCTCTTTTTTTTTTTTTTTTTTTTTTTCTTTTTTTCCTGGAGTCAGGTTTTCTTTGGCTATCCTGAAATTCTCTCTGTAGACCAGGCTGGCCTCACACCAAGAGATCCACCTGCCTCTGCCTCCTGAGTGCTGGGATTTAAAAAAAAAAAGTGTGCACCACCACTACCTGGCTTCTTTCTCTCTTTTTCTCCCCTTAAATATATTTTGGGTTTTTCTCTGCTTTCCAGCACTGTATGGGTTTTTCCCGTTGGTCTGGTTTTATTGTGTATGTCCCCGATTATTCCGAAAGGGCAGATGTCTCTCTCGTTTAGTTCGAGGCTCTGTCACCAGCTACTGGAGTGGGGCCCAGCACAGGCAGGGTCCTCCATGAATCACCGAATCACTGCTGAATCCTTGAACCCCCAGAATAACACGGGGGATGGTCCTATAACATAGGCCAAGGTTAGGTTATCTCCACTTGAGGAAGAAAAAAAACCTCATCCTCAGGGTGGAATTTGTTTTTGTTGTTGTTTTCTTCTGTTTTTTGTTCTTTTTGTATGCAATTTGATCTGGGTGTGTTGGTGTCCTTGAACTTGTTCTAGGGTGTTCTTGAACTCTTGATCATCTTGACTCCACCCCCAAAGTACTATGATTGTAGGCCTGGGCTACCCTCCCAACACTGGAATTTAATTTTTGTGGTTGTTATTGTTTTGGTTTTTGAGACAGGGTTACTCTGTGTAGCCCTGGGTGTTCTAGAAGTCACTCTGTAGACCAGGCTGGCCTTGAACTCAAGAGATCCATCTGCCTGTGCCTCCCAAGTGTTGGGATTAAAGTAAATTCTGGGCTGGAGAGATGGCATGGCTCAGTGGTTAAGAGCACTGGCTGCTCTTCCAGAGGTCCTGAGTTCAAATCCCAGCAACCACATGGTGGCTCACAACCATCTGTAATGGGATCTGATGCCCTCTTCTGGTGTGTCTGAAGACAGCTACAGTGTGCCTATAATTAATAAATAAATAAAGAGAGGCAAGGGAGGGTGTGGCCTGTGAAAATGTTCAGGTGGCGGAGGAACCACAGCACCTGCTGGGAGCTGTTGAGGTAGTACTCTGCAACCTGGGAGTTGGGGGGCTATAAGCCAGGAGGGATCTGCTGTTGTTCATGGAGGGACCTCAGGTGTTCATGGGCACCCTCTGGATGTAGGTGGGAAGTCAGACAGAGAACGGGCAGAACAGGGAGGCCAGAAAGGAAGCCATAACCCAGATGATCCTGGTCTGGAGGTCGGGGTCAACCCAGGAGCATCACAGGGTCCAGAGAGGAAGGATGTGAGTCAGACTTGAGCTCTGCATCTGGCTTGAGGGACACGGACGCATCAGCGGTGTTGATGCCAGTGTGTGACTTCATGCCAGCCTCCCATGTCTCCCTGGCCCTGGTCCCTACTGACCTCTCTCCTCTTACCACAGGTCATTGACCACAGTGGCGTCCGGCTCGGAGAATACGAGGACGTGTCCAAAGTGGAGAAATACGAGATCTCACCAGATGCTTACGAACGGAGGCAGAGTACAGAATTGCATGGGCGGGGCTGGGGGGGGGTTGTGGGTCCAGACAGTGGGGCCGACAGGGTGGGGCCATCACAGGCTGGGTCGTGGGGCCTGGGCTTGGAGAGCGGAAGAAGGTGGGATCGATGGCGGGCATAGATGCTGGGAGAGGAGGGGTGTGGGGGTCAGGCAGGCAGATAGGGGCTTTGAAGCAGTCCGAGGTTGCGTTGAGGAGTTGTCACGGTGAAAGGGGCACGTGATAGGGCAAGGAGGATGTGCCCAGAGCAGTGTGGCATTTGGAGCTGGCATCTGAGGACAGGTCAGAGCAGATAGTCCAGAGAGTGTGTGGAGAAGTGGGGCCAAGTGAGGGGCTGGTGCTGGGCCTCACCTTCTCTTCTGAGTTGCCAGGAGTTGCAAAGAGATGGGAAGAGGCCAAAGCTCTGGTGAGAGAGAGAGGCCTGAGGGTGTCTGGTGATAGCTCCTAAACACTCAGAATAGAATTTCTTCATGACCGTCAACCCCCTCCCTACCCTGCCCACAGACACAGTTCGATCCTTCATGAAGCGCAGCAAGTTAGGCCCGTACAACGAAGAACTCCGGGCCCAGCAAGAGGCAGAGGCTGCCCAGCGTCTCAGTGAGGAGAAGGCCCAAGCCAGTGCCATCTCTGTAGGGAGCCGTTGTGAGGTCCGGGCACCTGGCCAGTCCCTTCGCAGGGGCACTGTCATGTATGTAGGTATGTGTCATTTTGTCACTGTGACCGGAAACTTGATAGAACTTAGGGAAAGGTGTCTTTTGGCCCATGTTTCCAGAGTTCAGAGCATAGCCATTGGCCCCATGCGCTTGGGCAAGAGCATCATGGGGGAGGTGTTACTCGGTGGAGAAGGAGAGGGCCAGGGGCAAGATACTCACAGACCTACACCCATGGTTTAGCTCAGCCCCATTTCCTATCATTTCCAGACCTTATGCTTTTCAGACAGCCTGAAGCCATGGCCTGATGAACTTGCTGTGATCCACCTGGATCTGCCTCCTGATTGATTGCTAGGATCAAAGGCATGCCCCACCACAGCCAGCCCACCTCCTCCCAGCCTTGAATTTACCCTCAGCGGGGCTGTTTTCCTTTGTTCTTGGTTGTGAGCTTGTTTGCTAGGTTGCCTTGGAAACATCCCCTACTGGGAAGTTTAACATGGCTTCTGACCACTCCAGAGGCTAAACATCTCAGTGTCAGTTGTTGACAGATCTGGTTTATCTTTGGCCACATGGCCACATAAGCCTTTCTCTGGGACAATGGAGCAGTGCTTTCCCCTGCTCTGGGTGGGGTCCTGAATAAATGGGGCAGAAGCAGGAAAGACCAAAGAGGAGGCTGCCATCCAAACTCAACTCTAATCTCAGTCAGGTTGTTTATTGAATGCCACAACCCAAGGCAGATGATGAATCAGGGCCATGGGACAGACTCGGGATGGAGTTAAGACCATTCAGGGCCTTTAAGCCTAAAATCCACAAACATCTGTGCCAAGTTAATCAGGATTTAGGGATAGGAACGTGTCTTTGTTGTATACTTACCCTGTTCCCATTGGTTGGGGTATTCCAGCTGTGGTGACGACGTGCCCTGATGTGCCCTGCCTAACGTGTTAACTTGCCAGCCAGGATGTCCGCTACCCACATGCATGTCTCACCATGCCAAGATGTCAGTTCCCAGGGAGGTCTTCTGGTCTTAAATTTACCTTGACCCACAACTCAAAATGGAAGTCTTATTCCAAATAGCTTTTTATATTGATGCAGGTGTCTCTTATGTTGGGGTTCATCCCAGGAGTAACTTTTTAAAGATTTATTTATTTTATGTATATGAGTACACTGTAGCTGTCTTCAGACACCAGAAGAGGGCATCAGATCCCATTACAGATGGTTGTGAGCCACCATGTGGTTGCTGGGAATTGGACTCAGGACCTTTGGAAGAGCGGTCAGTGCTCTTAAACAGCTGAGCCATCTCTCCAGCCGGCCAGGAGTAACTTATGAAAGCAAAGACCATAAAAGCTCATACACAGGCACAGGAAGTGCTGCTGATTGGTTCAGGTCCAAGCTTCCTGTGGCTAACTATACAATGCAGTTCTAACTGACTTCTACTGTGATGGGTCTCACAGAACGCCAAAGCACAGGACATCGAAGTGACCGCAGTCACCACACATGAGAAAGTTTCCTTATAATAACAGCACAAAGCAGCATGCTAGACAAACAAGTTACCTAGGCCTTAACACTGCCTGGAAAGAGGAATAGAAACAATGGAGGTAGAGGGGTTGGTTTGTCTCCATGACAGCTTTCCCGCTCCCCCAGAGATGGCGGACAAGGAGTGAGCTCACTGGAGATTTCTCTCCCGGGCAGGACTCACAGACTTCAAGCCAGGCTACTGGGTTGGTGTCCGATACGATGAGCCATTAGGAAAAAACGATGGCAGGTAACGTATTGCCGCAGAGTCGTGTGCTCGCGCGTGGACGCGGGGGGTCCCCTTGCGCGGCTGGCTGAGCCTGCGCACCCTGGCTCGTGGACTGGAAGCCTCCCCTCACCACTGCCTCCCCGTCTTGCCCACAGTGTGAACGGAAAACGATACTTTGAATGTCAGGCCAAGTATGGTGCCTTTGTGAAGCCATCGACCGTCACCGTGGGAGATTTCCCAGAGGAAGACTACGGGTTGGACGAGATGTGACACTGATTGGCCCGAGACCCCGCCCCTTCCGGCCCCGCCTCTGACACAGCCTCTCTGAATACCTAATCCTCTGAGATTTGTGCATTAAATTAAGCAGAGTGTCAAGGCTGTGGACGTCTCTTGATTCCAGGACGAGAAAGCACTCCTGGTGGGGTGTGGCGGCATCCCTCCCAGCCTTCATCCACCACTGGGAGGCAGAGGCAGGCGGGTCTCTGTGAGTTCAAGGCCAGCCTGGTCTACACAGTGAGTTCCAAGATAGCAAGATGTACATAAAATGACCCTGTCTCCAGGAGAGGGAGGGAAAGCAAGAGGCAAAGGCAGGACCAGTTGGACAAAATGGTGGCATCTGGAAGCCTCCCAGAGGTGGCTTTGTCCCTTAAGATAATACCCTGAGTACTGGACATGACCCTGTGGTTACGAGTGCTTGCTGCTCCAGCAGAGGACCAGCGTCCATCCGAACACTCACCTCCAGCACCTCACAAAGCTGCCACTTCAGCTTCCTGCACACACAGCGTGCACACCCATAGACATTTATTTCTCCTAGAATTAAACACTCTGAAGACAGTGGTGCCGAACTCCCCTGATCCCAGAACTCCGGATGAGGCAGGCAGATCTCTAGCCTGGTCTCCGGAGTGAGTTCTAGGACAGCCAAGAATACACAGAAAAACCCTGTCTCAAAAAAGCAAAAAAAAAATTAAATAAATACAAAGTAATCATAAATTAATAATTAAGCATTCTGCTGCTCTAAGGGCCCCAAATAATAGGAGCTTCCGTAAGATAGACACTCAATGTCTTCTGGTTTTCTGTTTGTTTTTTTAAGATTTATTTGTTTAATGCCTATGAGTACACTGTAGCTGTCTTCAGACACACCAAAAGAGGGCATAGATACCTTTACAGATGGTTGTGCTGGGAATTGAACTCAGGACCTCTGGAAGAGCAGTCATTGTTTTTAATCACCTAATCATCTCTTAAGCCATCTCTCTAGCCCTCTCCTGTTTTTGTTTCTGTGAACCAACACACACCCTGACACCAACCCTGAACCCCCTCCCGACTCCCTACCCCTGTCCCAGAATTTGCTCACCAGTGTGGTTTGTATATGCTTGGCCCAAGGAGTGGCACTGTTGGAGGTGTGGCCTTGTTGGAGGAAGTGTGTCACTGTGGGGGTGGGCTTTGAGACCCTTGTCCTGACTGCCTAGAAGCCAGTCTTTTCCTGCTTCCTTCAGATGAAGATGTAGAACTCTCAGCTCCTGCACCATGACTGCCTTTATGATAATGGGCTGCACCTCTGCACCTATAAGCCAGGCCCAATTAGATGTTGTCCCTTTAAGAGTTGTGCCTTGGTCATGGTGTCTGCTCACAGCAGTAAAACCCTAAGACAACCAGGCTGGTGTCAGTCACTGATCCTCCATTGCCTGTTTCCCAAGCGCTGGGACTAACAACATGGTACAAACACACCCTGAAATTTCTTCTCCTTTTAAAGGCTCACGTACTCCCCAGAGCTGGAATAGTGAGCTCTGCTTGTCAGCAGCCAGTCTCCATATCTGCAAATCTTGGGGCACTCCCATCTCCTGACCCCATATACTCCAGCTTCTAGGAAGGCCAAAAGGGGATAGCCTTTGCCTTTAAGGAAGAGCCACAGAGCCAGACATGGCGGTTCAGTGCTGTCCTAGCATTCAGGAGGTGGAGGCAGGAGGTTAGCCCTGGTGATAACAACCTGGGTTTTGAATTCCAAACCATCCTGTGCTATATTTAGTTTAAAAACCTCGAGAGAGCTGGAGAGATGGCCCAGTGGTTAGAGCACTAACTGCTCTTCCAGAGGTCCTGAGTTCAAATCCCAGAAACCACACGGTGGCTCACAACCATCTGTAATGGGATCTGGTGCCCTCTTCTGGTGTGTCTGAAGACAGCTACAGTGTACTCACATAAAATAAATTAAAAAAAAAAAAAAAAAAAAACAGAAACCTGGGGAGAGGGGATGAAAAAGAGGCACAACTACCTTGTTCCTAACTCATTAGCCAAAATGTTATCGCATGGCCACACGATGAAGCTTAAGGAAGAACAGCCCTTAGCTCCAGGCAGCTGTCTACTTAGCTGTCAACGGAGCTGCACTAGAGAAGGACGAAAGGGAGGGACCTGAGGGACCACTGGTATTTTAAGACATTGCGTGTAAAATGAATTACACGTTGTAGTTATCCCGTCCAAAGTCCACACAATCTAAGCCTAGATTGGGCAGGTCTGAGGCTATTCTAACTTCTGTCCTAGACATATGTCCCCTGATACTTGCTGTTCCTCCTGGCCACATGCTCATGGCCCCTCACTCTATCCTCAAATCCCGCCTTTCACTCCCCATCGCCCAATCAAAGCCTTTTATTAACCAGTTAACTTTAAATTGGGGAGTAGGGTTTACATAGCATCACTTGGTATATGTGAGGATTCTCGAATCTGGGGCAGCCAGATCTCGGGGTACAGAATCTAGCATTTGAATATCCAACAGAACCAGACCAACCCCCAACACTTGTTTTTTGTTTTGCCTGCCTGCAGTACCCACAGAGGGCAGAAGAGGGCATTAGAATGGTAGTTAGTAATGTGAGCCGCCATGTGGGTGCTAGGATTTAACCCAGGGCCTCTGGAATAGCAGCCATCCTTCCAGACCCCGTTTAGTATTTTTTAAAAAAAAGTAAACCAAGCCAGGTCTTATAAGGTGTATTTCATAAAATCTATTAGTTCATAATATGACCTGGCCAGCTCCTTAATAATCAAGGCAGAGTCCTGTGGATTTTAAAAATGAGCTTAGCACAATTCAATTGCTGGGCAAGTCACCACCAAGGTATTTTTCTATACACTAGACTGCTAACTCCACAGCTCTACTCACCAGGACATGCTGTTTGAGACTCACACAGGTCATTTCTGCTTCATCAGCCTGTCCCCAGGGGCATTTCCCTCAACCATGTGTTCCTGGTCCATCACATCTAACCTCCTGTTCTCTCCAGCTTCTTTCTCTTTTTCCTCTTCTCCTCCTGGTCTCTACCCTGACCCCCAGCCAGGAAACCTAAATTCTGACTACCTCTATTCTCCTCAGTCATCAGCTGTGAGGTGCTTTTATCTAACCAGCCAGAGAAGATAGACAAACAGTTTCTTAGACCTAAAGACATCTTAAATTCTAAATGATTTAGGCTTAATTGTAAGACTATAACTCTCTAGTCTTCAACCCCATCAGAGGCCCGAGAAGGAATAAATATTACCAGTGTTTGCCGGAAGTACAGGGATGCAGCTTCCAGAAATCACAGAATCTAGAAATCACACCCAAAATGGTCTCTAAATTTTTGGAGCAATCATCTTCTGCCTTCTGGCCCAGAGTCTGAGGGACATTTTTGTGGAGCAGGAATTATGAAGGACTAGCCTACATTGTTTTTCCAAAGCAGCCTCCTTCCCTATGTCCCTGTCTGTCCATTTTGGACATTCTGTCTGCAGTTAGAGCAGGGCAGATGTTGCCCAGTGGTAGCTTACCCCTTGGGAGCAGACTCCATGAGGAGCTTCTTTAATGCTCATCGTAAGACCCAAATGAGGCTCCCATGAATGAGACGAGAGATTCGGGATCGATGCAAAAGCAAAAGGTTTATTAGTCCAGTGCACTGGGGTGGCCTACATCCAGAGGAGAGGCTGTTATAAGCAGTTTTTATACTTTTTAAGGGTGTAGGTTACATCAGCAAGGTTATAAGGTTTGGGACCAGAGGGTCAGAGCAGTCAGTAAATTCTCCAGAGAATTATTTACTCAAGGAAGTCCCTTAGGCCAAGGTGAGGCAGCTTGAACTGCTGGGCCACTGTTTTTGCAGAGGTGGGGAGAAGAATTTAAGGAATGTGTAGGACAGGGAAGCCAAGGGTAATTCCAAGGGGAAGCCAATTTCCTACTGTGACTCCCCCCCCCATCATATTTCTTCAAAGTAAAAATGGGGGTGCTTTGAGTAGCAGACCTGTCTCACTGTCTAAAAGAGGCTTAAATTGATTAAAAAACAAAAACTTTAAATGTTATATTCTGTCTCTGAGGTTTTTGGAGACCATCTATTTATCTATAGCACATCTGAATTGGCAAACTTGATTTGTTTGTCAATATTTACTATCTGTTCAACCTAGAAAGTTTATTTTGTGATAAACTAGACTAGTGTCTAACATGACCATGAGTTTGACTATTAATTTGTATTTCTTAATTACCCTAAACAGTCTGCAATAGCAACTTTAGAAAAGGGACTTTATATTACATTATTAAGAATCATCTAGGTACAGAACCTCAAATAAGAGTTTAAAGCATGTACACATAATTATGTCCTAACAAAAATAACCTTCATATGTATCAATATACAAAGATCTATACCAATGTAAGATTATTGGCTATAAAATTTTGGCTTAAGAATAGATTCAATACTCTACCTCTTTTTTCTGTTATTCCTATAATCTCCCTATAGCTTCTTTTTTTCTTCTCAACCCCTCTCTGCTACACAAGAAAGAAAAGAGGACAGAGAAAAGGATAGAGAAAAACCCCTGAGTATAAATGTCCGTGTCTTGTTTTCTCCTTGATCAAGACCACGTAATAACTTGTAACCAACTCCTTTCTAATGACAAACACCCCACACCCAATCCAACAACCAAAACCTCCTCCTTTCTCTTACTAAAGTGAAAGGAACGCTTGGAATATTGCTCAGTGCTGGAGTATTTGCCTAACATATGGTTCCATCCCAAGTAGAAAAAATAATAAGTAAATGGAGTGTGTACTGGCAGCAGATAAATGCCACTGTAGAGCCTAGCAGAGAACATTGTGCCCTCAGGTGTGTGACGTCTGTGTGCCCTTGTGTTCTGGAGAGTGTGAGTCACCAGGCATGAACCTGCCTGTAAAATAATAACCCTCATTAGCTCTGTGAAGGGATTCTTGGTCGAATGACTTTTTGGAAAGGGGTGTAATTGTTGTAATTGCTTAATTGTAACATGGAGAAAAGCTACCATAAGCAGGAAAGGAAAGTCCCAAAGAGCTGTGAGATCCTTTGGGCACACAGCTGGTGTTACCTGTCCCATCACAAAGCACACAGGCTCACTTTGATAGGAGACTCAACCCCTGAAAACCCAGAGCCAACCCCAAATGCAGACAGGAGACAGTGCATGCAGAAACTGCCCGCAGACTTACAGATACTGAGTACCATCAAACATCACAAGAAACACATCCATAGAAAATGCTGCCGCCCCCACCCCGCTGCCCTCAACTCAGCAAACAAGAAGATTACCCCAACTTTCCCACCAGCTTATTTGCCAGCTTTCTGTTGTGACAAATACCTGAGTTTGTCTTTTTTTTTTTTTCCCATTTGTGTATGTATTGTTCATGTATGTAGGTAGACTTGCATGCGTGGACACGCATGGGTATGTGTGTCTCTGTGTATATGGGAGATCTGAGGTTAATGTTGGGAATTTCTCTGTTACTCCCTCCCCCACCTCATCCAGGCAGGCCTCTCAATCAAAGCCAGAGCTCACTGATCTGCCTAGTGTTGCTAGCCAGATTACCTGGATATACCCCTCCCCCCTCAGGACCTTGAGTGAGCATGCAAATTCCAGTCCTCAGTTTGGCAAGCACTTTGACCCTCAGCCCTACCTGAGACCAGGCACAGAGGAAAGGAGGCTGGGCGTGGCTCAGTAACAGATTGTTGCTGAGCATTTACGGGGGTCCTAGACCTGACCCATCAGAAGTAGAGCAAATGGGGAAAGACTCGTGGCAGGGATTTCCACTCGTGATTATGTGACCTTCATTTTTCTTATGATCTCAGCCCGTGAAGATACAAAAGCACACCAAAAGGAGCCTGCGGCAACGCCGGACCTCTCACAGTACCCCCGGGAAGCAGCCGGAGAAAGGGGCCAGGCTCCCATCATCCCCTGCACCACCATGCCCATTGTCCTTCACCTAATTTCCACTTAGAGATTCAACTGTCTGTCATAACAGCACAGACTGTGAGACTTTGGGGAACACGTAGGATCCGGACTGAAACACACACCAACCTCAGTTCAGCAAGAGAGCTCCTCTGGGAGCACAAGGACCCGACCTCCGACCTCCGAATGCACATGCGTGCGATGACTTAGAGGACCTTGTTTCGCCCATTGGTGCGTTGACCACTCAAAAAGCACACTAGAAGCTCCAGGAAGAGCCACAGTTACTGCTCACCAAGATCCACCAAACGTCAGCACAAACTTTCCAGGAGTTCAAAAGCCTCCCTTTAGATCAGGGGAGAAGGTTCGGTGGTTAAGAGGTTAAGAGCACTGACTACTCTTCTAAAGGTTCGATTCCCAGCACCCGCACAAACATTTGTTAACTCCAGTTTCTAGGACTCTAGCGCCCTCTTCTGGTCTCCGTGGGTATTACATGCACGTACTTTGCAAATCCAGCGGAAACGCATAAACATTTTTTAATCTCAAAAGGTGAAAAATTGAAAAGGTGAATGAAAACAAAGACTCCCAGTTGTCAAGTGGTAAACTGACAATGGAAAACATACTTCTTGTGTGCAAATGCCACTGCTGGGGGTGCAACGCAGGGCCTGGTGTACCCACTGAGCCAGGGCCCTATTCTCTCTGATAGATTCTGGCCACTCACTCTACCACGGAGCCACACTCCCAGAATCAGACTGATGATTTTCTTATTTATATGTCTACTTAGTTTTATTTGAGGGGGTTGTCTTGTTTTTTTTGGCAATGCTGAGTATCGAACCCGGGGCCTTGAGCATTCAAGGCAAACCTACCACTGAAACAAATTTTTAGACCTTCTTGATTTTTTTAAAGTTTATTACATATAAGTACACTGTAGCTGTCTTTAGACACACCAGAAGAGGGCATGAGATCCCATTACAGATGGTTGTGAGCCACCATGTGGTTGCTGGGAATTGAACTCAGGACCTTTGGAAGAGCGGTCAGTGCTCTAACCACTGAGCCATCTCTCCATCTCAACCTTTTTGGGGTTTTTTTGTTTTTTTTGTTGTTGTTGTTTTTGTTTGTTTCATTACAGTTATTGATGTGTTTGTGTGTTTCTGTCTGTAAGTATATGCACATGAGTGCAGACCTTCATTGAGGCTACAAAAATTATCCAACCCCCTGGCATAGACTATAGGCAGAGGTTGGCTGCCCAGTGTGCACACTGGCAGCCAAACCCAGATCCTCTGCAAGAGTCATACACGCTCTTGGCTGCTGAAATATCTCTCCAGCCCCTACTTTTGATTGTTGTTTTGTTTTTCAAGACAGGGTTTCTCCATGTAGCCCTGGCTGTCCTGGAACTCATTCTGTAGGCCAGGCTGGCCTCAACCTCAGAGATCCACCTGCCTCTGCCTCCCAAGTGCTAAGATAAAAGGTGTGCACCACCACTCCCTGCTGAGCCTGATTCTTTAACGTTTTATTTTAAAAATATTTTATGTGTATGGATGTTTTGCCTGTATGTATGCACGAGCACCATGTGTGTGCCCGGTACCCACAAAGACTGGAAGAGGACACTGGATCCCCTGGTACTGAGTTACAGATGGTTGTGAGCCTTCATGTTGGTGCTGGGAACATGACCTGGTCCTTTTGCAAGAACAGCAAGTGTTCTTAAGTAGCAGCTTCCAGGGAGATTGAAACAGTCCAACCCTCCAGGGGAGCTCATTGAGACAAAAAGTAAACAACTCAAATCCCTTCCGGAAGTCCCTGAAACTGACTTGATTCACCAGGCTCCTCCCACGAGTACACAAGGTGTAAAGCCTGCTGCTTGTCACTCAGCTGCCCAACTGAGCCACCTGGAAAGAAATTTCTCCAACCTGTTGAACTCCTACGGGCTGTGCCTTGTGCCGTAGACTCCCAGCTTTTGTGAGGTGTCCCACATGCTAAAGTGGGCTCTGGTGCTGCGGCGGTCCTTGAGTCATCTCTGCTCCTGTAAGTGACCCCTCACCCATATTTCTTAAGTCACCCCCAATAAAACTCATTGCTTCACCAAGTTGGACGTTGGTGGTGTTGTCCTTTGGTCTGTCATGGGCTTTCCATCTGGGAAGTTTGTTCGCATCCTCCCAGAACGGTCAGTCAAAGAACAGCTCTTGACCCCTGCGTCATCTCTCCCGGAATATTCCATTGCTCATAACACAGGCGGACTTGAAGTTCTCTGGGTAAGTGGAGCTGACAGTGGGTGAAGATGAAGCTAAATAGGCAAATGTGTCAGGGGGGTGTCCCCGGCAAAGGAACGGGGGTCACACTTAAACAGAAGAGGCCTTTAATAAAGGCGGGACTCTTTCTGAGCCTCAAGGCCCCGCTGATGATTCTGCTGCCCAGAAACCTGACTGGTACCAGCAAAACACACGGAACGCTGCCTTCCGTTCCGAGCGGAGCTAAATTTCTAGCTTCAGGACTCACATGCTTATAACGAGTTTTTGTGGCTGTTGTGTGTGTGTATGTGTGTGTGTTGCAATATCCTTTTCAACCCGATCGCCAGTTTGTTGCATTTTCCTCTTCAACCCAAATAAACCCATTCAATGAAAACACGACTCAGTGATTAGGAAAACAAACTGAGTTCTATTTTGGGGCAGATTTACCACTACACTCTATTCCCCTCCTAAGGAATTCCTCTCACGTGCCATGAACAGTCCTCCGGTTCCCGATCCGTCCTCCCCTCCTTCCCTTGACTCCTCCCCTTCCCATCTCTCCCCGACTCCTCCTTTTCCGGTTCCTTTTTCCCACCTCCTCTCCCTGTCTATCATGTATTGCCTTACCATAAATTTACATGTGTGTATATGTATGTGTGTGTGTGTGTGTGTGTGTGTTTTGTTTTGTGTTGCAGTACGTATTAATAAAAGTAGGTTTATCTCTTTACCGGCCCTGTGATCTCACTCCTCAAGCCCGGTTTTAGTTCCGAGCAGCACCACGGCCCAACTTGTCCGCGTGACTCCCTTTCTTTGGCGGTTTACTACCGCCTGTTCTCCGCCTCTGTCCCCAAAATCCCACACAAACACAACTCTACAGCCCGATAGCTTTTCATACAGGTTTATATATTCAACTCTCAATCCACAAATCTTCTACACAACAAGATTGCATCAAATAGACAAAGATACAAACTGCCCTTCTATATGAGATACTAGACCTATAAAATCCTTAATGTTCATAGGTATTTAACGCCAATAAATCCCACCTGGGTCCAGCTGGTCCTTGGGAAGCTCCATGTTGCCAGGACCTCTAACCTCCGTCCTCTGACCTTCTGACCTCTCAGCCCTCTCTAATTCCCTCGCCCTGCCCAGTCACCGGCTTTCCTTTATTTTACTAATTAAAATGTGCAGGTTCAGTTGGAGTCAAGAGACTAGCCAGCCCTTCTCGGGGAAGTGAAATTAACATTAAGATACAAACAGCTTCAGGACTACAGTTTTGTACCCATCACAAGCTTGGGATAAGTAACTAGTTAAGAGACGTATATTCAATAAGCGTTAATGAGGGAAAGTGCAGACCCCTGGCAGCCCAGTTTCAAATCCAGCACTGGCTGTTCTGATGAGCGAGCCACAGGAAGTAAGGCTTATAATACACACACACACACACACACACACACACACACACACACACACACACACACACGTTAGTGAGGCAACTGACCCATAGACATGCCTGCTCATTACTAGCTAGAAGTCCTATGAAGGATTACGTTCGGCCTGAATAGACCGCTGTAGTTCATGCAACCTTCAGAGCGGCCTTGCGCTTTTCTCCCATCACCCTTTTATCCCCTAACACTCTTGTCGGGTTTGTCTACTCTTTTCAGAAAAGATTCCCACAGCTCCCCCACGTCTACACTTGACTGGCCTCCTCCCTCTTCCCGCATCTCAATGACCCAAGCCTGGACCGTACCGCACAGCGTCCACCAGAGGGCAGCAGTTTGTCGCTCAGCCGCTGAGCCCGCGGTCCCCCTGCAAGACAACACCGCCCAAAAATGAAAAGGACTTCATTTCCCACAAAGCACCGCGACATCTAAGCATCTTTCTTCTTGTCCCCAAGTGGAGGGACCAACCCCCTACTCCCACTCAGTCTCTTCCGTTCCGAGAATTGTGCAGTGGGATATTTTGGCCGGCCACTGTGAGGATGGAGGTGCTGGGCAGGCGCTGGTATTGAAAATCCTGTTACTACGTATCCCAGGCTAGCCTGAACCCCAGAAAATTGTGACTACAGGCCTGCACCATCAATTGTCATCATATGGACATCTTGCTTGGTTTATTACACATCTCCTGTTGTCTTGGTTAATGAAGTTGTTTACACCTACAGCTTCCCAAATGCTGGGATTACAGGCATGCGTGACCACACCTGCCCCTCGGTGTAGCTTCTCATCCAGAGATGTTTTTGTGTGGTTCTGTAAAAGATAGGGGTGAACAGTCATTTGTTTCCCCAGGGTAAAAATGCCCATGGCTCCGGTTTGTACCACCACTCCCATCTGCTTGTTTGGTTTTTGCCCTTCTTTTTGAGATAGGGTCTCACTATATAACTTTGCCCGACCTCAAACCCGCAGCGATCCACTTGTCTCTGTCTGTCTGGTGCTTTGTTTTGTTTGAGGCAGGATCTAGGCATGCCCCGTAGGCTGGACTTGAATTAATGGCAACTCTTCTGCCTCAGTTTCCTTGAGTGCCACACGAAGCCCTAGCCCTGATACATATTTCATATCTGACTATTTTGGAGATAGAATTAGGACCTGTTTGTAAGGCTGTGTGTGTGTGTGTGTGTGTATGTGTGTGTGTGTGTGTTTAAATTTCATTCAAAGAAGGCTGGCCTGTAGCCCAGTTGGTGGAACGCTTGACTAGCATGAACAAGCCCTGCATTTCATTCCTAGCACCCAGGGGACAGCATTTGGAAGTAGACCCAGGAGAATCTGGAAGTCATGATCACCCTCAGCCGCAGAGAGAGTTCAGGGCCAGTTTGGGAAGCAGGAGACCCTGTATCAAAATAAACAAAAGGCAAGTAAGTCATTGAGCAAAGCTGCTTGTTCTAAGTACCCACGTCTCAGAGAGCAAGAACTCTTGCAAGCTGTTCTATGACCTCCAACTTCCACACATGCATAGTGACATTCTAGCCCAAAACACACACGTGTAAAATACATATAATTAAAGATGAAATGTCCAAGGGCGGGGGCAGTAGAAAACATTCATTTAGCATGGTCAAGGCCCTGGGTCCCACTCCGTCATAGCAAAAATGGAAATATCTAACTGTCCCACCAAGCCTTCTCTCTGACTGTCAGCGTGACAAGGTTGGGTGTCCAAGTGACTCACCAACTTGGCTGAGGCTGTGCTGACTCTTGGCTTGGCCCTGGAGACTGTGACTAGGAGACCTCACTTGGCCTTTTCAGAGAGGCAGCCTCTGTGCAGATGGCCTTTTGATTTGAAATACTCCTTTCTCTGCAGCTGTGCTCTAAGCCAAAAGCCACATACTGTCACCTATACACAGTTACCCACACATACTGTCACTTCTACACACCATCACGTATGTGCCGTTGATTGAAGACCCCCAACTTTTTTCTTTCTCATTTCTTTTTTTTTTTTTTTTTTTTTTTTTTGTTTACTTTTGAGACAGGGTCTTGCTATGTAGCTCTGGCTGGCCTTGAACTCACAAAGATCCACCCCTCTGCCTCTAGGGTGCTGGGACTAAAAGCATATACCACTAAATCTGGCTCTTTTTTATTTCTTACTGCAACTTGTGATCTTCCTGCTTCTGTCTCCCAACCATACCAGCTACGGTCAAGTTATTAAAACAGCCCCACTTCAACACAAAGAACATTCGTCCTGTGACCCGGCACAGCTCCTGGCACTCAGGAGACAGAGGCAATGGGGTCTTGGGGGTTGGCCTGGTACTGCTATGCATTCAAATGCTGAACACTGGCCCCCAAGATCTGGTTGCCCACAATGAGCACATTTTCATATACAGCAAATGTTGCTGTATAAATTCGCTTGTTAATCTTCTTTGACTGGTTAAATAAAAATGTCTACAGCCAATTACTGGGGCGGATAGAGGTTAGACGGGGTTTCAATTACTGAGCTTGTGGTCACAAGTAGGGATTACAAGGAGAAAGGAGACAGAGGGGAGGAGGCTGCCATGAGCCCAGATGGATCCTGAGCACACCGCCGGAAGTGGACCCTAGGGACAGGCTAATGGAAGGAAAGCAGCCCAGGTGAGACTCAAGCAGTAAGAAAACTAGTCTAGGGGTGACCACCCAGTAATGTTGCTAAAGCTGTTTAAATAAATTAATAAAACTCTGACTCAATTATTAGAGGACTGGCTGGGTCATATTAAGAATTAATAGAGTTAATAAATATTATTTACAACAGTAATGTGGTCCATGTTCCTAGCTACCCTGGGCTACAGAGAACGGTTTAGATGAGCCACGTCTAAAGTGAAACCCTGTCTCAAACCACCAATACACACACACACACACACACACACACACACACACACAGACACCCCAAACCAACCACCCACACACACACACACACACAGAGAGAGAGAGAGAGAGAGAGAGAGACGGAGAAACAGAGAGACAGAGAGACAGAGAGACAGAGACAGAAAGAAGAAACAAAACCACAGCACAACCCAACATAAAACAACAAAAAGACACCACTTTTTTCTCTTATTTTGCTTTATTTTCCTTTTTTAAAAAAATTTTGATTTTTTAAAAATAGTGCTTGTCTCTAACCCAGAACCTTGTATATGCAAAAGAAGCATTCTATCCTTGAACTATCTCCTCAGGCCCGAGAATTATCTCTCTCTCTCTCTCTCTCTCTCTCTCTCTCTTTCTAAATTTTAAGAAAAGTACCCCTCCCCGCCCCCTTTCAAATTAGTCTGGCTGAGATGGTTGTTTCAACAATTATTCTTCAAAGAAGTCCTCAGCTGAGAAAACCACAAAAATTTAAATCATCGTTTTCTGTTATTGTTGTTTGTTTTGGGGACAGGGTCTCACTGCATAGCTCCTGCTGTCACAAAACATTCTATGTAGACCAGGCTGGCCTCGAACTCACAGAGATCTACTGGTCTTTGTCTCCCGAGTGCTGAAATTAAAGGTGTATACTCGGCATTTTTAAAAGACTTGAAATATTTTCATTTGCATGCGGAAGCCCATGGAGGCCAGAAGAGAGGGTCAGACGCAGAGGAGGTACAACCATATGATGCGCTCGCTGTGAACGAACTCAGAAGCACTATAAACGCTCTTAACAGCTGAGCCACCTCTCTAGACCTCAAGCGTTTTTAAGGCACAAATATGTCTTTTCTATGCTTCCTTTGTGTTCGTCCTCCTCTTATGTATCCCAGAAACCTCATTTATACCGCTTCTTGATCTTAGTATCAGTCAATCAATGGCAGTAGATCAGAGTCTGGAGATTGGACACAAAGCATCTGCTCCAATGACACTGGCCCTGGTTTCCGGGCTATATGCAGCTGCAAAGGAGGATGGGAAATGTAGTCTAACTCTGGAAGCCCAAAGAGAATCAGTTTTACTGAATCATTAGTGTGGGGAGCCAGGAACCCAAGACTTTCTGAGAGGCCCTGATGGAAAGAAAAAACCAGCTTTAGTTGTGTGTCCTTGTCCAGGAGGGGACTTGGCAAGGCTGATCTAGGGCTGGAGAACCGGACATATTCTCCTGGGCTGCGGTTATCCACTTAGGCTGCCGTATCTGAGGTTCCCTGTGTTCTCTTTGCCAACACCATCTGACTTGGCCTCTGTTGCCCTTGGCTGTTTTCTCCCTGCAAATAGTATATGTGATGCTGTACTTCTTAATAAACTTGCTTAATAAACATCAGCTCAGGGGCTGGAGAGACGGCTCAGCGGTTAAGAGCACAGACTTCCAGAGGTCCTGAGTTCAATTCCCAGCAACCACATGGTGGCTCACAACTATCTGTAATGGAATCTGACGCCCTCTACTGGTGTGTCTGAAGACAGCTACACTGTACTCATATACATAAAATAAATAAATCTTTAAAAAAATAAATAAACATCAGCTCATACAAGGCCTCCTGGCCCCAGCTACTATATTTCTCATTCCCTGTCCTCCCATACGACGACACCTCGCTGTTTGGAAACCCTGTTCCTACTGTTTCAGTTCACATTTGGAACATGCTTGCTCTGAAGATAGGGAGGGGCTGCAACGCTATTGTCTCTGTCTGTTACATGTCTCCCTCTTCTCCAAGAGTGTGCTGCCTAGGTTTTCTTGTCACCTTGACACAAGCTAGGGACATCTGGGAAGTGGGACCTGCCTCAGTTGAGAATGACGGACACAGGAGGGTCCAGTGCACTGTGATTGGTGCTCCCGGCCTTGGTAGTTCTGAGTTGTATAGAAAAGCAGGTTGAGTGAGCCATGGAGAGCATGCTGGTAAGTACTGTTCCTCCAGGGCTCTGCCTCAATTCCTGCCTCCAGGTTCCTGCCTGGATTCCCAAGATGAACTTGTAAGACCCAAATTGAGTCTTATCTATTTGAGGCTCCCATGAATGTGACAAGAGATCAGAGATTGATGCAAAAGCAAGAGCTTTATTAGTCCAGTGCACTGGGGTGGCCTACATCCAGAGGAGAGGCAACCCTGAGCCCTCTGTCAGTATAGTTTTTATACACTTAGTAATGGGTGGGCTACAGCAATGGTGACTAGGCATACAAGCATTGGTGGGCTTAGTTGACTTTTAAGTCAATTGGTTGCTGCCGATGTGGGTTGTATCTCAAGACCTATATCCTACATTCCAGGGGCTGCCCAGATAAGACACTCCTCCCTGGGAACCACAGCAACAGAAAGCAAGCTTTGCTCATACCTGCATCTCCATTATCTATCCCTGTGTTTACTCGGGACTCAATAGATGCAGGTTCAAGGCTTGAAGGAAGAAAAAAAAAAAAAAAAAACTTCTGCTAGCTTTTAGAGGATGGAATATTATACACATGGTGAAATTTACGATTTTAGTACAATTTTAGGAAAATCGTTCACGGTGTATACAATGAGCATTATAGGGTAGATAAGATTTAAAAATAAACCCTAGGTGTAGATTTATGTTAAGGCAATACATGATTAGACAGGGAGAGGAGGTGGGAAAAAAGGAGAGGAAACGAAAGAGGAGGAGTCAGAGGAGAAGGAGGAGAGGACTGTACCGGAATAAGAGGACTGTTCATGGCAAGTGAGAGGGATTTCTTAGGAGGGGAATAGAGAGTGTAATGGTAAATCTGCCCGAAATAGACCCCAGTTTGTTTTCCTACTGAGTCGTGTTTTCACTGAATGGGTTTATTTTGGTTGAAGAGGAAAATGTAACAAATTGGCCATCTTGAAAAGGATATTGCAACACCTGAGGGCTGGAGAAATGGCTCAGCAGTTAAGAGCCCCGGCTGCTCTTCCAAAGGACCCAGGTTCAATTCCCAGCATCCACGTGAAACTCCAGTTCCAGGGGATCTGACAGCCTGGACATACATACAGGCAAATACACAATGCACATAAAAATAATAAAAATAAAACAAACCCTAAAAACAGAACTCAGGATGGTAGCCGATTCGATACAATAGAAGTCTACTTCCTTCCAAAGGTTAAGCACTCCGGGATGATTCTATGCCACCAAGTATTCAGTTTCTACCTCTGTTCCTGCCATTCCCAGGGCAGCAACCAGTAGGGGGAGGAAGAGGGCAGAGCAAGCTAAGCGAGCTGAAGTCAGCCTTGCAGTCTAGTTTATTACTCATGAAGGACTGTGAGAGTCATTGGCAACCTCCTGGGAGAAAAGTGGGTGGGGAGCCACAGGTGAGCGAGGGGCGCTGGCTACAGCAGCTCTTTCCAGGTTAATGTTTCACGCAGAACGCCGGCTGAATAGGCACGTGCATTTGGAAGAGACCAGACAGTCGGGGCTAGGCTGACCGATTGGGTGTAATCCCCAGATCTCCAAGGTGGGAGAGAACTGACTCCCGAGATGTCCTCTGATCTCCACGAGTGGTCATGTCACATGCGCACCTGGAAATGCTCAATAAATGACGTTTTGATCGGCATATCCAAAATGGTCAGAAATGGGTAAAACCGTTCCCAGGAAAAACTCACAAGTGAAACAAAAGAATCGGAGGTTGGGGCTGGGGAAGGAGTCCTTTCAGTACCCGAACCCTAACATTTCCCAAGGGCACCAACCTGCAGACAGGCACAGGCTTATACTCCCAGAACTGGGCAAGCGCAGGCTTGTGGATCAGAAGGGGCCAGCGAGTTGGCTTAGCATGTAAAGGTGACTGCTGTGAAGCCTGACCACAAGGTTGATCCCTGGGTCCCACATGGTGGAAGGACAGACCCAAGTCCTGCAAACTGTCTTCCTACATCCACAAGCACACGGTAGCTAGTATGCTAGAACACACTCACACACACACACACCACGTATATGCACACACATGCACAGATACACAAACACACTCTCGAAGATAAATAAGAATAACAATTGCTTAAAACTTGTTAGTTACTTGTATGCGTTTTATCGGTGTGAATATATGCCATTTGTATATGGGTACCTTTGGAGGCCAGAGGAAGGAGTTGGATACCTTGGAACTAGGTTTAAGGGCTGTGTGACCACCCGGCAGGGATACTGACAACCAAATTCAGGTCTTCTGAAAGAGGGAAGTCCAGCCAGGGTGACACAATGAGAATTGGTTTTATAAAAGGGGGGGGGGGGCGTGTGACAGAGGTTAATTAGAGATCTGAGAAGACCCTCCTTCCAGCAGCTCTAAGAGGCCTCGGAAGGGAGTCCAGACACAGCTCACTGGCAGAGCCTCCTAGGGAGTTTTGTTCACAAGGCTTCAGCTGGGAATATCCAGGTTCTGGAACTTTCTATATTGTTGTTGCTATATAGACCAGGCTGGACTGGAACTTGCAGAGTTCAACAGCCTCTGCCTCCAGAGTGCTGGGATTAAAGGGTTTGTTCTACACCAGATGGCTCCACCCAGTTATACAGACCAGGCTGCCCAGGAGCTGACAGGTATCTGCTTGCCTTCACCTCCCGGACTAAAAGAGTGGGCCACAATGCCTGGCTTCCTTGTGCTGATTTAGAGGGCCAGGGAGATGAAAGGATAGATCAGTAAGGACTTGAGTGAAAAAAACCTTGTTTTTGTTTTTAAGTTTCAGGGCTTCATGCACGCTGGCTTGTGCCCTACCTCTGAGTGGCTCTCTGGGGAGGGAGTTTTGACTCTTTTTGGAATGAGGTGCAGCAGGAACAGCCATCGCTGTTCAGGGAGACCTGACCTGAGCCTCGGTGCACAGGTTTCCTTTGTTTGCAAGTGGTAGGGCCAGAGGCTAGGAAGGAAGCTTTGGTAATGGCTGAAGGTGGGGAGGGATTAAGACTGGCAGAGGTTAGGGAGGGGGTAGGAGATGGGGGTGAGCAGGGAGGCAGTTATCTCACTGAGAGTCTGCAGAAGGTTGCTGACAGGATGGCGCAGTGGGGTATAGTAGAGACAGACAGTTGGGACCAGTGAAGTGTGATTGTAATGTCACCAAACAGAGAGGCTAAACAGGACTGCCACAAATTCAACGCCAGCCTCAGGCACACAGAAAGACCTGGCTTGTCTCAAAGACAGACAAAAAACAAGCAAGCAAGCAAGAAAGCAAGCAGACAGCAACAAGTAGCTGGTGAGAGGGCTCAGTGGTTAGAGCCCTTGCTGCTCCGGCAGAGGATTCAGGTTTGAATCCCAGAACACACATGGTAAGGCACAGACACACACGGATAAACATGGAATAACTTTAAAAAAAAAAAAAAAAAAAAAAAAAAACTAAGCAAAAACAAGTGAACGAAAGAGAAGCAGGTGGGGGGGGGGGGGCAAAAGCTCAGGAATGGAGAACTTGCAATTGCTCAGGAGCCTGAACCCTCATCCCTAAAGAGACTGTAAACAGGAAGCAAAAGCAAGACACGGAATCCTTGAGTCTCCCATCCAAAGCGGAGGGCACAGTCAAAGCCAAACACTGGCATATTTGTAAGCAGAGGACAAGGACTTATGCCAGAGAGTTGAGGCTGAGGTCAGACTGCTCAGTGATGCAGGGAGGGGTGCAGCAGTAGGGAGAGAATCCACATTAGTCATCACCAAATGATTTTATCCGCTAAGACCTGGGTCGCCACCCTCTGGGACCCCGCCTTTCCCGGCTTCCGGTTTCACTCAGGTGAAATCTTGCTTCCCACACACACAGGCTTGAGCGATTACCTGGCCTGGTCCCAGCAAGCCCTTAGGTGGCTTTAGTGCAATCACAGTTTTGTCTGCTGTGATCTTGTTATTTGACTGATTATCATGTTAAACGGGAGATCCTCTGAACAGGTAACGCCGCAGACTGGTTGTTCAACCTCAGTTTACTTAGATACAGAACGAGGACATCTATCCCACAGGCCCGGCGCGGGGACACACAACCCGATACGTGCAGAGGAACTAGCAGTCGATAGTTTAAGGCCGAGCAAGATTAAATGGGCCGAGGGATCCAGGGAGCTCCCAACTGAGGGAACGATATGGCGACACAGGGACCAGCAGGAGAGCTGCCATGTAGTATGTATGCATCACTTGATTCTGATAGGGGAACCCGATCAAATATCCTCTAGGGTGGGTCTCCCGGAGCCCAAGCTGGTCACAAACTTGATACATACTGGGTATGGCTTCCTGCCCTCGCTTCCAAGTGCTGGTGTCACAGGCGTGTGTCATCCCGTCTGACTATGTTCCCTCCTTACAGATGAGGAAATCATGACTCAGAGACATCAGGTCACTGTTTTAGGGATGAGCTATGAAGACTCAAACCGAGGTTTATATAGTCACCCCCGGGAGTGTCCAGACAGCCAGACTAGAAGCCAAAAGGGGACCTGGGTGGGAGGCACAAATTGATAGTAAACTAAAGATTGAGATCCCTAGCATTTGGAAAGCAGAAGCAGGGGGATTGCTTCGAGTTCGAGGTTAGCCAGGGCTTTAGGTCAGCTTAGGATGTTTAACAAACCTCTATCTCGAAGTGCACAATGAATGAATGAATGAATGAACGAACGAATGACAATAACAGCTGAAGTTCTTTTTGCAACCATGTACTGCAACAGTGATCGGGTAGCCTGGATCTAGTTCCCGGAGGCTCCGGTCCCTGGGCGTTAGGATGATCTATTCGTACTCATGGCTATTAAACCTGGACAGCGTTGAATTCCCAGCAGGGGAGGGATGAGCAGAGACAGGCAACCGTAACCCGCTACGTGGGGCGGGGCCTCCCGCGCAGGCGCAGTCTGCAAGGACGGCTCTAGGACCGCGCGGACGGTGGCTGGATGGCGGGCAGGGTCTAGCCCCGAGTAGCTGCTGCCTGAGTCACCGGCCCCGCCCTCCCGAACCGGACACTGCGGGAGGCCCGGCAGCAGGCGAGCGAGACCGCGGACCGCCGGATCCGTAAGTGAGACGGGGCGCTGCAGTCCGGCACCCCTGCATCCTGCAGACCCGGCATCCGCAGTCCTCGGATCTGGCGAGACCCTAAAGTCGTGGCCCTTGGGGGTGGTGGTGGGGAATCCTAGGATCCGTGCTCTCAGATCGGAGCAACCGGGCCTGTCACACGCTGGTCACCCCCCTCCAGAACACTTCTTGCCATCCCGGATCTCACGATCAAAAATATGAGCCCAAAGATCAGAGAGACACCTAGAAGTTATTTGGGGGGCGTCTAGAACCACGATCCGAGGTCCTGGTTCTCATTTGCAGCGGGAAGAACTCCGTTATCCAGGCTCCTCGGGGCGCACAGCCGTAACTTTAGGCCGGAGCCCACAGATCCGTGGTGACAGTGTAGTCAGTCCCTCTGTCGTGAGTCCCTGAATGTCCTAACCCACACTAGGGACTTCCTGGACTTACCCCTGGGTCACCCCTATCCTGAGCTCAGTTCTGGAAGGCCTGGATCTGAGACACGTCCGGTATACCTTACACAACTTTGGGGTCCCTACATGGAGAACCCCGTTTTCCCGTTGCTTCAAGACAGGGGTAACCCAGGCAGGCGCTGTAGCCGAGGCTGGCCTTGAACTGATCCTCCAGCCTCAGCCTCCCAATTTCTGGGATTACAGTCGAGCGCCACCACGCACGCCCAGCTTGTACATGCAGTCAAGCCTGGGACAGGGTACCTTCCCATCACCTGTCCGGACTCTGCCCCATCCAAATGCCTCTGTTTCCTCCCCAGTCTAGTTGCCGGAAATAGTTGCTTTTTTTTTTTTTTTTTCTTTTTGCGGGAAGGGCTGGGCTCCTGGCTAGGCGACAAGCTGACCCACCCCTTTTTTCTTTACAGGACTCAGCTGCAATCATGTTCCTGGTGAATTCGTTCTTGAAGGGCGGCGGTGGCGGTGGGGGAGGCGGGGGTCTGGGCGGGGGCCTGGGGAATGTGCTCGGAGGCCTGATCAGCGGAGCTACGGGCGGCGGCGGTGGCGGTGGCGGAGGCATGGGACTGGGAGGAGGTGGCGGAGGCGGAGGAACGGCCATGCGCATCCTGGGCGGAGTCATTAGCGCCATCAGGTAAGGCGGGGCCTGAAGGGGCGGGGCCAAATAATGAAACTCACTTAAGAGTCCGACCTGGGAATCCTAATTAGGCTGGGCTGGTCCAGACCGTAAAACTAGCCCTAAAGGTGAATCCTAACGAGGCCGGTGTCACTTTTAAAAAACAGGATTAGTAAACCTGCTCCTGTGGGTCAACAAATAGGATGCATTTTCCTGGGGCGGGGAGGGGGCAACTCTTCAGTGTTTGGGGAAGCTACGAGTCTATGGGACTGTATCCAGCCTTCACTGGGGGGAGCCGGTGGTGGATCTGAGGGTGCTCCATGGCTTCTTAAGATTTTGTGGAGCTTGCTGTTTTAGGGGAGATCAGAACCCCCGAGAGGGTTGTGTGTGGTCGGGAGCTGATTGGTTTAGTGGGTAAAAGTCCTTGCTGGGTTAGAGCAAGTGCCTGACACCTAATTAAATTTGGTGATCCAAGCAGAGTAGGGGCTGATGGGGGACGGCGGGAGAGGTAGACGTCAGGAAGTTATATAATCTGCAAAAGGAGCGATGGAATAAGACTCTGGACAAAGACCTGATCAGAGGAAGATGAGGCTTAGGGAATCTGGTGCAGACAGACCCCCTTATCAAGGGGCGGGCCCTGTTAAGTTTGGTGGGTTTTCGGGCTTTTGATTGGGGCGAAGATGCTTCTGACATTGTGATTGGCGGGTGTTCCTGGGCAAGGTAAGAATTCTTCCGTGGAGTGGGCCCTTGGGAGGTGGGAGGGGTTGGTCTGATGGAGGAAGAGAAGGGGCTGCACCAGGCTCTTGATGATTGGACTGGGTGAGGCCGAGATGGACGAGGGGAGGAGGGACCCCATAAGGAAGTGGAGGGCTGGAGTTTGAGGGGTTGACTGACCGTTCTGCCGCCCGTTGGAGGCTCTGCCCCCGTGGGCTAACTCACCCTTGTCTCCTCCCCTCAGCGAGGCAGCTGCGCAGTACAACCCAGAGCCCCCGGTAAGTGGAGACCTTTCCCCCTCAGGGCTGTTACCCACATTATCCTCCCCATTCCTATGTATAAGGCTCCCCTTCGTTCCTTGGGAAACTCCCCTGCCATCAAGAATGTCCATTTTGAGGGCCCCTAGGCTAAGCCCTGGGTCTCAGAGATGCTACGTGCTACATTCACTTCAGGTTCCCTGGCCCTCAAACTGCCCAGCCCTCTCTGACTTTTCCCTGGGACCCTTGGGTATGAGGAGAGAGACGTGTTTCTCCATGTCTGTTCTGAAATCGCCTCTCTGCAGCCCCCACGTAGCCATTACTCTAATATTGAGGCCAACGAGAGCGAAGAGGTCCGTCAGTTCAGGAAACTTTTTGTCCAGCTGGCTGGAGACGTAAGTATCCTGCGTGGTCGCTTGTCTGTGTCACCTGACTATGACAACCCGGAAGTTCCCATATTGTTTTATGGTATCCCGACCTCTTTCTATCTCCCTTGAATACTTAACTTCTGCCATCAGGACATGGAAGTCAGCGCCACAGAACTCATGAATATCCTCAACAAGGTCGTGACCCGACGTAAGTGACCAGGCTCAGGGCCTGGTGAAGGTTTAGAGGCTCACGGGCTGGGATGATCTCTGACCTCTGACCTCCAACCTGTCCCCCTCTGCCCCCCAGACCCGGATCTGAAAACTGATGGTTTTGGCATTGACACTTGTCGGAGCATGGTGGCAGTAATGGATGTATCCTTTTGGGGCCAGTCTGGAGGATGTCCTGGGTGAAGAGGGTGTTTTCTAGGAAGCATGTTGAAGACAGCCAAGGTGAGACCTTCATACCTGAGGACTCAGGTCTACCTACATGACAAATAAAAATACAGCTGGAATTTTACCTACTTTAGTGGACCCAACCATTACAGATACCGTACTAGAGAAAGACAGTATACTAGGAAGGGAAACAGGCTCAGAGAAACACAGTGGTTTTGTCTCTGGCCACACCACCCAGAATCCACCTGACTTGAATATCAGATGATCTTGGAAGCTAATCTTGAGGCGACTTGAGACTTGGATAGCAGAAACAGTCATTTGGAGAATAATGGAGGAGAGGAATTTGGACTAGGGAGTTTCGGCTTGAGAATCTAAGCTTCTTTTATTTCTCTATTTACTTTTAAACAAGATTGATTGATTGATTTCTTTTGAGATGGGGTTTCTCTGCCTTGGCTGGCCTGGAACTCACTCTGTAGACCTGGCTGCCCTCGAACTCAGAGATCTGCCCACCTCTGCCTCCCCAGCTACAGGATTAAAGGAGTGGGCCACCACCATGCGATTATCAGTTTTAGATGTATTTATTTTTATTTGATGTGTATGAGTGTTTTGTCTGAATGAAAGCATGTGCACCAAGTGCATGTCTGGCTCTGGAAGAGAACAGAAGCCGGCGTCAGACCGCTCAGACAGTTGTGAGCTGCCATGTGGGTGCTAGGATTCGAACCCAGGTTTTTTCTGCAAGAGAAGTCCTCTTAACCACTGAGCTATCTCTCCAGCCCCCAAATCTAAACTTACTATCTATCTATCTATCTATCTATCTATCTATCTATCTATCTATATGTATAACTACATGCATAGTACATTGGTACATATGTTCACATAGTTATATGTATATATACCAAGAACATAACTACATGTGTGGGATATGGAGGAATATACACAGAAACACACATAAACATTTGCACATGGAACAGTTATTATGGAATCATGAGTATGTACACACCTACCACACTTTACCCACTGAGCCATCTCCTTAGTTCCTAACTGCCCCTCCCCCCAGGCTCTGTGGGGTTAAAGATGTGAATCAGCACTGTACAGTCCTTTTTCAAAAAAATTTTTTTTTAAATTTTATGTGTTTTAGTGCTTTGCTTGTATGTATGTCTGTGTGAGGGTGTCAGATCTTGGAGTTATAGACAGTTGTAAGCTGCCATGTGGGTGCTGGGATTTGAACCTAGGTCCTCTGGAAGGTCAGCGAGTGCAGTTAACCACTGGGCCAGCTCTGTAGCCCCCAAGATGTCTTTCAAAGCACAGAGTTCTGGCTGTTTTTGCCCTCTGTGTGCTGAAGGCTTGCACCAGCAGGCCCAGCCCAACCTTGTTTTGACTTCTAAGGTCTTTCTGTATAATCCCTAGACTCAGGATCCTATGAAACTCTCAACGCTTCCTCCTCTGTTTCCTCAGTGGTGGGGTTACCACATAAGACCCTGTCCAAAAAAGAGAGGGTCTTACTGTGTAACCTTAGCTGGCCTGGAATTCACTGTGTGGATCAAGCTGGTCTCCATCACAGAGGTCTGCTTGCCTTTGCCTACCGAGTGTTGGGATTAAAGGTATGTGTCAACATACCCAGCTGAAACCTTGTATTAAACAAATAAATAAAAGCACACCTCGGGTGACAGGCCTGGAGTGTTGAATAGGAGCTGTCTGTTAGTCTGGATGCCCAGGTTAGTGTCATGTACCCAGTGCATGCGGTACAGTATCTGGGTTTAGTCATCACACTGTGTGTGTGTGTGTGTGCGCACGCACACACGTGCATGTGTGTTTGTATGTGTATGTATGTATGAGATTTGGGATTAGACCAGGCCTCGTATGTAGTAGGCAAGGCTATATAGCCCAGATTGACTTGAACTGGGTCTAGCCTCCTGCCTCTCAGCTTCCTGACTACAGTGTACTACCTCACCCGATTTATTTTATTACACTGTACTGTATTTTTGGATTCTCCTGATGGGTTTCAGGAGATCTAAGCCGGCCTGGAAGTCAGTGTGTATTCAAACTCCTGATCTTCCTCTCAAGGGCGAGAGTTATAAGCATGTGCTACCATGCCTGTCTTGGCTTATTTTACTTTTATTCACGTGCACGTATGTTTGTCTGCACGTGTGTGCGAGTGTTCTCAGATGCCTGAGGACATTGGGTCTCCTGGAGATGGAATTTCACAGGTGGTTGTAGTCTGCATGATTTGGGTTGTAAGAACCAAATCCTAGTCCTTTGCAAGAACGGTAAGTGCTCATAAGCCTCCTGAGTTTATTTTATTTTTTTAAATTTAGCGTTATGGTTAATCCCAGCACTCATGAGGCAGAGGCAGGCAGATCTCTGAGTTGGAGGCCAGCCTGTCTACAGAGCAAGTTCCAGGACAGCTAGAGCTATGTAGAGAAACCTTGTCTTAGAAAAACAAACAAACAAAAAAAAAAAAAAAACAAAAAAAAAAATTAAAAAGGAGAAAGAAAAGTTAGCACTATGGCATTAACACACACACACACACACACACACACACTCTATTTTGTCACATTGTTCTTAACAACCTCTTGCTAGAGTGACACCACAGGCAAGCTGGGCTTTGAGGAGTTCAAGTACCTCTGGAACAACATAAAGAAGTGGCAGGTAAGTGGTAGCCTCTGAAACTCCCCCAGCCTCGGGGACCCCACGCTATGGGACACTTTGTCTGACTGGTGTCTTCTTTGTCCGTAGGCTATATACAAGCGCTTTGATGTTGACCGATCTGGAACCATTGGTAGCCATGAACTCCCAGGGGCCTTTGAGGCAGCAGGTGGGCTGGCAGAGCTATGATGGGCAGGGAGTGGGGTGAGCCAAGTCACGCCACTGTATTGGGGACTGAGAAGGTCTGTTTGCTGCATTTGCTTTGTTTTGTTTCTCCCAGGATTCCACCTGAACGAGCATCTCTATGGTATGATCATCCGGCGCTACTCAGACGAGAGCGGGAACATGGATTTCGATAACTTCATCAGCTGCTTGGTCAGGCTGGACGCCATGTTCCGTGAGTGACACTCCAGGTCTCTGGGAGGGCGAGGATTTGTTAACCTTTAGTGACCAAGGACTCCTCTAAGTCAGAGCTTAACATGAGCAATGCCGGGCTCACCAGGCGGTAACAACTGGGACCTGTGTGGCTGGGATCCTTGTATGACCACGTGGATACTGGGAACTGAACCCAGAACTCCCTGCAAGGGCCGTAGGTGCTCTTAACCTCTGATAGGGTAGTGAGAGCCATCTAGGCTTTGACGGGAAGCCCAGGAAGAGGTTTAGACCAGGAGGGATCTGACATAGCTCAGGGGACGAGGGAAGGCTGCTTAGAGGATGGCACATGTGAACTGGGACAGAGGATGAGGAGTGAACAGAGAGCGATTGAGGAAGAGAGGAAAGAGGTGGGGGCTTCTGTTACTGTTTTCAGGTTTATTTATTAATGAAGGTTGTATTTACATGTGGAGCTCAGAGGACAACTTGCAGGAGGAATTATTCTTTCTCTCTCTCGCTGGCGTGAAAGGCATATGCTACTATGCCAGCTAGCTTTCTATTTATTCATTTATAACATACATTTTAGGTTTATGGATGTTTTGCCTGCATGGCATGGATAGCTGCACCAAATGCCTGCCCGATGCCAAAGGGTGTCAGAGCTCCTGGAACTGGAGTTACAGATGGTTGTGAGCTGCCAAGGGGTGCTGGGAACTGAACCCAGGATCCTCTGCAAGCGCAGACAGTGCTCTTAACCTCTGAGCCATCTTTTTCTTTTTTATTTTTTTAAATTACTTTTTTTTAAGGACTCATTCATTTATTTATTGTTTATAAGTATACTGTAGTTGTCTTCAGACACACCAGAAGAGGGCATCAGATCTTATTACAGATGGTTGTGAGCCACCATGTGGTTGCTGGGATTTGAACTCAGGATCTCTGGAAGAGCAGTCAGTGCTCTTAACTGCTGAGCCATCTCTCCAGCCCCATCCTCTGAGCCATCTTGCTTGGTTTTTCGAGACCGGTTTTCAAGTAGTTCAGGATGACCTGAGACTTGATTTGTAGCTTAAGGTGACCTTGAACTTTTGACTCTGAGGTGAGACTTTTATTAGGATTGATGTAAGAGTCCTAAGACCATCTCTAAAACAGGAACTATCGTCCTCCCGTTATGGTGAAACCTAACACTCAGTAAAGCAAAGCACTTGCGCCTAGCCACTACCCAGCCAGGAAGTTGCAAAGTCAGAATCTGACTCTGTGTTTGCCTGGGAGCTTACTTGAGCAATGTGAAGAAGCAGGAGTGGTGGTCAGGGGTGTGCTCTGAGTGCTGTGGATACCAAGTTCAGGGGTGCTCGGACAATCTCGGGCATTGTAGAGCCACGGCAGGTTCTAGGCCAGGGAGGGGCAGAGTCAGCGGTGGCTTACAAAGCTCCTTTGATCTGGCAGCCGAGGGAAGGTGGTGCACTAAGAGTAATGTTAGACCCATCCCAAACCAAGATTAGTTCATTCGTTACTTAGTTAAAAGGGCAAGGATCTAGCTTAGTTGGGAGAGTGCTTGCCTCGCATACGTGAAGCCCTGGGTTTGAGAACAGGCACTCATTAGCGTGAATAGATGCCCACACCTGTATTCCAGCACACAGGACACAGAGGCAGGAGGATCAAATTTAAGAAGAAATGGAGAGGTCACCTGTGGTAGCTGTGGCACCAGGGACACTGTATGTGGCCACCTGAAGGTGGTGACTCAGCCTTGGTATGGGAAGGAACAGATGTAGTAGCAGGAGTGGGGACCCCACTAAGGCCAAGATTGACAAGTAACCTCTTAAGGGCCTGTATTGGGTACAGCTGGAGAGGATGTAGGTCAGTGTCAGGAAGGACAGGCCTGGGTTGCAGTCAGATTTCTGTCCTATCTTGTCATGTGGCCTGTAACACACCGTATTGCTTTGTCTGTTTACTTATTGAGGTGTCAGGGGAATTGAGTCCCGTGCCTCAAGCCTAAAGGATCAATACTTTATCATTGTGTTATAGAATACCTGAATTCTGTGCCTCATTTAAAAATGCCGCATGCCCACGGAATTAGACATTTTATTGATTTAACTTTTTTCCTCTTCTTTTTTTCTACTATTATTATTATTATTAATTATTAATTATTATTATCATCATCATCATCATCACCACTGAGTGCTTTTGAGGGTTCTGTGGAGCACTAACTTTCATCATCAACAACAACAACAACAACGTCACCCTCTAGCCAGTCAGGGAGGCCCGCGCCTTTGATCCCAGCACTCTGGAGGCAGAAGCAGGGAACTCTCCATGAGTTTGAGGCCAACCAAAGGGTGCTTAGTGAGACCCTGTCGCAAAACAAAGCAGAATCAAACAACAACAAAAGAGAAATGGTCATCGTTCTAGAAGCATCCAAGCCCCCCGCCCCTTCTTTTCTCTTCCAGGCGCTTTCAAATCTCTTGACAAAAATGGCACCGGCCAGATTCAAGTGAACATCCAGGAGGTGAGACGGCTTCTTCCTGGGGTGGTGCTCAGCTGTGGCATCTAGCCCCTACCACCCCACGTACCCAGCAGGCCCTGGGTGAGGTGCCTGGGTCTCCAGGGTCCTTTGCTCATCCGCTTTCCTCTTCCAGTGGTTGCAGCTGACTATGTATTCCTGAGTGGGAGTCGCAGACCTGCCCGTTCCCAGCTCTCGCTGGAGCCACCTCGAACCCTGATCCCGTCTACAGCCACATTTCTATGACCAGGCCCTGCTACCCAGAGGCCTTTCTTCTCCCAATCTGGTACCCAGGCTTCCCGGCCAGCAGCCAGAACTCCACATGCCCCAGCTTGCCGCACCCTGAGTTACCCCCTGGCTCTGAGACAAGTCCCATTGCTGTAGGGTCACCCCACCCCAGCACGCCCAATCCACACCCTCCGTTACCTCCATCCCGTCTGTGTGCCAAGCCTAGCACTCCAGTTGCCTCCATGTCCCAAGGGCCCTGTCTTAGTTCTGGGAGGATCACGCCTGTCCCCACACACCCTGTTACACACTCACACAGTTACCTCCCAGGCAGCCAAATAAACTCCAGGCCACGGCAGGTCCACACACCCTAGTGCCTATGCCTGCACTGTGTCCCCCGACCCTGCACAGCTGTCAGGCCCAGGAGGAAATAAACTCTCTCCACTTCCTGCTTCCTCCAGGACTCTGAGTGCTGACAGGTGGTGCCTAGTCCAGGCAGGAGGGAACATGAGTTCTAGAGAGTGACTTGGTTATTAGTTGCATGTGTATAATGTGCATGTGTATGTGCCACGCTCTGGGCCTGGGGTGCTGGGAACTGATCCCCAGTCCTCTGCAATAGCAGTAGTAAAGTACCATCTGGAGCCCCCCAGTGGTCTGGGGCACCGATCATTGGGGCTGGGTCTCTGTATTTTTTTCTCAGACTGGGTTCCAAGTGGAGGCTCAGCCTGGTTTTGCTGAGGCTTCACCTGGATCCCGTGCAGGCTGGGAACGGGACGCAGAAGCCCCAGTGGTCCACTTGCAGCTTTCCAAGCTGTTAAGAGAGCTCAGTGACCCTCTGTCCCTTGGGGTCATGACTGTAGCAATCTGAGCGTCAGTCCTTTAGGTCCTCCAGCTGATTCACTGATTGGTGCTGAGGATGGAACCCAGGGCTTTTGCACATGTAAATCTCTTAACATGCACACACACACACAGTCACACCATAACCCCCCACTACACCCTCATACTCAGATATACCCTCAGTACCCCACACTCTCATAATACACACACACAACACACACTAATACCACATACACGAACCATACACTCACAATATATACCCCCTAATACCACACTCACACCTGACACACATCACACACACATTCTTTTTCTCACACATATACTCAGCACCTACACACACTCAGACACCACACACACATACCATACATTCACGGATATTCACTCCCACACCACACACACACACATTTGCTGGTGGATTCTGTGTTCTCCCACTCAGCCAAATCCCCTGTGAGCTTCAGTCTCAGCTCCAATCCTTGTCCGCCCTCTGGTCATAGATCAGTCAACATCTCTCCTTTTTGCCACAGGGTCTGCCTGCACCATAACCCTGGCTGCCCTGGAAGCAGCCCCTCGCCTTTCCTCCCTCCCACTTGGGCCTCTGCAAGGGGAGAGATTCCCTTCCAGGTTGTAATGCCGCTGCTGCCCTGTTCCCATCTCACTTGAGGTCCTCTGCCCCAACCCCCAGCATCCATCCATAAAGCAGGTTTATGTGACAGGCACAGTGCTGGTCCAGCATCAGGGACCAAGATCTGCGGTAACTTGCTTAGCACTGAGCGAGGAGACACCCCAGGCTGTGGGGAGGTGGGTTAGGACACAGACACACAGGCTGGAGCTGGGTTGGCTTCTCAAGGCATTAGCACATTTATTGATGTTTGTCCAAGTCCTCCACGCTTCCAGGTGTCACTTCTTGTGGGGGAAGGAGGCCCAGCCCAAGCAGTATAAGCAGTAGGCAGTGCCTAGGAAGGAGTTGGATATCAAAAGAGACCCTACTTCCCTTCCCACCTCCTCTTGCAAGGCCTCTCTCTAAAAGGCTCTCCTTGGGTTCCCCCAGCTCTAATTCCACCCTCTCCTTCCTCCCAAACCGGGTTTCTCATGGGGAGTTCCCACTTCACTCATTTGGATTTGGACCAGGCCAGGAGCTTGTTTTGGGCCGGGGTGGGCATTACCGATTGTTAGCCCCACTTCCTCAGGGCTACAGGTAACCCATTGCTCCCTTCCTAAGCACTAATGGGTCCTCAGACCTTGTCAGCTCAGGACCTGCCCCTTCTGAAGGACCAAGGGACCCAGACCCTGGCTATTTCCTACAACTGGAGCAAGCCAGTGGGCCCTGCACTTGTCACTCACCTCCCAGCGTGAGCGTCATGGTCAGTCTGTACAGGATGTTGTCCATTCCTCCGCCCTTCAAGTGCACCGGGAGATCATTGTCTGCCTGAGTTTGAGGGATGAGAATAGGGTTGCTGGTTGCGGCACACACCTCCCCCGGCCCAGCTACCCCCACCCCTCATTGGGTCCAGAGACTTTGTCCCGCCTACCTGGAAGAGCTTCTGCTTCTCTGCTACGCGGTTTTCTAAGTGGCTCCTGCTAGAGGAGCTAAAAGACCGGACCAGAGCCTGGGAGACCTGGAGGGAGAGGGGATGGGAAGATCGCAGCACCTGGAGATCTGCCCTCAGGGGGCATCCGGCAGGAAGGGGGCGCTTTGCGATCAGGACGGGGGGGGGGGGGGGATTATGTTGAACAGCTAGCAAGGTATCTTAAGGTAAGATGACACCAGTGAGAGTCGGAGGAGGGATTGCTGTCAAGAGATTGGTGGAAGCCTTTATCCCAGCATTCAAGAGGAAAGCAGGAGTTCGGGGCCAGCCCGAGTTACTTGGTAAGCATTTAGAACGCCAAGGGAGGTGTCACACATAGGTTATTACAGTTGGGAGGTGGAGGGAGGAGGGTCGGGAGGTCAAGGACATACTCAGCTGCTTAGCAAGTTAGAGGCCAGCCTAGGCTACATGAGACCCTGTGTCAGAACAAACAACCAAACAAACAAGCGGGGACTCGGTGCCTAGAGCCCACATCTTGGAGCTCTTCAGGCTGTGAGAGGGACCCGGAGACTGAGAATGTTGAGAAACAGGTACTTCGGGATTGAGGGAGGGGCTGGATTAATAGGAGAAAGTCAGATCCCAGTGGCTTGGAAGTTCCATGAGAGCTGGTACTAGGGCTCTCTGGGATGTTAAGGGGGACTCGGGTAAACGGAGGTTTAAACCCAGGGTTCTGGACCACGTTAAGGATACTGCGGTCTGGAAACTCAGGCTGTCAGGGAGGAAGTCCCAGACTCTGAAGGGTGCACCTGTTCCAAGACTCCGGATCCTGGTTAGGGTAGGCATTTGGGCTGTGGGGTTCCCCTCCACCCCGACACAGCCCGTGGGGGGGGGCCTCACCCGTAAGGCCCTCATTTTGCGTCCTCAGCAGCTCGAGTCACCTCCCCTCTTTGCCCAAGGACATGCAGCACTTTACCCTAAAGGCATACCAAGCCACGCCCACTGACTCCCTGACTATGGGGGCGTGGTCAAATCAGATTTGTCCAATAGGGTCAGGGAGCAAGTCCTACAACTTGTCAGTCAGTCATCGTGACCCCAGCAGACTACGTGCTCGCGGAGACGGTGGCTCAGGGGAGGAGCCCTTCCCTGGATGTTATCTAGGGTTACCCTGGCTGGTATATGGGGGCCGGTGAGGGCAGAGAGAAACTCGTTCTGTCTACAGAGTGAGTGATCGTCGCACCTTGGAGCCTTAGTTTCCTTATTTGTTTCCTGAGTGCCAAGTCAGGATCTTCCCCAGTGTTCTTGAGGAGGCACTCGATACAGATAAAGGCATTTACTAGGCCAGAACGGATTTAAGAAAAAAAAAAAAAAAAAAAAAAAAAAGAGGCGGGTCATGGTGACTCAGACCTTTAATTCCAGCGCTTCTGAGGCACACAGGTCTACACCGTGAGTTCCAGCCCTGCCATGGTTACCACGTAGAAACCCTGTCTCAAAAAAAAAAAAAAAAAGGTTGAAGACTGACAGTGGTGGGTTGGAGAGATGACGGCTGGACAGTAAAGAGCACTGGCTGTTCGTCTAGAGGACTCTGGTTCAATTCCCAGCACCTATATGGCCGCTCACAGTTGTCTGTAACTCCAGTTTCAGGGGATCCAACACCCTCACAGAGACATACCGGCAAAAAAGAAAATCAATGCACAAAATAAAAAAAGAACAGACAGTGGACAGATGGAGGAAAGGTGGGGAGGGAGGGAGGAAAGAAGGAGGGGGGAGAGGGAGATGGAAAGAGCAGGGGGAGAAAGAGGTGTGTTCCCTTAGAGAACAATTGTGGGGGTTTGTTTTGGTTTTTGTTTGTTTTTAGGCGAAGTTAAGCTTCCTAGACCTTTCTTTTGGGATCCAACCTGAACGGAGGTGAAGGTGGCAGGCAGCCCGCTATTTTTTTCCCTCTCTGAAACTGGCCATTTGGGTGGGGCCCCAGGAGTTAGGCTTAATTGTAAGATGGACCCTCCCCCCCATAAGTCACCAGGCCCGACTGCTAGTGAGTGGGTCATTTCACTTTTAATTTTTAGCCTTTTTGTCTCCATAGCTAGAGGTCTGTTGAGCTCACAACATAATTCAGTCAGTACAGTTAAGCAGAAAGACAGGCTACAGAACCAGTTCTGTGGTTAAGTATCTTGCTGCTCCCTCCTGTAAGGTTGTCCTTCTGTGGCACAGGCGGGCTCTCCCGTCATATACGAGTAATAAAATTAATAAAGTACAGCAAAAAGAAAGACACTTCGTGGGCGGAGGTTCCCGGAGCAGGAGTTCAAGGCTAGCCTTGGCTACAGAAAGTTCCAGGCTAGCACGAAGAAGAGGAGGAGGAGAAATAGAAGAAATAAACAAGTGTGAATTTTGAGAAGATCAAACAAAAGCCCATTGTGTCTAGTGGGAACATCTGCATATCTATTTATTTATTTATTTATTTATTTTTGTGCAGGATCAAGCTCTGCCCCAGCTCATTAAGGGCAAGTGTGCTGCCCAGAAGCCACACCCTAGTCCACAACGAGAAAGCTTGAGACTCACATATTTTTGCATTAAGTTTACTTTCACCCGTATGAAGTGGAGACTGAAGGGTTCTTTGGAAAGTCAGTGGTGGTGGTTGGTATCTTGCTGGGGCAAAGGAGTGTTTTCCTGAAGTGGACACGGGTGAAACAGACTCATGAATAAACATTTCGCTGAAGCAAACACAGGAGAAAGGACGGTCTGCTAAAGCAAACACAGGAAAGGACGTGTGATGAAGGACAGCCAGGGCTACGTATTGATACTGTCGCACACAAAACAGCAAGCAAGCAAAGGAACAGAAAGTTGTTTGTGGTGGGAGGCAGGTATAGGAACCGGCTGGCTGCAGTGGCTCTTTTTGGTAGCCCTGTGCTGCCATCTTGTGGCAAAAACGTTCAACTGCCCCTCCCACCTGACTTTCCACGTATCTGATAATTTAGGACTTATTTTTTTAACCCCACTCTGCCCCACCCCCCCATCCCTCTTTGTCCCCCAGACAGGGTCTAGCCACATAATTCAGGCCTGTCTGGAACTTGGGATCCTCATGTTTCTGTGGGTCGCCCTGATGATGCTGTTTGTATTTGATGCTAATTACGCTTGAATCACAGACTCAGCTGATTGGAACGCTCTCCCCATTTTTTTTTTATTGAGTATTTTCTTACATTTCAAATGTTATTCCCTTTCCCGGTTTCCTCTCTGGAATTCCTTATCCCAACCCCCCTCCCCCTGCCTCTATGAGAGTGTTCCCCATCCACCCACTCCCTCCCATCTCCCTGTCCATTTTAACTTGTAAAATGAAGGCACAGAAAATTATAGATCAGAATAAGAGACAGAAAGATGAGAATGAAGGTGGGAGACAGGGGCTGGAAGATACATCAGCTCGCAGACCAGACTGAGCAGCAAAGAGAAAATAATGAGGTTTGGAAGCAAGAATTGGAGAATAACCTTTTAAAATTAATCAATTGAAATAAAATGGACAGCAGACTATCAGAATTGCAATATGAAGAAGAATTCAAATGTGGGTGCAGAACCTTGAACAGAGGGGCTGGAGAGATTGCTCAGTGGTTAGAGCACTGACTGCTCTTCCAGAGGTCCTGAGTTCAAATCCCAGCAGCCACATGGTGGCTCACAACCATCTGTAATGGGATCCGGTGCCCTCTTCTGGTGTGTCTGAAGACAGCTACAGTGTACTAATATATAATAAATAAATGAATCTTTAAAAAAAAAAAAAAAAGAACCTTGAACAGAGAATACAGGAACTCAAGGAACAGGAGGAGCTCCAAAAGGAGAGATATGAATCTTCTTAAGGTAAGAATTTAAAATTTCAATTAAGGAAAATACTCAAGTAGAGACAGAAGGAAAAATTAGAGAAAGCCAACTGAAAGTTGTTAGAAAGTAAACTTTAGTCTATCCGGTTAATGTACAAGAAAGACCTTCAGATGAAGACCATCCACACGGTTATCAGGAATTTGAATGGCAACCCGTGGTTGTACTAGAACTGGGGAAATTTAAGGAAAGTGTCACTAGTTTTGGAATGCACTCTCCATTTGTGAAACAAATCATGATTTCGTGGGCTATTAAAAATAGAATAATCCCCCAAGACTGGAGAGATATGGCAAGAGCAACCCTAGAGCCTGCGTCACGTTTACAATGGTTCTCGTGGTGGAGAGAAGAGGCAAGAGAGACAGCCTGACAAAATAGAGCCAGGGGTAGAGGTTTCCACAGATCAGCTGTTTGGCGAAGGTCGCTTTGCTGAGGTAGAAGTGTGGGCTGTGTATGATGAAGAAACTCTGGCATTATGTCGGTTGTCAGCCTTAAAGGCCCGGGACAAAGTCGCAGAATCAGGGAAAAGACTTGAACCATTCATTCATGTCATACAGGGTCCTAAAGAGACCTTCCCTGACTTCTTACAAAGGCTAACCTCAGCTGTGGAAAGGGATGTATCAGACTCAGCAGCAAGAAAGGCAATAACTGAATCTTTTAGCCTTTGAAAATTCGAATACTGTATGCAGGGAAGTTATCAGACCACTGAGGGCAAGGTTAGCATCAGTAGATGGATGAATCAGTAGATGGATGGATTAGATATACAGGTGATGTTGGATCCTGCTCACCTGACATAACTGTAATGGGAGAAGCTGCCACTAGACAGCTAGAGGTGACCCAAGATTTCAAATGTTTTAACTGTGGTGAGCAGGGTCATCTCAGATATAACTGCAAGAAAAACCAAAATAATACCAAAAAGGGGACCTATGCCTTCTGGAATATGTCAAAGATGTGGCAAAGGCCTGTATTTGACCAGGGAATGTAGAGCAATAACAGGCAAATGGGGCAACACCCTGCCAAAAATCTCCCAGGAGGGGCCTCTTGAAGGCCCCAATGCCAGGCAGGGAGTGTTCTCTTCCTCAGAACAATTAAATGTCACTGCTCCAAAAATAGATGTTCTGAGACCAGACAAGGCTGAGGTAAGTTCTGTAGACAATTCCAAAAGCCTCAGAGGGAGCCCAAAATGATTATTTTGGCTAACTTCTATAGAGGATCAAAGGCCAAAACTAAAATTACTAGTGAACAATATAGAAATTGAAGGAATGGTTGACACTAGAGCAGATGTCACCATCATCTCTCCAAAATCTTGGCCTGCTAGTTGGCCACTTCAAGAAGTGGATATACAATTTCAAAGCGTTGGGACTTTACCCCAAATCAAGCAAAGCACCAGGTGACTTAAATGTATAGGACCAGAAGGTCAGGTAGGAAAATTGAGGCCATATGTGGCTGACATAGCCATTAACTTATGGGGAAGAGATCTATTACAGCAGTGGCAAGCCCAAATTAACATCCCTTCAGTTTCAGTGTCTGGCAATGAAACCGTAAGACTTCTAATAAAAATTTTAAATTAATCAGAGAACATTATCAAAGGCAGTTACAGACTGTCCAGGCTGTCCATAAACAAGATACAACAGAGGCTGACAATTTAGCTCTACCCCCAAGGAGCCACTGCTGCTAAGACACCAACAGCCTTGCCACTAAGGTGGCTGACTGACCAACCCATTTGGATTGATCAATGGTCTATGACAAAGGAAAAACTACAGGCATCAAAACAGCTAGGCCAGGAATACCTGGAGGCTCAGCTTACAGAGGAGTCCACCAGCCCTTGGAATTCTCCAGTATTTGTCATTAAAAAGAAATCAGGCAAATGGAGGATGTTGACAGATCTCAGCTTGATTAATAAGATTATTCAACCAATGGGTTCCCTGCAGCCTGTGATCCCACTGCCTTCTTTATTACCTAAGGAATGGCTGATCACAGTGATTTATCTAAAAGATTGTTTTTTCACAATTCCTCTGCATGAATATGATAAAGGTTTGTTTTCTCAGTACCTTCCTTTAATAGAGTTCTCCCAGTAAATAGATATCATTGCGAAGTCCTGCAACAAGGAATGTTAAATAGCCCTACCTTATGTCAGGATTTTATACAACAGCTACTGGAGATGATTCGCAAACAATTTCACCAATCTATTATTTATCATTATATGGACAGTATATGGCTGATCCAGATATAAATATCCTGGAAGCAATGTTTGATGAAATAATAAAAAAAAAAAAAAAAAAAAAACTTGCCTTGCTGGGGATTGCAAATAGCCCCTGAAAGAATACAAAGGGGGGATTCTATTAATTATCTAGGGTATCAAATAAGTCTGCCAAGGGTTAGGCCACAAAAGTGCAAATCAGAAGAAACCAATTAAGGACCCTTAATGATTTTCAGAAGTTACTAGGAGATATTAACTGGCTGAGGCCCACAATTGGCTTGGCCACTCAAGAGTTAAGCAATTTATTTCAAACCTTACAAGGTGATGAAGATTTAAATAGCCCAACGAAACTATCAACTGAGGCCGAGAAAAAGTTAGCTTTGGTAGAAAAGAAATTGCAGGATGCACATCTAGATCGTATTGATCCAAAGATGGCCTGCATCTTAGTCATTTTACCTTCTACTCATTCTCCTACAGGAATTCTCATGAAGAGGGAAGATTATATCTTAGAATAGATATTTTTTAGCACATAAACAGAGTAAGAAACTAAAAACCTACATGGAGGTCTGTGAATTGATACTAAAAGGAAAAATGAGACTTCAACAATTAGTTGGAATGGATCCAGCTGAAATTGTGGTGCCTTTTACTAATGCAGAAATTGCCTCCTTATGGGCACAAGATGAACACTGGCAAAGAGCATGCAGTAATTTCTTGGGAGAGATTAACAACAGATACCCTAAAAGCAAGTGACTTCAGTTCATAAAAAGAACATAATAAAGGGAACTTCAATATCTGGAGCCCCTAAATTTTACACTGGTGCCAGTATGTCAGGAAAGGCAGGATATACATCAGAAGATGTAAGTAAGGTAGGTGACTGAGAGTCCCTATAAGTCAGTTCAAAAGTTGAAATTATATGCGATACTTATGGTGTTGTCAGATTTTCAAGAGTCTCTTAATATAGTAACCGACTCTCAATATGCAGAAAGGGCTGTTTTACACATAGAGACTGCTGAACTTATTCAGGATGATTCTGAATTGACTTCACTATTTATTCAGCTACAACAAATAATCAGAAATAGGAGTTATCCAATAGATATAACACACGTAAGATCCCATACAGGTTTGCCAGGCCCTCTGGTGCAAGGTAATAACGAAATTGACCAGCTATTCAAGTGTACTAGAGGCTTCAGAATTCCATTAAAAATACCATGTTAACAGCAAAGGTTTAAAGAAAGAATTCTCTATCACTTTGCAACAAGCCAAGGAAATTGTGAGGTAATGTCCTACTTGCTCATTATATAATTAAACTCCACTGCCTACAGGAAGTATCCCCAAGGGTGTCCAAGGAAATGAAGTTTGGCAGATGGATGTCTTCCATTTTACAGTTTAGTAAACTAAAATATGTGCACCATACTATAGACACATATTCAGGATTTCAATGGGCAACTGCCTTATCGTCTGAAAAGGCTGATTCTATAATTACACATTAAAAGTTATGGCCATTATGGGAATACCCATTCAAATTAAAATGGAAAATGGTCCAGTGTATATCTCTAATAAGATGAAGCAGTTTTTTAATATTATAATATAAAACATGTTACAAGCATTTCACACAATCCTACAGGACAAGCAATTGTCCGGATGTCTAATTGAACTCTAAAGGAGATGCTTATTAGGCAAAAGGGGGGCAACAAAACCCCCCAGAGATAGACTACGTAGTGCCTTATTAACCTTAACATTTTTAAATGCTAATGAACAAAACAGCACAACTGCTGAAAGACACTGTATTGTAGGAAAAAAACACTGAACTAAACCAGCCTGTTTATATTAAGAATATCCTGACATCAGAATGGAAAATGGGGAATGTATTATGCTGGGGGAAGGGTTATGCCTATGTTTACACAGGAAAAGAAAAGCTGTGGGTTCCTCCCAAGTTGATAAAGATCAGACATGACCAAGGGAGACCTCCTGAAGACCTTCGTGACCGAGAAGAAAAGGGAGACTGACACAATCAACAAATAGGTGATGTATAGGTGGTAATGTTTATGTCTCCATATATAGAGACAGCTGTGGAACCGGCTGAGACTAAAATGTCTAGACACCGCCAATAGCATTTATTGGGAACAAATTTCTCATAACTTGTTATTACATACCATACTTTAAGATGGCATGTATACAGAATTATATTACAGTTTGATTATGTGATCTAACTAACCTGAAGAAAGACGGTCAATTTTATTAATCTTCATTAACCAATCCGTGCACCCTGCACACTTCATGTGGATGTTTTTACAGAACTATATGATATTTGTAAGTTTTGTGTGCTGCAGGATGGAAGAAGAGAAAGACAGCCCTGAAGAAATCCATACTCTGGGATACTGAGATTCTGGGAGCTTCCATTTCTGCTCCTTGTTTGATTCTACCTCAGCTACATCAAAGCTGCTTCTCTTAAAGACTTGCTTCCTGAACTTTTCCAGAACAGCTAGTTCGTTTATCCAGCCTTTCAGATTGTCATAGTCAAGATGTCAGCTAAGCAGTGAACTTTCTCAGCAGCGGGTGACTGGAAGGCAAATGATGCCAGCTAGCTCTACTTTGACAAAACCAATTTTTCTATTTCTTTTTGGGCCCCCGGAAGGGAATTCTTCTCCCCAATTCAGCTGGAAGCAGATAAGAGAAGATCTTCGTCCCAGTTCCCTATGTTGGGGTGGATGGTTCTGGTTATTTTATGAATTATAGATACGTTGTCTTTAAGAGATACTTTATACAAATGTAGCTTTGGACAGGAAGGGAACTAGAGAGTTTAAATTCAGGGATTTCTACATTTCCTTTCCTCTTCTCTATCCATTCTTCTTAGGTAAAAGGGAAGTGTATGGAAGAGAAAGGGGGGATATAGTAATATCATAGAAGTTAGAGAAATAGACAAATAGGGATAGGTTAGCAAACTTACTTTTAAACAAAATATTACATAGCTATATCTTATATTGGTAAAAATTTTGGAGTTGATACAAAGTTGAAGTTATAATTTCTTATATTGGTACAGAATTTATTTGATACAAATTTAAGGTTTTCATTGGTATGAATTTCTTATTAATATAAAATTGGGATTAATATTGTCACTTTCATATAGGAATTGTGCCTATACAACACACTGAAGAATACAAGGTTTAGACCCAGTCCTATAACTTCTAGTATAAGCTGTTTTTAGATAATTAAGCATTATGAGTTAAGGGCCAGATAGTAAACTCATGGTTCTGAGTTAATTAAAAGGGTGTTTTTGAGATAATTCAATAAAAAATGGCTGAGAGTAGTCAAGGCTTCACAGTTCAGAAATGTTTTGTGTAGGTAGATAGTCTTCAAAGGTGTCAGAAGTCCACATAATATGAGGTTTATGGACATTTCTTTATTAAAGATCCTTTGACTAGAGACCTGTCTACTCCTGACAGCACCCCTTCTTGGAGTCTAAGAAGAAATTGAGCATCAATGGAGTTGCTCCAATTGTAGTGAGAGGCAAGAATTGTCCCAATTCATCTACAGACAAAATACTGTCCAGAAAAAAAAGGGGGGCAGGGCTGGAGAGATGTCTCAGTGGTTAAGAACACTGACTGCTCTTCCAGAGGGCCTGAGTTCAAATCCCAGCAACCACATGGTGGCCCACAACCATCTGCAATGAGATCTGATGCCCTCTTCTGGTGTGTCTGAAGACAGCTACAGTGTACTTATAGATAATAAATAAATATTTTTTTTAAAAAAAGGACAAACTATGCAGAATAGTTGACTGATAATATCTGCCAAGACAAGGTAATCAGTCCTTGAAAATTCTGCATTACAAAGGTCTGTCAGATGATCCTGGGCCAGAAGGTTGAAGACCGATGCTCCAATGTTTTGAGGGAAGAGGGACTGTCCAGGTGATCAGTGGTCTCTATAAATTGGCTAAGTTTTAGAAGCTGTGTTTTGTGCTTCTCATATTGTCAGGTACTATTAGTTGTTCTTGGATTTCTGATTGAGTTGAAGACTGGTTGAAATCCAAGCTGTTTAGTATTGAGAAAGATGATATAGATTTGAGAGGATGGTTTTCAGATGGCATACAATCTAAAACTAGGACGTAAGTCAGGTATAGAAGTATAAGCCTTTTAAGTTAGGATAGATGGCAGAGTGCTTTATTTAATGACAAAATTGATGGACTGGGTGTTAAGTGTATTGGAGAGGTGGCTCACTGGTTAAGTGCACTCGCTGCTCTTCCAAAGAACCTGGGTTCAGTTCCCCAGATGCCCATGGTGGCTCACAACCATCTGCCACTCCAGCTCTAAGGGATCAGATACTCTCTTTTAGCCTCTTTGGGTAACCAGGCATACACATGGTTGCCACACTGTCCTGTTAGCCCTGTGACTTCTCCAATAAGACCAGGTCTTACTTACCTGGGTGCCAAGGACAAGTCATATAATTTGTAACCATCCATGGCTCTTTCCCTTGCTCCAATAAGATGTCAGGCTTAGAAATGACAAGTCCTGTTCATGGGAAAGGAAGCGAAGCATGATCAGACTGTTGAAATTTCAAACTCTGGGGACTGGAGAGATGGCTCAGTGGTTAAGAGCACTTTCTGGTCTTCCAGAAGACCCAAGTTTGGTTCCCAGCACCCCTCCTGGCAGCTCACAACTATCGTACCTGCAGCTCCAGGGGATCGGATGTCCTCTTCTGACCTCCAGAAGCCCCGGTACACATATACACATAAACAAACAAATGAAAAATGTCGTAAAATGCTTGAATGTACATAGTGGCTGGGCACAGTGGTGACTTTGATCCTAGCACTTGGGAGGCAGACACAGGTAGATATCTGTGATCAGCCTGGCCTACCCAGTGAGTTCTAGGGCTACACAGAAAAACCATATCTTAAAAAAGAAAGCAACAAAAAGTGGGGGGGGGGGGGAAGTAGTGTATTAATGCCAGTGGTCCAGCACTCCGCTTGTACAATCATGAGATTAATCTCCAGTTTGCATCTGTTCACTCACAGCACCCGAGGTCTTTAGTACCTAATGGGTTATATGGTTTTTTTTTTCTTCTTTTGTTGTTGCTTTTTGAGACAGGGTCTTATGAGCACAGGCCTATGTCTCACTCTATAGCTGGGAATGGCCTTGCACTTCTGATCCTCCTGCCTCTACCTCCCAAGAACTAAGATTATAAATATGTGTCTTGGGCTGGAGAGATGGCTCAGTGGTTAAGGGAACCGTCTGCTCTTCCAGAGGTCCTGAGTTCAATTCCCAGCAACCACATGGTAGCTCACAACCATCTGTAATGGGATCTGATGCCCTCTTCTGGTGTGTCTGAAGACAGCTACAGTGTACTCATATTCATAAAATAAATAAATAAATCTAAAAAAAAACCCAACAAAACAAACAAAAATATGTGTATCCTTCCTTTTCTTTGAGATAGAGTTACACTGTGTTACTCTGACTGGCCCAGAACTCACTAGACACAGAGATCCTCCTGCCTCTGCCTCTCGAGACTGGCTAATTGTTTCCATCTCCACTCAGACCGTGACTGACGAAAAGGTTCAGGCTTTCCCAAGCTGATCCATTCAGGAAAATGTCTTTGAAATGTGGAGATGAAGAAAGGCAGTATGGGATATGGGAAACTAGAGCTTTCAGTCTACGCCACAGACAGAGTGCATGATTACAGATCGGTCAATATCTTCTTCTGAGGAGCAGGGCTCTCGTGTTTCTCAGTCAGACTGGAAAATAAACGAAATCTAGCTGAGCAGGGTCTCATAAATTATTGAAACCATGACCGGGTGTGGTGACTTAAGCCTATTATCCTAATACTTGGCAGAATAGGGTAGAAGCAGGAGGCTGGAGAGTCATCTTTCTTTACACCCACAGCTGGGTTTGCAAGCAGCCTAAGTTACCCATCTTAAAATAACCCTCCCCGCCCAGCCCCAAAGGTATAAAAGGCTGCATGCAAAAGAATAGTCACTCCACTCATAAGGATGTTTAGATGGCACATTTGGATAACAAATATATTGGTGTTTCTTTTTTCATACCACACGCATGTGATAGACATGTGAGGTTTTGTTTCTTTGGTTTGGTTTCCGATGGGGGGGGCAGAAAAGGGCATTTTGAGACAGGGTTTCCCTGTGTAGCCCTGGCTATCCTTGATCGATCTCAGAGATCTGCCTGCCTCTGCCTTCCAAGTGCTAGGATCAAGGGAGTGCGCCATGGCAACCAGCTTATGGGAGACATGTTTTTATGTCTGTGATAGACATGTTTTGTACGCAGTTTCTGACGGCATGAAATACGGTCTTTAGTTTATGTGTATGGGTGTTTTGCACGTATGTCTGTGCATCACGTACATGCCTGATACCTGTGGAAATCACAGGGCTGATCCCCTGGAACTGCAGTTAGATGGTTGCAAACCAACATGTGAGTGTGGGAACGGAATCCAGATCCTCTGGAAGTGCAACCAGTATTCTCAAGCATGGAGCCATCTCTCCAGCTCCATGAAATACGTCTCTTTTTTCTTTTCTATTCTTTCTTTCTTTCTTTCTTTCTTTCTTTTTTTTAAAGAGGGCATGACATAAATCAGTATAGGAAGGTCACTGGAAAAGACCGTCTCCTCTTCAGTCCCATGAATGGTTATGAGAAAGTAAGCTACCATCTTTTTCAAGAGGAGGTCTTCCTTTCCTCTGCTACTCTGTGAGAGCACTGTATATAATGCTGAGAAGAGGGAGCTACAGAAGGAGGCGGGGCTCCATCACTTGCTCCCTGAGAGCAGGCATTTTGACATACCACAGGGTGTTCATATGTTCTGAAGGTTAGAAGGGATTGCAAGGCTGGGGAGATGGCTCAGCATGTAAGGGCCCCTACTGCAAAATCTGATGATCCGAGTTTGATCCTGGGATCCACATGGTATAAGGGGAGAACTGACTCCTGATACTGTTCTCGGACCTCTATACTGTACAGCAGTTTGTATACCACACCACCCACCAACCAACCAATTAATCAGCTAACTAACCAACCAACCAACCAACTAAGCAAGCAAGCAACCAACCAACCAGCCAATTAACCAGCTAACTAACCAACCAACCAACCAACCAACCAACCAATCAACTGTAAACAAAGCCCAGGCAAGTGGTGCACCACCCCTTTAATCCCAACACTTGGGAAGCAGAGGCAGGTGGATCTCTAGGAGTTCCAAGACAGTCCGGTCTACAGAGGGAGTTCCAGGACAGCAGTCTCTACACAGAGAAACCCTGTTTCAAAAAGCCCAAACAAACAAACACAAAAACAAAATGAATTTTTGACCTACCTGAAGGGCCATGGCATTCAGGACAAACTGACCTACTCTGATTTCTCCTTCTGGATAAATAAAGAGTCTTGAAAAAGGAGGATGCAGAGGAATAAAGCCCCCGATATGCTCACAGACAAGTTCAGTCCTGAAGGCTGAGGCCTGTGAAACATAGAAAGAATCCTGCGCTTGCCTCCCTTCCCATAACCCCCACGTAAAGAAAAGAACAAGAGATACAGATGGAAATGTCTCCAGACAGAGTATATTTAAATCACTGGAAGAAGTAATGATCTCCAGTAACAGAGGGAACACTAGGGCTGTATTACAGAGGCTCACAGATAACCACACACACACACACACACACACACACACACACACATACACACATATACATACACAAACATATACATGTACACACATACACACACATACACATACACAAACATATACATGTACACACACATACACAAAGTTCTCTCAGTTTGATGCCAGCTAGAGGTCTCCAAAGCTAGTTCCAGGACAGCCAAGGCTACACAGAGAGACCCTGTGTGGTAATTTGAATATGCTTGGCCCAGGAAGTGGCACTTGTTATTTGGTGGTGTAGCCCTGTTGGGAGTAGGTGTGTCACTGCGGGTGTGGGCTTTAAGACCCTCATCCTAGCTGCCTGGAATCCAGTCTTCTCCTAGCAGCTTTCAGATGAAGATGTAGAACTCTCAGCTCCTCCTGCTTCATGCCTGCCTGGATGCTGTCATGTTCCCACTTCGATGATAATGGACTGAACCTCTGAACCTGTGAGCCAGCCCCAATTAAATGTTGTCCTTATAAGAGTTGCTTTGGTCATGATATCTGTTCCCAGCAGAGCAGAAAACCACTAACTAAGACGTACTGTTATGAAAAACCTTCCAAAAAGGGGGAGAAAGGTCAGGGGAAGGAGAATAAAAGAATAAAACCCGATGCTTTTTGAACTTGGTTTTGGATGTTCAATAGCTAACCACTGAGATGTAGTCTCAGCTCAGCATCACCTTCTTAGAAAACAGGAGAAAGGAATCATGCCTGACCACGGCACTGTTGGACAGATGTCTAGGGGATGAAGGTCAGAGAAGGCTGAGCATTCAGTCCAAGCTCAGTGTCACCTTGTAAAGGCGAGATCACTACTGTCCAGGGCCAGAATCTGCCATTTACAGCATCTCCTGGGGCCAGAACTGTAGTTATAGACAGATCACATTGACATATTTGGCTGCTGCAAGACATGTCACACGAAAATGTCCACACATCAACTCTTTACTTTTTAGAAATAGTTTTTTTAAAAATATATTTATTTTACATATATGAGTACATTGTAGCTATCTTCAGACACACCAGGAGAAGGCATCAGATCCCATTACAGATGGCTGTGAGCCACCATGTGGTTGCTGGGAATTGAACTCAGGACCTCTGGAAGAGCAGTCAGTGCTCTTAACTGCTGAGACATCTCTCCAGCCCCTAGAGATAATTTTTTAATAATTTATTTTATGTTCATGGGTGTTTTGCCTGCGTGTATGTCTGTGAGAGGGTGTCAGATCCCCTGAAACAAGAGTTAGACAGTTGTGAGCTGCCACGTGGGTGCTAGAAATTGAACCTGGTCCTCTGGAAGAGCAGCCAGTGCCCGTAACCACTGAGCCATCTCTCTAGCCCTAGAAACAATTTTAATCTTTGTGTGTGTGCACATATTCAGGTATGTGTGTGCAATGCCATTTATGTGGAGGGCAGTGTAGAGTATTGGGTGTTGGTTCTAGACGTCTGCCTTGTGGTCTGAACACTGCTACATACTCTGGGCTAGATTATCTGCAAGCTTTTGGAGACTCTTGTCTCTGAGTCCCATAGGAGCTTAGATTACAGGAGAATTACAAACACAATATGGCAACTGACATGTACCACAAGAACTTCACCCTCTTTAACACACTCTACAGGAGTATATACCACAGTGATTAGCATCATTCACACTTTTGAGACACACAAAGACACAGTCACAGTTACATACCTCCATACACCCCAATTTTGCACGCTACTGTGATACAGTCACTTCCCTAACATTCCTAAAGGCACTACCTATGTAGTCACAATCACACATGGTGGCATATGGCAGAAGGCATATACTCTGCAACATCCGTAGCCATTACTGAACATTCACTCAGGAGTCAGTCACTCATTAGCAAAGATAGTCCACACCCGCATACACACAGCATTATGCACTGTCACAAAGTCCTTTCCCCTCCCTCCCTCTTTTCTCCATGAACACAGGGATACCCATGCAGTGCCGACGCAGAGCCACAGACACAGAACACAGCACCCAGTATTACACAAGGTCACTTAACCCAGAGATACAAACACAGTCACAGTTACAACCATATCCACAACTCCCAAGAATAAAGGCTATCGGGCACATAACACACTACAGGACCATGGGATAACACCTCTACAATCACAAGATCCCAAGAACACATAACATCACATATGTTTGCACAGCAACCATCAGATACACACACAGGTGAGTACAGCAGCACACTTACAAACATTCACAACCAGTCGCAACCACAATCAAAACCACGATTAGAATCCCGCAGCCCAGTCCTGCTCGGGCCTGCAGAGCTCCAAGGTTCGGGACACGCCTGGTCCCAGCCCAGGACTCCCAGACCACTCACCTTTGGCCTCTGTAGAAGGTACGTGAGTTGGCCAAAGCTAAAGATTTCGCAATGTCAACTAGCTATGAACTCTGGGAAACGTAGTCCACAACCACATACAAAGATGGTGTCCTCTCACCTTGGGGTCTGGGCTCAGTGTATTTTTGAGACGCCGCCCGTGAAGTACCAAAGAAGAAGCCCCCACTCCAAACACTCCAGCAGGCGTGAGCTTATTTGGGTCCAAGTGACAACAGTCTACTCTAAGAAACCCCAAATCAAAAGAAGAGGCGGCTAGGTTTGTGCGTGGGCGGATGCGAGACCCGCAATGTCTTGTGGGAAGTGTAGTCCAACGTCGGAGAAGCAGTATTGCTGATAATAGACAACAGCCTGGCTGGGCTTCAGTGAACAAGCCCCGAGGTGTCGCGGAGGCTTCTGGGAGTACTCGCTCACTCCCTGAGTGCGCAGACGCAGGGGCAGCGAGTGGACATTTTGGTCTTTGTCCGCGGGTCAGCGCGGCTGTCGGGTCCACGTGGCGCCAAAGTAGGAGGTGGGATCTGGGCGTCCTGGGTCGGTGGGGCCGGGGAGGTTGGAGGGGTGTGTTTCCGATCCTTGGAGGTGTAGCGCGGGGGTCAAGGAGTGGGCTGGAGAGCATCGGGCCTTGGCGAGGGGCGGGGGTGGGGGCCTCTAGGAACGCTTGAGCGTTTGAGACTGAATTTGACCGCAAAGTTTCACCCACTATTTGGGATTATTGAGTGAGATGGAGCTGGGTGGACGATTGTGGGTGGCCGTGCTTCATGAGGCGGTGTGGAGACCCATGTTGGAAGTATCACGTCTGCGCGGTAGTTCCCGGGTCCAAAGTGCTGATAATTATAACGGGGCCATCTTCCAGAAGAGCGTCCGTTTTATTTGAATACTTGAAAGGTGGGACGAAGCTAAGGGGTAAATCATTTTAAAACTGTATTTATTGATAGTGAGTTTTATACGCCAGGCAGTTGGATTTTGTGATATGTGCAGTAAGCCTTAATAAACATGTTTAGATTTTAAAAGACGATCTTTATACTATAACGCGGTTGTTTATGAGTGGAGATTGAATACAGATTACTGACATGCTTAATTAAAAAATATTTGGTTTGGAATTGTTAGTCTCCGGGGTACCAGCCTTAGACTCCATTTTTGGTTTTTGAGGTATTTAATAGAGCTGTTAGGCAAATTCGGGTTTCATTTTGAAGAGGGTCATTTCCATAAAAACCCAGGATTAAGGAGTATAATTTAGATTTAGGTTAGGCACAGTTCCTCCTTTAAAATAATTATATTTACATTTATTTGTGTGAGCATGTTTGCCACAACACACATAAGGAGGCCTTTGGAATCGGTTTTGTCCTCCACCGTGTGGGTTTGGGGGTTGAATTCAGGTTGTTAGCCTTGGAAGCAAGTGCCTTTGCATCCTAAGCCATCTTGCTGGCCCATGTTCCTCGTTTTTGTTGAAGAAGACTTAGTGATTGTTGTGCTAAATCATAGATGTCATAACTCCTTTCTGAGTCTCTGTGAATTGTGTGGTATATGCAAAAAAAAAAAACAAAAAACCTCTCTCTGCTTTTGCAGTCATTAAAGACATTGTCAGCTTTGGCCTTCTTTTCATGGGAAAAACTTAGCAACTGAGTACCTAATTAAGATTTGCAAGTCAGTAGCTTTCAAATTTATGAGTAGCTGCCACTAGTTGATTGTAAGAAATTTGTAAAAAAAAAAAAAAAAAAAGAAAAGAAAAGAAAGAAAGAAAATAATTAGTGTTTTAAATAGCATTGAAGCTGGGGGCACACACACTCACTCACTCACTCACTCACTCACTCACTCTTTGAATCCCAGCCTTTGGGAGGCAGAGGCAGTCTGATCTCAGAATTTCAGGACCCTCATAACTATACAGAGAAACCCCATCTTTTTGTTTTGTTTTGTTTTTGTGGTACTGTGTACTGAGTGTCCAGTGAACTGTATCCCCAGCCCTAATTTCTGGAAATTAATGCTACAGACGTATCCATATTTGAGTGAAACAATGTAAACAATGTAGGCACAGGTTTGCTTATGACAGCAAAGTTTAGCCTAGAAAAGTATTAGAAACCGTTCACGCTCATCCATTTAGAGGATGGTTCAGTTGACCTCCGACAATAGGCTTATCCAGTAAAATACACAGTTGTGCAAAAGAAGAGGAGAGCGCTTTAGATAGACACTGAGAGGATTCAGCCTGATTAGAACAAGGCTGAGAATGTAGACTGAGGAATAATAGCTATCTCTGTCTTCTGTTGGGGGGGGGGAAACGCTCAAAAGATTTATAAACTTTTCAACATAACTGTTACTGTGGGGGTGAGAAGAATAGGCCAAAGGCAAGTAACTCTGTTTACTTCATACGTACGAGTGTGGTGTGTGTTGTCAAGTCTGTTTCTCAGATCATTTCTTTATGTTTGTGTCTGTGTACGTTTGGACACTAGCAGTGTCTTGAAACCTCAGCACCCTCCTCAAACAAGACCACACCTCTGAATTCTTCCCATATAGTTCTGCCAACTGAGAACCAGTTATTCAAAGACATGACTCCTTGGAGGCTATTTTCACTCCACCAACTACAGGATGCTTTCTTTCATCAGCCTTGCTTTTTAGTACAGTTGCCTTACACTTAGCTGCCGAATGTGGATTCAGCTGACTTACCATATCTTCACTGCACTAATGTCCCTTTTTTTTTTTTTTTTTTGTCATCCTGCTTACCCTGCATAGCTTCCCTTTGCAGACAGATTGGCCTAGAACTTGGTGCGGTCCTCCCACCTCTGCTTCCTGGGTGCTTAGATTACAGGTTTGTGCAGACACGCTCAGCAGCGTGTAGTCTTCGCCCCGTTCCCTGTGCTGTTTTCCAAGTTCACTTTGACAGCTGACTCAGGTATTTTGGCAGAGCTCCACCGTCCCCTGCAGCAGCCTGAGGACTTCCTTAATGGTTTAGGAACCATGACTCAGGTAGTGTCAACTTAAACTATTCTCCGTCAACAGAGCTGGTTCTCTTTCTACTCTGTTGGTAGAAAAGATTAAACTCGGGGTTTCAGTATTCACTTCTACTTGATGAGCCATCTTGTCTGCCCCAGAGTTGGTGTTTATTAAAATATTTAGGGACAGGTTATTATTTAGCACAGGCTGGCTTTGAACTAGCTGTGTAGTAGCTGTCTCTACCCCAGAGCTGTAGAGTTACAGGATGTGCTACCACAAACAATTTCTGTAGAACTGTGGATTGAACCCATAGCTTCCTGTAGGTAGGTCTACAGTCTTCTACATCCTCATGCTCAAGATACTTTAACACACACTTAAAATAAGGCTTAAGAGGAATGAGGGCACACATGCTTGTGAGCTTGTCAAAGAAGAGTGACATCTTACTGTCTTTGCAGGAATCATGTAAGCCATTTCAGTGGATTTGTAGCTATTGTCTTCAAAAGGCTGCTAAGGACGTCACAGGGTTTTTATTGAGGTTACCTGACAAGATTACAGTCGATAAAATAAAATTCCCTCACAGGCTTGCAGGAACTTAGGATAGCTTTTCTGTAAACAATAGTCTGATTTATGATTCCCAGGAATGAGTCCTTACCCAATGTTACATGCGTTCAGGCCTTGAGGTTGGCTCGTTGTTATTAGTATGGAAACTGCTGAGGGGCTGGATATTTGCTGCTTCATTTCAGCAAAGGGCCTGCCGTGTCGGCACGAGGGTCTCAGCTCAGATCTCCAGCGTTCATGCAATAATCCAGGTACACTGGACACTCCGGCTCTTCCTGCCATGAGTAGCTAGGATTATAGGCTTAGCCCCCCCCCCCCTTTTTTTTAAAATAAATTTTAGGATTGGCTTCTCTGGTTCTGGGGAAGGGGAAATGCTCCCCTAAGATTTTCTATTGAGATAGTATTAAATTTATAAAATAATTTCAGGGAAGGCAGCATCTTTGTAATGTTAGACACTCCTATCCATGAGCATCTGCTTTGTTCAGATGGCATTTGGAGCCTTAAGTGCTTACATTAAAAAACCCGAACACACCCCCTTCTATGTGCCACCTCACTGGAGCCCTCAGAGTTCTGAATATTCTTTATACTTCTATATCTTTTCCTCTGTCCTTCATTTCATTTTTTTAGATACTTGAGTCTCCTTAGGCTTTTTTGGTACTTTGTGGTACAAACCATTTTGTTTGACATTTATATCTTCTTGGTAGCTACATTTAATGGGCTTCATCAAATAAGTCCATTATGTTTTAAAAATTCTGCCATGTGGTTTGCAGTTTTGAAGTAAGGACCAGTGAGATGGCTCATGGATAAAGGCACTTGCCACCAAGCCTAGTGACTTAAGTCCTATCTATAGAAGGAAAGAACCACTCACTGTTCCTTATGGGCTTGTGTTAGCTGTGTGATAATTATTTTTGTGCAGTCTTTTTATCTCTTGAATTAATTCCTCATTGTTATACAACTTACTGATTTCTTAAATGGAAAAACACCTTTTTAAGGCGTGTGCTCATGGCTATCTTTTTTTTTTAACTCAGATTTTTCTAAGGGCTCTGTTCTCAAACTTTAGAGACACCGATTGGCTGGGTTTTCTTCATTCTGGAATTTGAGCTATCATAGTTAATATCTGCACACAGTCCTCATACACAGTTCTGTTTTTTCTTTTTCAGACTGCATGCTGTAGTCAGGGTAGTTTTGGACACCTGCGGGGTGCTGGGGTTACAGTGCACACATGCACCTGAGGGTTTAACTTAGAACCACATGAACGCTGGGCAAACATGCTATATACTAAACCATCTGAAGTGTTATAGCTTTTGCCACCAAGCTTAAGAACATGAGTTAAGTGTATATACAGACACTTATATATATGTGTGTGTATGTGTCTGTGTGTTTCCCCATATATATTCCTTATAATGGGAAATCTATATATGATATGCTGTATACATACATATATTTGAAATTAAAGTATAATTACATAATTCTCCCCTTCCTCAAGCCCTCTCATTTCTTCTTCCCTTCTCCTTTTCAGATTCATGGCCTGTGTACATACATATGTGTATGTGTATACATGTATGTGCTCAGTTTATTCAGCGTTACTGGTATGTGTATGATTTCATGGATGACCAATTGGAATTGGATAACCAGTGACAGGGCTCATCTCTGGGGAAGCCTGTTCTCAGCATTCCTTAGTTGCTGTTGGTTCTTTGTTTAGGTGTGGGGCCTGATGAGATGTCCCCCTTTGATGTTGTCCTGTCCGTTGGTGTTGGACCTGCTTAGGTCCTGTTTAGGCAGCCGTGTTGTGGAGTATCAAAGGCAAAGCTTCCTTGTCAGTTATAAAAGACGCAATCCTCTGGCCCTTACTGTCTTCCCACGCTCTCTTCCGTGATGTTCAAGCGTTGTCAGTTTGGACGAGGGGTGAGAGCCATGATGAACCAGATATAAGGACATGTATTGAGAGTGCAGGGAGAGATGGGCAGCTTTACTAAGGGGCAGCGGTAGGGATTCCTATTAGATCCATATCCTCACTAGCCCCAGGAAGTTGGCAAGGTTTCCAGTACCACACATCATTTCCCACCTGATGAGCGTGCCTTAGGTGCACTTAGACAGCTCTTGGTCACCTCCGAGGTATGAGTGTGCCCTCGGGAGAGCTTGCCTGTTGGCTGCTGTTATAGCTCATGGGTGTCACACCGTTGCTTCCTTCTCTGGAACCTTGCACATGTTTAGTACTATGAAAGCTAGTCCTCAGATCACGGGGAATGTTGAAATGATATCAACTGGTAGTATTTGTTACTGCTTACCAGGTATCAGCCATGCTCCTTTAACATGTTCCTTTGTGATCTGTTGTAGAAGCGGCTGAGGACTGACGAGCAACACGGACATCTGGGCGGTCGGGTGACCCCACCGGGAGAGCGGTGAATGCAGGGATTGGAACACCCATTTCTGTGCTCAGACTGCAGTGTTTATCTTTCAGAACAGATGTTGACTTTAAAAAGGCACAACATTTTTCAAAGCTTAAAGCTTTGAACTTGACACATAATTTAGATGTAAACAGAGAGCTGTATGGGAACAAATCCTCTGCTTTGTACGGTTTGGAGATCCTCTACCACAGTCGACTCCTGGTAAGCATGTCTTGTAAGTAGAGTGCGGTGTGGGAAGGCCCGCAGTTCGTTAGTGCAGTGCACAGACCAGAGGAAAAGCCTCTGAATGTCCCTAAAGTGTCCTGTCTCCCTGAACAGAAGTCATACTGAGAGGGAGCCCTGAGTCCCTAAGGAAGATTGAAAAGCCTTTAGCCAGATGAGAGCATTCTCAGCATTGCTGGAGGAAAACAAGTGAACTTTGCAAAACCAACACTGACGGTTAGTAAAACCTACCCTGGAAAGAAAGGTTTGTACTGATGAAGTTCTCTTAAACTTTCTCCCTTGCTCTGCATTTGAATGAGCAGTCAGACGCCGAAAGAAACCTTAGAACTGTAGGAAATGTGGAGACATCCTCAGTCAGGAGCAAACCCTCATTCATCCAGACGTTCGTATTAGAGATAAACGCTGTGAATGTGACAAAGCTTCTATTCAGATGTCACACCTCAGCCAGCAGAGAATTTTAAGTGGGGGAAGCCCCCTTGCCTGTAAGGTATGTGGGAAACTCTTCAGCCACAAATCGAATCTTACAGAGCATGAGCATTTTCATAATAGGGAGAAGCCGTTTGAATGTAATGAGTGTGGGAAAGCCTTTAGCCAGAAACAGTATGTCATTAAGCATCAGAACACTCATACCGGAGAGAAGCTTTTTGAGTGTAACGATTGTGGAAAATCCTTTAGCCAGAAGGAAAACTTGCTTACCCATCAGAAAATTCACACCGGAGAGAAACCTTTTGAGTGCAAAGACTGTGGGAAAGCTTTCATTCAGAAGTCAAACCTCATCAGACATCAGAGAACTCACACAGGAGAGAAGCCCTTCATATGTAAAGAGTGTGGGAAAACCTTCAGTGGCAAATCCAATCTGACTGAACATGAGAAAATTCATATTGGTGAGAAACCCTTTAAGTGTAATGAATGTGGAACGGCTTTTGGCCAGAAAAAGTACCTGATAAAGCATCAAAACATTCACACTGGAGAGAAACCATATGAATGCAATGAATGCGGGAAGGCCTTCTCTCAGCGGACATCGCTTATTGTGCATGTGAGAATTCACTCGGGCGATAAGCCTTATGAATGCAATGTATGTGGGAAAGCCTTCTCTCAGAGTTCATCTCTAACCGTGCACGTGAGGAGCCATACAGGGGAGAAACCCTATGGCTGCAATGAATGTGGGAAGGCCTTTTCTCAGTTCTCAACCCTGGCCCTGCACCTGAGAATCCACACAGGTAAAAAGCCTTATCAATGTAGTGAGTGCGGGAAGGCTTTCAGCCAGAAGTCCCATCACATTAGACACCAGAAAATCCATACTCATTAAATGCTCTGCGAATATCTTCAGTACAGGGAAGTGTTCATCAGGAATCTACACTGCCTGGTGCATCATTTGGTCATTCTGAGGCTAGCACCATAAGTTAGCCAAACATAACGTAAGATGTGAACACCCGATAATTCATACTGAAGGGAAAGAAGTGTGTGATCGAAAGCCTGAACCCAGCGAAGGCAACAGAGAAGAAAGGCAGAACTGAACTGTGAACACAGTTGTGTACAGTTGAGAATGGCAGACAGGCTGTTACTGACAGCCATCAGCATAGATCTGCAGGTCTTCACTGGTTGGTGAGGACAGAAATTGTAAAATGGCTACCGTACATTTACCAGGATTTAGAATGTGAAAATAATTGCTTCACCGGAACACCAAGACTATGTTTGGAGGGAAATTGTTCTGAGGAGGAAACCACACACACAAATTGTAAACAGAAGTAAAAGATGTATGGGTCTCGAAAGTAGAAATACCGAAATAGACATTGTACAAGGTTGACTTTGGGAGTAAGAAAACAGTCCTTGTAACAATTTAAATCCTTAGAAATTCTCATGAGCATTTATGCTCAGAAGGTGAGGTACCAGGGAATTTACCATGGCTTAGAGTTGACGAATATTAGAACTGAACATCCTGTTAGGAGTGGAATGAGGAAATTTTCGTGGACTGTTCTGTAGACATCCGGCAGATGCATCGGAAGACGTGTGTGCGTCACTGGAAGGACTCTGGAAGTGACGTGGGGGAGACTCAGTTTACAGAAGGATGCGTACAGTACAGTGACTTTCTGAAACGCAGCGTGATAAGGTATAAACACACATGTATGTAAATGTCCGAGATGCATCAGAAGGATGCAGACCAACACCTAAGAGTGAGGAAGGGCGGGGCGGGAGGGGGAGGGAGGGCTGCAGCTTTGATATAAGCATTGATTCTCTTAAAGACTGCAGGTAAATACATGAAGATATTGGCTGATTTTCAGTTGTGTCATATGGATATCATGTCTTATTTTTTGTACTTTCTGTATTTTTCAAAATAAGAGTGGAGGTAATGGTGGGAACTCTGCACTTGCAGAGATGTTATAGTTGATTAATTCCCAGTCAGATACTAAGCTTTTATAGAGATATTTCTAAAACTTTAACATAACAATGAGTGGATGGACTTGGCACTCTATGTAATGAAATTATCTATTTTATTAAAATTTAAAATGAAAGCATATTCTTAACTCTTTCAACTTTATTTTACCCTGTTGTATATGGTCTTGTTCTTAATTTCTGATATTTTGCAAGATTGCATGCAGATCGGAGTGTTTCATTCTTCCCTGTACTTTGCAGACGCTGTTTCTTTGGTGGGCCTTCCTGAAGATTTTTTAAAATTAATATTTTATTACAGTGTAATTTGGTACAGAATATTAAATTGTATGTGTGTGGCTACATGTAGATGTGTGTGTTATGGAAGCCAGAGCACCTCATATGGTGTTTCTTGGGCTCTGTCTGCATCTCACCAGCCTGCAACAAAGCTTGACTGACAGCAAGCTCCAGGGATCTGCCTACCTCTGCCTCTGCAGCGAGGCTGGGGCGACAAGGTCTTAGCTCCACACCCAGATTCCCCTACCCCCTTCTTGCAATGAGTCTACCTTTATTGACAGTTAGCCCCAGCTCTTGGAGCTTTTTCCATTTTGTGGTGGGTGTGGGTTTGGTGGGTACCAGTTGATCGGGAGTGGGAGTTGTGGAATTCAGTTTCCCCCTCTACCTCTACATGAGTGTAGTGCGCTGAAGACTCCCTGACCAGCACATGAGGTCTGAGGTGGATCTGATCTGTGGTCAGAGGACAGCTTGCACGAATCACTTATTTCACCATGTAACATCCTAGAGATCCAACTTAAGTCAGCAAGCTTGGTGACAACTGCCTTTACCCACTGAACTCCCTCACATGTCCAGTTCCTAAATAATTGTATCAATAAAACTAAGAATCCAAAAGAACTCATTTCCCTGGTAAGAAGTCTGAGGCTCTCTTCTGAGGTTAAGTTGAAGCTAGAGACTGGGAAGAAGTCTTGGACAAGTGTATTTGTAGAAAATACGCTGTGTGGCAGTAGGCAACTTTCAGCTGAGGAAGAAGTGGGTGTCTCCAGTGTAAAGGTGGCTGGGGATGGATAGTTTGCAGAGATGCTTAGAAGGACAAAATGTAATTATACCTGTATGATTACACTGTTGAGCTGAGGAAGGTGTGTTCAAGGCCAGCCTGTTCTACGTAGCAAGTTCCAGGATAACCAGTGCTACTTAGATAGACTCGGAGAACAGAGGAGGTGAGTGCTCAGTGTCCTCTATCTGCACTGCACTGTCTGCTGTAGTTCATCTCCGGTTCCTCCGTCCAAAGGCTTGGTTCAACTTTTATGTAAATCCTAAGCAGAGTTTGGCTGTATATTATGCAGTAAATGTTCAGCCAATGTTTGCTGCTATTAGTAGAGTAAATTCAAGATGGGAAGGCTCTGGTCTGGATAAGAGCTTTTGAAGATGACCCAATTCAGGCTACTCACAACATCGCAATGAAAGATGAATTTTTGGGCTGGAGAGATGGCTCAGGGGTTAAGAGCACTGACTACTCTTCCAGAGGTCCTGAGTTCAAATCCCAGCAACCACATGGTGGCTCACAACCATCTGTAATGAGATCTGATGCCCTCTTCTGGTGTGTCTGAAGACAGCTACAGTGTACTTATATATAGTAAATAAATCTTTAAAAAAAAAGATCATTGTGATATCATTTGGCTACGGTGTTCAAATAAAACTCATTATAAATTGATTTTTAAAAAAAGATGAATGTAAAAGTCTTCAGGAAGGGTCAAAAGGTCTGAACCACTCACCCCATCACACCCTGGTAAAAGAAATAGCATCTGTTAAAACGGAAGGATGAATCGCCATGTGTCAACTGTCCCCATGCAACTACATTTTAATGCAACCCCCAGTGCCCTTTTCTGGTGTCTACACTCAGGTTGCATATGCCCACACACTGACACACATAATTTTCAAAAATATAAATTAGCATTGAAGATGAGAAATGTTTTGCTAGAAGCCCAGAGATGAGCCAGCATGACGTTCAGACTTGAATGTTTGGCCAAGGCATGGTCCACTGGACATGACTCAGGGTTGGGGTGTTTCGATGGTGTATATGTACTGTATCAGCTGTGTGACAGATTACGAACGGTCGTGCGACCTCACATTTGCCACTGGATTTGCATGGCTGTGCTTCTTCTGGCCAACACCGTTGAATACTTTTTGAAATTTCCTTTTCTAATTACACTTGTATGTAAATGTCTGTAGAAATGTTCCTGTGTATGCAAGTGCCCAGAGGAGAAGATGAGCTGGAGTTTGGGCAGCTGGGGATGGTCTGCAAGAGCATTGCCCCTTTGACTGCCTAGTTGTCTCTTCAACCTTCCCCCCAAATTAGGAAGAAAAAAAAAAACACATTTAAAAGCACGTTTACATTCGTGTGCATACGTATGCACATATGACATTGGAGAAATGAGAGGACAACTTGATGGAGTTGGGTCTTACCTTCCATTATATGAGTCTCTGGGAATTCGTTTAGAGCTTCCGGCTTAGTGCCCAGAACTTGTGCTTGCTAAGCTGTCTTGCTGGTTCTCTGGACAACTATTGACTCTGTGTAGACAAGGTGGGCCGAGTACAGAATTGGAGAGGAATTTAACTCATACACTCTTTCTGTTCCAAGTTCCACAATGCTCCGGGAAGTTTTCGTGTCCACTTGTAGCTATCGGCATTCAGCATTTGGTCTAAGATTTTTGAGCAGTTATTAAGTCTCTGAAGTCACCGCTAACTATTGTAAAAAGAAGCTTCTCAGACTGAACCTGATAGCAATATTGGTGTTTGACAGACACGTGTCTATTTAACAGCAGCTTTCCTATCAGCCTGTGAGTTCCCCAGGATCCCAGTGTGCAGCTCCTGGTAGAGAAAATAGAGTGGTAGGATTGCTCAGTGTTTAAGAGTGCTTTGCTCTTTCACAAAACTGGATGGAGGTTGGTTCTTGGCACCTACATTGGGCAGTCAGAACCTCTTCTGTAGCTCCAGGGAAGTAGAAGTCCTTTGGACCTTTGCAGACACTGGCACATGTATATACATACAGATACCCATATAATTGAAGAAATTATTTGTAAAAGAACATAAATTTAGTGGGCTATTTGATAATCATTTGGGAGTGTAATGTAGCAGTATCTGGTTTGGCCTGGGGAGTAAAGCATGCGGACTAGAGAACTCACAGAAGGCTGGTTATGGTAGAACAATGCTTCTGATCGCAACACTAGGGAGGTCAAGATGGCAGGTCTCCTGTGTTCACTGGCCAGCCCAGGCCCCAGGGAATGATCATAATAAAGCCAAGTATAGCACTCAAGGATGTCAGGACTCCGTGTACACTCACAAAAGAATATGCACACACAGGCAATTCCTTCCATACAGGTAAGAAAGGAAGAGATACAAGAAAAATTTAAGAATTGTCTGGTTGCAGCTTTTTATTACATTTGAAAACTGGCAGGTAACATAAATGTCAACTGCAAACAGAGTTCCAGATATACCTAGGTATGTTTTTCCCAGACATCTTACAATGTTTTCACAGTCTTATATTGAATTAAAAGATGAAGGATACCTATTTGCACTGATTCACAACCATTCAGCCAGTGTGTTGAAATACAGAGGTTTGCTTTGGTGTCACCTGCCGTAATAGCAGTCTTGTGTGCAAAGCTGCTGTGATTTGTAACTTTGTATTCATAACCTGGCTTTCACCTACAAGACCCACGTTTGATTCCATCATATAAACAGTTAAATTCACTAGAAAGTATAAATTAATCTGCAAGGCAGTGTTCATTGTTAAATTCTGACACATTTTGTTTTTGAAATTGTAAGCAACTAGACAGTACTGAAAGTCTTTTCACCTTTTCGGTTTTTTGACTTTTTCTTGCTTTGTTTTCGAGACAGGGTTTTCCTGTATAGTCCTGGCTGTTCTGGAATTCGCTTTGTAGACCAGGCTGGTCTTGAACCGAAGAACTCATAGATCTATCTGCCTCTGCCTCCCAAGTGCTGGGATTAAATGTGTGTGCCAGCAGCTACCACCGCCTGGCTGCTGTCTTCATAGTCAACATCAGTAGTTAAGATCAGTCTCGTTCCCCTGTTCTTTTTCTGTGTATGGTATATGTGTGTATATACATGCTTTCATATGTGGAGTGAATGTATGTGTGTGTGCATACAAAGTTCTAGATTCAGTGAATAAGGAATTTATCCAACCGGTCTGCAGTGGGAGAACAGAACTGACCTGCACAGGCTTCTGCCCACAAGCAGGCAACATGTCTGCCCCCCAGTAGTTTCTTAAAATGCAAAGTAGGCTGCAGTGAAGCACAGAAGCTTACTAGTTGACCTTCCAGAGACCTCGGTTTGACCTCCAGTACCCACATGATGGCTCACAACCTTTTGCAACTCCAGTCCCAGGTGATGACGCCCCCTTCTGGCCCTTGAGTACTGCACACACAGTGCACAGACGTGCATGGAAGCAGAACACTTCAACACAATTAAGAAAACCAACATACCCCAGTGGGCGGCTAGGGTTTTCGAGGCCTTAGACACTCAAGTGTTCAAGCACTGAGCTACATCCACAGTCCCACATTGCTTTTTAACAGGCTCTTGTTAAGTTGCTCAGGCTGGCTCTGAACTTATGAACCACTTGCCTCAGTGTTTCAGAGATCTTGGATATAAAAACTGCCTCTCAGTTCCAGTGTAGGCACTATTCTCTGGTTTAACTCCCGCTACCCCTCCTTAACAAACCCTACTCTAGCACAAACTCTCTGATGCTTCTTAGTTATAAGCGAGTCGTGAAAGCAACCCTAAAACAATGAACTGTATGCCATTTTCCTCTAACATGAATTCTTTTTTTGGTTTTGTGTTAACTGTTGAGCCATGGCTAAAGACTTCCAAATTTATTGCATTGACATAGGCCAAAAATAGCCTCTTTTGAGTTGGGCCTCAAAACTGTGATACTATGTAGCCCAAACTGTCCTGCATCAGCCTCTCAAGTTTTGGTACCTCAGCCTTGTTCCACCATGACTTGCCTGTTAAAGTTCATTTCCAGCAAGCATTACCTCTATGTGAAGGCAAGGTGAAGCTACTCACGCATCACTCCATGGGTATAAATGAGGAAGTTTATTGTAAACACCAACCTGCCTTGTCTCTCTCAGGGTAGAGCGAGAACAGCCGGATACATTTGGGAATGCCTGGTTTTTGTTCTGAGCTGGTCTTAACTGGCCTGAAAGTTGATGTGTACGTAAGTTGCTCTGTAATGTGACTGTCCCTCCCGACTTTGCCACCCAAGTGCTGGCGTTGTTAAGCATGTTCTGCTCTGCCCAGTTGGAAGCATTTTAAAATAAAGTATTCAGAGTTGTCAGAACAGTCTGACATGAGTCTCTCCTCTGTATGAGTCCTCTGGTGGACAGTGGGGCTCTCTTTTTGGTGGAAAGGTTTCCCACATTCTTTACAAATATAGGGATTCTCCCCAGTGTGAATCCTATGATGGTGCGAGAGAGTGATCTTTTGGTGGAATGATCTGCCACAGTGATTACTACCACAGGGTTTCTTTCCTGTGTGAGTTCTCTGATGACGAATAAGGTGGGATTTCAGTTGGAAGGCATTCTTACACTGTGGACATTCATATGACTTTTCCCGTGTGTGTTCTCTGGTGATCTGTGAGGGTTGTCTTTAGGCAGAAGGCCTTTCCACAACTCGTTACATACACAGGGGTTTTCCCCCCAGTGTGAATTCTCTGGTGTAGATTTCTAGTTGGATGATTTCCCACACTCATGACATTCACATGGTTTCTCTCCTGTGTGTGTTCTCTGATGATCTGTGAGGGCTGTCTTTAGGAGAAAGGACTTCATCACTCATTACACAATACAGTTTCTCCCCAGTATGACTTCTCTGGTGGAGATTGAAGCTATTTTTTTCCGACTGAATGATTTGCCACACTCATTACATTGTACTGTTTCTCTCCTGTGTGGGTTCTGTGGTGATCAACGTGGTGGGATTTTTATCCTAAAGGCCTTCTGTACATTTGTAAGATTTCTCCCCTGTATGTGTCCTCTGATGTGCCACAAGAGTTGTATTTTGGTGGAAGGACTTCCCACAGTCAGTATACACATAGGGCTTGTCCTCATTATGAGTCCTCACATGAAGAGCAAGTGTTGTTTTCTGGGAGAATGATCTCCCACACTCATTACAAATATGGAGTCCCCTATATGAATCCTCTGGTAGACAGTGAGGTTCACTTTTTGGTGGAAAGATTTCCTACATTCTTTACATATATAGGGTTTCTCCCATGTATGGGTTCTCTGATGGCGGGAGAGAGTTGTTATAGAAAGTTTTGTGTGGGCTCTCTGGTGATCTTTAAGGGCTGTCTTTAGGCAGGACTTACCACACTTATTACAAACAAAGGGCTTTTCTCCCATGTGAGTTCTCTGATGGTCAATGAGATGTGACTTCCTTCTGAATGTGTTTCCACACTGATGACATTGGTAAGGCTTTTTTTTCCTCTGTGTGAATCGCCACATACAGAGTCAACACTGACTTCCTGTAGAAGACTTTCCCACATTCAGTGCATGTGTTTTGTTTTGTTTTGTTTTTTTTTTTCTTCAGTATTCGCTGCTGTTTTCTTTGTGTTATATATAGATGGATTTTCTTCTCTGCACTCTACTGAGTGTACCTGAGTTTCCCTTTCTAAGAAATGACCTCGCATAGATCTTACATTCAGATGACTGTGCTGCGGTCACAACCTTCTTAGGCTGAACAAGTGCATCACTGTGACTGCACGACTCATCACCCTGCCTGTGGGATTTGACGTCAGGATGTCCCACATCTTGCATGGATTTTTTTTTTTTTTTGTGTGTGTGTGTGTGATTTGCCATAGCTGTTCTACTCACTGAATCCCTTTCTTGCAGGCTTTAGATTAGAGTTGATTAATTCTGAGACATTTTCCAAAATATTTCCACGAGCGTCATATGTAGGAGGTAGATTTTTGGAATTAGAATTGTTCACTAGAGCAAATGGGTTTTGTCTATAATTAATATGTACGAATGATCTGGAGTACTTATCTTCGTCTTCCTTGAATTTCATTAAAAACTCCTGATTTCCAGTTTTCTTCTAGGAAAGAGTAACAACTAGTGAATTTCCATGAAATTGCACGGGAAAAATTATAAAACAGTCGAACACGCAGAGGACCTAGAGCAAACCACTTCCAAGTTACAAAGCAAAACAAATAAAAACAGGAAACTTATAGCAGACAACAACAAAAGTCGACACATTTCTTTCTCTCATGCTCTATTTAAAACTTGCATATAATTAGCAACTAGAAAAGTCTTTTCAACAGCGACATTTTTGAAACATAACAGGATTTCAGGAAGCCCAGTCTTGCTTCAAACTTGTTATGTACCAAAAATAACCCCAAAGTGCTTTGAACTATTAAAATTAGAATTAAATGATTTTATTGCAGGTGAGTGTTTTACCCTCATGTATATATGGACACTTCTAGGAGGTAAAGAAGAAATACCCCTTCTCCAACCCAAAATTCCTGGGATTTGAGAGTTTGCCAGTTTAGGTGTCCTGAGAGGAAATGCAGAATATCATGGTACTTTGTACCCCTGGGGAGGAGGTGGTCATAGTTTTCCAAAATCACATCCCTGTACAGAGTCTTCTGCTCAGAGTCTATGTGGGGCTGTGGGCTGTGAAAGGTATCCTGGCTGGAGAGGCTTGAAACTACATTGACCCTTAGGGACAGTAGGAGTCTTGCTTTACTCCTGAAACCAGGCACCCATCACTAGCCACAGCTCTCCATAGGTTTGTGGCCATCAGTCACGTAGGACAACGCCCCAAGCCCCTCCCCCTAAGGTGAGGATGTGACCACAGGTGGGCTCAAGACATCTTCATTATGAGCTACCTAAAGGCCTGGAGGCTTGGCCAATTAGCCTTTCTTCCCAGACACGCCTCCCTGCAAAAGGGATTTAATCTCAGGCCCACACTGAGAAGTTGGAGAACAGTTTCATTCATCCACTTTCTGCCATGAGAATAAATGTCTTAAAACCATGGACAATCTCCTTTTACCGGGACTGCTGTCGGGAGCCGTAGAGAAGGCCTTTGCCTACAGAACCACGGTCCAATCTCCCTTAGAAGGCCTCCTCGCACTCCTAGCTGCGGCTGCCACCAAACCAATACTGCAGCCAACCGCCAAGGACCCATGAGGGACCAGCTGGAGCTCCCTCCTCTTTCCTCCTCAACCCTTAGCTAGATCCTGCCCGCTGCCCCCCACCCCACTCCGTTCTCAGCTCTTCCAAGGCATCCAGCAGTGTCTGGGTGTCCAAGAACCTGGAAACCAGACGACCCCAGGCCTCGTAGCAGGCCAGGGGCTCCTCGTCATGTGCACCAGTAGTTTGAGTGCGCGTATGTACATGAGCCCTTGCATTACTGCCTTTGGAGAACAGGAGATTGTCGCGCCCAACCTCGACCAGCAAGGAAGACACGACCCGCGGAAGCGCTTCTTCAAGCAGTTTATTCAGGAACCTTGTACAAGCTTCTACTTCAGCTTCTGCTTCTGTCTCCGCTCCCAGGGGAAAGTCCGCACAGGCTTAAATCCCCTTGTGCCCGCCAACCCCTGTAAGCCACGTGGGCCCTGCCGATAGGCTGCTTCAATGCAGAAGCGGGCAAGCTGAACAGGCACAGCCACATATGGACTTGTTTAATACTGAGAGCACTCACCATCAAGGAGGTGGAAGGCAGAAACCAGCGCCATCTTCGGGGCGCAGCACCTCGAAGCTCTCTACAGGAGATTAAAGACAGCTGTGACCTGCCATGTGGATGCCCGGAACAGAACCCGGGTCCTCTGCAAGAGCAACACGTGCTCTTAACAGTGGAGCCAGCTCTCCCGATGCCAAATGTCCCGCCACATTAAAGAGTTATTTATTTATTTTACGTATATGTGCACACTGTCGCTGCCTTCAGATGACTCAGAAGAGGACATCAGCTCTCACTACAGATGGTTGTGAGCCACCATGTGGGTGCTGGGATTTGAACTCAGGACCTCTGGAAGAGCAGCCAGTGCTCTTAGCTGCTGAGCCATCTCTCGTGAGAACGTCTCAGCTCAACGTCTCTCCAGCCCATGAAACCTGCCTCTTTAACAGGATGGTAACTTCCGAGTCAGCCACCGTAAAACCCCACAGACAGCAAGTGAGGCAAATGTCACACGTTCAGCCCAGAAATCCTATCTTCTCTTCTGTAAATTCTATGTCCATTAATTTAACCCATACCTCAATAGGCTGGAAAGCTGAGAATATCTTTAACTGGGTAAATTGTTTTTTTAGAATGTGATTTTTTTTTTTTTTTTTTTTTTTGAGCAGTGGGGTGGGGTGGGATGTAAGCTTTGTTTTCATAACCAACAGTCTTCTTGCACCCTCGAACCACTAGGAACTAAAGTTGTGGAAGAATTGTTGACCAAAACGTACGTGACAAGAGGGACGTAATTCTCACCTCAACACTGGATGAAGACACCCCCCCCCCAAGGGTGGTGGCTGCTTGGGTTATGTTGAGTCCTACCCAAGAAGGCTCATGGGACAAAGAAGATCCCACCCAAACAGGTGGGCCCTGCTTATCTAGACGAACAGGAAGCACGGAGAAGATGGAGAAGAAGCTCTACGTAAGAGAAAGTATGTGCATCTGGAGGTTCCGGGAAGCAGCTTCTCTTAGGAAGTAAGAGAAGCAGATGCTAAATTAGTTACTAGTCATGCTGGCCTCCAGTTGCCTGCCGATTTCTCCTCTGCAGCCCCCATTCCATTTCAACTGGACACTAATCCCTGTAGAAGAGACAAAATGGAGGCGTGTAGGTACCTTCACACTGTAGGTTTTCAAAAGCAGGAAGATTTTTGCCTTAAAAAAAAAAAAAAAAAAAAAAAAAGATGAGAGGGAGTTTCAGTGGCCAGAGAGATGGCTCAGTGGCTGATGCTATTGTTGAAGACCTGAGTTCAGTTTCCAACACCCACAGTGGGCAGTTCAGCCTGTAACTGCAGATCCATCCAGGGTATCTGATGTTCTCTTGAGGTTACTCCCCAGCCCCCAAACACCAAAGCTTTATCAAGTCTGATTAGCTAAATTAGTGTAAAACTGATCCATATTTAAATGCCCAGTTTTGTTTTTTGTTTGTTTGTTTTGTTTGTTGCTTTGTTTTGTTTTTATCTTAAGAATGCCTTACAGAGGGCTGGAGAGATGGCTCAGTGGTTAAGAGCACTGACTGCTCTTTCAGAGGTCCTTGTCGTCACCATCCTCGAGGTCCCCAAGGCAAGTACAATAATCCTGTTCATTCTCCAGAGCCCTACACTGTCAAACAAATCGACTCACTCACTTTAAAACGCAGTCGCACGCATTTCCCCCTTACCGCGCTGGCTAACAGTCGTTTTTTTCTAAAACACTGAGCCTCGCTTATAAAGGACAGGTTCAAAAAGACACACAAATGAAGTCACCTTGGGGAGAATCCAGAAAAACACAACGTGGGTGCGCGCCCGGCTCGCCTCCCTCCCTCCCCGGGGACGCGCTCTTGGCTCCAGACCTTGCTACATTTCTCTCTGCTCGCTATCTCTACAGCCGGGGCTCTTGATGTACTCCTGGGGGTTTCCTTCCTTTTTTGCCTCTAACCCAGCCTTCCCCATCGGCTCGCCCAGCCCGGATCGTCCACCGCCCGCCCACTTCACACACAGAAGACACCCGGATCACCGTCCACCAGTGGTTAGAAGTGCGCGCCTGCGCGGTGCAGCCCGCTCGGTCTGTCGCAGGCGCGTCCCTGGGGCAGCTGGCCGCGCACGTCTTCCCGACATCCAGGGTTTTCGGACCTTGCACTATATTTCCCATAGACCACCGGGCCTCGTTCCAACCGCTGATTTGAGGTCCGAGTCTGGCGTGAGTCTGCAGAGGTCTACCAGACTGGAACTCCAAGGTAGAGTTCGCGTTTGTGTGTGCGTACTTGCGTGCGTTTGTGTGACCAGGCCACCGTGATTAAGTGCGTGGCTGGGCTTGGGTACCTGCTCGGATGAGGGGCTTTTTGAGTGACGCGCGATGACTTGTGATGAGAGCTGTGATGGATTTGAGGTACTCCAACACTGGATGATGCTGCTTTGACTTAGTATACTGACGGGGTTCATGGGGGCAGGGCTACATTTCTGAACGTCCAATTTGTTTGGAGTCTGTTTTTGCCTCTGATAATTACAAATGGTGATTAAAGAGTCAACTTCCAGTGAAGTATGGATTGTCTTTCTCGTGACTCCTGGCATCCGGTGCCTGAGTATCAGAATACTCAGCCCAGGTATCAGTAGTTACTTTTGATTTTTGTTTGGTTTTGAGACTGCCCTCTTAATTATGTAGCGCTGGTTGTCCTGGAACTCCCTATGTCTACCAAACAGGACTCAAATTCATAAAGATCCACATCCCTCTGCCTCTGAAGAGCTGGAATTAAAAAAAATTTTTTTTTGGTCTATCTGTGCGGTTTTTTAAAAAGGTTGTCAACAAGTCTGGTGTGGTGATGTGCAATTTAACCCCAGCACTGGGTTGGCAGAGGCAGGTGGATCTGAGTTCCGGGCTAGCCTGGTCTACAGAATGAGTTCCGGGCTCACCAGGGTCACCCAGAGAAACCCCGTCTTTTGCTGCCTCCTCCCTTCTTTGCCCTGCAGTCTTGAACCCTGGCTCTGTGAATGTTCCTATGCTAGCCGGGATGGTAAGCTCTTGCTGAAGGAAAGAGAGATGGTAGTAGATCTGTTTAGTTTCACTCCTGCTGAGCTCCTGTTCCTCCCACAACTCACTCCAACACACACTCGGAGGCTGGACAGCAAGTTCTGAGAAACGGTGGCATGCTCTCTGGAGACCGTTTCTCTTTTCTCCTTAGTTTCACACACGTCCTCTTGAATGGTCCACAACCCCCACCCCCAAATGCATCAGATGCTGGAAACCAAATGTGCAGATGCCGGGGCTCTGAGGGCGTGTCTCTAGAAGTCAAGAGAACAAGAGGCACAGATCAGCTCTCCATCCATCGTGCAAGACCCAGGAATCCAACTCAGGTCTTCAGGCTTGACAGTGACACCATCTTACTGTCCCCCAGATTCATCCATATAACATCATGTCACAAGTAGTGCTGCTCAAAACCAAGGGCAAAAACAGACTGTCTCCTCACTCGATGTCATTCCCAATGACTGCGTGTCCATGAATGGCACGCACTGGATTAGGTCACCCACTGTGCTCTTTTAAAGACGCCCCACAGAACACACAGCCCGTTATATGACCTCACACAGGTGCGCTCTCTAAGTCTCCCATCCCCAGACACGAAGCCCACCATTCAAGGCCGATTAGAAGGACAGGTGTTGCAACCGGGGCCAAATGCAATGTCCTCTATTTATTTTTGTGCTTCCCTTTGTAGTTTGATACATGTGTCAATTTCTGTATCTGACCCCAGCGGGAACACCTCGAGGACACCTCATGCAATGCTTCTGCCCCAGGATCCTCCCCACAGCAGACACTCAGTGAGCTCTCTCCACTTCTCAGTTAAGCTTTGCCATTTTCAGACTGTCATATACGTGGAATCACCCAACTTGTAGCCTTTTGGACAGGTTCAGCTTCTAGCTTAATCCATCTGAAGTTTATCAGGTAGTCGAACATTTGAGTGTTCTATTTTGCTCATGAACACAAATACACATTTACCCACCGAGCCCTCGGCTCCTTCCACATTTTGGGGAACTAGCTGTGACATTGTCCATTAGCATTTGTGAAGATGTTTTCATTTATCCAAGGTATAGGACATAGAAGTGAAATTTCAGGGTCGAGTGGGAAGTATGTTTTAACTTTTGATTGTTTTTATCCATTGAACATTTTTTTTTTTTAACTTCTACGGTTTTTTTGTTGTTTTTTCCAGACAGTTTCTCTGTGTAGTCCTGGCTGTCCTGGAACCACTATGTGGTCACTGGGAATTGAACTTGGGTCCTCTGGAAGAACAGTTAGTGCTCTTGACCGTTGAGCCATCTCTCCAGCTCCGTCTGTTTTCACTCTTAATGCATCCGCTTTCCTGGGCTGTGAGGAGGTCGAGGGAGTTTTGTCCCTTTCTTGCCTAGAACCTGCCATGGCTCCACAATGCTTTAACTTTTTAAGAGACTGAATTTTTTTTCCAGGGTGGCTGAGATACTTTGCAGTTCCTTTAGCAATACCGAGAAGGCTGTACCATATCCAGCCGGGATCTGCTACTGTTCATACACCAGAGGGTACGAAAAGTTCAAGGTTATAAACTGTTAACTGTTTCAAACGGTTGAACATCCCAGACGTAGATGTTGGAGACAAAAGCTGAGGCTGTTTCTTATTTCCTGTGAAGTGTTGTGCACACGAAGCCTGGACACTTCAGACTGTACCTGAAAAACATCTCACGGGACAGGTTCATGCTTAGGATGACTGCTCATTAGCAGGTGGGGACACAGTGTGAAGAGACATGTTTGTCATCACCAGGAAGCCCATAATCAAAGACGGAGTTAATGTACAGCTGGGCTGCAAAGCTCTCAAGTCTTCAGGCTGGAAGCCCCGCCCCACCCCCAAACCAGTTTGTTTATCGGTGCATTTCAAGTTCTCGCCACCAGCTAGCCTGGCTCGACTGTGGAATCAGTGAGCTGAGGATTCTCGCCGAGAGCTTCTGCTTCGAGCACTCACACAACAAAACTTCCCACAGCATTGGGACCAGAGACAGCAGCATGTGGAATGGTACTCAGTGCTAAGAACAGCAGGCAGTTTGCATCTGGATGATGCGCAGCCCCCCTCCCCACCTCATGTTCTTTGCTTTTACACCAAGTATGATAAGGGTATGTTCTGTGGGATCTTAGGAGTCTTTTGAAATGATAGTAGCCCGTCTTAGGGTTTTATTGCTATGAGCAGACACTATGACTCCTATAAAGAAAAAGGTTGAATTGGGGCTGGCTTACAGGTTCAGAGCTCTGGTCCCTTATTGTCCTGGTGGGCAGTGTGCAGGCAGACATGATGCTGGTGCTGGATCTGAGGGTGCTACACCTTCATCTGCAGGCAGGAGGAGACTGTGCCACAACAGGCACAGCTTGAGCATAAGGGACCTCCAAGGTGCCTCCAGAGAGAAGCATTTCCTCCCACAAGGCCACACCTCTTGTAGTGCCCCTCCCTAAGGCCAAACATTCAAACATGGGAGTCTGGGGGGGGGCATTCCTATCCAAGCCACCATGGAGCACATCCTTACAAAGACTGAATGACCTTATTAGCTGAGTACAGTGACACATCTGTAATCACAAGGCTTGGGAGAGACAGCAGGAGGATTAGGAGTTCGAGAACACCCTGAACTATATGACTTAGTGAGTTGGAAGCCAGCCTGGGCTACGTGACACCCTGCTTGAAACAAGCATGTTGGGGGGAGGAGCTAGAGGACTGAAAGAAAAATGAGACACGGCCGTGTAGACTGGTCAGTGTCCTGCCTAGGTATATATGTAAGCCACATGCCTCCACGCGTGAGCAGTGACATCATCTCCCGCAGCCCTGCCTTCTCCTCCCTCTCACTGGCGACATCGCTGATCATCAGTTCTAAATACCCAGTCACGATGGATGGAGCCATACACAGCACAAAGGCCAGGAACGTGTAAAAGTCTGAGCCTCGAGATGCCGAGGAACAACTACTTCCTGGTTATAAAATCGCGACTGTCTCACTCCCCGCTCACTGTCCTACAGCCCACAACCACCGTCAGTTAGGTGTCTAACACAGGAACCTGCAAAGATCACAGGGTGACTAGGTGTGGTTTCTAGAACCACCTTCCTTCATCTCAGCTGCCCAAACAACACACCGGAGCACTAATCCAAGTTCAAAGCCTCCTTCGTTTATTTATCTAAACCTCTAAAACTCAATGCAAACATAAATAAATAGCCCCTCTCAACTTCATAGGAAAACCCCCAAGCAGAGAGAGCACAGCCCCGGCTCTGGCACACGGGCTGGAGGTATTTTTTCTAATGACTTAGATAAATCCAACTTTAAAAAGAAAGAAAAATGCACAAAGGAACACTTTGGGCAAAGGACTGGCTTTGGCTGACATTTGCAGGTCAGGGCCACACGACTCCACGGCTTCTGGGAAGAACTCTCTGATAGCTGCTCATCACACAGTAGACAGGGCATGGAAAGATGGCAGGGAGAAGAGGCCATAGACCTCTTTATTACCAGGGCCTGCTTTAGGGACCTAGCAACAGGACCTAGCATCATCACCCGCCACAGGGGTACACCAGGTGCCCCCGATTGCTCTGCCTCCCCCAATCTCTGTCTTGTTCATTCGCTCTGTTGTCTCTGTCTCTGTCTCTCTCATGTCCCCACTCTCAGGGGCCTTTCACTCTCTCCCAATAAACCTACACTAAACGTTACCTGGCGTAATTTCTTAGTGGCACGCCATGGTACAGGCCTACGGACGGTCCAAACAACCTCCAGTGATCCAAATATGACCCTACTATTAACTTCATCAAGGCCCGGAGCTCACTGATGAGGCCAGAGTCCCCCCGGGAGCCAATTACTTCACAAAAGCTTGTTAGCTGGCAGCCAGGCCTGTCTGCTATGTGAGCCTTGGGCAGCCCACTTCATTTTCACATACAGCATCGGCTCAAAAAAACTGCACCAATTCTCCCAAGCAGCGGCTTACACGGGGGAACAGTTTCGAAGGCTTACAAGTCCACTTAAACTTTAACACATTCAAAAGTGCATCTTAGAAGGATGTGTCTGTGCTCCCTGCCACTGGATTGTAGCATTTGATGTGTTCCCTTCAGGGGACTCCAAGATAGACTTGTTCCCTCTGCATTAGCCATGGCTGGTCTTTCGTGTCTAGTTCCACTAAGTTAGGAAACATGAGGGCTGGGGAGATAGTTCAGTTGGTAAAGTGCTTGCTATGCAGGTAGGTGTAAGAACCCTAGTTCCCTCCCAGAGGCCATGTGAGACCCCAGATGTGGTGTCACAGGCCGGTGGCCCTAGGGAAGGAGGTAGAGGCAGAGACATATAGCGCTCACTGGCCAGGAGCCGAGACACTTGCTGAACTTCAGTAGGTAGAAACCTTTCTTTAGAAAACAAGATGAGAACTGAGGTTGTTCTCTGGAATACACACCACACCCTCTCTCACACACACATACACACACCACAAACTCTCTCACACACACACCTATATAGCTACACACACACACACACACACACACACACACACACACGCCATCAAACTCTCTCTCACACATACACACACACACCACCTCTCCCTCTCTCTCTCTCTTACACACACACACACACACACACACACACACACACACACAGACACACATTCATCATTTGAGTATGAGTTGTAGGATTTATAGGTCTGGGTAAAAGTTTTTTTTTTTTTCCACCCACCTCTAATTTCAACAATCTTATAGGTTTTCCAGTGTTGAGCAAAGGAAATGCTCAATGTTTCTGTATCTCTCATACTTTTAAAATAAGATGTTAACTGTGGCTGAAGGCAACCCCAAATTCGTCCCATTACAACATTACCATCTGGGCTGTGGCTAAATGCCTGTTCATGCATTCTCTTCTCAGTCCCATCCCCACAGTCGTGCTGTTGGAGTTCCCTTCTCACACCGTGGCTGTGGGGGTCTGGCAATGAGTTTTTCCTGCTTGTATGTGCAGCCTCATGAATGCCCGGTTCTTGCAGAGGCCAACGGACAGTACTGGATCCCCTGGAACTGCCGTTACATCAGTTGTGAGTCACCAAGTGGGTGCTGGGAACTAAACCTAAGTTCTCTCCAAAAGCAGCAAGTTCCTTTCAACTGAGCCATCTCCTGATCCATTTCTGAATTCTGTCACTTGACCCACTATCATATTGGGAATATTGGTAGCTGTTTCTCTTCTGAATAAAGTTACCTCATGCTGTGGAAGTTCTGAGTTACCTGATACTATCTACCAAAGATGACTGAATATACATATGTCCTATGACTCATTCCACTCCTTGCATATACACAGAAAAGTGCATACATGTACCTTTTATTATGGCCATAAGCAGTAAACAATGTAAAAGTCTACCAATAATAGCAGAACGGGTAAGAGAGATATATGTATGTAATGGAATTCTATATAGAATAAAAATAAATGAACCTTTGCCTATGCACTCATGACTGTCCCATCGACGAGTGAACAAGCTGTGTTTGAAAGGACATATGCTAAACAATCCACTTTTTAATATTAATATAATAAGAATGTGTAAAACCTAGCTTACATTTTTAGAAGTCAGAGCTCAGAGCTGTGGTTAAATTCAAGGGAGCAACAACTGGCTTTTATTTTACATGGATAAGTTGCATCAAAGTTTGGTCAATGGTCTATTACTGATTCCAAAGGAACGTATGTACTGGGATTGAAAAGCAAATTTGAGCATTTATAGCATTTTATCAGAGGTCAGTGTAGTCTACTGAATCTAGTGATTACAACAGGAAGCCTTCATTTCCCATAGTTTTTTGTCGTTCATTTAGTTTATGCAGCTGTATCTGTGTGATAGGTCACCAAGTAGTAAACGGAAGGAATGGAACCTGAAAGCACTCAGGATCCAAAAAACAAAAACAAAAAACTAAAACACCAGATCCAGAAAACAAACCCAAATCTTCGAGCTGTGATGGTGCACAGCTTTAATGGCAGCACTTGGGAGGCAGAGGCAGGCGGATCTCCATAAGTGTGAGACCAGCCTGGTCTACGCACCAAGTTCTGGGCCAGCCAAGTCTACATGAGACCCTGTCTCAAACCTCCAAATAAATAAATAAGTAAAAGCATACCACTCACTGAAATCCCATGGCTTCTGCCTTGTGAGTTTTCTGATGGGCGACAAGGTTCGATTTACAACTAAAGAATTTCCCACACTCTTGACATTCATAGGGTTTTTCTCCCGTGTGAGTTTTCTGGTGGCGAATGAGGTTTGATTTCCTACTGAAGGCTTTCCCACACTGGGGACAGCCATTGGATTTCTCCCCTGTGTGTATTCTGTAGTGCACAGTGAGGATCGCCTTCTGGCGGAAGGACTTCCCACAGTCACTGCAGATGTAGGGCTTCTCCCCAGTGTGGATCCGCTGATGGAGGGTCAGGGTTGTCTTCTGGCAGAAGGACTTTCCACACTCACTGCAGATGTAGGGCTTCTCCCCTGTATGAGTTCTCTGGTGCACTGTGAGCGTTGTCTTCTGGATAAACGCCTTCCCACACTCAGCGCACTGATAGGGTTTCTCCCCCGTGTGAGTTCTCTGATGGTCGATGAGGTAGGACTTTTTTCCAAAGGCACTTCCACACTGACTGCATTCATAGGCTTTCTCCCCTGTGTGTGTTTTGTGGTGCCTGGTGAGGGTCGCCTTCTGGCGGAAGGACTTCCCACAGTCCACACAGAGATAGGGTTTCCCCTCTGTATGGGTTTTCTCATGGAGTGTCAGAGCCGTCTTCTGACGGAAGGCTTTCCCGCACTGACTGCAGATATAGGGCTTCTCCCCTGTGTGGATCCTCTGATGCTCGATAAGGTAGGACTTCCTTCTGAAGCTGTTCCCACAGTAAGGACACTGGAAGGGCCTCTCATCCATCTGAGATCTGGAGTGCATAACAAAAACCGACTTCCTGCAAAGGAGGTCCCCATATTTGTTGAACGTAGAACATTTCTTTTCCATAAGATTATGTGGATGAATTCCAAGGTCTGATTTTTCAAAAAAGTGGATTTGGTCTTTACTGTAGATGAAGTTGCTGCCTCCTCCATGAGTTCTGTCCCGTGGAAATGCCACTCCTGTCATGAGGAAGGAGCTGTCACATTCATTACATTCAAACCGCTGCTCTGGACCTTGGGTCATCTGGTGCTGAGTGAGCTCCAGGCTGGAGCTCAGATCCCTTCCTATGTGTTTATGGAGAGTCGAGGCAGGATGAGTCTCCTGCTTTGAAGTCATGACTGACTCCTCCCACTCACTGCTGCCCTCCAACCTCCCCATTACAGGGTTTATATCTCTACTGAGGAGTTCAGAGATATTTTTCAAAACTTTCCCATCAGATTTATACTCAAATAGTGCTTTGGAAATAATACAGTTTTTGCCTAGTGTTTTTCCATAAATATTGCTTCTCTCCTTAATTAGCTTCTTGTGGTTGATGATCACGATTGATTTAGGAGGCTTGTCTTGGTAGTCTCTGAACTTCACCAAAACCTCTTCATCGTCTAGAAAGGAATATAATTAGTTAGCAATATATGTGTGTGTGCATGTGTGTGTTTGTGTATAAATGCAGGATATAGATACTGAAAGAACCCATGATGTCTCATTATTGTGGTTTACAAAAAGCATAGATTAGATGTTATGTCCTATAATGATGCATTATATAAATATCAGAAAAGTTCCCGGTCTCTCATGCCAACGACAAAGGACCATCAGCCCAGGGCTGGCCCTCCCCACAGTGGGTGTTCTATTGTATTTTACTGAGTCCTGACAGACATCCTTAGAATGAAAGTTGTGAGAGATGTGTTTCCTGTTCATATGTTTATGCTTGCCTGTGTTTGTATCATTCCCACATACATGAACATGTATACACACAGACACACAAACTCAAGAAGAAATGAAAATACGACATTTCAAATATAGAAGTATTAATTTTTATGTCAAAAGTACATTTTGTGTGGGTGGAGAGCTTTTGGGGTCACTTGGCAAGAGTTTTGACATTGGTCCTGGACAAGGAAGTTGGGCAACTGCAGACAGGAGTTTGACATTGGCCTAGGACAGGGAAGTAAGCTCTGAGAGAAATCTCATTTTAGGCTAGAACAAAGAAGTAGGCTTCAGTCAAGAGTGTGACTTTCCTAGGTCAGGGAAGCAGGCTCAGATAACACTGTCATCTTTACAAGCCCTTAGAGACAGTGATTATGGGATGTTGTTTCTGGCCTTACTTTTTCCCTGTTTGTGTTCATTGTCCTGCTTGTTCCCTTGACCTAGAACTGACCTCATGATTACTTGCATTAATTAAAATGGTAGAAAAGCAGACTGGAAGAATTAAACCCGCCTTTCAGCCTCAGCACTGGCTGGGAGTCAGGCTGCAGTTTTGTCTGATGGTTTTTTTTCTTTTTTAATCCTCACACTGAGGCTGGAGAACTGGCTGACAGACTGGTGGGCTTGGTCAGGGGTGTGTTTGTGCACACCCACTCATGCACCCAAGTGTGGTGGAAGCCAAAGGTGCCTTTCTGAACTGCCCTCCACCTCTTTTGGCAAGACAGACAAAACAAAACAAAAAACAAACATAAACAACAACAGCAAAACCGTGCAAATGGCTTCAGCATCTAAAACCTTGTATGGATCTCTTAACTATGAAGGTGGGTAGAAGAAAAAAATCACGACAATGGTCTAGAATAAACAAAGCTAATTCTAGTAACAATAACCTAGTGGGAGATGACTGGAAGAGGCTTCATGGGAACTGAGTTATGGGAAGTCTTTGTCCTGACTGGGATGTGGTATGCATGGGTTTATAGTTGTCAGACCTCTATGTACACCGTACCCAGAAAGCCTGTAATAGGTCCAGGTAAGATGACAGAAGGCAGCTTCGATGAACACCGGGCAAACCAGGAAAAGACTGACTTGGAAAGTGATACTCAAAATGATGATTTAAGATGTTTAAATGCACGAAACTCAACCACGTATAGATGCTTCACAGACCTCAGACTTCTAAATATTCACACATGAGCTCGGTGTGCTGGTGCACGCCTTTAACCCAGTATTCTGGAGGCAGAGGCAGGTGGATCTCTGTGAGTTTGAAGCCAGTCTGGCCTATATAGTGAATTCCAGGACAACCAGGGCTACATAGTGAGACCCTGTCTCAACAAGCAAACAAACAAGCAAACAAAAATCTATATACACTATGGGAAAATGTGGCAAACAAGTTCTAGAAAAGACATGCAGAAACTGGGAGCATTGTGCACTGTGGAGGGAAGACAAACGGCGATGCTATGGGAAAACAGCCTGGCAGTCTCTCAGACACTAAATGTGGCGTTCCCATACGAGCCAGCAAGCCTAATCCAGAGAGACACCCAGAGCAGCTAAAAGCTGATGTTTGTACAGCCGTGCACACAGCAGCGTCACTCACAAAAGCCAAAGAAGCCAATAACCCAATAACCAAAGGGGGAGACCAAGGAGGAGCCAAAATGGACAGTATCGTATTAATAGGCCTTAAAAACAAGAACCTCTGAGATGCTGCAGAATACATGAGTTCAGAGAACATCAGGTGAAATACGACAGACACATCTAAACACACAGATACACAGCGTGTGCTCCATTACCACACAAGTCCTGATAAGATCATAGGGAGAGAAGCTACAATGAAAGATGCCAAGGAGCCTGGGTACTTTCATGTTGCTGTTAAAAGGGTGCAGGGGTGTTTGTTTTCCTTTTGAGATAGGGCTTCCTCTGTGTAGCTCTGGCTATCCTGGAACTCTCTATGTAGACTAGGCAGACCTCGAACTCGGAGACATCTGCCTGCTTGTGCTCCGAGTGCTGGGATCAAAGGCCTGAGCCACCTTAGCAGGCAGGGATTCAGCTCCGAAAGAGTTTTGGAGCCCAGATAGTGGTGATGGCTGCACAGAAATGTGACTGTAGCTCCTGCCACTATAAAAGACTTTCTGAAAATTCTAAAAGGGATGCCCTAAATATTCAACAGTGTCAGACAGCTGAGACCCAACACCCAGAGGATGTTCCACCTGGGGCTTTAACCCTCACTGCACTTAGAAGATCAGGCCCAGGTCCCTGCCTGTGTTATGTGCTCTAGCCCTGAGCCATCTCTCCAGCTGTCCCCCAGTCCCCATGTCATTTTTATACCTGACTTACCTAGATAGCTCTGACTTGGGAAGATTCTCTCTGTCCATAGTTCCTCTCCTTGTTCCAACTTGCGGATCATATCAGGTTTTGTTATGTGAAATCCTGGTAATGAAGAAAAGGGAGGGAGGAAGGAAAGAAGGGAGGGAGGGAGGGAAGAAGGACGGGAAGGAAAAAAAGAAGAAAGAAAGAACAAGAGACTTGTTTTAAACTGCTGGGACTCCAAACTACTGAGACAGACTCAACTTCACCATGGTAGATGATAAATCGATGCCAATAATCATACATTACAGGGCTGGAGGGGTGACACAGCAGTTAAGACATACATTACAGGGCTGGAGGGGTGACACAGCAGTTAAAACATACATTACAGGGCTGGAGGGGTGACACAGCAGTTAAAACATACATTACAGGGCTGGAGGGGTGACACAGCAGTTAAGACATACATTACAGGGCTGGAGGGGTGACACAGCAGTTAAAACATACATTACAGGGCTGGAGGGGTGACACAGCAGTTAAAACATACATTACAGGGCTGGAGGGGTGACACAGCAGTTAAAACATACATTACAGGGCTGGAGGGGTGACACAGCAGTTAAAACATACATTACAGGGCTGGAGGGGTGACACAGCAGTTAAAACATACATTACAGGGCTGGAGGGGTGACAGTTAAAAACTCGGGCTGCTCTTCCAGAGGACCCAGGTTCAATCCCAGCACCCACATGGCCACACACAACCATCTGTAACTCCAATTCTAGGGATACAATACCCACTTCTGGCCTCTGTAGACATGAAACACACATGTGGTTCATATACATACATACATACATAGAAGCAAAACACCTATGTATATTAAATACATCTTTAAAAAGTCATACACTCCAGGGTCATGGTACCTTTAATCCTAGCACTAGACAGAGGCAGAAAGATCTATGTGAGTTCAAGGCTAGCCTGGTCTACATTGTAAGCCCCAGAATAGCCAGGGTAACCCAGAAAGCAGAAAGTCCCTGTCATTTAAAAAAGAAATGTATACTCTGCTAACAAGAAGAGGTCACACTGGCCTGAGGACGTCCCTGTTGGTAATGTAATGCTGACCCAGCATGAGGAGCTGGTTCTGGGACCCTTGGAGGACAGTGACACTTACCCACAGAGATGAAATGACAGTAGTTTTCTAGCATCACGTCCCTGTAGAGGGCCTTCTGGGCAGGGTCCAGGCGCTGCCACTCCTCCTGGGTGAAGTCCACAGTCACATCCTTGAATGACACTGGTCCCTGTAAGGGCACACTGTGGCAGTTCATCCTGAAGTTATTGGAAACGGATTAGAACTAAATGTTGAGGACTAATCTGGCAATGATCAGCGACTGAACTAATTTTTATAATTTTGTCTTTTAAAAAGATTTTTAAAAGTTTATTTTATGTGTGTAAGTATTTGCCTGGAGAGAGTATGTGTGGTATCTGAGGAGTTCAGAAGTGGAAGTCAGGTCCCCCGGAACTGCAGGTGTAGGCAATTGGGAGCCCCTGGTGGGTGCTGGGAACTAAACTAAGTCCTCTGCAAGAGCAGCCAGTGTTCTTTCTGCCGGGGAGGAGGGTTGAAGCTGGGACTCTTTATGTAGCTCTGGCTGTCTTGGAACAAACCATGTAGACCAGGCTGGCCCTGACTCTACCTCTGAGCACTGGGATTAAAAGACTGTCTCAATACCCTGACATTAGCAACCAATTAGTACCCTCAATCACCGAGCCCCGCCTCTAGCCCCTTAACTGTGCTATTTCTGCTACACACACACACACACACACACACATTCAGAAAACACATCTGGTACTGTTTACTTTTTAATCTCGTGTTAAATAATCTTAGACCACACAATTCTGTCCTGAATGCAGCTGGCTGACTACTGGACCAAAATGATAAAACCTTGATTGTGCTCACGAGAAGTTATGAGGGGGCATATGAGAAATATTCACTGCATACATCGTGGACACAGTGAGAGACAGACAGTGCAGGAAATGCATCACAAAACAAAGACCCTTTTCATTTTGTAGCCTGAAGCATCTTTGAACATACAAGGCTTTGTACTTAGAATAAATCTGCACTGTGGGAAGAAAGGGCACTGGCTTTTAAAAATTCATGGGACAACTTTTTCCTCCCTAAAGATTTCTTATATATATGTACATTGTAGCTGTCTTCAGACACACAAGAAGAGGGCATCAGATCCTATTACAGATGGTTGTGAGCCACCATGTGGTTGCTGGGATTTGAAGGCAGGACCTCTGGAAGAGCAGCCAGTGCTCTTAACTTATCTCTCTAGTCCCTCATGGGATATCTTTAATCTTAGCACTCAGGAAGCAGAGGCAGGCTGATGAGTCTCTGTGAGTTCAAAGTCAGCCTAGTCTACAGAGTGAGTGCCAAGCCAGCCAAGGTTGGTCCATCGTCAGACTGTCTCAAATAAAATAAAATAAAATAAATAAATTTAAATTTAAGTAAAAATTCATGGGAAGAAAACCACTTAGTAAATTCAAGAAATAGCAAAGGTACAGCACGTTAGGAGATTCTTTGAGATTAAAGAAACAACAGCAATAGAGGCAGCTCCTGAGCCATCATGGAATCTGGATTCTGAACTGTGCTCCTTTAAAGCACTGGTCTTTAGTGAACTGTCCGGGCCTGGAGACACGGCTTAGAGGCGAAGAGTACTCAGTGCTTTTTCATAAGAGTTGGGCTTGGTTCCCAGCACCCATGCATGGCTGCCTAACTACAGTACCTGACACTACAATACCTGTCTCTGCCTCCAAAAGTCCCTGTGCCCATTTGGTGCACACATGTGGCTCAAACACGCACATACACATATACATAAATAATGAAAACACATTTGAAAAAGTTGACCAGGTGGAATATTGTGGCACATGCCTTTAATCCCAGCACTGGAAGGCAGAGGTAGTTAGATTCAAAACCAGTAGTATGTTCAAAACCAGTCTGGTCTACATACTGAGTTCCAGCTTAGCCAGGGCAACACAGAAAGAGACTATCTCAAAAACAAAACAAACAAAATAACACACCTAGCAAAAAATTCTAATAAAGATGAAGTGATCACATTTCCAACATATTCATTGTTATCTGTAAGTCATCAAAAGGTATTAGTGGCAATTTACATAGTTAATGACTACTACTCTTGAATACAGAACACAGCTATGCTGTTAGTATTTTTTTTCCTTTACAATATATGATCTCGTATATTCTACTGCAACACACACGGGCCCAGTCACGAAGGAGCTGAAGAGATGGGGTTCAACAGCTAAGAGCATTTGCTTCTCTTGGAAAAGACTAGAGTTTGGGTTCCATCACCCATCTCTGGAAGCTCACAACTACCTACTAGCATCAGCTCCAGAGAATTTGCTGGCCTTTTCTGGCTTCAACAGATACCCACACAGACACAATTCATACACATAAAGAAATCTAAACAAAACACAAAACCTTTAAGAATCAGAGAGCAGGCACACACAATCTGTTTTCTATTGTTTCTGAGACAAGGTCTCACTTTGTAACCCTCGAATCTAACCAGGATCCTCTCAAACTTCTCCCACACTCTGGGAGTGCAGGGGTGCATCCCCACACTCTGGGAGTGCAGGGGTGCATCCCCATGGCCTGTTCCACACCTCAGTTTCCCTCACCAGTTCATATTCAAATGTCTTCCCTGAGAACCTCACAGAATGGATGATGCTTCCCACAAACTAATCACATGACCTAATACTTTACCCTCCTACCCAAGTCTGCTCCTTCAGTACTCACAACTTAGATCTCAAATCCGTGTCGAAACAAATTGCATTCATTCAAGTGTAATAATTCATTTCTCTCTAAATCAAGACAATGCATTTCTAGTATAGCAATAATCCCGTAAGAAGATGGAAAAAGGAAACAATGAACAATATAAATAATAATATAGTATTAAATATTATAACTCAGTGTCACTTGTTCAATCTGGCTTGAAGACCCTGGCCCTAATCTGAAAAAAACGTTTCACGACACAAATCCCCACTATTCAGGCAACACCGCTAAGCCAAAGTTCCTATTTCCTGAATGAAAAGACATAGAATAGCATCTCACCTTAGACATGGAAGAGCATCTCACCTTAGACATGGCTGTGAGATTTGCAAGGGATGAGCCCCGTCGTCTGAGCTCCTCTTTTGGAAATGGGAAGAGTCCTTTGAAGGCAGGGATGGAGGGACATAAGGAGCCAGAAAGAAAACAAGCTCAAATCAGATCTCTTGAAATAACTGTTAGATCTGCATACACTTCCACTCTTTCTGCACATGCGTATTCTGAGAGTGCTTCTGACACCCAAGACGAGGGTTTGTGTGGAAACAAGACAGGTGCTACCTCCTCTCGGAAACCGGAGGCCCCCAGTCCCTTGCTGAGCTAGAACAGATTCCGTGGAACCTGCTGCAGCTTGCAAACACAACGTTTTATTTTGCACTCTTCAATTTCCCAAGGAGCTCAGGTTTACAGGACAGGTCTGGGCATGTGACTCAGGGGTACAACATTTGCTAATAAGCAAGACTCTGGGCACTATGCTCAGCACTGCCCAAACCACAGCTTCTTCATGCTCTTTCCACACTGACTCACACGTCATCACAGTACAAGCCCCGAGGAACACAGGTGAGAAGCCCTTACTCTTTCTCAGTTCTATCCTGTAGCTTAAAGCCATACATTTCTTATTACAACAAGCTTCTTTTTAGTAAGTTAAAAATTTCCCCTTTAAAATGACATCTGACTTGTTCAACCTTGACCATAGGTTTGTGTTTCCTAATTAGTCGAGGCCATCTTCTGATTTTTTTTCCCCCTAGTATTCTATCACTGAACATAATAACCTCACATCCTACTTTCTGTTTAAGATGCAAGTAATTTTAGAGGAGTCGAGTAGATTTCCTTAGTTTCTCTTTTTTTTTTTTTTTTAAAGATTTATTTATTTATTTTATATGAGCACGCTGTCGCTATCTTCAGACACACCAGAAGAGGGCATCAGATCCCATGACAGATGGTTGTGAGCCACCATGTGGTTGCTGGGAATTGAACTCGGGACCTCTGAAAGAGCAGTCAGTGCTCTTAACCACTGAGCCATCTCTCCAGCCCTCCTTAGTTTCTCTTATTCAGCTTTTGTGTTGTGAAGATCTGTTAACCGTGTTTAATGATGTCTCACACGGTTAATCAATACCTCCGCAGCCAATAGCAAATGCCACCTTTTCCACATATTGCTCCGTATGCTTCAAAAGACCTGCTCATCCGCTTCATTTCCCCACAGCTAGAAAAGATCTGGATTTCCCACTTTCCACCTCCTCTCCTTGTTGATTTACTTGTACCGCATTGTTTAAGAAACATAGTTAGGGGCTAGCGAGATGGGTAAGAGCACTTGCTGCTCTTGCAGAGGACTTGGGTTCAGTTCTCAGCACCCGGGTGGTATAGCTCACAGACACGGATAACTCCAGCACCAGGGGGGACACCTCTTCTGACCTCCGTGGCTGCCAGGGACACACACGGAGCAGTACATTCACACAGGCAAAACACATGCACATTATAACAAATAAATATTTTAAAAGGAAACAGTTACATAAGTATTACTTATATATGATGTACTATCCATCCTATGTAGCATATGATAGTTACACATATACATAACATATAGAGCATGTATTAATAGTTATTTCAGGAAGTGCTGCATAACACATTTAGCAGTTCAGTAGAGATCTGGGCACAAATAGGAATGAATCACTCTTGCCAATTTGAGGAATCCCATTTGGCTACTTACAAATGAAGTGCTGGTTGCTACAGTGAATATCCTGGTTGCCATGGTTATTTGAATGATCAAGAATGAGACTGGTCTTAGTAATAAAAAGGATATTTAAAAAAAAAATCATTTTAGGAACAGAAAACTCCACTTCCATAGAGGTGTGGAACGTGGTATTTCTGGGGGGCAAGTACTACTCTTCCTGCAGATACATGATCATGCAGCATACTTCAATCATTAAATATCAACAGTACTACAAGCCAGATGGTCGTGGCGCACACCTTTAATCACAGCAGGGGACAGGGGGCAGAGGCTGGCAGATCTGTAAGTTCGAAGCCAGCCTGGTCTACAAAGCGAGTTGCAGGGCAGCCAAGGCTACACAGAGAAACTCAGTCTCAGAAAAAAAAATTAAAAAAAACATACAGACACAAAATCATGAGAAAAAAAAAAAAGAACACACACAAGTGCATAGTGAAAACCCTTCAAACACCCCTTCAGAAAAAACAACCTACTGCTTCATGTCCTTCACGGCGACAGAGCAGGATAGAATCCCAGGCAAAGTCACTCACAGTCACACTCACAAATCACTTTCATTTCTCCTGTCTCCAATCGTGGAGTCACACCTAATCCAAAAATAGACCCAGGTCGCAGTAACCCTAAGCAAGATCCCACCATCCATCTTTCACATCCAAGGAGACTGCACTCCCTCTACCCCCTACTCCCCAATAATCAGGATGAGCTGAGGGAGCCAAACCCCAACATGCACCCCACATCCACACACGCAACGCTCGTGATACCCAGGGACCTGCTCCCAGGGTCACCAGTAGTCACCGTCGGGGTCACGCCCACAGGCCACGCCCGAGGCCCTGTGTGTCCGGATCCCGCTACCTTAACCTTCTTCTCCCCCCCACTCCACCCCCCATATTACCAGGCCCGGCTCGGCCTTTCGGTTTCCTCCCCGGTCTTCCCATCTCGATTCGCTCCTTCCGTTGCCCCGGAGATCAGGAGCATCCACTGCGGTCCTCGGCTTCTCCGAACGTCTCTGACCGCCCAGCCGCGGCTCAGCCGTCTGCGCCTGCGCACACGCGCCGGGGGCTCGCTCTCCCAGGAGCCTCCGGGGCGGCCCGTTAGCTGCGCGCCTCTCCCTCGTCCCCGCGCTCGCACCAGCGTCCCCCTGGCTGGGACCGGTGGGAGTCAGCTGCACGCGCGGGAGTGTGGGGTGTGCCCAGAAGGGAGCTCTGAGACTGACTCTGAAGCTTTGGGCGGTTTGCGATTCCATACTGTAACCAGTTGATCACAGCACTATGCATTGATCCTAATGGGGACCGATCGAGCCCCAATCCCTCAGTCTTTTGACTTGGTTTGGTAGAATTTCATTTTGACAACCCTAGGCTGAGGTTTATGTGCAGGCGATCTTCTTGTGACTGTCGAAAAGCGCGGGGGAGTGGCCTCTGCTGCCTTCTTGTTCATTCTTTCCCATGGTAATTCAGAGAATGCATAAGGTGTCTCTTCCTCCGGGAGGGAGGGGAGGGTACAGGGATGGCAGTGAAAAGTTCTATGATTTCTTGGAATGTGTGCTGGCCGCTGTCACTGTCGCTGTCGTTTCACCACATAAGCCACACTGCACAGCATGGAGTGATGTGGCTATTAAGGGGGAAGTTGGTATTTGAAACCTAAGAAAGACGGTTCCGCACAGTATGGAGGTCTCACAATGGGAGTTTCCTCCAGATTGAAGTGCAAGCGAAGATGGGGTATTGAGGTTCTGAGAATAGGATTCCAAAGATCGTTTTAGATGTTATGTGTCGTTAATGATTTTCCAAGGATGTATATACAATATGATGCATTAATCGGTTATTCTGTGGAAAAACCCACACTGATTCTATATTTGGACCAAACAATGTTTCATCGGAAAGTGCTGCGTAGTACCAATCATATGATTTTCTTTTGAAGGAATTAAAAATGTTATTATATTGATGAAATATGATGTTTAAAAGGTACTAGACTTTGTAGCTGATTTCATTTGTTTTTAGGGCTCTACCCTGTCATTTTCCAACCCATTTCCTCTAGTCGTTCAAAATATATTTCTTTTCCAATTCCTTAGGGGAAAAATGCCTTAAATATATACAGGTTTTACTATGGTTTTTTGCAGGATTTACTAGTTTCATTGAAAAAAGAAGTTATAACACAAATTGATCTAAATATTTAAACTTTTAGCCCTATAATATAACAATATAATATTATTTGGCACCAAACTGCTGGCTGCCCAAACATGAGGACCAGAGTTCAATCCTAGGACCCACAGAGAAAACTGTATATGAAGATGGTGCATGCCTATAATCCCAGTGCGGGAAGGGCAGACAAGAATATCCCTGGGATTCACTAACCAGCCAGCCTAGCTGAGTCTGCAAGCCCCAAAACTCAATGAGAGACCCTGTCTCAAAACCCAAGATTAACAGCTCCAGAAACATGGCACCCAAGGTTGCCTTCCAGCATGCAGGCGCATGCGCTCACACACACACACACACACACACACACACACCCCACACTCTTGTTTTGAGATGGATCAGTCTCACTGTGTAGCTCTGGCTATCCTGGAACTCACTTGTAGACCAGGCTGGCCTTGAACTCACAGAAACATTCCTGCCTCTGCCTCCCAAGCAGTAGGATTAAAGATGTGCCACCTTTTTTTGTAGATAGAGTCTTACTGGGTGGTCCTGGCCGACTGGAGATCTGCCTGCTGAGAGCCTCTGGAGTTCTGAGATTGAAGGAAAGTGTGATTATACCTGGCAGGAATATTCATTATTAATGATTTGGTATACATTTGCCATTTCCTGGGGTTTTTCACCCGAAATTCCAGTGAATTATGTGAACGATACCTCTCTCTTTGTTGCAAAAGGAATTCAACCCAGGAACTAGTTTTATATTACTTGAGTTATGTGGGGAGAAAGAGGGAGTGCTAATGATATTCAAATGAGTCTTCTTGATATTTTGTGAATTATATATCAATTTATTCATAATCACCGGGAGAATAGGAAGACAGCCATGTGAAACAGTTCTCGGAAACAGAGTTCCAGATTTTGTTTCACAGATTAAGTGGCTTCTGCAAAACAATACTAATCTGAAACCAAATTTCTTAGGAGGTATCATTTGTGGACATTGGGAGCGATGGCTTAGTGGTGAAGGGTACTGGCTGTTCTTCCAGAAAAACATGGGTTAAATTCCTCACACCCACATGGTAGCTCATCTGGAGCCATTTTCTGTCCCCAAGTCTTCTGTGCAACTGTGCTTCACAGATGTACATGCAGGCAAAGCATCCATACACACAAGACAACTATTTTTGATAATTTACCTATTGTGTTATGTGCATTGGCGTTTTTCCTGCATGTATATCTGTATACCGCATTTGTACACGCTTTTAACCTCAAGACTTTGGAGGCAGAGGCAGGCAGATCTCTGTGAGTTCAAGGTCAGCCTGCTCGACTTGTGAATTCCATGACAGCCAGAGCTAAGTAGTGAGACCCTATCTCAAAAGGAAGAAGAATAAAAGAAAAAGAGGCAGCCATACTGTAAAGATAGCTTTCTAGTTTTTGCTAATAACATGCTAGTTGTTGGGCTGGAGAGATGGCTCAGCGGTTAGGAACACTGGCTGCTGTTCCAGAGGTCCTGAGTTCAAATCCCAGCAACCACATGGTGGCTCACAACCATCTGTAATGGGATCTGATGCTCTCCTCTGGTGTGTCTGAAGACAGCTACATTGTACTCATATACATACATAAATAAAAAATTTTAAAGCCTTTTAATAAAAGATGTTAGTTGTTGCAAACATGTATAAATATGGGTTGGACAGGGAATAAGATTAAACGTTTGTTAATATTTTCTCTTGTTTTTATTTGTTTAATTTTTGAAAGAAAGTCTCATGTAGCCCAGGTTAGCCTCAAACTCGCTTTGTAGCTAAGGATAACTCCTAGTCCTGTAGCTGCTTATTATCTCCTCAGTGTTGGGACTATAGGTGTATGTCACCATGTCTAGCTCGGTTACCTAGTTAGATCTGATTGTCCGAGATCAGTTTTTCTTTCTGCTGTTTTATGTTATAACGAAGAGTAATATTTTCAAGCTGTGCTCTGTGATATACAAGCTTGAAAGGAAAGAATAGGCCCAGAATCCAAAGCCACTCTCTCCGGAAATGGTAAAGACAGGAGAAAATGGCTGCAGATCCTCAGGCAGTCTCATCATCTATAAAAAGAGACAGCATCTGAGGGGCTGACTCTTTGTCAGTAAGGCACAAGGTGTCAGCAGCGGGAGGGAGGGAGTCCTGTGCTGCCTCCAGCACCTCCACAATGACTGCTACCGAGGAAAAGCTGATCTTTGACTACACTCACAGAGGAGGATTTCAGGATGAGCCAGGGTGAAGCCAAAATAGTGAGTTTACTAAGTACCGAGGTGGAGGGATATATACCTACATATACATACACATACACATGTATACATATACATACACATATACATATACATAGAAAGAACAGTATACAGTCCCAAGACATGGTGTGACCTTCTTGAGAGATTCAGACACAGTCTTACAGCGGCTAGACATATAGCCCTGTCGTTTTCCTAGTTCCTAGGCCCTTGGGAGGAAGAGGAGGAGGGTCTCTGAGTTCCAGGACAGCCTTGTTTACTTACTGTGTTCAAGGCTGGCCAGATTCTGTCTAATAAATAAACAGTAGGAACACCAAACTGCTTTAGAACTCATGAAAGGAGGCCCACGGGTTAACGCAATCATGCTGGGTGTGCCTCAGAGTAGCATGGCCCCAAGGACTACGTGTCCTGAAGACTCCCTGCTCTTCTGACGTTTTGCTCTGCTTGTGGCCTTCACTTCCCACTTAATCTAAGAATTGTATGAAAACTCTAAGGGGGCTTCCAGCCCCTCACTGAGCTGTATCTCTGGCTCTCAAAATCATAGTGCCCAATCTCTTTCAGGCATTGCTGCTGGAGCAGATTCACCATGGCAGGTTAGTAATTCAATTACCACCCTAGGAAAGAACTTAGAGACATAGTTAGCAATGATCACCAGGCTTAGGAAGAATTTGGAAAAATAAATTGTTAGTGAAATTACGTTAAGGTTTTTTTTGTTGTTGTTTGTTTGGGTTTTTGTTTTGTTTTGTTTTGTTTTGTTTTTTGCTAGTGGCTCTGATGTAGAAAATCTCATGGAACAATTTGAAGTTCAGAAAAACACACTCTGAATTGGTCTAGAGACCTTTTGAGGTCAGGGAATAAGAACAATGGTGGTCTAAGTAGCACCGGCTGATGTGACTCTCACTGAGGCTGGGTTGGTGATAATTCATTTCTTGCACCTACTTTGCCCTCAGCTTCCTGATATGATTTAATTAAAAGTGCTGAGGACTAGACATGCATTCTGGGGATTTTACAGTCGAAATGCCTGGCTACTTCTTATATAAAAACTTAAACTTGTCACTTTAAAAGAGGTTGATAAGATTACTTTTAAAGATAAATACTAAAATAATCGATCCTTCCTTTGTTATCACAAATTGCAGCCTGCCAGAAAGAGAGACTGGCTGAGAGAATTACCTCCCTTGCTCACATTGTTAATCTGTAACAAGGTGCTTAGTTACAAATGTACCTGGGTTCTTGGGAATAATTCGCTTTCTTTACCTGCACTACATATGTTATTTCATGTAAAGGTGTTGGGGAACATAATGTGTTTTCATAATCATTCTGTAAAAGAAAAACAGAATGTAGCCACATTGTAAGTTCTATGCTGCTTGCATGATTTTGCTGGGATATATAAACTGTGGGAGAAAAAAAATAAAGTTATTGGAGCTTGCTCCATTCATAAAAAATATGTGTATCTGTATATATGTAAAATGGTTGGAGCTTTGCTCCATCACTCAATATGTGAATGTGTATATGTCTGTCTGTCTGTATGTATGTATGTACATGTATGTGTGAATCTGTTGGAGTTTTGCTCCATCCATCAAATATTCATGTATGTATGTATGTATGTATGTGTGTATGTGTGTGTGTGTGTGTGTGTGTGTGTGTGTGTGGGTGGGTGTGTGTAAAGTGGTTGAAGCTTGGTACATCCACCAAGTGTGAGTATGTGTGTGGGCGTGTGCCTGCTTCACATCATGGCTGATCCCACATCCCCTCCTTGAATCACTGAACATGCTCTTAGAACTGTTCTTTGGCTATTTACAATACCAGTCTATGGGTATAAACAGGAATTTAGAAGAGAGTTTGAGAAAATGACCATCTAGAAAAACATTAGTAGGTTTTCCCTTAGGGCTTATGATCTCCTCGGCCACAAGCTTTTGATTAGAAGGACAGAATCAGGAATGCCCTTTTGTCTTGGGAAGACCTCACATCTGACCAGAAAAGCTCACTCCCTGTGTCACACTTCATCCAATTCTCCCACCACCTTGTAGGATGACGTCATTATATAACAAAGTGAGTGGAGCCTATCATTGGATGAGAAGGAAAGGTAGGCGGGAAAAGTCTAGGAAAGAGGAGGAGATAGAGGAAGAGGCAACATAAAAGCAGACGTGGCTCAAGAATAACAAAGGCCAAATAGTGAAAGCCTCAGTCCTTTTTATGAAAAAATAAGTGTATAGCACCCTCTCAGAGGGTGGTACACCTAGACCTTAAATCATTAATAATCCAAGAGCTAGGAATATAGCCTTGTGGCAAGTTTTGTTATTCAAAGATCGTTATGTTTAACCTATACACACCAAGAAAACTCTGACTGTTTCCATGTTACGTTCTGTTCTACATGTACTTTATGCTTATGGTAACTAGTGGGATTTCAAGTCATGCTATCAAACCTCTAAAAGAATTTCCAAAATGCTTTTAAAAATCTGTATATGTACCTCTCTTCTTTAAATAAAGTTGTAAGAAAAAAAAGCAGACATGGATGTTTCTCTTGGTGCATCTCTAGATGGATACAGTTGTTATAATTGTTTTATAGGGATGGGATTGTACAAGATCATTTGACTTATCTAGTTGGGCAAATTTCATTATACCAATTGGATCAGAGTATTTTGGTGTGTTCTTTGATGTAATTGAGTTCAAAGGGTGCAGTGGCAGGACGCACAAAACCCACAGAGTTGGAAGGAGTGTGTGTAGGCTTGGCAACAACATACCAAGGGGAAGTGAGTAAAAGCAACATGGCAGGGTGGGTGGAGTGGATCTCGGCGTCTGGGTCAAAAGAAGCCAGTGTCTGTGAGTACGTAAGATGCGGTGTGGAGCCGCTGAGATACTGATACCCCACAGTGCCACGTGGTCCTACGGGAGCCGGCAGTAGCAGGGGATAAACGGTTATCATATTTAATAATTACCACCACACCACTTCCCAGCTTGGACCTTTTCAAGTGCTTATTTCATTGAAAATGTCACTGTTTATAATTCTTACTACACCCATCACAATCAGTGGCTTAAAAAAAAAAAAAGGAAAATGTAGTGACAATTTTTATAATTTTTGGATTCTTTAAGGAATATAGAAATATCATAAGAATGTGCTGCTGTTGTTTTAATCCCAAGTTTGGGATTTGGGGATGCTTCACGTTCTCCACTGTGCATGACTCTGATTGGTGTTCTTCTCTAGCAGGGGTGGGATTTTGCCAGCGGCAGATCGTTTCTGCAATTGACATTTGGAATTCTGGGGACTTTCTAAAGGGGGTATAAGTGCAAGGGCCCCAAGAGGCGGTTAGGTTGTTGGTTGGTTTTTGGTGGGTTGTTGGTTGCAGTTTGTTAAGTGTTCATGTTCAAAGAAGAAATAAATAGACGTCAGATACCCTGACAGTCAAGATTAAACTTGCCCTTAATCAGAAGCAAGTATTCTAACAACATGTTGCCCCTTTCTGACCCCCAACTTCATTCCTTTCTTCTCTATCCTTTTCCCCCTCTTTAAAAAAAAAAAAAAAAGATTTATTTATTTATTACATATAAGTACACTGTCGCTGTCTTCAGACACACCAGAAGAGGGCATCAGATCCCATTACAGATGGTTGTGAGCCACCATGTGGTGGCTGGGATTTGAACGCAGGACCTCTGGAAGAGCAGTCAGTGCTCTTAACCACTGAGCCATCTCTCCAGCCCTTCCCTCCTCTCTTATCTAGTGTTAGGAGTTGAAATGGAAGAAAACTGGAGAAGGGTGGAAGAAAGAAGACAAGTCACACTGGAAGACCCCCGAATTTAGGAAGCCCCTCACTCAAGTACTGGGAAACTCGAACCCAAGAACTCACAGAAAGCCAATCTTGCTGCAATCAGGCAAGAGGTTTATTTGGTGTGTGTGTGGGGGGAGGGGGGAGGCCAGAGCTCTGAGGACAACACGTATCTCACGCAGGAGATAGAGGAGTCGACTCCGAACTCAAATGGGGAGAAGTATTTATAGGGAAAATCAGATAGGCAGTTAGCAACAGGCGCATAGCGATTTCATTGGTTTATTCAAATTGGCACACTCTGTCTGCTTTTGGATATGATTCAACTCCAGATCACACTGTTTTGGGGCACACTGACCTTCATACTTGTTTTTCTCAGGACTGTGGAGCCAGACCTTATTGAGACCAGGTGGTCTGCGGTGGTTTTTGTTCTCAGCCTTGAGACATACTTGTCCTCAAGGCAGGGTTAGTGGGGCCAATTTAAAATGTTAACTCTTTCAACACATGCCCTCATCATTTTCTGAATTTTGTTGGGTGTCTGTATCTTGTCTAATTTACATATTAGCGTTTTCAGCTTTTAAAAAAGTTTTCTATGAGGGTTTTCATCACATATACATTAGTGTACAACATGTGTGCCTGATGCCCACATGAAGGTCAGAAGAGAGCACAGAATCCTCTGGAACTGGAGTTCATTAAGTTTGTGAGCTGCCATGTGGTTTAGGAGGCACAGGGGTTCATATACTCACAGATAGACACCAGGAAAAGCAGGATTGCTAAATTCACACAGGCTTGTGTCTCTAAAGGAAGAGCTGTATGACCTGTTGTTTTCTGTCCGGAAGGAAGGCAGGGAGCAGAGGCAGTTAGTAGCCTGGTATCCTTTGAGATATCTATGCAGGTGCCCTAAAAGGTCTGAGGTATCAGATCCCCCTGGAGTTTGGAGTTACATGGGTGCTTGGAACTAAACTCAAGTAGCACATGCTCTTAAGTACTGAGCCATCTCACACCTCCCCTCCTCCTCCTTCTTCTCTGCCTCCTCCTCTTCTTCCTCTTCTTCTTTCTCAATTAGGCTTTGTGTTGAGATAATCTTTTTTAAAAAACTTGTAAGAAGATGTATCTGTACATTCAAATCTTAATGCTGTACCAGAGGAGAACTAAATGCTGGCAGGATTTTTGTCATTTCTATGACCCATCAACAGATTTTCTGTTTGGACCAAGCCAGCTTAGTCGGTCAACAGTGTTTCAAGGGAGGGAGGGAAGGTTGAAAAGAAAAAGACAACTGGACAACATTATAACATGACTCCAGCCAGTGTTGAGGCTAAAGTGGGTTTATTTTTTTTCAGTCTGTTTTTATATCATTCTAGGTACACGCAGAGAACATGTTCAGTCCTAAGGCATAAACAAAGTAGTTAAAGAACAAACAAAGCATAAACAAAGGCCCTCTGGTTGCTGTATTCAGAGTCTTAACAAGACCCATAAAGATACAAAGAACTCATTTCTCAGCTGTATTCATCTTGAGCCTACTTCCTTGTCCTAGCCCAATGTCAAATTCCTTCCAAATTCCTAGAAGCCGTCCCAAGAGCTCTCCACATCTCCCCCTTCTTTATTTCATAAATAAGGCTGCATCTGTCTTAGATGGTTCTGACAAGAATGCTTCCTTACCCATCCTGGAAGATGCATTATCAAAAGCAATGTACTTCTGTCTTAGGTTTGTAAGGTTCTGTGCAGAATCTTAGCCATTATTGACTGCCAGTCTATTAATGACTTTGTCTGGAAGTCCATTTTTAGTTTCAAGCCATGTGTTTTGACTGCCAATGTGTTGATGTTGTGAAAGGCAATTTTTATCACAATGGGCAGGAATAAAAGTATTCCCAGGACAAAAGGGGTTGACATGATCAAGCTATATAAGCCATTCTTGATGCTTGACCAAGATGGAAATACTACTCAAGCCACAATCTTATCAGCAATATCCCAGAGCATCAATACTAGGTAGAGCAGCATTCTTTAAATTCATAATCCCATATGCAAAGTTAAAATATCCAGGGAGGTGTTAGTATTATGCCAAATATCTTTCAAGTGTCTTTGAACCTTTTACCAATTATAGTGACTGTCATTGTAAATTTTAGAGTGACACAAATCCACTGGTATTTAACATGGCACTCGCGATGGCTCCTTACTTTTAAACTCTGAACCTCCTCTCCAACAATTTGAATAGCATCACAAAGAGCACCAATCCACCGTTCCAAACGCCTAGCTGAATCCTCTTGAATACTCAGAACATAACATTTTTGCTAGGTTATTAACAAAAGTAGCTGCCTTAACTTCTTGAGTTAAAGCAATAGCAGAAGCAGGGGTGCTATCAATGTAACAAAAAAGCTGCTATGCCAGCAATAATCAGCCCACGACCCACTAGCTTCTGCTTAAAGCCTGGCTCACTTCTTCAAGTACTTGAAGAATTTTTTTTTCCAGAAAATAAGCTTTTCTCAGAATACCAAGGTCCTGTAGCCTATAGAGCATTTTTAAAATTAGTGGTTGATGGGAAGGACGTAGTACATCATGGGTGGGGTCACCCCTGTGCTGGCAGGCCTGGGTTTTATAAGAAAGCAGACTGAATAACACAGGAGGAGCAAGCCAGTGAGTATCACTTCTGCATCAACATCTGTCTCCATAGGCCTGCCCTGTCTGAGTTCCAGCCATCACTGCTTTAGATGAACCAGGAAGGAAATCGTCCCTGACCTCCCAAAGTTGCTTTGGCTCTTAGTGTTTCCTCTAGGACAGTCACTGCTCACGTTTGTGTTCTCGCTCTTTTCATTCTTTTCTTTTTTTAACTTGTATTATTATCCGTGTCCTTTAATGTGTTTGAACTCATTATTTGCATGTGAAGCTTGCATCTTCCTTTTGTCTAAAGGCTAGAACGGACAGATGTGGTTTTAAAGTTGTGTGTTCTTGAACCATGTGTAGGCACCATCTTTATGATCTACTTTATGGGGTTCTATTATCTACCACCCCTCCAACGCGTATTCCAACCCATATTCCACCCCATTCCTACCAACCCCCCAACACTAGGTAGAAGAGGAAGAAAGTCTCTTTAGACAATATCCTGCCCATTAGTGGCATCAGTACCTTAGGGCAAGTCCAATCTCCATTGTCAGGAAATCTCTAGCCAGCAATCCTGCAAATGCATAACCCAGCAACGGCAAAGGCAGCGCGAGCGGGGGTGGGGGAGAGTGCGGGGGGGGGGGTGAGAGGTGGGGGGTGCGGGGGGGGGGCACTGCAGGCACCACAGGCCCTCTCAGGGCTCTCAACTGATACCCTCTCAAGACTCCCCAGTATTTCAATAATAATCTATCTGAAGCTGGCAAAAATCACACCCCTGCTAGAGCACAAGCCAGTTATAGTTATCAGATGTGGACAGTCTCAAGCAGCCCCATATCCCACACCCGGGATTAAAAGAAAAACATTCCTATAACATAACTGGGGTTTTACAGAAACAAAAATTCCCACCACAGTCAAGTTCATGTCGTTTTCTTTTGTTTCCTGTTGTTTTTGTTTTCTTTGTAGATAGATATGTACTCTTTTCAACTTCATCAAAGAGCCGACTTTTTAAGTTTCTCTTTTGTCTGGACACAATAAATTGTTCTACGTATCCATCATAAGATGATTAAGAAGAACTTACTGAGAGGACTAAGTCAGCCAAAACCAGACCGACCCCATGACAAGCTGCAAACTGTCAGTTTGGGAGACAAGGACGCAGTTTCTGTTTCCCCGGAACTGGAAAAATCCAAAAAAGTTCCAGGAAAGACCACCCCTCACGGGGCAGCCAATTGGACGCTATCAGGAGATGCCCCACCACCCAGCCGGAGCCAAGTATAGTCAATCAGCAAAAGTCTCCAAAAATCCTTCAGTGCCTCAACCAATCACAAAGGCACCCATGCTCCCGGAGACAGAGCTAACCAATCAAGGGAAAGAAAGGTAGCAGTCACCCAGTCCTACCCTAACAGGCTTTACATTGACCCTGCGAAGCCCACACCTCTGCCTTCCATCCCAGGCTCTTTGCTGTTTCATACTGTGTGAGTCTGGGCTAGTAGTCTTCGAGAATCACGGACCCTTACTGGTATTAAAGTGAAACGGACATTTAAATAGTGATTTCTAATCCAATGAGTCTAGCGGCTGGGAGACGTGGCTCAGTGGCCAAGAGCACTGGCTACTTTTCCAGAGGATCCAATTTCAATGCCCAATTCTAAGAGGTCTGCCACCCTCTTCTGGCCTCCAAGGGAACTGCATGAATCTTATCCTCTACAGAGAAAGGGACAAAAACAGGAAAATTCCAAGGTCTGGTGGACTCTTCCTTGTTGAGATGCACTTGGACTAGCCTTCACCACCCACTCAGCTACCCAAACTCCTTGGACATCAGTGCTGGTAACATCTCTCCAGCTGAAAAACGCTCCAACCCAAGTCTGTCCAGGAGCTGGGATCCAGCACTCCGCTTCTGCAGGGATCCTCGAACACAGGTCTCAACAGTCAAACTCGACTACATTCACTCTGTATAGCTTTCTTTTTCCTCTGCTGCCTCAGGCACAGACACCAGAACAGGGCTGCCAGGTAGACCCTTGGCAGGTGGTGGTCTCAATCCTCAGCCAGCTCGGTGAGCCTATCGGCTCTAACATCCTGTTTCCATGTTCCATATACTTGGGCACACCAGAAGGGGGCATCGGATCCCATTACAGATGGTTGTGAATCACCATGTGGTTGCTGGGAATTGAACTCAGGACCTCTGGAAGAGCAGTCAGCGCTCTTAACCACTGAGCCATCTCTCCAGCCCTCAGCCTGCTTTCTTATAGAACCCAGGACTACCTACCCAGGGATGGCATCACCACAGTGAGATGGATCCTCCCCTACTGATCACTAATTGGGAAAATGCCTTAAAGCTGGATCTTATGGGGGCCTTTCCTGAACTGAGGCTCTTGGCTCTCTGGCGACTCAAGTGTGTCAAGATAACACAAAGCCAGGCAGTAGAAAAAATTTGAGTCTACCTGAGGGGCCTAAACCAATGTGAATATGGGTTTGACAACTGGGTGTAGTTCACTTGGAAGAATACATACCTAGCACGCACAAAACTCTGGGTTCAGTTCCAGCACATCCACTGGGCACAGTGGTGCATGTCTGAGATCCGGGAACTTGGGAGGTGGAGGCAGGAAGATCAAAGATCTTAAGTTCAAAATTATTTTTGTCGATATAGCAAGTTCAAGGGTAGGTTAGGCTACAGAAAGACCCTGTGTCCCCTATATCTTTTCCTCCATGCAAGCCAGCATTTGGGAGACAGACAGACAGACCACCCTGGCCTACATGATGAGTTCCAAGCCAGCCAAGATAGTGAGACCCTGTCTCCAAACCATCACGGTCCATCCACAATTAAAAACGTTAACAGGCTTCGAGCATGACCTGTGGCCTAGTAGCTTGGGCCGCAAACAGCCCACTTACCATTCACTCCTGGAAGTAGTTCCAGCCTCCAGCCAACCCCAAGAGTAGCCGTTAGCCTTTCTAAGATTGGAGTCCCCAAACGTCAGATACTCAATCTTACTGTTTTAGAAAGCAGGAAAGGGGATTTTTCACCCTTCTAGCTTGAGTTGTAGTTTCTTTGGATTTTTTTTTTTTTTAAAGTAAGATTTTGAGGGAGGAGAGATAAGGGAGATGGGAGACCAGCATACAACTGTCAAATTCTAGCTTTATCCCAGGGTCAAAGAGGAGAATGAAAGTTGATGTGGTCTTCAACGAGCTTTCAGTTTTCAGGATGCAGTTACTCATGGCAACTACAACAGCACCTCCACACCTAAGGACAGAAACCCCAATCTCGGGGCACGGTCTAACACACTGAGGAACCCAGACCCCATGCAAAAAGGCCAAACAGACAACACGAGGGGAAAAAAAAAGAGCAGGACAGGACTTTTCCAAATTTTATTAGTCTGAGTCCAATCAACGGGCAGAAACTACTGAGCAGAATTTATTTTACGTAACAATGGTTCCAAAGCTCAAGAATATTGATGTGAAATGAAGCTGTAACTCTCTTACTAAGACTCTTGTGGTGCCTGTAAGCAGCATCCTAGGTATGTACGCGTATAGGCAAGCCTGATATAGAGCTGATGCTAAACAAGGCTTCAGATATCCACGAGGGGCCTTGGGATGTACACACACACACACACACACACACACACACACACACACGCAGTGGGGGTCCTGTGATAATATGGATCACGTTCATGTCATCCACGGCTATCAAAGCAAGACAAGCAAGATAACAAAGAGTACGTGTTGCTACAATGTAGAACCAACTAGCAATGTGTTACATTTATTGGGAACCTCTCCATTTGGAGAGCAGATGTTTACCTAGAAAGCTGAAGAAGTAGTATTAAATTACCCTACTTTGTGACAACTCCCCTTCCACAGACCTCCACTGTCACTGTAACACATACCTGCGCCCGGGGCCCATTTTTTGCTCTCATTTATGCTGTGAAGAACACACTAACCAGTACATGACTCCCTACGCGAGCAGACTCTGGCTGCGTGAAAATACGCATAAATGCTTGAGAATGCTAGAGTAACGGCTGAGGAATCCAGAGTCTACAAGGTTTCCTACTTCAAGGTCTCAGAAACTACCCTAGAAAATTCTGATTCAAAGCGCTACTGTCTGCAGAGATGCTGCAAGTCCTAAGAAATACTTTAATCAGGGATGACATCAGAAGCCTATTCTTCTCCCGTGCAGAGTTAAGCATCCTGGGATTATGTTTTTCAGTCATTGGCGATTTCCCCATGGACCTGGGGTACCTCCACAACCAGTCCTCCGTGAATTCACTTATGCTTCTAGATTCGATATTCTGTCCTGACCTCAAGTTGAGACAACTTTACCAACAAAGACCTTGAGTTGGCATGGTGGTGTGGGAGGCTGAGTAAGTGGGTTAGAATAAATGTGAGGCCAGCTTGGGTTACATAGTGAGTTCAAGGTCACCCTGGGCTATGTACATAGGGACATCTGTCCCCAAATGCCTTCTCTGAAAAAAAACCCATTTTTACAAATCCTCTATATACCAAAGCATATATCAAAAATATTTCTGCCTCTTAATTTCGAACCTTTATATTGTTCATATTCTCTTAATACAAGTTGATAAGTTTTCAAGGGCCATCCAAATTGGAACCGCTGGACTCCTAAAATTAGAACACTAAACATGTTCCCTCCAAGCGTATAGAAAGTATATAACACTGTGGTCTAGCCTAGTAAATAGCTTTGTATTTTAAGGTTTGAGTCATGACAGAAGCATTTCCCACATTTGTGTAACTTTAGTGTAAGACAAATCCTTTGATAACGCTACTGACCAAACACTCGGTTCAAGTGTCAGTACATCTAAGGCATTCCAAGAGTTTTACTGAATATGGATTCTCTGGTGTCTAATGTGATGGGACTTCTGGCTGAAAGCCTTCCCGCACTCACTACACTGATAAGGCTTTTCACCAGTGTGGATTCTCATGTGTAAAGCCAGGGTCGAGAACTGAGAAAAGGCCTTCCCACATTCATTGCAGCCATAGGGTTTCTCCCCCGTATGGCTCCTCATGTGCACGGTTAGAGATGAACTCTGACAGAAGGCTTTCCCACAGATCTTACATTCGTAGGGCTTATCGCCGGTGTGAATTCTCACATGCACGATAAGAGACGTGATTCGAGAAAAGGCCTTTCCACACTTATTACACTCATAGGGCTTTTCGCCCGTGTGGATGTTGTGGTGTTTGATGAGGTACTGCTTCTGCCTGAAAATTGTCCCACATTCGTTACACTTATAGGGTTTCTCTCCGAGATGAATTTTCTCGTGCTCGGTCAGATTTGATTTGCCGCTGAAGGCTTTCCCACACTCCTTACAGGTATACGGCTTCTCTCCGGTGTGACTTCTCTGGTGTCTGATGAGGCTTGATTTCTGAATGAAGGCCTTCCCGCACCCTTTACATTCATAAGGCTTCTCTCCAGTGTGGATTCTCTGGTGTATAATGAGGTTTTCTTTCTGGCTAAAAGCCTTACCGCACTCATTACATTTAAAAGGCTTCCTCCCACTGTGGATGTTCTGGTGTTTGATGAGGTATTGCTTCTGGCTGAAGGCTCTTCCACACTCATTACATTCAAATGGTTTCTCTCCGGTATGAATTTTCTCGTGTTCCTTGAGATAGGATTTACCATTAAAGGACTTCCCACACTCCTTACACCCGTATGGTTTATTCCCGGTCTTTCTCTGGTTTCTAACGGCGGTTGTCATGGGAACGGGAGTTTTCTTCGATTCACTGGGCTGCTCTTCGGCATGTTGTTTCTGATGGGAAAGGAAGGCCGCTCTCTGGCTGAAGGCCCTCCCACATTCACACTTGTAGGATTCCCTCCGTGTGCGACTTCTCAGACGCAGAGTGAGCGACGGGGCCTGTGAGACCTCCTCCTCCTCCCCACACCCGGTGCACTCACGTGACTTCTCTCCGCTGTGCATCTTCTTGTGTTCTACAAAGCTCTGCTCCAGGCTAAAGGTTTTCTTACACTCATCACATTCGTAAACCTTCTCTCCAGGGTCAGGTTCATGGTGTGGAAGATCTGACTCAGCCTGAAGGCTTTCCAGCATCTCTCCTAGCGTCTACTGAGGTCCAACGAGAGCTTCACTAAAGACAATTAATTTCTTTTCAGTATTAGTTCCTCAGTGTCCATCGAAGCCAGATATATGAGAGACTTTCCGTGTGAGTAACCGGAGACGTGGTTACGAGGGACTGAATCTGGAACGGTCTTTGTATTCAGGGCTCTTGCAGTTCATAAGTGATCAACGTAGGTAAATCACAGTTCAACAATCTCTTCCACCAGATCCCATATACGGGAGGAACTCTTGCAGTCTGTGGCCAGAGGAAATACTTTGTGTTCTAGGTTTTCTCAATTTGATGTTGGTCTATCTCTACACAGAAAGACGAGACCTAACTCACGAGTCTTTCGTCCCGAGTCCTCATCTGTGTGTAAACTCCAGAGGCTGCTTCTAAAAGAGAAGAACAAGAAGTCGCTGAGGAGAGTCCACTCGTGAGCATGTTCGTGTCTAGACTGTCCAGAGCATCCAATAAGCTGGCTTACACTATCACTGACATCCTTAGGAACCGGTGGGTTCTCCCAGAAAAAACATGCAGAAATGTGCTACTGAAGAAAGACTGTTTAAGTCACAGATGGTAGGTCACACTTACAATCCCGGAACGTGAGACACTGAGGCAGGGGACTAACATGAATGGGTTAGACAGTGAATTACAGGCTGCCCTGGCTACAGCTGAGACTCTGCCTCAAAAACAAGACAAAATAAGACAAAAGACAAAGACAACTAAATGGCTGAACCCTTGTCATTTGGTAAGAAAGAAAGCTCAAATACAGCAGCATTCCCGGGAGTGTGCAGCTTTAACTGCTTTTAAGTGTAGCTTGCACACACCATCAGGAAGTAAGATAAGAGAAAACATAAAATACTAGGCAACAGCCAGGACAAACACTCGAGACTGGTAGAGCTAGGACCAAAGGGAGAAAAAAAAATATTTTCAAATTTACTTACCTATGTTTTCTTGAAATTCCATTAAAATGGCAGTAAACAGACTAAGGAGTGGGAAAAATCCTTATGAAAACTAACCACCAGTGGATAAAATGAATGTAAGAAGCTAAAGGCACAGACCACAGACAGCTCAATAAAGACACTACGAACAAGGGTGCCAAGAAGAGGCAAAGTTAATTTGTGATAGACCTCAATGAAGACTATGTGGTCAAATACAGTAAGTAATGTTGACACTTGGTAGGCAAAGGCAGAAGGGTTGCCACAAGTTCAAAAGCCAGCCTGAGTCCAGTGTTAGCTTGAGATAACTTCCAGGTAGCCTGGACTACAGACTGAGACCTCCTGTCAAAAAAAGTCGTACCTAGAGTTCTATAATTTGGGAAGAGCTGATGTTTATAAATTGAATGTAAATGAACAGCAAATACCCCAACTGTCTTTCTTTCTTGTTTATTCAATTTTTAAAAGACTTAATGTTGATTTGTGTGTGTGTGTGTACATGTGTGTGTGTGTACCGGAGTGCAGATACCTTCGGAGGTAAGGGGAACACATCCCCTGGAGGTTTACAGGCTTTGTGAGCACCCCAAAAAGGATGCTGAGAACTGAACTCAGATTCCATGAAAGAGCAACACACGCTCTTAACAGCTGAGTGTGTTTCTGTGAGGGTCTCAGGTGAACTAAGACGGCCTTGAAATGATCACAAAGAGCAAATGACTTACGACACCGCTTCTGCCTCCACAGACACGTGTCAACAGGCTTAGTAGACACAGTGCTGGGATCAAAGGCAGGACTTGGAAGTGCATGGTAAGCAAACAATCTGAGAGGGGAACTACATCCCTACTGCCGTGATGCAACTCTTGTCCTTAAAGGACTGAAAAGAATTATCAAGATAAAGCCTTCTCAGCACTCTGGAGAGTGAGGAAGGGAGACCGAGGGAAGATTACACATTTAAGGCATCCTGGTGTTAATCCTGTTGTGCTTTGGGTAAGTACAGCCTTCATAAGCACATAGATCTGAATGCTCAGTCATGACGGAGTAGCACTGTTTGAGAAGGATTAGTGGGTGTGGCCTTGTCCCTGGAAGGATCTCACTGAAGCCCACACGAGGCCAGCGCTCTCTGCCACTGCTCCAGCATCATGAGCATCCTCACGCTTCCACCTGCCCTGCCGTGGGAATAATGAACCAACTCTCTGAAACCATAAGCAGGCCCACAGTTACATTTGTTCATTTATAAGACGTCATGATGTCACGCCACAGCAACAGAACAAGAACTAAGACAAACCCCTTTCACTGAATATCAAATAATACAGCTAATGTTCTTTTTTAAAAATGTATTTGTGTATTTATTTATTTATTTATTTATTTATTTATTATGTACACAGTGTTCTGCCTGAATGTGTGCTTGCGTGCCAGGAGAGGTCACCAGATCGCATTACAGATGGTTGTGAGCCACCATGTAGTTGCTGGGATTTGAACTCAAGGCCTCTGGAAGATCAGTCAGTGTTCTAACCACTGAGCCATCTCTCCAGCCCTACTACTAATGTGCTAAAGAGCTCAAAGCAAACATACTATTTTTAAAATAAAATATTAAGTGTTTTATAGCAGTGACATAAATAGTGCTATGTGTGTTCAAAATGACAGTAAGTTAAGGACAATCATGGTGGGTCTACTGGTAAATTGCTTGGTCCTCACACTGGACCTCCAGTTTGACCCCAGAACCCACGTGGAATGAAGCTCCGCAGTCTTGTGTTCTGACCTTCGTACCAACCATGGAAGCATGCCTGTACACACACATACTACTAATAATAATTAAGATTAATATCGTTTCAGAAGGATTTCATAGATTGGCAAAAAAAAAAAAAAAACAAGGGGGGGGCAAAGAAACAAGCAGAAAGAATGGAAGAAACAAAAGGACGTAAAGTAAGACTGGAAAATTAGTGGTCGGGGGTAGGATCTAAGAATCTAAAAAGGGGCTGGAGAGATGGCTCAGTAGTTAAGAGCACTCACTGACTGCTCTTCTGGAGGTCCTAAGTTCAAATCCCAGCAACCACATGGTGGCTCACAACCATCTGTAATGGGATCTGATGCCCTCTTCTGGTGTGTCTGAAGACAGCAACAGTGTATTCATATACATGAAATAAATAAATCTTTAAAATCCAAACAAACAGCATATTTAACAAGCAATCTATGCATACCCCCGTATATGGTTAAATGGTTAAATCATTTTTAGAGAACACATAATAAATACCCAGTGGCAATTCTGGGCGAACAGCTGCCACACTGTATTGGTCAGGGAGTAACAACAAAGGGGAAAAACATCTGTTCAGGAGAGATGTGGAGAGTCTTTGTTCGTATCACACGTTTGTGTATCTGCACACAAGTGCAGATACCTACGGGGATCTGGATCCCCTTGGAACTAGATACAGTATCAGCCGTTAAAACTAAATCTGCAAATGAAGAAGCAGAAGGGCGGGCGCCCAACAAAGTTACAAGAGCGACGGGTCCTGCAGAAGGTGAGGAAAGAAAAGCAAAATCCAAAATCATCATCATCATCTCAAAGCCCATTAGAGGCTGTAAGCTCTCCCTGGAGCAAAGGACATTAAGGCGTTACATAAAGGCTTCACTCACTCACCGGCAGACTGACTCTCCTCTCAGGCCCCCAGGATTTTTGTTTGAACCGCAGGCTTTTAATTGGCAGCGAGCAAAGTGACTCGGTACCCAGAGGCTATCTCTGCAAATCAAAGCAGCGGCTGCAAGTCAGACTGAAGCCTCAGCACTCGAGAGGTCTGGACGGTGGAGAAACTTGTGGCCTCCGGGGCACACAGGAAGCTGGTCTGTAAAGACAACACACATAAGCCTCAGTCCTGCGCATGCGCAAAAAGACAGGGCGGTAACCTAGCATCTTGTTCTTGGCATTCAGGCTAAACCTGCAATTCTACTTAGAATCAAAATGTTCTTTGAATGTGGGTAACAGATGGTTTTATGTTTTCAGGATTAAGTTATACAGAGAAACTATGACACCGACATCTTCAGAGTTTGCCTGGATTACCCATCTGAACACGATTTCTGAGCAGGTATCAGGGTGGCCCTGTTTCCAACTGAAGTCAAACCAAGTGCTCTGCCGATCACTTCACAGTCAACCACAGGTGGTGGTGGCTGTTGGTCTGTTTTCTGAGGCAGTCTCTCTGTGTGACCCGACTGCCTGGAACTCACTCTGTAGACAAGGCTGGCCTCAAACTCAGAGATCTGCCTGCCTCTGCCTCCCGAGTCTTGTGATTGAAGACGTGTGACCTCACCGCCCAGCCTCAACAACATTTTAAGTCAGGTGTGGTAGCACATGTTTCTAATCCTAGAACCTTGAGAAGCTGAGGCAGGAGGATGGAGAGTTTGAGACCAGACTTAGCTACCTGTCTCGAAGAAAAAAGCAAATAGAGGGCAGGGGGCACCCAGTGCTTAAAGCACCTGTACCAGCAAATATGAAGGTAAGTATTTGGATCCCCAGAACCCGTGAGCATGATGGCTTGCTTGTAATGCTGAAGGGCAGAGAAGGAATCTCGGGAGCAAGTGGACCAGAAACACTAGACTGTCTAAGAGCTGTGTGTGTGACTGAGATCCTGTCGTAATTAAGGTGGGAAAGCAATGGCCGGTGGTGACTCCTGACATCAATGTAGGAAATCCACGTTCAGGCCAACTCAATGCATGCACACTCACGTGCACACACGCCCCACCCATCCATTCATGCCCACACACATGAAAAACAAGTTTACACATTGAAAAGCAAAAATGCACACATGCAACACACACACACACATAAATGGAAATAGAGAGATACACTTATATGGGCAGGCACTAAGGAGGGTGAAAAATCAGAAGTTCAAGGTCATCCTCAGCTACGTAATGAGGTCCAGCCTGGGCTATAAAAAAAATTAGAGAGGAGTTGGGAACAGTAGCACATTCATTCCAGCACTCGGGAGGCAGAGGCAGGAGGACCTCTGAGTTTGAGGCCAGCTTGGTCTGCACATTGACTTCCAGGACACCAGAGCTATATAATGGGATCCTGTCTTGAAAAACAAACAAAAAACCCAAAAAGAAAAGGGGGCTGGAATTATGGGTCACCAGAAGAGCACAGGTTGCTCTTGCAGAGGACCCAGGTTCAGTTCCCAGCACCTACAGGGCAGCTCACAACCATCTGTAACTCCAGTTCCAGAGGATCCAAAATCCTCTTCTGGCCTGTGTGGACAGTGTGCATGTGGTCCACAGACACGTAGGCAAAGCAGCCATATGTATAAAATAAAAATTAATAAAATCTCAAGAAAAAAAAAAGAGAGAATGTTGCAGAGAACCTTCTGCAGAAATGGCTCGGTAGTTAAGACCAATTACTGATCTTGCAAGGAACCCAGGTAATGTTCCCAGAACAAATATCCTGGCTCACAAGCATCTGTAATTCCAAATACAGGGAATTTAACTTTTTTTTTTCCTGCCACAAGACACCAAACATACAAGAAGGCAAAATACCCAGACACACAGAATTTTATATATATATGTATTTGTTTGTTTGCTTAAAGAAAACACATCCAAGGGCTTTGCCTTGCAAAGGTTAGGAATTCAACCCCAACAAGGCCAAAAGCAAACAAAAACACATATTTTCTTTTAAAAGACATCAAATCAAACATGAATAATATAAACAAAATATATAGGAAATTATTTGGCTAATACTAACAGCTCAGCTCTTAAACCTTTTAGAGGCCTAGGTTTGGTTACTGTTGGAGAAATTAAATGTAATTAGGGTCCTATAAATACATGCACATCCTGAGTTTAGCAGACATATTCTATTCTGCATATGGCAAAATCTACTCCTTGTGGGGTAGTGGGGGCATAATGTTTTTGTTGACTGTGTAAAGTTTACCCTTGTGTTATTCAAATGCTGATTTCTCTGCCCTTACAACTGGTTTCAATCCGGAAAAGGCATTGTAATGCTTACACTAAGAATCTCCTGTCTCAAGTTTGTAGAAACAGTTCTTACCATTTATTCTCTGCCCTGTCAATAAAAGCTGATTACCCAATGGCTGGGCAGAACAGAGAAGAGGGCGGGGCATCCACTAGTGAGAGGGGGGTGTGTGGGGAGGGTGGAGGAACTGCAGCCTTGAAGGGTCTGAAGAGCCAGGTCAATAATAATACACAACTATCAAGGGATGGGGCTGGGAGGTGGCCGGATTAGCACTTAAAGAGAGATCATTTAATTGCTCAGCTATTAAAGAGCTCAGCTACTGAGGTACAGTTTAAAATAACTCTTGGTCTCTCTGTGCAGTTACTGGGGACTAGCACAAGGGAAAGAACTATGCAGCCAGATTAACCCACGGTTTCATTTATATTAAGAATAACTGATTTTCAGGGTATGGCCATGAAGGGACAGGCTAACTCGCTTACTTGCAAGGTACAGCTGCGCTGTGCTGTCCTGTGCATTACTGAGCAGGTAATACACAAGAGAAACGGGTGGAGGCCACCTTCCAGAAGGAGCTATCAGTAATCATGATGCCGCCTACAGACATAACAAGTTGGATGCTTGTAGCCGGGCATGGTGGCACACACTCTGAGTTCAAGGCCAGCCTGGTCTACGTACTGAGTTTCAAGACAGCCAGGGCAACCTAGAGAAACAAAGCAGTAGATGGAAGTAGATAAAGGTGAAAAAACTTAATCCCACAGTCCTAGGCATATTGATATCAGAAGGGTGACTGAAAGTACCCCTTTCACATGCACATACACATGCATTTACACATGCACATACACACATGTACATGTGCACTCACAAGAACTTATGCATAATACCCCCATGAACAGACACACACACACACACACATACTAAAACTAGTTGTGTCTCCCTTGTTAATTGAAGTTTTTTCTTAGTTCATCAAAATTGTTGACCCTTTACTATCTCACTTTATTGAAAAAAAAAGCTTTGTTAAGGGGCTGGAGAAATGGCTCAGCAGTTAAGAGCATGAACTGTTTGCTCTTCCAGAAGACTGGAGTTTGGTTCCCAACAGCCACACTGAGAGGCTTACAAGACCTAATGCCCTCTTCTGGCTTCCCCATGGGCATTCATAAACATGCCCACATCCTCAGAGCACTCACATACATATAAATAACTCTTTAAAATTTTTAGGGCTGGAGAGATGGCTCAGTGGTTAAAAGCACTGGCTGCTCTTCCAGAGGTCCCGAGTTCAATTCCCAGCAACCACATGGTGGCTCACAACCATCTGTAATGAGATCTGATGCCTTCTTCTGGTGTGTCGGAAGACAGGGACAGTGTAACCACATACGTGAAATAAATAAATCTTAAAAAAATTAAAAAGAGGCTGGTCCTCCTTTAAAAATAAACTAAAATACAATCTTTAATGGCAAAAGAAGAAGAAGAAGAAACATGTAGGCCGAGGCAGATGGAACATTCTGGTTTGGGGGCAGCCTGATCTACAGAACTAATTCCAAAACAGTCAGGGCTACACAGAGAAACCCTGACTCTAAATAAATAAATAGATGAAGAGGGTCATTATAGCGCATGCAGAGGCCAGCCTAGTCTACAGTGTGAGTTCCAGGACAAGCAGACCATTTTTTGTTGTTGTGCTGTTTTAAAGAATAACAAAAAACAAAAAAACAAAAAACAAAACAAAACAAAAAAAAAACCTTAGAAGAAAATTCTGTATGTTAACAGAAGCTATTTGGTATGGGATGAATCTGGACAAATTAGGAATCTTAATTTGGAGCTGAAAGGATGGTTCAGTGGTTAAGAACGCTGACTGTTCTTCCAAAGACTCCCAGCACCCACATGCCAGTCCACACCGTCTGTAAATCCAGTTCCAGGGATCCAACGTTCTCCTCTGGCCTCTGCAGGTTCCACCGCGTGTACACACACACACACACACACACACAGCCCTGCCCTTTGACAAATCTGGGTGCTAAATTAGTTTTCTTTACCTCTCTTCCTGATTTAATCCCATCTGCAGCAGTGGAAAGTACCTTCTAAGAGCTATTCCGTAAATTTGGGGCTACTCAAAAATAGCTCATCTGAAGTTTTTCCAAGTAGTAAGTTAATGCCCACTGATATGTAGGCATCCAATAACGAATTATAGGAAATCTTTGTTACTAAAAAATATTTTGCAAAGGAACGCTGGTTTCATTTTCCACTGTAGTGTAGTAGACTTGCTTTCATTTAAAAAAAAAAAAAAACACTTAAAATCACTCTCAATTTATCCTTTTCCCTTTCCAATTTTCCAGGGAAAAATAGGAAAAAAAAAAAAAAACGCGTTTTTATTTTTAAAATAAATGCGACAAGTATTAGAAAACCACCCCTGTATTTTCACAAACTTGAAACCAGTTTCTCGATCACTCGCAACAAACCAAAACACACCCTTCCTTACACGTATGCTCACCCCACCCGCAAACCCACCCCAGTTTCTGATCTCCCCAGCCCCCATCCACCCAAGTTCTCAGCTCCACTATCACAGTAGGCGATTTTCGCCCCTTCAGGCATCCTCGCCTTGGCAGGTGGGTACACCCTCCCCTAAAGCTTCTTTGCCTTTACTCTGTCTGGGAAAATCCTGGTCCTACAGACCCCCAAATCACACTCACCCAGACAAAGGCGACGAAGGCAAGCCACGAAGGCTGCGCCTGCGCACTCCTTCAGTGAGCGAAGCACTCCCAGAGGTCTCTGCCCACCAGGGCTCTGAACCAGAGGATCTTTTTCCATTCTATTCTGTTTTTTTTTTTTTTAACTATGAACTACATTTCCCAGAAGTCTCAGGGGTTATAGTTAATTTCCGCCCCCCACACACACCCCGAGAACTTTTCCCAGTGGATAAGTAGTAAGAGGCCGGGACTCAGATACTACCGCTTTTACTCTCTGTTACCGGAAAGGACAGTAGTGTGCCCAGGTGTATAATGAGTGCAGCTTAAACTCACTGAATAGGCTTGTATTCGCCTCCAGGGCAAGAGTCCCAGTAAGGCGCAATCCTCCAAGTTTTACGGGAGACGACGCCATCTTGGCCACCGTGGCGCACTGCTGAACTACATTTCCCAGAAGCATCTCGCGTTTCCATCATCTCGACTGAGAGGTGTGTAGCTCTGTGGAGAATTCTATCAGACTCTGGTGTTAAACTCAAAGCGATTGCTACAGCATCACAAACTGATGCCAGGCGGGCACTCATACTGACAATTGGGTTCAGACAAAACAGGCAGGAAAACGAGCTGGTGTGAAATTGCAGTTATTGTAGCCACATGTCCTAGTGTTGTGACAATGTGGAAAGCAGTCTGCAGGTGTGCTGTGGGGTCCTGTGGGGTCCTGTGGGGATGCTTGTTAACGTGTAACCTTGGTGTTAGGTCCCAAAACTGGGGCAAACGGCTGAGGTGCCTATTAACATATCAAAGCAGCGGACGTCCACCAGTCTCTTAGCATCCCTAGTACTTGGCGAAAGTGTTATAGCTCTGAAGGGAAAAGCTACCTAGGCAGTTAGGAGCCAAGGAATACCACAAAGTCACACCCTACAACAAACCTCAGGAAAGATTTATTAGGAAAGACTCAAGAAACTAGGAGCAGCGAACACCAGAACATGAAGCAAACCTTACATAGGCTTGGGGAGGGGGCGGAGCTTCCAGGGCGGCCTGGGACTGGTGGGATTCTGTAGCCTTATCTTGCCCCCCCCCCCTTTCTCTATAGAGTAGATCCTGTTAGCCTGTATCTCCAGGGACTGGAAATAGCCTTTACAGTGGTAGAAAGATCCAGAAGGCAGGCCCTGGAAAGTCTTGCACCTCAAGGTCCTGGGCCAGGCCATTAGATTAGTCAGGGTGTGGGCCTGGCCACTTGGGCATGTCCAGGGGCTTACATATGGCATACCCTCCCTCCCACCCTGAATTCTCCCACTGGGGTTGGCTTGTTCTTTCCCCACTCTTTCTTTCATATATAATCTAGCTATTCTAGCCAGACCAGCCCTTTTGGCCTCTTATTCACCACTCTCGTTTTTCTGCTTTTCTGGCCTCTAAGGTTCTGCCTCTCCCCCTCTTCTCAAACGGCCCAGTGTGAAGCCAAAACAAGAGCCATCATGAACTGTGAGCCCTTTACCTTGCTAAACTCCTAAACCTGGGATATATGACTGCCTTTATGGTTTACCAATACGTGTCTTACCAGATACCTTCCCTGGAACCCTTCGACATGATATATTGCCACATTTACCCACGCCGAGCCCAGAGCCCCACCCCCTTCTGCCCAGATTCTAACAGCCAATTATATCTACAATGATTTTCTATCAACCCTAACCCTTCCCCATAAAAGAGACTTCAAGAATGAGAAGCTACCCTCTGAAATCCTGACTTTGGGAGGGGCAGCTTGCTTCAAGGCTTATACTTTTTTTTTCTTCCAAAACCTACTTTATTTACGGTTCTTAAACACTTCAATGTCCCTTCTAGTCCACCAACCACAGGCAGGGGAGAAAGAAGATTAATTGAAAAGGGGAGTTATGGACCCATTTAGGAGTAGTTCCTCGGGGCAATCACACTCTTCCTTGTCAGGGTTCCAGAAGTCCAGATCAATAGCAAACACCAAAAATGAATCAGTAGTGGCAGCAAGATTCAGTAGAAACTGCAAAGCTCCATCAAATCGGCACAAGTCATGGGAAGCAGCCGGAAGCAGCCAGACTGCCATGAGAAGTTCTTTGGTGCTTCGCACAGCATAGGAATGCAAGAATCTCCTCACTGTTTGTGGGGTTCCTTTTATATTCTTTATAAACATCACACACCCTCTGAGGAATCTGTTTTCAGTAAAACATCACATGCTCTCTCACAAGACAGCTTCCAGAAAAAAATCACGGGACACAAACTGAGTTGTTACCAGAAATTTCCACCTCACAGCAAACACTTTACCAACTAAGCTAACTCTCCAGCTCTCTTTTACAGTTGTGTTTCGTTTTTGTTTCTTTGAGACAAGAGCTCCTGTGGTGAAGCCAAGCCTGGCCTCAAAGGCCTGAATAGCTTTGAACTCTGCACCTTACAAGCTTGGGAGTTACAGTTGTGTTCTACTTCTAAATTTTGATTATCATGAGTCTAGGTGTGGATTTCTTTGAGTTCCTCTCATTGAACCCTATTGGTGACACACACACACACACACACACACACACACACACACACACACACACACACACACACACACACACACACACACGGTTGTGATGATTATAGGAAGGCCTTTTCTCAGTTCTCAACCCTTGCTTTAAACATGAGAGTCAACATTGGTGAAAGCCTTATCAGTGTAGTGAGTGCGGGGAGGCTTTCAGCCAGAAGTCCCATCACATTAGACACCAGAGAATCCATAATCAATAAAATTCTTTGAAGCTTGAATATGCTTGCTATGCAAATCACACTCCGCCCTCTACCAGTTTTCCCGCCCCTTTCCTGATGCTGTCCTCTACAGATAGGAGCGAAAGTTCGGGAAATCAACCAATTTCTAACTTTTTGGAATGATTTTAAATGCAGTGATGGAGGCTGATACGGGGTTCCATGTATCCAAAGGGATGCATTTCGATTTGGGGTGTCGTCCGCTTGTCCACGACACTAAGGAATAGCTAGAAACCCCGCCCACCGAAAGCCACTTTGTGCGTCGCGTTGCCTTGGACTACATATCCCAGAAGGCACCTTGGCTTCTCGCGGGAAAACCATGCGTCTGCTGTGACCTCAGAGCTTTGCTGGCAAGAGGGGAGGTGCAGAGGAGGATTGCAGGGTTTGGGAAGCTTGGAAGGAAGGCCTGTGGTGCGGAACCCGCGAGGAGGCGGGGCAAGCACCCAGGCCGGGCTTTGTGTGGCGGAGGAGTTGAAGTCGGAATTGAGCAGCTATTTTGTGAGCAGTGATCGCGGCGCTCAGGGGCTGGACTGGTGATGAGCATCTTTTCTGCTAACTCCGTGGCGGGCACTAGCCGTTGGTGAGCGAGCGAGCTGGGGACAGGTGCGGTGCTGTGTGTGCATGTGGAGCGCTGCTGACTGGTGGAGTGTTCTGTCCCTGTAGGGGCGTGCGACTGTGTGATGTTGTGACCACGTGCAGCACGGTGCAGGCACGGGTAGCTGTGGATTCTGTGTGGTAAAAGTACGGTTGTGCTTAAGTTATCTTTTGAGTCCCGAGTGGGCAGTCCCCTTGGTTCCTCGTAGGTACGTTTCCGATAGCTGAATGTCCCTGTTGTGTGGGTTGTGAGTGTGAAGTTTTGGATGTGTGTCTCTTGCGTGCGTTCTTCTTTAGCCTTTGCTCATTTTAGAAGTGCATGTGAGTGTTAACATGCTTTCCTTTGTCTTGTGTTTATTTTGACACCTGTGTGGGACTTCCCCCATGTTGAGTGGGATAGCGGCTTGACTGAGGTTTCGTGCTGTTTGATAGGCCAGCATAGGAAGAACACTGCACGTATTCATCTCAACTATTTCTAGTAGCCGTATGAGTGTTTCTAACTGTTTTTCATTTCTACTGTTTTAAATTTACTTTATATCCCAATCTCAGCCACCTCCTTTCTCTCTTCCCAGTCCCACCCTTACAAATCCCTTCCTTCAACTCCTCACCTTCTCAGAGAAGGAGGTACTATCCTCACTGAGGCATCTAGTCCTAGCAGGTGTAGATACATCTACCACTGAGGCCTAATCAGGCAGTCCAAGCTTGGGGGGGAGTGGGGCGAGATCCAATGGAAGGAAACAGAGACGGAGATAGCCCCAATTCCACTTGTTAGGGGATCCACGTGAAGACCAAGCTGCACATTTGCTATAAATTTGTAGGGGGGCGTCTAGGTCCAGTTCTCACATGCTCTTTGGATGGTGACCCAGGATCTCTGAACCCCACCCCCATGGTCCCAGATTAGTTGACTCTGGGTTTTCTTGTGTCCTTAACCCCTCTGATTTACTCACTTCTATGCCCCACTCTTCCACAAGACTCCCTGGACTCCGCCTGATGTTTGGCTGTGGGTCTCTGCATCTGTCTCTGTACCGTGATGGACGAAGTCTCTCAGAAGATGGTTATGCTAGGTTCCTGTCTACAAGCATCATTAATAGTGTCAGGGGTTGGCTCTCTCAAATGAGATGGGTTCAAGTTGGGGCAGTCGTTGGTTGACCGCTCCCTCTCTCCATTCATCTCTGGTGACTTTTTAGTCTTTCCTGAGTGGGATTCTCGAATCCTCCTGTCTCAGTTACAGTTTTAGTGTGGTGAAGAGATACCATAACCAAGGCAACTCTTACAAGGGCACCATTTAATTGAGGCTGGCTTACAGGTTCAAAGGTTCAGTCTAGTTTCATCAAAGCGGGACACGGCAGCATCCAGGCAGGCATGGTGCAGGAAGAGATGAGAGCTCTACATCTTCACCTGAAGGCTGCTGGTGGAGACTGACTCCCAGGCAGCTAGGATTCTGGTCTTAAAGCCCATATCCACAGTGACCTCTTAATACTGTCACTCCCTGGCCCAAGCATATACAAGCCATCATTCCTCCCTTGGACCTCCTTATTACCCAGTTCCTTTTGGTTTATGGATTGTAGCATTGGTGTCCTGCACTTTGTGGCTGATGTCCTCTTATTAGTGAGTACAAGCCGCACATGACTTTCTGGCTCTGGGCTACTTCACTCAGGACAATATTCTCAAGTTCCATTCATTTGCCTGCAAAATTTATCTAAAGTATACTGTCCTTATTCATCTCATCCACTGGTAGACATCTGAGTATTTCTAACTTTTAATCTTATAAACATACTGACATGTCTGCTTTAATTAATTAATTAGTTAATTAATTAATTAATTAATTTTTAAAGACAAAGTCTCACAGCATAGCCCTGGATGGCCTGGAACTTGCTCTGTATTCTAACCTGGCCTTGAACTCACAGATCGATCCACCTGCCTCTGTCTTCTGAGTGCTGGGATTAAAGTCGTGTGCCTCTGCAGCAGACATATTACTACCTTTGCAAAAGGAGCTTCAGTTTCCATCCTCTTCTAACTGATGTAAAACCGTGCCGGAGCAGATGCACATCGGGTCCTTTGCGGGGGAAATACTCCATATCCTTAACTCCCCTCCCCTAAAAAAAAAAAAAGATTTAAAATATGATTTTAAAAAAAAAGATTTAATTTTAAGCTGTTTGGGCATTTAATTCAGCACTCTGGAGGCAGAAGCAGGTGAGTCTCTGTGAGTTCAATACCAGCCTGGTCAACAGACTGAATTCCAGGACAGTCAGAGCTATAGAGAGAGATCCTGTCTCACAAAACCGGGGAGGGGAGGGGGGCGGGGGGGAGGAAAAGTCTAGTCAGTCTGTGAAGGCCTTGCTGGTCTCGAACCCCTGCCAGTGTTACTGTCTCAGTCTTGGGACTGCTGAGATTTCAGATACTTCCATCTGGCCTGTATAAGAATTGTATTGTTGTGTCAGGAAATGTCCGTGTACCCCAAAGACCACCAAGGAGCCGTTTTCGGTGTAGGGTCCCTTTATTACAAGCCCGGGCTTGGGCTCTTCTACAAGCCCACCCTGACACAGCAGGGCAGGTGGTGCAGCCTCAGACCCTCACCAGGACAAGTTTTTATAGGAAAATAGGAGCAAGGGAGGGGGAAGGGAGGAGGGTGTCCGCTCTGGCAAACATCTACTAGAATGACTGACTAGACCGTAGACAATCACAAACGGTCTGAAAGTGCATCCGAAATAAGCAGACTAATCTTTGATTGACTGTTGCTAGGAAAATACTACGGAGTAACTCTGGGGTCTGGGCCAAGGACAAGCATGGGGTCCTTCCTGGTACATCAGTGCAGCTTGGGTTCTGCTTTTTTTTTTCTCTCTCTTTAAGATGGAGGCTGGTCCCAAGATGCAGTAGGTGTGGCCTCTCGGTATATCTTCACGTGTCTGTTTGTGTGCAAATGAGTCATATTGCTCAAACCCCTCCTGTTCCATTCCAGAGCCTGGCTCTCTGAAGTTAGGGATGTTGAGATAGTTGTCTATTCTCCCCACTTTAGACCCCCTCAAAGTGTGGGGTGAGCACTTGGGGAATGACTGCTGTGGGCACTGAGTCAAGTGGGGTCTCATTGTTGTTTGTCTCCTCCAGTTCTCCCCTGTTCCAGAAGAGCAGCACAGAGGACCTGCCACTACCACCGCCATGGCTCAGGTGAGGCAGAGTTTTTTTTTGTTTTTTTTGTATTCAAATATAGTCATTTTGTGTCTAGTACAGATAAATGTCTGCTTTCTTCAACGTGATGCTTCTTTTGGTGTTGGACAGGGAACCTTCCTTCAGTTCAGGTGTAAACATAGTCTTGCCCTTGCTCTAAAGCAGTGGTAGCTCAGTCATGATAGGGTCCTTGTGATGGGCAAAGGGTTGCTAAGGCAGTGGTTCTGCATCTTCCTGATGCTCTGACCCTTGAATACTCTTCCTTGTCGGGATGTCTCTTGTGCACTGCTGTGTAGAAGCATGGCCTGTCAATAAAAAGCCGGTGGCCTATTAGCAAGGGGGAGGGAGTAAGAGGCGGGAGTTGCAGGAGATTGGAACTCTGGGAGATAGTGGGAGGCTGGAGGTTTGCCTTGGAATCTGAGGGCGTTGGATGCAAACATAGATTAGTTTAAGTGGGTTCCATAAGTGACAAGCTAGTCGGGGAACTAGCCTAAGCTTATGGCCTAGGCATGTGTTCGTAAATAAGTCTCCAAGTTGTTACTGGGAAGCTGGAACATGGGTAGGAAAACCTGTGGTTACAGTTCCTCATGCCGTGGTGACCCTCCCAACCATAATTTTTTTTTTCTTGCTACTTCTTGATTTTAGTTTTACTACTGTTACGAGTCATAATGTGAACATCTGTGTTTTCTGGTCTAAGGTGGACCCTGGGAAAGGGCCCTTAGAACCTCGAATGGGTCGTGATCCACAGGTTGAGAACTGCTGCTCTCTAGTAGACAAATTGAAAAGGCGGTGGGGGCAGGAGTGATGGCCCAGCTAGGATCACAACGGAGAAGGGGTAGCACACATTAATCCCAGCACTCGCTGTGTGTTCAGGGCCAACCTGATCTACATAGTGAATTCCAGGCCAGCCAGGACTATCCAGTGAGATCCTGCCTCAGTCTAACAACAACAAAAAGAAGAAGGAAAATAAGTGTGATGGTTTAGCTCAGTTTCAGTCTCAGAACCTCTGTGTCTCCTGGTTTACGAGCCTTTTAGGTTTGGAAGTATGACTGCTGGTTGGTCAAAGCTCTGTGAAACTCATTGAGCCCTTTTTTTTTTTTTAAGTCTGTTTGTCTGTTTGGGTGTTTTGCCTGGAAGTATGTCTGTGCATCTCATACTTTTGGAGGCCAGAAGAGGGTGTCAGCTCCCCTGGACTGGATTGTTGGTAAGGGGAATTGAACCCGGGTCCTCTGGAAGAGCAACCAATGCTCCCAGCTGCTGAGCCATCTCTCTGGCCCCATACCGTTGTATTAAGTAGCATCTTTCTCAGTCATTTTCCTGAAGCTCAGGAACAGGGGCAATTGATAGGTCGGCAGTACTATTTATAAATACCACCGTTTCCCATATTAAGGTTATCTTTTTATAAGGCAATTGGGCCGTGCCACCAGATGGACATAAGAACTGGTAATGCTGACTGAGCTCAGACCCCAGGTAGCTCAGAGATTTGAGAACAGCAGGAGCTGAGCCGCTTCCTACCTCTGTACTTGCTCTGCAGCCATGACACCCCACGGAGAGGACCATGTAATATAATATAGTACCTGGATTCCTTCCCCATGGAAATAGAGTGCAGCTAACCTCTCAGACTCAGCCAGTAGAGAACATCTCCCCCCTAAATCCCATCCCACTCTCCAAGGTTTATACAGCCCCTGTCCACGTGGGATAAAGCACACCGGTTATTTCATGGAGGATTGTCTTTACTGAGGTGTGACACTTGGGAAGAGTCCACTCTCCTGAAGCATTCACCTCTGGGTCTTGGTCCCTCCTGACTGACTAGGCTCTCAACCCCTGCAGAGGCTCACATCAAGAGTGGCAGCAGCTCCAGCTGCCACCTCTGCCACTGTTGCTGTGATTGATGAGAGACCTGGGACCCCGGCTGTGGCTGCCGAAATCTCTTCTAAGAGTTGTAACACTCCTGCTGTTCATGGCTGGCCAGGACCCCCATGGAATCTATTTGTCTCTATCTCTGAACGCCCTTCTCAGTCTGTCTGGGTGTACAGAGATGTACAGAGGCGTCTCATGCTCCACAGGGAAGCAAGCAGACAGGGGACAACATCTGCGTGCGTGTGTGCGTGTGTGTGTGTGTGTGTGTGTGTGTGTGTGTGTGTGTGTGCATGTGCGTGCACTTTCAGACAGTCTTTCTTCTGGGCTGGCTTCCAGCTCATTATTTAGCTGAGGATAATCTTGGGCTCATCCTGCCGTCCCCTCTCAGGTGTTGGACTTGCATTGCATGTGCTACCAGGTTTACATAGAACCCTAGGGATGGAACCCAGAGTTTCATGGCTACTGGGAAAATACTTTGCCAAGTAAACTATGTTCCAGGCCAGGGAAGTCTTTAAAAATTGATATTGGGCTGGAGAGATGGCTCAGGGGTTGAGAGCACTGGCTGCTCTTCCAGAGGTTCTGAGTTCAAATCCCAGCAACCACATGGTGGCTCACAACCATCTGTAATGAGATGCCCTCTTCTGGTGTGTCTGAAGACAGCTACAGTGTATTCACATAAATATAATAATAAATAAATATTATTTTAAAAAAAGATTGATATTAACCTAAATGTCTAATGGTAGATTGATTGTCATTTATGCCGAGTGAAGTGGCTCATGCCTGAATCCCAGCGTTTAGGATGATGGTAGATTCCAGGCCAGCTTGTACTACAGTGAGTTCAAGGATGCCCTGTAGTTCATAGTGAACTCTGTCTTGAAAAACCAAGGACCAGCAGGTAGCTTATTGGTAAAATACTTTGTCTAGCATGAAAAGAACCTGAATTCCTGGATTTCATCCCAGACAAGCAGGTGAACAAGAAATTGGCATTTATCATCCTTAACATGAAATATTATTTAATCTGAAATGAATCTACACTTACTGTAAAAACTTGTTTGTCCGCCCCCCTTCCGCCCCTTCCCTTTATTTTAAATAGGTCTCAGTTTGTAGACTAGGCCGGCATTGAACTCACTGAGACTGGCCGGGATTAAAAGTCTGTGCTACCCAAGCCAGGCTTATTTACCCAGTTATCTATCAATAGTAAGGTTTACTTTTTTAATACTGGGGAGGGGCACCTGATTGTAACATTTTCCAGTCTTAGGTCTAAACACTGTGATGCATGCCCTTAATCCAGTTCTTGGAAGGAAGGAGTTTGTGTTCCTTGTTTTAGAGACAGGTCCTCACTCACTCTTTATCAAACTGGCTCAGAATTCAGTTGTGCTCCTATGACTGGCCTCAAACTTGTGATTACAGCCATGCAACATTGTACCCTATACATTAATTATGTTGTTTGTTTGTTTTCTTTTTCAAGGCAGGATTTCTTTGTATAACCCTGGTTGTTCTGGAACCCTCTCTGTAAACCAGGCTGGCCTCAACCTCATAGATCCACCTGTCTCTGTCTATACTACATGAATTATTCTGATTCATTTTCTTAGTTATTGGTATATGTATATCTAGAATCTTCTGAAAGTCACTGTTTACTGGCTTGGCAGAAATGAAGATGTTCCAGACCCTTGTGTCTCTGAATCAGTAATCTGATTATCAGACTATTGAAGTTCGGGTGGGCTCCAAGAAATGGCATTTTCCCCACAACGATCTCATGCTGGGAGAAAGAAAAGATCCCAGCCAAAGGGGGAACTTGTCTCCTGGAAAGAGATTTTACATCTAACAACTTACAGAGTAACTAAGGAGATGAGCCTGAAGTCCAGATAGTGGTGGTGCAGTGGTGGTTGGACTGCTTAGGTGAGCATATCCTCGGCCCTCCTTTTAACCTTCAGTCTCAAGGACGGCCCTCCACTTCAAGGTCATGTTTAATTACTTTTTTCTGCTTTATACTATCAATTTGGCTCCTTTAAGTGAGGATGGGTGGCCGAACCTATATTGGGCACAGGGCATGGCCCCCAAGCTTGATGATGTCATTGTCACGAATCAGTCTCTGAGCTTCATGGTTTTTATTTCTTGTGCATGAACGTTTGCTCCCTTGTCTTTGTCAGTACCATGTGCGTTAATTACAGTCAGAAGAGGGCGTCAGATCCCCTCAAACTGCAGCAGAGGTGGTTGTGGATACTCGGGTTCCTCAGAGAACAGCAAGAACCTTTAACCACTGAGCCTCTAGCCTGTTAGTATGTTTCTATCTGGTCAAACACATGTCCTCCCCATCCTTCAGTGTCCTTGTTCCCAGCTGATCTGTCTCCTCTCTAGATACCACCACTTGCCTGATGTTTTATCCCTTCCCTGGGTTTCCCCCTGATATTCTCCTGTTGACTCCTGGCTCTTTCTTGCATTCCATGGCCTTTTTTGGTTTACTGCCTCGTCTTGGTGACCATATCCTCCAGTAGTTTCCAAGGAGCCTGTACTTGAGTCCTTGCACATCTAGGATGTACGCTCAGAGTGAACGATCGTTTACTTATAGACTTCTAGGTCAGAGTTTATCTTTCTCCCCTGGGTCCTGGATTGTTTTGTCTCTTGTGTCCAGAAGTCTTAAGAATGCCATTTCTCCTCTGCTTCCTGATGCCTTTCACAAAGCCTGCTGCCTTTCTGGATGCTTCTAATGTCCCTTCTTTTCCTTCTACCCTGAGATTTTACTCTTGGCTGTTTGAGAAAAGAGGAGCGTTTGGTGAGAATGCCATGAGGCCATGTGTAAATCACAGAGGTCCTCCCGGCTGGGTCTGTGTCTCCCCGCTTCCTGTGGGCAATGGAGACATTCATTCCAGCCCAGGCAGCTTCGTATGAAGGAAAACAGAGCCTAGGAAGCACTGTGGCTTGGTCACAGGCCTTCCCTATGATTGCAGACATTTATTCTCACTGCATTTAGCTTCTTTTACTCTATTCCTTCTCTATTGATTTCCTACATAAAAACAATCCCTTTTTCTCCTCCTCCTCCTTTTCCCTCCTCCTCCTCCTCTTCCTCCTCCTGCTCTTCCTGCTCCTCCTGCTCCTCCTCCTCTTCCTCCTCCTGCTCTTCCTGCTCCTCCTCCTCTTCCTCCTCCTGCTCTTCCTGCTCCTCCTCCTCTTCCTCCTCCTGCTCTTCCTCCTCCTCCTCCTCTTCCTCCTGCTCTTCTTCCTCCTCCTCCTCCTGCTCCTTCTCCTCCTTCTCCTCCTGCTCCTCCTCCTCCTCCTCCTTCTCCTGCTCCTCCTCCTCCTGCTCCACCTCCTCCTCCTCCTCTTCCTCCTCTTCCTCCTCCTCCTCCTCCTCTTCTTCCTCCTTCTCCTCCACCTCCTCCTCCTCCTCTTCCTCCTCCTCCTCCTCCTCTTCTTCCTCCTTCTCCTCCTCCTCCTGCTCCTCCTCCTCCTTCTCTTCCTCCTGCTCCTCCTCCTCCTCCTCCTGCTCCTCCTCCTCCTCCTCCTGCTCCTCTTCCTCCTCCTCCTCCTCCTCCTGCTCCCCTCCCTCTTCTATTAATCAAGCGATCTGCGGGTGTTGTTCCAGGTGTCAGTGCTGTTCCATGATGTGTACATAGACTTCTCTCAGGAGGAGTGGGAGTGTCTGACTGAGGAGCAGAGGGACTTGTACAGAGATGTGATGCTGGAGAATTACAGCAACCTGCTGTCAATGGGTAAGGACGTCTGTCCGCACTAACTTGTTTCTGCCCTTTGCCGGGGCTGTTTCCTCCTTCCCTCCAAGCATTCTCAAGCATGCCTACTTGCTTTGGAAGGAGCCATAGGACTTCTACAGCCTTGCCCTACAGAGTGTTTCAGGTAACGTAGAGTTAGAAGCGGGAAGCTGTGCAGTGTGGCCAAGGATAGTTGAGCACGTTGGCACACACTGGTAGTCTCAGCGCTTGGGAGGAAGAGGCGGGTAGAGCTCTGTAAGTTCTAGGCCAGCCAGGGCTCCAATGGATCCTGTCTTTAAAAACCTGAAAGGGAAAGGAACAGAGCTGATGGAGTTACAGAGGCGTCCCAGGTCCTCTTCCTTGTTTGTTAAGTGTCCCTAACTCTTCTGGCACCCTTCCATAAGGCATACTTTCCGTCCAAGATTCTTGAAAGGCCTGAGCTGCAGGCCTAGGGGACACTTGGGTGGGTGTGGGGTAGGAAGTTTATTAGCAGAGTCATAGCACACACAGGAGACCTCAGGCCTCAGCATGACAGACAGCAGTGTGAGCGCCAGGAAGAGCCGGAAGACGGGGCCTGTGATTTCCCATCAGGCAGTTGGGGAAGAGAAGTGTGGTCCCTGTAGGTCCTTTGGTGTGTTCAAGCCTCCAAACTCACATCTGATGAGAAACCCAAGGAGCTGGAATGCTGTTGGGTCTCCATAGGGGCGCCTGTGAGGCTGGGGTGGGGTGGGGGGGGCTGCAGGGGCTACAGCCTGAGCAGCCGCCCGGTCTGGGTTCTAATACTTCTTAGCAGCCCCTTTGTATCTCCGCTGTCCCCTGGAATGTGTGTTTTCCTACGTAGTCAAAGGTATACCCTGCTCCTCCTCCATTTCCCCCTTTGCTTCTCCATCTTTGCCTCTCACTCACTCTCTCCTGGGGATCAGCCCAGGGCCCAACGTGTGCAGTTCTCAGCGAGGAACTACACATGTTAAAGAAATAACACTGCAGCCGTGTCTGAGTCACTGCCTGTTCCACCATGGCAAGCTCTGACCCAGAGGCTGCCACAGAAACTCTAACCCCAACCCATTTCCTGTGCGTGGTCAGGCTCCGCTCACAGACAGCAGCCTCCGGACCTCAAGTCTGAGATGGATGAGGCGTTGATGTCCACAGCTCATCTCTGAGGCCTGCTCCACCTCCCCCAAAATAACAATATTCGGGTCGAGGCCTTACGTGTGTGCGCATGAACATGCACCTAAACACACGTCATTAAGGTAAATATAAGAAGGAATGTGATCCCTATAGCTTTAAAAATGAACTTAGTGTTGATTATCTCCAGAGCTTCTGCTGGAATGGTGTTTTCTCTCTTTCCCGGTTCCTGTGTTCGCTCCAGGTTCTGTGTTCCCATCTGAGGATTGGTGCTAGGAAGGACACATGAGAGAAAACCGGCTTTTATCTTTCTGGGTCCGGGTTACTTTGCACAGTGCACGCGCATGTGCATTTCTACTTTTTGAGGCAGGATCTCTCCTGTAATTCTCCTCTGTAGCTCAGTAGCCTAAAGTTCACAGAGTACGTGTGTATTGCCTGCATGTATGTGGGCCACATGGATGCAGTGCCCATGGAGGCCAGAAGAGGGCATCTGATCCTTTTATTTGCATCTTTTATTTTAGATTGATTGATTGATTATAAGTTCACTGTAGCTGTCTTCAGACACACCTGAAGAGAGCATCAGATCACATTACTGATGGTTGTGAGCCACCATGTGGTTGCTGGGATTTGAACTCAGGACCTCTGGAAGAGCAGTCAGTGCTCTAATCTCTGAGCCATCTCTCCAGCCCCCTCACCAGGGATTTCTTATCTACATTATTTATTGGGGAAAAAGGAAAAGAAAAGCAACTTTTTTTTCCCCAAGCTGGGCAGTGGTGGCATATGCCTTTAATCCCAGCACTAGAGAGGCAGGGGCAGATGGATCTCTGTGAGTTCAAGTCCAGCCTGGTCTGGAGTGAATTCCAGGACAGCCAGGGCTTCATAGAGAAACCCTGTCTCAAAACTAAGCAAACGAAATTTAAAGTATTTATTTGTATGACTAATTTGCTTCCACATGTGTGTGTATGTGCATCCTGTACATGCGGACTGGAGTTATAGTCAGTTGTGAGCTACCATGTGTGTACCAGGAATTGAACCTGAGTCTTCTGCAAGATATACTGCTCTTAACTGCTGAGCCTACTCTTTGACCCCTTCATTGATCTCTCTTTCTCTCCCTTCCTTCCTTCCTTCCTTTCATTCATTCATTTTTCAAGACAGGTTTTCCATGTGTAGCCCAGGCTATCCTAGAACTTCCTTTGTAGACCAGGCTAGTCTTGAACTTAAAGCTCTGCCTGCCTCTGCCTCTCCAGCACCCGAGTCAAAGGTGTGTCTCATCACACCTGACCTTGATTTAGTTTTAATCTTCTTACATTTTTCATATATATTAGGTTTTACCTGCATGTATGCAAGTGTCACGTACGGTGTCCATGGAGGCCAAAAAGGGGACCCCTGTTACTCTAGAACTGGAGTTACGGCCAGTTGTGACTGATAAGTGCTGGGAATAGAACCTGGATCCTTGGCTAGAACAACAGGTATTCCTAGCCACTGAGCCATATTTTCAACTTCAGATTTTTAATTTTCTTTTTTTGTTTTCAAGACAGGGTTTCTCTATGAAACCGTTTTTGAAGACCAGGCTGGCCTTGAACTCACAGGATCTGCCTGCCTCTGCCTCCCTCTCTCGAGCGCTGGGATTAAAGGTGTATGCTACCAAATTTGGCTGGATTTTTTTTTTTTTTTTTTTTTTTTTTTTTTTTTTTTTTTAGTGATTTGTTTTTATGTATATGGTGTTTGGCCTGCATGTTGTGAGGTGCCAGATCCTCTAGGACTGGAGTTAGAGACAGTTGTGAGCCGCCATGTGGGTGCTGGGAGTTGAACCTGGGACCTTTGGAAGAGCAGCCAGTGCTCTTAACTGCTAAGCCATCTCTCTGGCCTTGAATTTTTTTTTCTTTATTCTTAATATAGTCTCATAAAATCCAGACTGGCTTCAAGCTTAGGGTGACTTTGAACTCTGGGTCCTCCTGCCTTTGCATCCTGAGCGCTGAGATTATACATGTTTGCCACTGTGCCTTGCTGACCTTCACCTAGCTTTCAAAAGTCGCTTTAGATCTCCCCCGTTTATATCTCGTCTCCCAAACAATATAAATGTGATTACACTCATTCTTTTTTTTTTTTTTTTCCCAGTCCTGGAGTCAAAATGTGAGGCCCAGAAGTTATTCCTGAAGAAGGAGCTGTATGAGATAGAGACAGCACAGTGGGAGGTGATGAGAAAGCTCACACGACAGGACCTCCAGTGCTCCAGTGTCCTCGCTGCCCGGGAATGGCGTGGCCACCGTGAGAGACAGTTCAGCGAGCTGGTCATCAACCGTGAAGACGCGTCCGCTCTCAGTCAGTATCCAGCCCTCAGGCTGCAGCAGGTTATTAAGAATAAAGAGAAATACCGTGCAAGTAAAGAAAACAGGGAACACTATAACCATGGCCCCCAGTTTTCTACCCACCAGACCATGCGCACCATTGAGAAGCCGTACGAGTGTAAGGACTGTGGCAAGACCTTTAGACACCCCTCAGGGCTCACTCACCACCACAAAATTCACACGGGGAAGAAACCCTTCGAGTGTAAGGAATGTGGGAAGACGTTCATTTGCGGCTCAGACTTGACACGCCATCACAGAATTCACACAGGTGAGAAACCCTACGAATGTAAGGACTGCGGAAAAGCCTTCAGTAGTGGCTCAAATTTTACTCGCCATCAGAGAATTCACACTGGCGAGAAGCCTTATGAATGTAAAGAGTGTGGGAAGGCTTTTAGTAGCGGTTCAAATTTCACTCAGCACCAGAGAATTCACACCGGAGAGAAACCCTATGAATGTAAGGAATGCGGCAATGCCTTCAGTCAGAGTTCACAACTTATTAAACATCAAAGGATCCACACCGGTGAGAAGCCCTATGAATGTAAGGAGTGTGAGAAGGCCTTCCGGTCTGGTTCGGACCTCACTAGACATCAGAGAATCCACACCGGAGAGAAACCGTATGAATGTAAGATTTGTGGGAAGGCCTATTCCCAGAGTTCACAGCTCATCGGCCATCATAGAATTCACGCTGGTAAGAAAGCCTATGAAGACGAGGGCTGTGGGAAGAACTTCAGCTATGACCCACAGCCCATTCCGCATCAGAACTTATATTGGTGATAAACCAAAACATACACGATGTATGGGGGGGACTCACACTATCAGAATCTGTAGACCTCGAGACCGAAGAATGTAGAAGCAGTTTACTTGTTGACTAGCTTGTTCGTCTGAAGAAAAATTCATATTGGAGAAGTACCCTATGAATGTAGTATATTCTGGAAGCTGTTTAATAACAGGGTTTTTTGTTTTGTTTTGTTTTGTTTTTGACTCAGATTATTCAGTCTGGCAAATAACTGAAAAGAAAACAATGCTTTGATCTTAAACATAACATTCATGTGGCAGTGTCATTTTATAGATTTCATTGTTTCCTTTTTTAAATAATTGCTTCATTAACATGTTTTTCTTTTTGGAGGGGGGTATCTTTGAGACAGGGTTTCTCTCTTAGCACTGGCTGTCTGGAAGTTCTCTCTGTAGAGCAGGCTGGCCTCAAACTCAGATCTGCCTGCCTCTGCTTCCTGAGTGCTGAGGTTAAAGGTGTGCAACACTACCTGCCGTATTGATGTTTTTAAGGTGGTTTGTTCTGTGAGTATGACACACACTCTTAAGAGCGTGTTCATGCACAACTTTCAGCATGGTGAATAGGAGCCGTATGGGTTACTGGTTGTTCTGACAAAATGCCTCGCCAAAGCAGCTTGAAGAGTTCGTCACTGGCAACAGGAACAGTTTCTCACTAACAGCGATCGAGGGCTTCTCTCCAGGGCCTCCATCTCCACCAGACTGAGATTCACAGCATCAACTATGAAGTAAATGAACTTCAGGGGGCACCAAATCAAGCAGAGCTGCAGTCATTGGAGATAGGAAGTGAGTGGTCTAGGAGAGAAAGGGTTAAAGCACACTCACACAAGTGTGGGTGTCTCTGGACGAGAGACACAGTTAGGTTCTCACAGTGTGGATGTATGGGTTGATAAGAGAAGTGTGGGTATCTCAGGGGGGAGTTAGGTCCTACCGTGACTGTAGGATCCTGGTGGCTCCCAAGTTAATCTCTGTAAAGAAGCAACTCCTTTCCAGCAAAATGTCATTTGTAACAAGATTAAGAGCTAAGAGATTTATCTAGGTGCTGGTGTATGCCTTTAATATCAGCTCTCAGGAGGCACAGGCAGGTGGATCTCCGAGCTCAAGGCCAGCCTGGTCTACAGAGAGAATTCCAGGATAGCCAGAGCTACACAGAGAAACCCTGTCTTGGAAAACTGGAAAGGTTTAAAAGATTTTTAAGGCAAGTTGTGTGGTGGTTTCTGAAGAGGATGACGTACATACAGAAGAATGCTGGGAACGTGAGGTTATACGTCATTTAAAGCCCAAGTGAGCACAGCCTAATTGTTCTTGACACCCTTCATGGAGATAATTTCTGGAAAAGCACCAGCTAGTGCTAACCAGAGCAGTTTTCTTTAAAGTTTTATTTATTTTATTTTGTGTGCCTGAGTGATTTGTCTGCACATAAGCATGTATGTGTACCACCTGTGTGCTCAATGTCCCAGAGACCTAAAGACAGGATCGTAGTCCCTGAAACAGTTTCCAAATGGTTCTAAGCCACCAGTGGTGGGAACAGAACCCTAGTCCTTTATAAGAGTAGCCAGTGCTCAACTTCTGAGCCATCTCTCTTTGAGTCCTGAGATCAGTTTATTTGCCGGTTTTGACAAGATGACCTAGTGACCTTTGGGAAATACTTGTCGGGTGGGGGAATTTTTGTTGTTTTGTTTTTTGAGACAGGGCTTCTCTGTGTAGCCCTGCCTGCCCTGGAACTCACTCTGTAGACCAAACTGGCCTTGAACCCACAGAGATGCTGCAACCTTTGCCTCCCAAGCGCTCGGATTGAAGACAGAAAGCACACATTTTTATGTGCTGTTAGGTCCTTATCAGCAGATAAGAGTTTGAAGTCTGCCCATTGTGGGTGTTAAAAGTAGATTCAGGTCTCCAGAGTAGAGCCCTTTCCTCTGCAAGCCTTTTCCTATGGCACTGAGATTCCCTTTCTGTTTATCTTGCTGTGGAGATCAGTGGGGTTCACAGTTTGAGGGTACACACTGGTGGAATGGGGATGGCAAAGGGTCCATTGTCACACTGAGTTTGCAGTCAGGAAGCAGAAAGATGGATTGCTAGTAATCAGCGTGATTAAAAAAAAAATCTTTCTAGATGTATGTGTATGAGTGTTTTGCCTGCATGTGTGTACATGTGTATGTATGTATGCATGTGTTACCATTGTGCATACACGCTTATGTACATACTGATGATTGTGAGCCACCATATGGGTGTTAGAAATGACTCGGGTCCTCTGGGAATACAGTAAATGCTCTTAACTATTGAGCCATTTCTTCAGTCCCAGCCCCCCCCACCCCCTTTTCCCCTTAAGTTCAGGATGTTTCTTCCTACTTCAGTTGAACTGTCTGAAAATGCCCCGTTCTCCCACCCCACCCCCAGACTCCCCGAGACATTCCTTGTGATTCTAAATCTCAAGTTAACAGGCAGTTGCTCTTCGTGGTAACACATGGGAGACAAGTCCAGCCTGGTCTGCTTAGAAAATCCAGGGCAGCCAGGACTACACAGAGAAACCTTGTCTGGATAAACCAAAACAACAACAAAAATTAGCAATCCTAGGACTCTTACCTGGAAGTTGGGGGATATTGCATAGCTATACATGGAACTCTTAATCTCCCCACAAAGTCTACTCTCATTCAGCTTGTGAACCCCAGAATCCCTGTTCTAGACTTGGCATTCATGATCCACTGGAAAACAGAAATGGTATCAAACTACCAGGATATACAATCTGACTTCAAGAGTAATGCTTGGGGCTGGAGAGGTGGCTCAGTGGTTAGAGCACTGACTGCTCTTCCAGACGTCCTGAGTTCAATTCCCAGCAACCACATGGTGGCTGACAACCATCTGTAATGGGATCTGATGCCCCCTTCTGGTGTGTCTGAGGACAGTGACAGTGTATCCACATAAAATAATAAGTCTTTTTAAAAAATATTAATGATCACATTATCAAGAATATGAAAAAATGGACATTCTAACCAGTATGCCAAGGATCCAATTTAAAAGTATCTACAAATAGCAATCAATCCAGGCAAACTGTATGACTCAGAAATTCTATTCTGGGGACTAAAGAAATTAATTATATGTATGCTCATTGTGATGGTTTGTTTGTATATGTTTCGCCCAGGGAGTCAGACTATTTGGAAGTGTGTCCCTGTTGGAGTAGGTGTGTCACCGTGGGTGTGGGCTTAAAATCTACCTGGAAGCCAGTCTTCTAGCAGCCTTCAGATGAGGATATAGAACTCTCAGCTTCTCCTGCACCATGACTGCCTGGACTCTGCCATATTCCTACCTTGATGATACTGGACTGAACCTCTGAACCTGTAAGCCAAGCTCAATTAAATGTTGTCCTAATAAGAGTTGCCTTGGTCATGGTGTCTGTTCTAGCAGTAAATCCTTACTACGACACTCATCAAAGATGTACATCAAAATATGCTGACAGGGCTGGTAGGGTGGCTCAGCAGGTAGAGACATTTACCACCAAGACTGATGACCTCAGTTTTATTCCTAGAGCCCACATGGTAGAAGAGAATAATTCCCACAAATTGTCCTCAGACCTCTACACATATTCTGTGGGATGAACTTATTCATGTGCACACACATTCATAGATATATGTATACATATAAATAAATTCATACATACATACATATCATATGCACACATATATACGTAAGCAAGCAGGCGAGGGGGCGTACATAGAAGGACATTGTCTGTAACAGAAAAAAAGTCATAAAATAACCCAAATATCCTTCAACAGGAAAGAGACTAAGTAATACAGCATCAACAGGATAAAAAACCTGTCATTTAAAAATGATACACATCTTCAAGTGTCAAGACAGAACTGTGTTTGCTTCATACTGCTGAGTAACAAATCCAAGTAACTCCACAGTTGTACTATAATTCTGTACTTACATTTATTTCTTCCTGTATATGTATGTGATGTGTGTGGGGGGCTACACAGAGGCCATGCACACATGTGGAAGTCAGAGGACGACTTTCAGGAGTTTGTTTTCTTCCATTATGTGAATATTGGATCAAACTCAAGACCTCAGGCTGGACAGCAAGCTCCTCTACCCACTGAGCCATTCACCCGGCCATCATTCCTTACCACAAACAAACAACAAGGGAAGGAGGGCTAAAGAAATGGCTCAGAGTGAGTTCCAGGACAGCCAATGTTACACAGAGAAACTGGATTTAAGAACTAAAACAAGGGGGCCCGGAGAGATGGCTCAGCGGTTAGGAGCACTGACTGCTCTTCCAGAGGTCCTGAGTTCAATCCCCAGCAACCACATGGTGGCTCACAACCATCTGTAGTGGGATTGGATGCCCTCTTCTGGTGTGTATGAACACAGCAACTGTGCTCACACACATAAAATAAATAAATGCATCTTAAAAAACAACAACAACAAAAACAAAATCAAAACAAAAAACCAAGTGTATAGAGTGTACACTTCTTGCGGAGGATCCCAGTTCAATTCCCGGCACTTGTCTCAAAGTGGCTCATAACCACCCTTACCCCGCTCCCTGCAGTGCCTTCACTACGCTCAGGGAACCCAACCTGGTCCCCCAATACACACACCCTCGACTGGTTCCCTGTGTTTACCCACAACACAACACACATGCTCAGACACAGTCACACCCTGGGCTGCTTGTATGGCATCCAACTAGGAAGCTATTGTAAACTTCCTGGCCATCTGCCACCCTGGCCTTTCTTAGATACCAGGAAAGGACAACTGGACTCTCCTGTGTGTGAGTGATGGGTGATAGTGGGCTGGCTGTGTCTTTGTGCTATGATTTGACTGGGCTGGACAAGGCTCTGAGAAAAGGTTGGATGTTAACTTTCCCTTCTACTCCAGTCCTGCTATTAAGCGCTCAAAGGAAGGGAAGGAATAAACTGCTGCGACCTGTTTCAAAGGTAAGGTCGGGGGATCAAGTATTACCTCCTCTTTGATCTGTGAAATACACTTTAATTTTTTCTTAAGTGGATCGGAACATTTGTTATTTTAAATGTCTGGTTCTTAGAAACAAACAGTACCTGACTCCTCACACCACCCGGTGTTTCCACTTTTCAATGATTTTCAGTACTTAAAACAACACCTCCCACCAAGGGAGCTTTATTTTTATAACTGCATTTTATTTTTAATACGATGTTGTAGGGCTCTTAGAACAGTTGCTGATAGTTCATAAATACCAACTGCTTAGTAAACATTAGCTGTTTGTTAGTGCGCTGATTTGGTGCGATTCCTCCTCCAAGGGGAGTAGTGTGCATAGATAGATATCTACTTAATTAGGATGTACATTTATTTTTAAGATTTATTTTTGTAAAAAAAATAAATTAGTTCATCTTCCCAGCCTCTCCTTCCAAAATGAAGACTCTGAGACCAATTATGCATTATAAATGCCTTGGTTCATTCTCTGACTAGCTTGTAACGTATTTAACCCATTCAAACTATTCTACCACTTGGTTAGTTTACTTTTCTACTGTTTCTTCCTTAGTGTCTTCCTCAGCGTCTCTCCTAGAGTCTCTCTCTGTCTCTGTGTCTCCTTTCATTCTATCACTATTTCCCAGAATCCTCTCTTCCTGCCAGTGTCCCACCTCCTTCTCTCCTCCCTCCCCCCATCTCTCTCAGATTTATTTATTTGGGGCTTGAGAGGTGGTTCAGCAGTTAAGATCACTGGCTGCTCTTCCAGAGGTCCTGAGTTCAATTCCCAGCAACCACATGGTGGCTCACAACCATCTGCAATGGGATCTGATGCCCTCTCCTGGTGTGTCTGAACACAGCTACAGTGTACTCATACATTAAATAGATGATGAGGGTGTGTGTGCATGTGTGTCCTGGTGCCCAGAGACCAGAGGCGTGAGATGGGATCCTCCTGGAGCAGAAGTTAAGGATGGTTATGAGCCACTTTGAAACAAGTGCCGGGAATTGAACTGGGATCCTCTGCAAGAAATGTACACTCTATACACTCATTTTTTTGTTTTGATTTTGTTTTTGTTGTTGTTTTTTAAGATGCATTTATTTATTTTATGTGTGTGAGCACAGTTGCTGTCTTCAGACACACCAGAAGAGGGCATCCAATCCCACTACAGATGGTTGTGAGCCACCATGTGGTTGCTGGGGATTGAACTCAGGACCTCTGGAAGAGCAGTCAGTGCTCCTAACCGCTGAGCCATCTCTCCGGGCCCCCTTGTTTTAGTTCTTAAATCCAGTTTCTCTGTGTAACATTGGCTGTCCTGGAACTCACTCTGAGCCATTTCTTTAGCCCTCCTTCCCTTGTTGTTTGTGGTAAGGAATGATGGCCGGGTGAATGGCTCAGTGGGTAGAGGAGCTTGCTGTCCAGCCTGAGGTCTTGAGTTTGATCCAATATTCACATAATGGAAGAAAACAAACTCCTGAAAGTCGTCCTCTGACTTCCACATGTGTGCATGGCCTCTGTGTAGCCTCCCACACACATCAAATACATATACAGGAAGAAATAAATGTAAGTACAGAATTATAGTACAACTGTGGAGTTACTTGGATTTGTTACTCAGCAGTATGAAGCAAACACAGTTCTGTCTTGACACTTGAAGATGTGTATCATTTTTAAATGACAGGTTTCTTTTTATCCTGTTGATGCTGTATTACTTAGTCTCTTTCCTGTTGAAGGATATTTGGGTTATTTTATGACTTTTTTTCTGTTACAGACAATGTCCTTCTATGTACGCCCCCTCGCCTGCTTGCTTACGTATATATGTGTGCATATGATATGTATGTATGTATGAATTTATTTATATGTATACATATATCTATGAATGTGTGTGCACATGAATAAGTTCATCCCACAGAATATGTGTAGAGGTCTGAGGACAATTTGTGGGAATTATTCTCTTCTACCATGTGGGCTCTAGGAATAAAACTGAGGTCATCAGTCTTGGTGGTAAATGTCTCTACCTGCTGAGCCACCCTACCAGCCCTGTCAGCATATTTTGATGTACATCTTTGATGAGTGTCGTAGTAAGGATTTACTGCTAGAACAGACACCATGACCAAGGCAACTCTTATTAGGACAACATTTAATTGAGCTTGGCTTACAGGTTCAGAGGTTCAGTCCAGTATCATCAAGGTAGGAATATGGCAGAGTCCAGGCAGTCATGGTGCAGGAGAAGCTGAGAGTTCTATATCCTCATCTGAAGGCTGCTAGAAGACTGGCTTCCAGGTAGATTTTAAGCCCACACCCACGGTGACACACCTACTCCAACAGGGACACACTTCCAAATAGTCTGACTCCCTGGGCGAAACATATACAAACAAACCATCACAATGAGCATACATATAATTAATTTCTTTAGTCCCCAGAATAGAATTTCTGAGTCATACAGTTTGCCTGTATTGATTGCTATTTGTAGATACTTTTAAATTGGATCCTTGGCACACTGGTTAGAATTTCCATTTTTTCATATTCTTGATAATGTGATCATTAATATTTTTTTAAAAGACTTATTTATTATTTTATGTGGATACACTGTCACTGTCTTCAGACACACCAGTAGAGGGCATCAGATCCCATTACAGATGGTTGTGAGCCACCATGTGGTTGCTGGGAATTGAACTCAGGACGTCTGGAAGAGCAGTCAGTGCTCTGAACCACTGAGCCATCTCTCCAGCCCCAAGCATTACTCTTGAAGTCAGATTGTATATCCTGGTAGTTTGATACCATTTCTGTTTTCCAGTGGATCATGAATGCCAAGTCTAGAACAGGGATTCTGGGGTTCACAAGCTGAATGAGAGTAGGCTTTGTGGGGAGATTAAGAGTTCCATGTATAGCTATGCAATATCCCCCAACTTCCTGTTTTCACAAGTCCGGTTTAATTTCTTTTATGGTGAGTTTTCTGATCCACTGCATAAATATAATGTACTAAATAGTAACCCTGAAGATACAATGTAACATATAAAACATTCATAACAGTTGTGCATGTCTGTAATATCTGCAGGTGGAGGCAGAGAGAATCAGAGCCCTTTAGAAATTGGCTTGGCTGTGGAGAGGCTGACAAACAGATTCTCGGTAGTCATAGCTGCCAGGTTTGGTACTTGGGACTTTCTTTCCTTAAGCCTGGTGAATCTGGTGTGCCTTTGAAGCTGAAAGAGAAAGGATAGGATAGGACAGGAAGATATGGCTGTAGATGGAGAGATCACTGGAGACTTGGGAGGCAAAATCTCACGGACTTGCTTTCCTCTCCCAGTTCTGTCCTCAGTGGACGCTGCTTCTTCTGAGAAATAAACTCCAAGGAAGCCCGAGCAGTTGTTGGTTTTCTAAACCATGGCCCGTGTGAGTTAACTGTTTATGTTCTTTTTCTAGAAACATTGCTGTATAGCTCTGCTCTGACTAGATCATAACTAAAGAGAACCCATTCATTTTAACGTACATTCTGACATGTGGCTGGTTACCTGTGCTCAGGGACCATGTGTCCGACTCCTCACATCTTCCCCCAGTGGATCTCCCCTAGCCTGGCTCTATCCCAGAATCCTCTCTCTCCCCAGATGTCCCACCTCTGTTTCCTGCCTGAGCCATAGGCCATTGGCTTTTTAATTGACAGGTGATGCTTCCACGTAATGCACACGGTATTTTCTTTCTATCCCTTCCTTAGTCTCTCACTCTTGACTCCCCGCCTGTGGCGTTCATCACATCTGTCCTAGCGGCCCTCTGTTGCTGTGACAAACACCATGACCAAAAAGCAATGGAAAAGGAAGGGTTTCTTTATTTCATTTTACAGCTTACAGTCCACTATGAAGGGAAGTCAGGATGGGAACTCAGGGCCGGAACCTGGAGGCAAGAACTGAGGTAGAGACCATGGAGAGATGCTGCTTACTGGTTTGCTTAGCTACCTGCCTTATACAACAACCCAGGACCTCCTGACCAGGGGTGCACCACCCACCGTGGGCTGGGTGCTCCCACATCAGTCAGTTCTGCAGACATGCTCAGACCACTGTGATAGAGGCAGCTTCTTAATCGAGGCTCTCCATTCCCGGTGGCTCTAGCTCAGGCTGACAGAGACCCGGCAGCACACAGTCCTTGTGCCTCTCATGCGCTGGGACTAGAGGCAGGTTCAGCTGTGTCTTTTCTTTCCCAGACATACTGATGCAGGCAGAGTATAGAACAGCTGGAAGTCATGGCTCATAACCACGGTTCCTGTCTGGGAAGTATAGGAGAGAGGTTAGGGGAGAAGAGGACGAGAAGAAAAGTAGCAGGTGGATCCTCTTGAACACATTAGAACCTTGCTTCAGGGCTCCCAATTTTCTTATAGCCTCCAGCTCAAGCTGGTTTGCTTGCTATACTGGCCCGCTTTTGAGCCATGGTGGCGCATGCTTTTAATATCAACCCTTGGGAGGCAGAAGCAGCTGGAGCCTGTGAGGCCAGTCTGAGCTACATAGTGAGTGAATTCCATAGGGACACTTTGTCTCCAAACAGTGCCTCTTTGTTTGCTCTGTAAATTGTCCTTTCCAATTTAGTTGTAACAGTGGTTTGTGTCCAGGTGTCCCTGATGTTCAGTGATGTGTCCATAGCCTTCTCGCAGGAGGAGTGGGAGTGCCTGGACTTAGAACAGAGGAGTCTGTACAAGGATGTGATGATGGAGAATTACCACAAAGTGGTCTCACTAGGTAAGCTATGTCTTTAGCAACTTTGTTTTCTCTGTAACACCCAAGCCCTCTGGAAATTTCCAGAACAAGTTTCAAGAAACTATTAGATTTTGTATCTATCTATCTATCTATCTATCTATCTATCTATCTCTTGTTTATCTATCTATCTATCTATCTATCTCTTGTTTATCTATGTATCTATCTATCTATGTTATCTATGTATCCATCTACTATGTGTGTTGGCAGGAGGGGCATGCATGTATTGTAGCAAGCATGTGGAGGTCAGGAGAGAACATCTGAAAATGGGTTCTCTTCTTCCATTGTATGCATTCTGGAATGAATGCAGGTTGGCAACAACCTTACCACTGCGCTATCCCGTCAGTCTTTTTATTGATTCTTTGTGACTTTCAGATCATTTACCCCTTCCCATTCATCATCTCTTCATACCCACCCTTCACCCTTCACCCTTGCAACCTCTCTCCCTCTCTCCCAAAATAACACACACACACACACACACACACACAGAGACACACACACACACACACAGACACACACACACACACACACTCACACACACACACACACACACAGGAATTTGTTAATCTGCTGGAGGGTGTGCATATCTCCTCTACTCCCGCCCAAATGTTTTGGATTCGTGAATGAAAGACGACACGCATACACAGCCTGCTATCTTAAATACCTTAAACAGCTCAGTGGTTGGGCCACTCCCCAACTCCGTGTGGCTAACGCGCACTCCCCTCCAATATTCCTAAATCTATGTTTTATCTTTGCTGCCCTCACCCAGCTGGGCAGTTCTCCTGGGGCCGTTTCCCCTGTACCTACATGTCGGCTGTGTCCCCGTCCTGAACCTCTCTGGCATAGTCCGACTCCTGTGTCCTCCTCATGGAATCTCTTCCCCCTTCCTCGGTCCCTTCCCAGGAATCCTAAAAGTCCCACCTCTGTCTCCCTTCCCTGCAATTGGCCTCTGGTAACTTTATTGACTAGTCAAAAACCAACTGGGGACAGGCTTCTTTTAGTCCTGTGTGCAGGACACTGCAAACAGGTTTTTGGGTAACATAATTAGCATGAAACACAAACCACTACACACACACACACACACACACACACAGCACAACCACTACACACATACACACAGATAGACACTAAACCAAAGCACAGAAAACATGTCATCGAGGAAGCTGTAGTGTGTCCCTCTGTCCACACATCTTCACTTGCAAATGGTCGTTGCAATGAGTCATTGGTCTGGTTTGAGATCTCTGGCTCCTGTGACACCATTACTATTGGATCCTCACTGAGAGGGACTCCATTCAGTTATCCTATTGTCGCCCGGTGTCACGGAGATCCTGCATCTTTGGATCGTCAGGACTGGCCTTTCCTGGGTCCCAGCTGTCTGCAGATGATACAGATGTTGGAGTGGACCAACTCAGAGCCCTGGATCTGGGCCTGGGTGGTAGCTGAGCTGGTCAGCCCTCTGGCTCTTCCTTATCCACACCACCAGGGGGGGCTCTCCATTTCTGGCCTAGCTAGGCCACCCCATGCTGCTATTTTCGGGAGGCAGGGTCATTGCTGCTCTCAGGCCAGCTCACCCCCAGGTTGTGACGGTCAGGGGAGGGGGTATCACCCCTCACCCACACTGCCTCACAGCAGATAAGCAGCCGGGCCAGCTAGGAGCTAGATTTCAAATGTAGGTGAGCAGTAGCCTTGTCATATCAAAGAACACATTTCACTTTTTGTTTTGCTTTGTTTGTTTGTTTTTTGAGACAGGATTTCTCTGTGTAGCCTTGGCTGGTCTGGAACTACCTCTGTAGATCATGCTGGTCTCGAACTCACAGAGATCCACTTGTCTCTGCCTCTTGAGTGCTGGGATTAAAGGTATGCACCACCACGGCCTGGCTCTGATTTCACTTTTCAAATCTTTATTTATGCAGATGGGGAAGGAGCTGTGTGTGTGCAGTGACAGGTGGAGATCAGGGGCTCTCCCCTTTCACCGTGTGGGCCCTGGGGACTGAGCTCAGGCTTGACTGAAAGTGTCTTTACCTGCTGATCCCCCCGCTGGCCATCACTTGGGTTTTGAACTCCAGATGGCTTTAGAAGTTTCATTGTTGGTATACCTACAAAACAGCTCTACCTTGTTTCTCAGTTTGTCTCTATCAAAAGAACATATATCGTTTCTATAGTGGTGAACTCACCAGGATTTATTTACTGGGTAACCCAGTCCCTCGCCTTTGTTAAGGAACCATCAGTTTTATCAGCTTTCATGGCAGAAGTTTGAAAATACCATAAGAAATAGAAGTAAGGGAGGCCAGGATCATGGTTCAGTTGAAAAAGTGTTTGTTATCAAGCACGAGTGCCCAAGTTGGGATGCTCGGGACCTATGTGCAAGGACTGTGGGGGCCTCACACTTCCTTAACCCAGGTCTTGGGTCAGGACACAGAGAAGCCTTTTGGCCAGTCAGCCGAGCCACACAGTGACCTTCAAGTTTAAGAAAGGATCTTATTTTAGTAAAGAAGTTGGAAGGCCAAAGAAACAGCTCAGTGGTTAGAAGCAGGAGAAACATAAGCCCAGCAGCCCAAATTCAGTTCCTGGATCTTATATAGCAAAACCGGACGCAGTGGCAGGAATCTGTGACCCTCTTGTGGTGAGATGCCGGGTGGAGACAGGAGAATCACCCAGAAGCTTGTCACCCAGCCTGGTTTCAGCACAGCAGAAATGAGACAGACCCTGCCTTGTTCAGGCGAAGGGAGAGACCTTGAAAGTTAATCTCCAAACACACACACATAAATACTAAAAATGAAAGAGAGCAAAGGTCCTGAGTTCAAATCCCAGCAACCACGTGGTGGCTCACAACCATCTATAATGAGATCTGATGCCCTCTTTTGGTGTGTCTGAAGACAGCTACAGTGTACTTACATATAATAAATAAACCTTAAAAAAAAAAAAAACAACTGAAGAAAGAAAACAGATGTTGGTCTCTGTTCTCCACATGCATATGCACAAACATGCACACATTCACACCAACCAGTGCATACAGCACAGCAAACATGATACAACAGATGTACAAACACCCACATAAAGGAAAAAAAGTATCAATAAATGCCTCCTAAGAAACTAATTGTTTTCCTCTCAGTAAAGCAATAGTATTAATAGCTAATAGAATATGCATAGTTCAGTTAGGTAGTGCTTAGGTATACATATATATTAATATAACTGCAATAATTCAATAAAATAGACATTTGTTCTTATTATCACTGTCATTATTATTATTGAAACAACATCTCTGTATCCCAGACTGACTTCAGACTCAACTTTATCATCTTCCTGCCTCAGACCCCAAGTGCTGGAATTGCAGGCGTGATCCACCACAGCCTACTATAATAAATGATTTTTTCCCCAATTACGTGTCTGTGTGTTTTGTACGCATGTGACTGCAGTACCCGAGGAAGCCAGGAGAGGGCGGCAGATGATCCCGGAGTTAGAGGTACAGGGTGATTTGAGTTGTGGGATCTGGGAACTGAACTTAGGTCCTCTGGCAGAGCGTGTGCTCTTAACTGCTGAGCCATCTCCCCAGCCCCTGTAGTACACAGTCTTGCGATTGCTGTTTCACAGATAAAGAAACGGAAGTGCAGGAGTAGCTTGCCCCTTGCCACACTAGAGTTCTCTGATAACCTTAACATAACATGCGTGTTCCTAAAGGGTCTTTCCCTCCTTTGAGGATGTTGGTTATCATGCTAGCCTATACTTTGTAACACATTTCACTAAAAGGAACTAAAGAAATTTCGAATTTACTTTCAATTTCCTCATTACCTCATGGTGTTTTGTTTTTTGTTTTCTTTCTTTCTTTTTGTTTTGGTTTTCTTTGCTTTGTTTTTTCCCTAAGTAGGATGCTTCATTTCTAAACCAGACGTGATCTCCTTACTGGAGCAAGGGAAAGAGCCCTGGAAGGCTGTAAGGAAAAGAAGACGATGTCCAGGTAAGAACCGTCTGTCAGGATTGGGGAACACACCAACTACTTGAAAAAGAGGCCTACCAGATAGATGGACATCAAGCCGGCCCTTGTGACAGTACTGTCAGCACAGCTGCTCCACACAGCTGGAAAGCGGAAGGGCAGGTGTTAGAGCTCTGAGGAAGAGCCAGCAGACGGTACAGCAGGGAGCTGTGACCTCAGAAAGCTTCCCCATGCCTGTGGACGTTTCCCATGTGTGGTGCTGAGACGGAACCTGGTCTCAGGTTCTAGGCACGTGCTCTCCTGTGCAGCTACATCATCAGCCCAGGGAAACCTTGACTGTTTTCACCTTTCCTCACAACCTTTAACTTCTCTTTTACATCATTTTTAAGAAGATCTATTTATTTTATATGAGTACACTGTAGCTGTCTTCAGACACACCGGAGGAGGGCATCGGATCCCATTACAGATGGTCGTGAGCCACCATGTGGTTGCTGGGATTTGAATTCAGGACCTCTGTGAGAGCGGTCAGTGCTCTAACCACTGAGCCACCTCTCTTTTAAAAAAGTTAAATTGTGTTTCAGATCTCAGACTGAGATGCACGTATTCCATGCCTTCCCTGCATGTTTGTCTGTGTGTCACATGCGTGTCTGGTGCCCAAGGCAGTGAGAGGAGGACATTGTAACTTCTGGAAATAGGCATATAAGTGGTTGTAAGCCACCGTGTGAGTGCTAGGAATGGAACCTGGGTCCTGTCCAAACAGCAGGCTCTTCGCTGCTGAGCTGTCTCTCCAGCCGTATATACCATTTTATACAAGAACTGATAAGACAGAGAAAAGGGGCTTTAGGTGGGGGGGCTGTAAACCCTGGGAAACAAGTGGAAAGTAAAGGTTGTTTTAGGATGAACTGTGCGGGGTCACCTCAGTGCTGTGCTCTGTCTGTTCATGATCAAAAAAAATGCTCAGGAGGCTTGGGCCGGAGAGATGGCTCAGTGGTTAGAGCACTGGCTGCTCTTCCAGAGGTCCTGAGTTCAATTCCCAGCAACCACATGGCGGCTCTCGACTGTCTATAACTCAGGTTCCAGGGCATCTGACACCCTCACACAGACGTATATGCAGTCAAAACTCCGATGCACATGAGATAAAAATAAATCAATCTTATTAAAAAGTGCTGCTCAGGAGATTTATGGTAGTCTTTGTCTCTGGAGTGTCTGTTTAGTGAGCTAGGGAAGGTTCGGGAAGGCCTGCCTTTCATCTGCTGAGTCATAGTACCTCCAGGTTAACATAATGCATATGCCAAGGCAGCACGCTTAGGGGCAGTGTGTTCTTGTAAAGCCATCTTTATTAAGTGTCAGGTCGTGAACCAGGTTCTTAGTTCTTAGTTTTCAGCTGCATTTAGTTGGACTCTCTCTAAAGCTTTCGTGGGTTTTTTTCTTGAAGTAAAGCAGAGCTGCTCAAATTCTCCATTTGCTCTATGGAAATTGACCTATCTTAGCCAGGTAGGGTTGTGCAGGACTGTAATCCTACTTAGCAGGTCGAGGCAGGAGGATCACTACTTTTGAGCCACGCCTCAGTCCCCAAACCAGTGACTAAAAACATTTGCTTAATTATGACTCTCTCTTATACAAGGTCTCATTTGCCTCATTCTCTCTGTCACCCCCTAAATTATGTGAGACTCTTGAGTGTGGTTGGCCGTTACCTTCACCGTCTTCTGTTTCTAATGTAGAAAGTTTACTTCTTTAGAAAAAGAAAGTGGTATATGTTTGCTTTCTTGCTTTTTTTCAGATCCGGAAACCAAGGATGAGACCAACCAAGTTGTTCTCAGAAAATAGTGCTTATGAAATGAATGTATCCCAGTGGAAGATAATGGGAAGAATTGGGAGCAGTGGCCTGAGAAGCCTCCTTTTAAAAAAAGAATGGGGGTCAAGAAGAAAACAGGAAAGACAAGAGGGCTCTCTGGACGGATACCTCAGTCAAGTGAAGCACGTATCCGATAGAGTGTCCTCTTACGAAAAGCAAGCACTGAACTGCACGTCAGAGGATCTGTTTTGTGGAGAAGCGCTATGACTGCGATGAATGTGGGAAGGCGTTTAGAGTTCGCCAGCAGCTCGCTTTCCACCACAGAATCCACACCGGCGAAAAGCCCTATGTGTGCAAGCGGTGTGGGATGGCCTTTAGGCAGACCGCACACCTCACCAGGCACCAGAGACTGCACTCTGGTGAAACACTGTACGAATGTAAGGAATGTGGGCAAGTTTTCATATATGGCCCAGACCTCAGAGCACATCAGAAGCTTCACACCGGCGAGAAGCCCTATGTGTGTAAAGAGTGTGCGAAGGCCTTCAGGGTCCGAGGACAGCTTACTCTCCATCAGAGGATCCACACTGGGGAGAAGCCCTATGTGTGTAAAGAGTGTGCGAAGGCCTTCAGACAGTATGCGCACCTAACTCGCCACCAGAAGCTGAATGTGGCCGACCGACTGTATGAGTGTAAAGAATGTGGAAAAGACTTTTTGTGTGGCTCTGGCCTTAGAGTTCATTACAAACTTCACACTGGTGAGAAGCCCTACGAATGCAAGGACTGCGGGAAGGCCTTTAGAGTTCGACAACAGCTAACGCTCCATCAGAGAGTTCACACTGGGGAGAAGCCCTATGAGTGTAAGGAGTGTGGGAAGACCTTTAATCGGGGCTACCATCTGATTCTCCATCACAGAACCCATACTGGCGAAAAGCCCTACGAATGCAAGGAGTGCTGGAAGCCCTATGACTGTGAAGAGTGTGGAAGGCCCTCAGATTGCTCTCACAGGTCACACAGCACCAGAGCATCCACGCTGGGGAGAAGCCCTACGCATGCGCGGAATGCGGGAAGTCTTTCAGATTGCGCCAGAAACTTACTCTACACCAGAGCATTCACACCGGCGAAAAGCCCTTTGAGTGTCAAGAGTGTAAGGAAGGCCTTTCGACTTAATTCTTCTCTTATCCAACATCTGAGAATCCATTCTGGTGAGAAACCCTATGAGTGTAAGGAGTGTAAGAAGGCCTTTAGACAGCACTCACACCTCACCCATCATCTGAAGGTTCATAGTGTAACAAAGTCTTAGCAGTCTCCTGGGACATTCTGTGAATGTTACAGCCCATACATAAAAGGTTTTCTATCATTAAAGGAGTATGTTAATGTAACAAGTTCCACTGTGTTCTGGCCTGTTCTCCGCCATCTTGCTTCAGTCAGCTGGTTCTACGGTCCTACGTGTGATCAGATGCAGGGACAGTGACACCTCAGTTACAGTAAAGCGCTCAGGTGCACTGGCCTGTCCTCATTTGTGAGACGGTGATGTAAAACTGGTAACATGGCTGCAGGATCTTCTGAACTCCACTGAGTTGTGCAGCCCCACCCTTTCCTTAGAATGCAGGCTGATACCACTTTGCCCCAGAGAGAGTAGTAGAGGCATGATGCCAGTGCCCCTGTCAGGGCCCAGGCTTCACTGTTAGGGCCGCCTCAGCCCAGAATATCCTCTCGACTCCTAAACCGTTGTATTTGAAAATCTGGCTGAAGAGAGCACGCGGAGGGGCCGTGAGAATACACAGGCAGGTGGAGCCCTCTATTGAAACCCACTACTGTGTGCTCGTGAGACTCGTCACTAGATTGGGATAGTTTTGGATCTTCCAGAACAGCCACCAACTGAATGCCACTGAGCTGACATCATACAGAACAGAGGAATCATCTGGCCACATAATCATAAAGTAATATGTGCTCATTTCTGAAAGACACTACATTTGTGATAGTGACTTCCTATTACTCTTGAGAATTCGTAGGAATGATTCCAAGTACTATGAGTGTAGAAATGCCTTCCAAGTTTTATCGCTCCTGAGCTTTAGCTATGTGAACCGTGTTTAGGGTGTTTGCTTTTGTTGTTTTATGCCGTCTTAGTATGTAACCCTTAGTATGGAATTCTAGGTTTGCCTCATCACTTCCAGTGTGTGTGTGTGTGTGTGTGTGTGTGTGTGTGTGTGTGTGTGTGTTTGTGGCTGTGCTTGTATTGTGCTATGGTGGTACAGTACTGAGGACTGAATCCAGGGCCTTTCAGTGAATATCCCCCTAGTTCACTTCTTAGAATATTAGTCCCAGTCAATATTTAGCAAAGATAGCATAAAAAGAAAACTAATCATCTACAATAATTCCTATTTTTTTAAAAAAAATCACTGTATTGTAGCAATTTTAATGCACCAAAATTATCCTGTTTTAGCTAATGGGAATCCCCCAGTGCTTGCTCCTTTGTCTTTTTCTCATGACAACCATGGCCATTTAAGAGCTTTCTCTCTGCCTTCTATTTCTTCCTTTTCTCAAATGGATTGATCTGCTATGAGGCTACTAGGACATTGTTGACAAGTGAAGAATGGAATGTTTATTTTCTCATTTGATAACAACCAATGAAAATTCCTTATTAGAAACTTCTAAGGCTCAGGGCATCCTGGTACATACCTTTAATCCCAGCACTTGGGAGCCAGAGACAGGTACATCTCTGAGTTCAAGTCCAGCCTGGTCTACAGAGTGAGTTCTGGGACAGCTAGGGCTATGCAGAGAAACCCTGTCTTGAAACAGCCAAAAGGGAAAAAATTTTCTAGCTGTTAGTAATCAAGTGATAGAATTTGAAGTTATATATTTTTTTATTGCCAGGAGAGTTAATATGCCTTTAATCTCAGCACTTGAGAGGCAGAGACAGGTAGATCTCAGAGTTTGAAGTTACAATGGCCTTACAGAGAGAGTTCCAGGACAACCAGGGCTACACAGAGAAACCCTGTCTCAAAAGTTTTAATTTTAAAAAAAGAAATCCATACCAGATATGTAATATTTTTAAAGATTTTAATTTTATGTGTGTGCACTACATCCATCCTTGGTGACTGTAGAGGGCAGAAGAAGGCTGTAGATTCTCTGGGACTGAAGTTACAGTTGTGAACCACCTGTGTTGTGTCTGCAAGAACTTAAGGGCTCTCAGTCACTGAGCCATCTCTCTAGCCTCAGAATTGTCATGTTCCTAAAACTAAAGTCCCAAAGCTGGGGATGTTGATGAAGCAGGAGGATGGATCAGGAACTGAAGGCCAGCTTTGGCTACAGAGCAGGTGTGAGTGAGCCAAGACACCTAAGACCCTGTCTCAATGCCCCTCCCCCCCAAGTTTTAGATAGAATTAATCTGTTGTAAATTATGGACATTTCTGCTGGGTTGTGACTTAAACCCGTACTTGTGATGTCACATAAATTAAAATTTTGCACTTAAAATTTAAATATATGGTACAGCCTTAGCTTCCTTATGAAAAGTATTTCAAGAGGTCAGCACCCCTCTGACACAGCAACGGGCAAAACGTTACCGGAGTCCTGATTTCCTGCATTGCCAACTGCAAACAGATAAAGCTGTGTGCAATTTTTCCTGGGTATTTATACTGCTTTTAAATGTTTATCATAGCAGAACCTCCGAAACAAGGCCTGGTATCCACGGTGCTAGGAGCCATCCAGTCCTGCTCCCGATTTCAAGGAAACTCGGTATACTGTAAATAGATTTCCTCTGGATCCGTTTCACACAGGTCCTGAAGAATTCTTTTATTAGAAATGCCTATCCAATGCTCTGCTCCTCCAGATAACCCCCAGATAACCCTAATACACTGGCCTTGAACCCACTCTGCAGCCCAGGCTGGTCCGGTGTTCGGTCTCAAACCTGTTACCATTTCAAAGTAGATGCTGCCCACCGGCTTCTTCCGGCATCCCCAGCACCTATTACAGAGACATCCTCGTTGGCAAACCTCCCCCTCCTTCCCTAACTCTCCATCTTCCCTCCTTCCTATATAACCCAGTCATTTTGGCTACATGGCCCTTTTTTTTTAATTTAATTTAATTTTATTTTATTTTATTTTTGGCTTCCAGTCATGTCCACTCTGGTCAGTTTAGGATGCCTCTGCCTGTGCTCTCCCTTAGATCTCAGGCCCATAGGAGCAGTCATATCTTCCTTTTATTTCTTTTTTTTTTTTTTTTAATTCTTCTTGAATTTGCAGTCTGCATGCTTCAGTCTAGAGCAGTGCTTCTCTTTTTTTAAAGATTTATTTATTTATTATATATAAGTACACTGCAGCTCTCTGAAGAGAGCATCTGATTCCATTACAGATGGTTGTGAGCCACCATGTGGTTGCTGGGATTTGGACTCAGGACCTCTGGAAGAGCAGCCAGTGCTCTTAACCGCTGAGCCATCTCTCCAGCCCTAGAGCAGTGCTTCTCAACCTTCCTAACGCTGCGACCCATGAGTACGGACCTTCTGTTGTGGTGCTCCCCAGACCATGAATTCGGGCTACTTCATAATTGTAAGTTTGCTGCTGTTAGGAATCGCGATGTAAATGTCTGTGTTTTCTGATGGTCTTTAGTGGTCCTTGTGAAAAGGTCATTTGACCCCCACGGGGGTTCTTGACCTACAGGTTGAGAACCACTGTGATAGATGAAAGCAGAATTATCTCTCCAGTCTTGGAGGCCTTGGCTTCATCTCCAGTTTGCAAAACAAAACCTATGAACAATACCAACAAATAGATCAATACATTCAAAGGCTAGAAGGGACAAGTGGGGAGAGGGAAAAGCAGAGGAAGGGAGAAATCAAGAACTCCAAGTAGCCTGAACAACTTTTCCCTGTTTAGATGTATTGCACCTTTAGACGACATTTCTTACTGAGTGCCCTAAATCGTGCCTTAACTGGGGTGTGTGTGTGGAGTACCTACTGTGTGCTTATCTCACACATTAAGCATGTGACAATGTAATGATGGGTGTTCTCAGCCCTGGTAGGGCAACAGCACAACCCCCAGTCCAGCGAGCTAGGTTTGGGGTGGGGTTATAGGGGCAGAGGGTGGCAGTGCCACCGAGCTCTTCCAACTGGTCCAAGAGCCCACCGCCCCTCACATCCCTGACCACGCTTGCGCACTCCGCTGCAGCGGACCCTTCTCTCCCACGATGGACTACATTTCCCACAGGCCTCCGCGCGTCATCCTTCCGGCTGCCCAGCCCGGATCGGCTGCGAGAGGTGAGTCGGTAGCTAGCATTGAGGAAATGGGCGCGGGGGCGGTGCGGGTTTTGCTTTCAGTTGGCTTGAGAGACTGGGAGTCGGTGACGCTGAGTGGACACCGCGTGCCCCGTCGCGTCCTCCGTCTTCCCGCTGCCGGGCCCTCCGTACAAAAAGACACCTCAGCTGCCATGGCAGGGCCGCTTTGTCCGCCCTCCCCGCCAGGCAGCCCCGGTGGCCGGTGGCCGTCGCCTCTCAGGCCTGACCCTCCCGTGGCGGCAAGTGGCCTCTCCATCCGCGGTGCCCCACTTCCAGTGGGTAATGTGTGTGGAAGTGCTGTGGAGTGGCTGGCCACGGGGGTGTGTGTCCCCAGGCCACCAAGCCCGCACCTTCCCAATTTGTCCTTTTTCCCAGTCTTGTTAATTTTAGGGAAAGGCGAGGGAATGAATGAAGAAACAACTGTCGCATACACTGAGACCCAACGTTACCGTGAAAAAAAAAAATTAGCCAAGTTGCTTTCTTCTTTCTCGTTGTTTTATGAAGTGTAAACTTTATTTTTTCCAGGCATGGAGACGTTTACGGCTCATTACTGTGAAAGTGAAAATGAATCTAGCCTGGAAAGCAGCAGCACGTTTGGTCTTAACTAGGCCAGGGTAGAAGAGACTGATTAATGCAGATTAATAGAAACTATCACTCATAGAGTATGTCTCTTGTTAAATGAAAGCCTATGCCCTCTTTGCGCAGTTACAATTTTTTAATATTTATCGTATGTGTACGTGTGTATTGGTATGTGATCACACGCCAGCAGAAGCCAGGAAAAGGCATCTAACTCTCAGGAACTGGAGTTATAGAAGGTTGTGAAGCACCGTATGAGTGCTGGGAATTCTACCTGCATCCTCTGCAAGAGCAGCCGCTGCTCCTAATGGCTGAGCTATTTCCCGCCTCACTGGTTTTTAATTAAAATTTTTTTTCATTTTTTTTTTCTATTTATGGGTGTTTTTGTCTGCTTTTATTTCTGTGCACTGCTGTGTATGACTGTGTTTGAGGAGGCCTGAGGAGGGCATCGGATTCTCTGGTGTTAGATCCTCAAAGCGAGGACATCCATTCTCCGTCCTAGGAAAGGCGACACCCCCAAATCACTTACGAGAAGCAGTCTTGATGCAAACTGCAAGAGGATTTTTATTCCAAGCGTCCTGGGGCCCACAGTCATACACCACGCAGGGGTAGAGAACTGCGGACCCCAAGTGCAGGATTGGGACAGCTTTTATAAGGTTCACAAGGCCCTCGAATTCCAAACCAATCATGGCAAAGCCTGTGAATCACAAACCAACCATTTTAAATTATCTAAGCCTGTGCTTTTTAGGCCAATCATTGTAAACCATCTAAGCCCGCGCTCCGGGGACCAATCATGTTAAACTATCTAAGCCTGCACTCCGTGGACCAATCAGTTCCCTGTAGTCTCAGAGGTCTCCTGGGTTGGGGGTGACAATGGCACTCAGGATAAGTCACTAGGGCGGGGGGGGGGGGTTTCTATGGTTCAAGCAGTTTGCAGAAGCCAGATAGGCGGTTAAGTCAGCTTATCTCTTGTTAACTTACTAGGCCTGGCGCGTGTATCCAAGGGCCTGTCCTACGCCCTTTCACCCAGTTTCATACAGAAAGCAGACTCCGGAACAGCAAGGAGTGTGGCCTTATATCTACTTACTGGCAGAGAGCAGGGACTGGAATTTGAGTTATTTAGGGGTTCTTAGGTGCGGGGGTTAAGGCTCTTTTAGCTTGGGGTCCTTGGAGGGGTTAGGCTGTATTTTTTATCCTTTCACTGGAACTGGAGTTACGGCAGCGGTGTAAGTGTAGGAAGGTGTAACCTGCGTCCCCTGCAAGAGCAGCCATTGCCCTTACCTGCTGATCGATCTCTGCATTCCAGGTGTAGCTTTCTTACCCATGAGGCTTGATTTGCTGTTTGTTTTTAATTACTGTGGAAGATTTGCTAAACTACCCTTCTTACCAGAATAGCATGTTTGTTTTAAACCATTTGTACCCACACTGACCAGGGATTCACTGTAACCTACACAACCTCAAAGTCGGGGGTGACCCTTCTGCCACCAGCCTCTGGGCTGCAGTGTGTGCCACTGTGCCCAGCCAGGATAACATTTCATCTTTAATTAATTTGACTCTTCTAATCCCGTCTCAGCAACAGCAGCCTGTCCCAAACCCCTAAATTACCAAGCCTCTTCAGAGCCTTTCGCCTGGGGGCTGGAAGGGTACCTCATGGGTAGAGAGTTAGTCTAGCTTAGAGCAAGGGTGAACTTGCTGGTAGCATTTGCAGGGGTTGGGGGTGGGGAGCTTACTTTCATCTGTATCTCATCAATCAGGTTTTAGTTGCTCCTGGGACCTTCCGGTCCTGCGCTCATCAATCAAGATTTTGTAGCAGAACACTGGCTTTCGCCAGTAAAGCTCAAACTTTAATACCCTGGGTGACCTCTTAACCTGGTGCGTTGGCCTTCAGCCTTGGTGACTAATGGGGTTGGTTAGGTTCTTCACAAATTCTTCCTTTCCAGTTACTCACTGAAGGATGGAAACGTGTTAAAGGTGTAATGTTTCTGTGGTCCGAAAGTAAACCTAAGAGAAGCTAGCCAGCTTTAGCTAGCTGACGTATCCATGTTTAATGGGAACAGTCATGAAGTCAGCGGCTGAGCCACAGGTTGGGTCAGCATCGTGCCGTCCACTTTTGGTTTTGTTTTCTGCGTGTTTGTACAACTTGGGGATATGGGATTGATGGGAAACGTCTTACAAGACATTTGTGCCTTCTCCCAGAAATACACTACTTCTCAGCTTCCCCAGGAAAGCTCTGAGGATACTACCTTTCCTGCTTTCGGGGAGCTATCCTTATCTGGCCCGACTCGAGGGTCTTCCCTATGCCCTGGAGGTTGTGACATATGTAAAGATGCCAGAGATTCCTTTATGAAGCCCTGGTTCCAAGGTATTCTTGACACATCTGCAGGAACTAGATAGCCATAGTCAGGAACTAGATAGATAGCCACAACAAAGTAAACTTACAAAGGTAAACAGGATTCAGCAGTCTGGAGGAACCGGCTGCAGATCAGGTTACAAGCTTCTTCCTGCCTTCCTCGGGCCACTTTAGCAAATAAGATCAGGGGCTGCGGATGATTTGCCCCTCAAGGAAAAGAAGATTGGCTGGCGTTGTCGTTGTCTCTGCCTTACACGGGCTTATACTGATGGACAAAGAATGGTGCGGGTAAAAATGTTAAAGGGGTACTGTACCAGGACCTCCCTTTCTCACAAGACTTAGCTTACCTAGGGCTACTGTGGTGTCAAATGACCAAGGAACAAAAGAATTCCAAGCTTAGATATTAAATAAACTCTACAAGGATATAAAATATAAACATTGTATTATGGCAGATATTGAATAACGTAGCAACTTTGGCCTCAGGATTTTCCTTGGGCCTGATGACAATTGACATTGTGACCATTAAGAGTTAATAATACCCTGCTCCAGGACTTGGCAGTCTGCTCTCTTGGAGATTTTTCTTTCTGTCTAGTGCCCTTGAGACCACAAGAGCTGCCAGCCGAGAATGGGCTGTCATTCTCATATGTTTGCTCTGGCAAAATTAGAAGTTTGTTGAGGGAAACGATGGTGAAGAATTACTCTGTCCTACCACAGTTTATCAATGATGACTAAGCGTATGACCCCTGACATGCAGGGGGAAGTTAAACACAGGTCCAGGGAAAACAAAATGATATGATTTCCATCTCTTGGAACAACACGAATCTATGCCTGCCTACTGAGTTTTCTAAAATTCAAGAAGGACCCTGACTGTCAGCTAAAGCTGCAGTGTCCGAGACCAGCTCTAGAACAACAGGGGTTCCCCAGGGCCGGAGCTAGGAGAAAAAGAAAAAAGTTAGTCAAAATTGTAACGTGACTTCGGCCAGACTTGAGACAGAAGCAAGCCTGGTTTATTTGGTCCTCTTTTAAACCCCTTTAATTACATGCAGGAAGATAACATCATTTCTGAGACAGGGAACAAGCAAGTTAACAATCAAAGATCCTGTAAACATCTTTCTGGAGGCCAGGTATAAAGGTCAGGGACAAAAAAGGGGGTCCCAAGAGACAAAGAGACTGCTGCTCCTACATCTGTGGAATCTGCCCTGCCCTGAGCTACATTCCTAAGGGTTCCCCTTGAACTTCAGATGCAAATATACTTAATTCTAGCCCTTTCAGGGCATAGCACTAAGGCCAGGTTCCTGCCTTTGGCCAGCTTCAGAATGTCCTGGTAAAATAAGATTATCTGCCACCAACTGTCCAGAGGTGCCAAAAATGCTCTCCACACTGCAGGATTCTCCAGACCTCCACATGTGACTCAGTTCTTCCTCATCTACTCCCATTTCCTCTCTAGAACCTGTCAACTGGCAGGGCAGGCCCTTCCCAACCCCCCCCCCCCATCTGTAGCCAGAACAGGGACCTGAAGAGGTAAGCCCTACCCCAACATGAACCCCTGAGTAAGAGATAGACCAGGGGTTAGAGTTGGGTGAACAGGACAGAACTGTAAGAAAGCCAAGGACCATAACGAGTCTAAAGAAAAAAAGACTTAAAAAAAAAAGATTTATTTATTTACTATATATATGTACACTGTAGCTGTCTTGTTTTAAGGACACAGTGACCCACCAGCCTTTAGAATTAAGACTAAATAAACTCACAATGTTAAATGATTTTTTTTTCAAAAAGTTTCAGGAGATATAAATTAGATTCTCCCATTCATAAAAATCGCTGTTGTTGAACTTAAGCCCCCATTTGACTCGTTAAGATGAGATTCTGATCAACGCTCTCCCAAAACATTGCCTAAGAAGCAAGACAACCCTTACGGTTAGTACAGTGGAGACATCTAACCAACAGTTAGAGAGAATAATTCATACACAGCCTTGGAGCCTGGTCACAGTATCAGTTCCTGCTAGCAGAATGGACCTCGTGACTGGCCATATGCCAGTTACAGCTAAGAAAGTTATAGCCTCATATCCTTCTTTATTGCTTCTCTGGTTCTTAAGAAGTCAGAGCAAAGAGATTTTTTGGGCAGGGTGTGTCTAGTATTGTAATACCCTACAATGTAGAACAATTAAGTCATCTTACGTATGGTGACTCATGGCATATAAGTTTGATACATTTCACAGGACAAATATTACATCATCTCTCTTCCCACTCGCTTTTACAACGCCTAAAATTACATCCCATAACTTTTCCCCAAGAGTATCACAGGAACCCTTGCCGTAGCCAGCTGCTTTGTTTTTTTTACAGATGGTTCCTGTAAGAGGACAGCTGTAAAAATAGTAAATCAAAAGGGTCATTCCCCGGCAACTCGGGGAAACCTCGGTTCAGACTGGTGTTAGGTGCAGTAACTTGGTTTTTCCTCATCTCGTAAATGAAGACTTTAATTTATATTCTGACTGGCGGTATATTGTCAGACTCTTTCCACATATTGGAACAGCTACTTTGCCCTCTGGGAAAACTGCACTTTTACAAACATTACAAGATTTAATTTGGAGAGGAAATCAGTCTGCCTCAGACCCAGAGAGCCACGTGCCTTTTCCTCCTGGGTATTGCCTCAGTCATTGTCACTCAGGTTGGGTTGTCATTGATCTCAGCCGCCCCAGGATCAAAGCGGGAACGATACTAAACGGGTTGCTTGGTAACAGGTTCTTTCACTCTAGGACTTTTTTCCTCTGTCTAGTGCTGGGTTTCGAACTCAGGCCCTATGAGTTGAGGCAAGCACTCTTCCCTCTGACCTTGTCTCCGAGAGTTTTCTGCTTGGAAGGCTCATGAGGGGAGAAGATGATAGGGTTCCTAGGGAGAGGTCTGTGGTTACAGGAGAGGAGGTTTCATGTTTCCAAAGTGTGAGCTCCTTAGAGGAGGTAGGGCAATGTAGTGTGGGTTAACTGCCAGGAGTCTAAGCTCAGACCATAGCTTTGTACTGGACTGTTCTCTCTCTTTAGTCTGTGTGTAGTTCCGTCCTGTCTGAGACAAGGCCTACTGTATAGGACTGTTCTGAGTAACACAGGGCTCTGAGTATGATATAGTGCTTGCCTACTATGTCCAAAGCCTGAGATGCCCTCATCAGTATAACAGCGACAACCTCTCCCTACAAATCAGAATGCAAACCCCATAGGTAAATCTTGGCAATGTAGAAAGGGCTCAACGTATTTGCTAGCTGTAATAATACATTCTAGTTTTCCTGATCTCCTAGGTCCAAAAATCATGAATATTTTGCCACGTTTACTTTTATCTGTCCATGTATCCTTAGTTTTAGATTATTGATAGCCAAGAATTGCCTGTCAGCTGGGCTTGGTGGCACATTTTTGTTGTTGTTGTTGTTGTTATTTTATGTGTTTTGCCTGTACCTCATCCACTCCTGGTACTTAAGTGGGGAGTCAGGTCTCCTGGGGCTGGGGTTGCAGATGGTTGTGAGCCACTGTGTAGGTGCTGGGAACTGAACCTGGGTCCTCCAGGAAAGCAGGAGCCGAGAACTGCACTGATGGGTTTCCTCAGACCTTGCTGTGAAAGCTCCGGTTTGGGGGTGGGTTTGGAGTTAGGTCTAAGTATGGTTATGAAGAAGGATTTGGAAGCAGGAATGAAAGGAAAAACCCTTCTCTTGCTACATAAATTAGTTTGAGAACTCTGGGCACATCTGGATTCATGGTTCTTTCTATTCCAGCTTTGCTCCTCTGAACCCGTTTTCCATAAGAAAACACTGAAAAGAGCTGAGCGGTTCCTGCAGTCCTAAACTATGGCCCTGGCTCAGGTAGGATAAAGATTTCCTCTGTCCCCCCAGACTGGCCTTGGTGTCAGTCCTGCTGTCTGCTTCCTGAGTGCTGGACCCGCAATTGTGCACCGCACGTGTGGTACCCAGTTCCTCTGAAACGCTTGGTTTCTAGACAGTTGAATACACACAGTCGCTGCTTTCCCTGAACCTGCTGATTTAGCGAGCTCTGTGCAGCGCCCTCCCCAGCTCTCAGACAGAGCCGGTCGCTGTACAAGCTGCCTCCGAGGCTGAGCCTCCGGAACGTAGTTCCTTCTAGAGCCATGGAGAGTGAGCCCAGGAAACACACATGAGAAAACCTCAGATGCGCTCTGTGGAACGTTCCTCTCTTAGTGTTTCCCTGTGGGGCATCTTTTTGGTTTAATAATTAAAGATTTTTTTCAGAGTGTATTATTTTCTGTGTGTATGTATGCAAGTGTGTGTGTGTGTGTGTGTGTGTGTGCTGTGTTGTACATGTAGAGGTCAGAGGACATTAGTTTTCTGTTTTGAAGTTTATGTGGGTTCCAGGGATCAGATTTAGCTTTACCCACTGGGCCATCTGGCTAACCCTAGTGTTTAGTACTGAAGTTCCAGGGGGAAATTTTTTTCTTATTTGTATCCCCAGTACACAGTATGGCATTTTATCATCTTCATTTTTTAAAATGTATTTATCTGGGCTGGAGAGATGGCTCAGTGGTTAAGATCACTGGCTGCTCTTCCAGAGATCCTGAGTTCAAATCCCATCTCTCTGAACACGTGCGTGTAAAGGCCAGAGGCTGATGCTGTGTGTCTTTCTCAAACTGGGTTTCCACCTTATTTTTGAGACAGAGTTTCCCTGGACACAGAGTTCAGCCATTTAGTTAGACTCCCTGACCAGCAAGCCCCAGGAGTCTTTCTGTGTCCCTTCTCCAGTGATAGGATTGTAGTATGTAATTACAGGGCCATGCCTGGCCTTGTACATGAGTTCTGGGAGACCCAACCCAGGTCCTCAGGCTTCTGTGCAAATCCTTTGCTGACTGGGCCATTTCTCTAGTCCCCAGAATGGCACTCCAACTGTCACATGCAAATTATAAATGTTTTACTGGGTAAAATTTTATAATCTTACTTCTTTAATTCTAAATCAAGAAGGGGATGAACTGGCACCTCAGCTGTGCTCTTCAGTTCCTTCCCACGCAGACACTCAGACCAAGACTTCAGTTTAGGCACCACAGATTAATTTTTCCTATATTTGAACTTACTTTTTTTTTTCTTTTGTTTTTCTTTCTTCCCACCCCCTTTCCTTTCCCGATCCACCCCCCCATTTTCCTCCCCTCTCCTCCCTTCCCCCTTAGTTCTCTTTGACGGGGTCTTACTGCGTAGCCCAAGCTGTCCTTGAACTTGCAATCCTCCTGTGTCCACTTTAGACAAATACAGTGCTCTACCCAACTTTAGTTTTTGATTTTGAACTTTAAGTGTAATAATGTAACAGCAGGAGGATTATCATAATCATTGCCTACATGGAGAATTTGAGGCCAGCCTGAGACCCACACGGTGGAGAGAGAACGGGTTCTCGTAAGTTTCCCTCTGATGCATGCATGTAAAATGAATAAATGGTTGCAGAAAGAAGGAAGCCACTGTCCAGGGTGCTGTCCTCAGTATCTTCCTGACTTCCTGTAACTCAGACACTCAGTCAGACCTCGGCCACTCGAAGAGGATGACTGAGGCTTGTGAGCGTTAGAAACACTAAACAATAGCTATGTGAGATTGTGCCAAGTTCACACATCTTAACTGACTGTTTTCAGCAGGGTCTGTGTAGCCATGACTGGCTGGGTTCGAACTCACTGTTTAGACAAGGCTGGCCCTGACGTCACAGAGTTCCACCTGTTTCCACCTTCCAAGTGCTAGCTCAAATATCTAACATTAGAAGGGACATTAGGTATACCTAATGTAGCCAAGATGAGACTGAGTTTTTGGCAAACTTTTAAAAGTTAAAGAATCGATTGAACCATGGAACATGTTTGAAATAAAACCTAACTTTGAAACGAACCTGAGCCACTGTATCTTAGATATTTTGTAATGTATTTGAATGAGTTTTTTTTTTTTGAAGAAAATTTTATCAATGTGTCTTCATCATCTATAAGCTGAATGTCACGTTTCTGTAGAATTTATAATGGGTGCACACAGAGCACATAACTGCCGTGCAGGTGGCTTCATTTGTGGGTCTCATCATATTTATTTCCAGAGTGAGTGGGAAACCTGATCCTGGGCAGCAAGAGAGCTTAGAGGGCAGCAGTGGGGCTCCAACATGGTAGGAGGAACTGGCTCTTGTGGGTTGTCCTCTGACCTGTGTGCATGTGCTATGGTATGGGTGTGTGCATACACACATGAAACAAACAACATGTTAAAGGTGGTTTGTGTGCCTCTGAGACACTGAGTTTCTTGCTGTCAGTCTCCCATTGTACTGTTGAGCCCCACGCTGTCTGTGTGCCGTGGGCTCCCACATCACGGTGTGACAGTGTGGTCCTCTCTCACTCTCTACTCTCTCCTTAACAGAAATAAAAATGAATTTTCTCATTCAGTACCACAAGTTTCACAAGTTTGTTTGTTTTTTCAGGGTTTAGTGACATTCAGGGATGTGGCTGTGGATTTCTCCCAGGAGGAGTGGGATTTCCTGGACCTTGCTCAGAAGAACCTGTACAGGGATGTGATGTGGGAAAACTACAGCAACTTTATCTCGCTGGGTGAGTATATCTGTCCCAGGGGATTAGCTTTCTCCCCTGTGCAAACATCCTTTATTTTTATTTTCTGTGCGGTACACTAGCAACAGGTGTTTCCGTTTAACATCTAGTCACTTTGGCCCGTGGAGTCCTCACTTTCTTCAGACTCTGATTTCTTTGTGTCCGTGTTTCCCTGGTGTCTGGGTTTGATATGGCGGAAATATTTCCTACGAAAGCAGGTTTTATACTTCATTTGCATCCCAAATCAGTGTAGACACTTGCTCTTCTTTCTCATTTCAAAGGTAACGAATGTGGGCAGATGCAAACTTAAAACTCAAGGAAGCAAGTTCTGGTTTGGTTCTGGTTCTAACAGACCTCTAACATTCTTCCCACGTTACATTTGAAAGTTAAAATCGGGGCTGTAGCTAGCCGGGGGTGTGTGTGCTTGTCCCTAGGTTTAATCCCTAGTGCTGCAAAAATAGTTAAAATTCCAAGTGGGCTGAAGAGATGGCTCAGTGTTTAAGAGCAGGAACTACTCTTCCAGAGGTCCTGACTTTAATTCCCAAGAACTATAATCTGTAATGAAATCTGGTTCCCTCTTCTGTTATGTGTGAGAACAGATCACTCATATACATAAAATACATTTTTTAAAAAAGTCTAAGCATTTTGTATTTTCCAGTGGACAGATCTACTAAAAAGGATGTAACACTGTTTCTGGAAGCTTCTTACCCTCTCAGCCCAGTAAGCACAGTAAAGATCATAGCTAAAGCGGATGTGTTCTTTGTCCTTAATGATTAGCTGTGGTTCTGAGTGTTCTACAGTGACAAAATCCTCACAACTGCTCTGAGAGAGATAATGTATTATCTGCATCGCAGATGAGAAAACTCCAGCACAAGAGGAGATGGCTTTGTGGGTAAAGCATTTATGCAAAACAAAAAAAACCAAAACAAAACAAAAAAAGACCCATTTCTAACAGGGGAAAACTAGAACATGACCAAGCTCGTTCAGTTAGTCAACAGGGTCTCAAGGGAGGGAGTGAGGAGGAAAGAAAAAAGACAATTAGACAGCACTATACCACAACTCCAGCAAGTGCTGAAGTGTAGGTTTTTTTTTTCCCCCAAGCTGCTTTTATACCATTCTAGGAACATGCAAAGAATAGGGTCAGTTTTAAGGCTAAACAAAGTAGTCAAGGATCAAACAAGGCAATAAACAAAGTCCCATGGTTTTCAGGGACTTATCAAGATGACTAAGATCTTGAGCCTGCTTTCTTGTCCTAGCCCAAAGTCAAATTCTTGCCAATATTCTTTTTTTTAAAGATTTTTTTATTTATTTTATGTATGTGAATACACTGTTGCTGTATTCACACACCAGAAGAAGAAACTAGATCTCATTACAGATGGTTGTGAGCCACCATGTGGTTGCTGGGATTTGAACTCAGGACCTCTGGAAGAGCAGTCAGTGCTCTTAACCACTGAGCCATCTCTCCAGCCCTTGCCAATATTCTTAATGTGGAACTAGGCACTCTCCACATCTCCCTCTTTTTAATTTCATAAACAAGACTGCATCTGTCTTAGGTGGTTCTGACAGAAATGCTTCCTTACCTGTCACTGAAAATGCATTATCCAAGGCAATGGCCTCTCTTGTTGGTCTTACGGTTTCTTTTCTATTGTGTGTGTTGAGGAGAAAGTGTTGACATGTGAGAATGTTCCTGTGTGTGCATGTGGAGGCAGAGATCTATGATACCTTCTTCAGTGGCATCTTCACTTCATTTTTTAAGACACAGCCACAGCAAGCCTGGTTCCTCATCCTCTGCCTGCCTGTTGCTAGGATTACGGAAGCATACCCCTGGCTTCTTACATGGGAGCTGCGGGTGTAAGCTCGGGGCTGCACGTAGTATGCTCACTCAGCGTTTGTCTCAGTTCCTTGAGGCCTTCCTCCTTCTGTCTGTCTGTTCATCCCTCCGGTGGCCCACCTGACTCTGTCTCCTGAGTACCAGGATTAGATGTACCACCACACCTGGCTATGACTTTTTTTTTTTTTTTTTGAGACAAGGTCTTCAGTATCCCAGGCTGGACCAGAACCCACTCTGTATCCAAGGAGAACCTTGAACTTCTGACCCTCTTGCTTCCACCTTATTATTATAGTCTAGCACCACCACACCCAGCTTGGTGTCTGTCTGTCTGTCTGTCTGTCTATGAGATTCAATCTCTTATGTTGCCCAGGCTGGCTTCTCTTTGGGTCAGGTAATTCTTTTCCCTTAACCTCCCTGGAAGCTGGGAGCATACATCACACACAGTTCAGCTTTCTTTTTAGTTTCAGGGACGATACTTCTTTGTAGCTCAAGCTGTCCTGAGAGTCTGGGTAGCCCAGGCTGACCTTAAATTTGCAGCATCCCCGAGTGTTGGGATTGCAGATGTGAGCCTGCTTGGGTTTGTTTTCACATGTGCTGTCTCTGCATCTGAAACAGGGGCTTAATTTTTCTTTATTTTAATACTCATGAAGTAAGCTTTGGCCACAGTGAATACCTTTACCCCCCGGGCAGAGCAACTATGTAGGGTTGATAGTGTTTTCCTGATAAGGCTGTGTGTAGTTGTGTCTCAACTCCTGCTGTTTTTCCCATGAGCTTAGTCATTTTTGGTGCAGGATTTTGTATAGGATATAGGTTTTGGGGTGCACATAGGTAGTATTTTTTTTTCCAGAAATTCTTGTTCACACGAGGCACAGGTCACTGCTTATAGTAAGCATTGCTTTGGGCCCTGCTGTCTGTCTATAGAGTTTTTCTCCCTTCTGGAACGCAGAGCAATGTATTTATTTCTTGTTCTCTTTCAGATTTGGAGTCCAGATTCCAGACCAGTACTTCATCTTCAGACAAGGACGTTTGTGAAGTATATTCCTTACAATGGGAGTTGATTGAGAAAATTAAAAACCTTAACCCTCAGGGTTCTGGTCTTAGTGATGATCGGGAGCGTAAATCCAAGACTGAGCTACAAAAGGAACCTCCGGAGGGTTATTTCGGGCAGTTGAAAATTACTTCCGAAAAGGTCATGTATGAAAAGCACGGTTTCCTTTCTGAGTACCAGAGGGTTCAGAACGGGGAAACGTTCTATGAATGTAAAGAGTGTCGGAAGACCTTCGTCCGCCGCTCGACGCTCAGCCAACACTTGAGGATCCACACTGGCGAGAAGCCTTACAAATGCAAGGAGTGTGGGAAACCCTTCAGGCAGCTGGCACACCTTATTCGACATCACAAACTTCACACCGGGGAGAAGCCCTATGAGTGTAAGGACTGTGGCAAGGCCTTCACAGTGCTCCAGGAACTCACACAGCACCAGCGGCTCCACACGGGCGAGAAGCCCTACGAGTGCAAGGAGTGCGGAAAGGCCTTCCGGGTGCATCAGCAGCTGGTTCGGCATCAGAGGGTCCACACTGGGGAGAAACCCTACGAGTGCAAGGAGTGTGGGAAGGCCTTCAGACAGTGTACACACCTTACCCGACACCAGAGACTTCATACTTCGGAGAAGCTATACGAATGTAAGGAGTGTGGGAAAGCCTTCGTGTGTGGCCCAGACCTGCGAGTTCATCAGAAAATCCACTTTGGCGAGAAGCCCTATGCGTGTAAAGACTGTGGCAAGTCCTTCAGGATATGCCAGCAGCTGACGGTCCACCAGAGTGTTCACACTGGGGAGAAACCCTACGGATGTAAGGAGTGTGGGAAGGCCTTCAGATTGAGGCAGCAGCTCGTTCGCCATCAGAGGATCCACACCCAGGAGCGACCTTATGAGTGTCTGGAGTGCTGGAAGACCTTCAGCAGTTACTCCCAGCTGATTTCACACCAGAGCATCCATGCTGGCGAGAGACCCTTTGAGTGTGAAGAATGCGGGAAGGCCTTCCGGCTGCTCTTGCAGCTCAGTCAGCACCAGAGCATCCACACGGGCGAGAAGCCTTATGAATGCCAGGAGTGCAGAAAACCCTTCCGGCTGCTCTCCCAGCTCACTCAGCACCGGAGCATCCACACGGGCGAGAAGCCTTATGAATGCAGGGACTGTGGCAAGGCTTTCCGACTTTATTCGTTTCTTTCCCAGCACCAGAGGATCCACACGGGCGAGAAGCCTTACAAATGTAAGGCGTGTAAGAAGGCCTTCCGACAGCACTCACACCTCACCCAGCACCAGAAGATCCACAGTGGAACCTGACAAGCCTTCAGCTCTATACCAAGTTGCTGTCAGAAAACCCATTTTTGAGAATAATTTATCTTAACTAAGACTGTGTTGCTTTAAAGACCCTCCATCCTCATTTGAATGTTACACGTCATCAGCAAATTCCCAGCAAAGACGATCTGATGACTGTAGGAAAGGTTTGGCCTCATCCATTGTCACCTCCATCTAACCACTCTCTTCCGGTGTGACACTGGGTAGGACCCGAAGCATTAATGCCTTGTTAGCTCACTGGCAAAATGGTGATAATAGCACATGTGCATACTATTTACTGTCATGTAAAAATGAATAGAAAAGCGTAGATCAAATAATATACACGTATTATCTAAAAATGTCTGTAGACCAAGAGTCCAGGTATGCCTTAGTTGGGTCTTTGAGTTTTCAGCTACGGCTGGCTCTCATGTGAAAGCGTAAACAGAGAAGGATCCACGTTGGGGTGAACAAGTCAGACACCTGGATTCACTTCCTTAAAAGCTGATCCATTGGGATCCTCAGTTTCTGGATGGCCGCTGGCAGGAAGGTAAGTGAAGGTCCCAGCCGTGCTGACGTCCCAGCCGTGCTGACGTCCCAGCCGTGCTGACGTCCCAGCCGTGCTGACGTCCCAGCATGGCTGCCGCTCTCATGAGACTGGACAAGCCAAGGAAGGTGGCTGCTCACAGAACGGAAGCCATCTAGCCAGAGTAAAGAGATAATCTGTACCGTCTAATCCCAGAAGGAACACCCAGGCATGTTAGTACGTCCTGCTGGTTAAGCACAGTTATCAGACCAGCTTACACTCCAGAAGGCCTCATGAAATTGAACCCCATGAGGAGGCCGGTGAGTGAGGACCAGGCGAGAGCCCACCCGCTGTACTGCACAGTCACACTGGCGTCAGGACGACGTAGTTAACGCTTGACCGACCAGCAGTCTTGGTAGCGTGTGTCCTGTTAAAACCTCTGTAATTCTTACCATCAGTATTGTCAATTCATGTGAAAGAAAGATGATCCCATGGAAGGAATAAATGTAGGAACGCCTCCTTTCACATCTCTGCCTTTAGAAACCTCAGAGTAATTTCCTCTAGGTAAGACCTAGGGAATTATAGTAAATGGGAGATATTTTGGCTTGAGCAAAAGGGTCATGTTGAAAAGAAACCGAGTTTCGTGAGTCGGCTGTTAAAACTTAACTATAAAGGAATCAGAGGAGACGACTTTCAAATCTCAAAAAAGGAGCTCATTTAGAATCCCTTCTCTGACCACCTTTATATTTAATCATGCAGCCTCAGGGACAGCTAGCAGCTTGGGGTTCTCGTTTTTGTCCACACACATTAAGTATTGGGGCCGGCGAAGTGGCCCTGCGGTTCAAGTGCTTCGGATCCCCAGAACCCAAGTCAAATGCCAGGTAGATGTGGCTGACCTGTAATCCCAGCCCCTGGAGATAGAGACCAGATATCCAAAGCAAGTTGGCTAGCATAACCATATCTAGCCATATTTAGCAAGCTCTGGGTTGGATTGAGAGCCCCTGCACCATCGCTGAGCTCTGGGTTGGATTGAGAGCCCCTGCCCCAGTACATACAGTGGAAGAGTGATTGGAGGTGGTTTCTGAGATAACCCAGGGTCTCCACATGGTACCTGTGCAGAAGTCCACATCCACACATACAAACATAAATATATGCAAATAAATACAGTGCAAACAAATTCAAAAAAAAATTATAGTCAACATATGCTCAGATTGGTATGTTTCAAGATGGATCTTTTCTTTTTAAGATTTTTATGTATGTGAGTACACTGTAGCTGTCTTTAGCACAGGGGGGGCTTTCACGAAATCTCTGAGACTAAGGAGTAAAGGTCACTAGAAATCTGCCAGAGGGAGGGTTCCAGTAAGCTCAACAGGGAGCTGAGATACACAGGAGAACGGGGCTGCCAGGAGGGAAAGGGGCCATTCTTGGGAGCTGGAGGAAGACAGCAGGCAGCTTCTATGGTGAACTGAGGACACTCCTGGTGGGAGCTAAGAACATATGAGGAGAGAGAATAGGGTAGGAGAGGGAAGGGTACGTGTTCTGGTGAAAAAAATTAGCAATCCAGTCATCCCTAAGTGGACTCAGACTTGTCAGGGACAAATGTCCCCAGTCACAGAGGCGAGGTATTTCTTTCCACATGATGGCCCAGGAGGGTAAGAGGAGCTTGTGGCACACACCAGTGTGGCTTTACAGCAGTGGACAAAGGTTGCTCCAGGGTGACACCCAGTAGAGGAAGAAAGATATGGCTGAAGAGATGGTCTGGGAGGCTTTGGGAAAAGGGAGAAGGGTATGTGTCTTAGCAGAGAAGTGGCCACGTGACGGGTATAACAGATGTCAGGAGCCAGGGGGACACTGAGTAGGTGAGAGGGATGAAAGATTAGAACAGGTAGAAGGAAGAGGTGGCAGGAACCAACAAAGACAAATAATCCATACATACCGTAGGAGTTCTGTCTTAGGGTTTCTATTGCTGTGAACAGATACCATGACCAAGGCAACTCTTATAAGGACAACATTTCATTGGGGCTGGCTTACAGGCTCAGAGATTCAGTTCATCATCATCAAGGAGGGAACATGGCAGCATCCAGGCAGGCATGGTGCTGGAGGAGCTGAGAGCTCTACATCTTCATCCAAAGGCAGCTAGGAGAAGACTGTCTTCCAGGAAGCTAGAAGGAGGATCTCAAAGCCCACCCCCACGGTGACACACTTTCTTCAACAAGGCCACTCCCTGGGCCAATCATATTCAAACCACCACACTCCACTACCTGGTCCCCAGAGGCTTGTTCAAACACATGAGTCTATGGGGGCCATACCTAAACATAGCACAATGCAAAGTACATTTAGGTCAACTTCAAAATCCCTCCCCCCAAGTCTATCACAGTGTGCACCATGTTTAAAAGTCAAACGATTCATGCAATCTCTAAACTGCAAATTCTGACAAAATAAAAATGCAGACCACACACTTCCAACGTATTTTTCTTACATATGTGCATGTTTTGGCTATATGTGCACCACTTGTGTGTCTGGTACCCAGAGAGGCCAGAGCAGAATGTTGGATCTCTGGAACTGGAGTTATGGATGGATTTTGAACCACTATGGGGATGCTGGACTTGAACCTAAGTCCTCTGAAATAACAGCCTTAACCACTCAAGCCATCTCTCCAACCCGTTTTTACTTAAAAAAAAAAAAAAAAAAAAAAAAATTGACCTGAGTGACCCCTTGTCCTCTATCTTGTCTTTTTCCCCCCATTTCCCACATGACCCAATCTGTTGCTAAGGCTTTCTGCAGGACCTTTAATTTGGCTTACTGGGTTTTTCATTTCCAGAATGATTTCTGTTGGCCTTTTTTTAAGCTTTATTTTTATTTTATATACATTGTCGTTCTGACTGCATGTATGTGAGATCCCCTGGGACTGAAGTTACAGTTATGAGCTGCTATGTAGATGATGCTTGGAATTAAACCCAGGTCATCTGAAACAGGAGCTGGTGCTCTCTCCAGCCCCTAGTTCGGTTTATCCTAATTTTATTTTATTGAATCCTATTCTATTTTGATTTCCTCATTTTCCTCTCTTTATTCTTAGAGCAGATGATGTCTAATTTAGGTTGCTAAAAAGAGTTCTTCCAAGTTATTTTCACTGGTAACCTGTTGCGTGTAATAATTTAAAAAATCAACCCACGCTATTGCTGGCTACTTTCTGGCCTGGTGGTCTCCTTCACCCCATGGCTAACTCCATGGAGTGTGTGCTTAACTTCTGGAGGTTTGCTTGCTGAGGAACCAGCTCACATTCCTATCCACCCCCTATGGCTGTTACAAATCCCCGTAACCCAGTAAAACCAAAACTCCAGAGGTTGGTAATTTATCAGATTTTTATCAGTAATTTCTCACCTTACAAAACGCCGACACAATGAACGCAGAGCCAATTGATACTGATAGAAGCTGCCCACCTAGATTGGACAAATTGTCCTATATTATCCTATAGATAATATACATACATATTGCCCTATATTATCCCTTCTATGATATTCATAGTTACCTGTGGCTATTTAAAGCCACGCAGACCTAGAGGTTTGTCTCCTTCCTCTATCTTTTCTGTCCTTTTACCGGTCTGTCCCCAGTCCCGAGAGTCTTGGCCCTACCTTCCTTTTTCATTGTCTAACCTCAGACTCATCTTACATCTCACCTGCTTATTGACAGTAATCCACAGGCGCCATCAGTAAGAGTTTGGTGATTTTTTTTGAGACGACAGGTTATCTTGTTTTCTGTTCTGCAATGGGACTTACACATTTGGAGTTCATTTATTGGTTTTCCAGTGGAATGTACATGTGGACTTGAGTCATGGGGAGTTTTCTCCTCTGAGGGGCTGCCATTTGGGGCCAGAACTCTAGATCTTGATTCCCCTGAGGTCATGTACTGCCCTTGGTCATCTTTGGTCTCCTGTCTTGTCTGTACCAAGTCCCCACCATGACTTGTGTTGGGGTTGTGGGACTCCCTGTGCACCTCACTCTAGACCACCTCAGGCTTCTTCTCTGGATCTGCATCTTCCACGGAAACTTCTGGAACACCCTGTAGGCCTTACCTGTGTCACCTTTTTTTGGGACTTCACTGGTTTTGGCAGACATGTGCCTCCTAAAGTGGTCATGTGGCCTCAAGCCTCTCACCTGTCACACTTGGTGACAGCGGGAGTGCGGTACTTCCCACCCAGCCACAGTGCATCGGGTCTGTAGCTGTTCTACTTTCTTCCTGGGTTGTATGGCTTGTAAGCATGGCTCTTTGGTTTTGCTGAATGATCTTTAAATGAGAAACCTTTATTAGTCCCTCGGTGCTTATATACAGATGTTATCCAATTCTGTGGTCCTTTCACTGAGTCTAACACACACAATGAAAAAAAGAGCAGGCACACCAAGAATTACATCTGTACTTGGCCGCCCCACACTGACAGAGTAAGAGGATGTGAGGAATATCCACCACCCATGTGTAACCTGAATTTGGTTTGCAGACACAAGAAATGGCCTCACAAAAGACTACACCATACTTTTCTGAAATGATTTATTTTATTTCACAAAATCCTAACCCAAACCAAGCAAACACAAACCCATGCTTCAGAAACACTGAGCTGACAGTACACACAGACTACTGATTCTCTGCATTTTTAGGCAGGAAAATTAAAGCCGTAAAATATGGAAAACTACTTGAGGTAAAAGATTTCAGGAACAAGACTAATAATACAGATTAGACACTACCTAAAACAGATGGGAAGGCACGCCTACAGGCTTGGCGTGGCACGGCCAGCTGCTTGCTTCTGTGAATGTTTTCTAGAAACACAGCGCTATCCAGTTCCGGTCTGGCCAGAAACATGCTGATGTTTTGGAGTGTAACATTTGCTTTGGGGGCTGTGCACCACAGGACACTGAGAAGGATCTCTGGCCTCTGTTCACTAGACACAAGCAGCAGCCATCTTTAAAGTGACAAAAATTCCCGTGGACATCGGCAAATGTTCACTGAGGGTAGAAGTGACTGGGAGTCACAGGCTCGTACAGGACAACCTTCTACAGGGCACAGGCTGCACAAAGTAGGCCCCAAGCTGAAATGTTCACTGTCTGGTCCTAAAACATCTGCTATTTTTGACAGAAACAGGGGCAAATGACATATACCAGACATTGCCCGTGTGTGATATGATCTCGTAGGCGTGTTACAAACAGCAGTGAGATCGACAGCAATGTGCAATCCTCAGAAACGAGGCTCAAACGACCTGCGGGCCAGGGAGACGCTCCACCTCCCTGGCCGTCAAGGAAGTGCAAAGGGAAGGCACATTTTCAGTCCTGGTTCCCGTTGAGATGTGAGCTCCACGTGGGAACACTAAGGCACCAGGTACATTTTAAGTCCACTACTAAGGCAGGAACATAGCTGCTCTACAGAAACGGAGGCAGCCACATGAGGTGATGATGACTATGAGGCTAACGTCTGCCAGGAAAGACCAGGCCACACGCACAAGGCTTCTGTGTATGAGGTAGAGCTGTGAGCGGTGACTGACTGAAACGCCCTCCTAAGGACATCACCATGTGAGAGAAGGAGCCTGCATTCCTGTGTGAGTGCACAATCCCACTCAATACGCTCCTCCCCACCCATAATCTGTTACCCAGACAAGGCTAAGCGTGTGTGTGCACCTCAGCCAAAAGAGAACAGCAGCGCGGCTCCCACCATCAGCACTTAGGAAACAGTGCACACATGTCCTCTAAATATATCACTGTAGGATATTTTTGGTTTCAGGTGCATCATGATACATACACTTGGGAGAGGACATTCAAGTCTTGAAAAAACTGTATATAGGAAATTAAAAAAGCTATCTTTCCAACTCTGAAATCAGTACTAAAAGCACCCTTTAAAAAACTTCTATCAATCTAGCTAATTCCTATAAAATGTGCAAGTTCTCCTCTTAGAAGAATAGTTAACAATTTTAGATAGATTTATTAAGTTAATATACCAGTGCAGATTAAAACTCAGCTATCATTTCTCCTTTAAAACACAGGGTGCTGGCTCGGGCAGGAAGGTGACCCCCAAAGCTCCCCAAACTCACAAAGCCCTGCATTTAATTCCAATGCTAGGGAGACAGAGTTGAGTGGATCCCTAGGGTCCTCTGGCCAGTCAGCTGAGCCCAGTGGGCAAGTCCCAGCTGCTTGTAAGACCTGCATCAGAAAACCACAGTGGATGGCTCCTGAGGCAGGACCCCTTAGCCTGACTGCTGGCCTCCACACGCCTGCACCCACACCCACATGCCGCCTGAACGGTCATGATTGTTCTGCAGGAGCCTGTCTATGCTCAGCAGCTTTCCCTATCACCAGGTGACGTCTGCAGGTGAGCTCCAGGAGACAGCAGACTGCTCTCAACATGGATGCCTACAGACCAGGACAAGGACGGGACTTCTCAGCAGGCTCTGCTGGTCGGGTGACTGTATAGTCCTCACTTACTCATTAGCACTTCTCCGACGTCCTTTCCAGAGCCCCACACTGCTCATTTCCTGGGCCGCTGGATGCTACACCCTGCTATAACCTCAACACCCTCTGAGGACGAAGAACTGGTGAATAACCGACTGACTTTAGATGCTGCTGCCCTTTCCCACAATTGGTGAGTGTTTGCTGCCCCCAGCTGCGCGTGCCTCCCGTCCGATGAGGTAGAAGGTGTGTTAGCTGTCGGATGATTCGGGTTTAGAGGAGTGAGCGGAGCTCCTCAAGCAGCTTCTCCTTGGCTCCCACTTCAGTTGGGAAAACAATACATTTCCAGGATTTAAGATACACTATAAAAAGCAGGCTATAAAAACACGCTATCAAATGCTCTAAGTAAAAACACTACATCTTACTAAATTGACACTGAATATATATTTCAATAATATGGCTAAGAAAATACTTTGGAAAATAATGCTTCTCTATGTCAGATATACTATAAAAAACTGAATATAGCACCTTCTATGACTGAAACGGAATATATCTGTGTAAAACAGTTTCCAATGCTAAATTTCCAAGCGCTATAAATACTGTAAAGAACTGAGTATAAATTTTCAGTAACTGCATTTCTTACTCTGTAGGTCCAGGCAAAGGAGAGCTCATGGTTCCACAGTGTCAACGACAGTGTGTTCTAAGGCAGGTGCCACAGATGGCACAGATGTGCTCCCTGCAGCACAGCCATGGTGACACTGCAGGGAGATGGCTGTCATCTGTGGATGGACAGAACCTCTGCTCTCTGCTCATTCAAGCCTTATGTCCTACACGCCATCTTCATCTCCTGTGAAACACGGTGTGTCTCATCTATTCCAGCTTTGAGGATTGATTATTTGCTCTCCTGTTACTGAACATACTTACTGAGAATCACCAGGACCAGGCACTGTAACGGGCATACAGAATCCTAGACTGTACAATCCCCATTTTTTACTCATGTGAAGGGAAGTTCATATTCTTCAGAGTGTAGTGTACAAACTTCACTATCTAGTGCAACTTATTCCTAGTGGACCTTCAGCTAGAAATGTATTTCTATACGCCTCTAACATTTCCTACGGAGGTTTGGATCTTGGTGAAAGCCTTGCTATTTCCCAGTTTTCTGGTGCATAGATTATGGCATGGCTTTCATTTATGAAGGCTCCGAGTCGGCAGAGCATGCTGTCCAGGCCACCGCCCAACTCACTAGTGGACCAGGACGGACTTGAGTTCCTGTCCTGTTCCTGCCTCCAAGTGCTGGGATTACAGGATGTGTGTAGCACCACACCTCGCTCAGGGAGGCTTTAGTAAGTTACTCAGCCCTTCACAGTGACCTCACTGCGTTCCAAATATGAGGCTTCTGACCAGCAGAAGGGTAAACTATGAACAAAAGCTTTAAGTCTTTCTCCCTAAAATTCTGTAACAGTCAAAGAGACGAGGCAAGATGTCCCTCCAGTTACTGGACATGTAAGGCTTTGCTCTTGTAAGACTGTTACAGAAAAATTACAATTATGAAAATAACAAAGAAAGCAGCCATATTTGGCCTTTTTTTAAAAAAACTAGAGTCTCCAAGCTAGCCTCAATTTTGATCTTCCTACCTTTGGCTTCCAAATGCGCACATTATCACAGGCGTGGAACAGCATGCTTGAGCACTGGCACACTTTAAATACCAGCTGACCGCTAGTCCACAAACTACACACCCTCATAGCATAACTAGAAAGATGGGGCTGACACTGCTACTTTACAATAGTCAGCAAATAATTTGCCCTGACTCACAAGGACATGTAAAAAGTCATGGCCGAGACCTTTCCACGTGAGCTTTATGAGCTAGCGACAGTTTCACGAGTGCTGAGTGGGATGAATGGCGAGTGTGCAGCAGTTTAGAAGTGTGGCCTGAGGTGTGACAGGACTTCTCTCGGAGGGCTGGCCCGGTGTGGCTGTGGCGAGGTTCCAACCGCTCACCTCTCCAACACGCCCACTGCCCTCCTCAGCATGTCCCTGCTATGACTCCCCTGCGGCCTGTTTGTTTGGCTCTAGGCCACCGAGAGGCATTCCTCCTTTCTTTACATTCATGGAACTTTCCAGTTTTTCATCAATTAAAGCCTTATGATAAATTTTGAAACGAGTAAGTCCCTTCCGGTTTCTGTAATGACAAGGTTTTTTTCTGGTGACACACGTCCAATCACTTCTGGGCCTACCTGGTCTTTGAGTTCTAGCACCGATGAGAAACCCTGTGACTCTGTCTTCCCACATCTGTCAGCCACCACAGGGTTTGTAACTGTACAGATTTTCTGACGGCACCTCATTCACTCCTCTGTCCTGTATGAATCCTCTGATGTTGGGTGAGGTGAGAGCCGCGGATAAAGGCCTTCCCACACTGATTACACTTATAGGGCTTCTCGCCCGTGTGGATTTTCTGATGTCGACTGAGCTCTGAGCCTCGGCCGAAGGTCTTCCCACATTCCTTACACTCATAGGGCTTCTCACCACTGTGGCTTCTTTCATGGTGTGTTAGCTCTGATCTTCGAATGAAGGCCTTCCCACACTCCTTACATTTGTGGGGCCTGTCTCCAGTGTGAACTTTCTGATGTCTAAGGAGCTCTGTGGTGCAGGTAAAGGACTTGCCGCATTCCTTACACTTGTAGGGCTTATCTCCAGAATGGGCTCTCTGATGTCGGGCAAGTTCTGAACCACGGCGGAAGCCTTTGCCACACTCCTTACATTTATAGGGCTTCTCACCAGTGTGAACACTCTGATGGCGAAGAAGGTGTGAGTCAGAGATGAAGCCTTTCCCACACTCCTTGCACTTGTGGGGCTTCTCCCCGGTGTGTGTCATCTGGTGGAGAGTGAGCTGGGAGGCACAGCTGTACACCTTGTCACATTCCTTACACTCAAAGCGCTTGGCCCCAGCATGAGTGAGCAGGTGAAGGCTGAGCTGGGTGTCATAGCGGAAGGCTTTCCCGCACTCCTTACACTTGTGAGGCTTCTCCCCAGTGTGGATGCGCTGGTGCCGGAGCAGGTGTGAGGGGCGCATGAAGGCTTTCCCACACTCCTTGCACTCAAAGCACTTCTCATCAGTGTGAACTCTCTGGTGAAGACTAAGCTGGGCATTAGATGGGAAGGCCTTCCCACACTCCTTACACTTGTAGGGCTTCTCACCTACATGCAACTTTTGATGGTGACTGAGTTGGGATGGAGTATGGAAGGCCTTCCCACATTCCTTACACTTATGCGGCCTCTCACTACCCTGAGCACTCTGAGGTTTCAAGGCTTCAGAACCCTCGCTGCCTTTTCTGCTTTCCTGGGGTCTCTGATGCACGGCCACGTCTGATGTGCTGTTAGAGACCTTCCTACTTTGTGCTTGCTCACTGCCCTTTTCCTTACTGGGAATCTGATTGCGTTCCTTGGGAGGTGCCTTGCTCTTGGACGTTTTCTGACATTTCTCACACCGGCAGGGTTTTCCTCCAGGTTGAGCCTCCCTATGGGCTGTGCACTGGACAGAACCAGGTCTCTCCACAGAGGTTAGTACAGCTTGTCTCAAGTGTCCTGCCTCATGGACCTGCTGACTCTCTGACTTGCATGTGACTTCTCTGTTACCTCTGGCCCTGCTGTCCTCAAGGCTGGAGCGTGCGTGGATTTTTGCCATCTTTTGTTGCAATGCTTGAATTTTAGAACTGTCCATGGGAAGGAAGTTCTTGACTTCTGTCCTGGACTCCCAATCTGTAAGACAGTAAGAAAGCGAAGGTTATTTTCACACTTCTGAAGAAAGTTTTGTTACAAGTGACAACTAAAGACAATGACAATTTAAACAACTTGTAACTCAACCATGGGCTGGAGAGGGAGGGTGTGAGCTGAGATGGAGATGAGAGAGAGCCCTGTAAGGACGGGGAGGCCATGTCTGTCTACTCTGATGGGTGATAAAGTCAGAAAGGAACTCCAAGCAAAATGTCCAGGAACGGCCCAAGAAAACGGAGCCAACATAAACAATGGGCAATCAATAGGTCACAGCTATATCTTAAGACCGTGTACAGATGTTCAGTTCTCAACATTAAAAATAAACTTACTGCTGGAGAAATGGCTTAACAGTTATGAACATTTGCTGCTTTTGTAGGGGATGTGTGTTCAATTCTACCCATAATTCCAGATCTAGGAATTATTGTGGGCATCAGGCATTTGAGAGGTGCACACATAGATGCAGGCAAAGACACTCACACACATCAACAGATCCAAACAGCATCTTAATGGAGCTGGGGAGACGGCTCAGCAGTTAGGAACGCTTGCTGCTCTTATAGAGGACCTGGGTTTGCTTCTCAGCATTGGCTGATTCCCTGGCTCTGATGGTGGGTGCGTGCGCGCACGCACACGCACGCACGCACGCACACACACACACACACACACACTCGGGAAAAAGCACCTTTCAGAAATCTGCCCCTCACTACCTCTTTCTGACCTTTAGCTAATTCTACCCCAGCTCTCTGAGCAATTGTATGCTCTTTACACTGTGAAGCATGGCATTACTTCAGAATATGCTGGCAAACATCTCCCCTCAGATCTCAATATGGCTAGTGAGTTATGGGCATCAGGCATCAGTTACTTTGTTCTGGCCCCTGGTCTCAACTCTGTGTGGGACTTCACAGAACAGGGGCTCACTCTACCTACTCTGTTTTTATGCAGCACATTTATTACATACCATCTCACATGTTCTAGTGCTATGAACAATGTCAGATATATACAGAAAAAGTTCATTAACTCATTACCCAGACTGGACAGGATGCACTGTGTTCTATTTCCCTTATTCTGCATCTAATGTGATACTAGGTAACTTTCATGTCTTTCTAATTTATTTCTGTGGTTTCTTCTCTTAAAAAAACACAGGCTGGAGAGATCACTCAGCAGTCAAGAGCACTGGCTGCTCTCCCAGAGGTCCTGAGTTCAATTCCCAGCAACCACATGGTGGCTCAGGACCATCTGTAATGGGATCTGATGCCCTCTTCTGGTGTGTCTGAAGACAACCACAGTGGATCATATACATTAAATAAATAATTATTTAAAAAACTCTCCAGTAAAATGTTTCATCATCACACTGCAACTAGTTTTGATTGCCTCACATAACTTTGATGTAGCCAAATTCCAATCATTAATCCTCTCAGCTACTTGGTTACTGTCATAGCAACCAACTGTCCCCCACGCCTCCCAGACAGGGTTTCTCTGTGTAGCCCTGGCTGTTTTAGAACTTACTCTGTAGACCAGAGATTGTCTGCTCCTGCCTCCTGAGTGCTAGGATTAAAATTGTGAGCCAGCACACCACATCTTTTTTCTAACGCTGATGAGTTGTATCACAGCATTTCCTCACAGGTGTGCCATTACAGATGGCTGTGGGCCACCAAGTGGTCACTGGGAATTGAACTCAGGACCTCTGGAAGAACAGTCAGTGTTCTTAGCTGCTAAGCCATCTCTCCAGCCCCAAGTGTGTCATTAGTCCGTCTGTCCCCTCTTCCTCCACATGACCGCCTGTGTTAGTCCCTGTTTCACGTCACATGCATCTAGTTCTCTGTCCCTTTCTTCTTAAGCTAAGGCTGTTCTCAGGGCTCTGTGAACCACTCAGATTTTCCTCTTAGCAGTCTATTCCTTCTGCCTGGCTCACTGGCTAGGTGCAACTCTTTTCTCAAGTGAATAGACATGGTAAAGGGCTGGGGCTGAGTCTTGTAACATTCCTGCTTTCCTCTCTTAGAATTATATGTAATTTAAAGCTTGGCAACAGTGGTACAGTCAAAACTACATTTCCCAAACAGCCTTGCAATTCAGCCTGCTACATTGTATCAGCATGAAAGTGAGCAACATCCTGACTGACATCAGTAATAGGAAATGATCCTGTAGGCACATCTGGACCTGGGCTTGTATGCTGGGTGTGGACAGACTGTACCAAGTATGGCTGTGGTGAAGATGCTTTTTAATTTGATGGCTTTGATATATACCCAAGTCCACAAATACTACAGCTATCCCCACTGCATACGTTACAGGATGAGTTCTATGATCCATTATATCTCAATGAAGGTGTTTAGCAAAGCCAAGAGAGCTGGACAGTGGTGGCACATGTCTTTAATCCCAGCACTGGGAGCCTGTGAGTTTGAGGCCAGCCTGGTCTACAGAGCAAGTCCTAGGATAGCCAGGGCTGCACAGAGAAAGCCTTTCTCAAAAAACCAAAAAGTCAAGAGAAAACCTGACTCAAATACAGGTAAAATTCTTGTCACAGGTTCTTCTGGGGAATGAGCAGGAGCTCTGAGGAAATACTGGTCTGAGAGTGAGGGGGTAAGAGTTCAGGGTCTTGCGCTAAGATGCCCTTGCTCCCCGGACATCAGGTTTTGCTTGCAGGGGGTTTCCCAGCAGCACCTCAGAGTGCTGCCTTCTCTATCGGGGTGACAACCTGCCCGATATCCCCAGTCGCACACCCATCGCTTACCAGGATGCCAAGTTTTTGTCTCATTCCTCATAACCATCCAGGGCTCTTTCCCCTGCTCTAAAAGGGAGACCACACTTGGCTTGGTATCAGCAAGACCTGTCCAAAGACAAAAGGAGAATTTTATGGTGCATGTCAGAGTTGTGCGTGCCTTCAGTGCTGGTGTTAGCCTGCAGGCTACGGTTCAAGTCTTCACCTACTGCAATCACCTGCCACAGCACAGAAAAGGACTTTGCCACGCATTATTCCCAGCTGTTTTCTCTCTCTCCCTCCTCCCCTCCCTTCCCCTCCTCGTACTTCTCTGTCCCCCAACTCTTCCTTCTTTGGCCTCATGGCTCTGTTCCGTTCTGCCTATTTACATGTTCTCTGGTCTGCCTCTACCTGTCTCAGGTCCGCACTCCCCTCCTCGCCCTACATAAACCCTCTTACACCAGATCTGTTGCACGGCATAATTGACTCAGGCATACCTCGGCACGGGCCGGCAGGTACCCTGGCCGTGCTGTATTTCATTGCACACAGCAGTCTAGAGGCAGAGGCAGATGGATCTCTGGGTTCAAGGCAAGTCTGGGCTACATAGTAGAAATTAAGTCCAGGTTTGCCAAGAGAGAAAAATGGGTCTCAGCCATGAGAGGGGAGTGGACAGAAACCACATTCCTAACCCAGAAGCTATTCTTTCGAACTGACAGCTCCACAAGGGAAAAGTTAAAATTTCTCCGGAAGACTCTCACCAGGTGCAGAAACCACAATTGCTGGCAGGCCCCATGCTCAGCAGGAGATGTACAAAACTCAATGTATTGTTGGGCTCCTTCTCTTGATCTTGTCTCTGAGCTTTATTTTTTTTTTTCCTCTTTAAACATAGTAACAGACCTTTTGCTCATACATTATGGTTTCCAATTGGTTTTCTATATGTGTAAATGTGTGTTTTTCATGCTCCCCCCCCCAGGGGGGCTTGTTTTCTAAAGACAGAAAGAAAGGGTGTGGATTTGGGTTGTGGGGAGGGTAGAGAGGATCTGGAAGGATTTGGGGAGAGGAAATGTAATCAGCATATATTGTATGAAAAAAATTTATTTTCAGTAAAAGACAGAGGGGTGTGTGTTTAGAGGTAGGAGGAGAAACTGGGCAATAAGATGGCTCAATGGCCTGGCAAACTAAATTTAGTCCTTGGAACCCACGTAAAGATGGTTGGAGAGACCTCTAGTGCACTCCATCCCCCGCTCCAATAATTATAATGATAAAAGATATATGTAATTTCTAAGGACCAAAGTGAAGGAACGTTAAAGCCCTGGAGAAGATAACATGCTTGTGTGCATATGTGTGTGTGAGCGCACATGTGTAACATCATCAATTTAACCCAGTGCTTGAAAAGTGTTCATGAAAAACTCAACAAAAGCTATTGGTGGTGGTGGATGCCTATTTCCCCAGCACCTATAAAGATGAGGCAGGAGGATTGTCAGTTTAAGATGATCCTGGGCTACACTGCAGACTTTGTCTCTAGGTAACGGAGAGATGGCTCAGCAGGCTGCTCCTGCGGAGGACTGGAGTTCAACTCCCAGCAACCACATGGCTCACAACTGTCTTGACTCAAATTCTAGAGGATCTAATGCACTAAGCATGCACATGATAGGCAAAACACCCATTCACACAATGAAACAAAGTCACAAAGGGCATGAAAACCACACACGGCCTTTCTGAATATTGGTGGGTGGGTGAGCTTACTCAGCGAAAGCAGGTTGCTGTAATTATCCAACATCACGGCGCGGTACAAATTCCTGCTGGAATGGCACAAGCACTCCCACTCCTCCAGAGAGAAGTAAATGACCACATCCTCGAACTTCAGGTCCTGAAACCACAGACATACCATTTGTACAATTAAGACAACAGACAGCAGAGAAGACAGTCCCTGGAGCCCTTGCTGCACCCTTCACATGGGCAGCCCAGACTCTCTGCTCTGCACCTATAAAAATCTGCCCTTCCACAATCTGAAACAGTCGCACACCCATGACCTAACCTGTACACCTCCTGTCCCATGTTGCATACACTTCTTTGTTCTAAAGAAACCATGACAGTCACACCTCCAACCAGTGCCCGTGCTCAGTCTCTATGCACGGAAACTCAAGAGGAGTATGAAAGGAGCAAAACTGGAACTGGTGATGAACCATTAGGCACACCACCCCAATCTGCTCTAATAGCTGCAGGGAATGATTCCCACTGAGGAAAACCTTTAAAGGCCTACCACAAAACAGCCCTGGAAAGAGTTAAGATGGAAAAACACACCCATCCCCACAGACGTGCAAAGCACAGCAAAGATTATAGGACCATTAACTGCACAGCAGGTGCTCAAATCCCCAACTCCCCATAACAGAAACCAAACCGTGGCCCAGTGAATGAGAGCAGTGAGCTGCCCTGTCCCTCCCAGGCTGCAGCTGAGCACAGGCCCAACAATGCCTGGGCAGCACAGTAGAGGGGCCCTGATGGTGAAGCCAACCTCAAGGGCGTGAGTGTGGAAGCACTGGCTCAGCCCCTTGCAGGCTGCAGCACTTGGGAGAGTGGACCCTGGCTCTGGAGGTGCAGGTGTGGGTGAGCCAGGCCCAAGGGCATGAGTTCAGGAGAGTTTGTCCTGCCTCCTGCAGATGGTGGCATTGGGTGGCTCACCAGAGCAGTGCAGGAGAGCTTGCCCTGGTGTTTCGGGTTCAAGACAGTTGGCAGGTTGACCAACTAGGCCCACATCAATAATTGGCCTACCCCACAATCTACTCCATCTATGAACTGTTAGCGTGTGAGAAAGGGCCAGTCTTACAGATCCAAAGCAGCAGGACCCCATAGCACAAAACAGTAACTGTGAGGGTACCCAGTGCGCCCAATATGGCTGGTGTCACACAGCCAGGTCTTAAACCTGACCAATGACTCCTTGCAATGAACATCTGCAAGTGACGATGTGTGGGTAGAGGGACACACTCTGACACACTACAGCTTCCACAATGAGACGGTGGTGGTGGTGGTGGTGGTGGTGGTGCGTGTATGCATGCTTTACTTTGGAGGGGATGTCGCAAGGGCAAGGGTGGATATGAGGGATGGGAAAATGAGTGGGACTGTGATAAACGATGTGAGACTCCCTAAGAATCAAGAAAAAGTTAAGCTCTGTGACGTAGGAAAAAAGGGAGTCTCTGTCACCAGCTGTGTAATCACCGGTGACCCAACCAGGCACAGGACAAGTTCAAATCCAAGAGTGACCGTTTGCTGTACTGGCCCATATTTTTAGTCACAGCACTAGGGAGGCAGAGGATCTCTCTCAGTTTGGGTCATCCTGGTCTTCAAATTGAGTTCCAGGCCATCCAAGACAAACCAACCAATCTGTGGGTCACACAGATGGCGCTGGTTAAACTATATGGGTCACAAAACAAACCCAAGGAAAGAGACATGTAAAGAGACTGGGGTGTTGTCTGGGATAAGGGGAAGATAGGAGAGGATCAGGAAAGAATTACCAGAATGCATGAAACTGTCAAAGGAACATCATTAAAAAAGAAAAAAAGGGGAGGGAGAGGGGGTGCTGGAGAAATGGCTCAGCGGTTAGATCATTGGCTGCTCTTCCAGAGAATGCAGGTTCAATTCCCAGCACCCAAAAGGCAGCCCATAACCATAAGTAATTCCAGTCTCTGAGGATCTACCATCTTTTACCAGGCACACACGTAGTGCAAACACGCACACACAGGCAAAAGACGCGCACACATAAAATAAAAATACATCTTTTTTAATGTCACTGTCTTCAGACACACCAGAAGAGGGCATCAGATCTCATTACAGATGGTGAGCCACCATGTGGTTGCTGGGAATTGAACTCAGGACCTTTGGAAGAGCAGCCAGTGCTCTTAACCCCTGAGCCATCTCTCCAGCCCATAAAAATAAATCTTAAAACAATGTAATTCGCCATAGGAACGTCATTAAGGCTAGGAGAGGCACAGTAACATGGCCGTGGCACTCTGCCCAGGCCTGAGCCCGCAGGACCAGTCAGCACCAATGGGACTCACTGGGTGAAAAAGGGCCTAAAAGGGACACAGGACTGTCTGGGGGAGGTGACAGGGAAAGCTGAGGGTGCATGTGATCAATAGCCATCATTGACAAAAAGACACCCTATTTAATTCTGTCGGCATGTTCATGCACTGAACAGACTCATGAGGCCAATTATACGCACAGACAAAAGAATCCAAAACCAGTAACCACCGAGTGTCTTCTGGGTGACTGATGTTCTTGGTCAGTTCTCAGATTTTTACAGAAATCTTCTTTACTAATGTACATACAGAATGCAATCAGGGTTTTCCATCTTGTGAAAAAATGAGTTGAAGAGGCAGGCAGACACCCTAGGCTGTTTCAACTTTTAAGCAAGAATGTCGTCACCACAGTGACACTAGAAGGGACAACGAAGAGGCAGAAATGACCTTATTCTGCTAACTGATCAGGTTCTAATGGACAAAGCCTAGGAGACAGAATCTAGATAACACAGATACTGTCTGTACAAAGCAAACACTCTACGCTGGTGTGGGAAAACTACTCACAAACATGGCTTTCTCTTCTCCAAATCACCTAAGCCTCCTGAGAAGATTCCTCAATTTTCAGCAGCATTTAGAAACCAAGAAGCTTTCCCGTGGCCAAAGTGGCAAACTCTGCTTACCTTGGCCATGTCCTTAGAGGCAAAACTCTTCATTCCTCTTCTTGCGGCTTCTTAGAAAGAGAAAGAGGTGGGATATGGTTAAGAAATTGCTCAGAGGTTCTCCTGCACCATCCCACCTACCCCCAAGAGGACAAAGAGGCCAGACCTCACTGCCTGCTCAAGTCTTCCTTAGTTAAAAGGTGGCCTTACGATCCATATTAGGACCCTGGGGCAGGGTCCCAAATGTAGCTTTATTAAGAAAAGGCTGTCTGCGGCCACCATCTTTAACAAGTCAGATCTCATCCATCTCGTCGGTAAGTAGGGTTGGGCTTGTCTGGTTATACGTGGATGAGGGAGACCCTTACTCCACAGTCTTCAGCCTCAGTATTTTATAGTGAGCCCAAGTGTGGCTCTAAGACACTCCCTAAGAGTAGGTGCGCTGCTGTCCTTCAGTCTGTGGTATCTACAGATAGAGGAGTGAGAGCCCTAAGGTTCTAGACCTTAAGGCTAGTGCTAGCCTGAGGGAACGCATTCCCAGCACTGGAGAGTTGCAGTTCGGGCCAGTCGGACTCCAGCCAGCTCCCAAGGAGTACACTGCTCACAGAAGGAAAAGGCTGCCTGTCCTGGGGCACAGCAGGTACTGGACGTCATGGAGTGTCCCATACACACATCTACTAATGTTCCTCAGATAGGAGCAAGGAAAAGGACAATGCAGCCACCAAAGCCAAGAGGAGCTCTCTTCCTTCGTGTCCCCTTTGCAACCTCTACTGACCAAGCTTAATATCACACCCGCTGGAAAGAGACCAATCAGAGTTTATGGCAAGGAGTGAATAAATCTTTAATCACGTCATAAAGAGTAGCTGGCAGCCTTTCCCACCGGCTACTCAGTTCCTATAAACCATCAGACGCACAATCAAGCTCCCTCAGGACAACCTGACTCCTTAGTTCTTCTAGCGTTGTGCAACTAAGCAAACAAGAAGATGCACAATCCGAACGGTTGGTCATCGGTACTAACTGGCTAATTAGTAGCCATATTAATTAGTTTTCAAATTTAGGTACACAGAACACTCTTTTACCTAAAGAGTAGGTTATAGCTGGGTGTGTGGTGCACACCTTTAATCCTAACACCCAGGAGGCAAAGGCAGATGGACCTGTGAGTTCGAGGTCAGCCTGGTCAACAGGGTGAGTTCTAGGACATCCAGGACTACAGAGAAACCTTGTCTTGAAAAACAAAACAAAACAACCAACCATAGATAACATACAAACACATGTAACAAAATAAAATGCACTGAGTTAATAGCAGCCTTGACATTTGTCATTGGATACACCTTATGCTTGAGGGCTGTAGCTTCCTTTTCAAGATATTCTCATGCATGTAAAGGAAAGGGCCACTAGTGTCTTAAGTCTCACAAGCAGGGTGGCCTAAGCCTTCATTCCTGAGGTCCGGCTCTTCAATTGCCACCCCTGCCCCCATTGCTGCCCCCACTGCTGCCGTTCCCCACGAAGTCACACAGGAGGTGCAAGAGCAGGCCAGAGCCTCCTGGGATTTACAGCCCCTACTGCCTGTGAAGCCACATCCAACAGAGCCAGTTGATCAACATTTAAAAACCACTGGAGCGTCTGAGGTGGGGACAGCTTCAGAACTCACTTGTATTAGAGAATACCCAACTTATGTTTGCTGCTGCAGAAGTGTGTAGATGCTGACAAATGAGGTCACCTCTATTAGTGACATCAGTCATCCTGTAGGATGTGATTATGCCTACTCCTGTCAAACCATTTCTCAGGTGGACCTCAGTTTTATCATTTTAATATAAAGATCAGACAGACTGAGATTCCTCATGGTATAGTTAACACCATGGTTTACTTCATCTTCAATCTGGTTTCTTTCCTTCTCCCCACTACGCACTCTCCTCTTGGTTCTTCTGTCCTGGACTCTCTCTGTAGAGCAGGCCGTCCTTAAACTCAGAGATCCACCTCCCTCTGCCTCCTCAGCGCCGGGACTAAAGGCGTGCGTCACCACTGGAAACCAAGTTGAGAGAAGATCCCAGCGCTGGGTGAGTGTCCTGCAGGCTTGGATCAGAACCTATTTCTAGGGACACTTATTCTCCCTTGGTTTATCATCTGTGACATTTGTCACACACTAGGAAGGGAGTTAAAAAAAAATTCATGAAGATTGTTTCTTATCCCTCTCAAGTGGATCTGATTAATTAGCTAAAAGTCTCATAATGGGTCTCTAACACTTTACACACTGAGACATCTTCACACAGTGAAAGCAGACACAACTCCTGCCCCGGAAGCTGCCTTCCCCTCTGCCACTATTTTTACAACAACCGGACACGCAGCGTGGTGGCCTTTAATCCAGCACTTGGGAGGCTGAGGCAGGTAGAGCTCAGAGTTACGGGACAGCAGAGGTACACAGGGAAGCCCTGTCTTAAAAAACAAAATAAAACAAAAACCAAGAGAAAAAAAATAAAGCCCATCTACCCCCAAATCCCAAATCCTTTACTGGGGATGCCCAGCGGCTACAACTCTTCCCTTTGTGAAGTAGCAGCCTTTTGCAGCTTTAGTCCCTGCTCTGAGCAGGTCCAGCCTCTCAGGATAACAGCCAGTGCCTGCCTCCAGAAAAGCAAGCGTAGGAACCTGCCACACTTCTGCTTGCAGCTCCCTTATCCAGACAAGTACCAAGTTCTCAACCCCTCAAAATGTCCTTCCTTATTCATGTGGTCCTGTGACAACCTAACTCCCTCTATCTGAATCTCCTTAGTGTGCCTAACAGCAAGAGTGGAAACCCCAGACGCATCCATGTCCCGTTTTTAGCTGGAAGTCAACAGCCACTTCAGCAGCTGCTTCAGGAGCCTAACTGATGCCTGCTACCATGTCACTGTCTAGGGGGACTCACTGTCCACTGACACATTTTAAATTTTAGGGTTAGGTAGCTAGCAGACATCAGCAGGCATGAAGGTCATCAAGGAAGGACCTCCCCCACAGCACCCTTCTCCTCTAGGATTTCCCACAGTAGAGACTGTCCACAACTTCCCTGATAAGTCTTTATCCACCTCTACCTAGCAGGAGAAAAACTACTCAATTCATATGTCTCCCCTCCCTATCTTTTATCTGGCTAATTAGAACAACAACGGAAAAACCCCCAACCACTCAAGAATGTTAGCTAGGGGCTCACCAGTGTCTAAAGATCCTCTATGACCTATGTTTCTAGATTCCAGTCCTTCCCCACTTCAGGCAAAGCCTGCCTTCAGGTCATATAGACAGCCTCATTCAAACTACTTGCTACCCATCCAACAGACATGTGTAGACATGTGTCCTAGAACCTCCCCCTCTGGGACTGACAGAAGAGACAGTCATTTGGTCACATGGGGCTGCACTCCTCAGAGCCCCCACTGTGCTGTCTGTCTTCTATGACGTTAACAACTTTTAATAAGCCTCATACATAGAAGAGAACAAGGCATCGTGAATCACGCGGAACAGATCTAAAACAGGGAAGCAGCCATTCTGCCAAGCTCACTGACAGAGACTTTATGTAAATTGGTTTTTTGCATTGCTCTCAGTTGTTCGACATGGGAACAGGCATCAGTAATGCTCCTGAGGCAGCTGCTGAGGCTTCCCGAGGAGCTGGCACAGGCGCTTTGGCAGCTGACACCCATCTGTCATTTACTGGTGCAGTCATCAGTCAGAATTACCACTGTGACCCGAGTTTCCATGGTTTGCTGAGCTAAGAAAAGAAAACTATTAAGATGGAATCAACAGTACTAAAAATGGTGAGTTTTCATAATCACACGCCTCATGTTATCCAGCGACCCTCACCTCTGTTCATCTGGTCAGGAGAAATGAAATACTCTGCATGAAGGCTCCTGTACGCGCCACAATGGCTTTCTTCTGACAGCCACAACTGGAAGCTGTTCGGCTAGTCCCTGACAGGTGACTGGATAAGTTAGTTGTGGGAACATCACTAATAAAAAGCTGCTGCTCAGACAGCAGTGTGGAGAAAGCTCCCAGGATCTGAGCAGTTGAAGCCAGCTGCCACGGCGCTGCGCGATCCCACTACAGGAAGGGCTAGAATGTGTGACTAATCCAAGATACAAGTCGGAACTGGTGACTCTAAACTGGAGTCATCTGAGGGAAGGGGCAGAGGACACTGTGGGAAAGTGGGCTATTGTCTCCTCTAGGAACAGAGACATGTCTCTGTGTAAATTTATCAAGATGTAGACTTACAACTCTTATGTAAAATGCTTCCATCTTTAAAAAAGGAGAAATTTTAGTCTTTAAAGTAAAATACAGTTTCTGGAGTCCAAGGCTGGTAAAGAGAGAAGGAGTAAGAGGCCGACAGCCTGACTTACGCAGACTATTTCAGAGCAGAAGTGGAGCAGCTAATACGTTACGAGTTGGCTTCTCATGAGCGTATGAAGCTTGGAAGCTCTTGCTCTCCTAACAAGTAAACCCATTTAAAAACCACCATCTTCTCCATCCACCCACCCAAACTGTGCAACCCAGGAGAAACTATTCTTCCCAGTTCTGAGACACAGGCAGATGTGCGATCACAGAAAACAAGTCATGGGGTAGAAAACCCAGCACTACAGCTGATGGGTTCCCAGCCGGATCCACTGCGCAACACAAGTCCCAGTCTCAGGAGAGCACTCGTGAGTTTCTATTCTTTTTTAAAAGATTTATTTATTTATTTTATGTGTATGAGTACACTGTCTCTGTCTTCAGACACACAGAAGAGGGCATCAGATCTCATTACAGATGGTTGTGAGCCACCATGTGGTTGCTGGAATTTGAACCCAGGACCTCTAGAAGAGCAGTCAGTGCTCTTAACCACTGAGCCATCTCTCCAGCCCTGAGTTTCTTTTTTATATAAAAACAAAGTGGATTTTATTTAAAATATAAGGGGGCGGTACCCATTTTGGTTAAAAGTTGGCCTGTAGTGCTTTAAAAGGATTTTAGCGCCCTCACGCCAAGGGCAGTTTGACTGCTAAATACAAAAGTGAAGAGAGTGCTTAGTTGGGTCACACCAGCAATTCCCTCCCTTTCTCTACAAATCCTTAGGAAAGACTACAGTTGCATCTGACAGCTCAAGTCTCAACATTTCAAAGCAGAAGGGTGGAGAAGCTGGCAAAATGGGGGGGGGGGGAGAAAGAAAGGAAAAAGGGTATATTGAGAAATATAACTGACAGAGGCAGCCGCCACTTGTGGCAGACCACCAGTCTGTTGTCAGTGTTTTCTTCCCAGTGGCCCTGACATCTTCCCAAGCAGTCTGTGGTAACAGCATTCTTGAGCGAATGTGCCCAAGACTCGGGATGGAAAGCCTGGAGAGTCAGCAGACAGAAAATGCTTTGTATCCACTCCTAAGTAACACACGTGACTAAGGCCAACACAGACTATGCAGAGCTCACAAAAGGGGCAGCCTGAGCAGCAGCACCTGTCACCCTCCCTGGTAACAAACCACAGCAAACACATGCCAAGCCTTGTTTCCATCTGCTTCTCAGCATGCCTGCTGTGCCCAGTGTCTACCGAGCAGTACACACACCAGAAACAGGAATAACTGTAATTACCATAGGTCTGTTCTCTCCCTCCAACATTTCCGCCCCACACTCCTTGAGCCTCACCCTAAGCCTGCCTAGCATCAGGAATGGCTAGTGCGTGGGAGCAATGCACTCAGGGAGCACTCAGAGAGCACTCAGGGAGCAATGCTCTCCTGGCGGGGCTGCTCTCTAGCTGCCTCACCAAGTTCTTAGGCCAGACCAGAAATTCTCCACTGTACCTCTGACAGGAGGGTGGGAAAGCCACCTTCTGAAACCAAAACTGTCTGTTATTCACAAGGCAAGCCCCAGGAGCCTTTTTAAGAGCCTAATCTAGTGGGGTTCCATAGACGCTAACCTGAAAAAATGGGGTTCACTGTCGTCACCCCGTTTGACCTACAGGGTAAAAACCCAGAGGCACCAGTGAAGTTCACAGTTCAGAGCAGCAGTTTACTGGATGACGGAGAACAGATATTCCCTTCACATCAACCGGGGAGACCCACTGGAAAGACAGAAAGTGACTTCAGAATGGAGATGCTACGAAAGATCCCCAGAGTTTCCTTCCTCTCCGCCTACACCTGACCGCCATATCACTATAGGTCTGTCTCCTGGAGTTACTTTTCTCAGAAAAAGTCTAGTTTTCAATAAAAAACAAAGGCACAGTAAAAACAAAACATCGGAGTCAGTACAAGAACCCATTTAGGTATGACAAGGCCATCGTAGTTGAGCAGATGGGACTTAAAATAGCATGCTAAAGACTTAGCGGGAAGGGGAGGAGTGGGGGATAAAAATTGTAAAAACCAGACAACAGGAGTCAATGCCACAGATCAGAAACACTGCAAAAGAAACAAGGAACGGGCTTGTGGGCACAGAGCTAAAGTTCAAATTCACTGAGGAAATCTGAGCTGCCACAGGTTTAGTAGAGACTTCAAATGCTAATAATAAAAAAGGACCGAAAAACGAGGGAAATAATATCTAACTACAGAAAAGTTATAAAGACTAAAATAGGAGCCACACAGATCCAATACACAAGTAACTTTGAAAACAGCACAGGGCACAGAAATATCTACTGTAAACTTTACCAAACAAGGAAGAAACTACATCAATTCTGAGGAACTGCTAACTTGTCCTGGACAGGCCATTCCTATAACAGACAGTCACTGTAAGAAAACAACCAACCACAAACGCATCTCTGAACACAGATGCAAAATTCCTGAACAAAATATTAGCAAATCAAAGTCCAACCAGACATAAGATAACCAAACAACCCATGATGAAACTCTGTGCACGAACACCATTTCTCTCTGAGTGTGTGATGCATGCGTGTATAAAGCATGTATACCCATGTGTCACACATGGAGGTCAGGGGTTGATTCTGAGGATCTTCTATTGCTCCCCACCTCACTTTTGAAGCAGGATCTGTCTTCCTGAACATGGAGCTCACTTCAGCTACACTGGGAGACTGAAGAGTTTCAAGGATCTCCCTGAGTCTGCTCTCCAACAAGGCCTGTGGCTATAGGCACATGCGACCTCACATGGATTTGTATATTAGGGCTTAGAACCTGAGCTTGGGTCTTCAGGCTTGCACATCAAACACTTTACCTATCCTGTAAACACAACAATAACAACAAAACCCCAAACTCAACAGAGCAGCAAGATGGTTTACTGGGTAAAAGATACTTGCTGCCAAGCCCAAGAACATGAGCGCAATCCTGGGACCCACATACCTCAAAGGAGAGAACCAACTCCCACAAGCTGACTTTTGACTCCACACATACAGCCCAATGAAAACAGGCAGAAGAGAGCCAGAGAGACGGCTCAGTGGGTAAAGGTGCTCAACCCAGAGTCTAACAAGCTGAATTCAGTTCCAGGGACCTAAATAACAGAAAGGCTCTCACAAACTGTCCGCTGACCACACGTACACCTACACACACACCAAGCAAACAAATGCATGCGTGCAAACATCAATAGCCTAGAACAAGCATTTTATTACGAGATGCCTAGTAACCAGAAATATATGGAGACGGTACTGTGGGGGTTGGAGAGATGACTGAGTAGTTAAGAGTACTCCCTGTTCTTCAGAGGTCCAGGGTTCTGCACTAGCACAAGTCTGACAACTCACAACTGCTTAACACTCCGGCTCCCAGGGACCCAACGCCCTCGTCTAGCCTCCACATAGCACACATTCACCCCACCACCACACACAAAAGAAGTCTTCAAAAAAGGGAGGATGTATTTTAAATTATTTCCTTCGAAGGAAGCTGGTACATTAGCCAGCGGTGAAAGATGAATATTGGTTTCCAGATGTGCTTTTCCAGGGTCATCTCATCTGTGCCGATTCCACGTCCATTAATCTTGTCAAAGGCTCCCTATTTTGGATCACCGAGTCCCTTCAAGGGCTCTTCCAGGCTTCCAAACGAGCTCAGCAGTCAATACTTTAATTGCTCCTTGACACACAAAAGCCTCAGGCTTCCATACTGCATGCCTGGCGAACGGCGCGGCTGTCAGGGTGACTCAACACTACCACCTAGTATCTGGCTGATTCCTCATGATCAATTTCTACCTGCTCCTTCCTCTGTATTAAGGAATGTGGAGTCTTGCTTTTCCAGGTGCAAATCTTGGATGGTACTCCCAATTGGTCAGTACATTAGTCATGTGCTTGAGTTATTTTACACAGCAACTTGTCTGCTCAGTCAAACATGGAAGAAAGGGAGGGGTGGAGAGAACTGTGAGCCCTCCTGTGCATCTCTTTAGTGTCCAGACATCTTTAGTCTCTTCACTGGAGCCTGACCCCCACCTTAGTGACTCATCTCTGCTCACATGGGAACCTGAGGACGTCCATCATTTCGTACACAATGCTCCCTCCAGTCACCCTCTCTGGGACCCTGTCTTAGCTCCAAAGCCCTGCTTTGTCCCCAAAACATCAGGCCACAGCTCTCTTATTTAAAATCAGTCAAGGAGGACCAGGAGGTCTAAGACCAGCCTTGGCTATATAGGAAGTTGAAGGCCACCATGGACTACACGAGACCTTAACTCAACAAAAAACCAATTACGACGACCGCTTTGCTAGGTCAACACAATTCCTTACTACATTCTAAACCCTAACCATAGACGCACGGATAATTGGGTCAAAGAAGCCGGTCTTTGCAGCAAATTCAGACCATTTCCGAACGCCACAACTAGATATGACGCAGAGATATCTTGGCTGTGGGGAGCCCAGCCCCAATGGATACATCCATCCGCACACTACAGCTGTTGGGGACCCAGGGGACCCAATGCCCTTTTCTGGTGTGTCTGAAGACAGCTACACTGTGCTCATATCTCATGTCCATAAAATAAATATACTTTTAAAAATATGAAACAAGTCTAACATCTTGACAATGTTCATGTCCACACCATAATCAAAAGCACCAGACATCAAAGAAAATGACTCCTCGGATGATACAGATACTGGGATGAGAGGGCTTTAAACTTGAGTGTGAAGACTTAACCATTTTAGCCATTTCCCATACACTGAGTGTAGCAACATTCAGTTATCTTCAATATGACGGCCTTCACCTCTCCGTCCACACAATTCTCATCATTCCAAATACTTTTTCTCTCTTCAACATCAATCTGCTTCTCCCACCCCAGACCCTGGTAACCTCTATGCCAACTTCTCAATTCTCCTCTTCTAGGTACTTACTTCAACAAGTGAAGGTATATCAACTTAGCTTTTTGTGTTTGGTTTACTTAGCATAATGACTTCAAACACTCCCCACGTTGTAGCATGTAGCAAGATCTCATCTTATTGTTAAATACATACTGGGTTTTATTCGTCGGATGGCAGGCTGTGGCAAAGGAACCTTGGCTTGTCTTTTACCACCAAGATTGTTTTTTTTGGGGGAGGGGGTTTAGGGGGAGGGGACAGGTGAGACAAGGTGAAACGACCCTGCCTTCCCAGAAACTTGTTCTGTTGACCAGGCTGGTCTTGAACTCTCTGATATCTGCCTAAAGGCATGTGCCACCATGCCCGGCCCACCACTAAGGTTTTTACCGAACCTTTCGTGTGCAGCCATTGAATATTTTTCTTTCGTGAGGTAAGAAGGAGATGATGTTGGCATAGTGTCCTTTCCTTGAGATCTGCTGACTGCCCTTTCCTGTTATTTTATGGAGGTGGCTCTTTGCTTTTCTCTCCCATAGCAGACTGGCCTGGCACTCCTGACACTCCTGCCTCCACCTCCCAAGGTCTAGGACTGCAGATACACCCAACACCCAGATACTAAATTTTTAAAAGAATTGGGCTTGAATTCTGTCGCATGCCCTTTCTTTAACCAACTGAAATGACCGTGTGTGTCCTCAGTGTATTAGTGTGCTGTGATTTCATCGCTCTATCATGGTGTGCCATTCTTTTTAAAATGTATTTAAATTCTGTTCTAGTGTTTTACCACATTATTTTAAATTAATAAAAAATTAATTTTATCTTGTTGGGGTGTTTTGCCTGGAAGTATGTCTGTGCATGACATGTGTGCAGTCCCCACAGAGGCCAGTGGAGGATGTTACCTCATTTGGAACTAGGGTTACAGACAGCTGTGAGCTGCCATGGGGACGCCGGGAACTTAACCCAGGCCCTCCAAGAACAGATGATGCTCTTAACCACAGAACCGCAGGGATGTGTCAGACTGTATCTTCTATCAGGGTAATGCTGACTTCACATAAGAGTTAGGAAGCATTTCTTCCCCTCGAACAAGCGATGCTCCTCTTCCTTGTGTGTTTTCCAATTCAAGGAACACACTTTCCGAGCATCACGTGTGCTGAGCCCTCTCATTCTCAGTGACAGCCACAAATGCTGGCTGGCCAGGAAATGAGGACACAGGCTTCAAGTGTCTAGCTCTGCGAAAGGTATACATTTTCCTCTCATCTTAGTCATTTCACTGAAGAATTCAACATTAAGTGCTATACTTACAACATGATTTTTTAAAGAGAAATACAATATGACGTTTAACCCTTCTGTGGAATATTAGCAAGCCTATACCTTACATACACTAGGAGGGTCTTTGAAAAGCCCCCCCCCACCCACACACACTGGCTGCTTCAACGTTTGCTTCATCGTCTTTCCTGCTCTCAGGCTTCCCCTTCTGCAGATTTAGTGTGATGAACACAGGTACAGTTTTTCATGTTTAATCTGTTTGGTGTTCTTTTGCGCCTATTGGATCTGTGATTTTGCCATCTTTAATTCTGGAAAGTCTCAGACCATTAGTTGTCAATACTTTTGTCCCTTTATCTTTTAATTCTTCTGACATTCTAGTGACAGTTATGTCGCACTGGTTTGAGAAATTTCAGCTGACACATTTCCAGCTCACTGCATCTTTCCGTGGCTGTGTTTAGGAGGCTGATGAGCCTTTGAGCCCTGGGAGTCTTTCCATTTCCTCGCTTGCATTACCAGTCTGCTTGCACTCCCGGTCTGCTTGCAGACTTTACTTTGCACAGCACTCCTGAACATTTCAATCGTGCTCATCTTGAATTTCTTTCTTAGGAATCTGCGTCAAACCCGAGTGGGTCTGGTTTTATGCTTGTCTTTGTGTACTCGGGCTATTTTTCCTTTCCTCTTTAATATGCTTCCTGGTGTTTGAAAGGATTCAATGTAGAATGAGGAAAACATGCTAGACTGCTCAGGTTTCTGTGATTACCTTGGGTTTCCTCTACTCCTGGGTCCTCTCATCTACTCTGGTTTTCTTAAGATCTCTCCAGTCTATCTTATGACTGTGTCTTATGTTTGTGGGTATTGTCCTCCTGCGGCGGAGTTTCCGTGTGCAGGAGGGAGGGGAAGCTCTCTGTAGTTTTATAGCTCAACCTCACACTGTACTGCACTGAGTATGTGGCCTTCAGAGGCTTATCTGTCCCTTTAGCCTCTCTAGCAAGGCAAGACAAATGGTGTTTAGCAGCCAGATGCTTGACCTGAAGGAGGTCAGTCTGTAATGTCCTTTGCCTGGGAAGGCAGAGCTTTGTTAGAGGCAACGCTCCCCACTGTGCTCCAAAAAAGCCAAGCCCTATGCATACCCCTCATGCACACCATAAAAGTGCAAGAGCTTCACGTTCATGTTTGCCTAATCTTTCACATGAGCAAATCCTGTTGAGTTCTTACCTACTGGTGTCCCTCTGGTCCTGCCGTCTAAGGCAGAGGAAGGGTGTGAACATACAGGACCAATCATTTGTTCCTTGGTGAACAGTTATAACCAGCAAACACAGACTGCAAGGGCAGCTCCTCCAGCACGTCATCTCACCCACCCAGTTAGCCAGCCTTACTGGGGCAGGGCAGGCCCAAAGAGGACCTAAGGGACCCTTCCAATCTGCAGCAAAAAGTTAATTCTGTTTTCTTCAAAGCCACATCGAGGAACAGGATGCGAAAGCGGCATTTCATACACTTCACACAACTTTATATATTATATGAAAAACAGGTCCAAGGTAAGAAAGAACACGGGGGGGGGGGGGGGGAGAGGAAAAAGAGAACAGCTTAACCAAAACCCCAAAACCCAATATGTTACAACTGAGAACATTTACATGGGGTTCTTATGTGGACAAAGTATGATATTTCAAAATTATTTTTATATCTATAAACATTAAGTATACTTGTAAAATGAGACCTAGAATGAAGCTTATCAGAGAACAAAGTATATAAAATGACAACTCTTTATTAGGGCTTCAGTAAAACAATGTGTCTATTAAAATGACTCCTGCTATTTAGGACAAGCTGCTGCCCATCACCCTGAATTCCATAACCGTCCAAACGAAAACAGCCAAAGTTGTGCTGCGCAAGTCTTATCTGAAAGATTTACTTATGTAAAGTCCACTTCAAACAAATAAAATGCTCAAATGTAAAATCTAAAAACCCCTCTGACCAACTCTTAATTCTTGATTTTAAAAATAATTAGTGGCCTTTTGCTCATCAAATAATACTGTAAAGGTGACTACATTTTAAACATTATCTTAAAGACTGACTCATGTGTTAAGAAGGCCCACATGGAGAACATTATTGCTCAGCATTTGGGACACTCACTGCTTCCAACCAAAACTAGATAAGCCATTAAGTCAACGGTTGTGAAAGGATTAACATGGGCTCTAGGTTACGACTAAACAACAAAATTGCATATAGCCACCTAAGGGAATAAAAAGGACTTTTCGTTCCAAAATGTTAACAATGAATTAATGCCTATGTTAATCACAGGCAAAGATCACAGGGTAAAGGACATTAATACTAAAATGTTAATTCCTTAGAACATCTTAATTCTGCATGATGCTAAACACATCAGTAACTAGTGAGCTAACAGCCTAACAAGTCCACGTGGAATGATGGTAGACACACGGAAGGTGGGGGAGGCAGGGGAGGACGACACCCTGAAGGAGTAAATAAAACACATTTCCAGCCGGGCACAGCAGCAATGCCTACGGTCTCAAGACTTTGGGAAGATCAGGAGTTCAGTTCCAGCCTGAGCTACACATGGAGACCCGTCTCAGAAAACCAAGGGTGGGGACACAGTGAAGCAGGGGAGCAGCTGCCAAACATGTGCAAAGCCCTGGGTTCCATTCCTAGCACTACACACACCCAAAAACCAAGGCTCACAAAGAAACAAGCAGCATATGTTATGCTGAACTTAAATGAAGGGGTTGGATATGATTGGCTCAGTGGCAGAGTAACTGTCTAACACAGCAAGGCCCTGTGCTAATCCTCAGTACTTCAAACCTCCACAAGAAAATAACCACGGTACATCTGCTAATAGTGAGCTCACATTTCCATTTTCATACTAAAAACTTATTTGGATTTAACAACTCATTAGTTGAAAGATGAATCCAAATATCAAAAATATCAAAATGTAAAACGAAGCACAGACGAAAGCACACTAACTCTGTACCATTCTAAGTACTGTGTGGACATGCATGTTCATGTGGATTCATGGTGCATGCACATGTATATGCAGGTCTGGGAGGTTTTAGAGGACATCTTGGGTATCCTCAGAAGCTATTCACTTCTGGGGGCAAGAAACAAGGAAGTTGTAAGTGGCCTAGCTAGGGCTTGCAAAACAGGCTAGGCTAGTTGGCTAGCCGGGCTCAGGGGTCTGCCTCTCTCCCCAATACTGGGAACACAATTATGAACCACTAAGCTTTGCATTTTTCTTGTTTTTCTCTCTTTTGTTTATTAAAGCACAGGCTCTGGGACTCTTAGGCCCTCGTGTTTGCAGAGATGGGCTTTACCAGCTGACTTGTTCCCCCAGACAAAGTCTGGTTTCCAGGATGGGGGTCTCACCATGTAGGCAGAGTGACCTCACAGTCTTAACCCCTTTGTGTCCGCTCATGGGGGTACTTACTAGGAGGCAGATTGAAATACTTCTGATCGAATGGTCCAGCATCTGAAAGGCCACAAGTATACTTTTCAACATTTCATGGACACAAGTTTAACTAGTTACTAGTGAGAACTAGAAAAACCAACATCCGGGAGGAACAAGGGAATCACCTTGTGTGTCATAGCTCATTTGTTTAAAGAGAGAATCAACAGAATGAATGTTATTAGAAAAAAAGACAAGTCATCATTACTAGGTATCGCTAACTTTTAAGATTTAATCCATTTTTAAATAGCTTTACATCTATACATATTTCAGTAAGAGCTGCTCTGTTCTTTGCAATGACATCACTAACCAACACCGTAGGCTCCACTGCCATCATTTCTTTCCCACTCAACACCATCTCTGCAACACGGTACGGATCTACTTGTTTTTAACTGCTACATGCCGTTTCTTTCTTGGAAAAGGCCATACTTTCTTCATTCATCAGCCCACTGCTAGGTCTCCAAGGTTTTATACACACACACACACACACACACACACACACACACACACACACACACGTTTCTTCTTCATTACTTACATGTTTCTAGAGCCTCTAATAGAAAGGAAATGTAGATCCTCCTGCCCTGAACTCCAGAGCTGTAGGGATTACAATAGGCATGTTTGAACTATTCTTTTTCTAAAATTATGTTGGCAATCCCTGGACTTGTATTTACTTACTGAGACACAGTCTCACTATGTAGCCCAGGCTGGCCTCAATCTGTGGCAATCCTCCTACTTGCCATAAATGCTAGGAGGACAGGCAAGCATCCCCAGGCCCAGGTTTCACTTCTATTTCATGTGAATTTTAGGATAATTTTATAAATACTAGAGAAAGATGGTATAATATTATTTGAAACTGTACTGTCTACAGATTTTCAGAATTGAAAATTGATGATGGTGAGTTTATCTATATACACATTTTTCTGCACGTTCCCAGGAGTGCCGACTTTTCCAGAGATCTTGGTTTGGCGCCTCTACCTGACACTTCAGGTAAATCAGGCACAGATAAATCAACACATGGGGCGTTTCTCACCCATACGGCCTCTCTTATGTATAGACAGAGATGCTCTCTGAGAAAAGGCCTTCCCACACTCATTACACTCAAAGGGCTTCTCAGCAGTGTAGCTTCTCATGTTACAATCAGTAATGAACACTGAGGCTCTCCCACATGTGCTGCACTCATACGGTTTCTCCCATGTGATTCTCACATGAAGAGTAAGTGAGGAGACTCGAGAGAAGGCTTTCCCACACTCGTTACATTTAAACGTGGATTTTTCCATGTTCAAGGAGATTCTGTCTCTGACTGAAGGCTTTTCCACACTGATTGCAATGATAAGGTCTCTCTCCAGTGTGGATTTTCTCGTGCTCCGTCAGATTTGATTTCTGGCTAAAGGCCTTCCCACATATTGTACACACATAGGGTTTCTCACTGGTGTGAGTTCGCTCATGTCTGATGAGGTTTGACAACTGAATAAAAGCCTTCCCACACTCAGTACATTCATAAGGTTTCTCTCCAGTGTGGATTTTCTGATGGGTGATAAGATTTTCTTCCCGGCTGAAGGGAAGAACTGTGCATACATAAGGTTCTCCCTGCGTGGCTTTTCATATGAATGATAAATACTGAGCACTAAGAGAAAGCTTTTCCACATTCATTACATGTGTAGGGCTTTTCCTCTGTGTGGACTCTCAGGGCTTTTCCTCTGTGTGGACTCTCATGTGCAGAGTAACAGATGACTTTCGGGAGAAAGCTCTACCACATTCATTACATGTGTAGAGTTTCTCCCCAGTGTGAATTTTCTCATGCTCAATAAGATTCTGCTTCTGGCTGAAGGATTTTCCACACTCCTTCCATTCATAGGGTTTGTCTCCAGTGTGGACCTTCTCATGCTCAGTGAGATTGGATCTCTGACTAAAGGCTTTCCAACAACCCTTACATGAGTAAGGCTTCTCCCCAGTATGGACTCTCTGATGTCTAATGAGGTTAGACATTTGTATAAAATTCCTTACACATATAGGGCTTTTCCCCAGTGTGAATTTTCTGATGTGTGATGAGATTTTCCTTTCCGCTAAAGGATTTCCCACATTCTTTGCAGTCGTAAGATTTTCCTACAGCATGATTTTTCTCATGTATGAGGAGGTCACATTTATGAAGGAAATCTTGTCCACACTGATTACATAGAAAGGGATCTACAGCACAGGGTGAGCAATGGTCAAACTGCGCGCCACACTCACAGTCAAAATTCTTGTCTCTTACACAGACTCTCTTATAACTAAGTGTGTCTAAATTTCCTTCCAAATCCTTATTGAGTGAATCACAATCATAGAGGCTTTGTCTTGAAGCAACAAGATCTGAGCTCAAAGGAAAGATTTTTGCAGCCTTTTTAGTCAGTGACATTTTCGTTAATCAGAATTTCCTGGAGGCAGCTGTGCCTTTCCTCACCAGGGTTTCCTGTTGTTTCTCCATCTGTGCATCAACTTCCCAACCTTCTAGAATGGAGGACTGAAGATCATTACTTGTGACCTTCTCTATCACTATACTTACTATTCACGCTTAGAAATCTGAATCCTTATGGTGGGCCTTAGTCAGCCAGTAAAAAACTAAAATGCAAATACCCTCATTCATAAAGACTGAGAAGTTAACTCCTGTAGGTGACATTATAGGGAAAAAGCGACAAAAGCAACCCAAAAACCTGGCACGTGTATGTCTAAGTAGCACTGATGGGGTTTTGAAAAACATCATCCTTGATTATAAGGAAGAAATCAGCAAAGACAATGAAATTAAAATAAGGGGTAAACACACAGTGGACTAGGGCAAAGGTCAAGTATCAACAAGACAAAATTCCTATTTGTGGTTAAACGTGGCGGGCCAGAATAAATTTGTATGTTTATTTCCCTTCTTTTCCAAAAAGAATAAAGGGCCAAACTTTAAAGGCCTAAGAAGTAGAAGGGAACATAGAGCAAACAAGGTTTCAACAAGATGGTACAAGATGAAGGACTGTTAGTGACAAGGACCAGGAGACAAAACCCAAAGGCAGCAGGCAGGTGCTCCTTCTGACCTCTGCTTTTCTACATCACACTGAATACTTGGCTAGTACAGTGAGAATAGAAAATTTACAGTTTGGAAAGGAGGAAGCCATTTGAATAGTTTCTTCACATGCTCAGCTATGCAGAAAAATGGAAGGAAAAAAAAACTCAACAACTAAAAGCTGCTGGTAGCAGCCATTACAAGATGGCAGGACACAGGTTAACATGCAAGAATGAACAAGCAGACTTTGAAATGAGCACATCACTAGTACTCCTCAAAACAAAATAAAGACAAATCTAATAACGTACGTACAAAGCCTGCAACGGGAAAAACATACAACTCCTGACTTCTAAAATCAAAGAATAAATGGATATTGCATGCCGATGGATAGGAAGAGCCAAACTCAGCATCTTAGCTCTTAATGTGACTGACAGGCTCAATGCAGTCTCCGCTGTTCTTTACTGTGTAGAGAGACAGATGGTTCTCAAGTTCACTTGGAGATGAAATATTCAGAGAACTCAGTATGACAGAAGAAAATGCTGGGGGCTGAGACCACCTGACCTCAAGACTCGTGATTAAGTCCTAGCAATCATATAGAAAGGAAGACAGGAGAAGAGACAAAGGGACAAAGGAACGGAATAAACACAGGAACAGACTTGAGTAACTGCAGTCAGTTGGTCTTTGACAGGAAGAGACAGGGTCTCAACCACGTGCCGCACATACTGGCCACCTGCACCAAACCTATGCCGCTAGACACAAACCTTACACCCACCACAAAGCTGACAACCACAGCGCCAAGTGTGAAGCACAGCTGTGAACAGGACAAGGCCAGGGCCGTGGCGGTGGCTGGAGAGGTTGATGAGGGCAGGCAAGGGTCTGATCAATGAACAAAAGCAAGCTGAGTATCATCAAAATACCAACATTTCTGCTTTGCAAAAGACTCAAGGGAAAAGACAAGAACAGACGTTAAATACTTACAGAAAGGGTATCATACGACATACACAAAGAACACAGAACATTTGACATTACAAACAAAAACAAGCCAGACAGTGGTGGTACACTCCCTTAATCCTAGCACTTAGGAGGCTGAGGCAGGTGCATCTCTGTGAGTTCAAGGTCAGTCTGGTTTATGGAGCTAATTCCAGAACAGCCAGAGCTACACAGAGAAACCGTCCTGAAAAAAAGACAAAGCAAAACCCCAAACTTCAAACAAACAAACAAAACCTTTCAGGGTGTGGCTGTACGTGCCTGTGGTTCCTCTTAGAGGCTGAAGCAGGAAGACTGGAAGATTAAGGACATCCAGAGCACTGCACATTAAACATGGGCGAGATACCACTAAGCATCTGTCAGAGTAACCAAAACCTTTACTAGGGATGCCTCCAGAGGTAAACGGACGCACAAGCTGCAGCTGGGAATCTAAGATGGTACATCTACTTTAAAGATAATCTGGATATTTCTTACAAAATTAGGTATTTCTCTCTCCCTCCCTCTTGGATTTTTTTTTAAAAAGACCTATTTACTTATTTTATTTATAAGTACACTGTCACTGTCTTCAGACACACCAGAAGAGGGCATCAGATCTCATTACAGATGGTCGTGAGCCACCATGTACTTGCTGGGAATTGAACTCGGGACCTCTGAAATAGCAGTTGGTGCTCTTAACCACTGAGCCATCTCTCCTAACATATTCTTAAACAAATTTACTACATTATTTCTTTGCTTGTGTGTTACTTCAGGGAGGGATACCTGTGCAGTGTGTGTGGACCCCCAGGCCTTGGGCTCAGGTGGTCAGGCTTGGTGCACCATCTCACTAGCCAACAAAATCAAATGATATTTCCACCTATGATTCAGTAAACATACTCTTTGGTATTTGCCCCAATGGATTAAAAAAGCCAAGCTTAATATATATTTTATATATATATGATAAAACTGACAATTAAAATTCTGATTAGGGAGCAATTAGACACCACACCCCAGGCAGACAATACAGACCTGCTTAAATATAACATCTGTAACATCTCTTCCAAGCACAAGAGGAAAAAACAAAGGATGAGATAATTCACACTATCCTTCCTAAATAGAACTGTACAAGGGCCCACATGTGACTTATGGGATGCCATCTGTAGGTATGAGCATTAGACTGACAATTAAACGAGGAAATGCACTAGGAGATTAAACAGAGGCAGGCAGCACTCAGAGGTAGAAAGCATTTCATTAGTTCAACCCCAAGTACTTTCTGGATCATTTTTCCAGAAAACTTCTAGACATGTAAAAGTCAAAGTTTCTTCAGTCCTTCTCCAAATTTGGTGAGCCACTTCCTACCCTCACATAAGTCCTGCTGTAACTGTTGCTTGACTACACCACCGCTTACTGATCTGTGTAAGAAACTGGCTGGCTCTCTACAACCCAGGCAGGAGAAAGGTTTCCTTCTGGAAATGAACCAAAGGCTCTAGACTTAGAAGCAAGCAGATGCAGAACTCGGGTTGATAAAAAAAGCAGGAGTAATTTGAATGTTTATATATCGGATGCTGAGACCTCCAATCAATTCTCATGAGTGCCGTGTAGGGTGTTTGGCATGTGCCTCCAGGTACCACGGCATGGAAGTTTAAAAAAAGGCCTATAGGTGGTGGTATCTGGGACACTGAACCAAACTTCTGGGTTCTGATTTAACCAGTACAGTCTACTACTCAAAACAAGCACAAAAATTTGTATTACCTTTTAAGAATATGTAGAGTTTTCCTAAAGGAGGGGAAGATAAACCAGGGAGAATGCATTTCTATTGGCTTTGGAGAGGATGGCTCAGTTGGTAAAGTGCCCGTCTTGCAAGCAGGAGGACCTGAGTTCAATCCCCAACACTCACATAGAAACAGGCGGATCCCTTTAGCTCAAGGGTCAGCCAATTTAGCCCAACTGGTGAGTTTCAGGCCAGCGAGAGGCTCGGTTTTAAAGGAGGTAGTTGGTATTTCTGAGGATGTTTGTCCTGTCTTCTACTTACCATACAGAAATAACATAAATTGTACAAAAGGAAAACAACAGCTCCATGAGAGCAAGAGACTAACCACAAGTTCTTATTTGTTTCCATGAACTATCACAGAATCCTGGTGAATCTGCCCATTTTATATACCAAAAGCCCATTGGTTTGCATAAATAATAATTATGAAAGCATTTGGAGATTAGATTGTCTCAACTAATTCCAATCCAAAACTATTAGCAAGTATGAAGAGAATGTCAACTATCTACTTATAACTTATTTTTATTTTTATATATGCTTAATGGATAAGCCGAATTTCCAATAAAAAGTATAAAGTGATCCAGAGTCAAGTCCTGTTTAATCACTGTTGTTCTTGGACCAGTGTGTGTGTGTGTGTGTGTGTGTGTGTGTGTGTGTGTGAGATGTCATCTTGTCCTATGCGTTTTCTTACCTGTGAGTGTCATCAACTGCACTCTACTACAGTCTACAAGTGCAGACTACTTTAAACCTGTTAATCAGTTAGAAGCTCTGCTTACCAGGGACCTTTGTATCTTTGCTGCCACTACATAGAAGCCAAACAACACACACAATGAAAGAAAGAACCTTTCAAAGTACAGGTGACCAGCTCAGGAATCGATTAGGAAAACAAGGCACAGACTTCCTCTTCCTCTCAGTGGGTTAACATGAAGTATTGGATACCAAAGTGTGAAACTGGGGGATGAAGAGAGGCAAGGCGGACACTGACGGGGACTGAGCTCAGCATTAAATAACGGCTGAGTCCATAGTTCAGAGTGAAAGGAAGACAGAGTTAGTTCTCTGGTTCTGGAGGCATTAGAGATAACATTCCCACAGGTCCTTTCTAGAGCTAACATCAGATTACTGGGATGAGCAGATATATCAGGTAAGCACATGACCAGAACCTGAAGGAATGAAGGTCCTGAACTGCGGGGTGCCATGGAGAGGACCAGGGATGAGAAAAGGATAAGAAGACACCAAGCTGGAGCGAGGACTGCATCTAGTATGGACCACACACCGTTTGTAGAGAGTAGGAAAAGCCAACAGACCATTGTCACATACTGCAATGTCCGTCATCAGGAAGCTAACCCAGAAATGCTGAGCAAAGGGTCGAGGCTATCTGGAAGGTGCACACAGATAAGCAGGCCAGGCCCGGGGACTGATAACCTCCGCCTTTCCAGGGGAAGAGGCTCTTTTTCCAGGAACTGAAACTTTGACTCCCAGGAGATCCTGAGCCCCACCCCAGCCCTGGGGCAAGAACACAAGTATTAATGATCCCTTTGTCCTTCCAACAAAGCTTCTGAAGTTTTCAATTGGTCTGGTCCCAAACAATCCAGGGGAAGTTGAGAAAAGGCGTCTGGCAAAAAGCACTTTATAAAACAAGAAGAGATAAACAGTGAGTGACAGACACCTAAAGAAAAACCTAAACCTGCAGAGGAGGAAAGAGGAAAGCTATTTCCCAGGGCGCTTTATGGAGTCAATAGAGCAGAGGTCTCCCAGACTCGGTATGGTGTCAAACACATCTCCCTACAAATAAAAGGAACAGAATAGAAAATGCATCCTCAGTAAAACTTTTAAGTATAAGCAAAGAACAGAAAACAGTTGGTTACGGTAGAGAAGTCCAGAGGTCAAGACTTATTTGTTCTCTCAGATAAGATATCTAGGAAAAAAAGAGTTCTGCAAAACATAGACATGTGTTTTCCAACTCTGAGATCCAGGTGTGGTGACACAGGGGGAAGCACCTAGCTGACTACAACTGAGTAAGCAGATACAAGCCTTATTCCAGAAAGACTGGGCACAGGAGGGTGGGAGGGATGGGAAGATAAAGGGATCCTGAAGAGGACAGTCCCTTCAGCTTGGGACAAAGGGTAACCCAACTCTGAACCCGATGGCATGGACAGTGTGAGGCACAAAGATTTCCTATTAGCTTAGAACAATTTTTTCTCTTTCTAGTGGGTCCAGAAGAAAATACCCTGACAACGAGACTCCTGAGATAAACAATGAGAATCAGAAAAGCATGCCATCAAATCTATACAGTGAAGTATAAAAGCAAAACCCCAAAATAATCTTTGAGCTGATGGAGGTGTTTGGAAATAGAAACACTTGTTTTAAATGCACAAGTTGGGGAGAGTGTGTGTGATTCCTAACACTGGAAACAAACAAACAAATATAGAGAAGGAAGGAAACAATCCACAAGTCTAAAGGAAATGCCGATCACACTCGGCAGCGTTCTCAAGCTTTAAAGAAAATACAACAGAGCAACTCCCCACCTGTGAATCCCTGACTACGTGGAGACGAGTGGACCAGGTGACTTAGGTGGAAGGACCGGGTCTCATGCTAACGACATTAAAGTGGACAATGACAAATAAAACTCACAAGACACTGCCCACAATAAACCTTCAGGAAAGAAACAAGGCTTAAAAACTTGATACAGCCAATCTTGACAAATGTAACCATTTAGAAAGGCATTTTCTTTGTTTTTAAAGTGTATTGGGGTGTATATATGTGTACTATGTGTACTTGGTGTCCAAAAAGCTAGAAGAGGGTCTCAGAACTGCCTGAACTAGATTTACAGTGGTTGTGAGCTGCCTGCTGTGGTGCTGGGAGCCAAACCCAGGTTCTCTGAAAGGCAAACGCTGTTAACTGCTGAGCCATGTATGTGTCCAGTACTCAAAGGTATTATCAATTATGGGCTGGTGATACGGCTCAGTTGGTAGAGTGCTTGCCCGGCAGGCACGAAGCCCTAGGTTTGATCACCAGTGTCACATAAACCCAGCAGTTGAGAGGAAGTTCAAGAGATTTCAAGGACAGTAGGGTCTATCTAGATATCTAACCTTAAACAAAGAAACCAAAAACCCATCCAAACACACACACACACACACACACACTCTCTCTCTCTCTCTCTCTCTCTCTCTCTCTCTCTCTCTCTCTCTTTCCTAATCCATGCTCACATACATGTTCTGTCCAGTGTTACATGCCCATCCTCAAGCAGTATTTTACTTTAACTGCTATTCCTATAAATGGACGTCCTTTCTTTTATGTCCTCCTAGTTTTGAGGTACTCATGAAAACTATTGGTTTCTATGTTACATTCCTAGTACCTCACTGGATTCTCAGACAACTTGATAGATCTCAAATGATTCTAGCATTTTACAGAAATACAATCACATCTGTAAATTCAAATGGTTTTATAATTTCCTTTTCAATTCTTTCAAAACATGTTTTTAAATTTTCATTTACTTCCCAAGGAGGCGGAGAGGGCTTCAGATCCCCTGAAAGTGGAGGTACAGACAGCTGTGAGCTGCCATGAGGGTGCTGGGAACCGAACTCAGGCCCTCTGAAAGAACAGCCAGTGCTCTTAACTGGTAGACGTGGCTCCAGCCCCCTTAAATTTTTTTTTCTTAAAATGTAGGTGATTGCACTGTTACTCTCTTCAGACACACCAGAAGAGGGCATCAGATCCATGACAGATGGTTGTGAGCCACCATGTGGTTCCTGGGAATTGAGCTCAGGACCTCTGGAAGAGCAGCCAGTGCTCTTAACCACTTAGCCATCTCTTCAGCCCTCTTCCTTCAATTCTTTAAAAACTTGGGTTTTTTTTTTTTGTTCTTGTCTAATACTCAGGTAAACTTAAAAAACATACAAAACGAAAAAAGAGAACTTAGAAACTCCATTTCTCAAAGTAGATAGAAAACAGACAAACAGAGAACTTGGCAAACTTGTACATCCAGTATAGTCCTAAGAAAAATTCAGCATGTTTTTTCCAAATAAGAGTTAAATCTAAAATACATATGGCAAAATAAACAGGAGAGATCTGGAAACAAGGGAGTGAATACAGCTGAAAGAGAGAGAAAGAGAGAGGTGGGGGGGGGAGAATAAAAAGAATGAAGAACACTTTTAATGTATTTTTGGATGGTTTGCATTGTTTGACCTAGATAGAAGGCACTAAAGACGATGTGGTAAGAAGGAAGGACATCCCACCGTACTTTCTAAGGCAGAATGTAACTTTCAAACCTCAAGACCTGTGAGGCCTGCAGAGTACAAAGGAAAGTGCCACTTACTGTAAGAGACAAGGTGAAGCTTTTCAGGGTGCAGAGAAGCCAAGAACCAAAGGAATCCCAAATATGCAGTAAGACTGGCTTAAAGTACCACAGTCCACAAAACGCTGCCAGTAAGAAGGTAGTGAGAGGCAGGGCGCAAGGATCATAGAAAGGTACAACAATCACAAGGTAAGCTGTAGACATACTAAAGACAGGCACCCTGAAATCACAGGGGCTCTGTCCTCCTGAGGTTTGAAAAAAACACAACTCCAACAGGGCAGAGTCATTCCTAGAATAAAAATGTCACCCAATCTGACAAGTGGCATGTCACACACACACACATCCATCATTTAGAAGACTAGGGTCTTTAACGCAGTCTTGGGAAATGGGGAATAGAGCCCTCACTGAACTGTCCCGTGGCTTTCTCATTAAAAGACACTTCTCACTTATTTACCTGGAGAGAGTCTCCAAAACATCTCTTCCTCCAGCACCCACGGCTCCTCTTCCTGTTCCAACTTGAAGATCACATCTGGTTTGGTGACATGACAACCTGGTTCAGGAAACAGGAAAAATACTTGGATGTTAATGCTAGCGACAATCTACAGCTATGGGGCTGAGGTCTTAGGAAGGAGAATGGAGCCTATGCAAACTAGGAAAAGGAACTTCGTGGTGACTGGAAAGCTCTCCTTACCCACGGTTACTAGGTTGCTGTAGGTCTCCAGCATCACATCTCGGTACAAATCCCTCTGAGCAGGCTTCATTTGCTGCCATTCCTCCTGGGTGAGGTCCACAGCCACATCCTTGAATGTCACTGTTTTCTATTTATATTTTAAAAAAATATCTCAATTAATCTGGTCATCAAAATTAGGGCCTGTGATAATAAGTAAGGATTCATTTGGCTAGTAACCAACGGCCAGTCTTCTCATTCACCGTGTTCCACTTACACAGAAGGGGCAGTCACTATACGACAGTGAAAATGTCCTGTAGGAGTATGTGAGCCAGAGTCAGCAAGCATGCGTTCATGCTGCCATTAGCTGACTAGGGGCAGTGCTCACTGAGTTTCCCTGTAAGAGGAATGAAGGAGCTGAACAGGACTCATAAGGAAGGAGCTCAGACCTGACAGACACCAAGTGTTCTACTTAGTGGGAAAGGGAGCAGGGCAGAGTAACGGGGAAGAGAAAGAGGCAAGAAGGGCATGAATATCTGAAGTTTGAAATTTCTACTGGACTTCCGGATAGAACATCGGGTATGCAGTCAGACCCGTAAAGTAAGGAGCAGAGAACACAGGCCATCAGTCTGAAACTGGAAGATAAATAAATCCGTGGCGGCGAGCATGAATGCTTAATGAGAGCGCGTTTCTCAAACATGTCAAATATCCCAGTAGTTTTATGTTTGTTGCTTTCTTCCTTTTACAAGTATGCCCCATTACTGAAGTTTTATTAATTATAGATGTGAGTTTTCTTACTTTGTGAGAGGTTATACCTTGGCATGGGTGTGAAGGTCAGAGGACGACTTTACTTGCCCTTTGTGGGTCTGAGGGATAGAACTCCAGCTCCACATTTTGCGCACTCTGAGCTCTACCCCCAGGTCAAGAACCAGAGCAAGCATTTCTACTGCTGAGCCATTTCATCAGCCCTACACACTTTATAATTTTTGAATGAGTTTTCATTAGTGTTGGTGTGTTCAATGTGCGACCCAAGGCAATTCTTGATCCACTGCAGCTTAGAGAAACCAAGAGGTCGGTCTAGGCAATGTTTTCTTAGACATGATATGAAAAATGCAGCAGTATGAGCCATCTGGTTACGTCTCTGACTTCAGTGGGAATGTATCTAGTTTTCATCAGTAAAAAAGGTATTGGCTTTTAGTTTATTGTGAGTAAAAAAGTTTGTATGTACATGTGTGAACAATTTCTTTCTTCTTTTCTGAGACAGGGTTTCTTTGTAACAGCCCTGGCTGCCCTAGAACTCATTCTGTAGACCAGGTTGGCGTCGAATTCACAGAGATCATCCTGCTTTTGCCTCTGAAGTGCTGAGATTAAAGGCCACTATGCATGGCTGTTAACAGTTTTTTAACCTTTGAAGGTCTAGGAATCTCCTGAGTGGCTCTGCCAGATCATGACAAATACAGAGGCGGATGCTCACAGCCAACCACTGAACTGAGAACGGATTCCCAGAGGAGGAGTTAGAGAAAGGACTGAAGGAGCTGAAGGGGTTTGCAGCTCCTTAAGAACAATACCAGTCCATCTAGCGAGCAGCTCAGGAAGGAGACTACAGAGTCAAGGAGAGTGAGCAACGCCAGGCAACTATGCAGCACTCACCAGGTGCCCTCGATGCCCCACTGTAAGGACTCCACGCGTGTGTGCGCTGACTCTCTACTTCTCACTATAAGGACTCCACGCGTGTGTGCGCTGACTCTCTACTTCACACCGCAAGGACTCCATGCGTGTGTGCGCTGACTCTCTACTTCACACTGTAAGGACTCCACAAGTGTGTGCGCTGACTCTCTACTTCACACTGTAAGGACTCCACGCGTGTGTGCGCTGACTCTCTACTTCACACTGTAAGGACTCCACGCGTGTGTGCGCTGACTCTCTCTTTCACACTGGACTCTGAGCCCAGAGGCTCTGCAGCACCTTTTCCTGGCAGCTGAGCTCCCTCCCCTGCTCTCACGTTTATCTGCATTTCCTTCGCTTAATTTCATTCCTGTCACTTTCACCATCTTAGTGATAGATGACAGCAGCCCACAACAGCTGCACTGCAAACAACACAGGGCGAAAATGTTTAGAACGTACAGAAGGCCTGGTCATGTCCTCTTCTTCCTGGCGAAGTGCAGAGTCCTTGGAACACCAAGCTGAGGAAAAAGAAGCACAGCAGGTTTGCGCAGAGTTCACGACAAAGGAATGTGAGGATCTCTCTGACCAGATGGTCTAAGATCCCCTAGAAACTTGATTCTCAATGGTTAGAAACCACATCAATCTCCAGGGACTCTGAAATGTATGTGGAAAGCTAAACACATGCTGTCTGATAGATTTCCGGAAGGTTAATAACCTACTGGCTACACAGCAATACAGTATTTCTTTAAGAAAGAGAAAGTCCTGATGTGAATTATAGAAAGTGTAAAAACTCAATAAACCAAAAAGAAAAGCAGTGATGAGCGCCCAGATAAAAAGGTTCTAAGAAACTCAGAAGTAGGGAGGGGCAGGCATCAGGAGAGAGGAGACAAGAGACATTACTTCCAGTTTATAACACCACTTTTAAAATGCATTCAAGTATATTCTCTAGGAAAGGGATGGCAGTAAGAGGGCTCAGCAGGCCAGTAAAGGCACCTCCAAGCCTGACAACCTGAGTTCTATTCCTAGGAGAGAACTTGCACATTATCCTGACCTATGCACATTCTGTGGTACGTGTGGGCCTACACACGTGTGTGCATAGACAGACACACAAAGTAAACAAACGTAAAAGTCAAATGAACAAAATGAAGGTCATCTATCAAGTATACTCAGTAATGCCCTAATAAACTTCCATGACTGGAGCACCAGACTTCCAAGCTGTAGAACCTTCCCTCAACACAGCTCTCCCAAGAGCCCTCGCTGCTCTTTCCTATGACACCTCACCTCTTCCCGCCATCTGGGACAAGTGCTCCATGCCCCGCAGCTGTTGCTGGTATTTCAAGGTCGAGACAGTCACTTAGTGCTTGTTGGCTCTAGGAAACGCTGCTCAGGAAGGTCTGCAGGTCCAGAGTCCACCCTCTCCCAGGCCCCTGCAGCCTGTGCTGTGGGTCTCAGGTCAGAAGGTCTCCTTCCACGACAGACGCCTGTTTTCAGCCATCTTTATGGTCACAGCACGAATCTCGGGAGGCAGGACCTGTGGGCTTAGACCAGAAATAAGATTGGCCTCTTGTGCTCTCACAGGTTCTTTGTCATAACCAGCCTCAGAGACAGCCCCAGGTCACTATCTTCTGGTAGATGACTGCTGTTTAAAACATCACATTTTTGGACAATGTGATACATACCAAGAGAAAATTAACACAGCCCACAACACTTACTTCCTCGTCTGTGACATTCTCTCTGCAGCCGGAGCTACCAAATGTAAAACCCAGGTCAGGGTAAATGACGTACTCAACAGACAGAGTCTAGAAGTAAAACGGTGCAAACATCTTTGGTTCACTCAGGAGCTGGCAAGATGCATCGCGGCATAGCAAGACTTACTGCTTCAGCCTGATGACCTGAGTTCTAGGCCTGGAACCCTCCACAGTGAAGAGCAGAGAACTGACCCTAAAACCTGTCCTCTGACCTTCACCCGCATGTTCTGACACGTGAGCACCTCACAGGCACAATGATAATAAAGGTCTTAGAAATACTTAGTCACAGAAATCCCCAGTTGTAATAAAGGGAGGTGCATTAAAAAGCCAGCTATTCGGTGGGGCCTGGGAGGGAGGGACAAGGACAGGGACCAGGAACAGTGTCTGGGTTACACACACACACACACACACACACACACACACACACACACACACACACACACCATTCTCTACATGAGTTACCTTGGTAACTGAGGTGAAAGAGCATTTAATTTAGAATTTCATGTCTCATTACAAATAAAATTTGTAACCATGTCACATGATAACTAGATATAAATGAATGAAATGGCTATTAAAATACGCTAGTTTACCACCGATGAAAGTGAATGAACTTGTCTCTGTATGACAAAGAAAGCCAAAAGGATTGTTTTAATCTTGCTGTTATGCTTGAGATCATTCACATAGTGACTTCTGTCTTTAAGATCATGCTCTCTCTAATCCAGACTGGCCTTGAACTTGGTATCCTGTTTCTTCTGCCTTCTGGGTACCAGGATTATACATGAGCCACTCCACGTGTTTACTTTTTATTCCGAAATTCTCAAATTCTAAGAAGCGGCAGGCTTTCTATTACGGTATCCATCCACTGCCTTCATGCAAACAGGAATTCGGTCTAATTTTTCCAATGATAGTTAAGTGTTCGGTGAATCAAATATGAAGCCCTAACAGGTCAGTCAAAAAGCTAAAATGAGTAACTAATAAAATCAAGCAGCGCTCCTCCTGGGTACAACACCCAGAATGACTGAAAGCTGGGGCTCCAGCTCTTTGTGTCCTTTTATTTAGAGTAGTAGCTCATGCTCACGTGTGTTCACGAGTGTTCACAGACTCATGAGGAAACTAAAAATATTTACTCATATACAACATATGAACATTTGCACTAAATGGTAACCCTCCCCCAATATAAAAGGACTTCTTGGGAATTTCTTAATGTGGCAAACGGTTATTTTGGTACCACTGCCTTGTCTTCAAAGAAACTATCTTTGGAATCCGTTCTTTTTAACTTGAGCCCCAGAAAAAAAAAAATAGAGAAAAGATCTGAATTCATCCGACCGATTCAATCAAATGCGGCCTGGATCAGTTAAACGCAACATGAGTTGGAGACTGAATCCCAGTTGGTTTGCTATTGAGCTTAACAATTTTTTTCATCCATTATTAAACTAATTTCAGGGTTGGGAATGTAGCTCATAGGTAGAGTTTTTTGCCTGGCGTGATTGAAGCGTTAGGTTTAACCTCAACACTGCGAAGGTGAAAGAGAAAGAGAGGAACAAGGAGAGGGAGAGGGAAGAAGAGAAGGAGCGAGGGAGGACGGAGGGAGGGGAAGAGAGGGGGGAGGGGAGGAGAAGAGAGGGGGGAGGGGAAAGGGAGGGAGAGAGGTTTATTTTAAAAATTTAAAATTAAGTAAGCCAAGCAGGACATTATGTAATAATGAACTTAAAAACTTATAAAGAGAAAAACTGAAAAGCTAGAGAAGAAAGTGTTAGACGGGGGGCAGCGAAGGGGAAATCATTAGAAAGTATAGATTTGTCCCCCGTAGTTGAGTTACGCCAAATCCAACAAACCTAAGAACTCCGCGGTACAGTCCCACGCGCTACGCCACCCCCACACTCGCCACACCCTTACTCAATCACAGACCACCAAAGATGGCCAGGGCACGGCACCCGCACCCACACAACCACACCCCCTCAAAACCTCCAGAGTTGCACACAAACTCTTACCAGCTTTTTTTGGTTGCAACTCCGAGAAGTCACGAGTACCGCCTTCTGGCCGAGAGCACTGCGCAAAGTTTGTTACTCCGGCTACTCCGGGCCCCCCGAGAGCCCGCGCCCAGTCCGAAGTCCACGACCGGCGCAAACCGGACCACTCGGGCCTCTTCCGCGGAGGGGTCCCGGCAGCGCCACCAGCCACACCCTCCCGAAACGCGACCTCAGAGGCACCTCATGCAGGCAACTCGCAGCCCGGTCCGAAAACTCAGGCGGCAGCGCGTGCCCGTTATGTCCCAGAGCACAGGTGCTCCCAGAAGAACCCGCGGTCCGACACGACTTCCGGTCAGAGCTTGGCTCGCATTTCCTGTGCCGGGGGACAGGAGTGATGGCCGAAGGCGCCTAGGTGGCTGAGCCCATTAGTGCCGCGAGAGGGTGACGCCGGCTGAGAAGCGGCGCTGGACGTGAGCAGCTGCGGGAACCGTCTTTTCGGGAACAGCCAGAGGAGGCGCTGGAGGCGCGAGGCGGTTGTCTCTTTGTGGACTACATTTCCCAGAAAGCCTAGTGTCCTGTCCAGCCTCTCCCAGGAACCCCAGCGTCTCTCTGGCGGGACAATTCGGAGTTCTGTAGAAATCCTAGAGAGAGTACAATTTTGTTGCTGTTTTGGGTTACAGGTTCGAACTTGTAGGAATGAATAATTAAAGGGCTCCGAGTGAGGACAGGGGAGACCCGTGGGAGGTGGAGCTTTGGAACTCGGTGTCTTTGAATGGGTTTTGTGGGTTGTTTGTAATACATTCTGACAGATTTTCTGTGAGGACATGAAATGTGTGGTCATTGGAGAGTTGTGGCTTAAGTGTAAGACTGTGCCTACATGAACGTGGCATCTTGTATGTTACCGTGGAGCTCCTGTCATCTGTGTGGTTGTGATTTCAGAACTCTTCCTAGGAACGGTCTAGACACAAATGGGTCAGGATGCCCGTTCTCCCCTAATCTCCATTCCCCACACAGGATGGACACTGGGGATAAGGCTGGTGATTGTTGTAAGAGGAGTCTTAGCTCAGGAGTGGGACCCACAGAGCACAATTAGATAGACCGCTGTAATAACAAGAGATTTTTATTCCATGTACATGGGGTTGCTCATCCTCACAGGGAGAGTCAGCCCCAAACTCAAAAAGCACACATCTTTTATACTTTTTTTGTGTGTGGGGTGAACTACTATTTTACCATTGGTCAGCAGTATAATTTTCAGAAAGAGGAGAGGAAGGGGGGAGAAACTTTGGCAGTGAGATTGTTGACAATTTGCATCCTCCTTGGAATTCAGTACAGGGAGGGGTAGGGGAGCTGTTCCTAAAGCAGTCATTTTTGTTTTGTCTTAACTCAGTCTGGTCAGTGTAGCTTGACCTGTCCACTAAAACTTTGTTTTTACATTTTCAGAACCTTGTTTATGTATTTCAAAACTTTGAGGGGTTTTGCCTTTGTTTTGTTTCTCAGAAATGGGTGATTAGGGCATGAGTTGTGACATCCATCAGGACCCTATCTAGGGCTTTCTAGAAGGCCAGGTGGATATCAGTCAGTATATTCTGTATTTTTTTCTGAGAATTACTCTGGGCCATTGTTTTTATTTGTCAGGCACAGGCAGGATTTCATAGCCGTGGGATGACTGGAAAATCTCTGAGTCTGACTTTAACCATTTCTGTGTCTTTAAGGTCTCACATTCTAAGAATGGGGTGTTTTAGAAAAAAGTCTCAGAGCCCCTAAAAACTTTGTTTTTTACATCATAATGATCTCTGGCCTAACCAAAAAAGACCTAGAAGGTCACAACTTTTTTTCTCTCCTCCCAGTTTTACCCGTTGCCAGGTGTGTTACGCAAAGAGGGAAAGATTGCTCGCTGAACTACAACTAATAGCCAAGGTTTCTTTTGTGTAAAGAACCCAGAGTAATTCCAGGTATTAGGTTGCTACCCCCATCTTACTCCAAGTCCTCAAGCTGTCTTTCTAGTTGCTGTAAAACCACCTGGCCTGGGTGAACTCCATAAAGATTGAGATAAGGCTGTAGTGCCTTAGAATAGCCAACATCCTGTGACCTGCCACACCCTGGACTAACCCTCAATTTACGGATTCCTTCTTCTTTATCCCCCAGAACATCTGCTTGAGGGTTTATGCTTCAAAGGGGGACTGCTCTTGCCCTTTCAAAGGTCACAGCTATCAACTCTGAGTCTGACCCCTGACCCTAACCAGTTAGAAGCATTTTCCTGCCGGGAATAAAGTTTCTGGCCTTTGTGGTCCTTTCCTCATTATATTTGTGCACCCCGTAGCCCCAACATCTGCATGCCTTCTGGAAATACTTGCTTAACGAGATTTGTCATTTGGATATAGAGTCTTATTTTGTCTACAGTATAGATATTACACCTCTCAGCTGAAGGGCCCTAACTTGACAAGACAAATTCCATCTTGCAACCAGGCCTTCATTTTATATACTAGGATATATTTTATATATTCATTTTATATACTAGGATTTATTTTATATACTAGGATATTCTCTATCCTCAGGTTAAACTCTGATTACTGGGGGAAAAAAAACCCCACAAACTATTCCCGGAAGGAACTAGCCTAGACACAGGCCACCAGCAAGAAAATACCGAACATTCCAGAGGCTGTAGATAGCTATAAATAGGTTGCTTAAGCCAACTGAAGTCACTGTTAGCCAATCCCGTAACTGTGGAGCTGATAAGCCCCTCACCCCTCTGTAACCACACAACAAAACGGCTGAACCTTTAGTGCTCCTGGTCCCTGCCTCGGAGGAGGGCCCGAGGGTGAGTGAATAAAGACTCTGCTTTTGCACCCCAGTTTGACATCTGGTGGCTTTGGGAACTCTCAGATCTGGGTACAACACAGGCAGTCCTTCGATTCAGTAACTGACTAGAACAATTCACGTGGAATCCCTATGCAGCGGTGCACCACGTGACAATGTCATGGCCAGTGACTGACCTCATGTACAAAGTTGCTCCCATAAAATTAAAATGGAGCTGAAAAATCCACTTGCCCAGTATTTTTCCTATGTTTTCCATGTTTATCAGCAGAGCCTGTTGTAATTTGCCTATAGTTTCCAGTATAATTGCATACAGTATATGTTTGTAGCTTAGGAACCACAGGCGTGTGCAATAGGCCATCTGGGTTTATGGAAGTACACTCACTCAATGGTGGTGTATGGTGAGCCCACCTAGAAACATGTTTCTCAGAACACGTCCTTGTTGCCAAACAATGGGTGACTGTGCTTGAGATTGCAGTTTTATTGTGACAGCTGCGACCTCAGGACAACAAAAACGAAGTAGTCCAAGTATCTGCAGGGGGGAAGGGTATCCAAAAGCATTGTTGATGAGTTGGCCTAACAAAATGCCTGAAGTGAATGGGTTAGTCATTAGTGTGGTTATGGTAGACATTTCTGCCACCATAAACTTATAAAATTCAAGAATCGGCTCCTGTTTGTTTTTGGGGGGGATCTCTAAACACTTCTCTGGCACTACATCAGCACCTTCAGTATTTCTGACATGTAGTCTCTGGTAAAGTGTCATGAAGTTCATTTTAAACAAGCATAGCAAGGTTAGAAAGGAAAAATATAAAATATATGGTTTTGAGTATTAAAGGGGCACCAGGAAGTGAAATCTAGCTGAATCCTGTATTCAAGGAAATTTAATTGAATTAAGGGAATGGTGACCTTGGGGTAAGAGCCTACCCAGCTAACTTTAGGTCCAGGCAAGGTATTACAAGCCTTTAATCCCAGGAGGCAAAGACAAACAGATCTCTGAGTTCAAGGCCAGCCTAGAACCCAACCAAGGTAGGTGAAGAAAAACTTAAAACCAGGCTTGGTGGACCACACCTTTACTCCCAGTTGTTTAGGAGATAGTCGTGCAGATTTCTGAGTTCAAAATCAGTCTACAGAGCAAGTTCCAGAACAGCCAAACTTAGGCAGTGAAGGAGCTGGAAAACAGAAAGCTGGTGATGATGTCATAGAACGAGAGGGCCATGTTCCAGACCCAGCAAGCAGCAGAGCTCGTCAGCTTTGGCCACGTGGCTTTAGAGTCCAGAACAGAAGGGATCACTGGGACAATTGTTGCTGGTTAGCTATAGCTAAGGAATTAGCGGTGATTAAGAAGAGACCAGAATCACTGAGGTGAAATCTGGCAAGTATTTTCTGAAAACACAAAAAAGTTGTGTTCCAGAGAGACCCACAGTTGTACCTCATGCAGCAGCTGTACTTGGTAATGTGTAAGAGTCACCCACTTAAATAAGTCCCACTTACTGCTACTTTTTAAAAAAGATTATGTGTGTGTGTGTGTGTGCACTGCTGTGTCGCTGTCTTCACACGAGAAGAGGGCGTCATCGCATTACAGGTGGTTGTGAGCCACCATGTGGTTGCCGGGATTTGAACTCAGGACCCCTGGAAGAGCAGCCAGTGCTCTAACCACTGAGCCATCTCTCCGGCCTCCAGTTGTAGTTTTTGTTTTTGGTTTTGTTCTTTAAATAAAAGTTGAGGACACTGCAGACAAAGAACAGCTGACATCGAGTAACAGCAGATCCTGAGTGATTTCTCGCATCCGATGTGAAGTGGAATAATGTAATTCTTTTTTTTTTTTAAATTTTTATTGGATGTTCTCTGCATTTACATTTCAGATGTTATCCCCTTCCTCCAATCCCATCCACCACCCCTCCCCCCAGAATAATGTAATTCTAAGCAGACTGGAAGAGCTGAAGATATGGCTGCTCTTCCTCAACAATTGTTAATTGCCAGGGAAGGGTCTTCTGGGGAGAGGTGGGGTCTTACGGGCTCCTTTCTCTCCGTGATAAAATGCTAATGGGCTCAGTCTTTAAAACAGACTGCTTTGGCCTGGAGAGATGGCTCAGTGGTGAAGAGCACTGGCTGCTCTTCCAGAGGTCCTGAGTTCAGTTCCCAGCAACCACATGGTGGCTCACAACCATCTGTAATGGGATCTGATGCCCTCTTCTGGTGTGTCTGAAGACAGCTACTGTGTACTTATATAACTGTATACTTATATATAATAAATAAACAAACCTTAAAAAAAAAACAAACAAAAAATGGACTGCTTCATGAATGTTTTGTGGACGGGCCATCCCAACCTCCGTAAACGTGCTTGTTTGCAAAATGAGCTTAAATTGTATGTTTAAGATGTACATGTTTGAGCAGGGTGTGGTAAAGCAGATCCTCCTTCCCAGCACTTGGGAGGCAGAGGCAGGAGGATCTCTGTGAGCTCAGATCAGCCAGAGCTACATAGTGAAGCACTGTCTGAACAAAGAACAGAAAGAAAAGAAACACAGTCACACTCGGGCCAATGCCTATAGCTCTAAGACTCAGGAGGTTAAGGCAGGAGGGTTGTCGTGAGTTTCGTGTGTGCCTGAGCTACACAGTAAGTCAGAACAGCTAGAGCTATATAGCAGCTATATCTCTATCTTGCCTCAAATAAACCCAGATAAGACTGTCCGCAAAAAAACTAGAACAACAAAAAACAACAACAAAAAAACAACAACAAATAGCTCAGAAATAAAAACCCAATCACCAACAAAAAGAAAACAATACTTGGCTATATGTGTGTTCTTTAAAAAATAGTATTTGTTTAGGCATGTGGTTTACGCCTTTTGATTCCAGTCTGACCTACATAGCAAATTCCAGGCCATCTAGGGCTATAGAATGATATTTCAAAAAAAGACAATGATGGTAATTTAAAAAACAATGCACACTTTCATTAGATGGTTTTAGGATCCTTTGTAATCTTATTTATGTATTTTTTGTGGGGGAGGAGGTTGTCTTTTGAGACAGGGCTCACCGTGTGTGGCCTTGTCTAGCAGTTACTTGGCTTAATCATCTTCATGATTATTAATTCGTCTCTTAAGGTTTACTTTATGTACATGAACCTATGTATGAATGCTGCTTACAGAGGCCAGAAGAGGGCATCAGACACACCCCTCCAGGAACTGGCGCTACAGATGGTTGTGAGCAACCATGTGGGCACTGGAAAGGGAACCTGGGCCCGCTGGCTGCAAGAGCAGTCCCTAGTTCAACTTTAATTTGAATGAAAAAAAAAAGTTTTTTTGAATTGCTTTCAGTCTTTTTTTTTTATGTGTTCATTTATGGTAATTTTATCTTCAGTGAATTGTTTTATTGGAACTCCAGAAGAAACGGATTCATGAAGGTCCAACAATGCCACATATTAAGAAACACATAAGTGGGGGTGGATGGGAGCAGGGTGGGCAAAGGGGATAACATTTCAAATGTAAATACAGAAAGTATCTAATGAAAAATTAAAAAAACAAAAACAAAAACACATAAGTGGTTCACAAGATGGCTCCTTGGTTAAGAGCACTGACCGCTCTTCCAGAGGTCCTGAGTTCAATTCCCAGCAACCACATGGTGGCTCACAACCATCTGTAATGGGATCTGATGCCCTCTTCTAGTGTGTCTGAAGACAACTACAGTGTACTCACATACACAAAATAAATAAATCTTTTTTTTAAAAAAGTAGTTTCCAAACTCAGTTTGCTCTCCCAAAATTACAGTTTAGACCCTTAGTGAATGAGTTGTGTTGTAAACACTGGCAACCCCACCTGCATCCTGGTTGCTATGGAATAACAATGCTCGCTGTTAGGATGCTGTCAATGATTGGCACGTCAGAGAGCCTTAAAGGGAACATTAGAGAAATGCATTCAGTTCCCACCAAGAGCAAAGAAACCATTGTTGGTGTTTCATCTGTTGCTATGTATTGCAAATGCCAAGACCCGGTTGTTCCAGAGATGAAAGAGTCTGCACTTGACCCTATGTGACCCTGCCCCCAAGTTATTTTTGATTGGTAAATAAAATGCCAACAGCTAATTGCTGGGCAGAAGTGACATAGGTGGGGTTTAGGGTTTGGAGAGGGAGCTTTGGGTCAGAGGAGAACCGTGAGGCAGAGAAGAAGGCGGAGAGAGGAGAAAGCCGCCATTTGTTAGGTGAGTCATAAAATAATGGCCATGTGGGTTAGCTAATTGGACTTAAGAGCAGCCCAAACAAAACACAGCACATTATATAATGGGATTATTGACTGGGGAATAAACATAAAAGCATAAAGAATAGATATATGCCCAGCTCTGTGCTAATTGAGGCTTATCATAAACATAAAGGTTGTGTGTCTTTTATCTGGAACTAAATGGTCAAAGGCGAGGTAAAAACCCCCGATCGGGATTAAATCATTCAACAACAAACCACATCAACTCCTATAATATCTTTTAGCCGCACACAGTCTCTGATATCTAGATGTTCTTTCAGTCACTGACATACTCATTTGTCAACCTCTGGCCATGGAGGTCACTACAAAGCTTGCTGGTCCAGTTTGATTGTCAAATAGCCAATGACATCCCAGTGACGGCTTCACTTTAATCACCAGTCGGTATCCCAGTTCCCTGCTCTGATGTACGGAAGGTCAGTTAATACCCAGATTGCTAGTGGAGGATCTGAAGGAAATGGAAACCTCTCTCACTGGTGGCCCAGAGCATCTGCATTCTTCCCCCAGGACCTTTTTTATCACTGAACCTCAATGCTGGCACGATCACTACTCAGAGGAACGAATTTCTTATTGTGATTGTTAATTATTCACAATGGGTAGTGAGTGGAGCTCTGTGGAGCCAGGAAACAGGACTCTGAGTCAGAAATGTTAACTTGCAGTAGTGGAGGATTGGGATCCAGAGAGCAAACAGGAAGATCCAGCATCCAGAGTATTCCCAGGCCTGAGTTTTTATTAGAGGCAATACAAAGATGCTATGTGTTAGGTCCTCAAATTGAGGACCCCCACTCTCTGTCCTAGGAAAGGCGACACCCCCAAATCACTCACGAGAAGCAGTCTTAATGCAAACTGCAAGAGGATTTTTATTCCAAGCACTCTGGGGCCCACAGTCGTACACCACACCGGGGTAGAGTACTGCGGACCAGACCGCCCCTTTCTACTAGTGCAGGATTGGGACACCTTGTTCACAACAAGGCCCTCGAATCCCAAACCAATCATGGCAAAGCCCGCGAAGCACAAACCAACCATTTTAAATTATCTAAGCTCTTGCTTTCTAGGCCAAACATTGTAAACCATCTAAGCCCCAAGCTCCAGGGACCAATTGTGTTAAACTATCTAAGCCCCCCCCCCTCCATGGACCAATCAGTTCCCTATAGTCTCCGAGGTCTGTGTTTGCGCAGTCTCCTGGGTGGGGGTGACAATGACAGTCAGGATAAGTCACTAGGGCAGGGGGGTTTCTATGGTTCAAGCAGTTTGCAAAAGCCAGGTAAGTGGTTAGTCAGCTTATCTCCTGTTAACTTACTAGGCCCAGCTTGTGTATCCAAGGGCCTGTCCTACGTCCTTTTGCCCAGTTTTATACAGAAAGCAGGCTCCGGAACAGCAAGAACTGTGGCCTTATATTTACTTATTGGCAGAGAGCAGGGTCTGGAATTTGAGGTATTTAGGGCTACTTAGGTGCAGGGTTTAAGGCTCCTTTAGAGTGAGGTAGCTTGGGGGTCCTTGGAGGGGTTAGGCTCTAGTTTTTATCCTTTCACTCCCTTAGAGTGTTAAGGGTCAGAGTGATGTAGAGGATGTGGTAATCTCAGCTAACTGAGATGGGAAAAGAACATGACAAACCAGGCGTTCCTCTCAGCATCTTTATTACCTACCATCTTGTGTTTCTTCCCCTGCTGCAACCTTCCCTTTCGTAAACAGAGAAGGATGGAGACTCAGCAATTTGTTTGCATACAGTATAAGCCATGCATAAGTCATTTCCAATTTATTACTTGGGCAGCAAATTTACCCAGCTTACAGATAGAGACATGTGAGTGTTTTAGATAAAGATACACCTCGAAGAAATAAGTCATTAAGATTAAATAAACTTAACCATTCTCTCCAATAGAAGAGTGATTCAGAAACTCGGTAGCTTAATGTCACCACTCGGCTAGCTTGATAAGACACTGGGTGACAGTTTCAGGACTTTCTCGAATACTTAAAGTCTCAAAGATGACATTTCCAGCCACTGTCACACACATAACACAGGTAAAGGCCATGGATGTCAGCTGTTCACCCTCTCCTATATCTCCGCTCTGGTGCCATAGGCTGGCATCACTAACAACGGTCTCACATTCTAGTCACAAAGAGGCTCCACGACCGTGCAAGAGGGGGAAAGAGAAAGGTACCAGGCATAGATTCACTCTCACATTGGGTGACAGTCTCGCTGAACTGTACCAATCACTGTCTTACTCCCAGGGACGCCCAGAGAGCCTGACTACCAGAGTCTGGGAGACAGGCTTGCTACTCCCTGGCCCATTCCCCACTGGTAGAAGGAACTGCGGGAAGATCTCGCTTCTTCCCTGAAGGCTCTGGAATTTCCTCCACTCCGGCGGCCACACCCACAGCCCTTAAATTGGAATCTAGCCTGGGAGGTGGAAGGGGGTGCAGGGCGGGAAAGAAGCTTCTCTGTTGCCTGGGCTCCAGAAGGACACAAAGGGGCGACAGCCCAGCTCTCGCTGGGGCCGTTGGGAAATGTAGGACAGAAGGGCCCGTAGCACCGTGGAATTTAGCAGGACTGACAAATCTCAGTCTCAATGTCTCTCCTCACCGCCAGTGCACAATTACGTATGCGTACCAGGAGCATGCCTGGTTGCCAAGAGAGGCCAGAGGAGGGCATCGGTTCCCAGAGTGTTCTTAGTTGCTGAGCCTTTTCTCTAGTTCCTCCATAGATCTTTTTGCGGAATAGAACCCAGGTCATCAAGCATGGCTGGCAAGCACTCTGTCGCTCAACCACGTCACCCCACCCCGCCCCAATATCGTCTTCATCTGACTCTACTTCATTCAAAGTATAGAATGAAGTATAGGTGTCGCATCGCATCTTCAGGAAAAAGTTTGCGATTTTGAGAATAATACCTAACTCTCTTTGTCTTTGGGTGTGTTTGTGCACACACATTTCTCTGAGCGCAACTGTGGAAAAACTTGATGGGTTGGGTTTGTCAAACATTTCTGGAATTCTGCGTGACAGTGTTTACAGCACGTATGGTATTCACGATGGCTAAATGTGCTGTGATAGGAAGAGATTTGTGGAGAGTTCCTGAGTCGGACAGATGTTGAAGAAGTAGAATAACGGATATTTGTGTATGGAATTCTCCTCTGTGGTGTCTGATTAGAAAAGCCAACGCTGTATAGGAGAAGCTATTCGTGGTGCTGGGATAGACAGAAAATAAAATTTGGGAGGTGGGGAGCTGGGCCTGTGAAACAGAAGCAGGTGGCCAGACTGGTCTACATGTCGAACGATGGCAAATCCAATTAGTTTATTTGACAGCAACAATACTAGGCGATGAAAAGAGAAACTATAGCTTAGAGCTCTATACTCTGTGTGAAATAAAATAATGTTGATTAAATACTGTGATAAAGGAACTATGTACACTTTGTTATCTAAAGCGGGGGCTGAGGAGTCAGGCGTACTTACTGCTCTTCCAGAGGACCTGTGAGTCTCAAGGAGTGGTTCGCAAGCACAGGCCACTCCAATGTCGAGGGATCGGGTGCCCTCTTCTGGCCTCTCCGTGTACTGCACTCACGTACTGCAGGCAAAATACTCAAAACACATCAAGTAGAAATAAACCTTAAAAAAACCCAATCTTGTTCACTAAACAGTATTATCAAGAAAATAAAAGGACAAATTACTTCTACAGCATGTGTAGAAAGTATTCGTAAAACATATTTCTAATAAATTCCCCCTCCCCAGTGGAAATTAAGTTTTGTTTTGCTGGATCCTAGGGTCTTATGCATACAAAGCAAGCATTCTACCACCTTGGCTACATTCCCAATCCCTACTAAGGATTGAAAAATAAATAAATAAATAAATAAATAAATAAATAAATATTCCCCACCCCAACTTTTATATTGATATATAATATAATATTATATTATATGTATATATATAAAATCTCAACTCCAGCTAATAAGACAATCAAAAGCAAATTTTAAAAAAATTAGCCAGGATTTTGAATAGACGTTTCTCCAAAGATGTACAATGTCTAGCAAGCAGCTGAAAAATCGCCCAATATCATTGCAATTAGATTATTAGTTAATGAAAGGGAGCAAAGGAAAGGATGGAGAGAGAAAGGCTAACTGGTACACAGGTCTGTTTGACTAGCAAATGGCTCCATTTCCTTCGGATCTAGTTAGTACACAGACATTGCCCAGTAATCGTGTTTACGATCCCAGGTTATGAGTCCAGCAACACCGACGGTCAGAACTAGGAGGCTACGAAGTATAGACAAAAAGCATGTTTCTGACAAAACTGGAGGATCGCAACGAAACGCTGTTGAGAACCTACAACCAGGGTCACAAACGTGATTGCAAATCCACACAGTCATAAACGTCACCGAACCTGAAGGTTTCTTAACTCCATAAACTCCCCACCCACAGTCTAATTCTCACAGACACACGCATTCACGTAACTCCTCCTTCTGCCTGCTACGAAGAGTTTGTGGCTCCGGAGGACCATTCCCACCATAAAAGGTAAACAATCGCCGGGGACAGCCCCGATCCAAGGGACCTAAACCCACCCAGCCGCGCTTCCTTCCCAGCTCAGACTTTCTGAACCCTGAGATTCGGAGTCAAGAGCCAGTTTTTCATTTGGCTGAGCACAGGTCTCGGGCCGCGAAGGACTCTGGGAAATGTAGTTCAGAACGAGAAAGCACCGGCTGCTTTCGGATTCTTCTCAGTTGCAAGTTGCACCCCCAGGCTGTGAATGCCAGGCCTTGGGGAAGCGGCTGCTAACCAAAACCCGCCCAGGCCCAAGCCGATCCCCCTGCCGCAGCGCCGCGCCCTTACCCGAGCCGTGGCCACCCTCCGGGCTCACACACCGAAGGCCAGACCCTCCCGGCGATCCGCTGGGCCCTCTGGGAAGGGCTGCCCTGCGTTTAACGAACCCAGGTTTGTGGAGCTTCTCCCCAGCCTAGTGGCGCCGGGCCGTAGCCCCGGGGTTGTGCGCCTTGGGCGGCGTTGGGTTGTGGGATCGCGGCCCCTGGCCGAGCTGGGCGGTGAGTCCCCGGAAGCCGTGAGCCCGGAGGCCAGGACTCTTTGTGCTGGGTGGGAGCCTGGGCCCTGTGGAGCCAGCGCGGGTGTGGATGGAGGACGGGATGCCGGGGGTTTGCAGCGGCCGTGGTGCGACTGTTAATTTGCTTCTCATCCTTTATGTGCCTTTACGAACATGGGTGCACAGGTGCTGACTGAGATAATGAATGAATGCATTGATGAAAAACTCTGAGTGGAAGTTAGGCGGGTAGGATTGTGTGGGGAGATGTGGGAAGACAGCGTTTGAACGAGTGCTACTTTTAGCTGTTTATAATCACTGAACATTTTTTTAAAATATGAAACATCAGTATCCCCAGCACTTGACTGTTTTCGTCTATTGACAAAGCTGTCTTGTGCGCACGACAGGCGAAATTCATTTGCCTTGCTGCCCCAATTCCATTCTCCAAACAGCAAGATATAGAAAAGCACAAAAACTAAGAATGATTCAGTTCTACTATTCAGTCGTGCAGCTCCTGACACATTTACTTCTTGAGTATGAACACGTGAATTTATGTGCTCATGTAAGGAGCAGTAACATTATATATACAGTTCTGTAACTTAAGGCTCTTAACAATTGATACTGTTAACATTATTGACATAATTAGAAACGTATAGCATTTAAACACACACACACACACAATTTCTGTTTTCAACCTCTTGAAGTTATAAACCAGATTCATAAAGAGCTGTTTGGCAATGCTGTAAATACCCTGTTCCTCCCACATTGCTTTGTTTCCTCCCTCCCTAAGCGTGGCTTTTAGAAGTGGAATTGATATGTTAACAAGCATATCCTTATTAAAACCTCCCTAAATCTGAACACTTGTTCCCAATGCATCCTACGGTATTACTGAAATAATCATCTCGATTAATATTTCAGTAATATTGGAATAGAGCTATGCCCTAGATAGCAATGAAGACTGTAAGTAGCAGTCATCTTTGCCCTCATAGTTATAAAATAAAATTTAGGTTGCAGTGAGAGGCCAAATCTTTTGGGTTCAGACTCCATCTTAGAGAGCCTGACCTAAGACTGCACCTCAAGTTAACTAACAGGCTGGTATCTAGAACCAGTTTCCAGTTTACCCCCCGCCCCACCCAACGAAACCTGCATGTAGCACCAGATTCCAGGTCACTTGCCAACAAATCTGCACCCCCAGATTACAAGCCTGCCCCTGACATTTCACTTCCTAACTACCGCCCATCAGGAGGGAAACAGAAGTTAAGTTTATGATTTGGTTCCCAGCACCAGCCAATTATGTTAAAGGCCATAATGGACCCCCCCCCTCAATCAGATACCCCTTCTTCCTCTATAAATGCTTGCTTAAAACTAGGCTCAGGGTTCCACCTTCCTGCTGTGTCAGGGTTGGCAGGGAGCCCAAGCTCAAGGCCCTAATGCAATTGCATCCGATTCAACTCCTTAGTGGTCTTTTTGGGGGTTCATAAAGGTCTCATGGCACAATGGCAGTGCTTGTCACTAAAGTCACTTTTGCTTGTCAATAAAGGTCACTTTTGTGATGTGTTTTCTAAGGTGGCGCTCTGTTTTCAGCTTTCACTGTCAGAGTTCTTCCTGCGCTGAGGAACCGTTTATAAACTCAATATTTATTGAATGTCGGACCTCTACCAGTCAATTGTTGGTGTGCGGGATATTGCAGCAGACAAAGGAGGCATCCGCCCGTCCCCCAGCTATCACGATGCTTACGTTGCGGTGGAGCAGATAATACACAAAGTAAGTAACCGTGAACTCAATCAGATGCTGAAAAAATAAAAAGAGTCAGAATAGGAGGCCATTTAGAATTAGAGATGGGAGGTAGAGTCTGGACGGAGGGCCAGGGAAGACACAGCAGAGGAGCTACAGACGACAGGCGGAATGGAGCAAGGCGCGCACACAGCCAAGGAAGGCTTATTCCACACAGGGAAGATGCAGTTGTCAAGGTTTTGACGTTTTCATGCCTGCTCGGATGAAAACCCGGGCCGTGGCTGGAACAGCAATGGAAGGGGGACGCTCAGTGGGGGTTGGGGGGCGATCAGAGGAAGTTGGGCTTTGTAGACCTTGAATGAGACCGGAAGTATTTTGAACGTGTGAATAATCAGATCTGCTTAATGGCAGCTTTTGCTGCTCTGGTGACAGCTGGAAAAGGAGTGCCGAAGGGGTGGGACAGAGGGGCGGGACAGGGGAGCAGAAAGACCAATTAAGAGAGTCTTGGAATAGTCTAGGGGAAATATGCCGGGCATGCGGACCAGCAGACGGGACTGACGGTGGTTCAGTCCGCACAGTGGGAAACAGCGCTAAGGTAGGTGGCTGTAAGAGCAGAGCCATCGTGTGACTGTGACAAGCCCCCACGGTGTTCATTTATATACTGAAAACATAAGTTAAGGATCTGATTCGCTTTGGCTGTTTTGTTTGTTATTTGAGACAGGTTTTCCCTGGGCAGCCCTGGCTGTCCCGGAACTCACTCTGTAGATCAGGCTGGCCTTGAACTCAGAGATCTGCCTGCCTCTGCCTCCCGAGTGCTGGGATTAAAGGCGTGCACCACCACTGCCTGGCTAAGAACTCAATTCTTGAGAAGTAAGGAGATATGAGATTCTGGTTTGGGATGTTGTGTGTGCGGTGTGATCTCTTATCCACGCTGAAATGTCCCATTGGCTGTTGTACATACAAGGGTGACATACAGGAGTCCTGGGATGAGGAGTTACCATCCAAAATGATACCAAAAACCAGAAGAATGAATGAGATACTTACAACAGAAAAGGTAACAGTGGAAGACCTACTGGGGTCACTCATGCCATTGAGGGGTACTGGACAATCAGCCAAAATGGCTGACAGAACAGTCAGAGGAAACTAGGTCAATGTATTACCCTCCACACAAGGAACAAATCTATTTTAATGAAAACCATTATACAGAGAGGGTACTGAGAAAGGTGGTATGTTGGATTTGGCAACCCACTGGTGTCTCAGGAAACAGTTCTGTGGGTTATGGAGTCCGATAATGAGAGAAGAAAGACTGAAGAGATCAAATGCAGACAGCTCTTAATAACTTTACCCCCACACAATACACATACACCACAAAAGGTAAATAAGATCAAAATACACTGGGTGAAATTCTCGGAGAACTAAGCAGAAATGAGGGAGATAAATGAATGTCCTTACGTAGTCGGAGTCCATCGGATCAGAGGGCAGAGTGCGCCTTAGCTTGGGAGATGATCATACTAGTAGAGGAAAGGAGGAGGAAGAGAAGAAAGAAGAGGAGGGAGGGAGAGGATGAGGGGAAGGAAGGAGGAGAAAGAGGAAGACAGATGGGGACGGGAAGGAGGAAGAGAAGGAGGGGAAATTATCGGAGCAAGAGAGAGGCAGCCCAGCAGCTGTGCTGGGAAGGGCTTGTAAACTCTACACTTCATGGTGACGGGATGCAGGAAGACCAGCCTGTTTCAGCAGAGACAGGAAAGAGGTGTTAGGGCTTTGAAGGGAAAGAAAAACAAAACAACACCAGCACTTTAAGCCAGCAGAGATAATGTGAAAGAGAGGCAAGGGGGTCTTCAGTTAGGATGAATTGATATTTCTATTTTGGACTTTTGAAAAAGCTTTATCTTGTAACCAGGCATGGTGGCACACACCTTTAATTTCAGCACTGGGGAGGCAGAGGCAGGCGGATCTCTGTGAGTTCAAGGCCAGCCTGGTCTCCAGAGTGAACTTCAGGGACAGCCAGAGCTACACAGAGTAAGACTGTATTTAAAAAAAAAAAAAACACATAAATGATGATAATAATAATAATAATAGTACATGTAAAAGACAGAGTCCTACAGAATCAATTCGATGTCCCTTAATTCTATAAGTGGAAAGAATTTCCTCTTTTTTTATAAAAAGTGTCCTTAATTTTAAAAGTTGATGAGGGAATTGTTTTCTTTAGGAAAGTATTTCAGTTGGTGACAGCAGAAGAAATAATACTACTAACAGTGACAGTCCAACTGTCACCTCCATCTCTCCATCACATCCAGCTTTGCTCTGCTTACAAGATTCCCCCCCCCCAACCATAAATGGAAACTCTGCTCCCTGCTCCCTTACCTCAGCCCCTTCCAGGCTCAGCCGGGATTGTCTTTCATTGCCTTTCTAGTCTCAGTTCTTGGCTTGCTCAGTTCAAAACTGACAGTCTGGCTACAGGGTGGCTCAGTGGGGAAGGCCACTTGTTGCTCTTGCAGAGAACCCACCTTGGGTTCCCAGCTGCTACACAGCTAGCATCGGTCCCATAACTTCAGTTCCAGAGGGTGCAAAGATACTGCACACATATGATGTATGTGCAGACAAAATACCCATACACAAAAAGTAAAAATAAACCATCCCCTTCCCTTGCCAAAACAGGGTTTGTCCTGTATCCCTGGCTGTCCTGGATCCACTCTGTAGACCAGACTCTACAGACCGCCTGCCTCTGCCTCCCGAGTGCTGGGGTTACAGGCGTTTGCTGCCATGGCACAGCACAAATTATTTTTATTTATGTGTGTCTTTCTTTGTGTGCACCATGTATATAAGTGCCTGCAGGGGCCAGAGGTCGGTGTCCAAGCCTGTGGAACTGGAGTTAGTTACAGATGATTGTAGCCGTCCAAGGGAGGTCCTGGGGACTCAACCTTAGTTCTTTTCAAGAGAAGCGTATACTTTTAACCACTGTGACATCTCTCCAGCCTCAAACTCAAACCCAAGGGGTCAGGATGAGGTCTCTCCACAACTTCTTCCTGCTGAACAGGGGTGACAGAACTTCCTTAAAGGGGTGGGGAGGGGTAGGAAAATTAGAAAAATTGGTTAGACTTAAGAAAGCTGGCTTAAGCGTCTGTTATCCAGTCTGTGTGCTTAGAAGGCAAGGGCTTGACTGAACTTTTGACGGGATCTGTCCGAAAGTTTGGATGAAGCAAAGTCATTTGGAATTAATAGCAATTCCTGAAGCTGTTCTGGAAGCGAGTCTTTGTCCAACATCTGGAAGCAGGGGCTGGAACAGCAGGTCAGTTCAGCATCTCTGAGGATGAATCTTGCCAAAGCAGTACATTCTGTAGCATATGAGTCTCACAACAAAAATTTTAGTATTATTAAGATATTTATATGGATTGTGCAAGGAGCACAGATCAATTAAGGATGAATTTTTGTTCTTTGTTTGAGTAGATGAAAGGCAGCTGTCTTTTTTATGAGTTAATTTGATTACTACCGTGACCAACCAGACAATTTTATCTCTCCTAGAGGGACAATCTGCTTGATGAATTTCCTCAGATTTTGTTTGAGAGATTTTTAACTGTTGAAAGGTTAATTATGTAAATTACAAAATCTGATATACAGTTAACGTCCAGCTTATTATATTTGTCAATTGGTTAAAGTATTCTACCACTTATCCTAACTTAGAGTTTATAATTCTATACTTGATGTATGGTCTGATTTTAGCTTGTATTACCATCTGAAAACCATCCTTTTAAATCAGTAGCAACTTCCTCAATGCTAAACAACTTAAGTCTGATTATGAGACTATAATTAGTCTTCAACCCTGTCAGAAATCTGTGAATGAAATAAATATTTCCTGAAATTATAGGAAGCATAAAAACATAACTTCCAAACTTAAATTGTAGACAATCCCCTATTCTTCAAAATGTCAGAGCACCTGTCTTCAGCCTTCTGGCCCATGATCATGTGACAGATCTCAAACGCAGCAGGAACTATAAAGACTAGCTTACTCTGTCTTGGCAGAGTGAAGTTGTCACCTATCCCACATCATATGTCCCTTCCTGGACACTACTTTTTGTCTGTAGATGAAAGGACTGGTTTTTGCCAATGGCTCCCTTGCCATAACTAGAGCAACTCCATATGGAGGTTTTGATACTCAGTTTCTTCTTTGCACTGTGAAGGGGGTGCTGTCAGGAGAAATAACATTAAATGTCACATTCTCTGCTTTCTAATGTTTTTGAAGACAGTCTAGCCATGTAAAGTATATCTGAGCTATTAAACCTGAACTACTCTTAGCTATTTCTATTTGAATAGTATTGATGACAGTTTATTATGATTAAATCAGAATTTAATATAACCATGAGTTTACTATTTGCTCCCCTTCCCCCCCTTTTTAAAAAGATTTGTTTATTTATTTTATGAGTACACTGTAGCTGTCTTCAGACACACCAGAAGAGGGCATCAGATTTCATTACAGATGGTTGTGAACCACCATGTGGGTGCTGGGAATTGAACTCAGGACCTCTGGAAGAGCAGTCAGTGCTCTTAACCCCTGAGCCATCTCTCCAGCCCCGCTTTTTTCCTCTTACCCCCAGCTCTTGACCTACAATTTAAGATCAAAATCCTTAAAATATTTATTCATCTCTGCATTTAGCTTTGATTAAATTTCCTTCTACTTACTGTAAAAGCCTATTTCCAGGCTCTAAATTTGTCATACCAGGCTAAAGAACCCCAGAAATCCCACGTACACCATATTCAAAGAACCCGAGAGCCACCGTGGCATAGACTTTTAGTGCATTTTCTCATCCATTCTTACTTCTGTCTCTGTGTGCCTCTGTTCCTTACATCTGAGATGAAAGGCCTAGAGTTCTTTATTCCATGCATATTTAAAAACATTTGAGCAATACAATATATTTACCATTATACTCCCTCCTATCCTTGAAAAACAATTAAATCAAATCGCATTTATCTTTATTCTCTGTTTACCTGGCTGTAAAAAGAAGCTGGTCACTTCTACAGTTTGTCTCTGTTGGACTTCCCAGCAGCCTGTCTGTATCCAGCAGGGGCCCCAGTGCTTCTGAGCCCAAACTCTTTGTATAATTCTGAACTGCGGGAAGAAACCCCCACGTAGCCTGGTAAGGAGCCAGCTCTCCCCAACTCCTCGTCTTACATCATGGCATGTGTGTTTTCCATCTGAGAATTTCTAAATAATTTTCCTTTTAAAGCCAAGATTTCATTCTTTTTTTTTTTTTAAGATTTATTTATTTATTTCATTTATATGAGTACACTGTAGCTGTCTTCAAACACACTTAGAAGAGGGCATCGGATCCTATTGCAGATGGTTGTGAGCCACCATGTGGTTGCTGGGAGTTGAACTCAGGGCCTCTGGAAGAGCAGTCAGTGCTCTTAACCATCTCTCCAGTGCCCTCTAAATTTTAAATGTGAGTTCTTGCCTACCATGTTGTGTGCTCTGTAGCAGTGAATTGTTCATCTGCTTTGATCTCCTAGCAGGTCTCGTAGGCTCTGTATTCACCCTGGAGCTCTGGATTCACGGATGAAAGACACACACTCAATGTTTATATTTTGATATGCCTTGACTAGCTCAGTGGCTTGGCACTTCCTGAAACTCCCGGAGGCCAGCACACTCTCCCTTCTGGTATTCCTGAGTTAACACTTCCAGAATCTGTATTTTATCTTTGCTACGCTGTTCCTTCTGGGCAGCCCTCCCGTGGGCCGGCATCTCGCCCTCCTCTCCTTCACAGTGTGGTCAGCCCTACGCCCTTCTCATGGCAGAATTCCTTATTCCCCTGCATTTCTTGCCCAGGAATCCTAAAAGTCCAGCCTTCTTCACCTGCCCAGCCATTGGCCATTGCCTCTTTATTGATTAATCAAAAGCCAATTAGGGTCAGGGACCCTCAGCATCTAGACATGCAAATTCCCGTGTGATTTTGGGAGCCAAATTAAAACAAAGCATCCGAACCAATCCTTAACACAGCAAAACATTATGCCTACATCCCGCGTGCCACCCCACCCCACCTTTCTGTTCTCTGAACTTGTTAGGACTGGGACCAGATCTGTCATCTCTCTGGAACATTCCTGTACAGTTTTACATAAAACACTTCTCCTTTTGGCATTTCGTACGTACACATGTTGCATGTGTATCATGTGTTTTACTTTTGCCTCGGAGTTTGTTGTTTTCCACCGTTTTGCATTTGTTTAGAAAGTGTCTGTTGCCGCCTGCTCACTGATGTTTCCCCTGGATTTGTCAGTTCTCCTGAGCAGCACAAAGACCTTCCTTGTTTCTGTTCAGACTGTTCAGTTGTTCACGGTGTCCCCTTTCTTTCCTAGGTTCCACTTCTTTATTCTCCCTAAGTCTCCATTTTCCACTGGTGACCTCACATACTAACCATGGTTATAAAACTCACTTCACAAACGTTACTCTTCCCTCCCTAGAGAATTGCTGTGCGAGGTAATGAAACATCACGTCCCATCGCAGTCCACACCATAAATGCTGGTGCACTAGAGAGCCTGACATGCCAACAAATAGTACTGTTGCCGAGCGGTAAATGCCACCGTCTAGGATGCAGGAGTGTAAGTCTACACAGAAGAGCGTCCCAGCCAAGTAACAGGGGAGTTTTGACTTAAGAACAGGTGGCTTTGGAAAAGGAAAGGTGGGGCTGGTTGGAAATCAGGAGATGGTTTCTAGGCATGGGAACAGGTTGTGTGTAGTGACTTCTCGTGGTCAGGGCTGTGGGTTTTAAGAAGGCATTTCGTTGTGATAGGTGATGTTCCGCTTCAGGAATAAAAGACAAGGCCAGTGAGGCATTTAGAAATAAGTCTGTATAACAAGCTACTGAACAAACGAGCAGGAAGTGTTTTATAAATATAATTTTAAAACATTTATAGGGCTGGAGAGATGGCTCAATGGTTAAGAGCACTGACTGCTCTTCCAGAGGAACTGAGTTCAAATCCCAGCAACCACATGGAGGCTCATAACCATCTGTAATGAGATCTGATGCCCCCTCCTGGTGTGTCTGACAGCTGACTTGAGGTGGGAATGTGTGTACCATCCTCTCCACCAATGAGAAAGTGCTGAGCACAAACACCCACCGGTTCTCTGCTTCTTGACTGGATGTAGTATGACCAGAGACCCCATAGGCTCCTGCTGCCTTGAAGTCCATCCACGAGGACGGGCTGTTAAAATTGGATGTTCTATGCCCACCCCAGCTCTAAATAAAGACACGGAGAGGAGATTTATATTTATTATGAATGCCTAAGGCCTATGCTTACTACTCCACTGGGAGTTTGATGGTGCTCCGGTGAGTATATGGGCAACACAATCAGACTTTTTTTTTTTAAATCCCTCTTTTTCTTGAGGAGGGGGGAGGTCACAGGGTCGGGGAGCAGACATGGGAGGACTGGGAAGTGAGTGTGACCGAGTGCATGATGTTCAACTCCCAAAGAATGAAAATATTATGTTGGGGAAAAAAAGACATTATATGAATAAAAAGATGAGAAGAGACCCTTCTAGGATTACAGGAAGGAAAACAAAACTCCATCCAGAATTCGATAGCAAGCAAAACTGCCCCTCCAAAATGAAGGACTTGGAGATGCTGTCAGTGTATTTGACCAGCCTCATCAGAGAAGCATCTTCTTGCAGCTGATGGGCGTTGCTACAGGGACCAGCCACTGGACAGTGTGCACAGGTGCGTTTCTCACCCCCTCCACTTAAGGTAGAAAGGTAGGAAGGCTGTAAGAGCCAGAGGCGGTGGATGACTCCAGCAGACAGCATTTCTAGGCACATCTGGGCTGACGCACATACGAATTCACACAGTGGGTGACCGCATGCGGGAGACTCGCACAAAAATGTTGTCAAGCCAGAAAAATCTCATCGCGGAGAAGCAGAAGCGAACAGGAAGTCCCACCGCTGGCCAAGAAGCTGTTTGCAACTGATGCCTGCTGGGAGAGGGGAGATCTGTGCTGTGGCACTAGATGCCACAATGGAGAATGGAGTGGCACTGTATGTATTAACTACACTCAAGGGCAGGCCTGATGCTCCGAGTGACACAAATGGATTGCGGGGTTTTAGTTTTCTGTTTTCTTTTGGTTCATTTTCTTTCTTTTAAATAAATGAACATAAAGGTGGGAAGGTGAGCAGGGAGAACCTGGGAAGACTTGGGGAAGGGGAAAAAATGTGATCAAAATTCATGACAAGGCTTCACTATGAAGCAGCTCTGGATGACCTGGAACTCACTTTGTACACCAGGGTGGCCTTGAACTTGGATTGATCCCCCTGCCTCTGCCTCCCAAGTGCTGGATTCAAAGGTGTGTGTCAGTACACTTGATTTTTTTTTTTAAATGGCAGAAATGGAAGAGGGGGCCAAGCATAGTGTCACATGCCTTTTATTCTAGCACGTAGGAGGCAGAAGCAGTTGGATCTCTGAGTTAGAGGCCAGCCTGGTGTACAGAACATAGTCCAGGCTAGTCAGAGACAGATACACAGTGAGATCCTGTGTAACAATCAGTAGCGTTATAAATGTATGCAAGAAATTAATTTGGCTGCAGTTTTTCTTAAACCGAGCTAATTCCCAAGTAACAGAGAGACTACAATTTATTTACAAGTTAAAAGCATAACCATTAGGCACTATACTTCTAATACTCTTAGCTAATCTGGCTACCTCCCAGTCAGAATCCTCAGGATTTTGCTCACATTTTAGTATCGGTCTTGTTTTGGGGGCTTCAGAAATGTTCTCCCAGAATGTCTTCCCTCACTTTCCGTTTCTTCCCCTCCCCTGACTGGCAGAGGTCACACCCTGTTCTCTCTTCTGCCCAGCCATTGGCTGATCAGCTTTTATTGACAAGTCAGAGAATAAAAGAGGGGCAACGTTTACACAAACTTGAAACAGCAGATTCTTTTTTAATTTTTTTTATTAGGTACTCTCTGTATTTACATTTGAAATGTTATCCCCTTCCCCCAGCCGTTCCCGTTCCCCCTGCCCAATACCTTCACTCGCTCCCAATCACCCTCTCCATCTCAGTGCCTTGGCTTCCCCTCACTGGACCAAAGGCCCCTTCTCACATTGATGCCAGACCCTGCTATTCTCCGCTACATATGCGACTGGAGCCCTGGGCCTCTCAATGCGTCCTCAGTGGTTGGCGGTCTAGTCCATGGAGCTGTGGAGGATTTGATTGGTCGACAATGTTGTTCTTCCGATGAAGCCGCAACCCCCTTTAGCTCCTTCACACCCCCACCCCCACCCCAGCACCCTCGCCGGGGTCCCTGTGCTCAGTCTGATGGTCAGCTGCAAGCATGCTCAGGAGCTGAACCTGTTCTGCGTGGGGTGAGACGAAACCATGTGTCTTTTCGTTTACATCTCTAGGCTTCCGCTGGGGCCTTGTACCAGTCAAGGTTCTCCAGGGGAACAGAATGTTCGTTCTTTACATAGGGGGTTTGTAGAGAACCTTACAGGTGGTGGTCCAGCTAGTTCAACAATGTGTGTCTAGTGATAGAAAGTTCAGGAATCCAGTAGTTGTTCAATCCCTGAAGCTGGATGTCCCGGCTGGTCTTCAGTACGTGTTGGGGTCCTGAAGAAGGCAGCTCTAGTGCCGGTGAAGGAATGGACTTGCTAAAGCAAATGCGAGAGCCGGCAGGCAAAAAAGTGAGAGTTTCTATGTCCTGACTATAGGCTGCCAGCAGAAGGTGTGGTCCAGATTAAAGACGGCTCTTCCCACATCAAAAGATCCTGGGCCTGGGTTGCTGTTTCCACCTTCTGACAGCTCTTCCGGAGGGCATTCTAGACTGTACGGGGTTGGGGTGGATGAGGACCTCAGAGAACATAAACATCAGGGAAGAGAATGAAAGCGCCATCTCTTGGCCGCCTGTCCCCAGTCCCACGTTTATTTTTCTATCTGCCTAGATTGAGGAAAAGTAGGTTTGTGAGAGAGGTTCCCTTCCTCACAGCCTTGATGGTTGACAGCACCTATTCTTCTTTCCCTGTGTGTGTGAGCCTGTGTGAGTGTATGTGGACATGTCTCTGTGTGTGTGGGTGTGTGTGACTCTGTGTGAGGGTATGTGGACATGTGTGTGTGACTCTGTGTGAGGGTATGTGGACATGTGTGTGCAGTCACCCAGGAAGACTTGCCTTGGAGTTGGAATTACAGGCATTTGTGAGCCATGGGCTGTGGGTACTGGGATCCTAATGTGGTCTTCATGGTAGACTAGCACGTCTTAGTTATTGAGCCAACTTTCTAATCATGTGATTACCCTGTCATATTTAATGCCTTTCTCTTTTAGATCTTTTTTTTTTTTTTTTTTTTTTTTTAGATTGTGGAAGATAAAGAATTAATTCTCCTACCCACCAATACTTCTGGTACATAGTACTAACAGACATTCCAGTCCTGGTGATACATTGCCTTTAAGTTCCCATTTAATAGCCTCTTTTGTAAATGTCTCAGTGCACTAAGGCAGCCTGTATGTCTTAGCTGCTTCCTAATTGTCCCGGCCCCATGCCTCTGAGCACCCCCCAGATAACTCTTGTTCCACACACCCTGCTCTCAGCTCCAAAGCATTGTTCTAGTGATCCTTGTGGCTGCCTATTGCTCAGTAATGTGAAGACTTACATATGAGCACACTGTAGCCATGTGGTTGCTGGGAATTGAACTCAGGACCTCTGGAAGAGCAGTCGGTGCTCTAACCACTGAGCCACCTCTCCAGCCCATCTTCTGTATAGATTAAAGCTTAGGCCTTCTGCTTGGGCGATCTCCCTCCCAGCTGGCTCCTCTAACTTAACCTGACTATCTTGCCCATGACCGGTCACTTGGCTAGTTCTATGCCTTTCTGCTCTGCTCTGGTTCGTCTTTTCCCCCTACACCTCTGCTTTAGAATCTCTGGCTTCTGCTTTCTTCCCCCCATCTTTCTTTCTGACCAGAAGTTCCGCCCCCTACTTCCTGCCCAACTGTCGGCCATCTTTATTATACCCGGTCAGCAGTGAGTCAACCTCTGACACAAGTCTAGGTCGCCTTTAGGAAGGACCAATATTAACAAAAGAAAACCTGCTGATGAGCCATATCCAGATCCCGACAGCATTTAAGTCTCTGCCGGTACAGAATCAACTGTTGGAAACACCTTCACACGACGTCAAAAGTGTATCCCAGCAAATTGTAGTTATCAATAGTTTTCTGAAACCACAAGGACAACCATGTTTTAATGACTTCTGTTTTTTTTGCCAGCTCGGCTTGCTCAGGACGTCCCTCCCTAAAAAGAAGAGGAAATGACCGAGTCCGAGGTAAATTTTAAATATTGTCTCATCCCCTGCCATGCCTTTAGGAGGTCTGTATACATAAAACTTTTTTTTTCCTCCAGAGGAAGTAGCATTAAAGATTAAAAACTAAGGGAGAGTTCACATGTGGTTGTTTTATGAAGTGGTTCAGGGAGGTTAGAGCTACGTCTCAAGTTTTAGCCTCGTTCTCTGAGGTGAAGTAAACCAGGGGTCAAGTTTAACATGTCACTCTCATTATACATAAGGCTGAAACAATTAATTTCGTCACAGTAACCAGCCTCCCATTGGTGCCTGGGTCAATTGGTACTTTGTGGCTCTTTACAGTTGGTAAGCCTGTATTTTTTGCTTATCCGTTTTGACTAAAGATGAAATCGTGTCTAAGTAGTTCAGAATCAAAGGAGTACAAATGAACATCTGCAGAACAGTAAACACAGCTGTGCTGCCTATGGTGGAGAATTGCGCAGGACTAAGGGAGTGTCTCTAAATGGTCTGGTCTAGCGAGGCAGTTGATGGAGCCCCCGCACTGCTGTAAGGGAATGTATCCAAACAGCCTAGTGCTGCAGAAATCCCATCAACACAGTGAAAGAATCTGGAGACATTACACACCAACTGACCCCATTCTTACGAAGTTTGTAGCTGTAGTTGATTAAACCACTCTAAACTTCCCTTCCTCGATACTTGAAAGACACACGCATGCACACACACACACACACACACAGCCTTATATTTAATACGCCCTAAGCAGCTCAGTGGTGAACTGAACCTCCACATGGCTAACACACACCCCCCTCCCATATTTCTGAATTATTTCTTCCTAAAACCTAAATTCTATCCTGGCAGCCCTGGCCTGCAGCCCTCCATGATCCTGGATTTATACATGTTGGCTGTCTCTGTCCTGAACTTCTCAGGCTTCTTTCTGCTTCCCCCAGTGGTGGGTCTCCTGCTTTTTCGGTCCCCATGCCCCAAATTCCTAAAGTCCCTCTGTCTCTCTGCCCAACCATTGGCTGCTGGCACTTTATTTGCCAATCAGAGCCAGCTGAGGGCAGGGATTCTCGGTGTCTCACATGCCAAAAGCTTGTGCAATTTTGGGGACCCATAAAGCAAGCATTAAACCAAATCCACAACAAAGTTCAAACCTGCAGAGGTGTTAGAGTCAGAACAGTGAGCTGTGTGTGGCGGTGTATGGCTGTAATCTTTGGATGGAGAGAGTTCAATGTCATCCTTAGCTACAAAATAGCATGTTCAAAGCCAGCCTGAGTAACCTCTGGAAGAAGGACGGTTACTCGAGTAACTGGGAATACTGAAAACATCTGTATTTGATGGGTCACCATGTTGTAAGTTATAAAAATGTCAGTCATGAAGACTCTCATCTATTGACTTACTGAATGCAATCCTCACGTCACGGCATCTTTATCTCAGTTGAGGTAAATACTGAAAGCCTCCTTTCCCTGACCGTGTTTCCATCCCTGCCGGCTTTTCACACCTCTAATATTTGCCTCGGGCACCCTGTGGTAACTTCCAAAGTGAACACACTGTAGCCGGCACAGGGTCAAGAAATGGGATTGCTGGCCAGTGAAATGAGAGGAAAGGACTTGCCACCAGTTGTGAAGACATCAGCTCAGTCTGGGCCCCATGTGGTGGGCGGGAAGGATGGAGTCACGTAACCCATGTGATCTGCCTGTGTCGGGATTTATGTTCATGTGATCTGCCTGTGTCGGGATTTAATTTATGTACATGTGATCTGCCTGTGTGGGGATTTATGTATACATGTCATCTGCCTGTATCAGGATTTATGTTCATGTGATCTGCCTGTGTCGGGATTTATGTTCATGTGATCTGCCTGTGTCAGGATTTATGTACTTAATATTATGTCTACCAGATTCATCCACGGTAAGCTGTTATGTAGTTGTAGCTCAGTTTCTCTCACCTATGAACGAACGAGCTTTATTTACACACATCCCCGACAGGAACTTAGTTGGCTTTAGTTTTAGGAGATTACAAATATGAACGGTGTGAAATTTCTCATAAATGCCAGGTTGTACAAAAAGCCCATTGTTAAGGAAAACAGATTGTCCAGAGTGATCCTGTGTCTCGGTGTGCCCAGTTACCCAAAATAACCTTTTCGAGTGTTGTCATTGGTTTATCTTGTGCTAATAGGAATTGAACCCAGGGCCCCGTGCATGAGCATTCTACCACTGAGCTAGGAGCGTCCTCCACTTAAAATTAAAAAAAATGTTTTGTGTATGTGTGTGCCTGTTCAGGTGCCCTTGGAGTCCAGTGAGGGCTCCGGATCCTCTGGAGCTGGAGTTGCAGGCAGTTGTGAGCTGCCTGACGCGGATGCTGGAACTGACCCCGGCCCTCAGTAAAAGCTGCACGTGCTCTTAGTCTCTGAGCCATCTCTCTAGCCCCGTATTTAAAGTTTGCCTTTTCAATATAAAGTGGACTCATTTGTTGTCAAAGGAGAAACTCAAAACTTGAGTACATAAAGTCATATTTGTGAGGAAGACGACGATGGCGGCAGTTGCAGGCACCCACTGCCAGGGAGCTCTGTAGAGTGTGAGAGACCCAGGGAGGCTCTGAAGGGTGGTGCAGAGCCCGCAGTAGCTCTGGAACAACTATGGGGGGAAAACAGGCCTTATGGGAAGATGTTTCTAAAAAGTGGACTCCGGGCTGGAGAGATGGCTCAGTGGTTAGTGCTGGCTGCTTTTCCAGAGGTCCTGAGTTCAAATCCCAGCAACCACACGGTGGCTCACGACCATCTGTAATGGGATCTGATGCCCCCTTCTGGTGTGTCTGCGGACGGCTACAATATACTCATACATTAAATAGATGATGAAGGTGGAAAGATGATGCGGTGGGGGGTGGGGAGCAGTGACGGGGAGGTAAAGGGAATAAATGGGAAAATAAGAAATTGGAAAGATGGTGGAACAGACCCATCCATGGCACAGAAAGATGAATCTATACCCTTCACCACTGCATCTCAGCCAGCAAGCTGCAAGCACAAAGGTCGTACCTGATGAACCATAGGGCAGCCAGTATTGATGAGGAACCATGGCGGCCTGAAGCTCTTGCAGAGACAGGTCATTACTGAAGAGGGCTGGCCTGCATCATACAAGCTCGACAGTTGTGCCTGGTGAGCTGTGGGGCTGCAAGAACCAAGGACAGGGTGGTGTGCAGCGGCCTGGAGCTCCCTCGGAAATGTGCCAGTACTGAGTAGGGCTGGTCCTCACCCCCCCAGCATGGAGCCTCTGTGGCTGCAGCCTCTGCTGCTTGCACTGCTGGGGGATTGAGAGCCTTGGGCACGGAGGCTGGAGAGATGGCTCAGTGGTTAAGAGCACTGGCTGCTCTTCCAGAGGTTCTGAGTTCAATTCCCAGCAACCACATGGTGACTCACAGCCATCTGTAACGGTATCCGATGCCCTCTTCTGGTGTGTCTGTACTCATATAAATAAAAATTAATAGGAAAAAAAAAAGAGCCTTGGGCAGTGGTGCTTCCTATAGGTCACAAGCACAAAGGTCAAGCCTGGTGAGCCCGGGGACACACTGCCTAGCCACATCATCGCCCTGACTCTGGGCAACAGCAGGTTATCAGAGACGAGTCTGGGCGAGGGTTCAGTATTTTCGATGCTTCAGAAACATTGGAGTAGATTGACGGCTCATTGCAGTGAATATTTGCATGTAAATCTGTTTGGGCAAAAAAATAACTGTGACACACCGCAGTTTCCAGTGTCACTATGATGAACTTGTATGTAGTAGAGAGGCGGGAAAGATGGAGACCCTGATGACAGATGTAAGAGACAGTTGCTGTGGACAGGGAACGTGGCTGATGGTGTTGTGGTGTGTGAAGAGATGTTAGGCTGTTACCACCAGATGGGAGTGTATGTGTGTAGTCTGTATGTATCTCTATGTGTGTCTCTGTGTGTGAATGTGTGTATGTATGTGTCTATGTGTGTGAGTATGTATGTATGTATGAGTGTGAGTGTGTATGTGTGTGGTGTGTGTTTGTTTGGTATGTGTTTAGAGTCTGGGTAAGTGTGCTGACCTCACGTAAGGATGGTTCGGGACAGTAGCATCCTAGTGATTACCAGTATGATGGGCAGGATCGAAGCTTCCTGACATGGTGAATTCACCATGACAACAGGCAAGGCCGAAACCGCCTTAGCACACTGTGTTCACCATGGTAACGGGCAAGGCTGGAGTTTCCCAGGTTTGCTTGTTCGCTGGGTGTCATTTATTGCCGAACAAACTCCCACCATACATACACAGCACTGGCTCTGTTCTCTAGTAACCGGATAGAAGCTGTCAACGTTGCTAACACGACATTCGCTTCATTATGTTTAGAAAACGGGCAGTGCTTTTCATAGCCCCGTCTTTCTGAATTACATCTGAACAAGGCTTGTTGTCACGCGCCCACGCTTCCTGCCTGTAGGAACAGGCATGCAACAACAAACAGATTCTTCTGCGGACAACCTTTATTGTACAGCACTCTGAGCAGGGGACTTCCTGAGCAGGAAACTTCTCTCTGAGCAGGGGATCTCTCTAGGTGCTTGCCTGGTGGGATCTCCCGAAATCTCCTCACGTGGGGGAGAAATGCACTGCTTATATATGCCTAAGAGACTTGTGTTGCTACCTGATTGGTGCATCCTCCTGTAGCTCAATTACGTGCCCTGAGATTGGGCTGTGACTTATGTGGTTGCCAAGCAACACAAGGGGAAAGGTTTTTGTAGGCTGAATAATGGGCGGGAAGCTGGCGCCATCTATTGGCACCAACGGCTTCCTACAGCTTGTTGTGTTTTTCGTATACCATGAAGACGGATAACTTCAGGTTGAGCGTATGTGTGTATTGTATTGTCACTGGGATGTGTATTGTCACAGGGACTAGTTACCTTCAAAGATGTGGCCATCGATTTCACCCCAGAAGAATGGAAGCAGCTGGATCCTACTCAGCGGAACCTGTACCGGAATGTGATGCTGGAAAATTACAACAACTTGGTCACAGTAGGTAAGATAATGTAGATGGGACTTTTAAGTGTTGCTGAGCCTGACCTTGAGATGCCTTGAAGATGGCGCTGTCCCTGCCGCAGCTTTCAAAGGAAAATCTTTGGTGGCATTTCAGGGCACACCATTCTCAGAAGTTAGTATCCCTGGCTTTCCCAGGCCCACCTCAGAATCCTGGGTTGTTTCTGTTGCTGGTGTGTGATGCCCAAACCGATGTCCTTTCCCCCCACAACAGGCCCACCGCTCACCAAACCCGATGTGATTTTCAAGTTGGAGCAAGAGGAAGAGCCATGTGTAGTGGAGAAAGACGTGCTGAGGAGACACTGTCCAGGTCAGTGGGAGGAGCCAGGCGGGTGAAGCTAGAGGACCAATAAATGACTGAGCTGAGATGTTCCAAGGTAGATTCCCAAAGCAGGTAGTAACAGTTAAGTGGTGTGGACGCATTGAAACCACGATGTCATTTTGCTTTAAAATTTTTTAAATTACATTTCTTATTTGTATACACACGTGTGTGGGTGCGGGTGTGCTATGGTGCACATGTGGAGGTCAGAGGACAAGTTGTACGATCAAATTTGGGACATCAGGCATGGTGGCAAGTGTCTTTACTTCCTGATCCATTTCATTAGTCCAAGGTGTTTTGTGTGTGTGTGTGTGTGTGTGTCTGTGTATGTGTGTGTGAGTGAGTGTGTGTGTGAGTGTGAGTTTGTGTGTATGTGTGAGTGTGTATGTGTGAGTATGTGTATGTGTGAGTGTGTATGTGTGAGTGTGTGTATGTGTGAGTGTGTGTGAATGTGTGTGTGAGTGTGTGTGTGTGTAGATATGCATGTGGAGGCCAGAGGACAACCATATTCTGAGGTTTTGGGAATTAGAATTGTTACATCATTTTGGCAGCACACGGTTGACCTCTTAACCTTTTTCTTTTCACCTGTTGTTATTGTTGTATTGAGACAGGGTCTTACACAGCCCAAGCAAGTCTTGAACTTGCTCTGTTGCTGACACTGATCTTGAATTCCAAGTTCTTCTGCCTCTACCCCACAATGAATGAAATTTAAAAAACCAAATATTGTAAAGATTGCATTAGGGCTGGAGAGGTGGCTCAGTGGTTAAGAGCACTGGCTGCTCTTCCAGAGGCCCTGAGTTCAAATCCCAGCAACCACATGGTGGCTCACAACCATCTGTAATGGGACCTGATGCCCTCTTCTGGTGTGTCTGAAGACAGTGACAGTGTACTCACATATACAAGAATAAATAAACCTTAAAAAAAGATTACATTAAAATAGGAGATGTGCATTTGAAATTTGTTTACTTGTGGGAACATTGTTTTTCAGTATTGGAACAGAAATCACCAGTGATATTTATTGCCGTCTATTTTAGGAGACATTTTGGGAATTGATGGGCGGCAGAAAGCCCAGGACAGACTCTCGAAACAAGTTTTCAAGGGAACAGTGGTGACTTATGAAGCCACTGACTGTCCTAAGAAATTCGCAAATATATATTCTCCAAACTCGGAGTCCATTCCTTCCAGACACGATTCCGATGACCGTGACAGTGTTGGAGAGTGTTTGGAACCTAATTTTGGTGACCATGATACTTTCACACCGCCCTTGCCAGAGGAAGGTTTTGAATGTGAAGACGATACGGAGCCGTTTCACACCAGCTCGCCCCATTTTGTGCTGACCCCGTTCAAGTGCAATCACTGTGGGAAAGGCTTCAGTCAGACCTTGGACCTTATTAGGCACCTGAGAGTTCACACTGGGGGGAAGCTGTACGAATGCCACCAGTGTGGGAAGGGCTTCAGCCACAAGGAGAAACTTATTAACCATCATAAGCTTCACAGTAGGGAGCAGTGTTATGAGTGTAGCGAGTGTGGGAAAACTTTCATTAAGCTGTCAAATCTCATGAGACACCAAAGAATCCACACTGGAGAGAAACCGTATGTGTGCCAGGAATGTGGGAAATCCTTCAGCCAGAAATCTAACCTTATCGATCACGAAAAAATCCACACTGGCGAGAAGCCGTACCGATGCAGCGAGTGTGGCAAATCCTTCAGCCAGAAACAGAGCCTCGTCGCCCATCAAAAAGTTCACACTGGGGAGAAGCCTTACGCGTGCAATGAGTGTGGCAAAGCCTTCCCTCGAATCGCTTCCCTTGCTCTACATATGAGGAGTCACACTGGAGAAAAACCATATAAGTGTGATAAGTGTGGGAAATCCTTCTCTCAGTTTTCCATGCTCGTTATCCACGTGAGAATCCACACCGGCGAGAAGCCTTACGAGTGCAGCGAGTGTGGCAAAGCCTTCTCCCAGAGCTCGGCACTCACTGTACATATTAGAAGCCACACGGGCGAGAAACCCTATGAGTGTAAGGAATGCAGAAAATCCTTCAGCCACAAGAAGAACTTCATCACCCATCAGAAAATTCATACTCGAGAGAAACCTTACGGCTGCAATGAGTGTGGGAAGGCTTTTATACAGATGTCGAACCTTGTCCGGCACCAGAGGATCCACACGGGAGAAAAACCGTATCTGTGTAAGGAATGTGGCAAGGCCTTCAGCCAGAAGTCAAATCTCATCGCACATGAAAAAATCCACTCTGGAGAGAAACCCTTTGGGTGTAACGAGTGTGGGAAAGCCTTCAGCCAGAAGCAGAACTTCATCACCCATCAGAAAGTTCACACGGGCGAGAAGCCTTACGATTGTAATAAGTGTGGGAAAGCCTTTTCTCAGATCGCCTCCCTCACCCTTCACCTACGAAGCCACACGGGAGAAAAGCCTTATGAGTGTGACAAGTGTGGGAAGGCCTTCTCCCAGTGTTCGCTGCTCAACTTACACATGAGGAGCCACACGGGCGAGAAGCCCTACATATGCAACGAGTGTGGAAAAGCCTTCTCCCAAAGAACCTCCCTTATTGTGCACATGAGAGGCCATACCGGCGAGAAGCCCTATGAATGTAACAAGTGTGGGAAAGCCTTCTCCCAGAGTTCCTCTCTCACTATCCACATCCGAGGTCACACGGGCGAGAAACCCTTCGACTGCAGCAAGTGTGGGAAAGCCTTCTCTCAGATCTCGTCTCTCACGCTCCATATGAGGAAACACACAGGAGAGAAGCCCTATAACTGTATTGAGTGTGGAAAGGCTTTCAGCCAAAAGTCCCACCTTGTCAGACACCAGAGAATCCATACTCACTAGAGCCTCCGGGAGCACTGAATGTGGGCACCGCCTTCCGGTGAACTGAACACCTCGTAGCACACCACACTGGTAGTTCTGTACTGACAGCAGAAAAACCTTGTGAAGAACCCATGCATTGGTTAGAGGCTTCCCACTTCAGTGACCGATTGTCTGAGAAAGCTGAGAAACCTTGAACAAACACCCTCCGATAGCAATATTCTCACTCAAACCTGAAAGAAAATATCTGCTGTGAATCAACATACTTGAGCTCCTTGTCAGCGTAGTAAGCAAAAAGCAGGAACAATAACTTTTCTAGGCAATATGAGACGATGAGGAAACAGGTTTTCTATGACAATGTGTCAGGAAGAAAGTCTGAGGTAATTAGGTGACGTGCGTACAAAGTTACAACACGTGCTGATGAATTAACAGGCCACGTGAAAAGCAAGTTAGAAAATGCTAAGATTATTAAAATTCTCCTCCTTTGCTATACACTTTCATTCACAATTCACACATCGGTTGTAAAGAATGCCATGAACTGATTTCAGGGTAACACGGCAAGGGAAAGGACCACACATAGCAAAAACAAAAAAACACACCAAAAAACCCAAACAGAACGACAACCAAAACCATTTTTTGACAAAACAACCAGGGAAGGTGCTCACTACTAGACACTAAACTATTTAACGTTCTTATTTAAACTCTTTCGGGTGAATAAACTATTGGAGACAAATGAAAATCCAAGTTTCTATATGTGTGGTGCTACTGAATCATTGCAATAAGTCTGGCCTTGTTCCATATGTGTACAAGTCATGTGGCCCAAACATGTTACTTCTTAGACATAGACATGGCCCCGCTGACAGGGTGCTTGCTATCAAGCCTAATGGCTGGCTGTAATCCCCAGAATCCACATGGTGGATGGAAGAACTGACTCCCACACTTGTCCTCTGACCTCTAATGGCGCCCACGTGCATGCCTGCGCACACACACACACACACACACACACACGTGTGTGCACACACATACTCCACTCCAAACAGGAAAGGTAATATTCTAAAACCATGGTGGAAATAAAGTAGAATATGTTGCTTTAGAGTAAGAGTATTTAAAAAACAGAAAACTCACAATCATGGAATAGTCTATTTCTTTTAGTGTATTGGACTCGGAAGTATCCATGTACGTGTGCAGAGATTTATCTATAAATGTTCCCTGATTTATGGCTTGGTTTGCTCTAAATGATATGTAACGTTACCATCCATCCATGCGGAGATAGACCAGTATGTTTATTTCTATGACAGGACACTATACTTTATTTAAAATATACAAAAGTCACATGTAGTTAATGGATAGATCACAATAGTTTGAGAGGAAAACCCAAAATACTCAAACATGGTAAAATAATTGTAAGTTAATAAAATAGTTCAAAAAACAGTATCGGATATGGCTCATGGGTCCATTTATGATATTAGTTGCCTTTGAGGTTGTAGAAAGCTTTTATGGGTATTGTTATACTGATATGTAATACTTCTTTATTAAAAGAATAAAAGCAAATATTATCATGCTAACGAGTCTGGTCATCAAATTAGTTCTGAGGCTTTAAAGGGCCTTTAATTTAATTGTCTACTTTTACTAGAGTAAGTCAAACTGGTGTTGGAATCATGGGCTTATAGAACTCATCTTAAAATAGCATGAGCTATTTTATATTTAATCCTCTTTACACAAGCCTGACTTTAAGATGTCTTGTTTTTACTATGTTATGGTTAGATCTGGGATGTTTCCCCCAATGACTCATGTGTTGAGAACTTGGTCCCCAAAACAACAGTGTTCAGGGGTGATTTGGTCATGAGGCTTCTGTCCTCTTTAAAGTTGAATCCACTTACGGGTTCCTAGCTGATACCAAAAGGTGGGACCTGTGGGAAGGGATGCCTCCTCAGAGGAAGTCGGCCCTGAGGCATGCCTTCAACGTAGCAGCTCATTTCAGTTGACTTTTCATAGACATTCTTGTCATAGTAACAGGAAGCTGACCAACTCATCAGAACCTTCACCGGGATGATGGCAACCAACAGGGTAAAACATTTGAGGCTAGTTTAAAAACTTTGAAGCATTTATCTTCAACCTAGCTCCTTTCCCAGTTGAAAGCAGTAGAGAAACAAAAGACATTAGTTGTTGGAATAATCAACTCTCAAGTTTAAAATGTAAGGTTCCATTGCATTTGGGTTTCGGTCCAAAAGAAAGAAGAAAGGGAACTGTACACAGCCTCTCAAGCCAGAGGCCAGCGCCGGCACCAGCACCAGGCAGGAGCAAAGCTCAGTGGATCTCGGCAAAGCCGCTTTGAGTGTCTAGATTCCTTGTTTTCTTTTTAAGCTATGTTTTTTTTGTGAGTGGTGGTTTTGTGGGTGGTGTTGAAACAGTTCTGGCCTCGAACTCATGGCAATTCTACTGCCTCTAACCTTCTGAGTGTTGGGTTTGGGGGCACGTGCTACCGTAGTGCTGTGTGGTTTCTGGATCTTAACTAGAAAGGCATATCTAGGAGATTTCTGTGTGCCAGATGAAGACTGGGTGCAGGTAAAAGTTCACTTCTGGCTGTTGGGGTTAAGTTTTGCACTGGTCCTGTAGGAAGAAGGCTGAGTATTCAAACCTGCCTGGTAATTCAGACACTGCAGGATTAAGACTTTTTAATATATCTATCTATATATATATATATATAGATAGATAGATAGATAGATAGATAGATAGATTGTATAGAAGTACACTGTAGCTGTCTTCAGACACACCAGAAGAGGGCACCAGATCCCATTACAGATGGTTGTGAGCCACCATGTGGTTGCTGTGATTTGAACTCAAGACCTCTGGAAGAGCAGTCAGTGCTCTTAACCAGCATCCCTCCAGCCCATTAAGACTCTTAATTAAGACTCAACTATTAGTTTTTTCAGACACAGAAATGCCTGTGACATTAGCGCTGTGCATAGCTAGCAATCTGAAGCCCTAAGGCCACGCTTTTCTTTCCTGCTTTGTCCAGCACAGAGAGGAATTATCAGTCACTTTCACAATTTTCTACTCAACAGGTTTAACCAAAACGTGCTAAGATGCTAGATACCTGGGTCACCCAGAAACTTGCCTTAAAAACAAATCAAAACAGCCTTCATTAGGAGGACCAACAGTGTGATGCCTGCGTGTCCTTTGACACATCATTCTCTGGACAACCTATGTCCTCTGTGCTACTAGAACTAGACATAGTGCCTTTATATCGATCCACACCACTTAATTAACTAATTAAGACTTAATTAACAAAGCATTTCAAATGTCGTTCTCTGGATCTTGTTCCCAGAGTATCAGTCAAGATTCTCCAATAGGCTGTTCATCCATATATGTATATTGAATGTAACTTAGACGTTACATGTTCTATATTACATTCATGGGTAATACATAACTATCTAACAAGTATGAAAAGGACATCTTTATTTATTTATTTATTTATTTATTTATTTATTTATTTTAATGAGTTGACTGTGTAATTGTTAGCATTTCCTGGAGCTGGCTTATGCAGTTGCAGGGCTGGTAAGTCTGAAATCAAGGTAGACAGTGATACTGGAAACTCAGTCTGAAGCTAATGCTTAAGGCCTAGCAAGAGGGCCAAGCGGGTGCAGGATAACCCGAGTTCATTCCGTTAGAACCCGCATTGTGGAAAGCGAACCAATTGCTGCAAACTATCCTCTTGACCATGCGAATCGTGGCATGCACACGTGGACATGCATACGAACACGGAAAAATAACTTAAAAAAAAAGAATAAATTCAGGCAGAAGCGAGACACCCAAGCACCTGCCACACGCACCACTATGGCGAGCGAATGTGTGATGGAGAGATGGGGGAGGAGACGAGGGGATGGTGCACTGCGGAGGCTGCAGATCAAACGCCATGAGGAACAGACAGATATGAGGAGTCTGCGGAACCACAGCCATGTTAGCTGATACCCAAGCCCCGTGCTGACCTGGCCTCACCCCTTCCCTGCTATGGGTGGTGTGACTGGGGAAGGGGTGCCCTCCCCACCCTTTGTGGCAGGTGGGAGAGCTGACCCCGGGGTCATGATAGCAGGAACGATATTCTTGCTCCTCATCTGCCACGACACTCAGGAGAGTGGGGTCTGCACCCCTCCTGAGCAGCAGAGTCAAGCCCGCCCTAGTGGCAGGAGTGTAGGGGAGCCTTCCCAGAGGTGGAGAGCACTGGACAGTTAGCCCAGTCACTCATCTGTCCTGCCGTGGTGTGGGTGTGAGAGAGATGCCACCCCCCCCCGTTCCCTTGACCCTTGAAGTCTAAGGCAGGCAGGGGAGCTGGCCCTGAGGGCAGGAGAGTGACCGAGTTGGGCCGACCCCTTGCCAGCTGCAGCCTTGGGTGAGCTAGCTGGGACCGTGCTGGAAAGCTCGCCCTGCTGATAGGGAAGTGGAGGGCTGACCAGCTCAGCTGCCACCCAGGCCCAGATCCAGGGCTTTGAGCTGGCTACCCCAGCATCTACCCCATCTGTGAACTGTTAGAGCAAGTGAAGGGTTCTGTCCCTACTGATCCAAAGCTGAGGGTGTCCATGATACAGGACAAAAACAGGATATCTGAGAAAAGAGTCCCCATGAAGATCTAGTGTTGACAGTGTAGCGGAAGTCAGAGGCCTTGAGCCAGACCAAGGACTCACTGCAATGAACATTTGCAAGTGAAGATGTGTGGACAAAAGGGTGTGCTGTGTGTTACACAGTGATACACCATAGCTGCCACACACAGCAGTATTGTGTGTGTGTGTGTGTGTGTGTGTGTGTGTGCTCAAGTGTGTTAGTCAGGGTTCTCTACAGTCACAGAACTAATGGACTGAAGACATACACACACACACACACACATGGAATGTCTTACAGGCTCCAGTCCAACTTCTTAGATAGGGTTTTATTAGTTTTATTGAGGGTTATATTAGTTTTATTGAGGGTTATATTAATTTTATTGCTGTAAACAGACACCATGACCAAGGCAACTCTTATAAGAGACAACATTTAATTGGGCTCTTACAGCTTCAGAGGTTCCGTCCATTATCATCATGATAGGAACCACGGCAGCATCCAGGCAGACATGGTGCTGGAACAGGAGCCAAGAGTTCTATATTTTGATCTGAAGTCAACCAGAAGACTGTCTCCAGGCAACTAGGAGGAGGGTCTCAAAGCCCACCCCATAGTGACACACTTCCCCCAACAAGGACACACCTCCTAACAATGCTACTCCCTGGGCCAAGCATATTCAAACACACGAGGCTATGGGGGCCAAACCTATTTAAACTACTATATTCCACTCCCTGGCCCCATAGGCTTGTTTAAACACATGATTTATGGGGACCATACCTAGCCATCATGAAAAATATGTTTGGGCTGGAGAGATGGCTCAGTGGTTAGAGCACCGACTGCTCTTCCAGAGGTCCTGAGTTCACATCCCAGCAACCACATGGTGGCTCACAATCATCTGTAATGAGATCTGATGCCCTCTTCTGGTGTGTCTGAAGACAGCAACCGTGTACTCATATATAATAAATAAATCTTTAAAAAAAAAAAAAAAGAAAAATATGTTCATTTCAATTTCAAAAGTCCCCATAGTCAGTAGCAGTCTCAACAATGGTAAAAGTTCAAAGCCTCTTCTAAGATTATCTAATCACTTAACTGTAATCCCCTATAAAATCAAAAGGCAGATCATGTACATCCAACATCATAGGAAATGCATTACCCTTCCAAAATGACGTAGTGAGGGGACACTGACCAAAGGGAGATTAACAAGCAGCTGGGCAAACTCCAAAGTCTGCATCTCCATGTCTGATGTCAAAGTGCTCTTCAGATCGCTGTTGACTGCAACACAATCCCTTCTCTTGGGCTGGTTCCGCTCCATCAGCAGCTTTCCTTAGCAGATAGCCCATGACTAGCATCTCTAACATCTTAAGGAATCCAAGGCAATGTCTGGGATCCACACATGATCTTCTGGGCTCCTCCGAAGGATTTGGGTCACTTCTCCAGTTCTGTCCTCTGTGGCAGTCTAGGCTCTGGTTGACTCCACTCCACTGCTGCTGCTGTTCCTGGTGATCATCCCACGGCACTGGCATCTCCAATATGCCATGACCTTCTGTTCACCAACCGTCTCTCGTAGTGTCTCTTCGTGGTGCTGAGCCTCATGATCTCTTCAATCCTGGGCCATCAACTGCAACTGAGGCTACACCTTCACCAATAGCCTCCCATGGCCTCTCACAGTGCCAAACCTCAGCTGCTCTCATGACCCCCTCATGCCTTGAAAACCAGCACCACCTGGGTGATTCTTACACATTACCAAGTACAGCTGAGGCAGGAGGTACAACCTTGGCTCTCTCTGGAACACAGGTTCTTTGTGCTCCTTAAAAACACCTCCCAGAAGATTTCACCTCGGTGATGCTTGTTTCTCCTTAATCACTGCTAACTTCTTAGCTCCAGCTAAAAAGCATCAATTGTCCCAGTGACCTCTTCTAGTATCTGCTCTAAAGCCAGAGCCACGTGCTGAAAGCTGCTGGGTTCTGCCGCTTGCTGGGCCAGGAACATGGAGGGTGTCCTGAAGTGGAAACTTCTAGTATGTTTGGAAAGTCAGTTAGGTCAAATGATGTCTTGCTGGAGCAGATAAATGAAGGAGTGTTTTCCTGATAGACCCAGGTGAAAGGATCTTTTGCTATCAGACAGCTATAGCTTCTGACAAAGAAGATGGAGCTCGCCCCCAAAGAACTATTGCTGAACAGGTCCACTTCCCCCACATTCTGATACCTTTTCTCCTCCACTGCCTCCAGTGGGTGGTAGGCAAGAGAGGTTGAACATTTATTAAAAGTAGGTTGCAAAATATTTATGCCTGCAGGTATCAAATACTGTATAAAATGGTTCTATGAACAAAGAGTACAGAGTTTTCCTCTGGGCTATGTGTGAGTTTCCCTATGCTCTTTAAGTCCTAAAAAAATGAGGTCAAAATTCTAACGGCATCATCTTATCTGGGACAGAACTTACCAAAGCCCAACAGCCATTCCTCCTTCCATTTCTAGGGAAGGACAAAGCCTTGTAAGGGAAGGACTATGCAGGACAAAGTGACCTGTGAGTGCTGTCACCTATGGGAGAATCTCGAAGGCAGGGCCTACTTGTTCCTCTCTCACCCTCAAATCCTCCCTATGTGGGACAACTCATCTTTTGCACCATCTGAAGAAAAGGCCGTGCTGACATCAATCCCGGAAGTCCTGACTTATATTTATGATGTGTTGCCGGAACCTGACGAAACTGAAGCCTTTCCTATGGCCAACAAGGCCATCTCTGATCTAGCTTCGTCCAGCCTCTTTAGACATCTAGGTTTCCTTACTGTTCCTCAGTTACTATGGATACTGCTTTCTGGTTGGTGCGTTTGCTTCTGTCTGGGACTCACTTCTCCCAGGAATCAACATGATTCTCTCCTTTTCTTTACTCCTGCTCGACTGTTGCTAGAGAGGGACTTTGCTGCAATGTGTTACCCACAGAGTTCCTTCTGGTCACTACTTTTTTCCTTAGCCTTATACTTAATGCAGTTTTTAAGATTTTTTTTTATTAATGTGTGTCTTATATAATTTACTAATTATTATTTACTAATTAATCCAGGTGTCTGTGGGCCTGCTACGTGTGTGTGAGCGCCCACAGAGGCCAGAAGTGGGTCTCCGATTCTCTGAAGCTGGAGTTCCAGGAGATCTGTGAGACACCTGATATGGCTATTGGGAAATTAACCTAGATCCTCTGGAAAAGCAGTAAGGGCTCTTACATGGCTGAGCCATGTCTCTAACCTTCATCCTGATCCACTTTTATTCTTACTATTTACCCCATACAGTTCATTTCTTGTCTTTCCGCACTGGATTGCAAGGTCTGAGACAGCCAGGGTTTGTTTGGTTCGATGGCATTATAGTACCGGAACAACGCCAGGGCTATTGCGCATGCTCAGAAATAAGTGTATAGACATAAGCCAGATGGTGCAGCCTGTGATGTGCATGGTGAAACTATGCATGTTGTCCATGCTACTGTCCCCGTCCAACCCCCACAAACTGAAACGGTAGCTACAACTACCCTCATTTACTGACATGTATAACTGATGTTCCAGAAGTCTGAGCAACCAATTCTAATTGTTCTTTTAAATTCCCTGTGTATGTGTGTGTGTGTGTGTGTGTGTGTGTGTGTGTGTGTGTGTGTGCTTTTGCCTGCAGGTACACCTTTGCATCACATCCACGCTGTGCCCAAGAACAGAAGCGTGTGGTCAGGTGCTGTCTTAGTCGGGGTTTCTACTCCTGCACAAACATCATGAATAAGAAGCAAGTTGAGGGGCTGGAGGGATATCTCAGTGGTTAGAGCACTGACTGCTCTTCCAGAGGACCTGAGTTCAAATCCCAGCAACCACATGGTGGCTCACAACCATCTGCAACAAGATCTGACGCCCTCTTCTGTTGTGGCTGAAGACAGCAACAGCATAGTTAGGAATAATAAATAAATAAATCTTAAAAAAAAAGAAAAAGAAAAAGAAAAAGAAGAAGAAGCAAGCTGGGGAGGAAAGTGTTTATTCAGCTTACACTTCCATATCGCTGTTCATCACCAGAGGAAGTCAGGACTGGAACCCAAGCAGGTCAGGAAGCAGGAGCTGATGCAGAGGCCAAGGAGGGATGTACTTACTGGCTTGCTTCCCCTGGATTGCTCAGCCTGCTTTCTTATAGAACCAGGTCTACCAGCCCAGGGATGGCACCACCCACAGTGGGCTGGGCCAGGGGTGGCTCCACCCACAATGGGCTGGGCCAGGGACGGCTCCACCCACAATGGGCGGGGCCCTCCCCCCTTGATCACTAGTTGATAAAATGCCTTACAGCTGGATCTCATGGAGGCATTTCCTCAACTGAGGCTCCTTTCTCTGTGATAACTTCAGCCTGTGTCAAGTTGACACAAAACCAGCCAGTACAAGTGCCTGGGACTGAAATTTAGGATGGGAGTTGCCATGTGGAGGTTGGGAATCAAACCTAGATCTTCTGCAAGAACAAGTGCTTTTAACCATTGAGCCATCTCTCCAGATGCCAGTTCTAACTTGTAAGGCTCCAAAGAAAGTAAGATTTAAATGCTGGTCTTTCTCACCCCAGTTAACATGACAATGTGGACGTGGGAAATTTCGCCAGACCTCACCCCTAGGTAAAGAGCCACAGGTTATCAGAGGCAGCTGAGAGAGGGAGAGAGAGGGAGGACACGTTTTCTTCAGATATAAGACTCCTGTAACATGTTAAGGGATGATCCCTAAACTTGTGTACGTGAGCAACACTAAAACTCATTAGGTTGTGTATGTATGTGTAGTGTGTCTAAGAATAATAAGTCATAAATTTAAGAGTGGGGACCGTGAGAGGAGTTGAAGGGGGAATGGGAAGAGTGGAAACTATGTATACAGTGTAGTCACGTATGAATAATTCAAACACTTGGAGGCAGGGATAGGTGGATCTCTGTGAGTGTGAGGCTAGCCTGGTCTACAAAGCAAGTTCCAGAACAGCCTGTCTGTGAGGTGGAGAGGTGGGGAGCTACAGTGATGTCTGAACAAGGTGCACACTTTTATTCCCAGTACTTGGGTAGTAGAGGCACAGATCTTTGTTTGAGGCCAGTCTGTTCTACATAGAACAACGTGACCCTGTTTCACTAAAACAAACAAACAAACAGGCAGGCAGGCTGCAGAGACAGCTTGGCTGTTAAGAGCTCTTGCTGTTCTTTCAGAGGACCAGAGTTTGGTTCCCAGCAAATGTGTCAGGCAGGCACCAACAAGCAAACATACACATAAATAAAAGTAAACCATAAAAAAAAAAAGCTACAATGTCTGAGTGGTAAACACCAACAAAGGCCGGAGGACTGCCTTGATAAATGGCAACGGCCATCTTAATCATGCTATAGAAAACCAGCCTAAATGACACCCTGCCCCAGCAATGGATGTGGCATTAAACACCCTGGCCCCTCAAAGCCAGCATGTCTTCATTCTGCAAATTCGGAGAGCTGTATGTGACGTAGAACTCCAAGACACCCAGCATCAGCCAGGGGTCTCCAGCAACCCACTTCCTTAGTTGCAAAAGAACTCCGAACAGTCTATAAAAAGTCAGTTCCTTCTGAGAGGAAAACACGCTGCATTCTTATTGGTGGCCAGAAGGAGCCTTAAGTGGTGCCTACCTAAAAAAGTACTTTCAAGTTTCTGGTCTCTATCTGTGTATCCCGTTGGTAATGTTTCTAAGTTAGAAGTGAGCGTCAGTCTCTGCACACAGGTGTAGTAGAAAATACGGGTTTATATAGCTTCTAGACCCACACTGATTTTTCATTCCTATCCTCGGTTATATGACATTAGGCGAATCAGTCAGAAGGTTTCGTTCCCCATAGTTAAAACTGCAGGAGCCAACACAAGTAGCATGCAACCGCGGATCTTTTATTCTTTATTTTCTATTTTCTCATTTGGAAACAAGAACATTTTTCTTTATTAGAAGCTGACTTAGTACACCATTAGAAGAACAGTGGGCAAAGTCATTCTTTCTATTTTACATTTAATTGCATTTATTTTATGCTGAATTTATTCCTGTGCCATGAGCTTTTGCTTCTTCAGTTTCTTCTGGGATATCTTTTTCTTCTGTGCAACCTCCTCTTCTGGCTTTGGAACGATCTGATCCTTCTCAGTGAGGATCATCTCAATGTGGCAGGGGGAGCTCATGTACGGGTTCATCAGCCATGAGCTCTGTAGGTTCGCCGGCGCATCTTAGGTGCCTTGTTCACCTGGATGTGTTCAATGACTAGAGAATCTACATCTAAACCCTTAAGTTCAGCATCACTCTCTGCATTCTTAAGCATGTGCAGCAAAAACTCAGCACTCTTTTGGCCACCGTCCCTGTGTCCAGCCCCACTGTTTGGCCTGGGCACACCTACCAACGACACCATTATGACGCTGGAATGGCACACATTGCTTCTAAAGTGACATCCTTCAGATACTTACTTGGTGGCTTTACGGATATGCACACCCTTGATGGCCTGGGCAGTTTCCCGGGTGTTCTTAAAATGAACACGAAGGTTTGAACCTCTGGATTTGCATGATTTTGTGGGGTTTTCTGGGTCAAGAGAGTAGCGAACCATCTTCACAGGTCACCTCCGGCCACTTACAGGAAGAGGAAGTGCGAAGGCTACTGGAAGAATTCATGAAACCTCAACCTCTCGAGCTAAGTCTTTCTTGGTACCAAAAAGTGACATATTTTTGGACACATCCAAACTAAGATTCCCAAATTCAGTGACCTTACACTGTAAGGAATTACACAGCAGGTCTCAACTTGTGAGTCATGACCCACAAGTTACATATTAGATATTTCTGAATAGCAGATATTTATAATTCATAATAGCAAACTTACAGTTATGAAGTAGCAACTAAATAATTCTATGGTTGGGGGGTCACTGTGACATGACACGAGGAGCTGTATTGAAGGGTCTCAGCATTTGGAAGGTTGGGAATCACTGAATCACTGGCTTATAGGTAAGAGATGGGATGCAAAAAAAAAAAAAAAAAAAAAAAAAAAAAAAAAAAAAAAAGCAAGAAAGAAATGGGATTCAAAACGGACTTTCCTTCCCTGAAGGAAAGCAGTTTCAGTATTTTCTAACTACAATGTCTTTGAACTTCATTCTGCAACTCACAAACTGAAGAGAAATATCTGTCCATATGAAACTTCCATGACCTAAAAGTCCCAATTATCTAGAAACAATTCTCTCCAACATCCTCCCATATCTAATCCTCAAAAATACATGTTTGTGTGGGGGAGCAGGGACCAAAGCAATTTATTAATTAGGAGTAATAAGTAGGTGACTGGAAAGATGACTCAACAGTTAAGAGCACTAGCTGCTCTTCCCAATTGCCTGGGTTCAGAGTATGGCACACACCATCTGTAACTCCAGTTCTAAGGGGTCCAACACACTCTTCTGGTTCCAAGGGTACTAGGCATTTGCTGGTGGACAAACATTCAGGTAAATACTCATACACATAAAACACAAAAATCTTCATTAAAAACTTTTTTTTTTTAAAGCAAGAAGTCTAGAGGCAAACGGCTTGTGTACATTAACCAAGTGAACTTGGGCAACTAATTTTCATCTCCCCTCACCTCACAATCACAAAGTAGAGCCAGTGATCTCACCCATCACACCTAGAACTGCATGGTCACACTCACAGCCACCATCTTTCAGTCATAGGACCATGTAAGTACAGTGTGTGTATGTGTGTGTGTGGGAGGGAGGTCACACACAGCAGAGAGACAGTTGACATGCAGTCACATGTACAGTACATACCTCCTAAGATCATATATCTGTATCTTGTCACAATTATGCCTGAAGAAACAGATGGTCATAAAACTCGCATCTGCTGTCACATTTTCCAGCGCGATTACAGCCACACAAACAGGTAGACAAACAATCATACAAACACAAACTGGGACACGGAAGGTCGCATTTTTGCTCTCTTGAAAACGTGTATCCAGTAACACGTCACAAACGCATTCAGTTTTTCTGTCAGTCACACACAAGCACGAACACAGGTATGCACACCCACGGTGACACTCAGTCACAGCTGGACCCTGTCACAGTTATTATACACACTAACACACTGACACACTCTCTCACACGCACAACGTCTAGCGGTGTCCGCCGGGTCCGCACTCGGTTCACCTGGCTCCATCCCCACCTCCAGTCTCCCCCAGAACCACGCTCCTCACGACAAGCCTAACTCATCACCCCACGCCTCAGGTTACAAAATCAAGCTCTGGGACCCAGGCCCGTGATGTCACTTCCCAGAAGACACCGCGCGCAGAGAGAGCAAGCTGAGGCGGGCAAGGACCGCTCTCGGGCTTCTGATCTAGCGGTTCAGTTCGCCCCCCGAAGAACTACCAGCCCCAGAGTCCTTTGCGGCACAACCCTTTCCTCTTTGCGCCTGCGCCTCAAGATGCGCCGCATTGAGAGTGCGAGAGGCAGTTGTAGGCGGCTCCAGCGGTTCTCCTGGATGGATGGGTTTGCGAAGAAAAGTTATGGTGTGGCACTGTAAAGGCGTGACGGTGACTGAATGCATGGGTGTGTGGAGTGACTCTTATTTTAAGAGTTACATTTATGTCTAGATGTTACTGCCTTCTGTCTTTTGCTTCAGGGTTTGGGTTTGTAAGGGGGTGTGTGAGTGTGGAAAAGTTGCTGTTTAGTTTTTTGCTCGTTTTAATAAGGTCTTTATATTTTATGTATAGGAGTGTTTTGCCTGCATGTACGTATGTGCACCACGTGCGTGCCTGGTTCCCCGAAAGGCCAGAAGAAAACATTTAGGTTCCCTGGAACTGGAAACAGAGGTGTAAATTGCCTTGTAGCAGCTGAGAATCAAACCCCAATTCTCTGGAAAAGTACCAGTAACTCTCTTACAATGTGCACGTGACATTCTCTTTTAAACAAATAGGATCATTTGGTATAAATATTTACCAGTTCAGAAATCCCAAAGCTGGCACTTGGGAGGCAAAGATAGTGGCATCTCTGAATTTGAGGCCAGCCTGACCTACATACAATACAGATCCAGGCTAACCAAAACCACATAGACCCGCCTAAAGCCACATGAGTATTGATAACCAACAATATGTCACCTGTTTATGCTCCCAAGTGCTGGGTTTAAAGGCGTATGACACCATATTCTGTAGGTTGATGTCAAGGTGATACATGATTGGACAGGAGAGAGTGGGGCGGGGACAAAGTTTTTGTAAGGCGGGAGAGATGAGAAAGGAAGGAGAATCAAGATGGAGAAGGAGGTTCTAGATCCAGGTGGTCTTAATTGGCGATAGATACGAGGCTGGGTGCACTTAGGATAGGAGGCAGGCAGGTTTTCCAGGCTCACCGCATCAACATAGTGAGTTCCAGTCCAGCCAGACCTACAAAATAAAGCCTGTTAGAGAGAGGGGTGGGGAGATGCCGGAAAAAGACTATCCACAGTACCCTTTTCCCACTTGTAATTCAATAAGCAGTAGATGAAAGGCTTTATTTCATATAATTTTTTTCCACCACGAATCCTCCAGTTTTGATAATGGTATGTGGCAGTTAAGGGTAATTTTCCTGAAGCTGGGAGAAGTGAGTTGGCAGTAAACACTAGCTTAGAATTCACCAGTGAGGGCTGGGCCACAGCTCAGTGAGAGTGCTCACTTAGCACACAAAACGTTCTGGTTTCCATCCCAGGCACTCCACCCCCGTACCCCAAAGACCCGTTCCACAAATCAGAAAGAAAATCAGGAAACCGAGTATACAAATGACAACAGAGAAACTTTATTAAACTCATAATGTATGCTAGGAATAGATCTCTAAGTTCTATTTGAGTTCATTGATTTCTCAGAGCAAATCAAAACACATGACTGTAAAAGAGGGATAAACAACTATTGATAACACAGGAAACCTGTAGAGTACTTCGTTTCCAATTGTAATCACCTTCCTGGCATGACGTTAGGATAGGGTTAATGAAAAGGTTAACAAGATAGCATACAAGGAGAAAATAAATTCAGCATTAAATGGTTTTTTTTGTTGTTCTTAAGAGAAAACACAAGACATCCAAATATAAGACTGGAGTCAAACTAATGGAGACAGCTTTTATAAATGCAAAAATTCAGAAGCAACCATAACATGAATAATAGTCATTTAAAAGCTATCAGGTAAGTCTTTAAAACTAGAATCTGTATTTGCTGAAGAAAAAAAAAATCAATTTCAAAGATGATTTTTTTAGCATGATAAAAGCAGGAGGAAAACAAATTCCGTCACTGCACATCTTCAGCAGAACTGGTTCTACCAACTTGATAGTCGTCATCTAGAATCAATACAGTCACAGTTCATCTTCATGTCTGAGCTTTGGATTTTCTCATTTTCCCTTTTTTCCTCACTTATAGTTTAAAAAAAAAAAAAAAGCAAGCTCACGAGACATAGCAGTGTGACTGGCCTCGCTTCAGATCCAGCCCTGGAGCTCCACCAGGGGCTCGACTCATTAACGCTCACACAGTTAACACACCAGGCTATGAGTGCAAGCATCAGAAACAAAAGACAGACCTAAAATTAGGAGCAAACATTAACAACGAACAGTATGGCAAACCTCCAAGCAAGGGGTGAAACAACCCAATAAGCAACTAGCACTGGTGTGGGAGATGACAGTAAATGTAGGCTTGGAACTCATAGCCTACGGTCAAATAATTCAGATGAAAATGTAAATATCTTGTCAAACAATGTCAGAGAGTAACTCTGGAGCACGAATCTTTATTATTCCTTAGTGTGAATTTCCTGATGGTGAATAAGGTCTGACTCATTAGTAAACGTCTTCTCACATTCCTTACAGCTATAGGGCTTGTCATCGCGATGAGTTCTCAGATGTCGGGTGAGGTTTGAGCATTTATTAAAGGCCTTTCCGCATTTATTACACTCATATGGCCTTTCATCCGAATGGACTCTCTGGTGTTGAAAAAGCTGTGAGTTCTGGGTGAAGGCCTTCCCACATTCAAGGCATTCAAAAGGTTTCTCGCCAGCATGAATTCTTTGATGTTGCCGGAGTTGTGAGCTCTGAGTGAAGGCCTTCCCACATTCCTTGCATTCGTAGGGTTTCTCCCCAGTGTGGATTCTCTGATGATTTGTAAGGGCTGAGCCACTACTAAAGGCCTTCCCACACTCCTTGCACTCGTAGGGTTTCTCCCCAGTGTGGATTCTCTGATGCTGAACAAGCTTTGAGCTCTGAGTAAAGGCTTTGCCACACTCCTTACATTCATAAGGTTTCTCGCCCGTGTGAACTCGCACGTGTTGAAAGAGTTGCGAGCTCTTTGTAAAAGCTTTCCCACATACTTTGCAGGCATAAGGCTTCTCACCAGTGTGGATTCTCTGATGGTCAATGAGATTTGAGCAGTAGCTAAAGGCTTTCCCGCATTCCTTACATTCATAAGGTTTCTTTCCAGTATGTATTCTCTGATGCTGGGAAAGATATGAGCTACAACTGAAGGCCTTCCCACAGTCTTTGCATTCAAAGGGCTTCTCACCAGTGTGAATTTTCAGGTGTCGAGTAACATGGGACCCACAACTGAAGAATTTCCCACACTCCTTACACTCAAAAGACTTTTCGCCAATATGAATTCTTTGATGTTGAATAAATTGTGAGTTCTGGGTAAAGACCTTTCTGCATTTCTTACATTCATAGGGTTTCTCATCACTGTTAATAATTTGATGTAGGGTAAAGAAAGTCTGCTGAACAAATGTGGGCATGTATTCACGCGTGAGTAATTCTTGGCTTCCATGTCCACTTTGAAATTGGCTTCCACAGTCCAGAACATCTCTAAAACTGGAGTACTCGAGGCCTTGCTTCGAAAGTCTCATTAACTCCCTCTGGCAGGATTCTATTTCATAAACTTCCTTCTTTAGAGATAATAACTTGCTTTCACACATCGACTCCAGAGCTGAAAGAAGAGTAGCAAATATTGTTTTCCACTCTTATTTAGAAAAACTTTGAACTTTCATACCGGAAATGAAGAAAAGACAGTGAATTCACTGTCTTTAAGTAAACGTCACGGGCTCTTATGGAGATCGAAAAACGGAAATGGACAAAGAGCACAGGGAAATTAATAAGATGTACGATGGAGGCAGAGGAGACCACGGCAGAAATAAGTTACCAACAAGCGTTGTCTTGTTTTGGAGACGGTTTCTCTGTGTAGCCCTGGCTATCCTGGAACTTGATCTATAGACCAGGCTGGCCTCAAACTCAGAGGGATCCTCCAGCCTCTGCCTCCTCAGTACTGGGGTAGAGGCGTGCGCCACCAACACCCAGCTCCCAACAGTGGCTCTTAAACATGGACGTAGGTCAGAATGGTTTGGAAAAGAAAAATCACTGGGCACAGACATGAAAAAAAAATACATAACAGATAATACATTTGGTCTTCTGTTCATTTTGTTTGATTTGAGACAGGGTCTCACTATCTAGCCCCGATTGGACTTGAACTCAAGAGATCCTTTGCCTCCACGTGCAAGGATTAAAGGAACGTCTCCTGAGACAAGGTCTTACTGTATAACTCTGCCTGGTTTTGAACTCTGGATTATCTTGCCCCAGTCTCTCTAGCTGCTAGGATTACAAACATATACTGCCAAGCTGGTCTCCGTCCTGGTTTTCTGCCATGGAACTTGAGAGAACCTCGAGACTCTCTGGATGATAGCACTATGTCTGCACTGCTACCGAGGCAACTGGGACAGGCCTTAAAGAGCCTCAGGACTGGAAAGGTGGCCCAGAGGTTAAGAATGTGAGCTGCTCTTGCAAAGGACTGGGGTTCAGTTCCTGGTGCCCATATAGCCTTACAAATACCTGTGCCTCTAGTTCCAGAGGATTTTATGCAGTCTTCTGACCGTGGGCACCAGTCCATAACTGGTGGTACACACACCCACACCACATACACACACACTCGGGCCCATGAATATAAAACAATACATCTTTAAAAGAAAGAAAAAAAAAGCTTTAGTGTTGAGCCTGGACACCAGAGGGCAAATCAGGTTGTTAGAAGCTTGGGATTTTAGGTAGCTGACCTCTGGATGGAGGAGAAAAGGTAAAGGCTGAGAAGCCAGTTATATAATCATTTCTATGTAAAAACAAACCAAACTTGATGACCTGAGCCTGATCCCCAGGACCAACCTAACCGTGTACAGAGAGAACGAACTCTTATAGTTGTCCTTCGATTTCCCCCTCAGCCTCAAGCAATAAACAGCTAAAAAAAAAAAAAAAAAAAAAAAAAAAAACTTGGTTTTCTCATTTAGACCTAGGTTTTTTGGCAGAAGCTTATAAAATAACAACCAAGGGACTGGAGAGACGGCTCAGCGGTTAAGAGCACTGGCTGCTCTTCCAGAGGTCCTGAGTTCAATCCCAACAACCACATGGTGGCTCACAACCATCTATAATGAGATCCGATGCCCTCTTCTGGCCTGCAGGTGTACATGCAGACAGAGAGCACTCACAAACATAAAATCAGTCAATAAATAAATCTTTAAACAAAACATCGGAAGGGTGCAGCTTCCTCGATCACCAGCGAGTTGCTCCTGTGGGCACTGCTTTCTGCTCAGTGTTTCTTACTTACCCGAGCACAGGCCTCTTGTAAGCTCTTTACCAATCATCCAGGGCTCTTTGCCTTGCTCCAATAAAGATATCACCTGAGGCTTGGGAATGTGAAGTCCTGCTTACGAGAAAAGATATGGGACATAGTTATGCTGTGGGAAACAGACGCAATCCCTCGATCACCAAGCAAGAGGTGCCAAGACAGGAACAGCCAAAGACGCAGGAGCTTCAGCCACAGCCCCCTCGAGTGGCCTGTTTCCCAGGCTTCTTTTCCGGCCCAGCTGAAACCATTTATTTGCAAACAAGGAGCAGGAATTCAGGCGGCAAACTTGAAAGGTGGGTGGGAAGTTCCTTGAGGAAGAAGCAGACCCTCGGAGATGGCTGCCCGGTTGGTACAGGTGCCCTTACCCACTGCGAGCAGGTTGCTGTAATTCTCCAGCATCACATCTTTGTACAAGTCCCTCTGCGCAGGACCCAGACACTCCCACTCCTCCTGAGAGAAGTCCAGGGACACGTCACTGAACACCATCGGCTTCTGAAACAATAAAACACACCCAAATGTATAACACAGAAAGCACTTCCGAAACGGTGCCCGTGTTGTCAGGCTGAGCAAATGAGCCACTACATGATGTCACCAAGACCCCAGTACCTCTGGATTGTCTGTTCATCCAGAAGTGACACAAAGTCAGGCATGGTGCTGCACAATGGTAATCCCAGCACCAGGGAAGGGGAAGCAAGAGGATTGATTTGGAGTTGAGTTGTCAGCCCAGGTTGCACAGTAAGTTCAAGACCAGCATTAGCTATGTAGCGTGATCAAGTCTCGAAATAAAAGGGTTGGGGAGTTAGCCCACTGACACGGCATGTGCATAATGCCCTGGTTTCAAACACCAAAACAATACTTCATTTCCTATTAATACAGATTTTTTTTTTTTTTTTTTTTTTTTTTTTGCTGGTGGTCAAATGTACAATCTCAATAGCTTATACACACTGGTCAAACTTATTAGAATCACCCATTATCATACTTGCTCCTATCTGAAATAAATTAAAGATTTATATGGAAAATCAGCCTCACCCACATTTCCTACTAGACTTCAACTTGTTCCACAATTGCCACAAGAGTCTCAAGAGATCTGCACTCACAACTCTCCAAGCCTCATAAACTAGCAAATCTTTTGACAGTTGAAACTTCCAACCCCATCTCCCATCCTCTATCGTTGGAAAAATGCTAGTTTATAGACACTGTTTTGGCTTCTCCATGTGTCTTTCCAGTTAAATGACTCATATTGCCACCTAGATCACAGCCCAGGCAGGACAAGCTTATTCTGCAATTCTATGCTTGCTTCTCTGAGCACATAATCTCCTGTCCATCACGGTGCCCGGGGAAAAGGCCAAGAAAAGATGACCAGTTGTTCCCTCAATGAAAGTACCAATGTTGCCTGAAAACCAGGGGCCCTGGGGGGTGATGGATGACCCGCTGGCAGGAGAGTCAACAGGGACCAGGTCCTGGCGGGATCTTTACCACCCACAATGTCAGCACTGGAAAGCAAACGCAGCCTCCTGAATGCTGGGCCACAGTATTCACACCACTGTACCTATCACATCTGGAAAAAGGAATGAACGTTAGGGAAGTAAGACATGTCAGTTACCTCAGCCATGGTTTTCAAGGCTGAGCCAGTCTTACTCAAGGAGCGAGGGAAAGTTCTGAGAAAGTACGGCTGGGTTAAGGAAAGAAAGACCCTAGAAACTACACTAGTCTTCCATGAATGCTTACCGAAGTCAGATGAAGACTGACCACTTTCCTTGATAGAACTCTAGTGTGTGAGAATTGGAACAAATATTACCTATACTTGATGTGTTTGTTACACTTGAAACAATCACACTAGGTAGTCTTGGTGGGCCTGGAACTTGTTCTGTACAGCCGGCTGGCCTTGAACTCATGGAGATTTTCTGCAACCCAGGTGCTAAGGCATGCACCATCTTGTCCAGCTATTTTATTATAAACTATTCCCTTTATCTCTCGGGATGCTTCCTGTCTGGACGAGTATGCTTACACACTGCAGCTGGAACTACAGATCGAGAAAACCATTTTGGGAAGTCAGCATCAGTTCAAGTGTAACTTATGCATGTGTAACTTATGGGCCAGCAATCTTACTACTAGGGATTTACATAAAACAAAATGCACACATTGTGGATGTGCACTGAAAGGCCCAGAACGTCCTGTTCATAATCGCCTAACGTTGAAAACAACTCAAACGGCAATAACGGCATCTACTGTGACAAACAGGGTCTTATAGTGAACGCCGGCTTGGAACTCACTGAGTAGCCCAGGTTGGCCTCAGCCTCACACCCGTTACCTGAGCCTCCTGAGTACTGAGATACCTGACTTCTTACAAAGAGAATTTAAAGGGCAACAGTAATAAACAACTCATCACTACATAGAGCAACGTGGGTGAATCTCACATCACTCACACAATATACTGTTAAATAATGCCTTCAAGAAATGTGAAATCTAATACCCAGCCAAAGGAACCAACCAAGAAGGGTAGACATTTTGTGATTCTATTTATATAAAATATGGTACAAGCAAAACTAATCTACCGATACAGAAGAAGATTATCCTTGGGAGAGAGAGATAGCAAGTAGAGAAGAACAGGAGTTCTGGAGTGCTGTCTCTGATTAAACGAATATGTGCAGTCTTCAAAATTAATCCTATGACAACCCGTTTTCAATATTTTAAAGACACGTGTTATCCTTCTTAAATTACATTTTTAATTGTGTCAGGTCAGAGGTCAGAGGACAACCTGTGAGAGTTGTGCCAGTTTTCTCAATCCAACTTGTAGGTCACAGGGACTGAGCCCATGCCGTCAGGTTTGGCAGCAGGCACACTATTTGCTGAGCCATCTTGCCAGACCCATTTTTTTTTAGACAGGATCTCCTGTGTCTGTGACAGCCTTAAGTGAACTTTCAACTTCTAGTCTTTCTGCCTCTAACTCCCGAGTACTGGAATTACAGGACTGCACCCCTGTGGAGGCTTAATGTGGTGCTGGAGACTCGAACCCAGGGCCTCATACAAACTAGGTAAGCACTCTATCCCCCAAGTGCATCCCTAGCCCCTGTGTGTTATTATTCCAAATCATCATGTTATTTTATCATTGAATTCACCCAATATTGTAATACCAAAGGGCTGAAAGTTAGAAGACAGAATGTTTTATCAACCACTGATGAAAATTTAGCTTGTCAAAACCAGATTGTAAATTGGTACATGTTGGAGTGATAGTTTTGTACAGGGTGAAATGTAGGCATAAAGTTTTTTATTTGTAATAAGGCAACCCCAGTTTTTTTTTTGTTTTTGTTTTTGTTTTTGTTTTTGAGACAAAGCAAAGAATCTCACTATATAGTCCTCAATGTATAGACCAAGAGCTAATCTTAAACTCACAAAAATTAGCCTGATTCTCACCTGGTAAATTCCATTTTGTTGGTGGTGGTTGTGGTTGGTTGTTTTGAGACAGGCTTTTTTTGTATAGCCCTGACTGTCCTAGAACTCACCAGGCTGGCTTCAAACTCATAGATTCACCTGCCTCTGCCTTCTGAGTGCTGGGATTAAAGGTGTGTGCAACCACTGCCTAGCTTGGATTTTTAAAAGAAAAGCAACCCTTGTACAGAACTTGGCACGGTGGCTTATACTAGTAACTTGGTACTTAGGAGGCTGAAACAGAATCTAGAACAGTAGTTCTAGATAATCAAGTGATTCCGGATAATCAAATATACTGCATATGAAATATTTACATTATGATTCATAACAGTAGTGAAATTACATTCATGAAGTACCAACAAAATAATTCCATGGTTGGGGGTCACCACAACATGAGAGATGTATTAAAGGGTCGCAGCGTTAGGAAGGTTGAGAACCACCGATTTAAGCATGGAGTCAGCCTGGGTTATACAACGAGACCCTGTCTCAGAGCTAAACACAACCAACTGAACACAAAACTCAAAATGGGGGCTGAATGCTTGCTCAGGGGCTAAGAGTGCCTCCTGCTCCTGCCGTGGACCTGGGTTTGGTGAGCAGGCAGCTCACAACCTTCAGTATCTTCAGTTCCAGTGAGTCTCCACCAGCACTGCATGATGTGTTGCTGCACATATATACATACATACATACATGCAGGAGTGTGATTCATACATGTAACTGCAGCTCAGGGAAGCGGAGGCAGGAGAATTAGAAGTATACGGTCATCCTCAGCGACAGAGTTTGAGACCACCCTGTTTCAAAACTCAAAAGAAAGCAAGCAACAACCAAGCCACACAACCGCCACACCTGAGTGTAAGTTCAAATATATGAAATGGTTACTGCTGTAAGACCCCACCCTTGAAAATATCATGAGAGGGAAACTGACAAAACAGAGGTTATCTTTGTGTAGCAGAGATTTAACTTGGCTCAGTTTCCCAAACTCTTTGAAATAACCATGTTATAGATACGTGTTTGGAAAGAAGCAAAAACCGAGTAAGTCGTCTAATTCCTAAATTAACATGGCCATCAAACAGAAGGAAGTCAGAGGCAGTCTAGGTCTGAGTTTCCCACCATTCTCACAAATGGATAATTTGAAGTACCAAAGACACGGAGACATCTACATAGTTTAAAGCCTTTATAGTCTCTCAGCTACTACTTTATCCCGACCTCTCCTTCATACTGTAGGGCCACATGGTTCTTTCTCACAATCAGTTTCTAGGCCGGCCCCAAGTCCCACTCCCTTACTTCCTGCTCCACCTCTGCCTCTGGCTCATTATTGTGTAAAAAGTCACATTCCTTATTCAACCAGCAGGCTGGGGGAAAGTCAGCTTACTTTTAAAGGCAGGTGTGGAAGTGATATTTACATATTTGGTAGCCAAGGGTTACCAGCTCCAAATAATTGAAAAATAAGAACACACTTTTTTTTTTTATAGCCAGAAAATACAGTATTTGTGGGTTATCCCAACAGAAACCCCAGCGTACCTTTTGTTTGGCTCGATCCACAGCCATTCCTCTTTTCTCCACTGGGTACCTCTGGAGGAGGGGAGCTGAGGAACAAAAAAAAAACTTTTAATAAAAGGCCACCCTAGATCCATACCTGTCACTTAGGGAGAAGTCTAGGTTGTCAGGATAATTTCTAGAGTCAGAGAAGGAATGAATCCTAGGTTGTCCAATACTGGAATCTGTTTTCATCTCACTGGGGTCTCTTAGGACAGAAAACTGGGAGTCACTTGGGCAGTCGGAAGCACGCCAAATCTACACACCCATCATGGAGCCACATTTAATCTCACAAGCACACCCTACCCAAACAAAAGCACAACTAAGTACGGTAGGATAGTCAGTCACGCATCCATCCGGAGGATGAAACCACATCCACATTTATAGACCCCCTTAAATACAACACCACATAAACCCACAGTGGTACAGATGGCCACAGGGCACATTCACTGCGGAGTCACACCATAGTCAGAATTACCTCCAGTTGTCCTCATGGAATTATACACAACCGCACATTCAACAGAACAGCCCCTGAGACTACACACAGTCAGCCTGACTATCACATGCATCTTCCGATTGTAGTGAGAATTCTGAAATTTCCGCCTCATCAAAAAACACAGAAATATTCTAAAGAGTGTGTTTTAGTTTTAATCTCAGCTGAGGGGGGAGGGGAATAAACGGGGTACTTCAAAGCAGCTGATTTACCTCCAGCTCTAGCAGAGGCTTGGATTTGCTGGCTGCAGATAGTTTCTAAGATTGTGTGACATTTGAAATTCTGAGAACTTTTCAGAGGGTCCAGAGGACCAGGATTGGTGGTTATTGGCTGTTCAGGGTTAAGGTTTGTTAGTAGTTGCTCAAAGAAGAAGCAAGAAGAAAGAAATTAGATTCAAGAATTTCTCTTTCTCCCCCATCTATTTTTCTTTCTCTTTGGTCTAGTGGGAGGGTGGTGTGTGTGGGGGTATAAAGGGGAGAGGGGGGAAGGAACCCACAAAGTAGCAAAGACCAGCTACATCCTACCTCACTCATTGTATCACATAAAGTTACATAATCACACTCAAACATCTTCAGTTACGGGCACCCAGTACACATAGTATACAAACATACACACAGCCCCCATCAGACTAACAGTCACGGGAGCGTAATTACTGATTATCTGATATATCCCTCATACACAAGCGTTATACTGTTACACACAATAGGTCCAAACACACGGAGACGCAATCACACTCACACACGCTGCCACAAAGTTATTAATCACACATACTAATAAAGAAAATGGGCATACGTACGCAGCTCTGCGCATGTTCACAGGTCATTGACACACCCACCTGAGAAACCTAAAAATCACCGCCACGCACTCACAGCGTGCTAGGGTCACTTAAGGTCACACACACACACACACAGCCAAAGCCTTATTGCTGCTCACCCAGCTAGACCAACTCCCACTGACCTGACACCTCAGATACTGACTGGTATTTCCCTTTAGACCCCAGAACCGCACCTTTGGAGTCTTAACAAGGGCCTAGGCCGCTCACCGTACACTTTCCCGTCCGGGACGACGAGGGTCCCGCTGGCAAAAGAAGGGGCTGCCTAGAATTCGCGGACGCTTCTGGGAAATGTAGTCCGCGATGGGAAGGAACTGGCGGGGAAAATGGCATCCATTGTCGGATTTCCCGCCAGGGCACGGCCCGAGGCAGGCCGAGGAGCTGACACTGCATTTGGAATTTTGTACGCAAAATTCTTAGACACAGATACAAACTCGGATTGAAACTCTTACAACACGTACGACTGCCATCCTGGACACGAGCCCCTCTCATGATAGAGGCCAATCTCAAAGAATCACTGTATATTTTTGGACTAGGTCTGCACCGGAAGTTGTGTCGAGTCGCATGTGTCTCTGGGAAATGTAGTCTAGAAAAGGAACTGCGTGGCACTGGTCTCCTGGAACAAAGTTGCTGAAATGATTTCTGAGATACCACACCCTGAGTCTGCACATTTAATGGCTTTGTAACTCACTGTAGGAATGTTCAGGATGACGATAGATTCTCCGTTTTGCATTGGTGAGGCGCAGCACGCTATTTATATGATCCATTTAGGTGGCATATATAAAAAGAATGAATATTAGTTATTAAAATTTAGCAGATTTAGGAAGAATTCTAAACGAGGGGTTGTTCTTCGAGTAGGTATAGAGTTCTGTTACAGCGTAGTGGAAAAAAATTCTCTTTGAATATTTATTTATTTTGAGTCTGGGTCTCACTCTAGGCCGATCTGCAAGCCACTCAGTAGATTTGATTTGCACTGAATTCATGTAGATCAGTCTGTCCCTGTCGCACAAATACTTGGACTAAAGGCAAACTTCATCACATACTAGGTGTACTTTTTTACGTTGGTGTTTACGGGACTTATTTCTACATTAAGTATTTCCTTTCTTAGCTGAACAATATTCTGTTTTGAGTTATGCGTATGGGTTTTTTTTTATCCAGCCAGACACTTATGGTTGTTATAGTAATTTATAGATCAGTTTATTTTAATAAATCAGATAAAGCAGATCTAAGCATTCGTTTACAATTCTTTCTTTATTTATTTATTTATTTATTTATTTATTTATTTATTTATTTATTTATTGTTCTTCAAGACAGTTTCATTGTATAGCCTGTCCTGGAACTCACTCTGTAGACCAGGATGGCCTCAACTCAGAGTTCTGCCTGCCTCTACCTCTTTAGTTCTGGGGTTAAAAGCCTGTGCCAGCACCTCTGGCCTTTGTCAGAACTTTAAATACATACGTGCCTGTACAGGTCAAAAGTCACATCACCTAGTAACAGAGCTGCCTGTGGTGGGGGCTGGGAACAGAACTCTGGAACACATAATGCTTGAGACAGTGTTTCAATGTCATTCTCTGGAGTTTAATTATATGTTCAGAGGGTGAGCCATGGTATTAAGGCTTCGTTTACACACTAAGGGCATCGGTATCTATAAATTATATTTTAACTTTAGGTGCTTTTAGTCGAATGTTGGTCTTTCCTCCCCCCCCCCCCCCCCCCACTCCATATATCTTAGCTTGGCCCATTGCTTAGTCCTGCGGAGTCCCGAGCTTTCAAACGTGAACCATTATGCCTGGCATCAAACTGTTCCTGAGTTGGTGAGAGTGGAGACCTCGTGCCTGCATTCTCTACTCCGTCCTTCCAAAGGACACCCTGACTGCTCTCTTCCCGGTGCTAACTCCCACGGGATTTATCCCAGCTTCTACCCAATTTCCCAATGCGGTTGGTGATGTGTTTACAAAAGATATGTGCTGGAGAAGACGGCTCAGCGGCTAAATCACTGACTGCTCTTCCAGATGTCCCAGCAACCACATGGTGGCTCACAACCATCTGTAATGAGATCCAATGCCCGCTTCTGGTGTGTCTGAAGACAGCTACAGTGTACTCGTTTAAAAAAAAAAAAGTCCCGGGTTTCCGCACCAATCTTAGGAAAAAAAAAGATAAAGAGAGTGTGTGTGTGTGGGGGGGGGGGATCTGGTCCAGGGAGGTGCGGCGAGGTATGGGGGGAAGGGGGATGCCTCTGGGGGACCCATGTTGGGAATCCCTTCCCCCTGAGGGACCAGCCACACGACTGTATACTTAGAGCGTGGGGAGGGGAGTTAAGAGGGTAGTAGGGGCAGAGAGAAGAGAGGAGTAGAGAAGTAGAGGCCGCCCATGAGCATGTGGAGAGAGACGGGGCGGGGGGGGGGGGGCACGGAGGGAATGGGGAGAGGAGGGGAAAATGGATAAGGGCAAGAGAAGAGAGGAAGAGGAGGGGCAAACAGCCCCTTTTATAGTGCCAGTTAACTGTAGGGCAGAACATATCTGGCTGTTGCCAGGTAACTGTGGGGTGGGGTATACAGAGTCCCAACAGTTTGTCCTATTAAAGATGTCGACTCTCTTCCAGTTGCCTCTGATTCTGGTGCCTCTCGGGGTTGCTGGGGGTTTTCCTCGGGAGCAGAGTTCCTGAATTGCCTGTTTTTTTTCATGAATGGTTTTTCTATAAAGTGGATTGTACCACCTTCACCTTGATTTCTCCTCTCATATGGTTTCTCCCACAAACCCTCTCACTTTTCTTTTTCTTCCCTGTCTGGATCCCCTGTGCAGAATGGTTTCTTCCAGGAGAGGGCGGAGTATTCAGGGTGGCAACGAGGTTTCTAAGAATAACAGAACTCATGACCCCATGTCCTATCGGACGATGTACAGTCAAGGGCCACTGTGTTTGGATCTACGTTCTTTATCTTATTCTGTGTAATCTGGCCGGATAGCTATTTCTCCACTGTACGGAATGTATAAGTATCAAATATGGCGGCCTACACGGTATCACTGGGCGCGGCCATAGCCTCCTAAGGAATTGTCTAAAAAGGCTCTTCACGCTATACATGCACGCTGTGGGCTGTTGGATTCCTCAGGCAGGGCAGGCAACGCTGAGCATGCGCAGTAGTAATCGCCCGCGACTTTTTTTTTTCTTTTTAGACCGGAAGTGACCTTGGTCCTTGAAGGTGTTTCTCCCCCTCCCCCGCGCTGTCCATTGAGTCTTAAGAATAAGAAGTCTTCAGCGATGATTCCGGTTGGTTTCAACTAGAATTCTCTAGAGTCAGTAGTGTGTGTGTGTTGGGAGTTAGTCTGCCGTGTAGATGGTTGTCAGTAGCAAGGGTTTCTCCTATCCATAACGGGACTCTGGATTTTGGAGGAGGGAGGTTTGCCGGGTGAAGTGTGATTGTCGTGACACGTGAGTGATGTTAGGAAATGTGATAAGTGATTGTCTGTGACACCCGAGGGTCCGTGGGGTCTGTGATCGGTTTCCTTTTAACCCGAAAGTTTAGCTCATTTTTAGCCTCGGTTAATGCGAGAATTTACATTCTTTATTTATATGTAGACTTTTAATTTTATTGTTCTTTAAATATAAATGGTTTTCTTTTTTACATTTATTTTCTTTGATCCAGGAGTCATTTGGAAATGCATTTTCTGTTTCAGATAATATCTCTGGGTAGTGGTCGAGTTGAAAAGTGCTTTATGGTCGATACCATAATCGTTTTCATAAATGTCACATTGCATAAAAATTACTGTTCCCCAATTTTATTGTGATATATATATATATATATATATATATATCATATGACTTTACAGTTTTGTTTTTGTTTTTTGTAGCCCTGGCTGTCCCAGAACTCACTCTGTAGACCATTCTGGACTCACAGAGATCCACCTGCCTCTACCTCTGGAGTTTTGGGATTAAAGGCCTGCACCACCACACCAGCAGACGTTACAATTTTTTGTCTGCTAAGTTGTGGTGGAGGTATATCACAAGAGAAACGTGATTTGTCCCTCTTTCCTCCGTCCATTTCTGGTTTATATGTTTAAAGTTATATTGTTATCAACACTTATGTGTATTTTTACAAAATATATTTATTCTCCGAAGATTTGTGTACAGTGTATTTTGGTCCCACCAATGCTTACTACCTCCACCGAGTGATTTTTAGTAATAGGTATGACTAAGTACCTCAAGAGATCTTATTAGCAGTTTTGAGCTTCTGCCATCAGTTTGTAAAGGAGCTTATTTTTACAAACATCTTTTCATTTTGCTAGTTTTCTATCTTTTGTCCAGTTTTTACCCCTTGGCTTTTTTAAAGCAATTGCTAGATTTATTTTTTTTATATATAAAACATTAGAAATGTGTCTCATGGTGAAAATAATATATATCAATATTTTAGTTTGTGGAGCTTTTTTCCTTTTCTTCAAACTGGGGATTAGACCCAGGACCTCAAGCATGCTGGGCAGATGCTCTCACCTTGAGCGATGACCTCCTAGTCCCCCCCCCCACTACATACACATACATCACAGTGTTTGTGTGTGTGCACACACACTCGTGACAGCCCAGAGATGCCATGTCACAGGTCTGGAAGTCAGAATACCTCATGGGAATTGGTTTCCTTTTCCTTCCCATGTGGGTACCTGGCATCACACGTGGGTCATCAGCCCTGGTGGCAAGTGCCTTTTCCAACTGGGTCACCTTGCTGCCCATTGTGGCATATTTTATCGTATAGGATGGCCTGCTCAGAAGTGTGTGGTCTCTCTTTGATAGCTTCTAGGTTTCCTCTTACGTGTGCTGTGCGTGTGGAAGCTTCTCTCTCTGGGCATAGCTTGATGCCATTGTGGAGTTGACAGCTGGAGCAGAGCTCTTAGTGACAGGCCTGTGGTCACGTGGAGCCATGAATTCCCTAGGGCTTCTACTCCTTCCTCTAGCTTCGGGGGATCATGGGAGATTAATTAAAAACAGGACTTGCTATAGTGCCCAAGAGGTCGTCATCTACGAAGGGGTGAGATCACTTTAATATGATGCAGCAGTTTTGGGGGGTCACCCACGCTCCTTTTAATCCCTCCCCACCTGTCTTCTGTAAGCAAGCCCCATAGACTCACCAGTGTGGACTTGGATAAAGTTTTGTTGTTTGCCACTGGTCCAGTTTGGCGTAAATCATTTGTCTAGTCTGGTGTAATTAGAATTTAGTGTGTCTCCCCCGTGTAACAGACAGCACCATATGTGTTTCACACAGTATTGCACAAACACAGACTCCAAGAATATATTTTAATATGGAGGAGGGGTAGGTGTCTAAAGTACATATATTGAGTTTTCAGGCCTTCCTGAGTTCGTTTACTGAGCAGCGTGTGAGGGTTGATTGAGTTTCTTTCCAGAAGCAAACATCAATCACGAAATGAATGCCTTGGGTACATTTTACCTTTTTTTGCATTTATTCAGTGTATGTGTGTGTTTGTGTGCAGGAGCACATGCCATGGTGTGGGTATGAAGGGAGATGGTAATTTTGTGGGGTCGCCCCCTGGGGGGGGCGACAATGCTCTTTCACTGGGTGAGTCTTGGGGATGGGACTCAGGTTGTCAAAGTTGGTTGTAGATGCCTTTACCCTCTAAGACGTCTCTCCAAACCCAGATTTTCTTAAATTTTCTACTCTCCCAGCAGTTTCTTGAGGGTAGTCCCCGGTACAGCAGTTTTCAGCATAATTATGAAAACTAGTTAAAAGCATGCATTCTTAGATCCCTAAACCTGCTGGGATAGAAGTCATCGGAGTGAGGTTGAGATTTTTTTTTTTTTTAAACTGTATTTTGACAATCCCTCTAGATAATCTGAGCGCATGCCTGCTCAAATTTGAGAGCGACTGCTCTGTGGTACCTTGAGGTACCCGGATGTGTTTCAGCGGCGAGCGTCTAACGATTAAGGATTTGACCTTTCTGGGTGTCCTGGTATCTCTGCACGGCTCTTTCCAAGATCTTCCACCAACATTCTACAGCGCTGCTTCTTCCTCACAGCTCTGACTGAACTCACAGAGGACCGCTAAGCATCTGGTTGCTGAGAACAGGGTCTGGACCCAGGGCAATCATGGCGACTGACTGGACTTCAACCCCGGAAGCTACAGCCTTGGCCCCGGAGGATCCTGGGAGCTCCTGTGAGGTCAGTGGGAGGGGCCTTGGGGTGGGCGTTCTTCCCAGGAGTTGATGTCCTTGATTTGTCCCTGGTGGAGGAGAAGCAGAGAGGCCACCGGAGCAACTGGACTCCTACTCCTCAGGGAGCCAACCTTGATCTTTTTAAAACCAAAACCCAAGAAACACCTGAGCAAATGTTATCCACTCCAGAGGCAATGAGGGTGGACCATATTGAAAGACTTTTATTTTTTTTCTTCTGCCGTGTTTATCTGTTGTCTGTGGATATAATTCTTGGTAGAAATTACTTCCACAGAGCACAAATACCCCCTTGATTCAGTGACATTTCTGCTTCTCAGTAGGTCTCCAATGTTCATTTTTCCTCCACGATTTTAGCTGCTCTCCTTTTTGGGAAGCATTGTCAACTTTGTCTCCTCCCCCTCCGTTTGAGCTGCTGTTGCCACTACGGACATTTAATTTCAAGTTATGGTTTTAAACATTTTACTCCGGGAGATGGCTAAGTATGCTCACCCCATAAGCCTGGAGACCCAAAATCAATGCCTGCAACCACATCAAAGTGGGAAGAGAACAGACCCATAAAGATGTCTTGACCAAGGCAAGCTCGGTCAAACATCTAGTTCCCTGGGACAGGATGGGAAAGAGAGACAATTAGACTATTAGACAAAACTGCAGCATTAGACAAACCTCCCCCCCCCCCCAGCCAGTTCTGAGGCTGAAAAGGCAGATTTAATTCTTCCAGTCTCCTTTTACACCATTTTAATTACATGCAAGTAATAATAAGTTCTAGCTTAAGGGAACAAGAAAGGCAAAGAACACAGATAGACAGGGAACAAGCAAGGCCATAAACAAAATCTCCATCACCGTTTTTCAGGGCTTGTAAGTAGGGCAGGATTATCTGAGCCTGCTTCCCTGTCCAAGGTCAAAGTCAAGTTATTGCCTGAAGCCTGTTTCTTTGTTCTAGCCTAAAATCATATTCCTCTCTGAGCTTACTTCCCTGTCCTAGCCCAATGTCAAATTCCTGCCTGAGGTAGCTCTGCTTTCTTGTCCTGGCCCAATGTCAAACTCTTGCCTAGTGACCCCAAAAGCTCCCCATGTTGTCTTCTGTCTCTGTACACCATCACCACACACACAGGCCCTTTAGCTTGGGCTAAAGGCTGCTGGGACTTGAAGACTGCCAAGTGACATGATGTCAGAGTTTCTTTATCATATACAGCCTGCACCTCTTTCTCAGCAAGGCAACCTTTGCCAAGCAGCTGATCTGTGGAAATCTCTCTACCCCTGGCACTATCTCCTTCGCCTCTTCTCTCCACCAGGAGATCCACTGTAAATGTGATGCAGGTTCTCGTATTGCTTTTGCCACATTCCTTCCAGTCTTGGGGGATTATTCTATTTTTAATAGTCCAAGAAATCAGGATTTATTTTTTATAAATGGCAAATGCATTCCAAGATTAGTGACATTTTCCTTAAATTTTCTTAGTTCTAACACATCCGTGGGTTGCTATTCGAATTCCTGATAACCCTGTGATTATCATCTGGTGGTCTTTGTTGTATATTAACCAGATAAACTACCGTTTGTTTTCTTAACAACCTTCGGTAGGCTTTCTCTAATTTTACCTTCTGTCTTTATCTGAGTGTTTTCCCCTGATTGACGTGTTAAGTTCCTTCCTTAAGGTCTGTGCCCGTCTCTCTCCTTTTGCCGCTCCTCCTCTTCCATAAGTTCCCGAATTCTCTGCTCACGGTTCTGCGTCCACACTTTCACTTTATTTATGTAGTAATTCTGTTGTTCTGCTGTCTGTTTTATTATGGTTGGTCAGTTTTAAAAGATTCTCTCCGAGCCTTGCTTCCCATCCTCATCATTTTCTCTCTGCCGCTCAGTCTGGCCTGGGAGCTGCTGCATCCTTTGTCTTAGCATCTGTTCCAGCTCCTGACTCCAACCTCCGTTTTCCTCTCTCAGTTGCCTGTCCTTACCTGTACATTCTTGTATTTTTAGTTCTAGTGTTTCCTCTAATCCCCTTTTTTTTAAAAATTGGGCTAATCCCTTTTCTAAGGCTTGGAATTTTTTTTTTAATCTACGGCCCTGCCTTTTGAAAAGACGTAGTAAACCAAGATAATTCTTTATACTTGATCTGCAGCTTTTTGTACCTTTGTCTCTCTCTGCTGTTTGGTTCAGGACACTGCAGTCCTTTCTGGTTCTTTTATTCACAGGGAGGGCCTATCTGTAGAAAGACCTGCTGCCTCTGTGCTTTTGTGTGTGTTGCAGCCAGCATCTTGTGCCCTGATCTCAGGCAGTTCGGAGAGTGGAGAGTGGATCTCGCTGCCCGGTGTCCTGTTTAGATGTGGCGGATATGAGGAAGTGAGCACAGGAAGGCTCCCTTGGTTATAGGTGCCCAGATCAGCCTGCTGTGTCCGTGAGAAAATTACCACCTGTCTCCGAGGTTCCCAGTCCTTTCCTAGGATCAGGGAACCCCAACTGTGTTTCAAGAGTGGCATTGCCCAAGTCCCACCTCAGCTTGGGGTGCTGCCCCTGGCTGCCGAGGTGTGCTTGGGGCATGGGGAGGGAGCCTCTTGGCAGCTCTCTGTAAACCTCTCAGACTCACTCAGCTTTCGACCCACACATTGCTGCAACCCTAGATCACAGCCCCGGACATTTATTGGGGGGTGGGAAGAGGGGTGGACATTTTAATCTCAGGTTAGTTAGGTTCTAAGCGATATGTTGGTGCGCCAGTTTGGTGCAGTAATTTCCAACCCCAATAAGCCTGTATAAAAACCACACAGCCCAGTTATATATATAAGCTGTATGCCTAGATTGGGAAGATCTATCACCATCCTAATTTATTTTCCAGCTTTGAGACCCTTTGGTCATGTGGTTCTGTTCTGTGTTGGCTTTCACCTTTTCTTCCTTGGTCCTCTCTCTCTTCCTTCTCCTCTCCTTCCCTGCTTCCCCCACTTCCCCCCACTCTAAGACTTCCAGTCCCACCTTTCCCTTCCACTGCCCAATCACAGGCTCCAGCCTTTATTTGACCAGTTAGAATGAGGAGAAGGTTCACAAGAGAGAGGCAGAATTAGCATCAGAATACAAACAGCAAGGGGACAACCCACATTTCCCCCTTTTTATTCAATTAAAAGGCTTCTTCCTCTTAGATATAAACTGAGCACAACCATCACAAGTATGCAAATTATAAAGTATACAAAGAATTACTGTAGTGACCATTTTGGAATTTTGATTTTTAAAAACACAGAAATGTTGTAAGAATGTGTTTTTTGTTTTAATTCCAGGTGTGGGTTATGGGGCTGCTTCAGACTGTCCACAGCAGCTGACTGTGATTTGCCTCCTGCTCTAGCAGGGGTGCGATTTTGCCAGCCACAGATAGTTTCTGTGAGTGTGTAACATTTGGCCTTCTGGTGACTTTTCAGAGGGTGTTTTAAATGCTAGGGCTTCAAAAGGCAGGGTGGGCTGTAGCTTGTTGGTTGACTGAGGTCTTTTTTAAGTAGTCATGTGACAAGAAGAAAGGAGAAATTAGATATTCTGATTGCAAATATCAAGGTTGCCCCAAGAAACTTGATGTCCCTATTGGCAAGAAGTAGTCCAATAAGAACGCCACCCCTTTCCCCTCTAGCCTCCTTTCTCTCCTATCTGCTGTTAGGGGGTTGAAAGGGTGGAAAAAAAGAGGTAGAAAAGGTGAGGAGAAAGAAGAATCCACAAAGTATCAAAGGCCGGATACAAATTACAATATTTATTTACTAATGTATTTTTACATAAAAGTAAGCAGAGATCACCACTGGCCCATCTGTGGGCTGAGCTGAAGTGGTTCCCAGGCCCCTGGAGCAAGCCATACCCGGCAAGATGGTGGAGCGCCCTGAACTGAGGATTGATTTCTGCCCTTGTTCTGTTTCTTCTCTGTGATGAAGTACCCTCACTGAAGCAACATAACAAAGGAAGGGCTTATTTTGCTCACAGTCGCAAGTTATAGTCATCACGTAGGGATGTCAAAGTGTGAGGAACTTGTCACACCTGCAGTCAAGAGCAAAGAGAAAAAATGCATTAATGTGCTTAATTTGCTCTGCCTCCCCACCCCCATCGGCCACATCTGCAGTCTGGGATCCCCTACCTCGGGAACCGGGAACTGCAGTGGCTGCTGTCAGTTGACAGAAGACAGCCTCCCTCAGGCCGACTTGATCTAGACGATTCCTCACTGGTATTCTCTTGCCACAATGCTAAATTGGGTGAGGTTGACAAACCTACCCATTACAGTGATCGCTGGGGTCTTCTTACCCTCCTGCCTTGGAGCCAGGGACAGCTACCAGGGGCCTGGAGGGCAGTAAAGCCGTTGTGTTTTGGTCTCTCGTGTGGACCTCCTGATTTCTGTGATGCCCTCTAGCCTTCTTCTTAGGTTCTTTTCATCAAAACACAGTAGTTTCTTTGTTACTTTGTGGGATGAGCTTTACAGGTTCTACCAGACTGAAGACAAAAACAAAACCCATGCTTCCTAGTTCTAAATATGGTTTCACACCCCCACAACCCCCCCCCCCCAAGTATTTACTCTGAACAGGAATTTGCTCTTACAGGGACTAGTGTCCTTCATGGATGTGACTATAGATTTCAGCAGAGAGGAGTGGCAGCGTCTAGACCCTGCTCAAAGAAGTCTCTACCAGGATGTGATGCAGGAGACCTACAGCCACCTGCGTTCAGTGGGTAAGCAGAGTCTCCTGGGTGGGAAGGAGGTCTCACTGAGCATATTCTATTCTCAGTTGGATGCCTGCTCTGAGGCATCTTAAGATTTATTTGTGTGTGTGTGTGTGTGTGTGTGTTGTGATCACACTCACGAAGGTGCAGTATCTGTGGAGGCCAGAAGAGGGCATTAGTTTCCCTAGAACTGTATTTACAGGCAGCTGTGAGTGTCCAACGTGGATGCTGTGAACCAAACCTTCAATTTAAGAGTAAGTACTTGTAACTGTTGAGCGTCTTTCCAGCTCTGCCTGTGAGCAGGGTTCTTTATCTCCTTTGTGCATTGCTCACATCCTGTTCCCGGAGATGTGCGGCTACTCCAGAACAAACTCACCGAGCCATAGAACGACCGATGGGTCTGTGAAGTGGCAGTGGTTGGGCCCAGTCCTTTGTCGCTTTCCAAGGACGTGATAGCAAAGTTCTCAGGACAGAGGTTTGTATACCGGAGTGAGGGAGGGAGACACTGGCGTTAAAGAATGAGAGCCCGTGCCAGCACTGTGCGGTGAATGTGTGCAACCCATTTGGGTGGGAGGCAAGAGATCTCAGCAAAGCAAGAGACAGAAATCTCCACCGTCTAAGCCGATCAGCACCGTAGAAATGCTATTAAGATGGCTTCTGGGGAAAGTTCTAAATTATTCCTATTGCTTGAGGACCCTTGACATTAATTTCTCCGGTTCCTGGATGGCTTGCACCCGGACAGCCTCCGCCATTGCTGTCTTCTTGGCTTTAGATTCTACTGTGTGCTAATCTACCTCATTCCTTCGTTACTCCTGTTTTTTCTCTTAACCTTTTTTTCTTCACGCTTTCCTCACAGCTTTAGTCTTTATTTACGTACACGGGTATTTTGGAGTCTTTCCTTCATAGTTACTCTGTGACAAACATATTCATGCTCCCACATACCCCCTTCTTTCTTTCCTGTGAGATGCTTTAGAACTGCATCTTTGCCCCAGCGCGCTCTCCTCCTGCTGTTTTCCTGGCCCCGCGGCATGAGATTTCTCATGGTTTCCCGCCTACCTTTCCTCCCACTTATGACTTGGAGACCCTTGTCACTTAACCATTGGCAATATCTGTGTGCTGTGTTTGACACCTTTTTAAAAAAGCTGTATGTATGTATACATGTATACATGTATGTATGTATGTATGTATGTATGTATGAGTGCACTGTGACTGTCTTCAGACACACCAGAAGAGGGCCTCAGATTCCATTACAGATGGTTGTGAGCCACCATGTGGTTGCTGGGATTTGAACTCAGGACGTCTGGAAGAGCAGTCAGTGCTCTAACCACTGAGCCATCTCTCCAGACCTCTTAATCACCCTTTATAAAGCTTCAGTTTAATCCTGCCTGAGTGAGTCCGCATTTGACAGGGTCTGTCTTCCTGGTTAGCTGAGTTTCGTTGTTATTGTGATTTTTATTACTGGGCTTCACTGATGAAACCCACATTTAATTATAATTAGATTTATAATTACTAATGTCTATCTTCTAGATATTATATAAATGTAAATGTATGAATTATAATTCTAATCCAGTCTTTGACTTATGATAAAGTGTGACATCCCCACTCCTCCTGCCATGGATCATTTATATAATGGAGACAAATAAAAATCCTCTGCATTAGAAAGTTAAAAGTAAGGGCTGGAGAGATGGCTCAGTGGTTAGAGCACCGACTGCCCTTCCAGAGGTCCTGAGTTCAAATCCCAGCAACCACATGGTGGCTCACAATCATCTGTAATGAGATCTGATGCCCTCTTCTGGTGTGTCTGAAGATAGCTACAGTGTGCTCACATATATACAATAAATAAATTTTCAAAAGAAGAAAGTTAAAAATAAACGAGAACTGTGTAACAGTTCTACAGGCACAGCTCTGTCTGTGTCCTTTGCTCTTTGCTTTACTTTGCCTCGTGTAATGTGTCTACCTCGCTGTTCTCTCTGATGTCCTTTATACCTGGATGCTTCTCATCCCCCAGCCTTCTTCATCAAATCGCGCCCTCGCCCCTCTTCTCTGGGCTTGCCCTGGGTGAGCTGTGTGCGCCCTGCCGTCTAGCTGCACTGTGAGCTAAAACCATCCATTTCTCCTTCAGAGAGGAGCTTGGTTTTACAGCGGGCAGTTCTGCAACAGTTTCTTTGCACACTGAGCAAGAAAGTGGTTCTAATTTTTATTTATTTATTTATTTACACATGATGTTTTCTCGTATTTCACTCTAGAAGAACTGCAGCAGACTGGTGACCAGAAAAAGATCTACCAGCAAATAGAACATAAATCAGCAAGTGATATGGTTTTCATCAAGAAGGCGCTGGATGCAGAGAGTATGAGAGAATATCCGGCCATTCGAAAGGTGATCCATGTAAACTCATACACTGTTCTCTCCCGCACGAGGCCCCATCACTGTGACTCACTTGAGAATGAGCAGGGGCATGATTTAGACTTACAGACTCATAACGAAAATAATGGACCAAGGAGAACGAAAAAGATTACGGGATATGGTAAAATTTCTTCCCACACCAACACTGAACATAGTCTGACGGGAGAGAAACGGGACTATGATCAAGTTGAAGAAGTCCTCAGACAAGTACCTTGTCGATATCAGAAAATTCATATTGGGGGGAGATCATATGTAAGCGTTGAATTTGGAAAGCTTTTTACCCAGAAGTCACAGCTCAGGGTACATGTGAGGTCTCCCACAGGAGAGCAACTCTGTGTGTGTGTTGAATGTGGGAAGGCGTTTACCCAGAAGTCGGAATTGCTCGCACATCAACGGACCCACACCAGAGAGAAGCTCTACAAATGCAGCGACTGTGGAAAGTCCTTTTTCCAAGCGTCTTCTCTCTTCAGGCATCAGAGGATTCACACTGGGGAAAAGCTCTGTGAATGTAGCAGTTGTGGGAAACGCTTCTCTTACAAGTCAGACCTCAGGATACATCAGAAGATCCACACAGGAGAGAGACATTACAGCTGTGTGGACTGTGGGAAGGCCTTCACCCAAAAGTCCACGCTCAAGATGCACCAGAAAATCCACACGGGAGATCGGGCCTATGTCTGCATTGAATGTGGACAGGCTTTTATCCAGAAGACACACCTGGTCTCACACCAAAGAATTCACACGGGAGAAAAGCCATACGAGTGTGACAATTGTGGCAAATCCTTCGTTTCCAAGTCCCAGCTTCAGGTCCACCAGCGAATTCACTCCAGAGTGAGGCCCTGCCTGTCTCCCAACCACGGGAAAGCCTTCGGCAGCCAACCCAACCTCCTTGCACACAAGAAAGTTCAAGGGAGAGAGAAATCGTCTGTCTGCACCGAATGCGGGAAGGCCTTTACCTACCAGTCAGAGCTCATGATTCATCAGAGGACTCACACCGGAGAGAAGCCCTATCAGTGCGGGGACTGCGGCAAAGCCTTCACCCAGAAGTCAGCCCTCACCGTGCACCGAAGAATCCACACAGGAGAGAAGTCCTACGTGTGTGTGAAGTGTGGGCTGGCTTTCGTCCAGAAGGCCCACTTGGTTGCCCATCAGGTGATTCACACTGGCGAAAAGCCTTACAAATGCGGTCACTGTGGGAAACTCTTCACTTCCAAGTCGCAACTCCACGTCCACAAGCGGATTCACACCGGGGAAAAGCCGTACTCGTGCGGTAAATGTGGGAAGGCCTTTGCCAACAGGTCCAACCTTATCACGCATCAGAAAATCCACACAGGAGAGAAGTCCTACGTCTGTCCGAGGTGTGGGAAAGCCTTCACTCAGAGGTCAGACCTGGTTACACACCAGAGAATTCATACTGGAGAGAAGCCATACGGCTGTGGCACCTGCGGCAAAGCCTTTACCCAGAAATCGCACCTCAATATCCACCAGAAGATTCACACCGGAGAGAGACAGTACGAATGCCGCGACTGTGGGAAAGCCTTCAACCAGAAATCGATACTCATTGTGCACCAGAAAATCCACACCGGCGAGAAACCCTTCGCGTGCGCCCAGTGCGGGAGAGCTTTCATCCGGAAGTCCAACTTCCTCACCCACCAACGAATCCACACCGGCGAGAAACCTTACGGCTGCGGCGCCTGCGGCAAGTCCTTTACCTCCAAGTCGCAGCTCCTGGTGCACCAGCCGGTCCACACGGGCGAGAAACCGCACATGTGCGCCGAGTGTGGCAGAGCCTTCAGCGGCAGGTCAAATCTCAGTAAGCACCAGAAGACTCACACCCAGGAGAAGCCATACGTGTGTTCCGAGTGCGGGAAGACCTTCAGGCAGAAGTCAGAGTTGATGACGCACCACCGGACCCACACCGGGGAAAAGCCTTACCACTGCAGCGTCTGTGGGAAATGCTTCACCAAGAAGTCCCAGCTCCAAGTGCATCACCGAGTCCACACAGGAGAGAAGCCTTACACGTGTGCCGAGTGCGGGAAGGCCTTCACTGATAGGTCCAATTTGAACAAACACCTAGCAACACACACCGGAGAGAAACCTTACAAGTGTGCAGTCTGTGGGAAGGGCTTTGTGCAGAAGTCAGCGCTCGGTATCCATCAGGGCATCCACACCTAAGCAGTGTGAGAGAGAACTCACCGAGGACATGTCTTACTGTGATTACCGTCTCTGTGGAATAGAATAGTACGTATATTATTGAAATTTTAAAAAAATTCCTGGCGACTGTGTCGCTGCTCAGAAGAGGATAACAGAGAAGGCACTGAATATGATTAGGGGGAAGGACATTGCTCCTTGCTGAGAAGAAATTTGAGACAATAAAAGCTTTCTTGGGGGGGGGGGCAACAGTGGAACACTTGCCAAGTTCTTCACAAGAAAGGTTGTGTCAACCCGTGTTAATGCAAATCCTGTTGGAGGATGTTTACGGCCGACTAACTGAATGGTTACATAATCTAATGTACACGACAGGGATCGTCCTCTCTCCTGTCAGTTGTTGGCTGAAAACACCTGGGTATGGCATTTCATGTCAGTAATCCCAGCCCTCGGGAAGAGCTGAGGCAGGAGGATCACCATGAGTCCAAGGCTTGTCTGAGCTACAGGGTAAGACACTGTTTCAAAAAAACGAGAGGAAGACCATAGTAAGGACACAAACTTGAGAGCGAATGTGGACCTGCTGTCCTCACTTACACCAGGACCTGTAACGGACCTCATACGCCACAAGCACAGTCTTTGTCCAAAAACAACCAACTTCTTTTCTCCTACCTCAAGTGTCATGTCTTTTGTATTTCCCTTACCCTCAGGAAGGCTTGAAGTAAAAATCTTTAGATCACCTGGGTCAAATTAAGACCCTTCTCCCAGTTTTCTACACTCACGCGCCCTCCTCGGTGGTTTCATAAATCACAGCTTTGGGGTTGGGAAGTTAGCTAAATGCCCGCATGTGCATAGGCCGAGCAGGGGCTGCCATGCTGCCAGAAACCTTCATTGGCTGACGTTTCCTCAGCTTGGTGTGGTGCGATCTCCTCTTTGGAAATCACTTGGGTGTCATTCACAGGTGTAGTAATGAGACACTGAACTGGGCGGGTCCCCTGGCTGGCTGAGGATGGGTGGAGGGGAGAAACGCCCAGCAGCACTGCAGTGGTTCCCAACCTCCCTACCGCTGTGACCCTAAAGTAGAGGTCCTCATGCTGGGGTGACCCTGGGCCATATTCCGTCCCTACTTCATATCCATAATTTTGTTACTGTTATTCATTGTAGTGTAAAATTTTGGAGACAGAGAGATGTCAAAGGAGCCCCGACCCACAGGTTGAGTGAGACCTGTGAGTTCATTGTGTGCTCTGCCCACCTTCATACGATCCACAGCGCCCTTCTCTCCGTATTCCGAAAACACAGCAGTTGGCTTCTGGCTTCAGGGCCCTTTCCTCTGTTGTGCCTCTGCAAAGAGCAGTTTTGTTGTGGTAGCTTGCTCCGCCATGTTCTCTTCCATGACACCTCCACGAAGATCCTCCCTGCCTGCTTGGCGTAAAATCCCAGCCTCTCCTTTATCCTGCCTTGGAGGTTTTACTTAATTGTCCTTCGTTCACTGTAGAATGTTTCCCCTGTTTACCGTTACAAGTCTACACTCATGCCTGGCTGTGTGTCACGGAGATTGACCCTGGCCTGTCATACCGAGTCCCTCCGGTGCTCTATTTGACTGCAGAGGAGGATCCAACAGAAAGGACCAACTCCCCTACAACGTACCTAACTTTGCCTACAGTCTTTTCTTGATCCTACTTTGCTTAATGAAGGGGAAAACTGGGAAATATGTGGATGTCTCTTCCCAGAATTCACTGCCATGGTTCTAAAACCTCAGAGTGATTGGGGAAGGAACGTAAACAGCCCATTCACCATTATCTCTACATGCGCAGTTCTGTTCAACCCCACCAGGAACCCAAACTGCAGACCTTTATCCTGGTTTGACTAAGTAGCATCCATTTAGGTTTCTACGTCTACATGAGTGGACCGACTGCTCATGACCTTAGCGCTGAACAATCACCCCATTGTGTGGATAGGCCATTCACTCACCTACAGGACTTTTGGCGTAGCACTGTACCTGTGTGCAGGGGTTTGAAAAGACAACCAAAGTATTTACGTTAGAGAAGATGAACGTGTAGGAGATGCTGAGAATACATCTTTCCACTGAAACCGTTCATACCGGGGAGCTGGAGACATGGCTCAACGGTCAAGAACACCATTGTTCCTGAAGAAGACCCAAGTCTGGTTCCCAGGAGCCATGCTGGGCAGCTCCCAACTACTTGCAGTTTCAGGGAGGTTCCATGCTTCTGTTTTTTATGCACACACATACACACAGTTAAAAACAAATCTTGGCAAGGAACACATGAATAGTAGAGGTAGAGAGAGGGGAGGAATTGGCAGAGAAGAAATAGGAATTAGATTTAATCAAAACATAAGCATATATAAAATTCTCAAGAAATAGTAAAATCATTCTTAATAATTAAAATGTTTTTAGGCCATTCAATACACAAAGGATTTTTAGTCACTAAAAAATGAGAGGGTTAGGACACAGGCTAGTATATTCATATAATATAAAATAGTATATATATTATATAAAAGAACCTTGAGAAGACCGGAAGATATTAACTCAGGCTGATCTTTGGTACTGAGAAATCCTGAAACATTTTTAGATTCCAGTAAGCCCTGGGAAATGAGAAAATTATTGTCTAGCATTACTGAGTTATAAAATTTCAGGCCAGGTGGTGATGGCGCACGTCTTTAGTCCCAGCACTGGGGAGGATGCAGGTGGATCTCTCTGAGTTCTGGCCAGCCTGGTGGACAGAGTTCCAGGGTTATGAGTTTACTGCTCAATCACAGGAAAGAGACTCCGTAGGATGAATTTAGGCTTCTCAGCATCAGGGTGGAGCTCTGATGGGCTGAACTCAGAACTGCCTTGCAGAAAAGCCTCTTTATTGTTACTTAGAAGGCACTTTTAGCAAGCCAAATTCTGCACACCAAAACTTGTCTGAGCTAGGAGTTGTCTAAAGGAACCATTCCCGAAGTAATTCTCAGCCATACAAGACTTCCCTGTTTGCCGGGTTTGTCTCTGAACTAAGTTATGCAAATTTCTGCGAATCCTTCTGGAAGAGCAACTCTGTAAACCTCAGATAATTACTACTAACAAAAGGCTACTTCAAACCTTATGTGCCAGACCTATTCATGCCAGATACAACAGCTCTACTCAAATTCTGCTATAACAATGTGTCCCTGGACAGCCAAGATTACAGATAGAAGCTCTGTCTCAAAAACAAAAGCAAAAAAAAAAAAAAAAACAAAAAAACATAGCTCCTCAGTTCATGGTGGGACTTCACACACAGCTCTCCCCTCCATGCAGGGATTTAACCTGGCTTTACTGTTTAGATTTTGTTGTGGTACCAGGATCACTGCCCCGCTGTGTTCAGAAAGCACTGTTTCCTTAAGCCACCCACCAAGTCTGACTCTTACCATTCTTTCTGCCCCCTCTTCCATGGTAATCCCTGAGCCTTGAGAGGACAGGGTATGATACTTATGTTCCATGTAGGGATGAGTATTCTGACCCTTTTCTGTCATGTCTACTTTGCACTTTTAGCCAAGTTGTGGATGTTTATATTAATTGCCACACACAATAGAAGCTTTAAGTAAGAGATTCCTTTTTAAAAAGATTTATTATATATAAGTAGACTGTAGCTGTCTTCAGACACCAGAAGAGAGCATCAGATCTTATTACAGATGGTCGTGAGCCACCATGTGGTTGCTGGGAATTGAACTCAGGACCTCTGGAAGAGCAGTCAGTGCTCTTAACCGCTGAGCCCTCTCTCCAGCCCCGATCCTGTATTTTTAACTGTTAATTTGTAGTGGCAGAGGGCTAAGTGCTGGCAGGATTTGGGTATTGTTTCTATGGCCCGTCACCAAGTTTTTTTATTTGTAAATGCTTCTCCTTCGAGTCTCCCTCTTCTCTCTGCCACCAGATTTTTATTATAACCAGTCAGCAGGAAAACAACACCTGGTCCATCTCTTTGGTTGCCTAAGGCATTGAGGTGGCCAATAGGTGGGGCGGGAAGTGTGAGGGCAGAACTCCTGGACATGGGTAGCTGCAGGAGGGATGGCAGCAGAGGGAAGAGGGAGACTTGAAGGGGATAAGGAAGGAACAGAAGGGAGACCTGCGCAGAGCATGGGGGTCTGAAAGCCGGGTTAGGTCAGAAGCTAGCTGAGAGACTGCCCCAGCAAAGAGGCCTAAAGCTTTACATTACATAGAAGTCTCCACATCCACATTATTGAACTGGGTCTGAGAAAGCCATGTAATAATATGTGACTTTAGCTGTACACATCGGACTGGCCTCAAACTCACAGAGATGAGCTTGTGGTACCATCTGTGTCTCTAGTGTAGGAAGCTACCGCATTCGCCATTACAAGATGGCGCTCAGCCCAAAGGGAGGATGGCCAGTTTTGAGATAAACAACCTAAGTGTGCATGCACGCCTGCCTGTTTTTGCTGAATCATGGTGACTCTGAGTATGCTAATTAGGGCACACAGAATGCACCAATCAGGTGGCGGCACAGTCCTCCTAAGCATATATAAGGAGGGCTGGTTTCTGGGCTCTGGGTCTTTTCGCAACTACAATCAAACCGGCAATAAACGCCTGTAGAAAGATCCTGTTGTGGCGCGTCTTTCTTGCCGGCGAGATAGGCGATCGCTACATCTAGTGCGGGGATTAAAGGCATGAACCACCTGTCCGGCATGGCTTTCACAGTTTTCCCTGAGAAAATAGGCCCTTGTGTGATGGAGACATGTGGATGTGGGCTTGCTTATTTAAAAAGTACAGAACTTAGCCTCTGGAATAGTCCTCTTATGGTCTAAATGTCATTTACTCTCCACATGGCACCCTGGGGTCTTAGAGTCTTAACCTCAACTGACACTCTCAGAATTCATGTTTACCATTTCGAAAACACACTACTTCACTTTCTGTCTGGGACCCCAGTTCTGTATTTGACCCACAAGACACCTGCTATCCCCTTGTAGAAGTTAAGTCTGGTTCTTCCTGCAATTCCATGCTCCCAGAAATAAGACTCAGACTCAAAAATGCATTTACAAACCCTTGGCCATGTTGCTAAAGGCTATTCTTATTAGATAATAACTTCATGGGGGCTGGAGAAATGGCTCAGTGGTTAAGAGGGTTAAGAAATCCCTCCAGCCCTAAAACACTGAGCTGGTACCCAGCCCCCAGGAGCCTTCAAGGAATTGGGAATGTGAGTATCATCAGGATACAGGGTAGGTGGAAAGAATGGATGAGGCACCTGTTAATAAATCTGATGGACAATCGTTTAGGCAGGAAATAGGAGGTGGGACATCTGGAAGTGTGGAGAGCGGGTGTGGTGGCAGTCCAAAGACGGCGCTTGGGACTACGGCCAAGTCTTGTGACTAGCACCTGACTTCCTCCTGCCCCCCCCCAGATTAGCCACTCCCACCTTGTGAGCTGAGCAGGCGCACCCAAGACTCGAGATCAGGCCAGATGACTCGGCCCTATGACCTGCAGCCATGTAACATGGTCTGGGGAGGTGGAGTTGAGAGATGATAAAAGGGACTGCACTTGGGGGCCGGAGAGGAGAAAGAGAAACAGAAAGAGAGACAGGAGACAGAAAGATTTTCACTGGCATGCTGTAAGGTTCCTGAATAAACCGCTTTGAGAAGAACGCTGTGTCGTCGCTCCTTTTCTGCTGGTCGGAGATGGTAGCAACATGGGAGGAGAGAGAATTCTGGGATAGAGCCAGATAGGAGATTTGCCTAGGGGAAGAGGCGAGGAAATGGGCTTGTGGTACATTGGCACAGGTGACCAGCCACAGGATAGTATCTAGATTAGAATAAATGTGATAGTTTAAGTTATTTTTTTAAGATTTTATTTAATCTATATAAGTACACTGTCGCTGTCTTCAGACACACCAGAAGAGGGCATCAGATCCCATTACAGATGGTTGTGAGCCACCATGTGGTTGCTGGGATTTGAACTCAGGACCTCTGGAATTAGTTTCCAGATGGCATAACCACCTTCTGCCTCAGCTCCCTCCCTTCACCAGCAAGCAGTTACATTTAACACAGTCTATATTTCGCCACCTTCTGCTAAGATCCCTTACAGATATACCCCAATACCGCTAATAATGATTGGATTCTAACAAGCATTCAAATAAGTGAGACGACCTTTAGAATATGCCGGGATGGGGGTGAGGCATATAAAACCTCAAGGTTCTCTGCAGACTACTCACTTACCGTTGCCGATGTGGGCTGTGGCCTCCTTCGCCCACATTCTTCCTTTACGTCAGCTCATTGGTTTCCGTAAAGACCAAACATGCCAAGCGCTGAGGGAGCACACCTTTAATCCCAGCACTTGGGAGGCAGGGGCAGAGAGCTCTGTGAGTTTGAAGCTAGCCTTGTCAACAAATGAGTTCCAGGACACAGCCAGGGCTAAACACACACACACACACACACACACACACACACACACACACACACACACACACACACAAAGTCTCTAAACAAACAAGCAAAACCAAAAAGACCAAACTTTCCTTTTGTAGTCACAGGTACACAGGCAGCCCCTCTCCCTCCCCCTCGTCAGACACAGTCTCATTATGTACCCCTGGCTGGCCTCACACTCACACAGACCCAACTGCGTCTCCCTTCTGCATGCTGAGGACAAAGGCATGGGCCATCCGTCATCTGTGGCTGCATTTGTTAAGAAAGCAATATGATATCTCCCTGGCCGGGTTACACCTACTCTGAACGAATGTCTTTTATAAGACATGTCTTTTTGTAAGCAGTGGGAACTACGGAACATGTATGTTCTGCCTATCTCTGCCGTTTCCTCTAACACGCCTAAGGCTGACACTGGCGGCAGGACTGCTGTAGGAGACATAGGGATGCAGGCCGATCAAATGTCCTGCCTGGAAAATAAGAATATCCAGTGCTCACGCTCGGTGTACCCTCGGTCTCCACGGCCTTATATTAATGCCACCTTTGAGATTCTGGTTGTCCACAGCATCTCATTCCCAGACAAGACATTATTCCATGCCCTTAAGAGAAGTTTATATTCAGTGAACGAGGAGAGCATCAGAAAGTATGAGGGTTACTTTAATTTTAAATCAAGCACATAGGCAAGGCAGACTGAGCATGACGGTCCACAAATAACAGCCTTGCAGACAGCACGCCCGAACCCCTCATGAGGCCGTCTGTGTACCTTCCGTGTAAAGAAGGGCAGGAAGCAGAGGGGATGGATTTCTCCATTGTTCTATTTGTACCAATGCCATTTTCATCTTGGTGATCTGCAATGGAGGCTGAGATGGGTTTTTGTTTAGGGGGGTGGTGGTTGTTTTTGTTTTGTTTTCTTGTCTAGATTTTATGATGAAAAGGGAGATGAGAAGTGGGTAGAGCAGCAATCTCTGATTCAGGATCATCTTTTCTTTTTTACTATTATAAGTAATGGACGGCTGTAACTTCGTACTTTCGGTTTAGTTCACAAAACTACATATTTGAGGGTTTTTTTTTTTTCCAGTTCCTAGATTTATCTTGTCTACTTAGTTCATCATGTATAAGTTATAATCCTGAGTTGAAGTTAGAGACGGTGAAATGTTTAGGCTTTGGGACTCTGTGGCAAATCAATTCTGTAACCATGGTGCTCAATAACCCACTAATACCAAGGGTTTCTTTATAGTATAAATTTTCTTTTATAATAAATGTATAAGATCTGAATGAAAGCTTTCTCACACTGAGGACAGTATATAAACCTCCCAAATAATAACGGAAGATTAATGACAACTATGCTCATAAGTTCCCTCCTTTCATGCAAATAACGAAAATAGCAGCTAATATTTATGATATGTATGTGAAAGGCACTGACCCAAGTGCCTTTGCAAGTTAAAACGTGATGTGTAGAAGAATCTTACGAAAAAAGTGGGTCTTAGATGTACCTTAAATGGTTAAATGAAAGCCAGGGTACTCATAACAAATGTCACAACGGAAACCAACTGATGGGGCCCAGATGATGTGACAGACATTGTCTGTGCTCAGGAACTTCTGCACCACAGCAAAGGGATCACTTTCTATTTTAATTGCTGAAACATAACACAAGGAAAACATGTAAACAAACGGTTTTCCTCTGTGGATTACATCAGCATTTCTGTTCTCCCACATGAATTCTCAAATGCTGAACTTCACGAGTCCCGCATTCACATGTGTTAAGACTCCTTCAATGAAAATGAACGGCCCGGGAGAGCCATGTTAGTTGCCGAGAATAAATTAACTCACATGAAAATTTGTGAGTGATGACAAAGGTCTATCTGGCATTCCTTATTGACAAACGATTTGTCACTGATATGAGTTCTCTGATGTTGCATTAGTTGGGACCCACGTGTGAAGGCCTTTTCGCATTCTTTACACTGATACGGCTTCTCACCAGTATGAACTCGCTGGTGCCGAGAAAGATGTGAGCTCTGAGCGAAGGCCTTTCTGCACTCCTTACATTCATACGGCTTCTCACCAGTGTGGACCCTCTGATGCAGAGTAAGTTGAGAGCCATGACCAAAGGCCTTCCCACATTCCCTGCATCCATAAGGTTTCTCTCCAGTGTGAGTTCGCTGGTGTTGAGTGAGCTGGGAGCCACGGATAAAAGCCTTCCCACATTCCCTACACTGGTACGGCTTCTCGCCGGTGTGAATCCTCTGATGCTGTATGAGCAGCAGTCCACGCGCGAAGGCCTTCCCACACTCGCTACACACGTAGGGCTTCTCACCGGTGTGGAGTCTCTGATGTTGGGAAAGATGTGAGCTCTGAGTGAAGGCCATTCGGCATTCTTTACACTCGTAGGGTTTTTCGCCTGTGTGGATTCTTTGATGCTGAGTGAGCTGGGAGCCACGGATAAAGGACTTCCCACACTCCTTACACTCATAGGGCTTCTCGCCCGTGTGGATTCTCTCGTGCTGGGTAAGTTCTGAGCCCCGGCTAAAATTTTTCCCACATTCTTTACATTTGTAGGGCTTTTCACCAGTGTGAATCCTCTGATGTCGAGTAAGGAGCGACCCACGATTAAAGGCCTTCCCACACTCCTTACATTGATAGGGCTTCTCGCCGGTGTGGATTCTCTGATGTTGAGTTAGTTGTGAGCCGTGGCTGAAGGTCTTCCCACATTCTTTACATTCGTAAGGCTTTTCGTTAGTGTGAATCCTCAGATGTTGAGTGAGCTGGGAGCCACGGATAAAGGCCTTTCCACACTCGTCACACTTGTAGGGCTTTTCACCGGTGTGAATCCTTTGATGCTGCATAAGTAGTGAGCCTCGGATAAAAGCCTTCCCACACTCCTTACATTCGTACGGCTTTTCCCCGCTGTGGATCTTCTGGTGCTGCGAAAGCTGTGAGCCACAAGTGAAGGCCTTCCCACATTCTTCACACCCGTAGGGTTTCTCGCCGGTGTGGCTTCTCCTGTGGAGGATCAGCTGGGAGAGCTGAGTAAAGACCTTCCTACACTCCTCGCAGTCGTAAAGCTTCTCGCCAGTGTGCAGCCGCTGGTGCAGAGTGAGCTGGGAGTTCTGGGTGAAGGCCTTCCCACAGTCTTTACATTCAAAAGGCTTCTCTCCAGTGTGGACCTTTTGGTGACGGCCGAGTTGTGAGCTCCGAATGAAGGCTTTCCCACATGCTTCGCACTTGTACGGCTTCTCACCTGTATGAATTCTGTGGTGCAAAATAAGTTGTGAGCTCTGAGTGAAGGCCTTTCCACATTCCTTGCACGTGTAGGGTTTCTCACCAGTGTGGAGTCTCTGATGAAGACTTAGCTGGGAATCACGGCTAAAGGCCTTCCCACACTGCTTACACTCATAGGGTTTCTCACCAGTGTGAACACTCTGATGCTGGGACAGGTGTGAGGCTCGCCTGAAGGCTTTTCCACACTCCTCACATTTATAGGGCTTCTCAGTGGAGTAACTCCGTGGATGCTGAGGTAGGCATGTGCCTGGGCTGAAAATGGACATTTTTTCATGTGTTATCATCTCGCGCCTGTAATATTCCTTCTGATTTTCTTGTTCCTTTTCTAACTCTGACTTCCAAAGGTTTTCTAGAATTAGGCACACAGGTTTTGAGCCTCTTGCTCATTTTCCACTGAGACAGTTCTGATCACTCGGTGTGCTATTTTGAAGATAAGTCCGTGTTCAGTAGGCAAGCCTGGAAGATGAAAGCAAAACACTTCAGAGAAACAGAACTAATATGCCAGAAAAGACAGAAAGAAAATAACACCTGCAAGAAATAACAAATATCTATTAGTGTTTTCTACATATGGCTTACAATGTCCCACCTGTACATTTTATAGCAGAATTCACTACAATTTCATTAAAAGAATAATGTTTTCCGCCTTTCGCCGCTGCATCTGCAGCCATGAGTATGCTCAGGCTACAGAAGAGGCTTGCCACTAGTGTCCTCCGCTGTGGTAAAAAGAAGGTCTGGTTAGACCCCAAATGAGACCAATGCCAACTCCCGTCAGCAGATCAGGAAGCTGATCAAAGATGGGCTGATCATCCGGAAACCTGTGACTGTCCATTCCCGGGCTCGCTGCCGGAAAAACACCTTGGAAAAATGACGGAAGGGCAGGCATATGGTACAGCCAACGATCGCATGCCCAAGAAGGTGACCTGGATGAGAAGGATGAGGATCCTGCACTGGCTTCTCAGGAGATACCGGGAACCTAAGAAGATTGACCGCCATATGTATCACAGCCTGTACCTGAAGGTCGAAGGGAATGTGTCAAAACTAAGCGGATTCTCATGGAGCACATCCACAAACTGAAGGCAGACAAGGCCCGCAAGAAGCTACTGGCTGACCAGGGTGAGGCTCGCAGGTCTAAGACCAAGGAAGCACCAGGAGGAGCGCCTCCAGGCCAAGAAGGAAGAGATCAAGACTCTGTCCAAGGAGGAGGAGAGCAAGAAATAAAGCTTCCCTCATGTCTGTACATAGTAGCCTGGCTGTGGCTTCACATGGATCAGTCACTAAAATATAACAAGCCTTAAAAAAAAAAAAAAGAATGTTTTCCATTCTGTGTTATTCTCTGCTCCCCTATAGTTAAAAACCCAAAAGCAATGGTTGTTGTACTCTAGTGGGGATAAATATGTCAAGTAGTTGTTGAAATTAAAGATGTCCAACTATACACCAGATTAACGGACTCGAACGCTAATAAATCAGAAAAGAAATACAATGCCGACCACGGTTTGCTATTTTCGTTACCTGATTAGACTGTGAGTTGCTATCTCTGCTTACACTTCTGGTAGTAATTAGATCAGAAAGAAAAGCTATAGTTCTATGATACTGACAGAGTTCTCCATGGTCTGGAGCCATCTCAGCCTTGATGACTGTGTGTCAATCTTGCTAGCTTCCTTTCTACTCTGAAAATGTCCCAAGACCTTCCCCAGTTTACAGTTAACTATGTGGCCTGTAGCCTGGTCCATCTTGTTAGACCTCTCTGTTGGAAATCATGTAAACTAGCTCTTATCTTCAGGTACCAACTTAACTATTGTTTAATAATTAAATAGTAACAATTCTGCCTGGTTTGGAAGGATATAGAGGCCCTGGGTTCGATTTCTTTCTTTTTTTAAAAAAAGAGATTTACTTATTTTATGTGAGTGCCTTGTTGTTATCTTCAGACACTAGAAGAAGGCATCAGATCCCATTACAGATGGTTGTGATTCACCATGTAGTTGCTGGGAATTGAACTCAGGACCTCTGGAAGAGCAGTCAGTGTTCTAACCACTTAGCCATCTCTCCAGCCCTCTGGGCTCAATTTCTAGCAGCCACATGGCAGCTGACAACTGTCTGTAATCCCAGTTCCAGGGGATCTGATGCCTCTTCTTGATTCCATAGTCAGTGAATGTATTTGTGCACAGATGTACACGCAGAAAAAGCAGTCATACACATATGGTTTTCCTTTCTCCCTCTTTCCTTCCTTCTTTCTTCTCCTTCCTTCCTTCCTCCTCCTTCCTTCCTTCCTTTCAGTGTTTTTGAGACAGAGTTACTCTGTGTAATGCCCTGGCTGTCCTGGAACTTGTTTTGTAGATCAGGCTGACCTCGAATCTGCTTACTTCTGTCTCCTAAGTGCTGGGATTAAAGGAAGGTATGTATGATCATGCCCAGCAAAAGTAAAAATTAAAAAAATAAATATTTTTTCTCTTTTTTCATTTTTCAGATGTTATTGAAAAATAAATCTTAATTAAAAAAAAAAGAATCTTGGCCAGACACATGGTGGCATATTGATTCCCAGCACTCAGAGGCAAAGGCAGAGGCAGGTAGATCCCTGTGAGACTGAGGCCAGCCTGCTCTACCTCACGTGTTCCAGGCAAGTCAGAGTTATTAGTGAGACCTTATCTTGAAGAAAAAAAAATCTTAAGAATCCATTCTGTTAATTCAGCATAAGTCATGAAAAATATAAAAAGCACAGAAATGAAAGAATTTGTAGGCTAAGTAAGTCTCAATAACCTGAGAAGCCATAGGCAGGGTTTAAGAATGAATGCTCATACTGCTTGGAGTTTGGATCGGGATTCTGAGGGCTACAGTGTAGAACAAGAGACTGGCCAGTGCAGGCCTAAACCTAGCCAGGCTGCCTCTCTGTTCTCTTGCTTTTATGTAGTCCAGACTGGCAATCCTCCTGCCTCAATCCTGGAGTACTGAGGCATACATACACTAAGCCCAACCTCTACTTTTAAATAACTTAAAGCACAGACATGTGAAGACATGGTTCAAAGGTTACTAGCATCAGATGCTCCTGCAGAGGACCTGGGTTCCATCCTCAGCACCCACATGGTGGTTCACAACCATTTCTAACTCCAGTTTCCGGGGGACCTGATGCCTCTCTGGCCTCAGCAGGCACTGCATACACGCTGTACACAAACATATGTGTGAGAGAAATACTCATACATATAAAATAAATGTTTTAAAATGTAGGCGATGAGATACAAGGGGCAGAAATTATTTCTAACCGACACCAAGTCAGTTTTCCAAAGATCACATCTCTGTATAAATCCCTCTGAGCAGAGCCCAAGTATCTGCGTTCTTCCTGAGAGAAGTCAGAGCAACATCATCACACACCCCTGATTTCTGAAAAAACAAACAGAATTATCAGATGTAGAGGTAAAGGGCACGATTCCCTAATGGAGGGGAGAGAGAAGGAGCTCTCTGTAAGGGGCACTGTCGAGCAAGCACGTCAAAGGCTCTGATGCAGGGCAAAGAGTCAAGATACGAGGTGAGAACATGGATTTCCTGTGTCATCTTCGGCACACAAAGCCTCACATTATACAGGTGATTCTGGTGCTCACTGAAGTCCGTATAGTGTCTTAGTTTCTTCTAGGAAACAACATACACAAATACCCTGTACAAGTAAAGAGGTTGGGTTATCATACAAATGGGGTTTCACCTGTTTGGGAATATGAAAAATTGAATTTTGTTCTGTAAAATCTTTTTTGTTGTCTTTCTCCAGCTTCCCACATACACCAGGCTGGGCTCGGCTTGACTCTTGGACTAAGACTCTAATGACTAAGCAAAACACTCTATTCCTTGTAAACACAGCTTAATGAGTATATTGGATCTTTCGATGTAGTTGCTTCTAATCAAAGCTCAGGCCAGGAGGAGCTCTAGGTCCGGAGCCCATTGCATGCTCTGTGTCACCATCTCCCTACTGGAAATTAACGTTTCAGGTTCAGAGTCTTGTTTCAGGAACTGTGCAAATACACAGCTGGTGCAACCTTACGAAATAACTTCATCATGTTATCACAACGTGTTAGGGTTCTCTAGAATAACAAAACTAAGGTTATGTATGGAATTTATTAGAATGGCTTCCAGGCTGTGGTTCAGCAAATCCAAAACCAAAAATGGTTGGCTACGAATACAAAGTCTAGGAATCCAGTAACGGCTCAGCCCACGAGGCTAGATGTCTCAGATTAGTGGTTCTCAATATGTGGGTTGTGATGGGGTGGGAGGGGGTTGCCTAAGGCCATCAGAAAACACAGATTTTTGCATCATGATTCATAACAGTATCAAACTTACGGTTATAAAGTATCAACAAAATTATTTTTTTGAGAAGTTGTATTAAAGAGTCGCAGCATTAGGAAGGCTGAAAACCAGTGACACAGTTGGTCTTCGACTGTATATAAAGGAATCCTGAGGAGGTAGCTTCTGAGGCCAGTGAAGGAATGGACTTGCTAGCAAGATAAGAGCAAGCAGGCAATGAGCAAAACCTTTCTTGTCCCATGTACTCATATAGGGGTCCAGCAGACAGATGGACCACATTAGATCTGGATTAAAGGTGTCTTCCTACCTCAAAGGTCTGGATGAATAGATCTTCTCACTTCAAATTAAGCAGAAATCACTCAAAGGTGTGCCCTCCATTTTGAGGTTTTAGTTACTTTCAGAATGTAGTCAAGCTGACAGCCAAGAACAGTTATCACACAGAGCACTCCATCAAAATGCACTTCTGATGGCACCAGATTTTCACCATTTTACAGACTTCAGAAGAGCCGCCATCATGTGTTGCAGAATATTCGATCACGCTGTGAACCTTGAGATTTGGTTATTTACTAAAAAAAGAAACAAACAAACAATACTGTTTCTAACTGTGGTGTGGCTCAGCCCTTAGCACACATCATTAATCCCAAAAAATGACGGTAACGTTTGTTTGCAGAAGGAAGCAACCATGTTTGAAGGTGGTGTTTAACTGACTGGAAAAGTGATGAACCAGAGAAAGGTTTGGCGGAATAGGATCTGCCCAGCTCTCACAAGAAGAAAGGAAAGTTACTTGGGGGCAGCGCAGAAAGAGGAAGGAGGCAGTTTTACTGGGACAGTTGTACAGAGACAGGTTACACACACACACACACACACACATACACACACACACACACACACACACACACAAACACACACACACACAGAGAGAGAGAGAGAGAGGGTGTGGGACGATAAGCTATACACAGGCTAGAGAGGAAGAAAGAACCAGAAGTTTAGAACAGATTGCTAAAGTTAGTATGAGGCCAAGCAGAGCAATTTAGGCGAGGCTGAGAGAAGCCAGATTGAATCAGTCAGCTTGAAGAGGAGTTTTGAGCCAGAACAGTTGAACTGAACTAGCCAGCCAAAGCTCAGGAAGATTAAGAAACGGTGAACTTATTCCACAGTAAGCCTCAAAGGCTGGAAACATTCTAGACCTAGATAAGATCGTATATATGCTAGAGGCTTTCAGAACCAGGCCTAGGTTAGCAGACAGAGACAGTAAGCCTCCGAAATGAGAATATTACAGAATAAAAGTTATGTTTAAAATCATATAAGTAGATTGATTTTTACCTATGAAAATTTCAGTTTATTGAAACTGTTTCTTACTTTTGAATTTATTACTATTTATCACTCTTAAAAAATCTCCTTTTCTCGCCTAAACAATAGGAAGATGGAAATATATCTATCCCAAGTATACACGTTCAGCCTCAGAACACATTAAGTTACAAAATTATCCACTTATCAGTATGGGTGAGTTACACATGGCTCATCTCTCTGTACCCAGCCCCAGCCACTTTCTATCCTTAAAGTCTATAAAAATGAACTTTCTGTAATCCCAGCATGAGGCTGATAATGAGGAGGTGTGTGAGGCCAGCCTGGGATACTCAGGGAGTCTGGGGGACCATGTAGTCTAAATAAGCAAGTTCGAGACCAGCATGAGCTCCAGGCAAAGAAAGACCTTGTCTAAAACAAACAAGGTCACATACTGAGAAACAGAAAGATTCCTTTTTGTCATCACCATCTTCCCTATGTTATAAAATCAGAGGGATCTTTATCTTATAAAATCTTTTGTTAGATCAGTCAAAGATGCTGTATGTGGGGCTGGAGATACTGTTTGCTGGTTCAGAGCCCTTGCTTTTCTTGAAGAGGATTGAGGTTCAGTTCCCAGAACTTATGTGGTAGCTCACAACCTTCCCAAATCCACTTTCAGAGTTCTAATGCCTTCTGACTACCATACATACATGCAGGCATGCATACATACATGTAAGCAAAATATTCATACATACAAAGTAAATCTTTTAAAAACAACTAAGAGCACTTGCTGCTCTTTCAGAGCATCTGGGTTTAGTTCCCAGCACCACATAACGGCTCAGAACCATCTGAAACTCCAGTTCGAGTGTTTGATGCCATCTTCTGGCCACTAGAGTACCTGCATGCATGTGGTACACTTAGATACATGTAGGAAAACCATTCATACACCTAAAATAAGAATTCTTAATTTGTAAAAAGTTGCTGGGCTGGAGAGATGGCTCAGTGGTTAAGAGCACTGACTTCTCTTCCAGGGGTCCTAGGTTCAAATCCCACCAACCACATAGTGGCTCACAACCATCTGTAATGGGATCTGATGCCCTCTTCTGGTGTGTCTGAAGACAGCTACAGTGTACTTCTATGTAATAAATAAATCTTGAGACAGTAAAACATCACTCTGCTCCTGACTGTAGATGTCATGTGACCAGTCGCCTTATGTTGCTGACATTTAATCTTATCTAGAACAATGGACTGACCTTCAAACCATGAGTCCAAATGAACCCTTTACTTAAAAACGTAGAAATAACAACCCACTGTTAATAGTTCAATGTATCAATAATCTTACATAACTGCGTTGGAAAGCAAGAATATCAGTTACATACCAATAAAACTTTATTCCAAAAATGCACATGTGCACTCATTTGCCAACTTCTGTTGAGATGACTCCTAGTGTGCAACAAAGAGTTGTTTGTGAGTCTGTACCTGGAAAAATGTGTTTTTAAACATCTAGGTCTGGTCCCTCCCCAGTGAAGTGTTTTTGACAATCATCTTTACTTGAGGAGTTTATCTATTTCCTTATTTCTGGGTAGCTTTATTACCAGGCGAGTCTTCCAGGGATGCAAATGAGGCTGATTGAGGGATGGTGGTACTTTATTCTACGGAAGTTTTACTGAGTTTGAAAAATCATTTCAAAAGGCCAGCACAGTCATGAAAACACTGCTTGCAGTTTTTTGATTACAGAAGGCTGTTTGTAAATATGCCCTCTACTCTACACATACATATGAGTACACACATACACTTAGCTTTTGCTTCAAAAGGCTGAGGCTCGGGAGGTGGCTTGGTGGTTACGAGCACTTGCTGCTCTTCCAGAGCCCCAGAGTTCTGTTTTCTAGTACCTACATGGTAGCACACCACCATTGTTAACTCTTCTGACACGGTCTTACGACATCATCAGGTGCCAGGTATGCACATGTATGCAGACCAAACACCCAAGATAAAAATTAATTTAAAAAAGTAAGCCAGTGCGGGTGGTGGTGGTGCATGATTTAATCCTAGAACTCAGTGGAGCAGAGGCAGGTGGATATCTGAGTTTGAGGCCAGCCTGGTTTCTAGAGTGAGTTCTAGGACAGCCAGGGCTACGCTGAGAGTCTCAAAAAAAAAAAAGAAAAAAGAAAAAAAAAAGGCCAAGTATAAATAAAAGGTCGTTGAGTATTTCCATCTCATAAATTAATTTTAATTTCATTGTAGTATTTGTAAGCACAGCTGGTATTACAGATGTAGGCCACCACATCCAACATTGCCAAACTCAAACATACATTGTTGTCTAACAGTTTCCCCTAAGATGGAAACATTCCATCCTTCAGGGAAGCTCTCTGAGATGGGAGGTAAGTAACTCAACATAGCTTTAGACAGTTCCTGAAACTAGCAGATTCACAGCCTGATTTGTTTGTTAGTCACATGAAGGTGACTTAAAACAGAGGCTTAGAGGGAATTTTGCAGTCTTTGATATTACCACGCAGGGATCAAAATTGTTGCCACGCAGCAGCAGAGGCAGCCTGGCCACTGTTGTGTGGAGTCGGAAATGCATCTGAGGCCAAGATGGCAGCAAACGGGACCTCGTTTATGTTAAGGAGCAATTACAACAAGAAAGGCAGATGCAGCTACTAACAGTCTCCATGTTAGCCTGATTTGGCTGAGACTGGTGGTAAAGGCAGTGAATGTCCCTCAGGTCCAACCCTGAGTAGAGAAAGAGGGAAAATCTGTACAGTAGCCTGCAGACAGGGCCTTAACCTCGGTCCCATAGAGAAACTAGTGTCATCGGGAAATGACCAGCGGTGAACCGCTGGAATTGGAATTCTTTAAACAAGCAATGAAAGAGCCTGTCACAGCCTGGCTTGTGAGGCTGGGGACATGGGAGCAGATGGGTTTAGCTTGACTGCTGTGAAGGAAGAAAGACAAATATAGAATTTCCCATCCCTTCTAAGGCAACGACAGCTTAACCCGAGTCAGCACGAGGGAGGTCGGTGGCTCTTGACAGACTGACTTATTAGAGCCACTAGGAACATTTGGTTATCTCCATCTGAGGTCCCCACAAACAAAAGGACCATAGAGGAGGTACTGGTGCTACTAAAGGACTAGGGTAAGAGAAGCTGTGTTCTAATCCCTGTGCGCTGGGCCAAACAGGACTGTGCTCATAGAGGAACTTAAAGGTGGATCCAGCAGGGACCTCAAGGCTGGTATCCAGCTTTAGCGGTGTTGCTGAGCCTTTTGGGTGGGCAGGGTCTTTATAAAGTAGTTACGGCTTCATGGATCTCAGCGACTTCGACCAGCACGTAAAGAAAGAGTCTGGTTAGACGAGAGAGCAGCCTAGAGTAGAAGGAAAAAGCAAGGCAGAGGAAGATGTCTGTCTGGGCTCCTCAAAGACAACGCTGGAGCTGCTAAGAAAACACAGAAAAAGCTAAGCCGTGTGCTGAGGAGCTGCTGGAAGGCCTGAAAGCCCGAGGAGCCATTCACAAGAAGGTAAACATAGGTGAAGATGTTCTGGGGGTGGGTAATTATCTCTCCAGCAAAAAGTCATACTAGGTGTAGGTGACGATTGCCTATCCCAGAACAGCAAAAAGTTAGGTGTGGATGACGATTTTCTATCCCAGAACTCCTCCAACAGCCACCATGCCAACCCAGGACCACTCTGATGCAGGAAGCCAGCAGGTGCAGCAGGGGAGGGCAGGGACGCTCGCCTCTGGCCCTGAGGGTTACAGAGAGCTAACTAAGTTAGCAGTGCCTGTCCAGGGTTTGTTTCCAGCCTGTGATATGGATGGATGGGCCTTTCCACGCTGTACTGGACGCTGCCTAGGTCTGACTTTAGTATCTTCTCACTGATGAACTGGGCTCCCTAACACTTGCTGAGGACAAGTGACAGAAGTCTTTCAGAGAATGTCCCCAAGGTTGTCTTTGTAACCCCACCCTTTGTTAGGGGATGTTCCTTGCCCTGCCCGTCCTCTGGAAAAGGCTTGGTTATACAGACCATATAATGCCAGCCTCTGAGGGGTTGGCAGCTTTGGAAAGCCACCGGTGACCCAAGCCAAGCTGCAAAGAAGACTCAGACAGGCCAAGCTGCAAAGAAGACGGAGGCCAGACAGCTGCCTGGAAGAGGTGTGAGAACAGAGTCGCTTGGAAAAGCCAATCTCTAACATGCAGTTGCCTGCAGGCAGAGAGCTCCCAGTTCCCAGCTTCAGTGAGCTGTTATCCAGGGTGAGCTTTGGTGGTGGTGACATCTGATCTGTGAGTCACTCCTCCTGTAAATAACTCCAGTAAAACTCTCTGGTTCACCAAGTTCGACTTTCCTCCTACCGGGGGCGAGTAGACATGTGTATCCAATCTCCCCAGGAAAAGATCTTTCTCAAAACACACACACACACACACACACACACACACACACACACACGGGGGGGGGGGACTGTATACCTGTAGGGCTTAAAATAAATACTAGCAATAATTAATAATTTAATCATCCAAAACCGGAGAAATAATAAAACTTAAAAAGCAAGTTCCAACTACATGGTCTTTAGGGGGAATATGCTTTAATTATAATAAAAACAAAAGTAAGATAATGTTCGACTTAAAGGGATCAGTTCCCCACCCGTCCTTGGGGATTTATAAGCAGCTTATGGTTGCTTATTTTTATAGGCAACCCCGGAGAAACTCAATGGGTCACCAGCAAGTCACAAAAATAGGATCAACTTGTTACACAGAACCCCTGACTGCATTTTAAATATGAAAAAAAAAATTCAAATTTCAAAAATCAAGAGAACTAAAGGAAGAGACAAGTCTGCAATTAGAAATCGTGGGCCAGCAAGATGGCTCGTCAGCTAAAGGAACTCCCAAGCCCTGCAGCATGATCTGGATCCCAGAACCCACATAGAAGAAAGCAGGGACCAAGTCCTGAGGCTGCCCTGACTTCCACGTGTACCCCATGGCAGGCCCATACCCATGCCCACCCCCTCCCACCCCATCACATACATAAAGAGTTACTTTAAAAAAAAGGAAATTGTAACATCTTTCATTCAGTAAGTAAAAATAAATAAATAAATAAATCATTAGCAATATAGAGGATTTAGATAACATTTGCCTTAACTAATTTTTTATAGTATTTGCCATAACTAATACTGGCACCGAATACCAACTCCCAAGTGGCCTGAAGGGGGCAGGACTACCAGGCAATGAGCCAACATGGGAGTCCTGGCTAACTTTTAACCGTTTATTAACCATTTGGTATTAGCAGAGGGCAATTTGGGATAAAGTGCCAGCTCCCCCCGCTGTTCCTCCAGGGAATAGCACTGAGTAATCAACCCTGAGGGGGGAAATCCTCTCAAGCTTAGAGCCTGCCATTTTATAGACTGAGCACAAAGGAGAGGAAGGTGGAGGTCAGGCTTGGGGTGGAAAAGTACCAAGAGCTGCTTTACAGTAGGGATTAGTGCCTTCAAGGCTTTAGTGTCACTAAAGGAGCTCCCAGGAGAGGGGCCTGGGCTAGGGATGCAGGAGTGCCTGAGGCATGACTGCTGAGGTGGGCTTCAACTCTCTCAAGTCTGCAAAGCACTCCGTGTGTACTAAGTCTGGTGTGGTGAGGACAGCTTCCCCCTAAGTGGCTTACCAGGATCACCTTTGAAGAAAAAGAGATAAATCCAATAAATAAACTAAAAGAGAAAAAAGAAAAGACAAAGAAATTAGTAAAGGTCTAGAGGATTCAAACTACAGTCACTGTACAGTGACGTCTCTCTCCTTACCACCAGGAGAATACAGTCTTTCCCACTGCACGGGGAACATCTACTCCGACGCACCAGACTGTCGGTCAGGAAACAAATCTTGGTAAATTTAAAAGGCTTCAAGTCACACGAAGGAATGAGAAACAACAGGTCTAGGGAAAATACTTGAAAACGAAAGAACGCACCTCACGGGTTAAAGGCAATTAAAGGCAGAAGGCAAGTGGATACCGGTTCCAAGTGAAGCTCAAAAAAAGGAAATGGTGTGGAAGGACTTTTGAGCTGGTGCGTGTACTAATGGTTCACCACACTTTTTCTCACTTTAAAATTCCAATCAAAAGCTTAAAAAAAAAAAACAACAAAAAACAAACAAACAAACAAAAAAAACCCAGAGCTGGGTGTGGCAGCATATGCCCGCTCTCTCTCAGCTCTTAGGGGGTGGAGACAAGAGGATCCAAGAGTTCAAGGTGGCCCTTTTCCTTGCCAGCCCCTCTACTGGGGTCACCCACCGAAGTTGGGAACTGCCACGGTCTGATCCGTAAAGACCGGCGGGACGCGAAGGACACAGGCTTCATCAAGTGGGGCTAAGCCACCTTGAACGGATTATTCGACTGCCTACCCAGGGAACCGGGATCGTGCTAGTCTTTATGCACAAACAACAAAAAAGTGAAGACTTTAAACGAAAGGAAATCTGCAGTGGCAGAGGATCCCAGTTTTGTTCCGAGCGTCTCTACCCGGCAGCTTGCAAATGCCTGTAACTCCAGAACCTCTAGTCTTTCTCACGCACTTCCTGGGTACCCGCATACACGTGGAACAAACTCACTCAAATACACATAGGTATAAGATGTCATTTATTCAATTAAATGCACACCAAAAAAAAAAAAAAAATCAAAACTGAAGGCTGAAGCAAGAATCTGACCTAGACAGAGCTATAAGGCAAGATAGTATTGATAAATATAAGAAAAGCCGAAACCCAGGGTGGTGCTGATTCGTGCCTTTAATGCCAGCACTGAGGATGCCAAGACAGAGGCTGAAGCAGGTGGATCTCTGAGTTCAAGGCCACTGTGGTCTACAGAGTGAGTTCTAGGACAGCCAGAGCTGCAAAGAGAAACCCTGTCTCAAAAGCAAAAGAAAACAAAACAGAAAATGGAAACAAAAGCGAAAGTCTCCCCAAAGTTAAACATAAATAGAAGAAAAATGCTCTCACTTTGAATTTGAGCATCAGATCTGTTCTTTATAAACGCGTCCACTATTGGAAACACCTACCGCAAACTACACATTTTCATTACTCTCCAAACGTAAATGTTAGATGCCACTGGGCTGGTGTATGCAGAGCTTGGGAGGAAGAGGAAGAGGGGTCTTTATGATTTCAAGGATAGTCTACATAAGGAGGTTCAAAACGGGCAGAGACCCTGCCTCAGAAATAACTAAGCATAAATAAATTGCCTCGTTCCTCCAGTGTAAGACTTGGGTGGGAGACATTCAGGAAAACAACAGACAAGCAAAACAAAGATTATTTTCTGACAAGATAAAGGCTGTCAAGGAAGCAAATATCTACTTACCTCAATCTTCCCTTCTAAATGGACAGCAGCCATTTTTTTTCCCTCTTCTATGTGATACCCTGAAAACAAGAAAGGTAAATGAGATGCTACGTTGTTCTTGTCATACACTCTGAATTAGAGACAACCTCTTCCTCCGCCCCCGGAAATCCGTCCCTCCTCTAATATAGAGCAGACAGGAGACTGGTGTTGGAAATGGAGAAGGTTGGGCTATCTTGCGCTATATTTCTAAACTTAAACCTGCCCACAATGACAGTGCCTGTATGGCTGTGTCGTAAACCCCATCCCCTATAGCACCTCTTCTTCATGAGTGGTAGAGGTGCTCTTGCATCTGGAAGCATCATCTAAATCCTAGGCCCATAGCTTCTTCGTGAGGATTCTCGACTACCTGGCTTCCTTCCTGCCAGCTTCCATGGCTATCCGATGAGAGAGCACAGGGAACCAACAACAAAACCATTCCCAGATGCAAAGTGGAGAGCTGGAGGAACTGAATCAGTGCTGGCCATGGGTGGATGGACGAGCTGCCATCGGGGTCAAAACAGAGGTTTAAGTCCTTAATTTCTGGGAGTGAGTGGGGAGGAACGCAAAAGTCACAAACTCACGATCCTTTGGCAGATCCTGCCCCCACCTCCAATGAATTCCAAACAAAATTTCACCGCTGTACCTACTACATTAGGGAAGGATCACAGATACAAAATATACTAATGACCACACGAAGCTACATGCAATAAAGTTTCCACAGTCACATTGCTAGTGCCACAATTTACATCGTTAGAGCTACCCTGTTGGAGCACGAACTCTTATATAGGATCCAATTACCAAACATCCTGTCGGGGACAAAAACTGTCAGCGACATTCTTTTACCAGGGTGCACTTCTTTACAATCAGGAGAACAGCACATACCATCCTACAGTCACGCACGTACTCACACATACAAACACACATACATTCATTCACACACACCACACGCACAGTCACCCAGATGGGAAAACACAATAAAGTCACAAGCAACGGAAACAAGCAATCGCAATCCCAGTCATACACGTCTTCCCAGGCAAGCCGGTTAGGCACAGCATACCAGGCACATCAGCAACCTCAGAGTGACATAAATATCCAAATACCTCGCTATAACAGCACCGTTTCTCCACCATACACGTGGGCCGACACCATCGCAGACCCAGAAGCATCTCCCGTGAGATAAGCAACAATCACACACATCCTTGGAGTCACAACTCATTCGCACACATCACGCCAACCTCAAACCAGGGTCGCAACAGGCTCCAAAAGCACAGGCTTGCAGCAGCACATACACGGGAGACACCGCCACCTAACGCCACAGACGCGTCCTCCAGGCGTTCCCAACTCTCACCTCCACAGCGGAGCTCAGGGTCCCGCCTCCTGCGCCCGGCTCCACACCTGACTCCACAAGATCCTAAGGAGCTCTTTCAGAGGCAACCCTCTCTCGACACAAGTATCCCTAAGTCTCGCGAGGAAACGGAAGCGAAGGGAGTTCTGCACCCGATGACTCTGGGAAATGTAGTCCAATGGCAGGGGGACCAAGAATGCCTCTCCCTCTCTTTCTCCTGCTCTCCCTCTCCCTCCCTTTCTCTTCTTTCTCCCCTCTCATCCTTTCCCCCTCTCCCTCCCACCTTTTTTCTCTCCCTCTCCCTCCCACCTTCTTTCTTTCCTTGTCCCTCCCTCCCTCCCACCTTCTTTCTCTTTCATCCTCTCCCTCCCACCTTCTCTTTCATCCTTTCCCTCCCACCTCTCTCATCCCTTTCCTCCTTCCCCGTCCTCCTCTTTTCTTCCTTCTACCTCTCTTCTTTCAACCTTCTTCCTCCCTCCTTCCCTCCCTCCCTCCCTCCCTCTCTCAATATTTGTGGAAATGAGATTTATACTTGTGGTAATGAGATTTTATACCACTGTGGGGTTGCTCAACAGAGACTTCGGACATAGAAATTTGTTTCTAAGGGGTTACTACATATTTCTGGAATAATTGACTAGCTGCTCATGATAATTTGTGGCACACACACACGATTATTAGACTGGCTTACAGGCTGGAGTCCAGCTAGTCCAACAATGGCTGTCTAACCAATGGAAACTTCCAAGAATCAAGGAGTTGTTTTTTAAAAAAATAGATAGGCAGGTCATAATTATGTCTAATAAAAATCATACTTTGTACAGCCTCAAATGCATTATGAATTTAGGAGGACAGTGTCTCTTGAGGGACATTCTTTTAGTATCTCAAACTTAAATATAATAACCATTGATATCCTCTTAACTGGCATCATATCACATGATAAAGATGTTGGAGAAAAAAAACACAAGTACTTCAACAAAATTTGACAGAAACATGTCGGCCATAAACTGCAACTGGTCACGTGCTCTTAGCTGGTATTTATAACTACCTTTCTCTAACTACCCATTCTGTATTTCCTCTACACTCGGCAAAAACCACAGGAGGACAAGTGGTACATACCTTCACTCCTGATGGGACCATACCCTTTGTCGTCCTGCCTGGATCAGGCTGTTGTAGTTTCCCATTGACTTTAACCACAGGACATGGTAGCACCAGGAAATGCCCTACAGGATCTCCTGCCCGCCAGACATAATCTTTCTTATCTCCATGTTGAGAAGTACTCCAGTTTCTCCTCAGCAATCTGGATCAGTGGTAATCTGGACCAATCACCCATCTGAACACTGTTATGTCTATTGAAAGCTATTGGCTAAAGGGCATTAGACACCCAAAGTAGCCAGGGGGAAGTGTGAGATTCCAGTTCAGTGGGATAGTTGTCTCCTGACAGGAGCACTCTCCACTCAGGAACCAAAACTTCTAGAACAGCAGAATTTAAGGGCACAGGAATAGGAAGTGAACCTTTCCCTAGTGGGTCAATAGGGGTGATAGTGAAGTGAAGTATTTCCTTTTCCACCTGTTGGTTCCTGGACCCTTGGGTCATGGCTATGGACGAAACAGAGACATAAATTGGATTCCGATTCAAGGCATACACGACCTTCTGGAGGTCCCTGCTCTACCCTCCAGGATGCTGCACCTAATTGTCACTGTAGCTATTTCTTCAAAAGTCCAATCCATCTTTCTATCAGACCAGTAGCTTCAGGATGATGGGGAACATGGTAAGACCAGTGGATTCTTCCATGATCGTGGACCTACTGTCGCACTTCTCTGGCCGTGAAATAAGTTCCTTGGTCAGAAGCAATGCTGTGTGGAATAACATGACCGTGGATAAGGCATTCTGTAAGTCCACGGATGGTGGTTCTGGGAGAAGCGTTACGTGTAGGAAAGGCAAATCCATAACCAGAATAAGTCTCTACTCCAGAAAAGACAAAGTGTCCTTTCCAAGGAAGAAGTGGTCCAATGTAGTCAATATGTTACCAGGTCATTGGCTGGTCACCCCGGGAATAGCACCATGTTTAGAACTCAGTGTTGGTCTCTGCTGTTGGCAGATCTGGCATTCAGCAGCAGCTGTAGCCAGGTCAGCCTTGGTGAGTGGAAGTTCATGTTGTTGAGCCCAAGCATAACCTCCATCTCGGCCACCATGGCTACTTTGTTCATGTGCCCATTGAGCAATGTCAGGGATGGCAGGGCAAAAAGGCTGGCTGTCCACAGAACAGGTCATTTTATCCACTTGATTATTTAACTCCTCCTTGGCTGAAGTCACCTTTTGATAATCATTTATATGAGACACAATCATCTTCACATCTTTTGCACATTTAGAGAGATATATCCAAATACTTCTTCCCCAGATGTCTTTCTCACCAATTTTTCTTTTTTTAAAAAAATATTTATTTTATGTATGTGAGTACATTAAGCTGTCTTCAGACACACCAGAAGAGGGCATCGGATCCCATTACAGATGGTTGTGAGCCACCATGTGGTTGCTGGGAATTGAACTCAGGACCTCTGGGAGAGCAGTCAGTGCTCTTAACCGCTGAGCCATCTCTCCAGCCCCTCTCACCAAATTCTCAATCATGGTCTTTCCAAGTCCCTGACCATCCAGCCAATCCATTGACTACAGTCCATGAATCAGGGAACCATCCCACATCTGGCCATTTCTTCTTCTAAACAAACTGTGTGACCACGTGCACTGCCCGAAGCTCTGCCCACTGTGAAGATTTCCCTTCAGTGGTGTCCTTCAGGGCTGTCTTGGAAAAGAGTAATGCTACTGCTGTCCACTTCTGGGCAGTGCCTGTACAGTGTACAGAATCATCAGTCCACCAGGCTCTGGTCCTCTCTTCCTCAGTCAACAGAACATAGGCCTCACCCCAGGAGGCTATAGGTGCATGTTTGGCCAGAAACCGCATGGTAAGAGTAGAAACCATAGGCATTTGAGCAACTTCCTCGTGTAACTTGCTGCCACGTGGGCCTCTGCTACCTCAAGATCTAGTTAAGCCCATTGCATTAAATTCATCCAAGTGAGCAGCTGCCTCTCCAAACCTATGGTCTACACAAGGAAAAGGGCAAGAACAAAACTCTTCAAATGCTGGTGACCTGTATAGGATAAGTTTGTGTCCTATAGGATGAAGGTCCTATCTTCTGGGCCTTCCTACCATGGAGGATTAGGTTTTACACAGTGTACCCACTCCAACCTAGCAATTCCCCTGAACTTTAAAATGTCCTCATGGGCACCAACTGAAGGGATATCAGGTGTCACTACTTTTACACATTCTTTAGCCAAACATTCAAATAAACATTTGACTTTTTTTTTTTTTTAAATGTGGCAGCTTCCATATTAAATGTAAAATCTCCACTCAGAGGGCCGAAGTCAGTAAACGGATCCAATTTTATATTCCTACACTGTCAAATTTTTACAAAATTCAAAGTTGTGAATATGGAAGATAAAATACCAACTTTTAGCCTTTATATTTGTCAAGGAAGATTTCATCTTTGGGTTAATAATAAAATTACTTTTAAAATAGTCACTCTCTCTTTATGATTCTGTACTGGCTGGTCTTATGCCAACTTTCAAAGAGGTATCAGCAAGAGATATCAGGAAAGAGGGAGCTGAGAAAGTGCCTTCATGAGGCCTGGCTGTAGGCAAGCCTATACAACATTTTCTTGCTTGATTGATGGGGGAGGGCCCAGCCTATTGTGGGTGGAACCATGCTTGGGCTGGTGATCATGGTTTCTAGAAGAAAGCAGGCTGAGCAAGCCATTAAGCATTACCCCTCTGTAACCTGTATCAACTCCTGCCTCCAGGTTCCTGCCCTGTTTGAAGTCCTTTCTGACTTCCTTTGATGACAAACGTTAATGGGGAAGCCTAAGCTGAATAAACCCTTTTCTCCTCAAGTTCCTTTGGTCATGGTGTTTCATTTCACCAATAGCAACCCTAACTAAGACATAAACATTGTTACAGACCCTTCTCAAAATTACTGTGTTCAATGAAAGTCTAACTGTATCATATCCTTCCTCTCCCGATCTGAAATATCATTTATTTAATAACTGTGTCTTGATATTGTTTTTGACTATCGGATGGTAAGTTATATTTTATTCACGTTACATACTAAGTATTGCATAATATCTAACCATTCTGTACCTTATATTTTAGTTTTTTTTTTTTTTTTTTTATAAATTTATTATCATTATTTTGGAGAACAACTTTTTCCTTCATACAGTGAAATTAATAGAGTCACTAATTCTTAGTTGTCAGGTTGGCTACATCTGGAATTGACTAAAACCCCCAAAATAGGGGGCACACCTCTGAGGGATTTCTGCTTAATCCGAAGTGGGAAGATCTACTTTGAATTTGGATCTTTGAATGAGGAAGACACATCTTTAGTCTAGATCTTGAATCCAGTTCTAAACTGGGCCACGCTCTTTTCTGGAAGCCCATATAAGGACATGGAAGGATGAAACTCTCACTCTGCCTGCTCGTCCCCACCTTGTCAGTAGGTCCTTCACAGGCAGGTTTTCTTTCACACAACCCAGTCCACGTTGGCTACTGCTACCCCTCTGGTGACGTACAGCGTCGCAGGGGCTCTTGGGAAATGTAGTTCAAGACTTGGCCAGCGGCGGGTCTCGTGGTGGACCCTAGGCTTGTGTTATCAGACCCACCTGAGAAGCGGTTTAGACGCTGTCTGCACGCTTGTTTGCTGGCTGGGAGCGCGCGAAGCTGTGGGTGGGAGGCAACTGAGGAGCGTCTGGCGTTTCGGAACCCCAAAGCGAATCCCATTGTGAGACCTGAGTGTTTAAGACCAAACCAACCGGGGCAGTGTGATGAGAGGAAGCCGCCTGCCGAGCCCTGTGGGTACCAGTGAGCAATGGAAGTCCTAGCGTGTGATACCCTGGTAAGACCTGGTGTGTGGAAGGGAAGTGGATTGAGAGAAACTAGGCACGGATAGGATTTCATGGGTTAATGGGGAGGCACCAAAGTTCTGGGTAGCCTAATGAAGGGGAGGGTAACACTGTAGTGCTTGTGTGATGATTCTAAGTATTAGCCTCTGAATGTGAATCACACGTGGTGGTGGTGGTGGTGGTGGTGGTGGTGGTGGAGGTGGAGGAGGAGGAGGAAGAGGAGGGAGAGGAGGAGAAGAAAGAAGGAACACACCTTTCATCCCAGCACTTGGGAGGCAGAGGCAGGTGGATCCCTGAGTTGTGATTTCCAGGACAGCCAGGGCTACACAAAGAAACCCTGAAGTGAGAATTCTGGAATTTGGGGTTGTAAAACCCACAGAAATATTATAAGAGCATGTTTTTGTTTTAATTCCTGGGGTGAGTATATTCAGATTTGACTCACGCTCTAGCGGAGGCATGGTTTTACTGGATGGAGACAGTTTTCTGCAATTGTGTGGTGTTTGGAATTCTGGGAGTGTATAAATGCTAGAGCTCCCTAGGTGGGCAGCATTTGGCCATCACCCCCGTAAGTGACCAACTGCCATCAATTGGCTGCAGTTTGTCAGTAGAAGAAACAAGAGGAAGAAATTAAACTCAAAGGTCTCCTCTTTCCTTCTTTCTCTCCTATCTAGTGTTAGGGGGTGAAGTGGGGGTGGGGAATGGAGGGTGGGAAAAAGAAGAACCCACACAGTAGCAAAGACTAGCTACAGAAGGTTATTGGTGAATGAGAGACACATGGGGTACGGGGTGTTCAGGGATGCCGCTAAAGTGTTTTTCAGGACTTCCTAATAGGTTTCGCTTTTACGTTTCCATTAATGTGAATTTTTAGTTGTAATTTTAATTCCCTATTAGTACCTCGGGTTTTTTGTTTTGTTTTTCTGTTGTTTGTTTGTTTTCTGCAGCTTGTCCTAAAAGGTTCTTTCTTACTCGTCTTCATCGTCTACATAGAAATTCAATTCTTTATAGACGTACAATCTTTGCAAACATTTACCACTTCACATTGAGGTTTAGTTTTCATGTTTTAAAACTTATTTTTATTTGACTATTTTATGTATATGGGTATTTTGCCTAAATGTATATTTGTTTATCATCTGTGTATAGGGCCCACTAAAGTCGGGGAGAGCCTTGGATCCCCTGGAACTGAAGGTAGAGACAGTTGTGAGCTCTCATGTGGGTGCCAGGAGTTGAGCCTGGGTCCTCTGGAAGAGCAGCCCTGTGCTCTTTGTCCTAAGCTACTTTGGAGCCCTGCGGTTAGTAGAGCAATTTGGGAAGGATTAGGGGGCGTAGCCTTGTTGGAAGAGGTGAGTCACTGCAGATGGCCTTTGAGGTTTCAGAAGCCCATGCCAGGCCCAGTGTCTGTCTCTGTGACTTTGACTGCTGCCTTTGGATTAAGATGTGAAGCTCTCTGCTACAGCTTCCCCACCGTGCCTGTTTCCTGCCATGATCATTGTGGACTAACCCTCTAAAACTGAAGTCAGGCCCCAATCAAATACTTCCTTTAAGAGAGTTGTCTTGGTCTTTCTTTCTTTTTAAAGATTTGTTTATTTTATGTATGAGCACACTGTGACTGTCTTCAGACACACTAGAAGAGGGCATCAGATCCCATTACAGATGGTTGTGAGCCACCATGTGGTTGCTGGGATTTGAACTCAGGTCCTCTGGAAGAGCAGTCAGTGCTCTTAACAGCTGAGCCATCTCTCCAGGCCCCTATCTTGGTCTTTCTTGACCATAGTTTCAATTCGCAGCAGTTTGTGAACAGTAACTAAGACAAACTTCAGAGAAACCCTAACCTCTCATGGTTCTTGCCTCTTAGCTTTCTCAAGCTCTACTCTGATGACAGTGGAACCCAGAAGAACACTAGTCAACCCCGGAAGTTTTAAACCATGGCCCAGGTAAGTTGGAATTGTCTCCCAAGGTAGCGTGTGAATATCTATTGTTGTTGTTGTTGTTAAACTGCTTCTCTGAGTTTCTTCTGACTGGTGAGGCATGGGTGTGAGGCCGTCCAGAGCTGGCCCCCATTGTTCATGTTCTAGCCTTCTGACAAAGCACCAAAGGAGAAAGCCATTTCTGTAAAGGGGGTACTAGACTTTCCTTTGCGAACCATGGTGTTCCAAGGTGCAACTGTGTGGCTAAAGGGAACAGAGGGTAAGAATGTTTTCATTGAGTTCCTAGAATAGGACATTTCAATTAATCAAGACAGGGTGTGCCACTGGTTGGGATTCACTTTGGTGTGGCACTTGGTGATGCCTTTGGAAGAAGTTATGGGACATTGAGTTCACAGGGGTTAGAATGTTGCCTTTATCTGTCTGTGACATGAAGAATAAGCAAGAACACAGAGAGAGTTCTTGACATCTGCAGTTCAAAGAAGGTTTATCAGAAAAGGCTCTGCTCTTTAAGTCTCATCTCCGTCATGAGCCTTTTGACAGCTAAGGATGGTTCAGAGACAGTGAGAAGTGTGGCTGTTGTGGTTGTTGTTATTATTATTGTTATTATTTGGCTATTATTGGCCCATGGAGCATGTGTTGATTGGAAGGTACTTCGTATGAAGTATTAAGGAACGGATCTCTAAGGAATTTTCATAATTTAATTTAAGTATGCCAGTTGGAAGTCTTTATTCCAGCTAGCTGGGAGTACACTCAGGTATTCCGGACCCAAGTGCAGCACCAAGTGTCCAGAGCACAGGGGTTTTGAAGGCAGAGACCATGCCCCAGCCTCTCACTCAGCAGCCGGGGGGGGGGGGGTAATGGAGCGGGGGGGGGGCAAGAACTTTACTAAGTTAAACAATTAGCTGGAGAAGTCTCCGCACAGGTAAGTTGGATACGTTAGCATTTTAATCTTGGGTTCCTAGAATAGAGTTGGGTAGTTTTCCGTGGGGTTCTTCCCAAGATCAAATTCTGGCTAAACCTGAAATGGCCTCAGCAAGAATACAAGATGGAACTGGACAGTAGTGACAAGTCCCTTTGATCTCAGCACGTGGGAGGCAGAGGCAGGAGGATCTCTGAGTCCCAGGCCAGCCTGGTCTACAGAGTGAATTCTCGGACAGCCAGAGCCACACAGAGAAGCCCTGTCCTTAAAAATAACAAAACGAAAGCGAACAAACACAAGGTGGAGGAGCCTCTCTGCGCCGGCTTGCCCGTCACATTTGCTCTCACAAACTGTGTCACCATCCTGTCAATCTGGAAGCCTTGATATGTAACATATATGAAGGATGCAAAGGTCGCATGCTGCCTCGGCCTCTGAGTTCATGTGAGCTTTGCTCACACTGATTCAGAGGGCCTTGTTCTCTTGTTGTCCTCTGTCCCCTTTGGCTCTTATACTCTTTCCACCTTCTCTTTGTCATAGCTCCCTAAGCCATGGGGGGTAGGGGGTTTGATGAAGACACCCCGTTTAGGGCCGAGTGTTCCCAGGTCTCTCATTCTCTGTGGGCCTCGGTCTTTGTTCCCATCTTGTGCAGGAGGAAGCGTCTCAGAAGATGGCTGAGCAAGGACAGCGAAACGTCACCAGGAGTCCTTTTACTGCTACTTTTTTTTTTTTTTTTTTTTAATGGTAATATTTGGTTTTACCCTAGGTTTCTAGGCTAATCTCTGGTTTTTGGTCACCCAAGCAGTGTTAGGTATTAATTCCATACTGTGGAGTGGGCCTTAAGTCAAAGCAGATGCTGGTTGGTTACCGCCACAAGCTATGTGCCACCGTTGCTGTAGCATGCGTGGCTTGCAGGCAGGACGCCACTGCAGATCAAAGGGTTTGTGGCTGGCTCGGTGTCTGTGTTTCTCTTTTGATGTATGCCGAGTATTTCCAGTGCCAACAGCGCAAGGAGCTGAAGGCCCCATGTAGGTAGCAGCTCGACCTCCGCGTTCGGTGAGTGGAGTGGGCGTGGTCTTCATCACCTAGGTCAGTTGTGGACAAGCACCTCTGGTCTTGACAACAGCCCTGGTTGTTTGGAGATTCCCATGGTGCCAACAATCAAGCTGTCATGATCAGTCAGATGCAATTCAGTTCTGGTTCTGGCTGCTTCGTGTGGTGACGAGAGATGGCCGACTGGGACTCTGTGTCCCCCGTTATTTGGGGGATTTCATTTAGATTGCTTAGATATATGTATGTATTTTAGGACATTTCTACTGTATGAGGATTCCATAGGACCCCTCGAATGGGCCCTAGTTTTTCCTGTCCCTCTCCCCTTTTGATCTTTCTGTGCCAGCAACCCCCAGTCTCCCATAGCTGTCTATTCTGTTTCTCTTTCCAAATGAGACCTTTCTGTTCCCTCTAGTCCCGTACTCTATACCTCTCCTCTATGATTCTACGGGTTAGCTTGACCTAACAGCTAATATTCACATATCAGCAAATATGTACCATATTGTCTTCCTGGGTCTGTTATACCTCGAAGATGATTTTTCTCTTTTTAGTTCCATCCATTTACCTGCAAATTTCATGATATCATTTTTTAAAAATATTTATTTATTTATGTATATAAGTACACAGTAACTGTCTTCAGGCACACCAGAAGAAGGCATCAGATCCCTTTACAGATGGTTGTGAGCCACCATATGGTTGCTGGGATTTGAACTTAGGACCTCTGAAGATCAGTCAATGTTCTTAACCATTGAGCCATCTCTCCAGCCTAATATATATATATATATATATTTTTTTTAAATGGCTGAGTAATACTCCATTGTGTAAATATACCACATTTTCTCTATCCATTCTTCTGTTGAGGGACTGTAGGTTGTTTCCAGTTTTAGTGAGTATGGTTGAGTGTCTTTGTGATAGGTTAAAGCATCTCTGGGTATATGCCCAGGAGGGAGTGGTACAGCTTGGTCTCGAGGCAGACTGATGATGCCCATCTTCCTGAGGAACCACCACACTGGTTTCCACAGTGGCTGTACAAGTTTTCAGTCTCACCCGCGATGGTGAGTGTCACCCTTCCTCCATATCCTCACCAGCATGAACTGTCGTTTTATTGATCTTAGCCCTTCTTACTGGGGTAAGGTGAGTCTCAAAGTAGTTTTGATTACCACGACAGCTAAGGAAGTTGGACATTTCTTTTTAAATGTTTCCCAGACATTTGAGCTTGCTCTTGGGAGTTCCGTTTAGATCCTTGTCCCATTTTAAACTGGGTTGTTTTCTGGACACCTAGTTTCTCGAGTTCTTTATACAGTTTGGATATCAGCGTTCTATGGGATGTGCAGTTGGTAAAATCCACATTCTTTAAGCTGTGACTTTGAATAATAGTGTCCCAAGTTTCCTAAGGCTCCAATTTTTTAATAGTTTATCTCTGTGCCTGTGTTAACAGTGTCCTGTTCAGAGAATCTTTCCCTGTGCTGATGAGTTCAGGGGCCGTTCCTCAATGTTTCTGCCGTCAATATCGTTGTATCAGGGCTTATGCTGAGATCTTTGATCCATTTGGAGTTGACTTTGTGCTTGGGTGATCAGCATGGATCAGTTTGGATTCCTCAGCCATCCAATTTGATCAGCATCATTTACTGAAGATGCTGTCTTCTTTTCTGGTGTGTGTTTCTGGCTCCTTTATCAAAAATCAGGTGTCCTTAGGAGCATGACTTACATCTGGGTCATCAGTGCAGTTCTCTTGATCAACATGGCTAATTTTGTGCCCATACCATGCTGTTTTTATTATTGGATTTATTTATTTTTATTGATTTATTATCCGTGTGTTGGGTAACGAGATTGGGGAATTCACTCCCATGTTTCTTCCTAACGTCCTCCAGACTACCAGTTCCGGTCGCTCACTCATTTTCTCTGCTCGTTTCTCAGCGTTTCCCCCTCCCATCTAAACGTTTTCCTTAGGGTCACCTCCGATATTTTGGTGTATCCTTTTAGGGACTGGTGACGTTCCGAGATGTGGCCGTAGACTTCTCTCCGGAGGAGTGGGAGTGTCTGAGCCTGGAACAGAGGAGTTTGTACAGAGACGTGATGCTGGAGAGCTACAGCCATCTCCTCGCTGTGGGTAAGGCTCAGAGCTCAACCCTAGATGGTCTTGCAGCAGTAACAGGGTCTTTTTTTAAAGCCTCATGGGAGTTCCTCTGAAGTTGATTTGTACTTTACAGAATTAGCTTGACCAAGACTGGCTCAGTCCAAGAACAGGTTCCCCTGGGCAGGAGCGAGGATTAAAAAAGAGCAGATTAGACAAAACTGCAGGATGACCCCAGCCAGTTCTGAGGTTGAAAGCAGGTTTAATTCTTCCAGTCTGCTTTTATACCTACACTGAAGTAATAATGAGGTCAGTTCTAGGTTAAGGGAACAAGCCAGGCCATAAACAAAATCCCACAATCACTGTTTCTAAGGGCTTATAAATGATCAGGATTATCTGAACCTACTTCCCAGTCCTAGGCAAGGTCAGACTCTTGCCTGAAACCTCCTTTGTTCTAGCCTAAAATCAGATTCCTGTCTAGTCTTACTTCCCTGTCCTAGCCCAATGTCAAACTCCTGCCTGGAGTAGCCCTACTTCCTTGTCCTGGCCCAATGTCAAACTCTTGCCAAGTGACCCCAAAAGCTCGCCACAAGCAATAGTCACTCCTGGTGGGACCCTCCATCTCCCTCACCCCTCAGAAATGGTTTTTTGACTTTCTCTTAATATTCTCTCATAATAACCAAGGAACCAGATAATTCTTACCCATGTCTTTTTTATTTTTTGTTTTTTGTTTTAAATCTTCTGGGCAGGACTTTGTGTTTATCGGCCACGTCTGTTCTTTTCGTTGGAAAAAGGACAAGACCCCTGGATGCTTTTGAGGGCCGAGATGAGAGGACTTCATCCAGGTGAGTGGGAGCTGGGGTAGAACAAGACAGTCATCAGGAGAGATGACAACTGTCTTAGGGGTCAGTTGTGACGATAAGACACCGTGACCATAAGGCAGGCTGGGGAGGAAAAGGTGTATTTGGCTTACACTTCCACACCATAGTCTGTTGGAGGAAGTCAGGATGGGAACTCACACAGGGCAGTAACCTGATGCACAGGCCATGGAGGGATGCTGCTTACTGACTTGTTCATCATGGCTTGCCCAACCTGCTTATAGGACTCGGGACCACCCGCTCAGGGCTGGCCCCACCCACAACGTGCTGGGTCCTCCCCCATCAATTACTAATTAAGAAAGTTCTCTACAGCCTGATCTTATGGTGGCATGTTCTCAGTTGAGACTCCCGCCTCTCAGATAACTCTAGCTTGTGTTGATTGATATACACGAGACAGTATAATGGCTTAGCATCTGAATGGGCAAGAATATCATGGAAATAGCTTTTCACTGGCCAAAGACATGAGTCTGAAAAGACGTGACTTTTAGAATAAAGCTTTTCCAGATTACCTCTCGGCCATGTCAGATACCGTTCCATGTATGCACGCTCTGTCCTTCACGTTACGGAGGCACATGCAGCTCTTTGCCTCCGCTGGTCACTATTTTGTGGATGGTTTGGATCAAGTTGTTGTATAAAATATTTAATCTCGATCGGGTTTCTACCCCACCTTTGGTCATTTAGTTCACAGATAAAAGACCCAAAACTATATATAATAACCATTTAAACAGCATTGGGCCTGGGCAGATGTCTATTAGTATCTATTAGATATCTAAGCTATTAGTGTCTACTACTCTATCGATAACTCCAAGCTATAACTTCCATGTTCTAAATGGGCCACTCTTAAATCCAATTGGCCAGCCCTCATGGCAGTGGGTTCATGGCTCACCTACCCCACGGAGTCTTTTTTCTCTCTACCTTCTTCTTCTCTTCCCTGTCATGGTCTTTCCTAAGACCCCAAGCCAAGGAACCAAAAGCTCCGCCTACCTCTCTTCTACCCAGCTATAGGCTGTCTGCGTCTTCATTCAATCAATACTTAGAAATGACAGAGCAACGTCACATTGAAAGACCCCCGAAGGGAGACCCTCACTCAAATCTCAGGAGAGGCGTGCACCCAGCGAGGCACCGAGACCAGACTTGCTGCAATCACATGAGGAAGTTTATTGAAAGTGAAACAGAGTGAGATCTCAGGCCAGCATGCTGGGGTCGAGACTCATACACCACGCAGGGGTAGAGGAGTTCGACCCCGGCCTGAACTTGTAACGGGCTTATAAAGGCAAAAACCACAAAAGAGGGGGAGGACGGGGAATGAGGAAATTCAAAGGGGACAATGAGGAAATTCAAAGGGGAAGAATCATACATTTTTTTAGCCGTACACCCGGGGCACACCTAGGGCGTTGAAACATTCCACAGAGGTCATCTGGACCTTCTGTGGTTATTTTGGGAACTCAAATCTCAAGAAACTTCCGGGAGCAATTACCTGCAGAGGCGAGGGCCCTAGGGCAAGGAATCAGTGTCCTTTGACAACTTTTTACTCTTCAACATAGCATCACTTGGTGTATGTGAGGATTCTCTTGTTCCTGAGGCAACCAGGGAATTTAACATTCCCTACCACAGCAGACCAAACCTCAACATTAAGTCTTTCCTCTTATTCCCGATAAGTTTCATTCCGATATTTACAAACTTCTTCATTCTCTTAGGGAATTGTGACCTCTCTCTATCCCCACTTCCTTTTGAATTAATTAAAAAAAAAAAAAAAAAGAATGAAAACCTTTGTGTGTGTGTTTGTCTATGTGTTAGTATGTGCACCACATGAATGTAGTGCCTGAGTAGGCCTGAAGGGGGGCGGCAGAGTCCATGGGAACTGAGCCAACTCTCCAGCCCGCTTGTTAATTTTGTTTTAGTCTTCTCTCTCCTTGCTTGTGTTTCCTTTATGCAGTTGGTTCTTTTAAGCATCCGCCCATCATGTATCATGAAACTCTTTATTATCCTCCATGTCTGGGGCATGGTCTTCAACCTCTGTGTAATGAGCTCCACACTAAAGAGGGTCTACCACTGGGCTATCCCCCCAGTGTGGTTTTTTTGTTTCCCATTCCGCTCATCCAGCTCTGCTGGGTTTCTTCAGCTGGTATTGAAAGTCATGTGGAGTCAGGTATGGGGTCATTCCTGCGCAGACGGAACGGATCAGACCATGCGCATGTTACACTCCTGTTACATGGTCGGCTCTCTTCGTCTGTGCCTGCGGGTTCCCTGGTATGTGTGACGTCATTGGCTTCGTCTTAAACACACCCTCCTTCTGTTGTCATGCGTCCATTCCTGAAACTCTTGTGGTAACTATTAGTTTGCTGACGTGAGTAGGTCACGCGGAGTGGAAACAACCGAGTGTGTGTTTTTCTCTTCCCGATCAGTTACTCGGCAATCGTTTTTTTTTTTTTCCCAGTACGGTCAAAGGAGAACTTTATGGCTTTCTCGCCCACCCAGCTCTATCAGCTCTGTGGATTTTATACTGACTTCCTGCTCCTCTTTCATATTCATAACTCTGCCATCTTTAAAGTCGTTCATCTCTTTCATAGTATACTCTAATATTTATATCGGATGCTTTATCTGGTATTGGATAAACGCTGTGAATTTATCTTTCAGACAGAGACTTCAGTTCTCAGAACAAGAAATTATTGGGAAAACCTCGCACACATGACGGATTATCTCAGTGGAAAATGAAAGAATATTTTAGAAAACACAGTCTTGAAGATTTCTGCTTTGGAGATGACAGGAAAGGCACAAATCAGTTTCAAACGCATCAAAATCAGGACTATTTTAAGGAACTGGCAGCCGCCTACGAAAAATTGCTCACTGCTGACCAGGGTATAGTTTTCAATCCCCAGAGACTTAATGCAGGAAAGAAAGCTATGGAAATTCAATGTGAAAAAGCCCACAGTGTGGGATCTGACCGTAATCCTCGTCAGCTAACTCACCCTGGTAACAATTTCCACAAAGACAAGGAGTGTGGGGAAATCCTTGTTCCTGAATGGGAGCGCGATCACTGTCGGCCAGCTCACTGTCCTGAGACACCTCAGCAAGAGAAGGAATCTAGAGGAACGCCAGGCCTTCAGCAAGTTCACACCGGTGAGAAGTCCCACGACTGTAAGGAATGCGGGAAGTCCTTCGCTCTGAAGTCAAACCTGACGCGACATCGACGAATCCACACAGGTGAGAGGCCCTACAGGTGTCACGGGTGCGGGAAAGCGTTCACGCAGAAGGCACATCTCACGTCACATCAGAAAACTCACACTGGAGAGAGAGCTTACGTGTGCGGAGTCTGTGGCAAGGCTTTTAACTGTGACTCAAGCCTGACCAGTCACCAGAATGTTCATTATCACGCAGCCGATACGAGCAGGAAAGCGTACAAATGCACGAAATGTGGCAAGGAGTTTGGTTGTCATTCGGGCCTCTGTCTTCACCGGAAAGTCCATGCTGGAGAGAGACCTTTTAAATGTAAGCACTGTGGCAAACCTTTTAAGTTCCATTCACATCTTCGGGTACACACACGCATTCACACCGGGGTGAGGTCCCATGACTGTAAGGAATGCGGGAAGTCCTTTACTTTGAGGTCAAACTTGACGAGACACCACAGAGTTCACACCGGTGAGAGACCATACACCTGTCACGGGTGCGGAAAAGCGTTCACACAGAAGTCACATCTCACGTCACATCAGAAAATCCACACTGGGGAAAAGGCTTATGTGTGTGGAGTCTGTGGAAAGGCTTTTAGTCGTGGCTCAAGTCTGACCAACCACCAGAATATTCATTATTACGTGGTTAGCGCCGGCAAGAAGGTGTATGAATGTAAAGAATGTGGCAAGGGTTTTGGTTGCCATTCAAACCTCAGTCGCCATCAGAAAATCCATGCTGGAGAGAAACCTTTTAGATGTAGGGACTGTGGAAAGGCCTTTGGTCAAAGAGCCCATCTTACCAAACATCAGAGGGTTCACACTGGCGAAGGCCCTTATGAGTGTCAGAGTGTGGTAAAGTTTTTCCCTGAGGACCACAACTATGTCGACATCAGAAAATTCATATTGGTGTGAAATGATGGAATGTATGAGGAACATAGAAAGGCCCTCATTTGTGGCTTATATTATACCCACATGAGAATATTCACATTGGTGGGAAGCCCTGCGTCCAAGGGATGTGGAAAAGCCTACGTCTGGAGTGCAGGCTTTACTCGTCACCAGAACATTCATACTGGGGAAACAAAATGATCCAAGGAATATGGAAAGACTATTCATGGTTCAAAGCATAAATCAACGTCAGACAATGCGTACTGTGGAGGAGGGTTAGCAGTTGGGCATCTCCACCATCTACCTCAGGGACCCAGCCACAGCAGGATACATTGTTGCCAAGATGCAACACATTCGCCCGTTACCATGGCTCCACATCCTCCCCGTGCACACGCACTACATCCTCTTGTAAAAGCCAGTGGCTCCGTGTAGACAGAGTCTCTTATGTACTGTGTGGGATCATCACCTGTCAATCAAAAGCTGATGGCCTATTACATCACCTGTCAATCAAAAGCTGATGGCCTATTAGCTGAAATAGAAGGAAATTAGCAAGAGATAGAAAGTGGGACATCTGGCAGAGAGAGATTTGAACTTAGGATGTTAGATGGAGGCAGGAGATTTCACCCGACCTCTAGAGGAGGGAGAAACATGAAACTGAGGACAGGTACCTAACCCTGAGGAGGACAGAATAGTTTAACAGTTAAATAAGTGATAGACTAGTCAATAAATGAGCCCAGGCTTGTTGCATAGGCATTTCTTCATAAAAAAGTAAGTCTTGGGGGAGTCATTATTCTAGCAACAAAAAGGGCAGGTAGAAAAGCTTGTCTGTACCTCTCCCTGCCCCCACCCCTTGCCCAGGGGCAGCCTCTGTGTACTCTTCTCCCCAATAAACCTCCCAGGTGAGACCTGTCCTATGGTGTGACTTTTGTGGTGTCCTGTGCTTAGATCATAATACGGAGCCTTGAGTATGTGCTGGGTATGGGAACTTCTTTATTTGGTGTTCATAGCTTTATAGCTGCGGTTCCCAACCTGTGGGTCACAGCCATCAGAAAATACGTGTCTCTGATGGCCTTGGGGACCGAGGTTCCGCTCCATCAAACTCATTAAGCAGCAGCAAGAATGAAGTTATGGCTGGGGGTTCCTAAGATCACTGGAAATGTGTTTTGGTGTTTTAAGGAAAAGCCTGCCCCGCTGGAGATCCATCTTCTGCCCCTTGAGCTTGTCTTCCATGACATCAACAAGGGCATGCTAGCTCATCTGCCAAGTCCTTCATTAAGATACCGATGGCACAAGCCATGACAACAGTGACAACCCCAACAACTATGATCTTGTTCTGTGGGACCTGTTCTTCCTTAAGATTCACAATCAGCTGGTCCTTTTGGGGGGCCATCTTGGACTTTGAATCTTTTGAGGGTGCTAGTGCACGAGCTGGGGGGGGGCGCAGCAGTGGCACCCTGGATTGGGCTCGGCATCAGTTGCTCGAGCACCGACTTATTTTCTAGGCGAACATTAATCATTTTTTTTTCTAGTACAACCCAAAAGTCCAAAGAAAACGGGAAAGCATTTTTAAATGCAATTGGAAGTCATGTCAGAGTAAATCAGGCTATCCTATAAAGGGACAGAAAGCCTTATGTGAAATTTGCCACTTCGTGTTTCAACTAGAAAAAAATAAAAGATCCCCAGAGACACAGTCCCGACCAGAATACCATTTCCTGAGCAGAAAATCTGGGGTTCAGGGCTCTCTGTAAGCAGGTGCAAGTCAGAAAATGTTTTAATTCTTTTTTTTTTTTAAAGACATCTTTATTTTAAACTCTGATCTACCAATTTAGCGTTTGCCACCAACTCTGGGAGCAGAGACCTTCACAGGCTTTACAACCTTTTGTTTAGGTGCTGCCTTTGTGGGGGCCTTGGCAGCAGCCATTGCTGTCTTGATGCCTGCTTAACCTCTTGCTTCCTTGGCAGCCCTGACGGCCTGCTCTCGCTGAGCTTTCCTAACTTCTCTGGTTTCTGATTCCTCTCGGCCTTTATATCAGCAAGAGATACACCAGTGACGGCTTGCTGGAACGTGACTGCACGGCGGGTTCTTTTCTTTTGAATTTCTTCCTACTGTCCTTTCTTGTGTTTTCTTCTGTAAAGGACAGTCCAGTTTATCTGCCGAGGATTCCTTTTGGAAAGGAATGCAGACTCGCCATTTGCATAAAGAAACTGGAAAACCTTCCGGTTCGTCCTGGCATAGTACCGCCTGTGTCCCGGGTAGATCTTGTACCTGCTAAAACTGCACAGCTCGACCTTCGTGGTGGTAGATGTCGACCTGCCGGGGAAAGATGGCGAAGAGCAAATGTTTAAATTCTAATCATGTCTTTCTCATGTCTTGGGATGATGAGCTCAGACCTCTGCAGATTCAGTGATCCCATCCTAACCACCGGTTCATGGCATCACAAAGGGCCAAACTGAAATTAACCGCAAAGTTCATTTTGACTAATTAAAAGATCACTCTCTGTAAGAAAAAGCCTTCATGATCTGCATCGCCTGTAATGTTACCTTATTGCTCTGTTTTGGAAGTCAGTGGTACTCTTGGTACATACATGGACATCTTCTTCAATGCTCTCTCAGAACAGTAGACCATGGTATGTTGAATTCCCTGTGTCGTACAGATCTACAGGCTGGAGAAAGAATGACATCTAGGAAAAATAGTTGTAGGCTGTAATTGAATAATGAAAGCCTCATCTCTTCCCAAATAATTGACACAAAGACCTATTAAGCTTATCAACAAGCTTTGAGCACGATGACAGTCCCCATGTGTCCTAACCTTCTAAGCTATCTACTTCCCAGCCACAGGCTCCTTGTCACTTGCAGTCTGAGTCCTGCCCCGACTTGCTCTGCTCCATGCTGTGTCTACACAGTGAAGCCCTTTACAACCTGCTTATCACCCCCCTTGGACCGTCCACTTCATGACCACTTCTCCCTTCTTTCCTCCTGGTCCTTACCTACTCTTCTCTCCCCCACCTCCACCCCCTCCCGGACCCCTAGCAGGGATTGGAAATCCAGTCTACCTATCTGCCCGGTCATAGGCTAAATCAACCCTTTATTGATCAATCAGAGACGATGGGAAACAATTTCTACGTAATGTTGAGACCAGAAATGCTTGATCATGCCAATGTCTAGACTATAGACAGATACGTGACCTAGAATGTAGATCTCGGGGTACAAGTTCCAACACACTGTTTCACAATGATCATTTATACTTTGTAGAGATTTAGAATAGTAGTTCAGGAACAAGAACAAAACCTCCACGTAAGTGGTTTTGTGTGGAGGTAATTCTAACTCACATGGGCCATGATCCAATGTTGGAAGAGGTCACTGGCCCTCATTTAGAGTCTCCTGAGAAAGAAGAGCAAGAAAAGGAAAGAATCTTCACAGGCCAAGCTTTCCACAGATTTTTTTCTTTTCAGTATATAAATCTTTTATTGTCCCCAAATTGTACTTGTTATAAGGGTCTTGTTTCTGGAGCTAGGAAACTGAGGTCTCATTTGTCACCCTGCTGCCCGGTTCCCTTCTCAGACACATAGATGCCATCCAAAAACTTTCTGATATCTTGTTTTTAACTGCTGTGGCTTGCTGAATCAGAGCCGCTGAATTTGAAACAAGTTCAATGTCATTTCCTTCAAAGGATCAATTCATCCGTCTGGGTTTGAGAGACAGAACAAGCAACACCTGTCCTCATCCGAACCCTGCGGATGTGTTTTTCACCCAAGAAATTTCGGATTTCAACCAAAGACCCATTCTCCTGAATAACGACGTTGATGGGGAAGTGAGCATACACAGACCTCATCTTGTAACGGAAGCCCAGTGTAACATCCTTGATCATGTTCTGAACATGACTGCAGATGGTTCTCACAGTGGCCAGCTCCTTTCTGTTACCCCACCATTTGTCAACACAGAGCCTCTTCTTTTTCTTCCCAAGAAGACTCAGCTCTACACTGATGTGATTGAAGTCCCTCCGCAGAGTTCCCCTGGGGCCCTTCAAATAATGACTGTGCGCCTCTTCAGAGTGATGTTGACATTTTCTGGAATGTTGACCCTTTGATTGCTGAGAAAGGTCTTCATTCTCACAGTAGATGGGGCAAAGAATGGCAGGAGTCTTATATCTGAAGAAAACTTGTTTTCCCTCTCTCGGCACCCTCTGATAACCTGTAGCTCTTTACTTAAAGGTGAGGTCTTAAAAAATTTCCCACGCCCACATTGTCTTAGGCTTAGATTTTTTTTTTCAAAACCTACTTTATTTAGGGTTCTTAAACTGTTTAAGTTCCCTTCTAAACCACTACTAGAGGTAGGAGTAAAAAGGTTAATAGGAAAAGGGTGTTGTGGACTTGTTTAAAACTACTTCTTTCGGGTGATTCCACTCTTCATCTTCAGGATATTAGCAGTCTAGTACAAAAGCAAACACCAAATCCGAATCAGTGGTGGTATGATCCAGCGGAAACAGCAAGGCTCTGCAGTTAGCAGAAGCGGCCAGAATCAGCTAGAATATCACAAGAAGTTCTTTTGAGCATTTCTCTCTACAAAGTGAAGACCAAAGAAGACCAGCGAAGACCAGCATTGCACGGCACAGTAATGCAAGAGCATCCTCTCAGTTTGTGAGGTTCCAGTTATTTTTCTAAATACCACATGACCTCTCAAGTGTCTGTTTTTAGCAAAACAGCACATGCTGTCTCACAAGACAGCTTCTAGAAAAACATCACTAGAGACAATGGAGTTGTTAAAAAAAAAAAAAAAAACCTAGAAATTTCTACTTCACTCCCTTACAACTCTATTGACCCAGAGTTACATATTCTCACCATTACCTTAAGGATGGTGGGACTTCCTCATTCTGCTGCCTGCTATGCCTGCCCAGGGATCTGTGTACTTCCATTGACAAGGCTCCTCTTTATCCAAGGAAGTCTATGGCACATGCAGAGCATCCTTGAAGGCCACATCCCATAATTAAAGGCAATTATGAGGCCAAAATAATACAAGGTTGAGGCAATTGTTACAGCGACACTAACAAAGCTCTGCACCAGTCCCTGGCCCAGGTGGATTAACAGTACTAAAAAACTATCAAACCCTGGCACTCACTGTCACAACTTCCCTGAAGCCTCCTCACTTAAGTGTAAAGATCTAGAGAAAGTAAGGACATAGTCCTGGCCATTTACTTCTATTCTAAGATAAAATATTGACTGTATGAGCAATATTATGTTCGGACACTTTGTATGTTAGGAGTACCTGCTGCTCTTGAAGACGACCTGGGCTGAGTTCTCAACATCTACACATTGGCTCACAACTGCCTACTACCTAATCCTCATGGCACTATTAGAAGGTGTGGACTGAATGGAGCAGGTGTGTCCTTGTTGGAAGAAGTGTGTCACTGTGTAGGGAGACTTTGAGACTCCACCCACTGGGACCAAGCTCTGACCAATGAAGACACATCCTTGCTGCCTTCTGTAGGCTTAGATCTTTCAAAACCTACCTTAATAAGTTTTTTTTTTTTTTTTTTTTTTAAATCCTTTCTGGCCCACCGACTAGGGCTCTAGGATGAAGAAGGTTAACAGGACAAGGGGAATGTACATCTGTTTAGAAGTAGTTCTTTGGTGTGATACCAACAAATGCTACAGCTAGATTTCTTAAAACTAACCATTTTTTCTAGTTTTCTGCTCCCTCCCCAACCAAAAGGAAATTCTTCACCCAAGTCAACAGGAAACAATTATAAAAAGACCATTGTCCCAGTCCTTTAAGTCGGGGTACATAGTTTTGGTTATTTTATAAACTTTAGATATGTTGTCATTTAAAAAGATAATTTAAAAATGGTTATAATTTTGGACAAGGGGGAAACTGAACAGAGAGCTTACACCTAGAGACTTTCTATCTTTCCTTTCCTCTTCTCTAGCCTTCATCTTAGGTAAAGGGAAGAGGGTTAGAGAGAGGGAGAGAGGATCTCAGCAGTCCAATCTAAAACATCAAACACAAATCAGCAGCGGCAGTCTGGTCCAATTCACAAACACCAATCACAATCAGTAGCAGTGGCTCGATCTAGAAGAAACCAAGAGGCTCCACAGAGTCAGCAGGAGTCCGAGGAAGCAACAGAAGCAGCTGGAACACCACAAGAAGTTCTGTGGTGTGAGCATCTCTGACATCACATCAAGCAAATAGCAGACCAGTAAAGTGTTGCAAGGCGGACCAATGCAAGAGCATTGATCGCTGTCTGTTGGCTTGTCCTTACGCTCTTTCCAAACATCATCATCAAGTGTCTGCTTCAGCAAAACATCCTCTCAAAAGAGTTTTCAGAAAAACATCACATGACACACCTGAGTTTTCAAAGGAACCGAACTGTCTACTTCATGTCCCCCATTTCTGCTTAAAACATTGTCATCTTCTCTAACGTTAATATTTTACACATAATAGAATTATAAGAACTAGAAAATTTGAACTTTACACTACATTTTACACTGGCAGCGTATGTACGTATGTAATGTGTTTTATTTAAAAAAGCCAAAGGTATGTTTGATAGAGCACAGTAGAGTGAGGTGGGAGGGGCTCCTTGGTGGGCTCATGCTGAGGCATCTCTTCCCCTAAGGCACCAGCCATCCAATGGGTATAGTGTAGAATAGAGTTTATTTAGGGCATGGGTAGGGGAGTTGAGAAGGAAGGAGAGAGAGAGAGAAGAAGGAGGAGGAGGAGGAAGAAAAAGAGAGGCCAGTCAGTCAGAAATGTGTAGTGAGAGGGAAGGGGTCAGGAAGAAAAGAGGATCAGAGTGAGGTGGAGGGAGAAGGGGCGGAAAGAGCAAGGAGGGGCCAAACAACCCCTTTTATAGCTAGCCAGGCCTACCTGGCAGAGCCTTGAAGGCATGCTAACATTCCTCCATTTTGGTTTAATTAAAAACTGAGAAGCTAGAAAGCAACAATGGTGAAGCAGAAACAGGGTCATTGTGTGATCTTTAGCTGCTTCCTGATGACTTTGGGGTTGCCATGTCTCTGGGAAACCTAAGAAAATGGGGATGGGGATGTTGGCCCAGTCTCAGGAGAGTTGGCTGTTTCCTTGCTGTCCGGGCTCTGTGGAACTCTCTGTGGGTAGGAAGGAGCAGGTCCAGTAGAAGCGTCTGTCCGTGAGAGTAGATTGGAGCATTTGTGGGTTGCTTCTCTGGAGCTGTCCTGGAAGTAGATTTTGAGTAAAACACCTGAACTTGACAAGATGCAGACACACAGTCCACACATTACATGTAGAGAATAATGTTAAGTATGTTTGGAAGAAAATTTTTTCTTAGGTGTACATTTGAAACCCTTAGGTCTTGATGGTTGGGGTGAGGGAAGTCCCAATCCCTGAGAACAAAAGAGGAATCTCACTCTCTGCAAATGATGGGCAGGCGCTTCTCCAGATGGAGTCTGTTTGGTCCACGAGAGGTAGATCTGAGTGTGTTTCTTGGAGCTTGTAAGTTTACAAAAAAGTTGTTGACAGCATGAACAGTGTTCAAGATGAGTTTAGGGAAGACAACAACCTTTCCTGGAGCAGGAGAAGCAAGAAGGGCCTTTTCCTTCTGTCTAGGACACTGGATGTATATAAATTTAGTATGAGGAAAAACATTTTTAAGTTTATATTTAAAAGACAATTAAAGGGAACTCAGAGTCTTGCCCTTGGGCATAGGATACTTGATTATATAGTTTAGTGTGAGAAACACCTTACGTCTATAGTTGAAGGAAAAACCAAAGGAAACTTCAAATTTGTAACTATGACAGCTGATAACGATTTAGCACGAGAGACATTTTAAATTTATAGTTAGAAGATGACCAAAGGAAACTTCACATTTGAACTGTGATTATAAACGTTGGACCACAGTGGGATGTTTTATCAGGGTTAGGCTCATTTATAAGAACTCTTCTGGTTAATGTCAAGACGATGGCATAAGGGGAGGAAAATGAATCACTTAGTCCCTGTAAACTGAGTTTAGATAAGGAAGTACATCTGTGAAAGGTTACATCTGAACTTGTGTATCCTGGCACCTGTGAGCAGGGCAAACCCGTCTCCCTTTTTGATAAGCGACCTAGCAGTCTTAACTAGTTAACGAATTGACTAATGAGCTAATACAGTGGTGGATCACCTTGGGGTAAGGAGCTAGAGGTCTGTTTTCTAGCTGTCAGGCCTCATTTAGCTTAGCTGTCAATGTAGTCAGAACTCTGGGAAGAATCAAATTTAATCTAGATGTCATGTATTAATTAAAATGACAGAGGTTGGTCTATAGTCCACTACCTAAACAGTTGCCTGGTCCTGTGGTCTCCATTCACAATTGGGCAGTCAATGTGGCTGTCAGGCCCAGAAGATGAGCAGCTTTTTCCTATGCAGTAGGAATGTGGGAGAAACTACTCCCATTGTTTCAGGCAATATGAGGCATTTAAGTCTCTGCATATCCTCTGTCCACAGTGTAGTCTGAGCCCTGGCAACGGGCAAGGGAATGGAGCAGTTTCTCTCAGTGGTTATCTTACCACAGTCTAGACGGTCTTGTCGCTCTGCCCATATCTCCTCAGAGACTTTTGTGGATCACTGTTAGGCTTTGGGGGTCTCTGTCTGCCATCATGAGCTTAAACGCATAACGTTAATGTCTTAGGTAGGGTTTTATTGCTGTGAACAGACACCATGACCGATGCAAGTTTTATAAAAGACAACATTTAATTGGGGCAGGCTTACAGGTTCAGTCCAGTCAGTATCAAGGCAGGATGGCAGCATCTAGGCAGGCATGGTGCAGGAGGAGCTGAGAGTTCTACATCTTCATCCAAAGGAAGCCAGGAATACACTAGGCATCCTCAGGCAGCTAGGAGGAGTGTCTCCAAGCCCATTCCCAGAGTGACACTCTTCTTCCAACAAGGCCACACCTTCTAAAAGTGCCAATCTTTGGGCCAAGCATATGCAAACCTTACAGTTATATTTAACAGATTTCTGACAGGATTGAGAGCCAGTATCTATTAAGCATATCTGAGTCGGGCAATCTGTGTTAGCTTAATTATTTTTCCTAGAATGTATCTATTAAATAAAGATATGTTTGATAGAGCATGGTATGGTGAGGTGGGAGGAGTGCCTCGGTCGGGCCCATGCTGTGGCATCCCTTCCCCTGACACACACACACACATACACACACACACACACACACACACACAGAGAGAGAGAGAGAGAGAGAGAGAGAGAGAGAGAGCGCACAGGGAGAAAAAAGTCAGAGAGAGAAGGTGCAGAGAAAGCAAGGGTGGGTTCAAAAGGCCCCTTCTATAGCAAGCCAGGCCCACCTGGCTATTGCAGAACCTAGAAGGAATATTAACATATAGTATAGTCAAACAATAGCCTAGCAAAACAGCCTTAAGAATATTTCCATCAATGTGCAACCACTCAAACAACCAACCTTACATTTCCACCAATATACAGCGATAATTCAAACCAGAGAACTCTAAGTCTTTCTCAGTGCACATTATCCAACTTTACTTTGCCTTCTCCCTGATCATAGCCAATGCGTTCAGATCAAGATTTGGAACTCTCGGCTCTTCCAGCACCAAGGCTGATGCCTGCACACCGCCACACTGTCCACCGTAATAATAGACGGACCCCCTGGAACTGTCAGCCAGTCCTAATTAATGTGACTTTATGGGTTGCCACGGTCATGGTGTCTCTTCACAGCAATGTTACCCTAAGACAGACTGGTAAGGCCATTCTTCCCCATTACACTAAGGACCAGGATGACGTCTTCATGAAAGTCATTTAAAGTTGTAAGGAATACTGACTTTGGGTGAGTCATCCCCTTATCAAAGTACAGACAGAAGCCTTCCTGGGAGGGGGCTGTAGGAATGTCTGTCAACATGAGACCAGAGAGCAATCAGGATTAGGAAATGAAAGTCGCTGTGGATGTAAAAGAAACAGAGTAGTTAAAACAACAACAACAACAACAAAAAAAAAAACCTAAACAAAATTATTTCTTTAGGGAAATTTCCCTATAGGAGATCTTGGTCTTTGATGCTTACCTAAGAAGTCAGGGAGAGTGTGTTGGAACTAACTTGAGAAATTTATGTCCCTGAGATGCCCAAAACTTTTTGTTTACTTCTCTTTTCCAATGCTGGACTCTGTTAGGTCCCATCCATCCGGGAGTCTTATCCTTCTCCGATTTACTTATTTTATGTATGTGAGTACATTGTAGCTGCTCAGGGTGTATGTGTGAGTATGCAGATCAGACAACAGGACAACAATCTCAAGTGCTGCCCCCTCCCTGAGACGTGTGCAGACACACAAAAATCCGCATAATCTTCAAAAAGTAGATCTGGTCAGTGTGAATGAATATGGCTTTATTATGGTAAGGACATATGACAAAATTCTCCAAGTGGTAAGTAAAGTTCATAGCTGACAATAATTTCCGAATGACGTGCACATGAGACACATTTAGATGTCCTGTACGTATGCTTACTCGAAACTGCGTATATAACACAGTACTAAGAGGCACCAGGAGCTGCACTTGTGTGACACTTAGGACCGAACCGCACATACATCTGCGTCATTCAGAACTGTCATCTGCCCACAAAAAAATGCTCAGACAAGAAGCCAGCATTACCATCCCTTTCAACGTTAGGCTCGCCTCTTCCGTGACTTTTCATTCGCCTCCATAGCTGAACCTTTTCAAATGTAAGAATTATGCTAAATAAGCCGACAGATTCTCCACAGGATTTTTCTTCCACAGTATATATACATTACATAAATATATATTATGGATCTCTGGTAACCTTAGTTGGACGTGATTTTCTTTTTCCTTTGAGACGGTCTCAGGGCTCCCTGGTTGGCCTTGAATTCACGCTGAAGTCCAGGCATGGCCGTGAAGTTGTGAGTACTGGAATCTCAGGCACACGCCACAATGCCGGTCACCCAGCTGGAGAGCAGACCCAGGGCTTCGTGGGTGCCAGGCCAACGCTCTACCAACTGAACCACATCGCGGGTCCTCTCAGAACTTTTAAAATGCAATTCTGATTTTTTTTTTTAAAAAAAGTTCTTTTGGACTTTCTGTGTTGTATTTAACAACAAGCACTTCAAAGGTTCCCTAGAATGTAAGTAATACACATATAAAAGTCATGTCTCACATAGGTCACACCTTCACATGTCATTGCAAATACGATAGAGCTATACGCCACTTCTCGGATAAGGCATTCCTACAGCACATAAATAACCCACCAGTAAAGGTTTTCCTAAATTAACAGCAATTGAATCATGACTTTAGATGACAGACATGTTATTTTGCCAAAAGCTCTTTTAAAAAAAAAATTTAAAAAAAGAAATTAACTCAACGAGTTAGAAATAAATTAGCTTTTCTAGTTTTTCTGTCACAAGATAGTAGTAAAAAGTGTAAGCGCTTGGAAAAACATCTCAGCGCGTTCATCTTCATGGGCTTCCTCAAACGTGAAAGCAGAGGATGAGGCTGAGAAACAAGAGGGTTTCACGCCACAGGAAAAAGTATAGGTCCAGCTGTTGACCCAAGTTCACATACTAACTAAAATTGCTTTTTGTATATGTATGGGGCTCAGAGCCAGTACGAATTTCCTGTCAAAGGAGAGGCTAGTCCAAGATAAAAGGTTTTCCGCCTTTCTAGGATAGCCCTGGTTGCTTGCTAGTCTACACTCTCTAAAGCTGTGAATCTGAAAGGCGTTTCCACATTCTCTTCAGAATCACGAATAAATGTTTCCAAATTCCTTGAATTCAGCTCTCTTGGCATGATTTTACAGATACCGATTCAATTTGGAACCATGAAGAAAGGTCTGTCCATATTCCTCAGGTCCAGTTTCCTCTCATAAATTTTTTTCTCCCTTTGAGCAAGACACGGAACCCACGAAGGTCTCTCCACATTGCTTACGCTGTAGGATGCTCTGCTGACAGGAGCAGAGACTGGAGTTACTGCTGAAGGCTTCCCCAGGTCTGCTGTAGATTTCCCACCCAGGTGGACAGACATCCCCATCAATCTGGGTTAAGAGACTCAGAAACAGGCTTTTCCGAGGTCCCCACCTTAACTCAATTTCTCATCAGAATAAATCTTCCGACACTGACTGAGCTGGGCCATGAGCAGAATCTTGCCAACACTCCTTAAATTTATAAGATTGCTGACCAGTGTAAACTCTCGCATGCTTAGCAGCATCTGACCGCCCGGCGACGGCTTTTCCGCGCGCACCGTGTCCCTGGGCTGCTCCGCGCTGTGAACTCTCTGGTGCTTAATGAGATGCGACTGCTGGATGAAGGCTTTGCCGCACTCGGTACACTCGTAGGGCCGCTCGCCAGTGTGGATCCTCTGGTGCCGGGCGAGGTCGGACGCGGAGGCAAACGCTTTCCAGCACTCGGGACATTTGTAGGGCTTTTCTCCGGTGTGGAGTCTCTGATGCCGGGTCAGCTCCGAGCTGTACCTGAAGGCCTTCGGGCATTCCTTGCACTGAAAACGTTTCTCCCGGATGTGAACGCTCTTGAGATCCGTCTCGCGGGAGCGCCAGCTAAGGTCCCTGCCCTCCTCCTTATAGTCACGTGGTGTCTTAGTACGGAGTTGGGGACCTTCCGGACCCCGAAGGACGGTCTCCCCGCATTCTTTACCTTCCCAGGGCCCCTCGCCCGTGCGGATCAAGGGATGCGGAGCGTGTTCCAAACCCGAACCGGAGGCCGCCTTCGCTCCTTGGTTGGATTCGTGGGATTTCTTGCTGTGAACTTTCTGATGTTGGGTCAGGTGTGCTCCGCGGGTGAAGGCTTTCCCGCACTCCTGACACGCATAGGGCTTCACCCCGGTGTGAACTCTCTGGTGCCGGCCGAGGTCCGATCTGCAAATGAAGCCCTTCCCGCACTCCTTACACTTGTAGGGCTTTTCCCCCGTGTGAATCTTCTGGTGCCGGGAGAGGTCCGAGGGGCACCGGAACGCCTTCTCGCAGTCCTTGCATTTAAAGAGCTTCTCCCTGCTGTGGAGTTTTTTAAGGCTGCTCACGATGGCGCGCAGACTGAAAGCCTTGCCGCATTCTTTACACTCGTACAGCTTCTCGCCCGCCCCGGGCTGGGGAAACTCGGCGTCCGGAAAGAACGCCTTCCCGTTCTCCTTATCCTCGAAGAACTTCTCCCCGAGGTAAATCAGCTGCCGCTGGGTGTGATCCAAGGCAAAGCTAAAGGAGTTTTTACACTCCTTACACTTATGCAGTTTATCACCCGTATGGATCTTCCTGTGTTGGCTTAACTGGGACCCGCACGTGAAGCCTTTCCCGCACTCCTTGCACACGTAAGGTTTCTCGCCCGTGTGGATTCTCTGGTGTTTAATGAGGTGGGACTGTTGGATAAAGGCCTTTCCACAGTCGTTGCACTCATAGGGCTTCTCGCCAGTGTGAATCCTCTCGTGACGGGTGAGGTCGGAGCCACAGCTGAAGGCCTTCCCACATTCCCGACACCGATAGGGCTTCTCTCCGGTGTGGATGCGGTGGTGTCGCGTCAGGTCTGAGCTGTAATTGAAGTACTTGCCACACTCCTTACACTCGTAAGACTTCTCGCCAGTGTGAGTCCGGACATGGACGCTGAGCAGCGAATGAAAGCGGAAGGCTTTGCCGCACTCCTTACACTTGAAGGGCTTCTCCCCGGTGTGGATCCTCTTGTGCCCGGTGAGGCTAGACCGGAAGCTAAAAGCCTTGCCACACTCATCACACTGAAATGCCTTCTTGCCAGCACGAACCGCACGGCAGCGAGAAAGTTTAGGGCCGGGAGGAAAGGTCTTTCTGCATTTCTTATCTTCCCCGAATTCCTCCTCCGAGTGAATTACCTGAAGTCGAGACGACTTTTCACATTTAAATTCCTTTGCCTCCTCCGCTATATTCAGTCTTGGACACTGGTTAAAAGCTGTGAGCAGATTCAAAAGGGGCAATTTGTCGTGTGTGAGTGTCATTCCCCTGAGGTATTCCGCTTGATTCTCATTTTGTGATCGATCCTGACCTTCGCCTTCCCCACCAGCTCCAGGACACGAGCCTTCAAGCCGGTGGTTTCTCACCATTCCCAGTACCTCCCGGTGACACAACCCGCTTGCGCACACGCTGGTCTCTGGTAGGGCTGTCTTCATCTGACACCCGGAATCTGTGTCTGAGAGAGGAGAGTGCACATGTGTACTGTTTTATTATTCATAAAGAAAAGAAGCCATCAAAAGCTAGGGCGAAAGTGAATCGCACAAGAAGCGAATGTCTTAAAAAAACAAAACAGTAACAGCAAAACCCCAAATCTGGACAATATTAAAAAACAAAAAACAAAAAGAAACAGAGACCTCAGAGTCTGTTTTAAAAAAGGTGTGAAGGTGGGGTGGGGTCAGGGGGTGCAGTTTACTTAGAATAGACTAACATTCTATAAACCCGGGGACTGAAAAGCACAAATGGGCTAATCCAGTACCAATGACGTAACACAGCCCGGTCTCTTCCTCGGCCATGTTAATGTTTAGGCAGGCTGCTTCCTCCATGGCTTTCAAAATCGTATTCACCTATTTTATGTGTATGGGTGTTTGCCTGCCTGTGTGTGTGTCTGTGTACCATGTGTGTGCTTGTTCCCAAGGATACCAGAAGTGCCAGAAAGAAACCCTCTAGGACTGGAGTGAGGCGGCTGTGAGCCACTTTGTGGGGGGCTGGAAAGCAAACCTGGGTCGTCTTTAAGAGCGTCCAGTGCTCTTAGCCACTGAGCCATCTTTTCAGCCCTGTGTGGCTTTTTGTACGACAGAAGACTAATTTTATAATAATTACTATTATTGTTATTGTTGTTATTATTGTGTGGAGTGAGACAGACGGACAGACAGACTGTGATCATGCACATGCCACAGTGGACATATGGTGTGTGTGTGTGTGTGTGTGTGTGTGTGTGTGCAGAACCAGCTCTGCCACAATGGAACTGAACTCAGGGCCTCAAAAGAACACAGCAAGAAACACTTTCACTTGCTTGGCTTTCTTGCTTGTCCTAGTACATAATTCCTAAAGAGTTGAATGACTAAGAGAGGCCATCCTCTCCCAGAGAGGAGAAAACGGAGAAACACAGGGACATGGACAAGCTGGGGCTCACCCCTGCCATCTGTCCTGGTTGTCCCTCTTTGGCCCTGACCCCTTCGCAGGTAGTTTCTTCTAAGTAGTCCAAACTGGTTTTAATTGTTATTTATACATTTCTGGGTACATTCCTACCACAGAAAAGAACACACGGTTTCTTAATGCACACTTTCTTAACACTAGCAAATCAAAGTTAAATGAGAAAGCTGGTAACTGTGGGTTAAAACAATGCCTCATGAGTTCAGGAAACACAGGGAAGGAACAAGAAGCGGGGTAATCTAAGGCTGCCTGTGCTGGCCCACGGGAGGAAAGAAAAGTTAAAAGGTCGCTAAAATGAATGACGTGTTTACAATTTTTAGGAAACTTTATAAACACCCAAATGGAAAATGGTAAGAAGACAGCAAGGGAGGGCAGGTGTCTGAATTCATCATCCCTAAAATCATGACTGTTAACCTAGAACCCCTGCTCACCCCTGCACCAACTGGGAAACCCCGTCTGCCCTCCTTCCCCAAACACCTGCCCCCTGCACAGAGAAAATGCCCCCATCTGCTTGGAGAAACTCTGGGCTAACATGTCACCCTTCCTCGTCTCCCCTTTTCCAGCAACCCACCCAAGAGTGGCTCCCGAGGGGTTCAGTTTTGACCATGAACGGACACCATCCCAAGTCGTAGCTGACCTATCATTGCCCTGTGCCCGAGACACATAAAACACCTGCTTTAGCCTGGATGTGTGACTTCGATGACCACCTGTGAGATCGGGGGATCCGCCTGAGGGCTGCCTCGTAATAAAGCTGCCTTTATCTACTTTTAATCTGGTCTCATCTGGATTTTATCTGTGTCAGCAAGGGCGAGGAAGAGCCTGTGGATGACCATTGGAGAGAAAGAACGACGCTTGGCTTTTCGTCTCCAGTGGGAACAGTAGGATAAAGGTTAAGATCGGATGCGGAGAGAAGGCGCTGCAGGAAAGGCCAGCCTGCCTCAGCCTTTGCCAAAGGCCATTCCCCAGGGAGAGGGTCTGGACCAGTGTGTGAGAGATGCTGCCCGGATGAAGGCCCCCAGCGGCCTTCACTCACCTGGGCAAAATCTGCTCGTCTCTTTGCCCAAATCCACGCAGGCATCTTGTTCTTTTTCCAACACAGGGAATGCATGCGGTTGATAAATGCAAAGTCCTATGTGGAAGAGAAAATATAGTCAGTGACCACATGGAAAAGGATTCAAAATTTTTGACCTGGTGCCCTAGTAACAAAGGAAGGACAAAGAAAAAGCACAAAGCGTTTTGGGGGGACAGTGAACATGGGGTTCCTCAATGATGACACTGTCTCTGCAGAAAACACAAGCCATTCCAGAATAAATGTAGGCCAGAAAATCCCCCTGATATTTCCTTTTCTTCTCTTCTTCTTCTTTTTTTATTTTTTTAAGATTTATTTATTTATTATATATAAGTACACTGTAGCTGTCTTCAGACACACCAGGACATGAGATCCCATCACAGATGGCTGTGAGCCACAATGTGGTTGCTGGGATTTGAACTCAGAACCTCTGGAAGAGCAGCCAGTGCTCCCAACTATACTGAGCCATCTCTCAGGCCCCAACATTTCTTAATAAAAATAAAAAGAATCAGTAGCTGCCAATCAGGAATCTAGGAATGTCTAGGGGTTGAGCCTTACCCACAGCGAGGAGGTGGCTGTAATTCTCCAGCATCACGTCTCTGTACAAACTCCTCTGTTCCAGGCTCAGACACTCCCACTCCTCTGAAGAGAAGTCTACGGCCACATCGCTGAACGTCATTACCTGCCATGGCATAAACAAACCCAGTTAATGGTGAAAATTAAGTGATTCAGCTGGAAGGGAAAAGGTGGCAAAGGGCAGAGCAGGGAACCTTAGGGTCATGGGACCAAGTGTGACAAATGGAATCGAGTGCCCACAGGCTTTCAAAGACTACTGCTCTGGAGCCTGAGGGGACAGCTCAGCGGTTGCGTGTTTACTACTCTTCTAGAGGACCAAGAACGCATCCTGGGTGCCCACGCCACCCATAGTTCTAGGGTATCTGACACCGTTTCTAACCTCAGCCAGCTTCCATACCCACATTATATATATATATATAATACATATAATATATATGTATATAATATATACACACACACAAACTATTGCTTGCTCACAACATCCTATCGGCTTCACAGAAGGAACATCAAGACACAAGGACGGCAGCCGAGAAAAGACATCCTGGAGAGACGACACGTTATAAGTTGCTAACTCCAGATGTAAATAAATCATGAATTATTTTTTTTTTAGTGGAGGGTACTTTCTGTCCAATTCCCATCAGTTTAAATTCAAAGAATTATTTAGAGATGCGTTCCCAAAATATATACTACTTTTGTTTTGTTTTGCTTCGGAGCAGAACTGCTGTTCTCTGTAAGTAACTGTCAGCTAACTTCTTCCTAATTCCCGGGTCCCTGGACACTCGGGGTTTCCCCTTGACCTCTAAATGCACTGGAAAGAGCCACACACTGAAACAGGCCCCGAACTGCACCAAGTCTCGTCCTGGATGACTGAAATGCTACAGTCACCTTGCCATTTGTCACTGTCCTACCCATGGATCTGACGTGACAGTCTAGGATGCCCTCCACAGACAGGTTTTCTTCCTGATTACATAGGAACTCCACAGGAAGACCAACAGAGTCAACTGACCTGGACCCTGGGGTCTCAGACTCTGAACCAACAACCAAAGATCATACAGGGGCTGGACCTCGACCTCCCCACACAGCAGATGTGCAGCTTGACCTTCGTGTGGGTCCCAGACAACTGGAGCAGGGGCTGTTCCCCAAAAGCTGTAGCGTGAATGTGGGGTGTGTTCTTCTAGCTGGGCTGCCTTGTCTGGCCTCAGTGAGAGAAGAAGCGCCTAGCCTTTCAGAGACTTGAAATGCCAGGGTGGGGAGGGCTCAGAGGAAAAGGGCATCTCAGATGGGGGAAGAATTATGGGAGGGGGTGACTGGTAGGGGAGGCACTGGGCAGGACGTAAAGTGAATACGTAAAAATAAATAAATAAACAAATCTAAAAACCAAAAAAAAAAAAAAAAAACCGAAGGACTGCAGTGTGGGAGAGATAAGGGTCTATTAACAGAAGAAAGAAATAGTCATTGTTGAGACAATATGAACTCACATGGGCCATGCTTTGAAACTCCTAAAAGTGACCAGTCAGTCCTCTTCTTGATTCCTGTTGATGGGCCAGCTCCTGAGAAGACAGAGCACAGGGCAGAGATTCATCAGATGGCTGGCTTTCCACAAACCATTTAAGTGGACCAGTAAAAAAACGGCCATTCTCTTTCTTGGAGGAAGGCCAGAGGGAGCGTGATAAAATGAAGGCCCCACCAAAAGTCAAGAAAACCCCAAGTAGGATGATGTTGTAATCTGTTAGTTATACAAAATCACTCTATGGCCAGGTGATGGCTCACATGTTTAACCCCAGTGCTCAGGAGGCAGAAGCGGGTGGATCTCTGAGTTCGAGGCCAGCCTGCTCTACAGGGTGAGTTCCAGGACAGTCTGGGCTATTCAGAAAAGTCCTGTCTTGAAAAACAAAACAAACAAAATCCTTCCAGAGATGAGGGTATGAGAGAAGGTTCTGATTTAATATAAATGCCTTCCCAAGACTCTACAAAGCTGGGGTAGAAATCTTCAAAGGAAACGGAAATGGAATGCTCCCTTGTGGGTATCCACCAAAGCTATTGGGACTCCTCTGTATGTCTAGGACAGGGCCTCCTATTTTCCCATGTCTAACAAACTCTACAGCACCTACTGAGTCCTATCTATCTAGCCTATTTAAGAAAGGTCACACTATAAACCTGAAGATCGTTTCCTATAACAAACCTGAAGACTGTCACCAGGCAATCAGTGTTACAAGCATGCACACAGTTCCCAGGGTACCTGCAGAAGGCCAGTCCCCATTAACCTCCAGCCTTGGCACAGTCCTAACAAGTGTGCCTCGCAGCCTGGGCGGAGGCCTCACCTCTGCAGAGAGAAATAACTGCTCTTTAAAAACTTTATTTTTACTTCATGTGAATGACAAGAGCACTGACTGCTCTTCCAGAGGTCCTGAGTTCAAATCCCAGCAACCACATGGTGGCTCACAACCATCTGTAATGGGATCCGATGCCCTCTTCTGGTGTGTTGAAGACAGCTACAGTGTACTCACATACATAAAATAAATAAATCTTTTTTTTTTTAAAAAAAAGAAGAAAGTTTAATCAGAGATGTGGAAAGGGTTACAGAGACGACTCAAGAGTTAAGAGCACTGGCTGCCCTTCCAGAGGACCTGGGTTCAACTCCCAGCACCCACATGCTGGCTCACAAGCATCTGTAATTCCAGCTTCAGGGGATCAGCCATCCTCTCTATGGGCATTGCATGCACAGAATACACCCACCCACAAAGTATAATTAAAACAGAGAAACAAACAAACAAAAAGGACAGACATGGTGGTCGATGCCTTTAATCTTAGTGCTGAGGAATGAGAGGCAGGAAGATCTTTGAGTGTGAGGCTGGCCTGGTCCACATCTCAAGTTCCTGGCCAGCTGGAGCTACATAGTAAGACCCTGTTTCGAAAAACAAAAAAACAAAAACAACAACAAATAAGTGTGTGGGGGTTGGGAGCGGGTGTGGAGGAAGCTGTCACAGAGAGCAGAGCAGGGCACAGTGCGGCTCGTGCAAATTCCATGTAAAGTGTATACTGCCCATTTCCCCAGGACACAAAGAGCTCCGTGGTCGTGATGGGTCTTTGCAAGTCAGGTGAAGGCTACTGAACGTCTGTGAGGTGAGACACACTCTGTGTTCTGGGAGGGGAGAGGGAGGGCTTCAGAGTAACTTAGACACTGTTTGAAGGCAGAACCATTGTGATCCCCTATTCCTCCTGAAGCCATGCCGAGAAATCAGAGATAAACGAAACCCGTGTGGACAGTCCAGCAGCAAGAAATCCGTAAGAAGTGGACACAGGATTCTGACAGACAAGGCAGGGAAAGCAGGCAGGGAATCCACAGAATCTTTGTGAGGTCTAGGCCAGCCAGGGCAGAGAGACTAGGGCTAGTGAGACCCTGCGTCTCCCCCCAACACCCTAAAATGAGAGTCAGTGGGTGCTGGCACACACCTTTAATCCCAGCACTTGGGAGGCAGAGGCTCACAACCATCTGTAATAAGATCTGGTGCCCTCTTCTGGTGTGTCTGAAAACAGCTAGAGTGTACTCATTAATAAAATAAATAAATGAATGAATTTAAAAATTTAGGTCAACTACCTGTAACTGAGAGGAAATTCAAGTTTTTATTAGACTTTTCCACCCTGAATATTTATGGCTTGTGTATTTGTGGGAAAAGAGATGAGAGGATCAATGACTGCATATCTAGCAAAGCTCTTATTCAATTTTGAAATTAACTAACTTATTTTGGCTGTTTGAGACAAGGTTTCATTATGTAACCCTGTCTGGCTGGGAACTTACGAAGTAGACCAGGCTAGTGCTAAACTCACAGATATTGCCTGTTTCTGCCTTCAAATTGTCGGGATTAAAGACTTGCACTAGCGTGCTCAACTCATTCTTTTTTAAGATATAAAGAGTAACCAGGAGTGGTCACACACTTGTATCTTGCACATGAAAGCAACATCAGGAAGATCCCTATGGCTGGAGTTAGAAGCGGTGAGTGGCAGAAGTCGGTACTGAGAACCAAATCCAGATCCTCCGTAAAAGCACTACGCACACTTTAACACCTGAGCCTCTCCTGTCCCTTTCTCTTTTATCTCCCAGTTGTGTTTCTGCCATCTCACGCACCAAGATGGGAAAGCACTTTCTCCAGCTCCACACCCACTTCCAGAAAATACAGTGTCTATTATTAAACAAAATGCTTTGTGTGTGCCAGGGCAGCTGCTCTATCGTGGTTACATACACGGTCCTGTACACACAGGCACACATAAACTGTCCACTGAATGTGACCATCACTTTCCGCAACACACACCCAGGCCCATGGATTCCACATTAATCCCAAGTGTGTGTACTCCGCCTCCAAGCCCACATACTAACGGCACCACAACCTCTACAGAACTCCGCGCTCCACAGGAAAGCCCTTCTCCTCTGGCCTCGGCTTTCACACCCATTCTGATTCCAAGCCTTAAATCGACACTTGCTATGCCCCATAGATTCTAGACCTTCCTAGGGCTTCAGACTTGAAGACAATTGGGTTGAACCGCCCACCCGGAAGTTGCTTGGTCACCGTGCACTCTGGGAAATGTAGTCCATCTCTGTATTGTCTCTAACAAAAGACTACACTACAGCTGTCAATGTAAAGGCCCTGGCTTTAAACTCCATTACTCCCATCGACACAGACCTGTCCCACACATAACAGTAACATCTGTTTACAAGAGCTTCAAGAATTTTAGGACACGTTTAAATGGCCAATATTGAGACCTACAGACTGCTGTTCCTCAGCTACTTAAAGGATGCCTTTAGGCGGCTTTGGACCATCAATAGCCATGGGTGGGGATGACTCCTGGGAAATGTAGTCCATTGCCTGGGAAGCCAGAGAAACTGGCCTTAGAAAGACAAGACACATGGGTTGTAAAACGGTACCATACTAGTGGTGAGTTTGTACAGTCTACATTCCAACAACAAACTGGCTGAATCACTCACTACTGCGTAGCACACTAGCATCTGCCTGCTTTTCAGTGAAAGACAAGTTTTAGTTGGTGCCTGGTCCTAACCAGTTTCCTGTTTAAAAATTCATGAAAATCCTACCTTGAACTCAGGTTTAGTGTCTCTTCCACTCTCAAAAAACAAAAAACAAAAAAAAAAAAACCCGGAAATACTTTAATCCCATTGTCCGGGTGTTTTTTTTTTTTTTTTTTTTTTTTTTAATGTGTTCGGTGTTTTTACCGATGAACATGGTGTCAGATCTCCTGAGGCTGGGGTTGCAGCCAGTTGTGAGCCACCATGCGGGTAGTGGCATTCAAACCCAGTACCTCTCCAAGGGCAGCAAGTGCTCTTAACTGCTGAGCCATCTCTCCATCCCCTTCAATTCTCCTTAAAGCATGTGTTGCAAATGCCTGCTCAAGGTATGGTTCTTGGGTATAGTGATGCCATCCACCCATCTGTTTACTTGCTTAAGTCCCAATGGAGGAGGATGGTTTACATCAATGAAAACTTAAGAGCAGGGCTTTCGAGTAATTCCTGAAGGCACTTCAATGGTGTCAGCCCCTCAACAGATATCGGTGCCATATATGGTCCCCATTCAGCTACTGGGCTAAGAACTTCCTTCGAGGTTCTGTCCACCCACCAGTCTCTTGTTCAACGAGGCTGCATCCGGTTCAGTGACCTTATAGTCTGCCCGAGAGAGGATGATGTAAGACCTAAATTTTAATTCAAATACCAACTCACCGGCAAGGTGTGATGGTGCTCGCCTAAAGCTCTAGCTCGCACTTGGAGCTGGGAGGACACAGATTCAACCCTAGACACTGGTCTGATACATATCCTGTTTGAGACCAGCATAAGCTACAGCCTATCTCAAAATCCAACAAAAACCACCACTCAACAACTGTGCTTGAGCTTGGGTCTTTAATGATGTTAGCACACACACACACACACACACACACACAATAGCAGATATATACATGCATCACAGGCATAATGGCCCACATCTGTAATCCCAGCATCGGCAGATGAATCTCTGTTCAATGTCAGTATGAATTTGCATAGCAAGTTCTGTGCTATCCAGGGCTACACAGAGAGGCTCTATCTCAAAAAGAGGAACGGAAGGGAGTAGGCTTGTGGTACTTCAGATAAGGAAACGAGATGACATTCGAAATCTGGATGATATGGGCACACATGGTTGTGGCTGAACCCTACTGGTTCTTCAGTACTGTGTGCAGCTTGTTTTAATCGTGGTGAGGCTGCTCGATTAAGATGTGATTAAGGACTGTTGTCTCGGTCCTTGAAAGTCAGGAGGATTGTCTCCAAAGGGTGACCATCCTCCAAAGGGTGACCATCCTCCAAAGGGTGACCATCCTCCAAAGGGTGACCAGGGCTATAGCAAGATCCTGTCTAAACAACAAAACAACAGAAACCACTGGAGAAGGGGAGGTACAGAGACCCGGAGTTCAGGTCAAACTTGGTCATAAAGAGAATTGCAAGCTAGCCTCAAGACCTGTGTCTTCTCAAGAACTCTCTAGAGTGCTGGAGAGATGGCTCAGTGCTCAACAGCACTGACTGCTCTTCCAGAGGTCCTGAGTTCAATTCCCAGCAACCACATGGTGGCTCACAGCCATCTGTCATAGGATCCAATGTCTTCTGATGTGTCTGAAGACAGATACACTGTACTCATATACATAAAGTAAATATATATTTAATATATTATATAAAAGGAACTCTCTAGAGAAGTTAAGATGTCTGCTTGGAGGACGCTGGGCTTTAATACTCCACCCACCCAGCCCTCCCCTCCCCAAAAACAAAACAAAACAAAACAAAAACCAAAAACACCCACCCCAACGGACAAAACACCGTTTTTTAAAAAAAAGTCGAATATATTGCCTGTACATCGCTTACGTCGCACAATTAACTTACGGAAAAATAAACGTGCTAATTGGTTATTATCAGCTGTACCTTTCCCCTCCCGTAACGCAAACACTCCAGAAGACCACACTTACTATCCGGAATTTTAAAAGAAAATGAGATTTAGGAGGCTTCAGATATCTCTATAATCTCAGCCACCTGCGTACAGTGGTCCACCCAGTCGAGACACAACCCCCAAGAACCATTTGATCCACAAACAATGTCCCCTCCCCACAACAGCTCGTTCCACTCACAAAGCGACACAGCTGACCCCAACTCATGTTCACGCTCATTTTCCTCTCCTTGCAGTTTTCAACTCCTCCCAGGTCCTGAAGCTCAAGCAATCTAATCTCCCCGTGCTCTCTCGCTCACATGCTCAGGGCTGTCACTGCGCACTCTGTCACCTACAGGACGAGGGTGGCTTCCTCTTGGTCAAACTGCCACAGCTGGGTTGGTCTCAGATGCTGGGGTCCTACATTCCGGTCTGCGGGCCCCAACTTCCAGCAGGAAGTCGAATTCGGAACAGCCTCCCTGACCAGATTTCCGCATGGGGATTGGATAGTTCAGCCGACTCTAGCCGTGCGCTTCCGGTCGCCGGCACGTCCTCGAACTACATTTCCCAGAATACCTCGTGGTTTGTTGCCACTTGAGTGGCGGTCCTTTGGAAACTCTCAGTGCAGAGATAGTGCTGGGTCAAAGAAAGACTGAACCAGACCAGCTCAACCTGCAAGGATTTAAGAGGGAAAAGGAGCTTGACGCCAAGTCTGATAACTTGGGTTCGATCCTTCGGGACACACCGTGGAAGGCGAGAATCTACTCCTGCTAGTCGTCTGCTGAAGGCCACTTGAGCACGCGCGCGCGCACACACACACACACACACACACACAAAATGTCTTTTGATAATTACAACCATTTGCATCGCAACGTGCGGGACACAGTGGCTCACGTCTTTACTGCCAGCCAGCTTCAGGGAAGCTGAGGCAGGAGAGCTCTACGAATCGAAGCTGTCTGAGCTGTCTCAAAGGAATATTTGTTGCCAATTGTCAACAGAGGAATTACGGTCAATTAGCATGAGTGAGTTAAGCAATGGGCGAACTTGCATATCAATAAAAGGGGTTCTTATCTAGTGTCTCTGCGACGGGGGTGGGGGGGGGAGGGATGAGTCTGATCTACGGAGACTTTGTCCGCTAGAATTTCCTCAGGATTCCGAAAAACAGCCGAACACTTTGTATCTGTTGTTCAGACCACAGATTTCAGCCCAGACTTAGACCCCCTGTCGCTTCCCAGACTACATTTCCAAGCATCGTACTTCGCTCTCCTGAGAACCTCTTTTGAGGAGAGGTTAGGGTTCTCCTGACGGGTTTGGGGAGAACTTAATAGCCTCTTTAGGTATAATGAGATGCCTTGGTGCCAAGTGTCTGGATGCTCCCTCCTGCGCAGGGCATTGAAGGGAGCAAGCTAACTCTGGGAGATCCGGAGCCATGTCGAACTGTTCTCATGTGTCTGGATGATAGTCTAGGGGATGTGAAGGCAGAGAGGACTACTCGATTGGTGAGTATGATCACACCCTTTGTGTGTGTGACTGGAGTCTGTGTGACCGTTTTTGTGCCGCGCTTTTTACCAGTTTGAGGTCCCTCAAGTGTGAGTTCTCTGGCTTTATGTGTTTGTGAGCATTTGCCAAACTTTGGGAGAGTGTAAGGTGTCCAACTGAGGTGTGACTGCTTCCCAGTGGACCTTTTCTAACTTAGGGGGGGCAGGGGTGACTGTTATTGGGTCTCCCTGCTAAAGCACCTGTGGCTTTTGTGTCCCCATGGTGTATGATTGATTGAGTCATTATAGGTGACTCCAGCCAAGGGGACGTATGTCACACCCTGGGGTGGATTCTGTCTTGATCTACAGTCATCCTACTTTTGTCTGGTTCCTTCCACTGCACAGGAAGCTCCTAGACTTCTCTGGTTTTTTGATGGGTGCTATGAATATTGAGCCAAAGTGACCTCTGAAATAGTCGAAAGGCACTCACAAGAGCCTGGTGTGTTGCCCTCCACCCCCATTTCTAAGCTCTGCCCTGTTTAGAGAAAGGCCTCTAGAGATGAATAAAGAATGACAACTCAGGATAACGTATGATTTCCTGACATCCCTTTACTTTTGTCAAGACATGGCTTGTTTTCCTTCTGTTGAAAGTGCTGGCCCACCCCATGACTGTAATCCTGGAGTGGAAGTTTCAGGAAAATGTCAGGTGATACAGACTCACGTGGTGTTTTGCTGATGCCAGACTCATGGGAGGACCCATGATGTTTAGAGAGAGCATAAATAGGACTCAACGGACAGTGATGGGGAGCCTCCTTGGTCTAGAGTCTTTGCTGATCTATGATTTGAGAGAGGCAAGGCAGAGAACTTGTCCAGGTGTCCTGGCTGGTCCTGGTGGCTTCCTCTGACTCCTGCCAATTTAGCGGAGGCCTGGAGGTTTCTGCTGGATCGTGCCACCATTACTGATTCATGTCTGGAATCCTGACACTACTGAACTGGACTGATGATGTCCTGACAACAGAGATTGGAACTGTCCCAAAGAACTACTTCTAAACAGGTCCACATCCCCTCGTCCTATTTACTGTATTTTCTCCCCTACCTTTGGACAGTGAGGCAGAAGGGTGTGTGTGTGTCAAAGTAGGTTTTTAAAAGAATCTAAGCCTAGAGTAAGTACCCTTTGAGAAACTGGAGACACCAAACTCCAGCCCACACTCACTTTCCCCATGTCCTCAGTTTTCCCATCCTTAATTTCTCAGGTGTTCTTTTCTAATACTTACTTATTCTTATTCTTCATGTATGAATGGTTTGGGAAGTGGAAACTTAAGATTCTTTGGAGAGTCTGTTGTATCGGTTGGTTTTTTTTTTTTTTTGCTGGGGCAAACACCCAAAGGAGTGTTTTTCTGAAGTAGACACAGGTGAAAGATTAAGGCAGACTCCCGAAGGAACGTTTCACTGAAGCAGACACGGAGAGAGGATGTTCTGATAAAGCACACATGTGAAAGGACACGTGATGAAGGATTCTTTGTGTAACCTTACACATATTCTCTAAAACATCTTTGTCAGAATCAGCCAACAGACCGTCACCCATATAAGTAATAGATGACAGATATTGCTTACGAATAATTTCTAATGGTTATTGCGTAAGATGCTGACATAAAAGTTGGGCTATTTGACACTTCCAGTAAAAGTACCTTCCAGTGGTATCTCTTTAGTGGATGACTATTATTCAAAGTAGGTACAGAGAAAGCAAACTTTCCCTGTCTTTCTCATGCAAGGGAGTTGAGAAAAAAAAGTGTTTTAAGTAAAATATTATTATCGGCTATGATTTTGGTAGCAAAGATGGTAAAGGAAGTCCATGCTGTAAATGACCCACCGGATGAATTACCTTATTAACTGCTCTTAAGTCTGTGATTATCCGCCATTTTCCTGATTCCTTTTTTACAGCAAACACGGGGGAATTCCATGGGCTGGTGGACTCTTCTATATATTGAGCTCTTATTCTAGTTGCTCAAGTGCCAGCAATTTTTCTTTTATGGATCACCTGCCATACAAATATGTTTCGTAACCATTTTAGGGGCAAGGTGACCCTTTTATACATTTATAAATACAGTTTCTATGATCTCCTATTTTTGGATCACGGGCACAGCTTGTGATTTTTCTTTCTTTCTTTCTTTCTTTCTTTGTTTCTTTTCTTTTCTTTTTTTTTTTTTGATCACCATATCAATATCTTCTGTAGAACCATCTTCCATGTCACTCCCAACTTTCTCATTTGCTGTCCCTGTAATTGCATAAATATTTATTTTAGTACTCCACTGTTGTAAAAAAAAATCCCTTCCATATAAATTTATGGGTATGTCAGCTCCATAAGGTTTCAACTTTCCTGTTGGCCTTCTGTTCCCACAGAGGTAATCCATTGGACACTTTGTGACCAAATTCACCACACTTAAAGCACTGGTCATTTAGATTTCTAAGGCTGCTAGATATGGCTTGCTTTATGATATTAGTTTGATGCTCCTGAAATCCAATACCTTGTCTCTCTTATCCATTCACCTGTCGGGGCTCCTTGTGTGTAGATGGTCCTGAAGCTGTTTGTATTTTAATGTTAATTCCACTTCCCTAAGAAGGGCTGCCTAGTCACGTACTCATGAGGTGACTTTATCTGAACCTTCCCATTTTAATTAGTAAAATAAAGGAAAACCAGTGACTGGGTGGAGGTAGGGGAGGTGGAGAGAGAGGATCAGGGGGAGAGGTCAGAGGAGGGGGGCAGACAGAGGAGAAAGAAAGGTGAACCCCTCCATAAAGATGAGCTAGATCCAGGTGGGCTTAACTGGCGTTAAATAGCTATGAACATTTAAGGATTGTATCTCATTTCGAAGGGTAGTTTGTATCTTTGTCTATTTGGTGAAATATCGTTGAGTAAAGGGTTTGTGGATCGAGAATTGAACACATAAACATGTATGAAAAGCTACAGGGCTATAGAGTGGTGTTTGTGTTGGGTTTTGGGATAAAGAAACACCCCAGGACAAAGGCGGAAAACAGGCAGAAGAAAACCACCAAGGGAAGGGAGTCTCGAGGACAAAGTGAGACCTGAGTGGCGGCTTGGACCTAGCGACAGAGGTGAGTGCGGCTCAGAACTAGAATCAGGCCCTCGGAGTGGGACTGCGGGGCCAATAAAGAGATAAATCATTTTTTATTTTTTAATATTTACTGCAACACTTGTGCTCTCAATGGTCTGGTTGCTCTCTTATATTCAGTATTCGTCCTTTCGATGGCCAATATTCGTATCAATGACTATGGTCTGATATGGCTCTGTTTACAGCTGAATCCAATCTTTGTAAGAAATCGGCGAACGCTTCCGTAGGTCCCTGCATTACCTTCGTAAATAAGGTAGAATTTATTCCCTGATTCTCATTTACATCCCCGGCCTTTAAAGCCACACAGGACATTGTTCAATTGTGCCATCATCAGATTGGATTTGTGCTTGTAAACCAGCCCTTCACCAAGCAGTTGGCCTTCAGTAACATTTATGCCCCTTGCTATATCCCATTGTTCCAGTTTTGTGGCTTTGTGCCTCCTCCTTAGTAAGCTTTGTAATTGTTCCCCAGCTCTAAAACAGCTGACACCAACCAATCCCTTCTAGCCTTCAGAGATAATCCTATTCTGCATAGTGTTTAACGGACGCCGGGTCAAGTCATCATAGACAGGAGCATCATTACCAGCCACATGCTGCACAAAGGCTGGGAAGGCTGAAGGTGCTTGTGGAGGTCCAAGCAAAGCCTACGGTAGTGCACTCGTCTGAGCACTCTCCACACGCTCAGCCAACGATTCAATCTTCCCTAACGGAACAGAATTGTCAGCTTTCCTCCCAACCTTTTTCAAAAGAACATACATAAAAACCACGAAACAAAACCACACCCCCTTCTAGGAACAAGGTAGGAGACATAAGGCAGTGGCCATAGATGCTATTTCGCGCACCTCCTTAAAGACCACTGTTAACACAGAATCACCCATTATGCCTAAGCCACATTGGGCGCCACCTGTAAGCTTAGATTTTTCAAAACCAACTTTAATAAGTTTTCTCAAATGTTTTGACCCCTTCCTTCAAGCCCACTGTCCAAAGGTAGAGGAGAAAAGATGATAAATAGGATGAGGGGATGTGGACCTGTTTAGAAGTAGTTCTTTGGGACAATTCCAATCTCCATTGTCCAGTTCAGTAGTGTCAGGATTCCAGACATGAATCAGCAGCGGTGGCACGATCCAGCAGAAACAGCTAGGCCTCCGCAGAATTGGCAGGAGTCAGCTAGAATGACCAGAGCCAGCCTGAATGCCAGAAGTCCCCTGCTGTGCCTTCAATCAAGGGAAGATCATCGAAGATTCAAGTCCGAGGAAGAACTGCACAGGTGGCCAGAGACGAAAGCGAACTGTCACTGAGTCCTGTTTATACTATTTCTGCCGAGAACTCTGACCACACCAGCCTGACCAAATCAAAGCTCCAGAATCTCGCAGTTTAACAATCAGATTTATATCTCAGCGAATTCTCACTCCACAAATCTTCCACACAATAAACTCAGAGCCATTTGATATGATACAATCTGCCCAACTAGACCAGAGAAATCGTCCTATACTAATCCATCTCTTATAAGATAATCATAACTACCTGTGGCTATGCTGAGCCATGTGGAGATGGGTCATCTTTGTCCTCCATCTTGCCTCTCCTCTCTTCCCTGGCTTCCCTCCTCTCCCTCTGTTCTTACCTATCTTTTTTTTCTTATCCAGTCACAGGACTTGCTTTATCTTGCGCCTGTCTTCACCTTCATAAAGACAACCGTCTACAACAAATGAAGATCATTGAAGAAAGGAAGGTGAACATCAGAGTAAGAGTGTCATCAGCAACCCAATGAAGACCAGCAAAGTGTTGTAAGGCAAAACAATGCAGGGCATTGTCTACTGTCTGATGGGTTATACTTACACTCTCTCTCTCCAAACATCACAAGTCCTCTACAGTGTGCACTCCAGAAAATCTCCTTCAGTAATGCCCTTTCACTAGACAGCTTGTAGAAAAACACCATGGGTCTGTTCTCAGCCAAACACCCTCTCATGCGTCTGCTTCAGCAAAATAATACTCTCGTAAGACAGCTTCCATTATGTCTAATTTCAATACACATTTGTAAAAATAAATCAGTTTTTCCTTCCCAGCCCCTGCTCCCAGAATGAGACTAATTATTAATGAATGCCCAGGCCGCAGCTTAGGTTCATCCCCTGACTATCTTGTAACCTATTTTACTCATTTAAACTAGTCTATGTCTTCCACATGGTTAATTACCTCTCCTCAGTTTCATGAATTCAAGTCTGGGGCGAATCTTTTCTTTATTCTATTCTGAGTTCAGCTACCTGCTGGTTTACATCTGTCTCCTCAGCATTCCAGCCCGAATCTCCCAAGCCTTTCACTATCTCCCAGAATTCTCTCTCTTCCTGCCATTCTCTTCCACCTCCTATTTCCTGCCTCAGCTCATTGGCCTTAGGTTTTCCTATTGACAGGTGATGTGTTGAGGCTTGGTCTTTTGTTATGTATTGTAATGAATGGTAAATACTGCCCCCCCAAGACCTGGTTGCCCAAGGGACAAGATAATCCACACATACACTGTGACCCTGTTCCTTAGTTTAAAACCATTGGTCAAATAAAGACGATGACTAGCTAGGCAGAAGAGACATAGGCAGGCTTGGGGTCAGAGGAAAACCACGAGGAGAGGGAAGAAGGTGGGAAGAAGAGAAGATGCCATGGGTTAGGTGAGTTGTGAAATTTTGGCCATGAGGGCTGGTCAACTGAAGTTAAAAGCAGCCCAGACAGAATGTGGTGAATTATCGTTTGGGAAAGCAGATGGGAAGTAGATTGTAAACGTTTAGATATATAGATATCTACCCAACTCTAGTTGTCGGGAGCCATTTTGCCTGCTTCTGTGGCAGCCTGCCTATGAGGCTGAGTCAAGTCAGGCTAGGATCTACTGGCAGATTTCCTGGCCTCCTGTCACATGGACCGATAAAAGGAGTTACACTTAAAGCTCAAGGCAAGAGGCTGAATGTTCTGTTAATCTTGGAGGAAGGTACAGGGAGGAATAGGGAGGCCTCCAGATGGAGGTACAGATATCTAATGTATGTCAGCCATTGTTTCTGCTAACTTAGGACTTCATTTCCCATGATGCTGTAAAGTATGCAAAGCCTAAGAGAATTAAAGTTAGGCTACTACAGTACTGACTGGGCAGTCCTCCCGATTTTCTAACCTTTGTCTCTGAGTCTTCTTTCCTATAATCATCCTCACTCCCCGCTCAGAGGACTGCTTGGCTTTGTACTGGATGGACCAGTACATCTAGTGCTGATTAAAACCTAATATAAATACAAAGGTTGTGCATCTTTTATCTGGGAGCTGAGTGATGAAAGGCAGGGTAGAAAGCCCATTTGGGATTAAATATTTTCAACAACCGTGATGCTTATAAAAGACTCTCTCTACACACAGCATTAATATTCTTACTTAACTACAGTACCGTTTCTAAAACACATCACCCAGTAGCCCAGGTTTGGAGGTGCAAGCCTATAATCTCAGCAGTTGGGAGGCTGAGGCAGAACACAGTGAGTCTGAGATAGACCAGATACACCTCCAAGAAAAGAAAGGAACAGAAAAGACAAAAAAAAAAAAAAAAAAAAAAAAAAAAAAGTATGTTTCTTGGAGAATTATCTCAAATACTATCTATTTGAGAACTTTCCGATTTTCACACCTCGAAGACCCCAGCATACAGTGTGCTAGGCAGGAATAAAGATGCTTGAATTTGGTTCTCTTTTACACTTATGGTAAACAGACTAGTTGTGTTGTGATGTGCTGCAGAGAAACAGCCCATGTGGGTGGTCGCCCTGAAATAATTCATGTTTGACATCACTGCCCATAAAAAAGTCTTTATTACGTTTAGAAAGTAGTTTTAAAAAGGTTACAAATAGGATTCACTTCAGTCTTAAATGTGTAGAAAACTTTTTAAAAACACACAAGAAGGATTATGAAGATCTGGCATAGATTATATATATATTTTTTAACTCATTAAAAAAAAAAACCTGTTGGTAGTTGTCTCATTGATTTAGAGGTTTGATGCTTCTAATACGTCACACCGACTCAGTGCAAGGCACCGAATGCTTTACGGTGCTACACCGTAAAGATCTACCGGTAGGTTCAGATACCAGCCGGACCTAGTCACTACCAGGTACAAGCCGGTCGCCCTGTGGTTAAATTCTAAAGCAGTGCTTCTCAACCCCCCTAACGCTGTGACCCTTCAGTACAGTTCCTCGTGTCGTGGTGACCCCCACCACCAAATTATTCGTTGCTACCGGATACCGGTAATTTTGCTACTGTTGAGAACCATGATGCAAATAAATCTGTGTTTTGATGGTGTGACCCCCATGAAAAGGTGGGTCTAACCGTAAAGGGGTCGTGACCCACAGGTTGAGAACCCCTGCCCTACTGTAGGTCACAAAACGGCTTTCCTGATCCAACTTCCTAATTCCAGGCGATTCTGGTGGAACTCTCTAAGAACCGCACCACATCTACTTTCAGTAGGTCTGAGAGTTTATGCAGGCAAGGCAAGCTAAACAACGCTTTTTATTTACTCATTTTCAACGTGAGTTGGTGCCCTGACTACGCCCTTAGCTGCTACACAGAATACCTTTCATACATTTACGAAAGAATTTCCAAAAGTTTAACATTTTCCCCCTTTGACTGAAACCTCTTAACGTCGTTACTTTGTAAGCAAAAAAAAAAAAAAAAAAAAAGGAGTAAAACCTTCTTATTTTTCCTTCTAGAATTTTGTAATTTTCTAATGCTCCTTAATACGTTTGCGGTGCATGGGTCCGGAGACGGACCTTTAAGGATTCTTATGAACCCGCTGATGATAGGTGAGGTGCGAGTGTTGACGGAAGGCTTTTTTACACTCCGTACACTTGTACGGCTTCTCTCCAGAGTGGATTCTCTGGTGCTGAATCAGGGACGAGTGGAGCCGAAAGGCCTTCCCACACTCCTTACAGTCGTAGGGCTTCTCGCCCGTGTGGATGCTCTGGTGCTGCGTAAGTTGTGAGAGGAGTCTGAACGTCTTCTCGCACTCCATGCATTTATAGGGTTTCTCCCCCAAATGGATGCTCCGGTGCTGAGTCAGCTGGGAGAACAGCCGGAAAGCCTTGCCGCACTCCTTGCAGTCGTAGGGCTTCTCCCCGACGTGAACGCCTTGGTGGGAAATGAGCTCCGAGTACCTGCGGAAGAACTTGCGACACTCCTTGCACTCGTAGGGCTTCTCCCCGGTGTGGATCCTCTGGTGCAGGGTGAGGTGGTAGCCGCGGCTGAAGCTCTTCCCGCACTCCTTGCAGTCGAAGGGCTTCTCGCCGGTGTGGATCCTCTGGTGCAGGGTGAGCTGCTGCCGCACCCGAAACGCCTTCCCACACTCCTTGCAGTCGTAGGGTTTCTCCCCCGCGTGCAGTTTGTGATGCAGCCGGAGGCCGGTGCTGCACAGGAAAGCCTGGCCGCAGTCCTTACACTCGTGGCGCGAGCTGCCACCGTGGAGCCTCTGGTGGCGGGTGAGGTGCGCCACCTGCCGGAAGCTCTTCCCGCACTCCGTGCACGCGTAGGGCTTCTCGCCGGTGTGGATCCTCTGGTGGAGGCTGAGTTGTCCCCGGACTCGGAAGGCCTTCCCGCACTCTCGACAGTCGTAGGGCTTCTCGCCCACGTGAGATCGCTGGTGCCCTCGAAGGTCCAAGCTACACGTGAAGATCTTTGCACACTTCTTACATTCGTAGAGCTTGTCCGAGGCGTGGATCCTCTGATGGCGGCTGAGGTGGGCGCACTGTCGGAAGGCTTTGCCACACTCCTTGCACTCGTAGGGCTTCTCGCCCGTGTGGATCCTCTGATGGAAAGTGAGCTGCTGGCGGACTCTGAAAGCCTTCCCACACTCCCCGCACTCATAGGGCTTTTCTCGGCTAGGGCTTTTCTGGTAGAGGCTAACAGATGTGCGTTTTCTGTACGGAGGTCTTTTTCCAGGGTGGCTTTTTTTCACGCGGCTGAAATATACCCTATGAGAGTTCTCTTGCTCTTCAAATATTTTATATTCAAAATCTTTCCGAAAAAGGGAGTCTTCGAGGCCACGCCTTTTAATTCTTTCCATTATCTCCCACCGAGATAGATTAATTTCATAAGTATTTTTTTCTGGAAATAGCACTTTACTTCTGTGTCTGGATTCCGGATCTGAAAGCAAAAGGAGATAAACGCATGACGCCTGGATGAAATAAAGAAATAAAAGTAACAAAAACAAGCCTCTAGCAGGTGGGATGTCACCACTTGGGAGGTTGATATAAACGCTTCAGGTACAGGCCAGCCTGAGCCACAACACAAGACTTTACTCAAGACAACGAAAAGAAGACAAAACAAACAGCTGAAAAAGGACTTAACAGCCCCAAAATAATCATGTGATTTTACAAAAAGGCTTAAGAAAGGATAAAGAAAATGGTACGGTTTGATAATCTAGATGTGGATCAAAATGTGAGAATCTCCACTTCAAATTCATTTTTAAGCCCTATGGATTTCATATTCGTTTGCCTGCATGAGTTTATGTGTATCACGTGTGTGCAGGAGTCCACGGAAGCCATATCCCTTGGAACTGGCATAGTAGGTTCCAGTGTAAGCTGCCATTCCGGCTCTGGCAACTGAACTCGGGTCCTCTGCGAATACACTGAGCACTCTTGGCTCCCAAGCCTCTCCACTTTAAACAATTGAATGGGCAGAGAGCATTCTAGGATAGAGTGAGGCACCTGACATCTGCCCAGGACGACGTGGAGAGATGGGCACGTGGTGCCTGAGCGCAGGTGACCAGCCACACGGCAGAAGGTAGGTTAATATGAATGGGATATTTTAAGTTAGATCTAGTCAGAGCAGAGCCCAGCTATATGGCTGAGGTATCTGTAATATAATTTGAGAGCATAGGGCTTCGAGGAAAAGCTGGACTTGACTTTTACACCGGAGGTACCTGGGACGTTTAGTAAAAGACTGATCACAGACCAGCGGGGACTCGGCAGCTGTGGTAGAGCTCCCCGGTGGCCTGTGTGAGGCCCTAGATTCCATCCCTAGCACCACCACGTCCAGCACAAATAAACAAAACCAAAAATGCCTTTATGGAATAAAGTGTACTTTCCGTGTTGCGCAGCACCGAGGTTATGCAAACTGATGTTCATGGAGTCCCATCTTTCCCAACCATCTTTAGCAAACCAGAGCCTCTTCAGACTGGTGGTTTTCTGGGCCACTCTCGAATTACTCTTGTCCCTAAACCTCATTCTAATCCGCCACATCAATGCCCTATCCGCTTTTCTCCTAATACTTACTCACTTCAAATTTGTTTTCTTCCACCAGGACAGTCTCATTATGTAGCCCTGGCTAGCCTGGAACTTGCTTTCAGACCAGGTCAGCTTTGAACTCACAGAGATCCACTTGCCTCTTAAGTGCTGGGATTGAAGGCGTGATCCACTACCCCTTGACATTTCAGGATATTAATTAATAAGCCATATATTTTGTGTTTTATCTTATGTGGTACTGGTGATCAAGGCCATGGTTAGACAGCTGCTCAACCAGTGAGTTACACTACACCCCAACACAAGCATGGGCTTGTTATTTTTTAACTTTTACATGTGTTGTGCCTGCATGTACGTGTGTGTACCATGAGCATACAGTGCTCCTGGAGGCCAGAAAAGGACATCGTGTCCCCTGAGACACAGTGTGGGTGCTGGAAACAGAAGCCAGACCCTGTATATTACCTGTTAGTGTTCTTAACAGCGGAGCCACCTTTCTATCCCTGCTTATTGTATGTAACTATAAAAGCCTCGAAATGAGAACAATAAATCGATACATAGAAACTGAAATACAAAGTGGGCACAGCAGCACTGGCCTGAAGACCCAGGACTGAAAATGATCTGAGACAGGAGGATGTGGAATTCACAATCAGCTACATTACACAGTAAGACCCCTTCTCAGATAAAGAAAACTTAGGCTGTTGAGATGGCTCAGCAGTTCAGGGCATTCGACTGTTCTTCCAGTGGACCAGAGTTCAAGTTCCAACACCTACATGGTGGTCCATAATCACCTGCAACCGTGGTTTCCAGGGGATCCAATGCCCTCAGCGAGTATCAGACATGCAAGCAACACACGGACAAACGTACCAGCAAAGCAACCATACAAATAAAATAAAAACAATTTGGATGTTTCTTAAGGGTGTGCCGGGGTGGATTTAAAATACCAAAATATTATCTATGAAGAAATTAGATATAAAACAGGCAAAATGATTATCACCAGACAAGAAAGCTTTCCCCTTGTTGAAAGGGAAGGGAAATATGAGAGAGAAAGACATGGCAAATTGAAGTAGAGAGGAAAGACATTGGTAACCCATGCTGAACGATCTACGTTTTCTTTCCAAGTTTCATGTCTCTCCCCAGCATCTTAGGGGAGCATCTTTCGATCTCCCCACCAGCATCTTAGGGGTGGGTCCTCCAACCTCTCCACATCCTTAGGACACATCCTACAACCTCCCCATCAGATCCTTAGGGACACGTCCTCCAGCCGACAGATGTGTAACAGTCACACACCACCGCCTGGACCCACTGAGCACTTACCTTGGTCCCACCTTCTCTTGTCAGTCCTCATGATCATCCAGGGCTCCTTGCCTTGTTCCAGCAGGGTGATCACATCTGGCTTAGAAACGGAACATCCTGCTTGGAAGAAAAGGACAGAATATATTTGAAGAATGGATCTATTTGCCAGGTGGGGTGATACATGGCTGTGTATCTCCCAGCACTTAGGAGATAAAGAAAGGATCAGGGGTTTGGTGTCATGGCTACACAGTGAATGCAAGATAAGGTGCACGAGACCTTGTGGGGAGGCACACACAGGGGGTTATTATTATTGTTGTTGTTGTTGTTGTTTTCCAAGACAGGGTTTCTCTGTGTAACCTTGGCTATCCTAGAACTCACTCTATAGACCAGGTTGGACTCGAACTCAGAAACTGGCCTGCCTCAGCCTCCTAAGTCCTAGGATTAAAGGCATGTGCCGCCATGCTCAGCTGTTTTAGTTTTTGAACTTTTATTGTGTATTTAGGTGTTTTGCTTGTGTGCACACCACGTGCATGCAGTTCCTCACAGAGGCCATAAGGGGGCACTGGATCCCCTGGTACTGGAGTTGCACAGGTGGTGAGCTGCCATGCGGATGCTGGGAACCAAACCTAAGTCTTCTGCAAAAGCAGCCACTGCTCCAGAACCAAAAGAAAGATGCTGTTTAATCAAGTCTTCAAAGAAGATGGCTACCAGGGTGGGAAAACATTAAAACTAGAATTCTTTTAGGATCAAAGGTAGAGACAGATTTCTCTTTTTGTTTACAATCCCATCCTTTTAAAAGTTATTTTTATAAAAGTTTTACTTTTATAAAACTTATAAGTTATACATATATATAATACACACATATATTTATACATTTATAATATAAGTTATACTTATAAAAGTTAAACTATATCTGTGTATTTCAGTTATGTGGGACCATAAAAGTGTTTCACAGAGGTGTCCATTCTAAACCACCAAGAGAGGGTCTTCACAGTTAGAATGCCAGTTCTGGGAACGTGGTTTGACACAGATGAGCTCACCCAGTGACACCAAGTGACTGTAGTTCTCCAGCATCACGTCTCTGTACAGATCCCTCTCGTAGGAACTCAGGCACTCCCACTCTTCCTGAGAAAAGTCCACAGTCACATCTCTGAACATCACCATCCTCTGCAATGACAAGCCATTGTGCTATGTGTAAGATAAAATGTATTGTGTGTCCGGGAGGAAGGGGCTGTCTAAGTCACTGTTCTATTGCTGTGAAGAGACACCATGACCAAGCCAAGTCCTAAAAAAGAAAGCATTTCATTGGGGGGGGGGGAGCTTATAGTTTTAGAAGGTTAGTTCATTATCATCATGGTGGAAAGGAGACAGGCACGACTCACAGGCAGCAGGCAGAGACAGACAGACAGACACACATGGGGGGGGGGGAAGGAGAGGGAGCTGGGCCTGGTGTGGGCTTTTAAAGCCTTAAATCACACTCTTGGTGACACACTTTCTCCAACAAGGCCACACCTCCTAATCCTTTCCAAGTAGTTCCTAACTAGGGACCAGTAGATGATCCTATCACAGTCACAGGGGACTGGAGCGATGGCTCAGCAGTCAAGAGTGCTTGCTGCTCTTGCAGAGGACCAGAGTTCCCAGAACCTATATTGAGCACTCACATTACAAGTTTGCATACATGCACCCAGACACATAAGTAAAAAGTAATAAAATCGTGAGAAAGTGTTCTAAAGGGGCTGGAGAGACAGCTCAGAGGTCAGGAGCTCTTGTTGCTTTTGAAGAGGATCCAGGTTCGGTTCTCAGAACACCATGGTGACTCGAAACAACCTTTAACTCTGGTTCCAAAAGAGCTAACATCCTCTTTTGACATTGGGAGCCCCTGCATGTATGTGGTGTGCATATATACACCCATGCACACTCACACCCAATAAAATGAAATAAATATATTAAAAATAATAAAACATGCCGAACGGCATACACCATTAATCTCTGCACTTGGGAGGCAGAGGCAGACAGGTCTCTGAGTGTGAGGCCAGCCTGGTCTACAGAGTGAGCAGGGCCTCATGGAGAAACTCTGTCTTGAACATACAGATAACTCAATTCCATCTCGGGGACACACACTGTGGAAGGAAAATTGACTCCCCAAATTTATCCTTTGACCTCCACGGACACGTGTGGCACCCACCCACACAAAATGAGTAAATGCAAATACATATGTGCTGATTGCTAGGACCTGTGGGAGGCTGAGGATTTGGGTTCAAACCTCAGGTCACACAAAGGAGAAGGAAACTAACTTCCAAAACTTGGGACTGTCACATGTGTGCCACAACATGCATATGCCCCTATGTGCATGCACACATGCAAAACATAAATCAACAGTGATATACATATTATGTAATATATATATATATACATATATATATGTCATAATATCAAGTACAGAGAAAGCAACTTACATGGGCCATGATTCTAGAATTGCAGGAACTGGCTTGTCCTTCCTCAAGGATCATGTCCTGGAGAAGCCATCCACAGAGGCTAGAACTGGAGGAAGAGGGCGCGACCATGAGACCAGAACTGTCCCAGAGCTTCCAAAATTAAAAAGTCAATGCGTTATCCTACTTCTCCCTTTTCATACACATCCTGGCTTCCAACACACAAACTGTGAGAGGCAAGAGAGGGCTTATACAGAAATACATCCTCCTCAAAACTCCAGGGAACTCAGCTGCAAAATGTGGCAGTGAGACCTCAGTACACACCAGGATCACCTAGGAGACTGGCTAAAAAGAGATTTGGGTCGGGTGGGTGGTCAGATGGTTCAGTGGTTAGGGAAGCACTGGTTTCCATTCCAGGGGACCTGAGTTCAATGGTCAGCACCCACATGGTCCCAACAACCATTTGTTACTCCAGATGTAGGTGGCCCAACACATTATTGTGACCCCCATCGGACACACGTAAGAAGTACACATACATAAAAATAAATTTTAAAAGAAAAGAATGTGGTTTCCTGGTCTCTGTTGGTTTGTTTTTGCAGTCCTTTGAAGACCACAGTCCAGCCTGTCCTCCCTAAGTGCTCTGTCACAGAGTTACCCCAGCTCTTGCATTTGTAAGTCCCCCATCTCCCACTCCCCCCACCCAGAGATGCATCAGCTGCTGCCTCAGATCCAGTGCCACATTTAACCAGTGCCGGGCTGGAGAGAGGGCTTGGTGGTTGAGAGCACTGGCGGCTCTTCCAGAGGTCCTGAGTTCAATTCCCAGCAACCACATGGTGGCTCACAACCATCTGTAATGGGATCTGATGCCGTCTTCTGGCAGCAGAAGACAGAGCACTTGTATACATAAAATAAGTGCCTCAGTGGTCCCTCCAGCACCAACTCAAACATTTAAAAAACATGCCAGTCCTTAACAAATCACATCAGCCTGTAGCAGAGGTATTTCCGCGTTGGAACGGGGCAACTAAATGTATAGCAAGCACTTGGGTGCTACATCACCGTAGAACCGCAGACACTGTACTAAAAGAGGAATCCTGATTAGGTCTCTGCCCACTGAAAATGCAGGGCAATTCTCAGACACAAAGCCATACTTCGTGGGTTTTTTTGTTTTTTTGGTTGTTGTTGTTGTTAGTTTTTATTGTTTTGTGTTTTTGTTTTAATAGACAGAGTCTCAATGTAGCCCAGGGTGGCCTTGAACGCCTGATCCTCTTGGAGCAGCAGCGATACCCCTCGCAGCTAGTAAAACGTTTTCACAGACGGCTTTCAAAGGGAAGGAAATTAAATAAACCCATGTCCCCCCCCCCCGCCCCTCCCCCAATAAGCATAGAAACTCACTCATAATCTCGCTTTTAAACAGAAGTATGGCTGCTGGCTTCCAGGGCCTCTTCTGAAGACTGGCAGAGCGAATTCAAGATCCCCCCAGGCCCTGCTTCTTTTCTCTTTCAGAGGGGGCGTCTCTCGCAACCCAGTGTTAGGCAGCAGAGGGTGACCTTGAGCGCCTTCTCCTCTTGCCTCCACCCCTCAAATCCTGATCGGACAGGTGTGTGCCGCCACGCCCACAGGCTTCACCCCCTACGCTTTTCTGAACTTGATCAGAACCCCTTTCACGCTTCAGGGGTCCCGGCTGACCCCCACTCGGATGTATTCCCCCCAAGTGAGCTAGACTGAAGCAGCCCACAGTCACCCGTGCCCGAGTTTGCTGCCTCGGCCACCCTGCTCCTCCGGGTTACCACTCCGGGGGCTGCCCGAGCTCTCAGGTGTCCCCCGGTTTTGAGCTCCTCAGGCGTGCCAGGACTCTAAGTCTCCACAGTGCAGATCGCGACCCCCGCCTTCCCTCTCCGTCCTCAACCAGGCCGGGGTTTAGGTGCAGCTCGCCAGCCGCACCCACGAACGGCCACCCGAGTCCCTGGGATCCTCAGAGAGAGTCACGGGAGAAGAGCACAGGCCGCACGAGCCCGGGGCCACCTCGGTGACGGGCGTCCCCGGAGTCGCGGGTGCTCTGGCGGGGCAGCGGCGGTGACCCGGGCCTCGGCGCTGCAGCGGTGGCACCAACGTGCTATGGACGGTGATACTGAAGGCTCTGGGACCTCAGATCTCAAACCAGAGACGGAACGACACTCGCTTCTTGGACTAGGTTCTGGGCTTCCAGCCCTGCGGAGGCTGCGAGCCAGGTCCCCAGCTCCTGGACTGGGGCAGGGGGATGGGGGTGGGGGTTGTGTGGCTGTCTCTGCAGCAGTGCGCATGCGCACAAGGGGAGGAGGGAGGTTTCGATGGCATCTGTGCTGGACGCGGACAGACGGAGTTTGGTTCCGAAATGGCCGAGTCTTTAGGCCTAGAGCAGTAATTCTGGCGTTGAACAAACTGACCCAATGATGCTTTGAGGAGCACTTGCTGAACCACGTCCCTTGTGCTAGTTTGGGCATCTATTTTTTTTTAAACCGTGGTCTCCCTAAATGACCCTGGGTTTCTCTGTGGACACGGGGTTGACCTTGAAGTGATCCTCCAGCAAGTTTCCCGAATGTGGGCAATAAAGGCACGCACCATCACACCCCCTGAGTTATTTATTTATTTTACCAGTTTTTCTTTCTTTTTAAATATTTGAGACCAACTTTGTGTAGACCAGGCTAGCCTCGAACTCAGAGATCCGCCTGCCTTTGTTTCTGTGGTGCTAGAATTAAGGTGTGGTTTTCTTTTAATGAAGCAGGCTTGGGGTTTAATATAGGCTTCAGCATGAAGGTTAGGAAATCACAGTACCTGAGATCATAGGTATGGCATCTCTGAAAGAATAGTTGATTAGTTTTCACGGTATTCTTACATTCTTGTGGTGGTTTGAATAGGTTCGGCCCCCATAGATTTATGTATTTGAATGCTTGGCTATACGGGGGTAGCAATGTTATGTGTGGTCTTATTAGAAGTGTATCACTGTAGAAGCGGGTCTTTGAGGTCATATATGTTCAAGGTACACCACGTCTGCCTGCATACCTTCATCGTCCCTGTACAATGACGATGAACTGAACCTCTGAAAGCCGGTCCCCATGAAACGTTGTCCTTTATAAAAGTTGCCCTGGTTATGGTGTCCCTTTACAGCAGTAGAGCCCTAAGAGGGATCTTACCTAAGGAAGAACTTCCCCCCTTGACCAGTTTCTTCAGTCTCAACAGCACGTATGCATAGATTCTTAATGACTCATGATTAATTTCTTTCATCTTGATGCCTATCTTTCCTCCCAAGATTTGGCTTGTGGGAGCCCTTGAAGCCCGATATTGGTGGGCTCTGTGAATTTGAACGACAGCCCAGACTGGCTCGGAACTTCTGATTCCTGTGACTCGGTCTCTCCCTTCTGCCAGAATTATAGGTATTAGACACCACGCTGGGTTATTGAATGGTTTGTCTTCTGATAGGTTTCTAACAGTGGTTCATTATCATTATTATTACTAAACATTATGGCATTTAATACTTGAGGGGTCTGGAGAGGTAGCTCAGTGCGTAAGAACTGACTGCTCTTCCAGAGGACCCAGGTTCAGGTCTCAGCACCAATATGTCTGTAACTCTGGTCCCAGGAGATACAATGTCTTCCTCTGGTTTCTCTGGGCACCAATGCATGCAAGGGAAATGCTCATACACATAAAATACAAAACAAACTGCAGAGAGAGGCCCTGTTTCAAATGAAAAGAGGGTGACAAGGAGCCAGCTCAGTGCTGAAGAGTATGCTCTTGCAGAGGAGCCCAGTCCAGTTCCTGGTTCCTAAGACCCGTGTCAGGCTGACAACCACCTAAACTCCAGCTCCAGGCAAGCAGATGTTTCTGGTGCCACCTACGTCTCTGAAAGCACCTGCCCTCACAGGCACAGACCACACACATAATGAAACTGCAGAGTCTCACTACATGGCCATGACTGGCCTGGAACTCTGTGTAGACCAAGCTGCCCTTGGACTCATAGAGATCCCCCTGCTTCTGCACCCTGAGTTCTGGGTTCAAGGTATATGCACCGTGTCTGGCTAAAATTAAATTGTAAAAAGAGGAGTCCTGGTGGGGAGAAGAGCAGGGAGCAGAGAGCGAGGAGGGGAGGCAATAGATCAGCCAGATAGAGGTCCAACTGGATGTGGGGGTACACCTGTAATTCCAGCACACGGGAGGCCGACAGGAGGATCGGGAGGTGAAGGCTAGCCTAGGCTAAATAACAAGACTTATCTCAAAACGAAAAACGAATTTTTAAAGGGGAGGGGATGAGTCCAAAAACCCAGGAACTCAGCTTATGAGTTTGTGCTTAAAATGAGAGGACCAAGTGTTAGGACAACCATGTCACCATCCATGAAGAGGAACAAGGTGTCCCCTGCCTAACTCAACACAGCCAAAGCTGCTTGAAGCCCTGCATCTACATTTTAAATCATAAAGCATGAGAGGGAAGCGTGGGATTTTAGAAAATATATTGGAATGGGGGGGGGGGGAAATGATTTACAGGCATAAATACCAAGACAGATGCCTTCCAACCGTGAACTGCTTAAGTTTACAAATCTAAACCAGGCACACAGAAAGAAAACTGATAAAAGCACAGTCTATAGGTTTGTAAGTCTTACACAGCCACCAGGAAAACAATCACTCAACAGAAAACGGTACTGAGACATTCCACAGAAAATGCAATATTTGAGAACAGGAAAACATGGCATTAGATGCAAGTTCACATACAGCAGGAAAATGCAAATTAAAACTGTCACAACACTTCCCACTTAGCAGACCAGAGAAATCAAAGCCTTAACAAACAAAAAAAGTGTCAGCAAAGGTATTGGATAAGGGCACTGTACAACATCGGATAAAGAACCAAAAGCTAGTAACATTGGCCTTTTGTAAATGTACATATACTCGAAAGTAGCAAATCCAACCCTGGGATGGACTTTTAATATATATCTGTATATGGAAGCTAATATATACCTTATTCTTTATTTCAAGGGAGAAAAGGACCTCTATGTACCTCAGAAAGGGACTGACTCAATTAACTATAGTTAAGGCCAAAAAAAAAAAAAAAAAACCAAAAAACAAAACTCTGGACAAGGACTATGAATGAGGACTTTAGTCTTTATTTTCTAACATTCCACTTTCTACTCTTAGAAGCACTAAAGGACATTCTTCACTGATGTGTGTAGGATTCAGTTTCAGTGTTGAGAAGGCGTCTCATTATGTAGCCTAGGCTGTCCAGGGCCTACACTCCTGAACACTGGAATGCAGGCCTCAGGAACGATGCCTTATGGTCCCCACCGCCCCTACCTCCCCCAGACAGGGTCTCACTATGTAGACCAGGCTGGCCTAGAACTCAGAGATCACCTAGGCTCTGCCTTCTAAAGGCTAGGATTAAAGATGCGAGAGACGTCACTACCAACGTCAGTGATTCCTTCTTAACAGCCAAAGATTATTCCAGAATATGTCAGAATATGTTTAAGAACCTGCATTACTTCTGCTTCCCACTAAACTCCTAATGTATCACGTCTGCTTCCATCTTTTAAAATGTTCCATCATCTTAAGACAATGAATTCCTCACTGATTTATTTCCTGGAAACCTTGCCGACTACACACAACTGCACTCCGTAAATTATCATTTCCCCCCTCGGCTCCATTAAGTTTTTCTTTAACTAGTGGTTATTTTGAGGTTAATTAAAATTATACTTCCAAATATATGGAACAGTATCCCTGGGTCTATGTAAGACAGCACTATATAAAATTTGAACTGACTGATACTTATTCAGACTTGAAGTTCAAGACACAGAAAATAATTTCTCACATAAAAGAGTATTTTGTGAATTTGGGAGAGGCCATGGAAGTAAGTGCTAGACCTTTCAACAGTCTTTGTTCAAATGTTCTGTCCTGATTTTGCTTGGCAGCCATGTTAAAACCCAAGCTGGCTTTTCTCTTGGTAGTTTTAACTTTTGCTTATTTGTGGAAGCCATGCTATTGGTTACATATAAATAAAAAATACCTATTAATAAATCATTGGACATTATGTTCTTTTTTTCCTAATTTTTTGGTAAGCCATTATTTTATTTTATTTTCTTCTGAGCTCAGATGATTCCTTTGCTTAGCATCTCAACAGCATGGGGCTTTCTCCCCATCCCCCAGTTTCAATTTTTCCACAGCACCAGCTGCCTGTCTTTCTCCATTTTTGAGATGGGGCTGCTCCTTGGACCTCAGGCTAATCTGAAACAACAGCAATCTTATCTTTCCCTCAAGGGATACAAGTCCAGATATGTCCCACACCGGCCCAATATTCCACTTAATTAAGGAAAAACTTCCTTCCAACGACAGCAATGACCTATTCAAATAGTTATTGGAGTCACTGGTACAATTTGGGTTGACTATTCTACCACACAATTTCCATGGCAAATTCCATGTTCACTGCCTTTGCTTGCTGCCTGATTTCAAAATCCGGTTGCTTCTGACAGTACCTTCTCTAAGGATTCTAGCATATGACAGGGTCTCAAGTGGCTCAGTTTGGCCCTGGACAGTCTTAATTTTCCTACATCTGCTTTCCTCAAGCTGTGAGTACACCAACATACTCTGAAGATTTGTAACTTTTTCTCTCAGTGAAAAGGTTATTTAACCTTATAAAAAGGAGGCATTGGCAAATCTGTTGTTGACAATGTTTCAAATTTTCTTGGTATGTTACACAGTACTTGGGAAGCTAAGGATTAGGAGATTGAGGCTAGCCTGGGCTACATGAGGCCCTACCTCAAATAAAGACTACCACATGTTTCACATATGGTAACACGGCACATTTTTCTACTTTCTTGAAGAGGATCCTGGCTTTATTCAAAATTTCTATAGGTTTGTGAGCCAATCAAAAAATTTTATACACATTCACACAAATTTCACACAAAATGAATACATTATTTTATAGCAGTAAAACTTTTTAGCTGTACCTGGTGACAGAGGTCTACAGTCCCAGCTATCTGAAAGGGCATCATGAGTTCAAGGCCCACCTAGGTAACTTAGCAAGACCTATCTCAAAATAAAGAGGGCTGGGGACAAAGCTCAGGGGCAGAACCGTGCTGAGCAGGCTCAAGACTCCATGTTCAAGCCAGAGCGGTGCTATATACTTCTAACGTCAGCTCTCAATGGGTAGAAACAGGAGGATCGCCACACAGAGACTTTAAGAGACCCCGTCTTGAAATAAAACCGAAAGCTAACTGAACAAACATATCTGTCTGAGGATGTTCTACTTCCCACAAGCACTGGCAGTTGCATTTGTGTCTTAACAATGTCTCCTTAGGCCCTGGGAAATCTAATCTATGTATCAGATGGTTTAGGAAAAGCTTTTCAAGTTCGGTTATCCATTTTATTGATGGTTTTTAGAAACTTCTTTAAACTCACTCACTGATCAAGTATAGTACATGTTATGTATTTCTGCTTTCAACTCTAAGATTTATTGCTTTTTGGGGGTGTGGGGGGGTGTCTGGTAGCATCTATTCCAACGAACCACGTCAGGTTTTGGTATGTAGAGCTGTCGTTCTTTCGCTCTTCTTCACTGAAGCAAGCTGTATTTTCAGACTGCGTTTCTCACGTGACCCAAGAGTCACGGGGTGATGGTGATGGATTACGAGTTTGTTCCAATTCTTGTCCTGAGTAGAAAAACACAGTGCCTCCGCTGTGTCGGGCACTCTGATCAGAGTCCATGCGGCCTCGCTAGGGTCGACTTTCTGACTCAACTGAAGTGAAAATCTGCCCATGTTCTGTCCCAGTCACTGTTCCCGGAACTCCTTTTGAAAGCTTTGGCATGGGACAAGCACCGACAGACGCCATTAGTAACATGGAGATGAATGTGCCAAAAATAGTAACAAAGGTCGGCATAAAGAAGATGATTCCGAATCCCTCCTGATGTTTGCTCCTGTCCAGCAGCTACGCCAAAGGCCCCTTTTACTGATTCATCCCATCCTCAAAATAACTGTGCTATCAGCTCAAAGGCGGCACTCTGAAGCACGGCGGAAGTCAACTCAATGAAACAGTCAGCAAACGATGCGCGTGAAGCTTCTACACTAACACCATGCACGCCACTGTCCTCCAGGAGGCATCTTCTACAGCTATAATTAAATAGAACCCTTTTACTTGTCGTAGAATTAGTATTTCTATTCATAATTTAATTTTTATTTGTCCTATGTGAGTTAATACTCAAACAGTAGGTTAGAAAGAAAAAAAAAAGCAAAAAAAAAGCAAAAAAAAAAAAAAAAAAAAAAGATGGTTCTCTCTGACAAACTCATATTCCATAATGAATAGCTGAAAATAATGATGGTTGGTTTCCTATTCTGATCATAGTATAAACCGAGCGTGAGGCACAGCACAACTGCTCTGCACGCCTCACTTCCAGAAGGCTTCTCTCGGCAGTCTGGATAGCTGGGGACACATAAGGTGTCTGCCACACTTCTGATTTATTAACGTCTGTCTCCTGTATGTTTGTGAAGGTGCCGGATACGGGCTTTTTAATACATCGAGGGCAGTATTCAGAGGCACAGGATTTCTCCCATCGTGTGTATCCTCTGGTGCTTCTTTACCTGTAAGAGCCGAGTGAAGGCTTGTCCGCACTCCTTACATTCGTAGGGCTTCTCGCCGGTGTGGATTCTTTGATGTTGGGTGAGGTGGGAGCGCTGCCTGAAGGCCTTGCTGCACTGCTGGCACTGGAAGGGCTTCTCCCCAGTGTGGATCCTCTGGTGCAGAATGAGGGTTTTACAGTCTATAAAAGCCTTCCCGCATTCTTTACATTCGTAAGGCCTCTCCCCGGTGTGAATCCTCTGGTGTCGGTTGAAGTACGAGGGGCAGGCGAAGGCCTTCCCGCACTCCTTGCACTCGTAAGGCTTCTCCCCGGTGTGAACCCTCTGGTGCTGGATGAGATGGGCCTTCTGCCTGAAGGCCTTCATGCACTCCTGGCACTCGTAGGGCTTCTCGTTCGTGTGAGTCCTGTAGTGCTTCATGAATGCCGAGTGGCAGAGAAAGGCCTTTTCGCAGTAGTTACACTCGTAGGGCTTCTCGCCGGTGTGGATCTTCTGGTGATCGTTGAGATTGGAAGCCCAGGTGAAGGTCTTCCCGCACAGGTTACACTCGTAGGGCTTCTCGCCGCTGTGGATCCGCTGGTGCCTGGTGAGGTTGGCGCTCTTGTTGAAGGCCTTCTGGCATTTGTGGCATTCGTACGGCTTCTCGTTGGTGTGGGTTCTCTGGTGCTGAAAGAAGGTGGAGAAGTAGAGGAAGGCCTTCCCACAGTGCTTGCACTCGTACGGCTTCTCGTCCGTGTGGACTCGCTGGTGCTGGACCAGCAGGGAGCAGTTGGTGAAGGCTTTCCCGCACTCCTTACATTCGCACGGCTTCTCCCCCGTGTGGAAGCGGTTGTGCTGAACGAGGTAAGCGTGCTTCTCGAAGATCTTACCACAGATCTCACACTGGTAGGGCTTCTTGTTGATCTGATACGGGGCCAGCTGGAAGTCATAGGCAAAGCCTCGGCCACACCCCTTCAGGTCGTCACATCTGTCCCCAGCAAACTCCCGCTGTCGCTTCACCTCGCCGGTGTAATAGATGAAGGCATTCTCATACATTTCATTAAGTTTGTCACTGGTCGGAATTTGCACTTGGTGAGTGACGGTTTCACCCGCTTCCTGCTCAGAGCGTTTCGATTCAGAACGAGCCATTTCACGCAGAGCACTGGGTGTGGGCTGAATGAACTCAGCTGACATCTTTTCCAACGGGGCTGTCACCCCCTGTAAAGCTTCCTCTGCAGACTCTGGTTTTGTTTCAAGGAGCCCCTTGCACTTCCAATCATCTCCAAAACAGGATTCCTCAAGGCAAGAACTACCGACTCTTTCTATTACTTTCCACTGGAAGGACTCCTTTCCAAAGAGGTCGTTCTTCAGAGACAGATTCTTAGCTTCATTTACAGACAGCAAATCTGAAAGGAAGTGAGTATGTTAGCGCTAGAAGACATGGAAGAGCTAAAACAAACAAGATGATGAGGGTTTCCTCATTTTTTAATACGTGCCAGCGGCTTGTCTACACGTCAATCTGCGCGCCACGTGGAAGCATCTCTCCTCACCTGGGTACCATCCTGCTTGCTCCACTACCCAGGGTTCTTTGCCTTGCTCCAGGAGTGAAATGACCAATGGCTTAGAAATGGCAAGTCCTGCTCAGAGAAAGAGAACACAAAAATAAACGCAGAGACAAGGCACAATAGCAACAGGTATTCATTACAAAAACTGAGGCTAAAACAAACCGCAGATCCTCAGAATGACTGTGGTTTTAAATAAATAAATGAAGGAAGGAAGGAAGGAAGGAAGGAAGGAAGGAAGGAAGGAGGGGGCCACCATGTAAATAACTGTTGCTTGCAGGAGCCACTGATGAAAATTAAAAGGCAGGGAAGTATCTTGAGAAAGTATGTGTATGAGAAAGTATAGCCAAGGACTTCAAAGGCGGTTCATCAGCGGTGGCTGTGGGGATGGAGAGAAGGCAGATTTATCTCCCACAGATCTTTGTCCCTAGCCCTTTCAGAGAGGCGCAGATGAGCTCACCCAGGGACACAAAGGTGCTGTAGTTCTCCAGCATGACGTCTCTGTACAGCGACCTCTGGTGAGGGCCCAGGCTCTCCCACTCCTCCTTACAGAACTCCACAGCCACATCTCTGAACACCACCAGGTCCTGAAATGAAAGCATGACGTAAGACACACAGGGAAGGAAGTGACCTCAGGGAAACGGTAAGACTCCTTTCTCAAGGGGTGCCAGCAGCAGGGAAACTGAGCCTTTCAAAGAAGCGGCCTTTGGCCCCTGAGAAATCATTTCTGAGCCTTCGAATGCCCAGGTTAATGAGGTGGGGGTCTTGGCGTTTTGTTTTGTGCTGTTCCTTACTGTATGCCTGAGACCTTGGCATGTCCCAGTTTGACTTCTAGGGGGCCAAAGAGTTAGTAACACAAATGAGATATAGTCACAGCAGGTGCTCCCAACAAAGCCTCTAGAGGAAAAGGCAAGTGTCCCTTGTTGGCCACACTCCCTACATGCTGTCTCACACCACAGCTGGAAGAACTGAGCCTGTCTCTAGGTTCCCACGGATGACACAAAAGACTTCGCCCTTGGCAAATTTTTCTCTCCTAATTTGCCTTCTTTGGGAATAAATTCACCGGTTGGAGGATAACGGCTTCTTTCCACCCTGTAAATTCAGCCAAAGGATCACTCCAGTCCAGCCAGACGAGTGGTTCATTCTCATGACTCTAGCACTGGGAATAATAGCCTGAAGTACAGGGCTAGCCTGGGGTCTCCGTTAGGGTTAATGTTACTGTAGAGTGATTTATCGTGTGTTCCTTTGAAGGAGCCCTGGTTGCTAGTCAACTGGCCCTTTAAGAATTCTTAGTTGTTCAAACTGCTTGACCTGATGCTCTTCGGAGTTGGTTCCCTCTCAGGTTTCTGGGAACAGCGTAGGTTATAAAAAGCCATCTGAGGCATAGAAAAAAGAATGTGGCCAGCAGAGTGAGAAGACAGTTGGCGGACAACGGGTTAGGGGGACGGAGCGGAGCAGAAAGACCAGACCAGTCGTTACAGTTTGGAGCTGCTAGGACTGGGAGAAGGGACTGTTTTTGAAGCACACTGTTGGGATCCGAGGGAGGTATGGTTGGGACAAACGTTTGAATGGGCTTTGGGCTGGAAACTGGGAAGAGGGCTGTGAGGGAGTTAAGAGACTTGGTTACTGTTCTAAAACAGCTAGCCATTTTACACAGTACTGTGATGGAACATCAAAACCAAAGCCACTTGGGGAGGAAGACGTGTATTCCTCTGATGCTTCCAGATAACTGGCCATCACTGAGGGAAGCCAGGGCAGGAGCTGATACAGCTGCCATGGAAGGGCGATGCTTACTACCTTGCTTCCCACAGCCTGCACAGCCTGCTTTCTTATAGAACCCAGCACCACCAGTCCAGGGATGGCTCCACCCACAATGGGCTGGGCCAGGGATGGCTCCACCCACAATGGGCTGGGCCAGGGATGGCTCCACCCACAATGGGCTGGGCCAGGGATGGCCCCACCCACAATGGGCTGGGCCAGGGATGGCCCCACCCACAATGGGCTGGGCCCTCCCCACTGATCACTAACTTAAAGAATGCCTGGCTGGCTTGTCTGCATTCTAATCTTATGGGGGCATCTCCTCAACTGAGGTTCCCTCCTTTCTGATGAGTCTAGCTTGTGCCACACTGGCATGAACACTAACCAGGATGTCTAGGCTGCACAATGACACACTATCTCAAGTGGGAAAGCCGAGAACAAACTCTAACCCACAGAGGAGGTGTTGCAGTTGCGGGTAAAAGGCATCCAGCACTGCACTGGGGGCCCTTAGAGAGGCTCCGAGCTAGAGGATGTAACTCTCTCGGTATAATTCCATCCGCTGCCCGGAAGGAGGAAGCCCTTTGTTGCTGAAGCCACCTGTTCCAAATTCGACACGCTCAGTGAAAGCCTTAGGGTTACGATGTTGACAGTGACAGGGAGACATAAAATAGCAATGGGCATACTCTTGGGGAGAGGAGACACAGAGGGCATTTAGAGAGTAAATAAGTACCCACCATGTCTGTGAGAAACCCGGAAGTAGATGAACAGCTGACTCCCAGCTGCCTTTGGCATCTGTCCCCTCTACACAGGGCTGCTAGCAAACCTCCGCAAGCAGACATGAGGATAGCTCAAGACTCTGCCCACAAAGCCTGCCGAGGCTATCTCCTTCCTTCCAGAGCTGGAGCAGAAAGTCGGTGAAGCACTGTGTGTCTCTGTTCCCAGCAACCATGTCATGTAACTCCAGCTCCAGAGAGAACTCCCCTGGTCCCTGCAGGTACCCTCTCTCATGTGCAGGCACCCACATATGGACGTGAGTCCATCTTTGGCTCTAAACCAAGTTCAAAGCCTGCCTGGGTTACGAGCACCAGACTAGAATAATTTAGTAAATAGTCAGGTTCCGGTCACAGCCTTTGGGGAGGCAGAAGCGGGCAGATCTCTATGGATTCAAGGCCTGAGTAATCTGCAGAGCGAGCTGCAGATGACGTAATAAGACTTTGTACAGTTAGATGATTAGGCAAAAAGGAAATGGAAAGACCCGAGAATTTAAAAGCAAAAGCACTTTTCTTCATTTGAAAATATCTACCATCATCTTTCTTTGTGGAATTTTCTTTGTCTTTTTTTGGAGACATGGTCAGTGAGCTTGGAAGTTACTGGGTGGCATGGGATGACCTTGGATTTACATCGAGAGGAACAACTTTAGAATTCAGGGAGGCTGGCCCGCTGGTTGGCATAACCAGGCCGAATGTGCCTCATGCTGTTACTGAGCGGCCCTCACAACTCTGAGGGCCCTTCCCGCTGCTCCCCGCCCAGCGACACTCACAATAACTGTGCCTGAGCTTTGCTAAGCACTGTTGCTGGAGCAGGTGAATGATTCAACCACCACCCTGAGAAAGACCTAGAGAGAATCAGGCTGCTGGACATGACCACCACCCTCGGGAAGAATCTGGAGATGTTGACTGTTACAACATTAGGTGAAGATGTTTCCGTTGGTGGCTTTATGTGGAAAATCGCGGGCAAGAATTTCAAGGTTCATTTTTGAAAGCTGAGCAAGGGACTCCCTGAGGCCAGGGGACAGCATCAGGGCAGCCTGGTTGTTACTAGCCGACGAGCCCTTCTTGACAAAGCTGCGTTGGTGATTAAGGGCGGTGATTAACTTCTTGTAACCATTCATGCCCTTGGCTTTCTGATTCTACGGTTTAGTAAAAACTCTGAACGAGCGGGTGGGCACCCTGAGGGCTTAAGGAAAAAAAAAAATCAAAGTAGAAGACTTTTTTATATAAAAGTTTAGATTCGTGATTAAGATTTTATATAGGATTACTTTTTGAGATAAGTAATAAAACGATCGATCCAACGACAAATAATAAAAATGATCGAACCTTTCTTTGTAACCACAAAAATGCAGCCTGCTGGTAGGAGAACTCGCCAAGAATACCTTGTTTGCTTACACGTTGTTAATTTATAACAAGCTGCTTGTGGGTCCTACCTGAGCAATTGGTTTTCACCTATAATATGTGCAATATCTAATCGTAAAAGGAATTGGGGGACATGTTGGCTTTTTACTTGTAATCATTCACTTGAAGAAAAATAGAATGTAGCTACAATGTAACTTATACATTACAGGAAAGATTTTGCTGGGGGATATAAACTTAGAAGAAAACCTATTGAAGCCTGCCCCCTCAGCATAGCTGCAGCCATTTTGTTCCCTGCTCCGCAGCTATTTCATATTGCTGCTGAACTATGCCTGCCAGGCACTGATGTGGAAAAGTGACTTGACTCAGAGCAGGGTCATGCTGACCACATATCCTGTTCTATAGATTATGGGGTCTGTTAATCTGAAGAAATTCCACAATTATAGGCTTCGCTTCAGACCCAAGACATTAAAGGTCAGTATGAACTGTTATGCATAAAGTGGCTTGACTCAGGGCTGACCACTGGGCAGCCCTTCCAGCAACTGAGTCTGAGCTCTTTGTAGGTTTTGCAGTTTTAGCCTTTATGAGTGGACACAGGAAAGTGTTTGGGGTCACGGTGCCAGCCCCTGAATTCTGAGCAACGACCCTGATTGGTTAGTCTTGGGGTTTGTACTCAATAAACAATCCCCGTCTGACTGAGATCAGTGTTTGTATGGTTTCTGGGGTGACTCCTGGACCCCGCCAAAAATAGAGTGTACACAAAATAAAATTTAAAATTATGAAAGAAAGAGAGAAAGGAAGGAAAAAAGGACAGACAGTCCCTTATAATTCACACATACTGGAGAAAGAATTATCCTGGCGAGGCTCAAACCTTTCATAGTTACCATGACAATGTGGGTACAATTCCATTTCAGGGATCAGCAGCCAGAAGACAGCTGAGAGGAGAAATGTCACCTCACCTTAAACACGGTGTTGACATCCACGACAGCCATGCTTCTCCGCTCTTCTGGGCACTTGGGGAAACTGTAGAACTGAGGAAGGAAGACGGGGTTGGGAGAAACTAGGTCAAGCATTCCAGGACTGTTTTCCCATGCCCTCAGACTGCATATACAGACCAAGGCTGAGGTGCATTCCCTATTCGTGTGGTAAGAAAATCTGTGGGAGATCTGCAAGTTCAAGGCCAGCATGGTGTACACAGAGAGTCCCGGGCTAGCCAGGACTGCCACTGAGACTCTACCTCAGAAACAAACAAACAAAGACAACTGAAATGCTCCCGAGAGACACTCACAGGAATATGACAGACCTCATACCTTGAGCTTCCCACCCAGGAAGCTCCTTTCCTACCTCATTAACAGGATAAGGACTATACCTTTTTCATATCCCCTTATCGCAAGGGTAGAACCCACCAGCTACAGGATTAATGTTCCAAGGGACAGACTTGTCATGCATCTGTAAGAATACATGGCAAAACCTTCTTATAAACATGAAAAGATTTTTCTTTGTTAAAGATGGGGTCCTACTAAGTACACCAGGCTAGTCTCCAACCCAAAGATCCAATTGCTTCTGCCTCCCAACCAAGTACTAGAATTTGAAATGTGTGCTACACACCGACTCCTTTTTTTTTTTTTTTTTTTTTTAAATAGGGTCTCACTGTGTAGCTCTGACTGTCCTAAAACCCAATATGTAAACCAGGCTGGCCTCAAACTCACAGAGGTCTGACTGCCTCTGCCTCCTGAGTGCTGGGATTAAAGTGTGCACCACCATGACCAGACTCTTAATTTTTAAAAAATGCTATGTGTCCACAATTGGTGCCCTGGGCCCCTTCGAGAACCTGGTAAAATGCCTGCTCTTTCTTCCCCCTGCAGGTAGCTTGAGCTTCTCCAAACAACTGCCTCGTGTTTCCTTTTCTTCGACCTCCTTCCCCCCCAGTTAGACTTGTGCCAGAGAGTTTATGCTCAGAATTGTTTTTGAAAAAGATTTACGTTATGTTTATGGGTGTTTCATCTGAATGCATGTCTGTGCACCATGTGTACGCCTAGTGCCCTGAAAGGTCACAAAGAAGAAATTATCCTACGGAATAAGAGTTATGGACGGCTATGAGCATCTATGTGGGTGCTGGGAACTGAACCCAGACTCTCTGGAAGAGCAACCACTCTTAACCACTGAGCCGTCTGTCCAGACACAGTAATCAGAGCTGCTATTTCCACAGTTGCTAGGATCTTTCAGGAGACTTGGATAGCTGAGACCTTGGAGAGCTTCTCAGAACACAGTTTTCTTCCCAGAGTTCCCAAAGGAACCACAAGGAAATCCCTGTTCCTGCTGACTCTCCTGACATGGGACTCCCGCTCCACATGGCTTTTCAAGGAGCCTAGTTACAGAAATCTTGCCTGACGCTGAAAGGCTCACGCTCAGTCCATTAATACAAAAAAAAAAAAAAAAAAAAAAAAAAAGAAAGAAAGAAAAAAGAAAAAAGAAAAAAGAAAGAAATAAAATGAAATTCTGTCCAAAGATCAAAGCAGTGGCCCAGGTTACTTGCTCTTCTGTATTACCACCAACAGCAGGTGCAATAATTTTTAAAATCTCCACATCCACCCCTGATTTCTCCCCAGGATTAACCATCCCCCAACTCTACCACACCCCACACTTCCTTTTACTAGGACAGTAAGAAGAGTTCCTCATGTCATGAAGAAAGGCTTTTTCTGTGGATTCCCCACACCAAGCAAATTGAAAAAAAAAAAAAAAAAAGGAACTTGATCTCTCTGGAAACCATAAACAAAAACCAAAGTACATTTCAAGATCTTCAAATAGTTTCTGCAGGAACTGGTCTGGTACAGTATTGAAGTCCATTTTAGCCCGTTTAAACTGCTACAACAAAATATCTGAGACTGAGTAGCTTAGAGGCAACAAATTCATTTCTCAGCTGTGGTGGCAGAGCCATCTCCATCTTGGCCCTAACAGATCTGGTGTCTAGAGGGAACCGATTTCCCGGTCCGCAGATGGAGTCTGTCTTTGTACTGTGCTCTTGCCTAGAGAAGACTGGCAGCTCCCACTACTCCTGTGTAATTACCTTCAAAAAGTCCCCCCACCCCAATACTGAGGGACCAGGTTTATAACTATAAACTGGACAGGGTGAGACACAGTGCGCTCACTATGACAGTTTCCTGATGCAAAAGCCTGGAGCTGATGAAACTGTCCTTTTAGAACCTGAAGTAGATTCCCCCCCCCCAGAACCATGAACTTCAAATTCTGATTTCTCTAATGGTAGTCAACATTTCTCTAACAAGGCCAAATGCCAACTCGGAGGGTTTGACACAGAAGTAGGAACCGCACAGTAATGAAGTCTTTTCAAATACAATTTCTACACACTCATACATTTCCGAGACAGGATTTCACTATGTGGCTCCTGGAATCCTGGAACTCACTATGTTCCGACGGTTGTCCTCTAAGTTACCGAAGAGTGCTGAAATTATAGATGTGGGTCAACATATCTAACTCCTAACTACAATTAAAAGTCACGCTCATTGGTAAATTGATCTGTCTTGAGTACAGAAAACCTTATCGTCTCCACGACTTAGCTTTCTTTCTTTTTTTTTTCTCTCCATTTTTTAAAGTTAACTTGACATAAAAGTAGGAGTCGACGTATTCCGGTTCTCCCACCCCATCCCCTGACTTTGCGTTCGAAGACTAGAGGATCTGGTAATCTACCCACCCATGTTCTGATGACCTCGCGCACTCTCTCTCTCTCTCTCATCCTCCTGTACAATCCACATCCTCTCAAAAACCTTTTTGCCCAAGCAGTCACACTCGCGCCGCCTTAGTCCCTGCAGAGGAGACCTCTTTAAGCCTCCAGCGCCATCCCGGAAACCGGGTGGGTCCCCTAGAGCCAGCCTGCAACCAGCGACCAGCAAGTACAGGCCGTGAGGCCCCATACACAAAGTACCTAAAACCAAGGGCAGACTCACCACAAAAGTATAAACTGCGACCTCACGGCTTCGAACTTGGACGATCAGCGAATACCAACCAGGACAGTACCGGGTTAGGTCGGGTAGGGCACTGAGATGATCCGGAACAACCTTTCTCCAGCCACTTCCGCCATGTGTCTGAGCTTTTATGGTGGACTACATTTCCCAGAAGGCGGTACTGCTCTAGAGTCCTCTGGAGAGTTTCAATGTCCGAGAGAGGAAGTAGAGATATATCGGAACGAAAGAACGTACGATTAGTTTTCTAAAGGGGGAATTTCTTAAGGATCCAGGGATTGAAGCCTCTGATACTTTAGCAGCTTCGGCTCTGCGGTGGGCTGGATCTTTACTCCAGTTACAGAAGTGAGGCAAGAACCCGAGCAAGTGACCCAGCTCAGGAGGACTACATTTCCCAGAAGTCACAGACCGCGTTCTCAGTAAGGAACTCACCAGGCTTCTTGACTGTCGGATGTTTGAGAACTCTTGAGTTTTTTCAGTGTGGTGTCTCAGCAGTATAATACTTGACCACCACGTATAAGGCTGAAAGGCTGCAGCTACCTACATCCGGAGACACTAGAGCAGCTATCCCACCATTAAGAGATAAGATGTAGTCCGCGGTTGCAGCACTCGGGATGCAGAGGCAGACGGATTTCCGCGAGTTTGAAACCAGCCTGGTCCACAGACAGTTTCAGGATGCCAAAACGACCCAGAGAAACCCTGTCTCCGGAAAGGGGGGGCGGGGGAGGAAATCTCTCACAGGATCTAGATTCACCGGCAGCCTGAAATCCAGATTCTGCTTTTTAGATTTCTAGGTTCATGGTCTTTTCGGACCTCCTTGGATCCTTTCTAGACTTCTGCCTCAGAGGAATTCTCCGTGAACCGGCTTACACAGACACTGTGGCAGGTGTTACGGGAAGGATTTGGGGCTCTTGCTGGCTCTTCCCATAAGTCACCGCGGCTTTGAACCCTCGGTGTGAACTACATTTCCCATTAAACAATGGGTGCAAATCCAATCCCAGTCCACAAATACCATTCCCCTTCCCTCCCCCAGGGTTCTCAGTGCTTCGCAAAATGAATTCAACTGAAGGGCGGTGGAGGAGGGCTCTAGACAAACGTCTCAAATTTGGAGCTCCTGATTTGGACGTAGAGAAGCCGCCAGTTGTTACTGGAATGTGAGGCCTCTGGGTTCGTGAAGAGCACAGGAGCACTTTGTGTATCTGTGTGAAGGAATGTGTGCGTGCGTGAAGGGAGGAGAAGGGGTTGAAAGAGAGAGAGGAAAGGGAGAGAGAGCGGGTGGTGGGGAAGGGGCTGTGTGACTGGAAGGGCTGGAATGTTTCTCCAAAATAGGAAGCACAGTGAGAAGCTGCGACCAGTGACTGTGCAGTGCGTGGCACCACTGGCTGTGAGGCGCAGGTCCCTTACTTTGCTTGGGCTGTAATTCTATGTAATCAACGACCCACCTAGGCTCCCGGCTGTTTTCGTCACACTCTCTCCTCCGACTACTCGGGGCTGACACGGAAAGGTCTGCGAGAGGGAAGTCACAAGCTGATCCCTAGACGGAGTTCTTCAACAAGAAGACACAGCATTTTTAACATGGGAGGCGTGGGATGGTGGTAGTGGTGGTGGCGGTGGTGGCGGCTTTTGAAGTTAAGGACCAGTCTCAGAGTCCCTGCTCTGTAAGCCTGAACACAGCATCCAGTTGTTTAGCTAAAGACGTTCCGGCTTTGTTTGTTTGTTTTGTTTTGTTTTCTCAGATCAACCACAGTAGTATGATTCGTATAGCTGCCTGCCTTCCTGGAGGCACTTACCCCACCTCCCCCTCTGGGGGAACTCCACTTGGCCATGGACCCCATAAACCTCTGAATGGATTTATTTAGACTTTTGGACAATTGTGTTTCCCTCTGAAAATGTTAACAGCCGTGTCTTGCCACCGCAGGGCCTGCCAATCCAGCCTGCAGAGGGCGATTCCTGCTGCCCTGTAATTCTGAAATAAATAGAATTGGTAGCAAGTGTGAGCTCTGAGTGATGTCAGGGTGGCCCCAGCAGCCTCCAGAGGGACACTGGGGACAGTCTCTAGGTGTCTTCTGAGGGGCGGGCACTGTGCAGCATGTGGCAGTATCAAGCTGCCTACAGTTTGTCCAGGAAGTTGTCCAGCACTGGGATGCCCTCCTTCAGGCCTTTGTGCTTGCGGGTCTCGGCTACCACTTGGCTGGGACGGCTGCTGTTGTCAAAGGGTCTCCAGGCAGGATCTGCCAATGGTCAAACACACACTGGGGGAAGGCCTGGTCACCAGTGTTGCATGGAAGGTCGGCAGTAAAACCGAAGGACTCACTTGTCGCGCCCTACCTTGACCAGCAAGGAAGACACGACCCGGGGAAGATCTTCTTCGAGGAGTTTATTCAGGAACCTTATACAAGCTTCTTCAGCTTCTGCTTCTGTCTCCGCTCCCGAGGGAAGGCCTGCACAGGCTTAAATCCCCTTGTGCCCGCCAACCCCTGTAAGCCACGTGGGCCCTGCCGATAGGCTGCTTCAATGCAGAAGCGGGCAAGCTGAACAGGCACAGCCACATAAGGACTTGTTTACTACAGAGAGCACTCACCATCAAGGAGGTGGAAGGCAGAAACCAGCGCCATCTTGGGGGCGCGGCACCTCGCAGCTCTCTACACTCACTGACAGGCAGGTAAGCCTAGACCATGAACGTGGGGGTACCGGACACCTGGGACTCCTCAAAAATATGGCCACGCTTCCTGTTCAGGACACCATAGATGCCACCCACAACTTGCTCAGGACACTGGATCTCCACCAGATAGATTGGCTCCATGAGGCGGGGTTGTGCGGTCAGCACACTGGCACAGAGGCAGCGGCGTGCTGTGGGGATGATCTGGCCACCTGCCCGGTGGGTGGATGGCATCAGCATGCAGGGTCACATCATGGACGTCAAACTGCACACCACGCATGTTCTCCTCACAAAGAGCGCCCTCCTTAGTGGCCCACTGGAAGCCAGCCACCACACTGTCTTTGATCTCATTCAGGTACTGCACACCCTTGGTGATGTTGGTGAGAATGTTGGGGTCGGTGCCATCCGGTCCGAAGCACCAGATCTCGCGAACTTCAACAACATCCCACTCATACTTTCCCGCTAGATAGCGGGCACGCGCCTTGAGCTCCTGGCGGGCAGACACCTCACCCTTATCGATGTTCTCTGCCAGGCCGTCAGGGAAGGGCCTGGCCTTCATGTAGGATGTTCCGTTTTATACTGTGTGTCCATTTTGGTACCTACCAACCAGCTGTCTCTGACTCCAAGATAAGTTTTTACTAACCCTGACTCAGTGACACCCACCCAAAAATGTGCCTGCTTTTTAATTTTTTTTTTTAGCTTCTGGAACTTGCTTACGCCGACACCCGAAGATTGTTCTGACTTGCGTTAATCACTTAACTTGGTAGAACAGAACGGTTTTTACTTACATGTGTCTTTAAAAGTCCCTTTCCTTTAGGTAACCTCAAGTTTGGCTCAGAGATTTCTCTCAGTGTCGGCATTCCCGCAAGCTTAGCTCAACAATGCTATGTAAGGTTAACCAATACATGCATGTCCCTAGTGAAGAATATCGAGGTGAAGCAAACCCAGGCTTCCACTGTCTGCGGGGTCATATCAAACATCCTTTCTCCTGTGTCTGCCCCAGGAAAACATTCTTTCATGCGTCTGCTTTAAGGAAGACATCTTTTCGCCCATGTGCCCCAGAAAAACACCATTTGATATAACAGTCTTTACAAGTAAATCAGAAGTTCCCACAAGTTGGGAACGGCTGCCTTAGACTCTCAAGTGTCGTGGTTACAGGTATGAACCACCATGCCCCAACCCTAAACCCAGTTATTTGTAAGATAAGCTCACATACCCATACTTCGGAGTTTGAAGCCAGTGTGGGCTATAGGATACCCTGTGTAAAGAATAAAACATCAAAAAACAGTGCAGACCCAGAGATCCTGGAGTTAAAAAAAAATACTTTTTATATGTTTAGCTGTGTGTGTGGGGGGGGGGCTGGAGAGAAGAGGAGCAGGAAGAAAGGAGGAGGAAGAAAGGGAAGAGGATGCCGGGTCCCTTGGAACTGGAGCTACAAACAGTTGTAAAGCAGCAGGGCTGGGAACATTAAGTAATTGTTTACTAAATATTTTATACGGATTGTTTAGTTCATTTAAAGAATGTTTTAGTTTCACACTGATGGGAAGCTGTTCTAATGTAAAAAAATATGTAGGAAGACTGTTAAACAATATTCACACCTCACTGCCCACCATGACAGTCACAGTGTGGAAAAAAAACAATCAACCAATGTACAGAATTTAGATATTATAAGTGTTTCTGCTTGCATGGAAGGGTATCCTGGAACTCAGAAGCCCAGGAACCACACAGCTCTGAGAGGAAGCCTCCTCAGCAGAGGCGTGGCAGCTCTCAGGGGAGGGGATCCCCAGCTGAGCCCAGGAACCTCGGCCCCCTCCTTCTCTTTGCTTTTTTTGTTTTTCTTTTCCTTGCCACTTTTCTTCTTGGCTTCTTCCGATGAGAGTATCACAGACAGCAAATCTCATGAAAGAGAGTTATTGGAGGGTCTGGGCTACGGAGGGAGGAATCTAGGAGTGGCTGCCTCTGCTTCAGGGACTGGGCAGCAGAGAATTGGACCAAAGGGCAGGGCTTATATAGGATACTTGAGGGGGTGGAGCTATTTAGGGCAGAAATTTCTAGATTGCGGATTGGTGGGATTTCAAGGCCTGAACTTAGGGAGGTCAGGGCTTGGTGGGTTTTCCTGTTCAGGGATCAGTAACCTTTTTTTTTAAATCCCCATTTTCCTGCATGGCCCCATGGGTTAGAGTGGGAAGTCCCTCCGAGCTGCAGGCTTTGGCTGAGCCATCTCTACGAATCTGTTCCGGGAAGCTGGAGAGGAGATCTGCCACCATGGACAGCTCCCATACTGGTATTTCTCCAGGGCTGTAGGCTGAGGCAGGAAAGGTGTCCACAATGGACAGCTCCTGGGGGCAATTCCTGCTGAGCTCCTGCCTCTGCAGACAGTTCCTATGAAAGCTTCAAGCTGAGGAAATGTGTGATTCCGCCATGCCATTTTGACAGAAGCTGCCATCCTGGGAGTGGGAGGGCATCTCACCTAGATCTTAGGCTGGAACAGGAAGGAGGGGCCGACTTCTGCTTTATGGCTTTTGAGGTGTGACGCTTAGGGACTACAGAAAGGCCTTTTAAATGAGTTTACACAACACCAGAAAAGTCACAGTACTGAAAAAAACGTTTCAAACGCTTTGGATTTGGGAAGGTTCTTAGTCTGCTCCATCTTTGCTCAACGTATGAGAATCCACACTGGTGAGAAACCTCGCCTAAGTCATTAGCATGGGAGGCCCTTCATTCAGATATGGCTCACCCCTCAAAGTACGTCAAAGAATTGGTGCGTCTGTGAAAGCTCTAAGCACAGAGGGAACTTGAGAAAGCCTTTGGACATGGCCCAATGTTTTGCTTTTCTCAGTTTATGACTTCCTAGAAATGCAATAAAAACTTCTGATGGTGTTCTGGCAGATTTTTGTTATTTCCTCGGACTTGGGCCGATTGACGGAGTGATGTCAGCTGATACAGACTCACGTGCTGTTTTGCTGAGGCAGGACCCATGGAGGACACGTGATGTTTGGAGGGAGTATAAATAGATCCAATGGACTGTCAGCAGGGCTCGCTTCGCTAGCTCTGCAAAACTTCATTGGCCTTGAGACTTTGCTGATCTTCACTTTGTTGAGAACAGCATGGCAGAGACCTTCTAGCATCTCTGCTGGTCCTGGTGGCTCCTGCTGACTGCTGCAGATCTGGTAGAGACCTGGCTGTTTCTGCTGGACGCCATTAGTGCCGATTCCTGTTTGCTATCCTGACACTACTGAACTGGACTGCTGATATACATCCTGACAATGCAGATTGGATTGGCTCCAAAGAGCTATTTTTAGACAGGTCCATGTTCTTCATATCCGAATAACCTTTCTTTTCTACTACTCTGGTGGGCGATGGGTTAGAAGAGAGGTTATTAAAAATAGTTGCTTTTTTGTTTCTGGTTTTTTTTTTTTTTTTTTTTTTTTTTTTTTTTTAATGGAAGCCAACAGGTGGCGCCCAACATGGCTTAGACATAACTCTGCTTCTAATGTAGAGGAAACGGCAGATTATGAGGGTTTAGAAATGTTGCTTAAGTAGATTGGCAAAATGGCAGCTGCTGGGTGGTATCCTGCCTTGCTCCCAGAAGGTTTTTTTTTTTTTTTTTTTTTTTTTTTTTTTTGCTTTATAGTTCTCGTGCATACTATTTTGAAAAACTTTAAGGAGAAAAACCAACAATTCTCTTCTGTCAGAGAAGATGGCAGAGTTGGCTATGCACTTAGAAAATTTGCTGATAGAGGTAGAAGTGCTTGGAAAACACAAAGTCTCCCCGCCACTCCCAAAAGTGGGAGGAGAAAAAAGTTAAGGCTTGGAGGATGAGACTGGGAATTTACCACACAATGAAGGCTGGAAGGTAAATGGCCGCCCTGCCTTGCTCCAAGTACTTTCACTGCCAGGAGCTCAGAGAAGTGCCATGAAACTAGGGGCCAGGAAGGGCAGGAGATTGGAAAGCTACCATGGGACAGTGCTCAACCAAGTACGTCACCAGAGGATTTGTTTGGACCTTCAGCCTTCTCAGTCTTTGTGCAGCATTTGCTTGCTAATGATGGTGCTCCTGCCTGTGATGAACTGACCTGCTGTCTGATAGAGATGCTAGAGCCAAAGCATATTAAGGAGGTTGTTATATGCTATAGCTTACATTCTCCTTTTGTTAAAGAAATGATGTACCGGCTGGTTTTGTGTCAACTTGACACAAGCTAGAGTTATCAGAGAGAAAGGAGCCTCAGGTGAGGAAATGCCTCCATGAGATCCAGCTGTAAGGCATTTTCTCAACTAGTGATCAAGGGGGGAGGGCCCAGCCCATTGTGGGTGGTGCCATCCCTGGGCTGGTAGACCTGGGTTCTATAAGAAAGCAGGCTGAGCAAGCCAGGGGAAGCAAGCCAGTAAGTAACATCCCTCCATGGCCTCTGCATCAGCTCCTGCTTCCTGACCTGCTTGAGTCCCAGTTCCGACTTCGTTTGGTGATGAACAGCAATGTGGAAGTGTAAGCTGAATAAACCCTTTCCTCCCCAACTCGCTTCTTGATCATGATGCTTTATGCAGGAATAGAAACCCCGACTAAGACAAATGCCAAATAACTGCTAAGTGCTAAATGCACAGCATAGGGTTACCCCACAAGATTGGAAGGGATTGGTGTCAGCTGTTCTAGAAGCTGGACAGCAATTGCAATGGATGTCATGGTAGAGGCACAAACCCACAAAAATAGAACACCAAAATGTAGCAAGGGGGATAAATGTTACTAAGGAGCATCTGCTTGGTGAAGGGAGGTATGCTGACTTACAAGAACAGATCCAGTCGGATGATGGTGTAATTGAACAATATCATGTTGCTTTTTAAATAGCTTGGAATATGACTGAGGAGCTGGGAGTGGAGTGGGGCAGAATCCACCACATTCACTAAGATAATAATAAAGGGTTCTGGAGAAGCCTTTACAGAATTCTTACAGAGGTTAGGTTCAGCTATGAATAGAGCCATATTAGATCCTGAAACCACATAGTCATTGATAGAAATATTGGCATTTAAAAATACAAATATCAAATGTAAGAGAGCAATCAGGCCATTGAAAACACAAGGAGTAGGATTGATAGAGATGGCTCAGTGGTTAAGGGCACTGACTATTCTTCCAGAGGTCCTGAGTTCAATTCCCAGCAACCACATGGTGGCTCACAACCATCTGTAATGGAATCCAATGCCCTCTTCTGGTGTGTCTGAAGACAGCAACAGTGTGCTTACATAAAAATAGATAAGAAAATCTTTTTAAAAAAATATAAATAAATAAATAAATAGGATATCTGTAGGTATTCCTGCTCAGATGGAAAGGAGCTCTGGGCCCAGGAACCATACAGATCTGAGGTGGGAAAATGTATCCCAGTAGAAGGGGGACCAGGAGTTGCACAGATCTGAGGTGGGGGATAGCATCTGAATGGAAGGGTATCCTGTGATACAGGAGCCCAGGCACCACATATCCTGAGAGGAAGCTTCCTTGGCAGAGGCATTGCAGCTTCTAGGGGAGGGGATCCCAACTAAGCTGAGGAACTTAGAAGTCTCAGCCCCACTCTTTCTTTGAGTCTTCTCTGCTTCTTTTGTTCTTGGCCTCTTCTGACGAGTCCCTCCAGGGAATAAATCTCTTGAAGGAGATTTAGAGGAGGGAAGAATTCAGCAAGAGGAGGGACACATCCAGGCATAGCTTCTGTCTGCTCCCAGGAGAGGACAGCAGGGCTGTTTGTGAAGATTCTGTGGTTTTGGTTAGCTGGGGCTGAAGAATCAGCTGTGATTAACAAGATCCCAGAAGTACTAAAGCAAAACCTTTGCATCATTGAGACTACTGATGCTGGTGAGCTGGAGCTAAGAAATTAGTGGTCATTAAGAAGAGACCAGCAGCACTTAGGTGACATCTTCTGATAAGTGTTTTCTGAGAGCATAAAGAGTCTGTGTTCCAGAGATAGCCAAGGCTGTACCTCATGCTGTGGCTGGATTGGTAATGTGTAAGTGTCATCCAGGTGGTACTGGTTTTGGAGGAATGAGGGGGTCATGGAGAGCAAATGGGGCTTGGCACTGTGAGAGGCCATGGAAGGCCATTGGTGAAGGTGCAGCCTCAGTTGAAATTAATGCCCCAGGACTGAAAAGGTCATGCAGATGTGTTGAGGCTTGGCACTATGAGGCGAGTCTGTCAGAGGCTATTGGTGAAACCTAGTTGAGGGAGGACAGCAGTGTTCTGGAGATGCCTGTGCCATGGGGTGACCACCAAGAGCAGCCGTGGCAGTGGAGTATATGCTGTTGGAGCCTAGAAGACAAAGTGTGTGCTACAAAGGGCAGAACTGAAGAAGTGACCCAAGGCCTTGGAGAAGCCCAGAAGATTGTGAGTGGATCCCAGACATTGGACAGTTAGAATTTGATAGTGCTTTTGATTGTGACTGTGCCCTGATATTTTTCCCTCTTGAAGGAAGAAGTGGAGCCCATAATTAAGACTTTGAATTGAAAAAAGACTTTAAATTTTAAAACAAATTGGATATTTTAAGGCAATTGAAAAATTTAATATGTAAGATTTTGTAAAGACTGTAGCAATCTTAAAGTTATTTAGATTTTGGGGATGAATATGAAAGTAAGGGTTGAGGCTTACTGGAAGTATGTTTGTGTGTCAAATTGACAGGGGTCAATTGTACTGGCTGGTTTTGTGTCAACTTGACACAAGCTGGAGTTATCACAGAGAAAGGAGCCTCAGTTGAGGAAATGCCTCTATAAAAACCAGCTGTAAGGTATTTTTCTCAACTAGTGATCAAGGGGGGAGGGCCCAGCCCATTGTGGGTGGTGCCATCCCTGGGCTGGTAGACCTGGGTTCTATAAGAAAGCAAGTTGAGCAAGCCAGGTGAAACAAGCCATTAAATAACACCCTTCTATGGTCTCTGCATCAACTCCTGGTTCCTGATCTGCTTGGGTTCCAGTCCTGACTTCCTTTGGTGATGAACAGTGATGTGGAAGTGTAAGCTGAATAAACTCTTTCCTTCTTAAATTGGTTCATGGCCATGGTGTTTTGTGCAGGAATAGAAACCTTGACTAAGACAGGGGAGTGCTTTACGTTTTTCTTAAAGCCCACAATCTTCATCATGACATGTGATTTTAAATCCAAATCTTGCTCTTCTGGTGTGTTGGGCTATCTAGGACTTGCTGTGGTAGAAGAACTGGGTTCTGATAATGTCAAGTAGCCTTGGTTTCCGTTGCTTCAGTTCTTGAACTTGCCTTTTGCCATATGGTTATCTCTGGTCTTAGTTAGCTTTGCTGTCTCTGACTGGAGCTTGTCCCTCCTGTGGGCATGTGAGACTGTGATCTTAGGAGTGAGAGCACTCTTCAGAGACCAGCTCTCTTCAGACAGGATTTCGGGATAGAGGTTCTGTGGGACAGTTTTAGCTCTGGGCGCAAATGGAAACCCAAAGTACCATATTGTCTCCTTCTCCTTCCTGTTCAAAAGGCTGTATCTAGCTTTCTTAAGACCATCCATTCTCCCAATCTTTTTTGGCCCCCCCCCCAAATAAATACTTTATTCCAAATCAACAGGAAGGAGATTTAAGGGAGGAACACCCCATTCCCTTAAGGTGGGATGAGTAGGTTTTAGTTGTTTGTTGTTCTATTGGATGTTTGATGCTTGTCATTATAAGGGGGTTGATTGGCAGTTATTAAATGATTCTGACCAGGGAGGAAAAAAAGGTATAGGAGGTTAGACTCAGGGAATTCTGTCTTTCCTTTTCTTTTCTTTATCCTTCTTTCTTAGAAGTAGGGGAAGAAAGGTTGAAAAGAAAAAAAAAGTGGATATAGGAATAGTATAGGATATAATAGGAAAGTGGGGTCAATTATTGAATCTACTCTTAAACCAAAGGACATTTTATAACCAGTAATGTCACATTGTTATAGATCTTTATATATAGGTATGATTTTTAATATTGATATTAAAGGTTAAATTTTGATATATTGGTATAGATCTTTATACATCGATATAAAATTTGAGGTTATTTTTTTTACAACTTACTGTATATTATGTTTCAAATCTTTTAAAAATATTTATTTATTATATATAAGTACACTGTAGTTATCTTCAGACACACCAGAAGAGGGCATCAGATCTCATTACAAATGATTGTGAGCCACCATGTGGTGGTTGGGAATTGAACTGAGGACCTCTGGAAGAGTAGTCAGAACTCTTAACCACTGAGCCATCTCTCCAGCCCTATGGTTCAACTCTTATATAAGGTATTGGATCTGTACAGTTCAATTGAAGGTGTAATGTAAAACTAGTCCCTTCAAAAACTATTACAAATTGCTTAGTACAGTTAAAATACAAGTTGATAATCAGGCAATCAAACTTATGGTCATGTTAGATATTGGACTAGTTTATCACAAAATGTGCTTCCTAGGTAGAATGGATAGTAAACAGCTAAAAACAAACAAAGTTTGCCTATTCAGATATATTGTGGATAGATAGATGATCTCTTAAAATCTCAGAGACTTACAGAATAGAGCATTTAACGTTTTCTCATTATTAATGTAAGGCCGTTTTGGTATTGAGACATGTCAGCCCCTGACAGCACCCTGAAATGAAAATTTCTGGTTTCTTTGGTGATTCAGATGTATCACATGAATTTTTTTGGAGACTGTCTTATGAGAGAATGATTTGTTGAGGCAGACACCTGAGAGAATATTTTTCTGAAGCAGATATATTGGGAGGTAATTTTTCTGGAAACTGCCTGGAAAAAGGGCATGTAGTGTTTTGCTAGAGCAGATGCTTGAGAAGACACATAATGTTTGGAAAGGATATAAGAATAACCCAACAGACAGTGGACAATGCTCTGGCATTGGTTCACCTTTTAACTCCGTGCTGGTCTTCATTGGGCTTTGCTTACGCTGGTCCTCGCTGATGGTACGGTAGCATTGGTTCACCTTGCCTTCTTTTCTGATCCTCTTTGTCATAACTTTGTAGAGAGAAACTTGCCAAAGAACTTATTGTGATATTCCAGCAGCTTCTTGCCACTTCCACAGATATGGGCTGATTGGTGGAGCCTTGCAGTTTCTTCTGGATTGAACTGACATTGTTGATGAATGAATGGTGTTTGTAAGTAGACTGAGCTACTGGTGGTGATTTGTGTGAACTAAGCTGATATCCTGACAGCAAAAATTGAAATCACCCCCATAGAACTAGTTCTAAACAAGTCCACATCCCCTTTTGCTCTATTAACATTTTCCCCACTACCTCTGCTGGGTGGTGGGCTAGAAGGGAGGTTAAAACCTTTAAGAGCCATTATTAAAACAGGCTTTGAAAAAATCTCAGCCTGTAGCAACCCATTCAACTAGAAAGACGATATGGGCATCAGAAATCCTCTATCTGGGCTGGAGAGATGGCTTAGTAGTTAAGAGCACTGACTGCTCTTCCTGAGGTCCTGAGTTCAAATCCCAGCAACCACATGGTGGCTCACAACCATCTGTAATGAGATCTGATGCCCTGTTCTGGTGTGTCTGAAGACAGCTACAGCAAATTCTTACACATAAAATAAATAAATAAATCTTAAAAAAAAAAAAAAAAGAAATCCTCTATATGAAGTTGCTTCAAATGTGGAAACCTGCCACTAGGCAAAAATTACCATTGCTTTGACTGCAGACAAAATGCTGTATGAAATAGGCAAACGTGATGGAGGAAAGTCAACAGCTAAACTCTGCCAAGACAGAGTAAGTAGTAATTCAGAATTCCTGCTTTATTAAAGACCTGGTACATATTTTGGACCAGGATGCTGCAGATAGATGCTCCAATATTTTAGAGAAATTCTGGAGGACTATTTAGGCGGCAAGATCCTCAGCAATTTCTTAGTTTTGGAAGCTGCTTGGCTGTACTTCCTGCATGCTAAAGTAATAGTTATTCCTTCTCAAGTCTCACTCAGATGGGGTGGAAGACTAGATAGTTATAGGCTCACAACTGAGCTTAAGTTGTTTAGGATTTAAAAAGATGTTTTTAGGTCTAAGAAGATGTTTTTAAGTTAGTAATATAGGTTATAATAGAAAATAATTTATGTATGAAACTCTGAACTCATCCAAATAGGATAGATAATTGAATACTTTATCCAAAGTTGACAATGACTGGACTTTAAATGTAATTCTTACTTGGTGATTTTCATAATTGTTTAATATTTCCTTCAACTGTAAGTCATTTATTATTTTAAGAGAAAGAGCCTTTTTATGTAGACAATAAAAGGGGAAGTGTTAGGGTTTGTTCTAGTGCTGATATGTGTTCAAATGCTGAATTCTGTACCCCAAGATTTGGTTATATGTTGGCTCAGCTTTAAGGCTATAACAGCTTATTATAAATATAAAAGTGTTGAATCTTTTATCTGAGAACTGAATGGTTAAAGGCTGGGTAGAAACCCCAATTTGAGATTAAATATCTACTACCACAAACTGGTGTGGCAAGAACTCACATTTAACAGAATGATTTCAGGGTCTTGAATAAAACACACATTTCCACTTTAAGAGAAGGCAGAAACAAATGGTTCTAGCAAGATGAGGATTTCCCCAAGCTTGCTGAGATCCAGCAGTAGTTGAAATACAAGCTGGTTTGGTGAATGTGGTTCTGGGAGTTAAAGCATGAACTAAAAAATACAGCAATGCCCCCGAACCAATCACTCAGCAACCACAGATGCAGCAGAAAGCCCCTGCTGTGCAATGAAGCAGGCAAAGTCCTGCCACTCAGAGAGAAATGCAGGTGGCATGCCTCCTGCAATAAAAAAAAATAGAGAATAACATTAATTGTAGTGTCAATGCTACCTTAAGCAACTGGTTTCCTTGAATGTGGGTCCCCATGGGGAAAATGGTGATGGCATGACCCCCGAACATGGTGGCTTGGGCATGTGCTTACCCAGTAAATAAAAGAGAATTTTATATCAAATCGAATATAGAGAAGGATATTAAACTAAGAAAAAGGGGAGGCATACATATTCAATAAATATATTCATGCTTTTGATCTCAATACTTGGGAGACAAAGACAGAGACAGATAGGTTCCATGTGAGTTCAAGGCTAGCCTAATCTACAGAAAAAAATCCATATCAGCCTGGGCAACATAAGGAAACTTGGCCTTAACAAATAATAATTGTTTTAAATTACCAAAGATATTAATGTCTAGAGAAGAGAAAAAGAAACGGAAATTGATATAAATGCTTTCAAGGGTGTACAGATAATAAATAAATCCAGACCTTTTTGGATCTCAATACTTGGGAAACAAGGCAGGGAAAGACAGGCTTCTTGTGCATTCGAAGCCTGCCTAATCTACAGAGCAAATCTAAGGCAGCCTGGGCTACACAGAGAAGCCCTGTCTCGATAAATAGAACAACAGCAACAACAACAACAACAACTACTACTACTACTACTACTACTACTACTACGAACAATAATAGTTTAAAATTGTCTTGTTTTAAATTATCAAAATAAAAGTGGTTATACATTCAGTAGTTATGATAGTATTAGACATCCTCTATGAGAGATCAAAATAAAGAAAACCTAGGTAAAATGAGGGGGGGCTGTTAAATTGGAACAATCAATACTTTAATTACTTCAGACTGCCAGACAGAGGACATGCTGTGTTGGGAGAGAGGCTCTGCTTTTGCTTTAATAGAAAAGAAAAGGCTTTGAACTTCTTCCAGGTAATAATGGTCAGTTTGATAGAGGGAGACCCCCTGAAGATCTCAGCTTCATTCAGGAGAAAATCAAAAGGGCTAATTACATTGGCAATGCATATGGCCTACACCCTCTATTGAAACAACCCAAAACTAACTGGGACATATGTCTCCAGCCAGAACTTCAACTTACAAGGCCAATAGGTCTTGTTGGCTAGAGAATTCTCACGACATTATTAATTATATATCATCTTTTCAGATGGCATGAATGGAGATTTATATTGCAACTTGATGGCATGATCAAACTAATTTTTAAAGAAAGACGGTTGTCATTCACCTGCTCAAAGCACAAAAGCTCATCATTATCTGCACATTTCATATAAATGTCTTTATAGACTATATATTGCTTGTAAGCTTTGTATGTTGCAGAATGGAAGGCGAAGAGAGCAACCATGCTCTGTTCTCCCTTGGGGATTCTGAGATGCTGAGAGCTGCTCTTCCAGCTCCCTACTTGATCCTGTCTCAAAATGGTCCTGTTTCCAGAGACTTGCTTCTAGAAAAGCTTCAAAAAAGACTGCTCAGTTTATCCAGCCTTTCATACCGGTCTAGTCAGGACTTCAATTAAGCCACTAACTTTCTCAGCACAGAGACTGAACAGCAAATGATGTCAGCTAGCTTTCTTTTGACTTAACCATTTTTCCTATTTCTGGGCCTCAATTCATCAGGAAACAGCTATAAGAAGATTGTCATACTGTGGGGCTAGGTGCCAGAGGCCCTACATGGAGATCTCTGGTCAGAGAAGGGGAATGACTTCTGTTCCCTTTGCTGCTGGGTCCAGCTAGGTGCATGGGTTCAGGTGAAAGGGAGAGAGTTGTTGGTAACTGTTTGTGCCGCACCCAAAGATGGCGCCGGCTTCCTACTGATGATTCAGCAGACAGAGCTGTTGTCCAGCCTGAGGGACGTAGTGCGCATGTACCACGCACGTCACAGCCTGCTCTTGGGGCATGCTAATGAGATACTGGAGGGCGCACCAATCAGGTAGCGACACGAGTCTCCTGGGCATATATAAGCAGTGCACTTTTCTTCCTCGGGGTCCCCTGCTCAAGAGAACTGTACAATAAACATTGATCGCAGAATAATCCTGTTGCTGCATGTCGTTCTTGCTGGCGAGATATCAGGCATGTGATAAGTGGTGCCGAAACCCGGGAAGCCTTAACATCACTGGTGCAAGGGGACCCTTCAGTCCACTGAAGTGGATTCAGATCTGCGAAAAGGTAAATTGAACAGGTAAGCTCCGAGAGGCATGTCCCTCTTTGGATTCTCTCCGGCAGCAGAAGGGTTATTGCTTGTATTTGTGGTGGATGTTGTGACAATACCGCTGTGGGAGTTAGTTAGATCATGTTTGCAGGATCAGAAATGCGAGGTCATGATTAAGGCAGGACAGAAAGTTATCACGGAGTGCCAAGAGTGCATGTCAGAAATGGAGCGGAGTGAAAAGTTGGGAGCGTGCAAGGAGAAAAAGGGCAACAAAATAAAAGTGAAAGAAAACCAAAAGGCAGAAGAACTGCCGAGAGAAAAAATAGTTGAGCCCCCTGGAAAGATTGGGGGGAGAGGAAACAATTGAGCCCTGGGAAACGAAGTACAAGGTCCCCGGAGAGGATACTCTGTATCTGCTAAAAGAGCTAAAAGCTTTAGAGCTGACAGACAACGAGTTAGAGGATGAGTTGTTTGAGTCTGAAGAGGAAGATCTAGAGGAGGAGGCAGCGGAGTATGAGGCGGAGCTTTATCATCCAGGGTGGAGGACTCCTGTGGCGAAACCGAAGGCTCTTAAAGCAGCCGCCATGGTGGCCTCTGCTCCTCCGCCTTATCCAGAGAGGAAGTGCGAGTTCTCTTTCTGTTCACCGGAGATGCGCCATGCCATCAGGCAGATGTTTCCCATGTTTGAGGATGATAATGGTGCCCGTGGTCATCACCCCCTCAAGCATAAGCAAGTTAAAGAGTTGGCAGAGTCAGTCCAAACTTATGGAGTCATTGCTAATTATACCATGTCCCAGAGGTTGGCTACAATAGCTATGACCCCTGCTGATTGGCAGTTTGTTACCAAAGCTTGTCTCCTAAGTATGGGACAATACATTGAGTGGAAAGCCTTGTGGCATGACGCTTGTCAGACCCAGGCTCGTGCCAATGCAGCTGCTGGACAGCCATCTTGGAATTTTGAAATGTTGACAGGACAGGGACAGTGGGCAGTCAACCAAACAGCCTACCCTGTGGAAGTATATGACCAGATAGCGCTTTGTGCCGTGAAGGCATGGAAAGCACTCACAAATAAGGGAGAAGTGTCAGGAAATTTAACAAAAGTTATTCAGGGTCCAATTGAACCCTTCTCAGATTTTGTGGCCCACATGATGGAAGCAGCAGGCAGAATATTCGGAGACCAAGAACAGGCTATGCCCTTGATAGAACAACTGGTCTTTGAACAATGCACTAAGGAATGTCGCAATGCCATTATCCCCTGGAAGGCTAAAGGATTACAAACCTGGATTAAAGCCTGTAGAGAGATTGGAGGACCTTTAACTAATGCAGGCTTAGCTGCCACCATATTACAGGGGCAGCAGCGGTCTGGTCCTCCTAGGAGGAGTGTCACTTGTTTTCAATGTGGGAAACCATTCTCTGTTTCATGTAACCTTACGTAGGCGTTTCTCCATCACCAGAAAAGACACCAGAGACATAGTTCTCCGCTGTGGGAACTGCAGCGTCTTTGTCACCACCCCACATGTAGGGGTAAATTCACGAGGCATTCAGCCTCTCCAAGTTTGGCAAATGGATGTCACCCATGTTCCCTCCTTCGGAAAATTAAAATATGTACATGTGTCCATTGATACCTGCTCAGGAGTCATTTTTGCTTCTCCTTTACCGGGAGAAAGGGCTTCTCATGTTATTACTCATTGTCTTGAAGTGTGGAGTGCATGGGGGCATACCTAAAGTGTTAAAAACAGATAATGGTCCTGCCTATACTTTGGCAAAATTCAAGCAATTGTGCCATCACATCGGAGTTTCACATCTGACAGGATTGCCTTATAATCCTCAGGGTCAAGGCATCATTGAACACGCTCATCACACCCTAAAAGTTTATTTAAACAAACAAAAAGGGGGAATTGAAGAGGTGCCCCCTACACACAAAATGGCCATTTCTACTATACTTCTTACCTTAAATTTTTAAAATTTGGGTGCTCATGGCCATTCAGCTGCCGAGCGCCATGGACAATGGCCTGTTTCACCTAAAGAGTTAGTAAAATGGAAAAATGTCCTCACTGGTGATTGGAAAGGCCTGGATTCTATTTTAATATGATCCAGGGGAGCTATTTGTGTGTTTCCACAGGGAGAAGAAAGCCCGATTTGGATCCCAGAACATCTAACATGTCGAGTGCTACCAGAACAAGATGCTGTTCCACCTGCTTCTGATGAGCCTGTCCTGCATGACAATTCAAGCAGAACCGCGATGGGGGATTCTGTCGGTGTTTCCAAAACCAATGCCCATTCGCCATAATGCAGAACTATTTCCTTGTTTGTTTGGCACCAATAAAACCTTTGATGTACCGTACTTGCCCTTAGACACTGAGATAGCAGGGTTAGGGGAAAATAGAACTTTTGCCTTATCAGGTAGTTTTTGGCATGCTTTTGTGCGGAGGGACTGTGTTTCTGCTCTGGATGGTGTGCAAACTCCGTACTCAACAACAACGTGACACAGGGGTCATAGCACAAGCTCTTGCTGCACTCGAAATGGGCACCTCTCCCTCTGTTTGGCTTAGTATGCTTAAGGAAAAGTGTTGGGTCTGTGTCTGGATAGCCCCTGCACCCTGAGCCTTTGAGGCATTGCACCAGGAATGGGTGTCCTACACATAGGCAGCCTTTGCACCCTGCAGGGCTCATTCCCATTATATGCAGGAAGGTGCCTTACCCAAAATTATTGCTGATCATGGTCTCGAACCTTAAAGGTCCAACAAGAGCCTCATGGTTGATCGGCCATGTTTTATTTAAGAGAAAAGGGGGGAGATGTTGGTAGCCGTTTGTGCCGCACCCAAAGATGGCGCCGGCTTCCTGCCGATGATTCAGCAAACAGAGCTGTCGTCCAGCCTGAGGGATGTAGTGCGCATGTACCACACACGTCACAGCCCACTCTCGGGGCATGCTAATGAGGTACTGGAGGGCGCACCAATCAGGTAGTGACACGAGTCACCTGGGCATATATAAGCAGTGCACTTTTCTTCCTCGGGGTCCCCTGCTCAAGAGTACTGTACAATAAAGGTTGTTTGCAGAAGAATCCTGTTGCCGCGCATCGTTCTTGCTGGCGAGACGTTAGGTGCGAGACAGAGAGTGAAAACAGGGAGGAGAAAAATAGTTTCATTGCCTCTGCTGGTGGTGCTGCCCCACCTCTGTCTCCACTGCTTCCCAGGATGCTGGGTGGGAGACTCCAGCCAGGAGGGGGCATGCAGGGGAGCTTTGGGAGAGCAGATCTCTTCCCAAGTGGTGGTGTTATAGCTCTTATGACAGAAACTCTCAGACTATGGAGTAATTCCCACACACCTTTAATTTTGGACAGGCCATATATGTGTGTGTGTGTGTGTGTGTGTGTGTGTGTGTGTGTGTGTGTGTGTGTATAGTTTTGGGATGGTTCAGAATCTGACAACAGGTACTTCCTATTGGCTTGGCCTAAGGGCTTGGGAAAACCTCACCTACATATATGGGGGTGTGGTCCTGCTTGCCTTGAGCCTATGTGATGTGTGGTCACGTCCTCACCTGAAGAGGAGGGTCTTGGGGTGTGACTGTTCTGGCCTGAACCTACATCACATCCTCACTTGAGGAGGAGGGACTTGGGAAGTGACCTACGCCACTCTATGGGGAGCTGTGGGGGGCTGTAGCTATGTGAAAGGGGTCCGATCTCCCAAGACATTAGGAAGCCTCCTGCAGTCCCTTAGGGTCCCTGGGGCTTCTAAATAACTCCAAAAATCAGGGTATCCTTCATCACCAAATTGCCCCATAGCACCCAATTCTAAGGGCCACTGTTAGATTTAATATTCCCTGTCTTGGCTGGCTTTTCAACAAAGCCATCTGGGTCCCACAGTGCCCTCAATCAAAGGTTGAAGCTTAGCCTTCACACAGCTGGTGTTACAATACATCCACCTCTCCTGCAGTAAACCATGCAAGTCCAGGGCTCCCCACAAAGAGGGCTTCCACACATCTCAGCCATCCCTGCCTATGTTCCCCTATTAGCAATAGGCATATATTCATTATAATGAGGGACCTAAAAGGCCTGGAAGCTTAGCCAGTTATTTTTTTCCCCAGACACTCCTCCCTGCAATTTTTTAAAAAATCTTAGGCTCGCCATGAGAAGTCGGGGTATGGTTTTACTCATTCACTTTCCAACAAAACAATAAACACCTTAAACCTATGTACCATTTCTTCTCCTCTGGACCCGCTGCTGAGAGCAATAGGGAAAACTTTTGCCTAGAAGACCTCTTTTTGATCCTAGCCATGGCTGCCATTAAGCCCAAGCCTACAGCCAATGGCCTCAGGTTAGGAAAGTAAGACCTCCCCAGACACAGGTGACTTTGGCTGAGGCATCATTACTGCTGACCTACATGGAGAGGCTAGAGAGAAGATTCCACCACCATGGACAGCTCCTGTGGCGGTACCTTATGGTTGGTTGTAGGTTGAGGTGGAAAAGAAGTTGCTGCCGTTTTTGACACATGTCAAAATGTGCCACCATTTTGACAGCCCCTGCAATGTGCTGCTCAGGGATTACAAAGACATTCTGCACTTTCTCTGTCCATATTCAGACCAAAAAGCATAGCAGATTCTGTAGAAACTACTGCCATTTGGCCAGTTATTAAAAGAGAAGGCTGACACGGCATGGAGTTCTCCATGGATGTGGTAACCCTGCTGGAGTCAGAGATGCCAGGTTTTCCAATGGATGCAGCCAGGAATCTTGATTCTTGTTTCATTCGATTTCCACTTAGGTTGACTTGTAAGTATTTGCTCAATGAATCTATAAATAAAGCCCCCAAATAGGTGTAAATGAATTTCTGAAGTGAACTATGAAGGGCTAAGGGAATGTCAGGACAATGACCCATTGCTGCTTGTAATTAGAGAGCGTTTAGCCATCCTCATCTCTACGACATCAATGTCCAGAATGCTAATGAATTTTTGGAGTCATAATTCAACAAAATTTCCCACAACTATGTGGGAACATATCAGCTATACTTCAGAAATACCAGAATACATTTTACTTTTTATGAGTCTGGACATAGTATATTTTGTCAAGGTCTTTAAAGTGTGATCCTAATTAAGACTGAATTTATTGTGGTTAAATAGGGTCAGTATTTTGCAAAAACAAATTATGATATTTAAAGGAATTGTGGAGCAAACAGGGTAACTGACATAAACCAGAGGAACAGAATGGAACAGAAAAAAAAAAAAAAAAGATCAACAGACCACAGGATTCTGAACTTGGAAGTCAGGACTCAGGTCCCAGGAATGGCTCTTATGCTCGCCTATTTTAGCTTTGTGTGAAGATGGTGTAGTCGTCACTTCATCAGTGAGGTCCAGAGGAGGTGACATCATGTTGGGGAGTTTTCTTCTACAGCATCCATAATCACCAGCAGAAGAAAGTGACTAACCTCTGTTTAGAGTATTACTTCCATTGATTTGATTTCTTTACCTTTCATTAAAGGCACACACATAAATTACCTAAACACTATTGCAGAGCTTGATGCTGTTAAAAATATCTCTCCAAAAAGTGTTCATTTTTAGCCATCAGCGTGGCATGGCTTAGAGGGTTAAGGAAGGCACTTGCTGCCAAGAATAGGAACCTGGAACCCGTCCTCTGGGCTTCATGGAAGTGTTGGATACATTGTATGATGGTGTTTCTCTGTCCTCCTTTGCCTGCCTAAGGCACCGTCTGATTAGTTAAAATAAAAAGCTGATGGCTTATGGAAAAATGTACGATAGTGAGGTGGGACATCCAGCAGAGAGAGGAGCTCTGAGAAAAAGAGAGGCATGGGAAACTTGCCTTCCTGACTCGGAGGAAGTCAGATGTACAAAAATGAGGAGAGGTAACCAGCCATATGGCAGACATAGAATGGTATAAATGGGTTAGCATAAGAGGTAGTTGGAGAGCAAGCCTAAGTTAAGGTCAAAGTGTTGTAAATAAATATAAACCTCTGTGTCATTATTCGGGAAGTGGGGCAGACGTAGAAAGGTTAGCAGTTACGTGAAAAGGGAAAACTAACTTCCAAAGATTGTTCTGTGATCTCCCAGGTACACCATGACATCACACACACACGCACACCACAAATAAATAATTTTTAATTTTCTGATTATTGTTAGCAGATTAGTATAGCTGGTTATGACATAATTGATATAGCGTCCATCAGTCTTACTAAGTTATTTCATGTTTGCCACCTTGGCCTGAGACTCTTCTGGCTACATGTTTGCCACCTTGGCCTGAGACTCTTCTGGCTATTCTACATACACAGTGTACAACATACATACCAGCATTTTCTCTTTTCCTGTGCATTTATCTGTTGTGTGTAGTTATTGCTACACCACTTTGTTTTACAGGCCAGTCACATGTGCACGTTCACCCAGGAGCTATCTCAGATCCACGAATAGAGAACACCCACATGCCAGTTATTCTTAAATGCCTTGGCTAGCTCAGTGACTGGGCACTCTAGACCTTCTCCTGAAAGCCCAGGCCCAGCTGGGGAGTGACACAAAGGCTTATATTTATTTACAATGAACACAATTGGCCAGAGGCCACTTACCTGAAAACTCACATTGCTGGTTGACTTTATCCCTTCAGCTACTGCTTCCCCTTCTCTACCCCAGCCTTCTCAGTTTTGCCTTCATCCTGCCCATGCAACTCTCTGTGTCCCACCCCCATGCTCAGCCATTGGCTACTGGCATCCTTGTTGATAGATTAGAAACCAATTGGGGGAAAGGACCTTCAGCATCAATAAACTCAGACATCTGATCAGAGCATCAGAATCAATCTCTGCATTTATCTCGTTTGGTTCCATTGCCTCCAAAATGGTCAAGCCCCTCCTTCCTGGGACAAATCTAGCCATATTTTCTATTTTGAAGAGAAAACTTCTGTTTTAACTTTGAGTCTGACATTCACTATAGGATCTCAAGTGGGAAAGTGATATCTATTATTGGCCACGTGAATAAAATTTCACTAAATAATACATTTGAGGGGTTTGAGGAGTGGAGCTCAGAAGTGGTGAGTTTACCGCATGTTTAAAGAACTGAGCTCATTTTCTATAACCACAAAGATATAAAAATAAACCCAGAGAAATATTTGTTAAAGTTCACCAAAACTTTTTGTGTCATTGAAATAATCATGGCCCCCACATCACCACCATTCATGGATGACATGATTGGTTTGCTTCCAAGAATGAACTCAGCTTACTCATAGGATCTCATCTTTCTCACATAGCACGTGGGCTGGTAGCTAAGAGAGACAGAGATTTCACACTTGTGCTCACAGGGGCGAGTAGCTTAATCCATTTATTCACATTCACACTGCCAATGCTTAGAAGATGCTTTTAGTATCTGCTGCTTAAAAGAATAACCTGACAAACACCTTTGCCTTATTCCATTATCTAGAGTGGATGCTCTCTCTCTCTCTCTCTCTCTCTCTCTCTCTCTCTCTCTCTCTCATTCTCTCTCTCTCTCTCTCTCTCTCTCTCTCTCTCCTCTTCCTCCTCCTCCTCAAATGTTCACTACATTACCTAGTGAAGTCACCAGGTCCTCAGAGTGCTGTTCTCTCTAAAAAGTTCTCTAAGAAAGTTCTTTTCTAAAAGGTTGTTCTATCTAAAAAGTTGTTCTTCCTAAAGCTTCTTCTTCTTTGTCTTCGTCTTCACCTCCATCTCCTTCGTCTCCTTCGTCTCCTCCTCCTCCTCCTCCTTCCTCCTCTTCCTCCTCCTCCTCCTCCTCCTCCCTCCGTCCTTAGCACTTATACATCTTTCAGAATACATAATCACATGGTAAAAAGTTCATCACAAGTTTACACATACATTCAAATCATAAATTGAATAAGAAGTTTACAACAGAGAATATTTATATACATATTCATTAAGAGTAATCATCTGGCTAAACATTCATTATCTGTCATTAAGTCTACAGGTTCATGGAGAGGTAAAGACCACAACTAAGTTATCATTGAGGTTTTGTATCGATGAACTTATTCAATTTCTTAACCTTCTGTCTTTGCACCTATAGCAAATTGTTGGTTCCCTTTTTATGACCTTTGGTTAATTGTTTTACAACCTCTTGGAATGTGCTCTAAGCTTTAGATGCCTGATTTCTTTCTCAGAAGCAATTAACTCATGACACTTCAAAACTGGCAGAGTTCTTATTACAGTTTTGATATTGGAAAGGACTTAATTATCAGTCCATTTATAAAAGATCTTAGGTGGCTCCTGGCAACAAATCCTTAATATGTCTATGTGAATAGCTCCTGAAATTGAAAGGCATTTCCCTTTTTGAAATTAAGCACAGAAAAGCAAAAGATAGCTGATGTAGTACACATCTGTAGTTCCAGAATTTCAGAGGCAGCAGTAGGGACCGAGTTCAAGGCCAATTTTACTTACATTTTAAGTCTCAATATGGCTCATGTGCTGGATTGGTTTTAATGTTTTGAATTAATCCAGCCCCCCAAAATCAGAACTCTGCATGTCTAAATGCTGAAAGTCCTTGTCCCCAATTGGTGTTTGATTGATCAATGAAGAGCCAACAGCCAATGGCTAGGCAGGTAGACTGAGGCAGGACCTTCAAATTTTCACAGGCTAAAAACTGGAAAGAAGTAGAATCATCATGACTTGGGGGAATGGGGAGCTGTGGAGAAGGATGTAAGAGCTGCAGGGGAGACAGCTAACCAGCATGCAAGAATTCAGGTAAGTGGCCACAGGCTACTTCCCAAGTTAGGGCTGGGGTAATGGAAGGTTTAGGACTCTCAGGAGTACTTGAGGAAAGCATTTGCTAGCAGGGAAAGGTTTAAGAGTGTCCAGCCTTTGAGGTAGTCATGACATGTCAAAAATTTTTTAATTGTTTTTAGTTTTTGAAGATTTTTTTAATTTTATGTATATGAGCACACTGTAGCTGTCTTCAGACACACCAGAAGAGGGCATCAGATCTCATTACAGATGGTTGTGAGCCACCATGTGGTTGCTGGGATTTGAACTCAGGACCTCTGGAAGAGCAGTCAGTGCTCTTAACCACTGAGCCACCTCTCCAGCCCTGGCATGTCAAAACTTAACTTTGTGTGTATGTGTGTGTGTGTGTGTGTGTGTCTTTCATTCATGAATCCAAATTGCTCCTGAGCTGGGTGCATGCATGCAACCTGCCAGCCAAAACTACCACTACACTTGTGCCAAGAAAAGAAAAACATAACAAAAAACTCTATTATGAGAACTGTGCTATACATCCCTGAGGAAAACCTTAGTATCACCATTTTTACTTGGAAGAAAGCAAAACAAAGAGTAGAGACTACATAGCTGCCAGAGAAGGGGGGGAGGCTACAGATTCTGTCAAGATGTTTCTTGGAACCTCTGTTTTGGGGCTGGAAAGGTGGCTGAGAGATGCCACTTGCAGAGCGCTTAACTTTGGTTTTAACAGTCAGATCAGCCTGTATTTCTGGTTCTGTGGGATTCACCACCCTTTCCTGTCCTCCATCAGTACCCAAACACATGGCATCCACACAGACACACACATGCATGCACATAAGTGAAAATAACCCATTAAACTACTATTTTATTCCATAACACACACACACACACACACACACACACACACACACACACACACATCCTGTTACATAATTCAAGTCAGCAAGGCTTGGAGATGTTTAGAAAGTTGAGATGGAAGTTTATGAAGAGACAAAATTTAATCGGCTGTCTGATTTTCTAGTTATGCTACATAGATAAATTTCCCATAGCTCTCTGAGCACAATAAATATTAATCAAAGGGAGGGAACTTTCTAGCCGATGTAAAGGAAGCAGATATCGGCTTCTGCCCACAGAGGAATGTGTGTGTTTTGTTAACAGAAAAGCAATTGCTCCCCTTAACCGTTTCCTCTGGCTAGTTTTCTGGAGATGCTAAGCTTGAAGAAAAACACACAATATTCGTTATGAATGAAGAATGGCATTTTATTTAGTACACAGCAACTGTTTAAATTATTTCCAGAATTTCAGAGTCCTGATAGTAGGTCCCATCAGTGAGTATTAGGGGGTGTGCTGGGCAGCTCCTTGACCAAGTATGGATCGACTTGTGGTAAGCTTTTCCAGGCAAGTTCTAGGAACCCATATTGGGCAATACCCACAGGTTGGGCAGTTTCGACTCTGTTCTGCTTGGAGAGGGGCATCACATTCCAGAACTTAAGGAAGCCATCAGGGACATAGGAGCCACCACACACCATACAAAAGAACAGCCGCTCCCCGGGCACCAGCTCCTTGGCCTTCAGAGCCTCCTCGGAAACAAACTTTTGGGACTGAGACTCTCTGTGAAATAGCAGTTCCAGCAGTAACCTCTGGACTCGGGGTGACTTAATCTGGTACAGGTCCATGAGCTGGTTAAAGTTTTCTATCCAAGTAGCCCTGTCTTTGGCATACCGCTGCTGCAGCATCCGCAAAATGTGGTAGAGGGCCACAAATGTGTTCCACGAAGGTAGTGCTTCTCTCTCTTCTGAGACTGCCGTTGTCTTCTTCAGTCCGGCCAGTTTGGGGTGCCTGCGTCTCTTCTTTAAAGCCTTGAGTTCCTTCTGAAACACCAGCGCCAAAGTTTGCCTGTCTACCAATGCATGGGCCCCGGTGAGAATGTCTCTTTGAGAGGGGTCAAATTGTCGCATCCCAATCTCTCTGAGAGAATCCGCTAACTGCCGCCTACGGGCGATTCTTTGTGACTCGTTGAAGAGTTGCCAATTTACCTCCTCTGAGTCTGAAGTCCTACTGGCGATCAGCGGTAGCAATGGCCCAGGTTTAGGAGCCGTCTCCCTTCTCTTGGAAAATGTGGGGATCTCTACTCTCTTTCTTGAGTCTGGAACGTTCTTGAATATCAAGGCCAACTTTCTATCCAAAGAGGGATAGTCATCTCTGAGATCCCTTCCGGTTCGAGAAAAGTGCTCTATGTCCTTCATGGTAGGTGAGAGCTTCTGAGCTGGCTTTTTCCTGTAAGTCTTGGCCAAGTCACCCCAGCTGAAGGCTTCTTGGTATTGAGCTTGGGGAGCTGTAATTATCTTCAGTTCAGGGACAGAGGGTAATGTCTGCCACCTTTCCTTTCTTTTAATTGGAGGGATCACTTTTAAGTGTGTTGGGCTAAAAACATCTTTCCGGGGCCATGTGGTTTGACGTGAGTCTAGTCTCAGCTCTAGGTGCTGAACGATGGCCTTCAGTGTGGAAAGTTGTCTCCCTTCCCAGTAGCTACGTGAAGAGACGTCCCTAAGGAACTGGTGCAGTTGATGGTAACTCTCCTTGGAAACTTCTTCTCCTGCTTCCAGCCTTCTGAGAGTATCATTAATCCAGCCCTCGTCTGAGATGTGTGTGTCTGTATATACTGGGCTTGGAAATCTTTCAGTTGACTTTTTAGGGGAAGAGACAGGGGTTTGGGGTACATCCTGACCCCTAGTTTTCTTCAGTGGAATGTCTTGGTTCTCCAAGATCCAACTCAATTTGTCACCTTTAGGTTTTTGATGTTGGAGGATAATGGGTAATTCCAGCTGTGGTCTGTGGGGCCATTCTGGGGTCTGAATCTTTAAGCCAGTTCCTGTAGCTTGTGAGGAGTGCTTCCTGTCCTTCTCTGAAATTCCAGTCTCTTGTCTTCTCTGTGAACTTGTCCTTGAGTCTGCTTCAAGAAATCTATTCTCCCATCTCCTTTTCAACTCTTTTAGGAATAGTGCCAATTTTCCCTGTGTGGACATCTGGGGTGCTATTAAGTGACTTTTGTCCATGAATGTAGAATCTATCTCCTTGTCAAGAAAACCCTCATCCCTCAGAAGTGTTTTCCATCCAGCAACAGCCTCCTTCTCCTCAGCAAGATTCTCAACTATTGGTTGACTGAAGAAAACTGAGCCAGATTTCATGACTCTTTCCTTCTCTAAAAGCATCATCTCTTTAAATATCCTCTTTTTTGCCATCTCCCTCTCCTCCCATTCCTTCTCCTTCTCCTCCCATTCCTTCTTTCTCTCCTCCCATTCCTTCTTCCTCTCCTCCCATTCCTTCTTCCTCTCCTCCCATTCCTTCTTCCTCTCCTCCCATTTCTTCTTCCTTTCCTCCCATTTCTTCTTTCTCTCCTCCCATTCCTTCCCCTCCTCCCCTTCCTTCTTCATCTCCTCCCATTCCTTCTTCCTCTTCTTCCATTTTTTCTTTCTTTCCTCCCATTCCTTCTTCCTCTTCTTCCATTCCTTCTTCCTTTCCTCCCATTCCTTCCTCTCCTCCCATTTCTTTTTCCTCTCATCCCATTCCTTTTGTCTCCCTTTCCTTTTTATCTCCCTCATCTTTTTTTCTTTCTTCTTTTCCTTCTCTTTCTCCTTTATCACTTTCTGCTCCTCTCCCTCCTCCCTCTCCTCCCCCTCACTCAGGCTTTCCTCCCCACTGAGACTCTCATATTCACTGAGACTCTCATAATCACTGAGACTCTCATAATCACTGAGACTCTCATATCCACTGAGACTCATTAGCTCGCTCACGCTCTGCCCTTCACCAAGACTCCATTCCTCATCTCTTAGTCTTTCCTTGATTGTCATTTTTGTTTTCTGGCTTTCCTTGCTCAAGATTTTCCCACTTTGGATTGCCTGTCTCAGGCTTCCCTGGACCAGGGTCTTCTTCTCTTCCTCCTCCTCCTCCTCCTCCTCCTCCTCCTCCTCCTCCTCTTCCTCCTCCTCTTCCTCCTCCTCCTCCTCCTCATCCTCTTCCTCCTCCTTCTCTGCCTTCTCCTCCTCCTCCTCCTCCTCCTCCTCTTCTTCTCCTTCTTCTCTGAGAATCCCTTTCTCTAGTTCCTGGGCCAGGTCCTCTCCAAGGTGCCCCAACTCTTTCTGGAGGAATCGTTTCTTCTTCTTCTCTTTACTCAGACCTTCAGGTGCAGCCAGCATCTTTGTCTTCTCAGCCAACCTCTTTTCCTGTTTTTGTTTTAGGCTCCGCCTCCTTTCCTTCTGTTCCTCAGTCAGTTTCTTTGAGTCCTCTTCACTAAAGCTGACCTTTTCCTCCAGGTACCTCTTCTTTTTCTTGGGCACAGCCTCCTCCTCTTCCTCCTGGCTTTCTTTTTTCTTCTCCTCCGTAGGCACCCTTGCTTCTTCTGGGTAAGTCCAGCCTTCTTCTATTTTCTCCTCAACCCAGTCTCTGATATTCTCTAGCAGACTCTTCAGTTGGATCTTCCCTGTCTTGCTCACTTCAAGGTGTTTGAGAAGCTCTACCAATTGACTTTGCTCTAAGAGCTCTGCCTCCTGAAACCTTTTCAGCAGTGTCTCTACCTGGGCTCTATCCAGGAAAATCTCTTTGTTCTCCCTTAACATCCTGTAGACCTCCTCCAGCTGGCCTTCCTCAGTCACCACATCACCTTCTTCCTCAGCCTGCTCTCTCTCTTCTTCAGCTTTCAACTCTTGCTTTTTAAGCATTTCCCCTTCATGGCCATAAATTTTCATCATGGATAGCTTCTCTTCTTCTGAAATTAAACTCAGTTCTCTAAACATCCCAGCCAGGACATTCAACATTTGCTTCCCAATTATCCCCAGCTTATCCTTGGCCTCAGTTTCTATCTCTTTAGGACGAACCCTGCTTTCCATGGCCTGTTCCTTAACTGCCGGCTTCATAGTCTCGCTGGGTTTTCTCCAGTCCTGAGTAACATGCCTCAGCTTGATACTTCCGGATAATTCCCTCTCTTGCTGGAACAATTTGTCTTGCTTTTTCTTACTTTGTTCATCTATTTGGGTTATTTCTGTCTTTGCCTTTCCTAACCCCAGTCTCTCCTTGGCACTCAGGGGACCCTCTTTCATAATCACTTTCTCTTCTTTCTGAACCAACTGCTTTTTCTGTTTGATCTGTTCCTTCTTCCCCTCCTCCTTTTTCTCCTCCTCCTGTAGCTGACTCTTCTTACTCTTCACTTCCATTTTCTTTTCTTGTAGAGCTGGCCTCTCTTTTTCCCCTTCAAATATTTCCTTGCCTTTTATAATCAACCCTTCCTCTTTCTTTGGGTGTCCCTTTTTTCCTGCAGCCAATGGCTCCTGTATTATCCCGTCTTCTGAAACTACTACTGATTTCTCTCGTGGCTGAACACTTGTTTCCTCTGGCTTATCCTCCACTCTCCGATATGGTTTCCCTCTTACAACGACTTGTTCTTCTTCTTCTGATCCCCAACTTTTTTCTTCCTTTTCTTCCTCAGCCACCTGTTTCTGTTTCCTCCTTTTCTCCTCCTTCCCCTTCTCCTTCCTCTTCTCCTCCCCCTTCTCTTCTCCCTCCTTCTCTGTCTCTGCTTCACTTCCCTCCCTGTCCTCATCTTCCCTTGCTGGCTTCACTTTCTCTATTCTCCAGGATCCTCTCCTCTGTTTATCACTTATCTCTGCTCCTTCCCAAGCTTTCCTCTTTTTGGGTTGAGCTTTTCTTCCCTGTTTCCATTTGGGTCTAACTTTTGGGGACAGTTCCCTCATTTTCTCAACCCGTTTCTTTTCTAGATCCAGTTTCTTGCTTTTCTGAACTGAGTGTTTTTTCTCCTTGGCTTTCTCTTCCTTTTTCTGCTCTTGCCCCAGCTCCGGCTCTTGCCAGTCTTCCTGCTGTTCTTTATCCTTTGCCCTGACAAATCTACCCTGTTTCCCCCCTTTGTGTGCAGACAGTATGTCTTCTTGCTCTGTCAAACTCACCATTCCCAATATTTCCTCACTCTCGACCCCGGGTGACATTTTTTTCAGAGAATAGTCCCTTATATACAGCTCCCGGTTGTCCTCCTCCTCCATTCTCTCTGACCCCCAGCTTTGTAGCCTCTTTCTCTGGGTCTGTTTCCCCCATTTCCCAACTTTCCCCTCTATATCCCAGATCAGTTCCTTTCCTTCCCTAGCCAGTTTCCCCTTGTCCCTTTCCAGCTTCCTCGTTTCCTCTTCCTTCTCCCTCACTGGGGACAGTGTTCTGTGTTGCCTATCCCCCATGTCCTCCTCGTGAGTGCCCATTGTCTTTCCCAGCCCCCACTTTCTCTCTTCAAGGGTTGATGTCTCTTCCTCAGCGACTGTTTTCCTTTTTTCTCTGTGTGGTTTCTTCTCTTGTCTTTGCGGTTTCTTCTCTCCTGGTGCTGTCTTCACGTCTTCTGTAGTTAATTCCTTTTGGGGGGATGCTTGCGATGTTGTTTCCTGTGCCACTGTCTTTTCTGGGTGGGTGGATTTCTTTCCATCAATTTCCTGTTCTCTTTTCTTTTCTTTACTAAGCTGTTTCTCTTCTTTTCTAATTAATCCCCTTTCTTCTTTAAGAAACCTCCGGTTAAACATAGTTAACAGCCTTTGTGGAACATGAGACGTCTCTTTGCCATGTGTCAGCGTCTCCCCTGGGTGGGTTGGTTTCCTTTCTGATGGAATTAGCTTCTGCTTTGTTTCCTCCTCTGGGTGGGTTGGTTTCCTTTCTGATGGAATTAGCTTCTGCTTTGTTTCCTCCTCTGGGTGGGTTGGTTTCCTTTCTGATGGAACTAGCTTCTGCTTTGTTTCCTCCTCTGGGTGGGTTGGTTTCCTTTCTGATGGAACTAGCTTCTGCTGCTTTGTTTCGTCCTCTGGGTGGGTTGGTTTCCTTTCTGATGTAATTAGCTTCTGCTTTGTTTCCTCCTCTGGGTGGGTTGGTTTCCTTTCTAATGGAATTAACTTCCCTTTCTTCTTTGTTTCTTCCTCTGCACTGGTTGGTTTCCTCTGTGATATGATTGACTTCTCCTCCTCCTTCTTGGTTTTCTCCTCTGGACGGGTTAGTTTCCTTTCCGATGTGATTAGCATTTCCCTTTCCTTCTTTGACTCCTTCTCTGGATGGCTTGGTTTCCTTTCTAATATGATTGACTCCCCCTTTCTTTTCTTTGTCTCCTCCTCTGTATCAATTGGCTTCCTTTCTGATATGATTGACTCCCCCTTTCTCTTCTTTGTCTCCTCCTCTGGATGAGTTGGTTTCTTTTTTGCTGTGATTAACTTTCTCTTCTCTTTTTCTGGTTCCTCCTCTGAACTGCTTGGTTCCTCTTCCGATGTGATTAACTTCACCTCTGGACTGGTTGGTTTCCTTTCTGGTGTAATAAACTCCCCCTTCTCCTTTGTTTTCTCCTCTGGACTAGTTGGTTTCTTTTTTGCTGTGATGAACTTCCTCTTCTCCTTCTTTGTTTCCTCCTCTGGTTCCTCTTCTGGTTGCTCCTCTGGTTCCTCCTCTGGAATGTTTGGTTTCTCTTCCTCTTTGATTAACTTTAACGTTCTCTTCTTTGTTTTCTTCTCTGGTTGCATTGATTTCTCTTCCTCGGTGATTAACTTCTTCACCTCCTCTGGTTCTTCCTCTGGACTCTCTCCCTCTGTGATTAATTTACCCTTCTCCTCTGTTTCCTCAAACTTTATCGATCTCTTTTTCTCTTCGAGTTTTGTCAACTCTTCTAGTATTTCCTGTTTCCGTTTGCCTTGTTTTCTTGATGTTTTAGGCTTCTTTCTCTCTAAAATGTCGAAATCTGTCCTTTTTGTCTTGTCTTTGTCACGTTTCTTCCGAATGCTTAGTCCCTCTTGATCTGCTGTTGTTACTTCCCCCTTTCTAGCTCTTTTAGGCACCTTTGTTTTATGGACAGGTTGTTCCTGCACCTCTTCCTCTGGTTCTAATGGTAGTGGATATGAGGTTTTTCTCCAGGGACATAGGTCTATGAAGAGATCCCAGCTGGGTTGGTCAGTAAGCACCTTCTCAGCCAAATCCACCAGTTCTTTGCCCAGGTCCTTTTCCATCCCTGGATGAGAACTTGCTATCCTTGAAGTGATAAGGTGGCAAATATCCTCTCGCCAAGACTTCTTCTCTTGAAAAATCATACGCCCAGGAATTCCCGCTAAACCACGACTTGGCTTTCCAGGTTTAATCTCTGTGTTTTTTCTTAGATCAGCAGGGGGTGGTAATTTCTTTTGGATTTTTTCCTTAAGCGCTTTAGCAGCCATCTCTGAAATATCCTCTTTTGACTCCTGTTGCAATATGTTTTCTTTTTTCACTTTCTCAAGCTCTTCTAACTGAGTCTGTTCTATTGGCTTAAGGGTCTCTTTTATTGCCAAGACCTCTTCACCTCCTAAGGCCTCTTCAACTCTCAAGGCCGCTTCAACTCTCAAGGCCTCTTCAACTCTCAAGGCCTCTTTGGCTCCCAAGGCCTCTTTGGCTCCCAAGGCCTCTTTGGCTCCCAAGGCCTCTTTGGCTCCCAAGGATTCTTCGGCTCCCAAGGCCCCTTTGACTCTCAAGGCTTCTTTGACCTCCAAGGTCTCTTTGACACCCAAGGTCCCTTTGTCTACTAATGCCTCTTTGACTTCTGCTGCTTCCTGGGGTTCTTCCTGGGTTTTGTCAGAGACAAGAGACAGCTCTGGAATTACAGAAACATCCTTGGTGTCAACTTGTATGATTTTCTTAACCTTTCTTGGCTCAACTGCAGTCTCTAAAGGCTCCTTTGGAACTTCTGTCTTTTTGCTTCTCTTGGATATCTTTAGGGTTCTTTTCACTGTAGGATATTTGGAGGAAAAAAAACAGTAAGAAAATATGGGGGTTGTAAGGTTTTCTGTGATAGCTATTTTAATGAACAATAAGAGCTATTAAGGCAAAAGCGATCAAGGCTTTAGAGTTCATAAATGCTTTTATCCACGCTTTGACCTCGGCATTTGTTTCTGGGGAAAGACCCTCCCACTTTTTATGTCCCTTTGCCTTATTAGCCCCAAAGACATCCCACCTGTCACCCCCATGTTCACCCCCATGAATACCAATCTTCCGGGTCTTGTTCTGAACGTGTTTCTTTCTTTTCTTCAGCCCCTCAACTGTTTTCAAGCCTGAGGAAGGTATAAATTCTTCCTTGTGAGATGGCTCCAGGTCCTTCTCAAAATCAAAGGAAAAGCGAAGAGAAGAACCAGCTCTGTTTGAGAGGCTCAGGTCCTCATTCAGCCGCTCCTTTATGCACACTCGCAGGTCCTGCAGGTCATTATCCTGAATCCTCAGGACATTACTCAGAGAAAAATCATCCATCACTTCTTTACTACAAAAGCAATGAAGAAAGGAAGACAATGCTGAGCAATGGTTGAGACAAAATTTAAAAAGAGGGGTGCTGGTAGAATCTGTGGCCTTAGCACATGCCTTTAGTTCCAGAACTCAGGAGACAGAGGCAGGCAGGTCTCTGTGACTTCGAGGCCAACTTGGTCTACAGAGCGAGTTCTGGGACAGCCAGCATACACAGTGAGATCTGGTCTTGAAGAAAAAAGAGAGAGAGAGAGAGAGGGAGAGAGAGGGGGGGAGAGAGAGAGAGAGAGAGAGAGAGAGAGAGAGAGAGAGAGAGAGAGGGAGAGAGGGAGAGAGTGGGGGAGGAGTAGAGATGGCTCAGTGTCTCAGTGTTTTGCTGTTAAGAGCACTGGCTGCTTTTCTGAAGGTTCATGTTTGGTTCCATGAACCCACGTGGTGGCTCACAACTTAACTCTAGTTCTAGGAGATCTGATGCCCTCTTCTGGTCTTTGCAGGTACTGCACACACATGGTACACACACACACACACACACACACACACACACACACACATGTAAAATGCTCTCTCACACACACATAAAAGAAAAATAAATCTTTAAAAATGTTTCAAAAGAAAGAAGAGAGGACAAAAAGTAAAAGGAAAGGGGGAGAGGAAAAATTTACAAAGCACCATGGGAGAGGTGGGGATAGAGTCGTTCACAGCAGAGCGGGTTAAGTAGAACATGGGGAAAGCATAGAGGAGTGAGTGGAAAGGAAAAATATTCTTTTGGCCCCACAAAAATCTGGGAAAGAGAATTTTATAAGTCCTCAAAGCCACTCAGATTAACTGTCCCTCTTGGCAGTAAAGATGGACACAGAGAGAATGTGGGGCCCATTGTTTGTTGATGGTTTGTTTGGTTTGCATTTTTAGAATGTCAGTGTAGTATAGTCTGGGCTAGAAGTGGCCTAAGTTAACCTCGAATGAGATCCTTCTACTGATGTTTCTGCTCCTTCGGGTTTCAAGTGTGCACTACCATACCTGCCTAAGGGAGTCCCAGTAATTTATACTCTTTGGTTGGTTGTAGAGTTTTGGGGGTGGGTGGTTTTGTTTTGTTTCAGTTTTGGTTTTTGGTTTTGTTTTGTTTTTGTTTTTTTGGTTTTTTGGTTTTTTTTTTTTTTTTTTTGAGACAGGGTCTCATAAACTCCACATGCTTTCTTTCTTTCTTTCTTTCTTTCTTTCTTCCTTCCCTCCCTCCTCTTCTTTTTCTTTCTTCCTTCCTGCCTTCCTTCCTTTCTTCTTTCCTTTTTTCCCCATAGTCTTTGGCTTTTTAAAAAATTTTTTTTTGAGGCAGTACCTTGGTGGAGAGCCCAGGGTGCTTTCAGTCTCTTTATCCACCAACCTCAATCTCCCAAAGGCACAATGACAAAGCATGTACCACTATGCCCATTTTGAATAATTTATCTTGAAACGTGGGTAAACGTCAGTTAAAAATAGGCTGTACAGGCTGGAGAAATGGCTCGACCATTCAAAGCACTAGCTACTTTTACAATTGGCCTGCTGTTCAGTTCCCAGCACTCATCTGACAGCTCATCAGCCATCTTTAAAATCTAGTTCCAGGGCGTTAGATGCCTTCTTCTAACCTCTATGGGCATGAGGCATGCACATGGTACACACTCATACATGCACAAAAACCACTTGTACACATAAATACATCTTTAAAAGAATAAGGCTGTAGGTCTGACGGATCCGTGATTAAGGAACACCTGGGAGGCTTGATGGCCGTTTGCCTACAAGACTACATTCATGTATTGTTCTTCCGGGGCACATGTTTTCAGGAGCACCTCTAGTTCTGTATCATGCTTTTCTCAGCTCTCTGTGGCCTATCATAACACCTGGAGTATAGCAGCCTTCCTCAAGGGGAGGGGTGCCATAGCTGTCAGGGTAAATCTATCCATTCATCCAAATCCGGTTTTTTCTTGAGAAAAAGCACAATACACTAAGAACACGTGTTTTTTGCTTGGGGGGGGGGGTTTGAAATGATCAAGTATCATCAGAGAAATTTTTTATTGTTTATTACATTTTTTCCCCTCTGTGTGTCACCTGGTGATTGTAGGGAGGACAAAGATCAACTTCTGGGAGTCAGTTCTCAACTCCAGCCATGTTGGTCACTGGACAGAATGCAGTTCCTCAAGTTTGCCAGAAGCCACTTATGCGTGTAAGCTATTTCACCAGCTTAAACTTTTACCTCAATCTCTCTCTCTCTTTCTTTTTTTGTCTTCAGAAATGAGAGGGAATGGGGAGACAGTAGATTATGACATGTGAAGCACTTTCCATGACAATGCAGCCCCAGGGTTAAGTCACACTGCTCACTACCACTGCCTCTGAAATGGGCACATCATGTAGGGGTCATCTATGTGGTCGTATCTTTGAAGTTGGGGGGGTTAATATTGGCAACCAAGTAATGGAAGCACACGTCCAAGGCTCCCTAACGCACCATGGGGTGATCTGGGCTTAGATTTTTCTAAACCTACTTCATGTAGGGTTTTTGAATGCTTCAACTTCCCTTCTAGCTCACCAACCAGAAGTAGGGGGAAAGTAAGGTTCAGAGGAAAAGGGAGTTGTGGACCTGTTTAGATGTAGTCCCTTAGGGCGATTCCAAACATCCATCAGTGCAAGTGGCATGATCCAGCGGAAACTTGAAGGCTCCACTGAATCAGCACAAGGCAGCTGAAGCAACCAGAAACAGCCTGAATACCACAAGAAGTTCTTTGGAGTGTTTCTATGAAGCGAATCCCAATGACAGCCAGCAAAGGCCAGCAAAGACCAACAAAGACCAGCAAAGGCCAACAAAGACCAGCAAAGACCAGCAAAGGCCAGCAAAAACCAGCAAAGACCAGCAAAGGCCAACAAAGGCCAACAAAGGCCAACAAAGACCAGCAAAGACCAGCAAAGACCAGCAAAGGCCAGCAAAGGCCAATAAAAAACGTCAAGGCATTGCAATACAAAAGCGTCCCCTCACTGTTCGTTAGGGTTCTATTTATCTTCTTTCTAAATATCACTCACCCTCCCAGGGGTCTGCTTGAAGCAAAACACATGCTCTCTCTCAAGACAGCGTCCAGGAAACAACATGATGGACAACCGATCTTTTAAAAAATAAACCAGAAACTTCTATGTCAGGATGCGCTTGAGGTTGGGAGTTCCTGGAGCCTTGTTTTAAGGACTTGAATGACAGTTTCAGGAAAACCCACAGATCCCTCATTCTCCTGCACAGCGTAAGACCTTGATCACTCCAGGGTCTCATCAGTGGTGGTGTGTGTTCTAACTTCCCAGTGTTGTCTTTACACACTCTCAGACTGAATCATATCTGTTGGCACTCATGTCCTGGCCTGCAACGGATTCAGAATTTTGTTTTTCTAATTTAGAAGTTGAGAAAAGAGGTCTTGGAAAATATGTATATATTCAAATTTTTAGTTGGCACTTCCAGGTGTTTAAAGACCCCTTTCTTGTACTCAAATTTTATGATCTGATTAACATCTAAAAGCAAAACCCTGGTCTAACTTGTCCTGTCTGCTTTCATGACCTATAAATGGCTGAAATTTGCTATGTAAACTGTTTCCTGTTAAGAAGAGAGTTACAAGGGGGCACTGGAGAGATGGCTCAGCAGTTAAGGACACTTACTTCTTTTGTCACCCAGGTTTAGTTCCCAGATCCCTTGTGGTGATTCTCAACTGCCTGTAACTTCAGTTCAGTTAACCCTGTTTTGACTTCCACCAGCAACATGTACACACACCCATGTAGGTGTGATGCTTTGTGCAGTGTGAAAGTTATCCTCGTATTATACAGATGCTGATTTCTCTGCCCCATATCTAGTTGCAATCTAAATATGGCACTGCAATGCTTGTTTTAAGATTCTCCTGGTCTCAGGTTTGTCTAAGCATCGCTCCCCATTTATTCTTTGATTTGTTAATAGAAGCTGATCAGCTAGGCTGGAGAGATGGCTCAGTGGTTAAGAGCACTGACAGCTCTTCCAGAGGTCCTGAGTTTAATTCGCAGCAACCACATAGTGGCTCACAACCATATGTAATGGGATCTGATGCCCTCTTCCAGTGTGTCTACAATATATATATATATATATTTTTTTTTTTTTTTAAAGCTGATCAGCCAATGAATGGCCGGGCAAAAGAGAATAGGGCTGGACTTTCACCAGCCATGGGAGGGAGGGAGGGGGAAAGTGAGAGGGGGGTAGAGAAAGAGGAAGAGGAGGAGGAGGAGTTGGCACAAGAAAAGGGTTCAGAAAGACATTGTTGGAGATTAAAGCAGATCAATATGCAAATATATGGAGATTTTGGCTGGGAGTGGCCAGAGTAGCCTTGATTAGGATAGACCAACGGCTGCCCTGTTATTGTGCTATAAAGCTAATCAATTAAATCTTATAGTCTCTGTCTTACTCATTTGGGAGCTAACCAGGATAGAGAAAATTATCATCTTTTAAAATTACTTTTACACACCCCTACACACTGACATACACACACGGTGTACACACTTAAATGCCAGGAAACACTCATAGACATTAAATGAAATAAATCTAAAATAGGAAAATTAAAACAAGAGCAGCAGGCCTGGACACAGAGTACTCTGCCCGGACTCTGTGCATGAGATATGCTTACGATTTCCCCTTCTGGGCTTCAAATCAGAATTTCAGAGTTTTGAGGAGTAGCCCTTTCCTGAAAACCCGAATCAAAATAGACATGGTGACTTTACCCCTATAAATTGGAGGCTGAGGCTTGAATCACAAATTCAAGGCTAGCTTGAGCTGCATACAGAGTTCCAGGCCAGTGTAGGCTTTGTGATGGAAGATGCTGTCTCAGAAAAACAAAACAAAAACCAAGCAAATAAAACTTAAAACCTCAACGAAAGCTAGACCAGGAAGAAGACATAGCCATATTCTGGCTTCACCTGGGTGACATTGTTGCTGTAACTATTAAAGAATGGGTTCTGTTTCGGTCTCACCCCTCAAGGTCCACTCCAGTGTATGACTCTGTCACACGATCTGCCAGCTGCCCTCTCCACACGGTTCCCTTCTCAGGCTGCTTCCATCCCAGGTGGTCCACAACTGCCCCAGTGTGGTGTTTGCATGCACTTTTATTTTGGCGTGTTGCCAAGCCTTGCACACACACATATCCCAACTCCATGGCGGGCTTTGTGCGTCCTGCCATGACACCCTCTTTGAACTCAACTAAGTTGTCACATCAAAGAACACACCAAAATACTCGGATCCAATTGGTATAATTTTCCCACCTAGATAAGTCAAATGATCCTGTACAATTTCATCCCTTATAAAATATTCATAACAACTTTATCCATCTAGAGATGCACTGAGAGAAACATCCACACCTGCTTCCATGTTGCCCCCTCTTGAATCTCCTGCTTTCTCCTTCTCTTCTGCCTTACCAAGACTTTGTTCCCGCCCACTCTCTACTGTCCAATCATGTATCGCCTTGGCATCAACCTACATGATGTCATGGATAAACATTTGCCTTTTTTAGGCACCAGGCAGGGAACATTGTTAGATCTTGTTTTATATATATTTAATTGACTTGAAAGCTAGTTCTGGAAGCAAGAATGGCCCCTAACATCAGACTCCAGAAACCTACATCCTAAGTGAGGTCACTGTCAACCCACCAGTTCTGTAGCAGAACAGAAAAACAAGCAGCCAAGGGTATTAAGAGCATCATGCCCTTGAGAACAACTGGACAGTGAGCGCCAACAGACAAAAATTCGTGTGGTAAGGAGAACTGAAGCTCAACTCTGGAGAGAAGGCTCCAGGCTGTGAAAGTTCTGATCAGGGCTCTGCCATAACTGTCTCAAGGCTTCCTCAGTTCATTTCTACTAGATTGTGGTCGTCTCCAACTGAATGATGTCATCTACCGGCTGCTATTTCTTCATTGACTTGGAAACCATACCCGAGGGGACTCTGTGCTGCCTCAGCCCAGAGCTCCAGCTGGCTGCCCAGCAGAACTTCCCCCAATGGCTTTCTGCAGTTCATTTATAAGCTCCAATTCTGTGTCATCGTTTATTTTTCCCAATCAAGCTACTTCAGCGGTCCCTATTGTCTGTTTCGTAGCGCCCAACTCGATGATGCTTTAATATATGCCCACTGACTCTACCTGCTATTTGTGATTTATTCTTTTAGCATTATGTACTATTTACTTAACCCCAATCGTTCAAAACCAAAAGGATGGCTATCAGGAATCATTCTCTGGATCATAGGAAAGAGTCCTTTCCCCTGCCTATTCTACACTCAGAAGCATTGACCTTTGTCTATGATGATAGAGCAGGCTAGCAGCAATGATTCTGGGACATTAATCCTGGGGGTGCGGGGGGAGTTTCTCTGCTAATCTTTGTGTTTTTAATCTATGTCTACTCTTCCTAAACAGTCCTTCCTTCTGCTCTCTCTAGGGCAGTTTTCTCAACCTGTGCATCCTGACCCCTTTGGGGTTGCATATCAGATATCCTGCATATCAGATATCCAGTGTATCAGATATCCTGGGTATCAGATATCCTGCATATCAGATATCCTGCATATCAGATATCCTGGGTATTAGATATTTCCATCATGATTTGTAACAGTAGCAAAGTTACAATTATGAGGTGGCAATGAGATGGCTTTATGGTTGGGGGTCAACATGCCATGAAGAACTGTATTAAAGGGCCACAGCATTAGGAAGGTTGAGAACTGCTGGCCTAGGGCTTCCATTTGCCATTGGGGGGAAAAATTGGTGAGAAGCCTGGTATTAATAGAAACTTCCTAAAATATATACACATATTAAAGGAATTTAAATGGAGGCATTGTGTAACGGGGGAGAAGATGTACCAGCCAGACATCCCTCCAGTGCCAGGAATGGGTTAAATCTTGTTGAGTCGTTGGCCAGTGAGATCCCATGGACCCCCCCAAACATCACAAGATATTGCCATGGCTCTTGGTGGCTCTCCACAGCCTGGGGGCAAAGTTCTACTGCAGAAGAAACACGTGACGAGGACATGGAGAAGGAGAACCCGTGCCAACTAGAAGCTCCATCCCTTCTGTCTAGCATTCATGATTCTAGAAGGTACTCTGTATGCCACCAGAGAGCTATAATCATCAATGTCACCCAGCTACAGACCCTTTGACCTTCAACAGGGACCCATCTGCGAGATACAGTGCCACAATAGTAGCAAAATATTGTGGGAGTAAGCAGCCACTTTTCGATTGGATTTAAAACTTGCTTCATGAGATGAAACTGATCCTTGATGTTAAAACAGCCAAGAACCTGAGGTCATAGGCCTAGAGGAAAACCGCAATAAAATGGCTCCTGATGGCATATTGTTATGTCCCTAGATCCATGTCTCCTTCAACCCTCATCAGGAGAACATTCTTCTTGCAGTAGGTGGGAATTAACACAGAGACCCACAACTGGGCAATGTGCAGAAAGGAAGAGACTTTGGAGCACTCAGTTGTAAGTGGGATGTCTTCATCAAACCCTTCAAGGCTACGGCTCAGGGATCTATGTGGAAGAGGAGGCAGAAAGAGTATAAGAGCCAGAGGGGGTGGATGCCTCCAGACGAAACAGATCTAATACTCGTATGAGTCCACAGATGCTGTACAGCATGCACAGACCTCCGTAGGTGCAAACCAGATGGATCCCAGCACTAAGGGAAGAAATGGACATGAGGCCCCACCCCAATCAAGAAAGTATTTGCGACTGATAACCGCTGGGAGAGGGAGAACCGGTGCCTCCCACTTGAGTGTGCCTGGATATATCAAACACTCCGCAGAGCAGGCCCCATATCCAGTAGTAATTGGCCAACATAATACTCCATGATTTTTTTTTTGGGGGGGGGGGGCTTTTCTGGCTTTTTTTTTCATCTTATTGGTTTTGTGTTTGTTTTGATTTTTTTGTTTTTTTTTTGTTTGTTTTTTAAAAGAAAGAATGTGGATAAGATAGGGAGATGGGAGGACCTGAGATGAGTTGGGGGAGGGGGAATACGACCAAAACGCATTGTATGAGAAAAACTAACGTTTATTGAGGCCGTATCTCACTCTGAAGCCCTATGAAACGCATGTAGAACTGTGTAGACCAGGCTGGGCTCAAACTCTCAGTGAGCTACCTGCCTCTGCCTCCAAAGTACTGGAATTAAAGGCATACCTACTATTCCCAGTCAGGAAAAATGTTTGTTTGTTTAACTGATTTTTTTTTCTCTGTGTAGCCCTGGCTGTCCTGGAACTCCCTCTGTAGACCAGGCTAGCCTCAAACTCAGGGAACCATCCGTCCCGGCCTCCCAAGTATTGGCATGAAAGGTGTGTCCACCACTGCCAGGCTAAACGTACCTTCTTTTAATTTTTTGTTTAACTTCGATGCTTTTGTTTTCTGTGCATTGGCATTTGGCCTGCATGCATGTCAGTGTAAGGGTGTGTCTCATGCCCTGGATGTGGGTGCTGGGACTCGAACCCAGATCCTCTGCTAGAGCAGCCAGTGCTCTGAACTGCTGAGCCATCTTCCCAGGCCCTGTTTTGCTATTTTTTATTATATGTGTGTGTGCATATCTCTGTGTGGGTGTGTGCAAGTGAGCACAAGTGTCCAAGAAGGTCAGAGGGTTGGATCCTCTGGAACTGGAGGTATAGGGTGTGAGCCAACTGGTGTGCGTGTGGAGAACTGGACTTGGGTCCTCTGCCAGAGTTCTGTGTCCCTGTGTCCCTGAGTGCTAAGTCCTCTGCATAGAACATGAGACTATGTTTTTTCAAAAGGCCATTTTTAGTGAGCTGGAGAGATGGCTTACTTGCGATTTCCAAAATCCAAGTTGGTGGGAACTCTAGGTCCAGGGTATTCTGACACTCTCTTCATGTCTCCACAGGCCCTGGACACACACACACACACACACACACACACACACACACCCCAAAAACTTGTTTAAAACCACATATAAAATACCAGATGGTTCAATGGTTAAAAGCCCTTTTGCCTTGCAAACCTACTGAATTGGTTACTGAGAACTTGGCTATGACGTGACGCTTGGTGATTTTTGAGTTGTCTGAAAGGGGGAATTATTGATCCAACAAAGGCTGCAAGAGCTGCTTTTCTGGATGCTAATGGGTGACAGATTCTCCGGTAACAGAAATTCCTAAGGAAGACAAGGACTGAGTGGAGTGTGGGAGAGATGACATGTCCTAACTCCTGGACTAGAGCTTTGTCCTCCTCAATGACTTGTGACAGACACTTTTCCTCTCCAATGACTTCAGAGAGGTCATTTGAAAATATGAGGGGGACAGGGAGTGGCTGGTTACTAGAACCATCCGTTAATGTTTTCAGTCTATGGTTTATTACATAACGGATTATGTGCTTACTACCATCATCATCCATGCCTACAGATGGTTTGTCCTTTGCTTCTGAACAGACACAGTTGCGCACATTGCTGTTACTGTGCACGAGAGACACACGCCAGTGTCCCGCTTTCACGGAAGCACTTCTACTACCTGTCAGGGTCGGGGTTGTGGCGCTGGGTCACCAAATGAGGAGGTTTCAAGCAGCCTTTCTGCCAGGAGGAAGAATAATTGTGCACATAGTAGAGAAGTCTCCAATTGTGTGACAACATTTGTGTAACATCATTTTGTTTAACGTTAGAAAAAAAAAAGCTGGAGGGATGGCTCAGTGGTTAGGAGCACTGACTGCTCTTCCAGAGGTCCTGAATTCATATCTCAGCAACCACATGGTAATGGGATCTGATGCCCTCTTCTGGTGTGTCTGAAGACAGCCACAGTGTACTCATATATATATATATATATATATATATATATATATATATATATATAATCTTTTTTTAAATGAAAGATTGAGAAAAGAAGAATAACAAGATAGAATAGTCACAGTGATGTGGGTTACTTTTTTGACTGGAAAATATGTGGCCTTAAATCCTGAAAAATCTTTGGGGTTTGGTGGTAGTGGTGGTTTGTTTGTTTATTGAGACATGATCTTAAACTCATGGTCCTCCTGCCTCATCTCCCCGAGTGCTGGGATTACAGGTGTACATCACTCACTGTACTGGGCGCTGTTTTGAAAAATGGTAAAGAAGCAAAGGGGGATAGTGGGAACATTAGGGGTAAGAAGCAGTCAGGGTGGCGCTGAGGGGAAGCAGAATTCCAGGAGAGAGGAGGGAATGTCAGAAAATAAAAGTTGTGAAAGCGCATAAAGGGCAGAAGCTCAGGAGAAAACCCTACGAAGGGAAGCTCGCCACCCAACTTACTGTAACTCTTGGTAGACATCCGGTTGTCTCAGCTGGTGTAACAGCATAGCCTTGCTTTGGATGCCTGTGTATTTGGTCAGAAGGTTCATGACCTTGGCCCTTACAGTCTTCTCGCTGTCCATTAACCCCATGATTAGGGGCACGGTAAAACCCTGGCTTACAAAGCCTAGCCTCTCTAACATTTCCCAGGCCAGCTCCCGGATACTGGCATTGTAGTGTGTGATATCTTTGAGCAGGCGGCAGGCTGTCTCAATCCGCACCCTGGAAGGGACTTGGTGAGTGGCAAAAATCCCTGCCAGGGCGTCGAAATATTTCTTGTATTTTTCCGTAGAGCAGTACACTGTGAGGTTGAGAATGGTCTCTACCAAGTTTTCTATAATCGCATCGCTAAATTTTTTTCCTATCCAGCTTTTATTTGTCATGCTCTCTAGAATGCCGTAGGATTCTCTCTTCTGCTCCTGGTATATATCTTTCAATTTCCTGACTTGTATCTCCATATCTTCCGGACTCAGAGAATGTACCGAGTGAGTTCGTAACGGTTCGGGTATCTCTTCAACAATCTCTTCGTAAGATACGCACAGATCACAGCGCAGGAAAACTGGCGTACCGTTAGGCCAAAGGCGGGCTCGGATCACTGAGTTAGGGATGTAGCAATCCGGGGCAAAGGGCCACTTCTGCCCTTTGCCAAAGCAGCCTTGGAGCATACGGTAGGCGTTCAGCCCATCCCAGCCAGGTATCTTTAGCTGAGCAAGGACAACATCGGAGTACGGCAGCTTTGTGCCAGAAGTGGAGAAGTCAACGTATTTTTCCTGCGTGGAGTACAACCCAGGTCTCTCTTGAGTCACGGTGGAGGTATGTCTGCCGTCCTCTACAACATAGGGCACGATGTCATCAAAGGCTATGGCCCGTTTGTTGACAAGGGTCTCTAGCCCCTGGAGTTCTCGAACACTTTGTTCCATGTACATGAATTTGGGTACAAATATCAACTCAAACAGAAAGAAGAAGCTGGGAAGGAAGGGCTTTGGGGTTTCCAGTACGTCGTCTTCGAAGGTCAGAGTGCTCAGGTGAAACAGGTGAGTGGGAGGGAGCAACTTCAGGCAGGATACTATGTAGATGCTATGGTTGAAAGTCAAGAGCAGGTCACCTCGGTTATTGGCAAAGCACGGTAAACTAAAATGCAGTTCTGACTCAAACTGAGTTATGAGTTTCCCTCGGAAGTCCCAGACCCGGACTGATCCATCCGTGGCTCCCGTGACAAAGAGTTTCAGGGAGAGGCAGATGTCAAATGAGGTGATAGCACACTCGTGCAGACAGTTCGTGTGTCTCACCATAACGCTGGGCTTTGATGGTGACGTTGTAAGATCTTGATAGCTCCAGAGAAACCAGCAGGAGTGCTCAGTAATCGCACCCACAGAACCAGGCAAGAGTACCACGTGTCTTAAGGGATAAACACAGACAATTTTAGTCATGGGCTGCAGGACCATTCTCCTCTCTGAAGGCACCACCTTTGTGAGGTGTATGTGGTTGTCCTTACCATAGGAACACACGAAGGGACTTTCGTCAAACCCTTCTGGCGTACACAGCGCCAAGACCGGCCCGGAGTGAATGGTCTTCTCTGTTCGGACGGAACAATGCTGTGACAGGACCCTCACGATGCCGCTTTCATGCCCACAGAACATCAACCCCTTTCTACTGCTGGCCGAATGACACCCCCCGTAAGCCAGACAATTTATTTTGTCTCTGTAGTTTTCCGAAGTGCACAGGAGATATTTGGCTGGACACGGGGAGCGTGTGGCATCAAACACAAGCAGCTCGGAGCTGCCGATTGCCACAAAGAGCTCCTCTCTCCCTGAGTGATAGGCCCAAGCCACAGCCTTATCCATGACCAGCAGGGGCCAGGTTACAATGAGGAGGTCCCCTGTTACGGGGGACAGGAAGCGTAGCAAGCCATCCTCTGTGGCACAAAGGATACGAGTACAGTTATGGCCACAGATGACCCGTTGTAGCTTCTGTGGGGCCGAGCCGCAGATGTTGAAGAGGCTGTAAAAGTGAGGCAGTAAGCACAAGGAGAAACTAGACGTGCTTTGGCAGAAAAAGGTGCTGTTATCAATAAATCGCAGCTGCTGCAGATCTCTGCCAAGAATCATCTGCCTCAGCAAGTTCCCAGAAGTTAGGTTCCACTCCTTCAACATACCGTCGTTGCCGGCTGTGAACAAGGTGTAGGTCTCGGGCCGACTGTGGATGGATATCACGGGGGAGCTGTGCGCCGTGAAGCTGTGGAGAAACTTACTGTTATCCAGATCCCAAGCGTGGACCTCTCCGTTCTTGTTTCCAGCGTAGAAGGTGTTCTGTGGCACACAGTTACAAGAGCAGGTGAGGGAGAAGCCGCCAGCCAGGAGAGAGAATGTCTTCACTTCTCTAAGCTGGCCTTGACCCTTGTGGGTGAAAACCCTCACCACACTCTCACACAAAGCTATCAGGGAGCCCATGGATGTGCTTATGCGTAAGCCCTGTACAAGCTCATGGCCACCCAGGGCCACTTTGTGAACCATCTGGAGGCCCTTGCCATTTGCCACAATGAACCAGGTAACCACAGCTCCCAACGTACCAGAAAAGAGCACCTCAGTTTCTGAGTCATAACAGAGACAGCTGATGGAGAAATGACAGTGTACTGTGCTCAGAGCAATGAAGGCCTGGTGGTGATCTCCAAAGAGCCGCAGGCGCATGTCCTCGCAATAAGCTATCAACAGGCAATAGGATGCCACGTGGACCATGGATGTGATGGGTGGCACTTCATCTGTCATTGGACATTTCATCTTCGTGACCTTTCTTTCCTCTTTTATGTATTTTTCCTGTATCCACAGTACTACCTAGAAGAGGGTAGAAAACAAGTGTCTGGTCATGGACCACAGCATCTCCTGGGATTGTGCTGTAAGGAAAAGCCTGTTTCGTCTTGTAGACAAAGGGAGGATGTGGCTATGGGGTTTTCATAGCACAAGGTTCTGGACCTAAGATAGAAGTCTTGGCCTCAAGACCTTTTCTGTTAGCCTTCAGTCTACTTTATAATGAAGATGTATTTTGAGGAGCCTGGTAATTATCGGTGTAAAGGGGTCATTAATATGGGTCAATCTGGAACATGGAGCCAGGTATTAAAACGAACTAATTTTCTGGGTGTAGAGGCACATGCCTGTGATCTAGCACCCAGGGTGGTGAGCTTGTACTATATAGTGAGTCTGAAGTCAGCCTGAGAAATATAAGAAGACATTGTCTTAATGAATGAATGAATGAATGAACGAATGAATGAATGAATAGGCAGAAATGAAATAGCTTTACTTGTGTCTGTCTCTCATGGTATTCCAACCAGTTAAAGGCGACAACGTAGTTGGCATCCAGTGAGTAGAAGCTCACGAAAGGCTTTTTCTGTAAGCGGTAAGACTCGTGGTACAGCATCCGGAGCATGTCGCTTGGGACAGACACATTTTTTCTGATATCTTCATGAACCTGAAAGAAAAGAGTTTGAGGGGGTGAGAAGGATGGGCGGGCACTTGCTCACTGAAGACACATTGAAGGGCTAGTTGAGAATGGCTAGTTGAATCTTTTCCTGGTTTTTGCTTGCATTTGATTTTCACCACCGAGGGCTTGATGGAGGGTCTCCTGTGTTCTAGGCAGAGGTTTTACCTCCGAGCCTCATCTCAAGTCACACTCAACAGTGACTCAGCTGGACCCTCTTACTTTAAAAATAATTATTTTTCTTTCAGACACACGGGGTTTGTCTGCCTGTAGGCATGTGCAACGCCTCCGTGCAGTACCCAGAAAGGCCAGAAGGGGGTGTGATGATCCTCTGGAGCTGGAGTTACACACAGTTGTGAGCCATCTAGGTCCTGGCATCCACACTTGGGTCCTCTAGAGGAGTAGCAGATGCTCTTACCCACTGAGCCACCTCTCCAGGCCTGTCTGGCTGTTTTGAAACAGTGTCTCACTATGGAGCTCAGGTTATTCTGGAACTTGTAACCATCCTGGGCCACCCTCCCACGTAATGGGATCACAGGTAAGACCCACCAGGTTCAGTGCAATGAGCTCATCTTTTTTAAAGATCTATTTATATGTGTATTGACCTGCTAGTGCGTGCCGTCAATCCAACACTCAGGAGGCAGAATCAGGTGGACCTGAGTGACCTTGAGTCCAGCCAGGTCTACAGAGCGAGTTTCAGGACAGCCAGGGCTACACAGAGAAACCCTGTCTTGAATAACAAAATAATGTGTATGTGTGCATACCACATGTGTTGGGGGTACCTTCCACATATGAAGCACTTATTCATCCATTGAACAAGGTCAAGACTGCACTCCGCTGCATTATACTGCTTCTCTGTGTGTGAATAGGTGTGGGCCTGAGTACCGGGGGCTTCACACAGAGAACCGGGGTGCTTCTCACCATCCCATAAATAGGTACACATGTGCATTAGAAATATTTGAGCAGGTAATTGTGAGCCATTTTGTGTGGGTTCTTGGAGCTGAACTCCAGTCTTCTGGAAGAGCGGCCATCTTTCCAGCCCCTTGACGCCATTGTTCTCACGTAGAAGAGAATTCCGTTCAGCTGTACAAAGCTGTTCAGTTCCTACCCATGCCCCATCCTCCCAGGGCAGGAAGAGATTATTCACCCAGACCCACCACATGCATAAGCTTTCAAATCACCTCACTGTCCTTCAAGATATCATGGATCATGCATTTCAAATTCTTCCACTCAGGAATAAGTCTGGGTGAAGGCGAAGACTTTGTAACCCTCCAGCTCTTCTTACTCATCTCGGACGTCAGAACCTGGGAGAGGGGAGAGAGAATGTTTGAACCTCATCATCTGATTCATATTAGACTGAAAACAAAGGGAACCGAGAAAGATGAGAGAACGGCAAGTTACAAAGTGAGGAATGAGTGTTTGTCAATGAGGAAGACTTCTTCGTTTAGATTTATTTGTTTGGGCTGGAGGGATGGTTCTGTCCTGGGTTCAAGTCCCAGTAACCACAGGGTGGCTCGCAACCATCTGTAATGGGACCTGATGCCCTCTTCTGGTGTGTCTGAAGCCAGCTACCGTGTGCTCACATAAATAAAATAAATAAATCTTTAGATTTATCTGTCTTATGTGTGTGAAAATTTTGCCTGCATGTGTGTACGTGTACCACATGCATGCCTGGTACCTGTGAGAGTCAGAAGAGGGGGGTCAAATTTCATGTGGGTTCTGGGAATCCAACCTGGGCTCTCTGCAAGAGTTGTAAGCAAGCAGCCTGGTATCATGTGTCCATCTTGGCACATCTTCCCGAGTGGATCTTCCCACCTGGCTCTATCCCAGAATCCTCTCTGCCTCCCAGATGTCCCATCTCTATTTCCTGCCTAAGCCATAGGCCATTGGCTTTTTTAACTGACAGGTGATGCCTCCGTAAATTGCACAAGATCTATATTCTCTCTAGAACCCTATGTCAAAACAATGACAAGACAAAACAAAACAAAACAATCCAGGACCTGAATTTTCTTCACTCCTCCCTCCCCCATCCCCAAGTCATGATCTTGCTATGTAGCCCTGGCTGGTCTGGAACCTTAAATCCCCAGAGAGCTACCTGCCTCTGGTCCCTGAGTGCTGAGATCAGATGCATCAGCCACCACATCTGTCAAGAAATGTCTCTTCTCAACTAAAGCAATCAGAGAACTACAGTCGGAGGATGAGAATCAAAAGGCTTTAAAAAGAAAAAAAAAGTTCTATTGGAGAGATGGCTCAGTGGTTAAGAGCTCTGACTGCTCTTCCAGAGGTCCTGAGTTCAAATCCCTGCAACCACATGGTAACTCACAACCATCTGTAATGGGATCTGATGCCCTCTTCTGGTGAGTCTGAAGACAGATACAGTGTACTCATACATAGATATTTTTTAAACTTTAAGTGCATTATAAAACCAGGGCTGTGTTACTGTGAAGGATCACACTGAGATCAAGAGCCAAAGAGAGATGAAGAAGAAGCCGAGCTCCACAAATCTACGTTGAAAACCCCAGATTCCGCTACTCCTATCTTACAGATAGCAGATGTCTCAGGGGAACCTGTACCATTTATCCCGGGCCCTGCCAACCGCGGACCCCGGTTTCTTATATCATCCAACACCACAGGCTTCCCATTCACTTTCCATCCCCCACCCTGACCTTCACAAGAGGACTGCATACCCTTAATTCAAGAGGCACAGTCCACTGACGGGTTTCCATAGAAAGTGAGTCACTGCCTCCAACATCATAATGCACTGGGCTCTCCAAGCCCCCTCCCCCAGCCCACAAGTGTTCACTGGTGCTTCAGCTTCCCCAAGGACCTGAAACTCCCCAGGGAATGCACCAGGGCTGGGAAGAATAAGGAGGTAGGGAAAAGGGGCAAGGGGTTTAAGGAGTCAGTATTGTGTTGGAGCAAAATGGAGGGGAAAATCACGGCGGTGGATTTCTCTGGTCCTGAGCGGAGATGGCAGACGTGTTGAAGGTGGGACGAGAGCTGGGCGTGATTAGACAACCTTTATTGCGTTTACACGCCTCGGATGCTGTCCCGGAGGCTCGTCCGCTCAACTCCTAACTGCTTTAAGCTAGGGCTGACAAAATAACTTTGAATTCTGGGTACTAGGACATGGTTTGTACTAAAAGGAAATTGCGGGTTTGGGGCTAGGGATAGAGCTTGGTTGGTTGAATGCTTGCCTAACGTGGCTGAAGCCCTGGGATTTGATCCGAGTATCACATAAAATCGGGCGTGAGGATACACAGCCGTAGTTCCGGCACCTGGGAGGCGTGCTCCAGACCAACTGCGGATATGTGATACTCCGTCTCAAAAACAAAACAAAAAACCAGGACACAAAGGAAAGCAACCCGAGCTAACCAAACAAACAAACAAACAAAATATCCACAACTGCATGCCTGCCCCCCCACGTCCTGGAATTAAATTTTAATCGGCTGTCCTACGTTTTTACTTGCTAACTCCGTTTCAATCTTAGTATCCTTCCTTCTCCAGAAAAGAAAAAAAAAAAAAAAAAACCAGCCACACAAATAGAATGTGGCAGGGCCAGAGAGATAGACTCCGTGCACCGCGGGTCAGTGGATCCGCACGGATGTGCCGGGGTGACGCTGGCCTTTATGACAGAGGCCTTGCATCAGCCGTCCACGTGTAAGGGAGGGGCTCTTTGTGATTATCAGGGGTTCCTATGCCACCTTTACTAGTGTTAGCATGGGAACCACACTTAAAGGAGCACGGGCAAACCTATCAGAGAGACCACGACGGTACCACGTTCCTCCCAGTTCAAAAGCCCAAATGGGTAGGACAGTGAAGCCTCTGTAAGGTAAATAAGAGGGAGCCCTCGGGGCCGCATCGCATCGTGGCCCTCTATCTTCTGGCCTTGGGACCCAAACTGGTGTTCTAAAGGATTGGGCTGTAGCAGTGCCGGATGAGAGGCTAGCCCAAATCAATCCTGTCCACCCCACTTCTCTCCCACGTTCTGCAAGACCTCATTCTGGCCTGCTTGGGCGGATAGAACATAAGATAAGGTTATATCACGGTATAATAATTAGAAAGTCAGAGAGCCCCCATCTACCACGCATGCGTGTAGCATTAGGGCAGGCTAAGCCTGCCAGAGACTCAGACTCATGCAAATACGCCGGGAGGAGGAGCTATTCTAAGAGCCCTTTGGATGCTTCTGTGGCCCAGCAGCAGGTTGGGAGCTCACAGAGCCTCCACACTGCCTCGGGATCATCTTGTGAGACTGACTGGAACCACTACATGTAAGTGTTCAGGGATGGTGGTTCCCAGGTTCTACCGTCTCCCCCTTTACTGAATTAAGCTTTAGCCGGTGTTCCTTGGTGACAGATCATGACGGGATGGTATTAGAGTTCCCCTCCTCCTAGGTGAGGTGGCACATGCTTTTCATCCTAGCGCTCAGGAGGCAGAGACAGGCGGATCTTCGTTTTTGAGGCCAGCCTGGCCTAGTGAGACTCTATCTTAAAAATAAACTTCCTGTCTTGTCTTGAGTTGAAGACAGTACGGACCGCCCTCCCACTCCCACCCCCAGTTAGATACTAGCTTGAACAGTTACCCCAGTTTTAAAATTCCTTTCATATCGCCAACGATCATTTCTAGAACTAAAAATAGTTATATTATGCCTTAGATTTCCTTTGTCTGGATCTCAGCTGAACCCAGTCTCAGACCTTAGAACCTATGAATGACCGTACAAGACTAACAGTCATTAGTATGTCTTTAAAACTAAAGGAAGAATATCACCTGTAATCAGCATGCTTAATAATAATCTTTCACTATTATTATTGAGACAAGGATTCTCTGTGTGGTCTTAGCTGTCCTGGAATTCACTCCGGAGACCAGGCTGGCCTCGAACTCAAGGATCTGCCTGCCTCTGCCTCCTGAGTGCTGAGATTAAAGACGTGCACCACCACACATGCCTGACCTCAAGATGCTAAATGTAATGGTTGACTTTGGATTGTTTGCTCAACCTGCTAGGAGCCATTGACACAGAGGATCATGTCCCCCTATTCCTTCATAGACCCTCTTGATTTTGTTTGCGTTTTGTTTGTTTTGGAACTAGCTATCTACGGCAAGGTGGCCTCAGACTCAGAGATCTCCTGACTTTGCCTCACAGGTGCTAGGTCTAGAGGTGCGTGCACCACCATGTCTGCCTTCTTAGTTTTCTTTGAATCTCTTTACTTGTTCCTTCTCCGACTCGTGGCCTGCTTCCTTCAATTCTGTCTGACCTTCTTATCAGTTGAACTTCCAGTCTTCGGTCCTGTTCTTTCCATCCTTGTTCCCTTCATCCAGTCTTACACATCCTACATATCCATGGTTGTCCATTTAACCTAAGTCCAAACGTGTCTTCTGGATTGCAGACACATATATTTCATTGCCTTGGATGTGGGGTGGTTTTTTGATAACTTGACCCAAGCTGAAGTCGTTCCGGAAGAAGGAAGCTTGAGAAAATGCCCCCATCTGATTGGTCTACAGGCAAATCTATGAGGATGTTGTCCTTATTAATGATTGATGTTAGAGAAAAAGGCTTATTTTATTGTAGATTTTACAGTCCATCATGAAGGGAAGGGAAGACAGGAACTCAGGGCAGGAACCTTAGGCAAGAACGAAAGAAGAGGCCACGGAGGATTGTTGCTTACTAGCTTGCTTTCATGAATAGCCCATGACCAACTTCCCAGAAGTGGCACCACCCACAGTAGTCTGGACTCTCCCACATCAATCATTAAGAAAAATTGCAGGCCAGTCTGATAGAGGCATTTCGCTATTTAGGTTTAAGAACCAAACATCTGCTCACATCAGGCCACCACCAGCAGATCAAAGAAATGGCTCCATCAAGTAGACCTTGGTAAATCAATTGATTTATTGGGGCTATTTAATGGAACACGAGAGTTAAAGGCACCTGTTCACTTTTGGAAAGACCACCACAGTGTACATTATACAACCATGGTATAGCTACAAATGAAAATAATATTTGACAATTTTTTTTTTGTGGTGATGCTGTGGATGGAACCCAGGACCTTGCACCTTCTAGGCAACCATTCTACTTCAGAGCTGTATCCCATGCTCTTGTTTGGCAATTTAAGAAGAACTGGCTGAGGATATAAGCCAACAGGCCTCTGTGCTTATTCCACAGTGCATGAAGAAAAAAAAGGGGGGTCAGTTAAAAGCAAAGTGCCGAGCCATGGTGTATGTTGGGAAAGATACTGTCATGTGTTGGATCTTGTCATCCCTCACTCAGTGTTAGGGTCCAAAAATTGCTGAAGGAGGATACCCCAGACTCAAATTGTATGCAAAAGCAAAGAATGTTTATTCAACTGGTTTTCCTGCATTCAGTGATCTCCCTATTTGAGAATGGAGAATTTTGGTGGATTCTCAGGCCCAGCTTTTATTGTTGGGGGAATTCCATGGAGGGATGTATACCCTTTTACCTGGATTGGTTAGCTTTGTCTCTAGGGGTCTGACTGATTCTACAATTGGTTAGGACTCTGGAGACTTCCCAGTGTGGGGGGGGTGTGCTTACTCATTCTAGCTACCTATTTGTACTTCAGGCCAGATGACAGAGTATCCTCAGACTAGCTTCCCATAGGTGTGGTTGGCCGACCACAGGTTGGATCCAGGTTCTAATTTCTGGGAGACAGAAACTTAAGCCTAGTCTACCAAACTGCCAGTTTGCAGCCTGTCATAGAGTCAGCCTGGCTCTGGGAGCTCAGTCCTATCATTCCCCCCTCTGATTAATAACTGAACCAAATCACTGGTTTGTCAGTTCTTTTTTCCAAGGTTCTAGTCATTGGCAAAGGGGTCAATTGGGACCTAAGAAGCATCTGATTAGGTGATCCAGCTGAAATATGGGAGCCAACATCTCCATTAAGCTGGCTAGTCAGCAGCTTTCAGCAAGTCAGAAGTCAGCAGCAAGTCAGAAATCAGTCAGCAGTAAGTCAGAAGTCAGCAGCAAGTCAGAAATCAATCAGCAGTAACTCAGCAGCAAGTCAGAAGTCATTCAGCAGTAAGTCAGAAGTTAGCATCAAGTCAGAAGTCAGCAGTGTGCAGTCCTCAGGTGGTCCCTGTATGCCAGCTGGGTGAAAATCTGCTTGGACAAACATAATTTAGGCACAGAAGTTAAGAAATCCCAAGGCCAAGGAAACTCCTGTTTTTAAGGACAGGCAGGTGTACTTACCTGGAGACCGTTTTATCTGTGACAGGCAGATCCAAGTCTTAGGACTCTTGATTCCTTGAAGCATATGTGAACTTTAGTTTACAAAAGGATGTACATTAGTATTTACCATTGTATTGAAACCCATATTTTAGAAAAAGTAGTGAACAGGTATCTGTTAGACAACAGAAGTAGACTTGTGCCTTTGAGACCTAGTAAAACTACAGGTTTCGGTCAAAAGGCACAGAACATTCTTTTCTTAGTCTAGAGGGTTAGAAATACAGATGGAATCGAGATGTTGTTAGCATGATTAGACGCACCTTTAAGTCACTCAGAAGACATACTTAGAAGACAACCAAAGGGAATTGAAAATCCTGAGCTTTGGACTGAACTATAAGCATCCAGTGTTCCATTAGCTTATCAGACCTCCATTGATCAATGTTAAAATTCTGAACTTTCAAAATCTCAGTATAATAAGAGCACAAATTAGGGAAAGAAATCTAAAACATTTTCCATCTTTCAAATATCTTAAGTCACTGTCTTATACCTCAACTACTTGCATTTGTATGCCTTAGGTAATTTTCAGACCCACAGAACTTATCTAAGCTTTTACATCCTCAGACCTTTGTATGCCTTAGACCACTCAGAACTTCCATAGACTTTGAACCTGTTTTTAATCATCTAATCATTTGTCACAGGCACAGTAGTTATTACTGAGAACATCTACTTCGAAGCAAGCTTCAATAAAGGAACAGTAAAAAGCTACATTTGTGTAGCAGTGAATAGTTAAACTGTTTAGAGCTCCCATTGGATGATCAAGCTTCTAGCCACCCACCAGAGCTCTCTGGATTTGCAAATGAAAGACACACACACACACACACACACACACACACACACACACACACACACACGTCAGCTTAATTTTTAATATACCCTAAGTAACTCAATGGCTGAGAATTTTCTGAATCTCCCCAGGCTAGCACACTCCCATCTGGCAATCCTTAGTTAACATTTTCTAAATCTATATTTTATCTTTGCTTCCCCAGATCCAGTCAGGGGAGGGGCCCCTGTGGCCACTTACATTCTTACAGTTCAGGGGGACCTGAAGCCCGATCTCTCATTTCCTCCCCCGACCCCTGTCGTGGTGATTCTGTCTGTTCTTCCCCCTCAGTCCCTTGTCCATGCAATCTAAAAGTCCCGCCTCCATCTTCTTGGCAACCACTGGCTGTATGACAATCAAAGCCATCCAGGGACAGGAACCCTCAGCGGCTGGACATATGGCTCTTGGGAACCAAATTAAGACAAAGCATTAGAACTAATGCCCAACACATCTGAAACCTGTTTTTATTTTAATTTGAAGATTCTTAGTAAAGAAAACATATCTGCTTTTTAAAAATAAGAGACCTAACCGTTTTAACTGATAAATTAACCAATGAACTAACTCGGGAGTAGATTACCTTGAGGTAGTTGCCTATTGCCTAACTGTTAAACTACACATATCCATCGATGCGATGGGAGAACTTGAAGAAATTAGAATGACAGAGACTCATCCATATTCCATTTCCATACAATTGCCCCAAGGTCTTGCATCTCTACGGCACCTAAGGCAGGGGCATCCTGGCCAGAAGATACAGAGGTTTTTCCTGTGGACGAGAAACACGGGAAAAACTGAGCTCACCTTGTCTAAAGCAACATGTGGCAATCAATTCTCTAGTTGTCTTCTGTTTGTCCACAGTTCAGGCCAGGCCCTGTCAGTGGCAGTATCAAGGCACTGGGGCAGTTATGCCCAGTGGTTATTACACTACAATTCAGGTGGTGTCCTCATCAGCCACATAAGAATAGGCACTGGAGGCCAGGAGGATGACCCAGTTGGTAAGATACTTGCCATATGAACTTGAGGATCTGAGTTTGATGGTCTAGATTGGTTTCACAGCAGAAAGATGTAGGACACTGTATGCTCCTATAAGCCCAGGACTGGTGAGGTAGAGGTAGGAAGATTCCTGCTCCTCACTGGTCAGCTAGCCTGGTTCCATCAGCCAGCCCCTCCAGATTCAGTGAGAGACTCTGCCTCAAAAAAATAAGGTGAAAGCTACAAGAAAACCTACAGAGTCAACTAACCTGGGGCTCCCAGAGACTCAACCCCAAACCAAAGAACATGCAGGGGCTGGAACCTAGACCCCTATACATCTGTAGCCGATGTGCAACTTGGTCTTCGTGTAGGTCCCCTGACAACTGGAGTGGAGGTTGTCTCTGACTCTGTTGCCAGCCATTGCAACCCCTTCCCCTGGCTGGACTGCTGTGTTGGGTCTCAGTGGGAGAGGATGCACTTGGTCCTGCTGTGACTAGATGTCCCAGGATGGGGTGCTACCCAAGCGGGGGTTTCTCTGAGGAGAAGGGGAGGGGGTAGGTATTTGTAAGGGGACTGGGAGGAGAGAAGGGAAGGGTCTGTGATCAGGATGTGAAGTGAATAAAAAATTAATAAGGTGACAAGACCAACAACATGGTTCAGTGGGGGAAGGGGCTTGCGGCCCTTGGAGCCTACGTGGTGGAGGGAGAGTCTGGTTCCTGCAGGTTACCTCTGCATACACACACACATACACACACACACACACACACACACACACACACACACAAACACTTCAAATAAAAATTAATGGGCTGAAAAGATGGCTCAACCATTAAAGGTTAGGCTCATAAACAAACAAAAAAATATTAGATGCAAAATATATGACAGAGACCAGCTAAGAAATGAGTGGTTTGAATGAGAATGGCCCCTATAACTCATATTTTTTAAAATATTTATTTAATTATATGTAAGTACACTATATCTGTCTTCAGACACAGCAGAAGAGGGCATCAGATCCCATTACAATGGTTGTGAGCCACCATGTGGTTGCTGGGAATTGAACTCAGGACCTCTGGAAGAGCAGTCAGTGCTCTTAACCACTGAGCCATCTCTTCAGCCCCAGACTCATATATTTTAATGCTTAGTCATAAGGGAATGGAACTGTTTAAAAGGATTAGAAGGAACAAGAGGTGTGGTCTTGTTGAAGTATGTCACTGTAGAGGAATTTTCTTTAATTATCTGATTGGCTAATAAAGGTGACTAATAGCCAATCACTGGGTGAAAACGAGGAGGCAGGTTTTCCAGGCAAAACAGGAAGAGGAGGGAAGGAGAAGGAGTTGGAGGAGGACAGAAGGAGAGTTGTTGGAAGAAAGATGGAGCAGAAGCTCGTGGCCTGGAGAAACTGCAAGTAGCAGGGATTTCATAACTGAGGAAGAAAGTGGCATAGGGGCAGATCCGCCCAATATAGGCATGCAATTTATAAATACATAACCGAGTTGAGTTTTCCTTGCGTGGGCTTATTGGGGCTGGAGGTTTACCCCAACATCTCACATGAGGTTTCAAAAGCTCATGCCAGGCCCAGTGTGTCTCCCTGCTGCCTGTGCACCAGGATGCAAAGCTCCTAGCTCCAGCATGATGCCTGCATGTGTGCCACCATCATCTTCACCGTAACAGAAGCCGTAAGCAAGCCTTAGTTAAATGCTTCCCTCTCCAAACTCACCATGGTCACGGTAGCTCTTCACAGCTATAAACCAGTGACTAAGACAACACCCAACATTCACCTCTGTCTTCCACACATGTGCGTGTGAACATGTATACCTACCAAAAAGTAAAAAAAAAAAAAAAATGTGGTCATTGGAATAGGTGTGGGCGTGCCTAGCCTCCAGTCCCAACCCTTGGAAGGCAGAAGTAACAGGATCACCACAAGTTCAAGCCCAGTGTGGTCTATGCAGTGAGTTCTAAGCCAGTCAGGGTTAAAAGTGAGATCCTGGGGCTGGGGAGATGTCTTAGCTGTTAAGAGCAGGAGTTCAATTCCCAGGAACCGCATTAGACGGCTCACAGCCACCTGAAACTCTAGTCCCAGGTCATTTCCTGTGTTTATGTCAAACACTTAATTAAAAATAATAATAGTCTTTGTTTGTTTTCCGAGACAGGGTTTCTCGGTGTAGCCATGGATGCAAACTCACTCTGTAAACCAGGCTGGCCTTAAATTCAGGGATCAGTCTACCTCTGTCTCTAAAACAATGGGAATAAAGGCAGGTGCCACCATGTCTGTGACCCTCCCTGCCTTCAGGGATCACCGACCAATCTTGGTCCATGAGGGCAAAGGAAGCCCTGTGATTATGTATGGTGAAGACACACCAGGACCAGCTGCAGGGAGACAGATCAGCTTTACTTGGGATGATTCGAGGCTTCTATAGTTTGGGGGGATAGGAGGGTAGAAACATCCTAGATGGGCAAAGGCCACTGACTGAAGGCTTAGGGTACCAAAATGTCTCGTTAGCGTGGGGAAGCATTTCAGGAATCTCAGGTGCTAACTGAATAGGTTCTTATTGGGAGAAAGGAAGTTGAACTTGTAACCTCCGCCCAGGCCATGTGCCATTCTGCAGGTAGAGGTGTGTGTGGGGGGAGGGTTTGAACTCCCCAGGCAAGGTCAGAATCAGAGAAGCCCTGCCAATGAAGGGAGTCCTCATATAGTGCCAAGCCCAGAGGCTATCCAGTCAATGGTAGACTTCGACCTCAGTTAGCAGAGTTTTCCCACACATGTCTTAACGGGTTATCTTAATTTATTTCATTCTGTTACACGTTTAGACTCACCATTCCTTGTGTGTGTGTGTATGTGTCTGTCTGTCTGTCATGGAGCCAAAAGTCAACTTCAACTGTCCTCTGTCACTGTCCTCCTTATTTTTTGATACAGGCTCTCTCAGTGACCTTGGAACTTATAGATCAGCTGGCCAGAAAACACTGAGGATCCACTTGTCCCCACCATCCCACATCCCACTTCTAGTGATGGGGTTATAGGCACAGGCTACCGTGTTTGGCTGCTACATGTGTTGAGGTGCTGAACTCAGTTGTTCGTGCCTGCGTTTTACCCACTGAATACTGTTTGGTTTGGTTTGGTTAGGTTTTTTGAGACAGGGTATCAGTGTATAACCCCGGCTGTCCTGGAACTAACTCTGTAGACCAGGCTGGCCTCAAACTCACAGAGATTCTCTTGTCTGTGTCTCCCAGTGCTGGGATTAAAGATGTATGCTACGACACCTGGCAATTTTTAAATTTAAATTGTATTTGATGAGTATGGGTGAAGGACAAAAAAGATATGAATGTGATTAAGTTACTATAATCAGAGGTTATTAAAAAAATTCCTCTGGTCAAAATGAAATGCAGAGGTTCTCAGGGTTTCCAGGCCAGAGCTTCCCGAAGAGCAGAAATGTAGTCAGAGGGTTCAAGTGACTAGGAAGGACATCCGGAAGTACAGCTCCTTCTTGATGTCACCCAAGTAATTCCTGATGGAGAGTAAATACTGTGCCACATAAGCCACCACATGGGAAAGGAGCCGGACAAGGTGGCACTCACCTTTACCCCAGCATTTGGGAGGCAGGAGCAACTGGATCTCTTATTGTCTGAGGCCAGCCTGGTCTACAAAATGAGTCCCAGACCAGTCAGGGCTGCATGTTAAGATCTTGTCAAAAGAAAATTGCTTGGTGGTTAAGAGCATTCTGGCTCCTGCAGAGGAGCTGAGTTCAGTTCCCAGCTCCCATGTCTTGGCAGCTCAGGCCTACCTGTACCTGCAGCTCCAGGGGAATCCAATGTTTTGTCTCTGGACTCCTTGAGAGATGCATTCTTTGAAATAAAAACAAAGCTTTTCCAAAAAGCCGCAGCAGCTGAGAGGGAGACCATTACAGTTAGATGTCTCATGCGGGGACTTAAGGCTGACATCACAGTCATGTTGTTACTAAGGCGTGGGAACCTCTTTTGCCCTAGTATCTAGAAATTAACAACCCCCCTACTGTCATTCTGGGTTCCTTTTCACGTTTGTTGGCATTCCAAATCCCTTTCTTGAGAAACCTCAGATGTCCCCACACCCATGACACACATTTATTGTGTCACCATGTCACCTCCACCTGCTACTCTGAAGGAGACAGAAGTCTGGAGGATGTCTTAAGAGCTTCCCAGAGTCTTAAAGACCTAATGATGATATTCGTTGCAGTCTGATCTTACGAGATTACTTCTGTAAGAAGTTTCTGAGTGGACAGGTATCAGCTGAATCCATACTTCCTGATACCACAGTTGGCAAGACTGCGCCACCTCTTTGAACTTAGGGTTATCTTTGTGTTCGATTCAGACTTTCCTGTTTGTATAAAGAGTCTCTCGGATGCTGTCTCCGAGTCAGAAATGTTTAACGTGGCATGCTACATTCTGCTGACTTCTCTGCCTTTGAGATTCCTTCTTTATTTCAGCCTCACCGGGCTCCCTTTTAGTCTACAGGTTTGTTCAACATCTTTGATGAAGAAACTGCAGAAGAAATTGAGGGGGGAATACATCTCATATTTTCAAGGAGTGTGTCAAAAACTGAAACAGAACCAAAAAAAAAAAAATGGCCAAATGGTAGTCTGGGGGTGTAGGTATTGGGTGTATTTGTGTATGTGCTGTGTGTATGCATGCATGTGTGGGGTTTTGGTGCATTTGTGTGTGTGTGTGTGTGTGTGTGTGTGTGTGTGTGTGTGTGTGTTTAGGGGGCATAGAGGTGAAGGCCACATGCACACACACACATACACACACACGTATGAGTGAACATGCACAGAGACATACACATAACACATACACAAACTCAATACCTACAGCTTCAGAAACATTTCTCAACTCTCCCATTTTGCTAAGAATTTCCAGGGGGCTGGAGAGATGGCTCAGTGGTTAAGAGCACTGACTGCCCTTCCAGAGGTCCTGAGTTCAATTCCCAGCAACCACACGGTGGCTCACAACCATCTGTAATGGGATCTGATGCTCTCTTCTGGTGTCTGATGACAGTGTACTCACAAGCATGAAATAAATAAATCTTAAAAAAAAATTTCCAGAAATCTGCCTGTGCTGGGATCACAAGCCTGCACCACTGTGCCTAGATTTTTTATGTTAGTTCTGAGCTCAGGCAAAGGTATTGAAGTAAGACCTTTTGGACAGGCTGAATTTACCTAAAGTAGCAAATCCTTTAGAAGATGGTTTATTTTAAACATAGAGACATATTCTTTTAAATGAAATTTTGGGTTTGTTTGTACTTACGTTATGCTCTGCAAAGTTCCTGCACCTATGCATTTGTCCTTGAGAGACTGTCTTAGCCTGAAGGAACGGCCTTAGTCAAACATAGATACTGTGGACCAAAAACTTGCCACGTAAGCATTCCTGGTCATTGTTTATCTTCCCCGAAGTGGGCATGCTTTCTGTTGCTTGCCTTTAAAAGACACTGAGAAAAATACGCTCACTGCTGGTGTGGTACTGACCATGGCCCTCCCATAACTGTCTCCTGCATCTTCTTTCTGCCTTTCCTCTAACCATCTTTGCTCCTCCGCTCATGGGTTTTGTATCAACTGGCTCCTGCACCCCTTGTTCAACTCCAGTGAAACTGAGCCAAAGGGGCACTGAAAGCAACTAGAAAAGGTGTCTACACAGCAATTTTCTCTACTCCCATAGCTGCGAAGGTGGCTGGAATTACACCATGGACTCACCACACCAGATCAAGGAAATAAAATTCATGGGTGCTGATGTCAAATGAGCTGTCTCTGGACCATGAACTCACTGAAATTAAGGTTCCTTTTCGTCCAGGGCCCTCCCTGTCCCACTGCCCCATCCAGAGACTTGTGTTTGGTATAGATGCAGGCTTATGGTACAATCCCCACTCCCCTCTGTGTCTCTGTCTGTCTCTCTGCCTTTCTCTTTCTCTCAAAGACAGGGTTTCTCCGTGTAGGCCTGGCTGTCCTGGAGTTCGCTCTGTAGACCAGGCCGGCCTTGGATGGGCAGACGCCTGCCTGCCTCTGCCTCCTGAGTGCTAGGCTAGAAGGTCTACAGCACCACGCCAAGCTCTCCTGGCCTCCTCTTGTGTTTATAACCATTTCCTTATCTTAAATCTTAACTATGGGCTGGGGTGATTGCTCGGTAGTAAAAGCATTTGCCATGGCAGCCTGACGACCGAAAAAAAAAAAAAAAAAAAAAACGGAGACAGTGGTAGGAATCTGTAATCCCAATGCTCCTGCAATGAGATGTGAAGACAGATTCACTGGGCCCTCAGGGGACAATGCAGTGCAGTGACAGAAGTAACAAGACTCTGCCTCAACAAGGTAGAAGGCAAAAAACAGCTCCTCAAAGTTGTTCTCTGGCACACACGCACACACCATGGCATACACATGACCCCACCACACACTTAGAAAGTATCTGGTTGAACTATCTAAAATATCTGTCTTTAAAAAGATTTGATGTGTTTTTGCCTTCCTGTGTGTGGCACGTGTGCAGTGCCAAAGAAAGCCAGAAGGGGGCATCGGATCACTTGGAACTGGAGTTACAGTTTGAGACACCCTGTGGGTGATAGGAACCAAATTAGGGCCCTCTGCAAGAGCAGCAAGTGTTCCTAAGCACTGGGCCATCTTACCAGCCCTGGAAATTTGTTTTCTTGCATTAATTCAGACCTTGGCAAGATTCTTGGTCAGCTTTCCTTTATTGGCTTTTGTTCTTCTTTCTATGAAAACATGATTGTCAAGGATCAGGTGTTTGTTTTAACAGGGGTCTCAATTTTAAAAACATTGCACATTGAACCAACAAACCCTTTTATCATCTATACCAATGTATGCATTACTTTTTCCAAATTATATACTTGTTTTGCTTTTACACTGTATCTATTAAATATTACTAACTGGGGGCTGGAGAGAGGCCTCAACCATTAAGAGCACATACTATTGTTTTTGGTTTTTTGTTTTTGTTTTCTTTTTGTTTTGACACATGGTTTCTCTGTGTAACAGCCCTGGCTATCCTGGAACTCGCTCTGTAGACCAGGCTGGAATCGAACTCAGAGATCTGCCTGCCCCTGCATCCCCAGTGCTGACATTAAGGATGAGTGCCGTCGCATCCAGCAAGCACACACTATTCCTCCAGGGGACCCAGGTTCTGTTTCCCGCAGCCACATGCCAACAGCCACCTGTAACTCCAATTTTGGGAGCACCGGAAGATCTCTTCTGACTTCCTCAGACACCAGGCTCACACACGGCGCGCATAAATACAGAATGCAAAAACACGTGTACATATAAAAAAACCTTCTAAAAATATTAGTACCGCGGGGGCTAGAGGTGCACGCGGCTTAATGGTAAGATGCGTGTTTTCCACCTCAGCAGCACGGGCTCGAGTCTCAGCGTGAGGATGTATACCTAAATGTTTTTATGTGTGTTACCGTTTTCACTGATGTCTTTTATATTATTTTTATCTCTGTGTATGATGTGTGTGTCCTCTGCAACAATGTCTCATGAGGTGTCTACTGGTCTCAAATTCCTTGTGTAGTAGCTAAGAATGTGTGTTTTTTTGTTTTTGTTTTTTTGTTTTTGTTTTTTTTTTTTTTTTTTTAAGTTCCTTGTCCTCAAGTCATGAGATGGCAGTTCCATTAGACCTGGGTACTTGGCTATGTTACGCTGGCCAGCCTTGAACTCACTGTTGCCCTGGCCAGCCTTGAATTTGTGGAAATCCTACTGCCTTTGCTTCCCAAGTTTATAGGATTATAATCATGAACAACCTTGCACGGTGAGTATCGGATTGTGTTTTGATAGAACATTTACCACCTGTGGAGCGTTCAGAAATCTCAGCATTGGGTTAAGACATTTGTCTAAAGTGCCACTGAGGAGCATAGGATCCATTCACTAAAACCACTAGAAACAAAGGAATGAAGTATGACCGTTCAGTCACCGTTACAGAGCAGGTGACAAGGAACTTACACCACCTTCGAAACACATCGCCAGAGGGAGTTTCATGGTGCACTAAATTGGGAAAGGGGAAGCCAAGTTGTGTTTATATTCCTCGTGGGGCTAGGGGTGGGGGCCAGGATATTAGATTAAAAGTCAGAGTTAGAGAAACCAGCTGTTGAAGTTCAGACCTAGGACAAGCTGAGGAGCCTATTTAACATAACAAAGTAGACCTGGCCTCCAGATTCTCCCAGCATCCCTCAGCCCCCTACCTGTTAAGGGGCATGGCTGAGATACCCCGTCCTCTATCCTGATACCCCTCTATCGGAGGGGCTGGGCTTCCTCTCCCCCAGAGGCTCTTCACCAGACATTTTGGTTTTCTACCTCTCCCTTCCCTCCCCCCTCCCCACATGCCCTCTCCCTCTCTACATTCCCTCCCCCTCTCCTCCCTGTGTGTATGACTTTTCTCTCTCTCTGCCCCCTGCTTTTCTGTCTCCTCGTCTGTGTGGCTACTTCCCTGACTTCCTATGACATCAGTGCTCCCCCCCCCAATAAACACTTTAATTTGGCTTGAGTTGCCCCATTTTATAGGTGGAGAATACGTATCAATAGCTCCTGGGTGTAGACTGTTCTAAGTGCTGGGGCCATGGGACAGATGGGGTGCCCACATTCACAGGAACTGGTGTATCTAGTGATAGATACTCGGGTGGCTCATAACTTGGGATGACTTAGGATGGTTTCATTGCAATGACAGGGTTGAAACAGTCTTTATTTGGGGAGCCACTGAGATGGTTCAGCATGTAAACCAAACCACTTGCTGTCAGGCTGGGTCACTGGGCTACATAGTGAGATCCTGTCCCCAAAACAACAAAACAAAAGCCTAAGATATCTGCTACTTAAGTCTCAAGTCATCAGCAAACAGAGCTGTCCACGGGGAAGAGAGTCACATCCTCCATCACGCCACAAACACTTAAGTGAAAAAATTCTCTGTCTTATAATTATTTTTTTTATTGTTTATTTAGGATTAGCTGCGGATGGTGAGGAAGGAAGGGGAGGCTCTTTGACCTCTTCACCTTTAACAGAGTATACACCAACTGGCTTCGGGGAAGTTGCCCCACTGTCAAGACACATGACTGCTTTCTTTGGTGACATGGTGGGAGAAACACTTTTAACGCTGGCTTAAAGGGATACATCAAAGTTTGTTGGAAATAAGTACCTTCTGTTTGTTCCACAATACAGAAACTGGCTTCTAGAGCTGGGTATAAAAAAAAACAAAAGAAACAAAAAAACCAACTTTGACCTGGCTGTGTGGGCCCTGGAGATTGAAAGTCTAGTTTCTGATGGCCAGGTCACCTGACTTTTTAGCTAGTCCCAAGCTAGGGAGCGGGAACAATGACCTGGCACTCTTTCCTGATGAGGTGGATATCGGCTTGGGGTAGGCTTTTCCAGGCAAGTTCAAGGATTCCGTACTTAGTGATGCCTTTGGGGTTAATGGTATGCACGTTGTTCTGATCAGGGAGGGGTATGACATTCCGGAACTTCAGAGGGACTTGTGGGGCATGGGAGCCACCACAAACCAAGCAGTACAGTAGCCGCTCCCCAGACATCAGCTCCCTGGCCTTTACTGTCTCTTTGGAGATGAACTCTTGGAATTGGGGCTCTTCAGTCACTAGGAGGTCCAGCAGCAACCTCTGGATTCCAGGTGACTTAATCTGGTACAGGTCCATGAGCTGGTGAAACTTTTGCATCCAAGTGGCCCTGTCTTCGGCATACCGCTGCTGCAACATCCGCAAAACATGGTAGAGCGCCACAAATGTCTCCCATGGAGGTACCTCTTCCTTTTTCTTGGAGATAGGCTTTTTCTCCAATTTGGGCAGTCTGGGATACCTGCTTTTACTTTTAAGATCCCCAAAGTCCTTTTGAAACATCAGCGCCAGGGTCTGTCTGTTTATGGAAGAGTGACTAGCCATCAAAATGTCTCTTGTGCTAGGATCAGGAGACTGTGTCTCCATTTTGTCAAGAGCACTGGATAGCTGCTGAAGCCGAGCACTTCTGTATGGCTCCCCTAGAAGATGCCAGTGGATAGCCTTTGGGTCTGTAACCCTTTTGGTAGCTAAGGGTCCTGGTACGGGGACAGCTGAAGGTTTCAGCCAGTCATCCTGTTCCCTTCCCTTTATGGGAGGAATCACTTTCAAGTGTTTGGGGCTCATAGGCTCTCTCCTAGGTTTGGAAGATTTTGAATCCACAATCTGCTTGTGACGGCGCACAATGGCTTCAAGGACCGCCAGGTGCAGCCACTGCAGGTCTCCCGTTTCCGTGAGGTCTTTGAGGAGTTGGCACAGTCTGTGGAAACTGTATCTAGGAAGTTCTTCTCCTGCCTCCATCTGCTTCAAGATACCGTGCAGCCACTCGATGTCCGATACCCCTACCTGTGAGTACCGCTCTTTTTCTGCCAGGATCTCGGGGAGATGCAACCCCCCTATTGTTTGGCCGTACCGCTCTTTTTCTGCCAGGATCTCGGGGAGATGCAACCCCCCTATTGTTTGGCCGTACCGCTCTTTTTCTGCCAGGATCTCGGGGAGATGCAACCGCCCTATTGTTTGGCCAGCCAGGGAAGGAGGGTGCTGCAGAAACCACTTTGTTTTGAGGTGGTGTCTGTGAGCTTCCGTGGCCCGTCTAACAATCTGAGACGTGAATGGTGTCAGTATGTCTGCTGTTTGATGCTCCGAGATCACCTCCAGAAGGCGTAGGGGTTCCAGTTTATATTTCTCCATCAGCTGTCTCTCTCTGTCCATCACCTTTGTCCTCAGGGATATCGTGGGTGTCGTGGGTATTTTGGATACTTTGGCCTCCTCTTCCCTGGATATCTGTGTCACTTCCGCTTCCTTGCTTTCCCTCTCCTCAGGTACTGGGACATCTTTCCCAGAAATGGTGCTCAGTCTCATAGAGCTTCCCCTGAGCTCAGAGATTTTTTGAGGGACCACTTCCCGTCTTTGTAGGACCTTCTTTCTTTCTGCCTGCACCTCTGGTTTTTTTCTTTTTAACAATGCCTCTTCCTTCCTCTCTTCTTCCCATAACAGTTTCTCCTCTTCCTCTTCTATGGGGCTCACACTTTTCATCTCCTCCTCCTCACTTGAGCTTTCTTCGAGTTCTTCCTCTTTTTCCTCTTCTTCCTCCTCTTCCTGCACCTCCTTTTCCATCTTTTTCTCTTCTCTTTCTATCTCTTCTTCCCCTTTCTCTTCCTCTTTCCCTTTCTTCTCTCTTTCCTCTTCCTCCATTTGTTCTTTCTTCCCTTTCTGTTCCTCCTCCACTTCCTCCTCCTCCTGTCCTACCTCTCTTTCCTTCCCTTTTTCTTTCTTTTCTATCTCTGCCATTTCCTTTTCTCCTTCCCATTCCTCTATCCCCTTGTCCTTCTCTCTTTCCTCTTCCTCCACTTGTTCCTTCTCCTCTTTCCACTCTTCCTTTTTTTCCTCCTCTTTCTCTCCCTCCTCTTTCTTCTCTCTTTCCTCCTCTCCCTCCTCCTCTCCCTCCTTCTCTCCCTCCTCCTCTCCCTCCTCTTTCTCTTCTCCCTCCTCTTTCTCTTCTCCCTCCTCTTTCTCCTCTCCCTTCTCTTTCTCCTCTCCCTCCTTTTTCTCCTCTCCCTCCTTTTTCTCCTCTCCCTCCTTTTTCTCCTCTCCCTCCTTTTTCTCCTCTCCCTCCTCTTTTCCCTCTTCTTTCTCTTCCTCTCCCTCCTCTTCTTCCTCCTCTTCTTCTTCCTCCTCTTCTCCTTCCTCCTCTTTCTCCTCTCCCTCCCCCTCCTCCACTGCCGCCGCCTCTTCCTCAGTCAAACTCTCTTCTTCCACTTCAACCAACAGGCTTTCCATGTCCTGAGAAAAGTCCTCTTTACCTTCTACTTCTTCTAATAGTCTGTAAAATTTTTTCGTCCCAGGAAAAAGCCCCATGAAGGTCTTTTTCCTAATCCGCAGCCCTTTAAAGAATAAAGCTTTCTCCTGTATTCCAAGGTCCTCCTCTTCCTCTTCCTCCTCCTCTTTCTCCTCCTCTTCCTCCTCCTCCGAGACCTTTTTTGGTTCCCAGTCAAATTCCTCTTCTTCCTCAGCCACTCTCTGCTCCTGGGCGCTCAGCCTTGTCAGTTGCCTAGCCAGACGTCTTTGCATCTTAGCTAGCTTCCTCTCCTCCATGACTATCTCTGGTTGCTCTTCCCCTGCATCCAGCTCCTTAACGTTAAGTCTCTCCTCCTCCACACTTAGGCTGGCCTCCTTAATTAACAGTGACCGGTTTAGCTTTGCCATCTTTGTTTCTTTCCGAGTCAGTTTCCTTGCTTTGTTGACCAGGCTTTGCAGCACCTTTAAGGATTTTCTAGTCTCTGCAGGCTCCTTGGAAGCATCCCTCTCTCTATCCAGTTTCCTGGTGGCTTTGGTTAATTTCCTTTCTTCTTGGGCATGAATCCTTTGTTCTCTGCTAAGCTCCAGACTCTCTCTGGCAGCATTCTTTTCCTTTGTGGCCATCAGCCTGTCTTCATGTGCTAGAATTTTCTCCTCCATTGACGTTTTCTTTTTCATTAGGTGTATCTCATGGCTGGCCAGCCTCCTCCTCCTTAAGATGGCTTCGTCAGTAGGGAGCTGTTCCAACTCTTCCATCAGCTTCTCCTTGGCCACCCTTTTCATTTCGTAGGCCAGCTCCTCCCCTTCTTTAACAATCCCAGCCTCTTCTCTGATAAACTTGCTCTTCTGGATGACTCCCATGATCTCGTCAGCTAACTTTACTTTTTCCTCAGACAGCTTCCCTTGCTTCTTGGCCAGAAGCATATCTGCTTGCTTCACTTCCTTCTCTGTGTCAACCAGTTTCTCTCTCTCCACCATGAAGACGTCCATCTCTTCCTTCAGCTTCTGGCTTAGGTTAATCAGCTTCTCCCTGTATGTTTCCAGTTTGTCTTTGACGTCCTGTAACTGGTCCTTCCCCTTGAGGAGCCTTCTTTCCTTATCACAGAGAGCCTTTTCCCTTTCGGCCAGCCTGTCTCTTTCCAGGGACAGCGCGTGCCTCTCCTGGTCCAGACTTTCTTCCATCTGGGCCAGCCTTGCCTTCTTTTCTTGGAGTTCTTTCTTTCTCTGGGCCATTTGCTCCCTCTCCTGGGCCAGCTCATGCTTCCTCTCTTTCAGTCTCTCCCTCCTCTCCTGCGCACTCTTCATTTCTTCAGGCATCCTGTCTTTCTTCCAGGCCAGTCGTTTTTCTTCCTCCATCTGCTGCTCTTCCTCCTGGGCCAGCATCTCCTCCTCCAAGGTCAGGTTCTTCTCATGCAAAGCCAGCATCTCCTCCTCCTCAGCCAGTACCTCACCTTTCTCAGCCAGTTTTTCTGCTTCCTCGTACAGTTCGTCCTCCCTCAGAACTAGCTCCTGTCTGTCCCACTCCAGGTTCCTGGTTTCCTCTCTCAGTTCCTTTTCCTCCGACTTTAGGCTCTTTTCCTTCTCCATCATGGTTATTATTTTCTGGGCCAACACGGCTTTCACCTCTTCCACCTTTTCTATTTTTTGTGCTATTTTTTCTTCTTCGAGAGCCATTCTCTCCAGCTCTTCGGCCAGTTTCTTTTTCTTCTGGGCCAGTAGCTCGGCTTCTTGGCTTAGAATTTCCTCCTGTTGGCTCAAGAAGTTCTCTTTCTCGCCGAGGGTCATCTCTGTGTGGGCCAGTTTTCCGCCCTTGGTAGCCCTTTTCACATACTCTTGGGCCAGTTTCCTCTCCTCCTCGGCTAGCATTTTCTCTTCCTGCGCAAGTTTCTCCTCTTCGTTTGCGAGCAGCCTCTTCGCTTTGGCTTGTAATCTTGCAGCTCGGGCTCTTTTCCACTGCGCCCTGGCCTGTTTCTGTGCCACTCGGATCCGTTTCTTCTCTCTTCTGAGAACTTCGTCGTCTTCTGATTCTTCCTCATCTATCTCTTCCTCTTCCTCCTCCTCCTCCTCTTCTCTCATCTCTTCCTCTTCTCCCATCTCCTCCTCTTCCTTCCCTTCTTCCCCTTCTTCCCTTTCTTCCCCTTCTTCCCTTTCTTCCCTTTCTTCCCCTTCTTCCCCTTCCTCCCCTTCCTTGAACATTTCCCCCAAATCCAATTCCTTCTCAGTTTTGGTCTTTGATATGATGTCTTCCCAGATCTCTCTCCACTCATCCCATCCCAGCCTCTTTTCCCCCAGTTCCTCTAGCTCCTCACTTAGCAGCAGTTTCCCTTTGGCCCGGAGCCTCTCCTCTTCTCTCAAATGCATCGCATCACATTCTTTCTTCCATTCTTCCCAACGCACTATCCTCTGAGCCTGGATTCTCTGGAATTCATCCCAAGACCTCTTCCACTCATTCCAAGACAGTTTCCTCAGGAATGATGCCTCTTGTATTGTTTTCTCCTCCCTTGTCTCCTCCTCCCCCTCCTCCCTTCTCTCTGCTCCTTCCTCCTCCTCCCATGCTTCTCCTCTTCTTCCTTCTCCTTTTCCTCCTTCTTCGGCCATTTCCTCTGGTTCCAGACTCACGGCCAGCTCTTCTGTGGCGACAGCCTCCTCTAATCGCTTGTCTTTTTTCCTTTGTTCCTGCTTGGCCATCTTCTTAGCTTTCCTTCCCTTCTGGGGTTTCCGCCTGTCTTTAGCTGGTTCTAAGAAAGTCACTTCCTTCACTTTGTCCTTTCCATAGGTCACTAGCTCCACTTCCTGCGGTCCCCGTTCTTTTTCTAGTCTTTCTTCTCCAGCCTCTGGCATCTCTTCCAGATCTTTGACCTCCACGCCCTCTGTAGTTGCTGCTTCATCAGTAAAAACTGGTTTTCCCTCTTGCCAGGCCGCTTCCCCAGCCCCAGGTTTCACTGCTTCCTCCAGTAAGGGGCATAATTCCTCAAAGACTTCCCAGCTCGGATACTTACCTACCAGTACCTCAGTAGCAGTAGCCACTAGCTCGGTGCTTAGGTCTTCCACTATTCCTGTCTGGGATTCAGCTATCCTCAGGTTTGTGAGCCGACAGAGATCGTCCCGCCACTCACTGTCTGGAGGGAGAATCCTACCAGGCACTCCCTCAATACCCCGCCCAGCAATTTTATGAGTTCTCTTTCTTGGTAGTGGTGGTGGAGGAGGGGGAGGAGGAGAAGGAAGAGGTGGTGGTGATGATGGCGGAGGAGAAAGAAATGCATCCACTTGAAGAGGCAGGATTTCCTGTGAAACAGCTACAGCCATGGCCTTGACTTCTTTCTTCTTCCTGTGCTTAGGCTCTTTGCGAGCTTTCTTGTCCTTTTTGTCTGCGATTCTCGAGTGAAGCCTCTTCCTCAGTTTCATGACCACGGAGATGTGTTCCTTCAGGACACTCTTCTCTGAAACTTCCGCCTCCTTGGGGCTCTTCAGCAAGCTGCCAGCTGAAGTCCTGGAGTAGGTTATTTGAAGATCCGCCTGGGTTGCTTCAGCCTCACCCTGATCACCTGTCTCCTCGTGTTTCTGCTGTTTTGCTGTCTCTTTTACCTTTCTGAGGCCTCGTAATATTTTCCGGGCTTTGGAGGGGGAAAAAAAAAATCAAGATACGGAGGTGAAGAAAGCACTGCAGGTAAATGAAACTTTTAATAAAGAGTGCAGAAAGGGCTGCTGCTGTTGTCTTTAAAATACATTCCCCCTTGGTAGGTGTGTCCCCAAGTTGTGTCTCATTATCCAAGGTGGGGTGGGGCACGGACCTTGAGGTCTTCTAGAGTCTGTATAGGAGAGTTCTCTGACCCAATCTCTCCACTTGTGTCTTAGGCCCCCTCTCATCCCAACTAGCCTGTCTCTTAGGGATCCAAACCAGGAGCCCAGATGCCTCATACTCACCCCGTTTTCTGCCCGCTGACCGGATCTGTCTTTGGCTTTTGGTGGGCTTGATTTCAAGTACTTCAGGGGCTGTGGGAAGTAGGAGCAAGGAGACGGCCTGACTGGGTGCAGAAGACCCCGGGACTTCCAAAGAAAAATCAACCTTTTCTCTTTTAGACAGCGACAGGTTATCACTTAGCCGCAGCTCTATCTGAGTAATGAGGGTTTGGATGTCTGTGGGCCGGAGCCCTAGAAGGTGGTCCAGGGACTCCTCTCCAATCATCTCTTGCCTGTGAAAGTCAAGAGAGGGGGGGGGGACTGTGTTGAATCGGGCACAACTCTGCTGCAGAGTAAAGGCAGGGTTTAGCAGTGGGGCAAGAAGAAAGTACAGTATATGGTCCAGAAGCCAAGAGAGCAGTGGCGAGGATGCAGTGTGTGGGTGAAGCTGGAACTCTGACGAGGTGGGAGACAGAGAGGAATAGGTGAAGGGAAGAGGAAACAAGATGATGTCATGAGAAGGCAGTTTAGGAATCCCAGGGGGCTGTGAAAAAAAAAAAAAAAAGAAGAAGACAGGCTGATAGGTGGTGAAAATGATCAGGGATAAAGATGGCGGGGGCAGAGGAGGGAAAGCCTGGGAGCGAGAAGATTAAAGCGACTCACTGCAACTCCTGGAAGATGCCTGGTTTCTGCATCATGGTTACCAGTGAGCTCTTGGAATGGATTCCGGTATCGGGCATTAGGGCCATGGCCTTGTTCCTCACTCTCTGGTCCTTGTCCATCAGTCCCTGGGCCAGAGGCAAGGCGAAGAGATGTGTGACCATGCCTAGGCGCTTCAGCCCCTCCCAGGAGAGCTCTCTGATGTGCGGGTTGGGATGGGTCGTGTCATCAAGCAGACGGTGCGCTGTCTCGGAGCGCAGCGCTGGAGACACTTGGTAAGAGGCGAAGATTTGCCCTAAGGCGCGGATGCAACTCTGGAATTTCAGTGGGTTGGCATGTCCCATGATGTTGAGGATGGCCTCGACCATGCTGCTGACGGCCACGTCGCTCATCTGCCTCCCCAGCCAGCTGCGGCTTGTCGAGTCTGTGAGGATGCTGTAGGTGACGTCCTTGGTTAGCCTGGATTCCAGGAAATCTTCATCCTCTTTCTGTGGGGCTTCGCCTGCTTTGCTCATAGTCCTTACCCTGCTCTGCCAGAAGAAGAACGGCTGACCCTTTTCCCATTCCAGATCCCGCTGTGGTGGGTGCAGGCTGCACATGAGGAATATTGGACTTCCCTCCGGCCAAAGACGGGCACGGATCACTGAGTTCGGGATGTAGCAGTCGGGGGCAAGGAGCCATTTCCTCCCTTGTCCAAAGTAGCACTGCAGTATCTTGTAGGGGTTCAGTCCGTCCCAGGCAGTCAACTGCAACTGAGGAGGAGCCACGTAGTGGGTTTGGGGATGCTTGTCAGACCCATGCAGCAACTTGCTCTCCTCCATAGAAACATATCGAGGAGAGGTCAGTAACATGGTGCTGCCGTCATCCTCTTCTTCAATGACATGTGGCACATTATGATCAAAGGCAATAGCTCGCTTATTGGGAAGGCTGACCAGACCTCGTAGGTCCTGTCTCCTGTTTCCTTGGTAGCTATACTTGGGCACAAATAAGATATCAAAGGAAAAAAAGAAGCTAGGCAAGTAAGGTTTGGGGACTTCCACTATGTCATCTGTGACGTTCAGAAGGGTGAGTCGAGAGAGGATGGATGCGGGGAACAGTTGTAAAGAGGACACCAGGTAAATACTCTGGTTGAAAGTCACAAGCAGGTCGGCACGGTCATTGGCAAAGCAAAGCGGGCCAAAATGCAGGGACGAGTCCAGCATGGATATAAGTCTGCCCCGAAAATCCCATATGCGCACGGTGCCGTCGGCACCGCCAGTGACAAAAATACTCAAGGCCACGCAGACATCGAAGGAGGTGATGGCGCATTGGTGCAGAGGCAACGTCTGGATGAACTTGGTGCCTTGGGTCGACCCAAAGGACATAAAATCACGGAACTTCCAGAGCCGGAGGCAGTTGGTGCTCGTAATGGCACTTACGGCCTTTGGCAGGAGGATCAGGTGTTTTAGTGGGCAGCTGCTGAGAATGCAGGCCAGGGACGTAAGCTGTAAGCGGGTCCCGGTCAGCACGGCTTCCGACAAGTGAATGAAGTCGTCTACCCCATAGGAGCAGAGCAACGAGTTTTCTTGGCTAGTCAAAAGCCCCCCATAGAACACCGACAGAGCCAGCACGGCCCCAAAATGGAGCGTTTTCTCAATTCGGGCGCAGCTGTGTTGGGAAAGCACCCTCACTATACCGCTCTGGTGCCCAGAGAATACCAGTCCTACCAGCCCCCGGCCCAGATGGAAATTCCCAAAAGCCAGGCACTGCACGAAGTCCTGAGTATCCGGTGAGGTGCACAAGAGATACTTGACCGGGCAAGGGTTGCGGCTGGTGTCAAACACCAGCACCTCTGAGGTGCCTGTCGCTACGAAAAGCTCCTCTTTACCCGGATCGTAGGCCCAGTCCACAGCGTGGTCGAGGATTGAGAAAGGCCAAGTGATAAGCAGGAGGTCCCCTGTTACAGGAGACACAAAGCGTAGCAGGCCGTCCTCAGTGGCACACAGGATCCGGAAGCAGTTGTCCCTACAGCGGACGCGACACAGCTGCTGCGGGACGGAGCCGCAGACGTTGAAGAGGCTGTAGAAGCTGGGCAGGCGGCGCAAGGAAAAATGATGCGTCGTCTGGCAGTAGAAGGTAATGTTGTCGATAAACTGGAGGCTGTAGAGCTCCTCGCCCAGTTCCAGGTGCCGGAGCAGGTTCCCAGAAGTGAGGTTCCACTCCCTGATTATGCCTTCCTTGCCAGCCGTCAGCAGGGTGTGGGCCTCTGACCGGCTCTGTATGCAGATCACTGACGTGGGGTGGGCTCGGAAGCTGTGGAGAGACTGGTTTTGAAGGAGGCTCCAGACGTAGACCTCCCCAGCCTTGTTCCCAGCGTAGAGAAGCTTCTCCTCGAAGCTCGTGAAGCAGCAGATGATGGGAGAGCCGCAGTTAGAGGCTATGAACCTCTGTGTCTCTAACAGTTGACCCTGGCCCTGGCGTTCAAGGACCCGCAGTGTCGTTTCACACAGGGCCGTGAGGCAGCCATTGGGGCCATTCAGGGCGATGTTCTGGACCATCTCGTCACTGGACATGGTACATATTTGCAACATGTAGAGGCCCTTGCCGGTTGGGTCAATGGTCCACGTGACCACGCCCCCCAGGATGCCGGACAGAAGCATCTTCGTTTCTGGATCGAAGCAGAGGCAGCCGATATCAAAGCGGCAGGGCACAGCCCCCAGGAATTTGAATGCCTTAAAATGGTCCCCAAAGAGCCTCAGGATCATGTCGCCACAGTAGGCCACGATGGCATGAAAGGGACCCGTGTGCACCATTGCCTGGATCGGCCGCAGTCGCTCCGACATCGGGAATGCCCTCTTCTCAACCATATCGTCAGTTTTGTTCTTCACCCACACCACAGCCTGCAGGACAGTAAAAGCCAGAAGAGAGCCAGTCAGCCATCTTCTTCTCTTCCTCCTCCCCCTTCTCAAAATGGTGTTTTCCTTCTCGACAAAGTCTCCCCATGTAGCCCTGGCTGGCTTAGAATTTACTATATGGGGCTGGAGAGATGACTGCTCTTCCAGAGGTCCTGAGTTCAAGTCCCAGCAACCACAAGGTGGCTCACAACCATCTGTAATGGGATCTGATGCCCTCTTCTGGTGTGTCTGGAGACAGTTACAGTGTATTTATATGTAATCAATAAATCTTTAAAAAAAGAGAATTTACTATATGGATCTGGTTGACCTTCCCCCCCAACCCTGCACCCTCCCCCCACACCTCTTCTTCTGTTATTTGTTTTGGCTTTTCCATGACAGGGTTTCCCTACATAGCCCTGGCTGTCCTGGAACTCAGTCTGTAGAGCAGGCTGGCCTTGGACTCAGAGGTTGGCCTGCCCCTCCCTCCCTAGTGCTGACACCACCCAGATATTCATTTTTGACAGGATCTTGCTTTGTATCCCAAGCTGGCTTTGAACTCCTGATCCTCTGGATATGAAAGGAATGCCCCCAGGCTCCTGAGCACTGGGATGACAGACAGGTGTGTGACATCATGCTGAGTTTCCTTGTTTGTTTTGCTAAGGAGGTATCAGAAGGCTGGGGTGACTTTTACCCTCTAGGGAGTTGGAGAGAGGGTCGAGGAAGGGAAGCTGGAATCCTTCCACCAACTTAACCTTGATCATGAAGTCTACACAGAGCGGAGGATGTGAATGGGCAAAGTTTGAGGGGAAACCCCGAGTCTGGGTCCTATCCGTTCACAGGGTGGCTCTGGCTTGAGAGCTACAAGGTTGTGGCTTTTGGAGGGACTAAGGAGGAGATGGGGAGCGGCCTTACCAGCGTTTCTTTTGTGTTCGATGACACCCAGGAGAGGGACGCGAAGAAGTGGGCGTCATTGAAGTAATAACATACCGTCGGCATAGTGAGAGGGTAGCGAGATTCTTTGAACAGGATTTTGGGTCGGTCAGTCAGCACGATCACGTCACTCTTTCCTTCCAGTGAGGGTGTCTGGGGGTGGGGGAGATGTGGCATACACTGAGACTTAGGCACTAACATATTGGCGCGAAGGGGTGGGGAGGGGCGCACGATTGTAGCATTTTCCCAAGTCACACTGTGATGGCTTATCTTGGTTGTCAACTTAACACACCTGGGAAGAGGACCGCTCAATCAAAGGATTGCTTCAGTCGGGTTTGCTTTGTGGGTACATCTAGAGGGGGAACTTTCTTGATTGATAACTGACATACCAAGGCCATGCCCACTGAGGGGGGAAACATTCCTAGGCAGGTGGGTGGTGTGAAAACAGCGAGCTGAGCAAATCAGAGGGAGCAAGGCAGTGTTCCTCTGTTCACGGGTTTCTGTTTCTTTTTTCCATTTTTCTCTTAAAGGGACCATCTTTCTTATTAGCCATGATTTCATCATCCCATGGTACCCTTCATGGGCCACGTATCCAGAGGCCCCTCCTGGCCCATAGTGTCCCTGCCCAGCGGCAGTGGCCCTTCCAGATACCCACGACACCAGCAGCACCAGCAATGCTGGCTCCAGACCCTCAGCCCCGCCCTGCTGCTGGGCTGTCGGGATAAGGCTGGGGCCTGGGAAACCCGAATCTTTTTGGGTTCATGATTATTTAAAAAGTAAAACAAACCAGACATTTCACAGTCTTTAAAAAAAAAAAAAAAAAAAAAAAAAAAAGAAGGAAGTCAGTCTCAGAAGAGAAGCTGGGGCCCTGATCCCCAGGGTCCCTACGAGGTCCCAGCTTCCATGACCCGAGCCACAGGGCCAGTTGAAGGTGCTCCCTGACAGGAGCATGTCCCGGATGAGTGTCTCAATGGGTATCTTGCCCACCAGGCGCATGAAGAATAGCTGGGAGATGAGGGGTGTGGGCACAGCACAAAGGCAGGTAGCTACAGCAGTTTCCGTCCCCTACCCTGAGCCCCTGCCTCGGCTCCCCTGTGAGAACTCAGGTGCTATGCCTCGAGCATTCCTTTGGTTTGGACAGTGTTTTATCGAAGCCACGGAAAGCAAACCGGAGTACATCCCCCTCCCCCCTCACATGGGCATAGCATATAATAGATACGCTGTGTAAGTGTGTAAGAAAGCCCATAATGGAACCACGCCTGCGTGGGCGCTAGATGGCCAGAGTATGTGGTAGAAGCACAGTAGAAAACTGTGCTTGTCTGAGAGCGCAGTCAGTCATATCCATCCTCCGTGTCTAAAAGGTAAATGGGTCGGAAAGGACACATTTAACAAGTTACTCAAACAAGTCTGTCATCTGAGAGCCATATGTGATGTAACAGGACACCCCAAATCAGCACAAAATTATGAAAGATCAAAACTATACCAGTACGGGGCTAGAGAGATGACAGTTCAACAGTTAAGAACACCAGTTGCTCTTTCAGAGAGCCTCGTTTCTGTTCCCAGAACCCACACTGTAGCTCACAATGGCCTGAAACTCCAGTTTCAGGAACCCGGTGCCCTCTTCTGCCCTCCACGGGCACTGTGTACACGCACGGGCAAAATGCAGTCTAAACAATAAAAATAGATCTTTAGTCTCCGTGAGTTCAAGGCCAGCCTGCGCCACAGAGTGAGTTCCAGGACAGCCGGGGCTACACAGTGAAACCCTGTCTCAAAAACAAAACAATCACCAGCACAAATAAGACTTTTAGGATATTCTAGCCAAGGAACAGAACATACTTAGTGCGTTACGCCACAGAGATAGGACAGAAATATGAACCATGTACTTGAGGTCCATCTGGACAGAACCAGCCACCGCAAAGCTCAGGTTAGCAAATGTTCTCTCTGTGGTAGAGTGGGGATTTTGGTTTCTTTAAGAACACAGACATCTTATAAGCGTATGTTTTTGTTCCAGTCCCAGGTGGGCTGCTTTACAGCAGCTGACTGATTGACCGCGTGCGCTAGCAGGGTCGTGGTTTTACCAGATGCAGATAGTCTCTGTGAGTGTGTGAGGTTTGGAATTGTGGGAATGTTTTAGAGGCTCTGGAAGTGCTGGAGCCCCAGCAGAACGGGCTGCTTGTCCACTGGTGGTTGGATGCTGTTGGTTTCAGTTTTCAAGCTGCCTTAGTTAGGGCTTCCATTGTTGTGAACAGACACCATGACCAAGGCAAGTCTTATAAAGGTCAACATTTCCTAGGCTGGTTTACAGGTTCAGAGGTTCAGCCCATTATCATCAAGACAGGAAGCATGGCAGCGTGCAGGCAGGCATGGCTCTGGAGGAGCTGAGAGTTCTACATCTTGTTCCAAAGACAGCCAGGAGAAGACTGCCTCCCACATGACTAGGAGGAGGGTCTCAAAGCCCACCCCCACAGTGACAGACTTCCTCCAACAAGGCCACCCCTCCTAAGAGTGCCACTCTCTGGGCCAAGCATTTTCAAACCTCCACACCACTAATCAGCAAGCAGAATGTAGTATAACAGTATCACTGCCCCCTTTCCTACCCCTGACTTTGGGGATCTCTTTTCTCTCTCCCTCTCCCCTCTTCCCCCCTTTCTGTCCTATCTAGTGTTACGGGTTGACAGGGTAGACAAGGTAAAAGGCCAGTGATGCTATCTTATTCTTTGAGATGCTCTGAATGAGACTGGCCCCCAGAGGGTCATATACTTGCATGCTTAGTCACCAGCTGAACTGTTTGGGAAGGATTAGTAGGTGTGTCTTTTTGGAAGTGGTGTTTCAAAAGACCATTGCAGGTCCAGCTTCTCTCTGCCTGCTGCCTGTAGATCAGGATGTAGTCTTCAGCTACTTCTCCAGTGTGTTCCCTGTCAGGATGACGATGGACTCGGCCTCTAAAACGGTGAGCAAGCCCCCAGTTAAACGCTTCCCTGTATAAGGGTTGCCTCGGTCACAGTGTCTCTTCACAGCAACAGGACAGTGACCGAGACACTCTTCCCTTTCGGGAAATTTCTCTTCACACGGGGTGGTGCCTCCGACAAGCTCCTGAGTATCTGTGTCTCACTGTCACTATGCCCCGCGGTAATGTCTGTACAATTATTTGGACATTGGTGGCCCCCTTCTATTGAGGTGGCAACGATGGCCTATCCTGGCCCTTGCTTCTGTGGACCATATATAGCTCTTGTGAAGTGCTTCTCACCATAATATAGTCAGGCCAGCCGATACTATGTTAATGCCCTAAAAACTCATGCCCTTACCTTGCTTTTTACAAGGATTTCAGCCACACGCTTCAAAAAGTCATTCCACTTGGGAATGAGCCTCGAGGTAGCCATCTTGGCCTGGTTTTCCCCTGGTCCTCCTTAGGACTGTGGCTTGCAGGCCTGTGGGTACCCAAAAGAGGGGTGCTTAGTTTGGCTCATCGTCCGCGTTTTGTTTTCTTTTGTTTGAGGATATCCTGTGCATCCTAGGCTGGCTTTGAATTTCCTGTGTAGCAGAGGATGACTTCCCCCCAGGCTGGCTTTGAATTTCCTGTGTAGCAGAGAATGACCTCCCCTTCCAGTTCCTCTGCCCACACCCCGATTACAGTCATGACTGGCTTAGGCAATGCTAGGGATGGTACCCAGGGCTTTGTGTGTGCTAAGAGAGTGCTCTGCCCCGGAGCTTCATCCCTAAACCTGCTTTTCCAATTTGTAAGAAGGAAATGCCAATCCTGCCTGCTTTATCCTGTGCTGTTATGGCTGTGGTCTTCGTTGTTTCGAAGATCAGACAGGATTCCCGAGAAAGTCTTGATAAGTACACCCTGAAGCAGTGGACAACTACCATGGGCTCCAATTTACACTCTGGCCAGCAGAGGGCAGTGCCGGCCAACCATGACTGCCACGTGAAGGAACCCTCCGCCTCCCTTCGCCTCAGAGAAATGATTCCTGGGGTGGTTGTTCCAGGCTTGCTGCTCAGAGGTGTTTTAGGAACTTATCCGATTGCTTAATGCTCATCCTTTTAGCCTGAGGCAGTGGCCTGCGCCTAGAATTCCAGTACTCGGAGGACAAGAGGAAGGTAAATCTCTCTGAATTTGATCTCTCCGAATTCCTCCTCTATAGGGTGAGTTCCACGGCAGTTGGGACTGTGTAAAAATACCCTATCTCGATGTCCCTCAAACCCCTCAAAAATGAGGAAGAAAAGGGGTAGCAGAAGAGAAGGAAGGAAGGAAGGAAGGACAAATCTTCATGGACCCAACCCTACTGCACTGTAAACTCCTAGATAAGACCCAACGATAACCTGGCTTTTAACAAGCTCTCTAGCAGATTGATCTCTTGCACAGTAAAATGGAAGACCATTTGTTTAGCTGTCAGAGTTCATGGTCAGATTGCCTTTGGTCTTTTGAAGGAAAGCCAGCAAAATCCTCTCTCCAGTATGGCTAAGCTTAGGTCCTGTGCTTGCAGAGAGAAAGCCACAGGCAGGACATATATGCAGAGTGGGTGGGAATCTGGAGGAGAAGAGAGAGAGATATCTTTAGGACTACCTGTAATTTCAGGTACTACTACCACTTGGGCGGCTGAGGCAAGAACAGGGTGGTAATTGGGGTCTAGGCTATCCTGGGTTAAACAGAGCACAAGAGCCTGGACTATTATGTGAGTGACCCTATCCCAACCCTCATCTATATCAGAGACAGGGAGGTTCTGCTGGTTTACTACTGCACACCAGCAGGCAGCCCCCAAACCTGCAATTTACCTCCCTGGGACCTCCTTAGTCCCCAGAACCCGAGATGATATCACGTGTGGAAATTCTGCAGTCCCTGCCACTTGCTCCCATTGTTCTGAGTACATACACTGAGTCCCCCTTCATCAGGTGACCCCGAGGAAGCCTCTCCCCTAAGCCCTTCCCAACTTCATCCTTAGTCTCAGGGCTAATCCCTGAAAGTGAGTCTGGAATGGGTTCTGGAGGACTTGGCTCCAATGTTATTGACAGCCAGCCATCTTGGTAACTCAGAAATGATTTATTGGTATCCATCAGTCTGTAGTCAGGGTGATCGTGAGACAAAGGATTTGGGGTTAAGATATGATATTTCCTGTCGTCTGCAGAGGAAAACCCAAGTCTGTGGGGTTTTGCTTGTTTTTTTAAAATTATTCTTAGGTCCAATATATAGACCGTATCTGAGGCAAAGCAGGTGGCCTAAGAGCCTTGCCTTACAGAGACCTGCCTGCAGGGGGCACTCTACTCCACCACACTACATGCCTCTGGGCACTCATTGGCTTCATAGAAACTAACACCATACAGACGTCTCGCTTCCTAGACTTTACAGTTTAGCGGGGAAAGGAGACATCAACAAATGGTCACAAAATTAACAATGGGACAGTGGGAATGATGGGCTATTAAACATTTTTTTTTCCTGCAGCCTTTAACTGTTTCAAACTTAAATCCCCCTGGTAGTATCCAGGGTGTGCTTGCTGGCGTGTGTGTGCACACTAACGTGCGTTTGAGCGTGTTCAGGCTAGTCTTGAACTTTGGATTCAGGTGGTCCTCCTGCCTCATTTTCAGTTGGGGAGCTGGCTGTGGTATCACATCACAAAGTACTGTGAGTGTATTTAACAAGCAGTGAGAGATGTGCCCACCATGCTTTGAGATAGGACCCTGAGTGAATTCAAAGGCAGGAGTGCAGGTTGTCCAGCTGGGACCAGAAGGGCCTCATTAGCTGACTACAGAACTAGAGAGGCCACCTTGGCTTATTCTGTTCCTTGAATGGCATTACAGCCAAGGAGCTGAAACTTGGCTACAGTCTGCTGGAAGCATGACTCTTGGACTTTGGGCAGATTCAGTAAGCTAGAATGCACTTAACTTTCTTTTTTAAGATTTATTTATTTTATTTATATGAGTACACTGCAGCTGTCTTCGGACACACCAGAAGAAGGCAGCGGATCCCATTACGGATGGTTGTGAGCCGCCATGTGGTTGCTGGGATTTGAACTCAGGACCTCTGGAAGAGCAGTCAGTGCTCTTAACCACAGAGCCATCTCTCCCAGTCCGCACTTAACCTTCTTTATGGCTGACAAACATACTTTAATACGGTGGGCTAGCTTCCAGTGACTAGGAGAGGTAGCTCAGATCTCTGGGAAGAACAGCACCCAGCCATAAATACAAATAGCGCAGGGCCACAAAGTACCGACCAGGCACTTAACATAATACGGTTTTAATTTATTTTTAAATTCTGTGTGTGTTGAAGGCATGTGCACATGAGTGCTGGAGAGCTGGAGAGATGGCTCAGTGGTTAGAGCACAGACTGCTCTTCCAGAGGTCCTGAGTTCAAATCCCAGCAACCACATGGTGGCTCACAACCATCTGTAATGGGATTGGATGCCCTCTTCTGGTGTGTCTGAAGACAGCGACAGTGTACTCATATATAATAAATAAATCTTAAAAACAAAACATGGGTGCTAGAGGCTGGTCCCATGTCAGAGGTCCAAGAGTATGCGCTCCCGACCTCTGGGCCATCTCCCCAGACTCCATTTAATTCTTATGATGGTACTAGGAGCTAGCTATTCTTCCCCCTTAGCTTTTTAAGATGAACATGGAAAGAATATTGGGATACCAAGGACCATATGAAAAGTCACCATCTTACAGCTGGCCACCTGCCCTGTTTCCTCTTCACAACAGTGACCTGAATCTCTCCAAAGGCCTTCTGTACATATAGAACCATAATACATATTCCACCCATGTGCTGTATACAATATACATACATTTTCACCCTATCTAGAGACTAGTTCATTCATATAGAGCTATACTTCAATTGTAACAGTTGCCAGTTGCAGGGTGTATGGACCGGTCATTTACCCAGATTCCTATTAATAGACATTGGTCCTGAATGTGTTTATGGGGAGGGGGTATCTCATGTGGCCTAGGCTAGTGTCAACCTAGCCAAGGAACTCCCAATCCTCCTGCCTCTACTTCCCAAGTGGATTTCCCTGTAAATTACAGACCATCTACCAGTGTGTTTGGCTTGTTAGTAGACATTGGGCAGTGTCCAACCTTCAGTTACAACAATCCATGCCACAAACGACTGACCACCTTTGTGGGTGTCTCATACTTTTAATTAAAGTTGTAAACTATAACAGAAAACAGATTTACATTCGAAGGCATCACAGTTCCTTATTGAGATGAATCCTTCTTGGGTTTTTTTTTTTTTTTTTTTTTTTGGTCATTGATTTTTTTTGTTTGTTTTGTTTTGTTTTGTTTTGAGACAGGGTTTCTCTGTGATAGCCTTGGTCTTCCGTCCTGGAAATCTCCTTGTAGACCAGGCTGGCCTCAGACTTGTAGAGACCTAACTGCCTCTGCCTCCCAAGTGCTAGGATTAAAGGCGTGTGCCATCCTGCCTGATTGTTATATATAAGCTTTATCATCTATTTTATGAAGCCACCTGGCTTAGTTAGAGTTACTTATGAGAGCATGGTTGAGGTTTTATTCACACGGGCATAAGCAGATTGTTATTGGCCATACCACTGAACAAAATGTCTCTCCCCTAGCAACCATTAACTTTAAGCCTATAGAGTCTCAGGGAAAGGTAGGTTTCAGGAGTTTTTATATAAAATTAAGCCCCTCCCCCCAAAGTTCTAACTTGATAGCCCAAGATGATATGCATTATCCTTCCTGTCCTCAGCCTTGTGAGTGCAGTGGTTACAGGTCTGGTTTTATATAAAAATTGAAGTTGATTAGGCAAAGTAGTGCGTGCCTTTAGTCCCAACACCTGGAGGCAGAGGTAGGTAACCGTTGTGAGTACATTAAAAGCTCCAGGCCAGCTAATTACACGGGAACCCCAGCCTCAAAAGTTAAAGTAGCTTCTTTAGTAGGTATTTTTGCTAAGTATTTACTGCTTGTGATTACAATGACTCGGATTAGATGCCTATGTTTTGCTGAATAGACAAGTAAAAGACGCGGATAAGAATATATGTCCCGATAAGAAAGAAATGTGCTTTCTGTCATGTCATAAATGAGCACCTTTCCAGGACGCAGGCTTAAGCAGAAAGTGTATGCATGGGATTTAGAGGGCTATGCAAATTCTAGTCAGTTGCGAGTCGCGAAACCGTTTTGTTTTGTTTTTTTTTTTTTAAAGCTCGAATCTTCCCAGATTTCTACGAGTGGATAGAATCTGGGCATTTCCCAGGCTGTAGGCACTCAAACACACACTAGTTACCCTCAGACTATGTCATCGCTGAATGAATAGAAGAGAAAAGGCCTGCCAGGTCGTGCTTCTGCGCCTCCCATCTCGGGGACTGGTCTGGAACCGAGAGTTTCACGGGGAGCCGCGTCCTCGCGTTCCGGCTCCCCGGAATCCACATGGGCGGGAGGTAGGTGTGTCCACCTCCTTCGGGCAGGAGCCACGCCTGTTACCTGTGACAGGACTCCCGACAAGGGACAGCGAGCTCTGCGGCACCCCGGAGCGCGGGTGTAGACGAACACACCTACAGGGGACCTGGGATGCTTCGTTAAAAACGATGTGGGAGGACCCCAACCAACAGAACGGTTAGTCCCGCAGCCCCGCACCTGGCGGATTGACCGGGGCAACCAGAGCGAGCGCGTGTGCACCGTGGCACGCGCACGCCTTCCAAAAGGGGGTGGGAAAAGAAGTCCTCCGACCCCCGCCCCGAGGGGGGACCCCCCCCACCCATCCAGGCCGGAGTCGGCCGGAGAACGCGCGTGCGCGAGGGCGCGCCGCCGCCGTCCCGCTCCGCCCAGCGCCGAAGGGGGTCTAGCGCACGACTCCGGTGCTTCGGCCCCTCCCCAGGCTCGGAGTAGTTGTCTCCCGCCCTGCGGAGAGGGACGGCGAAAGGTTCCCGGAGCAGAGGGAGAAGGCGGACGTGGCTGGGAGAAAGGAGAAACCGGTCGAGCAAGGTGAAGAGCCAGGCTCCCGGGCTGGAACGGACAGAAGACACGCCTCCCTGCCTCACACCCCTCGGGGCTGCGGAAGTCCTCCGGAGACTGGAGCTGCACTGAGGCGACCAGCCGACTACGATTCCCAGAAGGCGGTGCGGTGGCGTGCCTACGACTCCCGGCAGGCCCCGCGCGTCAGGCTCTCTTCAGCGCGCTGCTTCTTAGGGAGAAACTACAGTTCCCACGAGGCCTCGCGCGAAGCGGCTTGGAAGTGGGCAGCCTGGAAGTCACTCGGGCCACTGGAGCTGGCGGCGTCTCTAGCGAGCCGCGCCGTGCCGAACGCCGCGGTCGAGGAGCCCGCGGGGCGTGCAGCCGGGACGCCTAGGTACGTGGCTCCTGGTGCAGGAGCAGTCTCGGGCAAGGGTGGTGGGAATTTGGTAGCTGCTCGGACCCCGAGGGTCAGCGCAGGCGGGGTGACCAGGCGGATGGCCGGGTGTGGGCATCGGCTGTGGGGGGCGGCAGCGCCGGGACTCACGCCCTCCGTACCCGGCGGGACTCGTGCCCGCATGGCTCAACTTTCCAGACGTGCAACCGGGCACGGTGGGGAAGAGCTTGGAGTCCGGGAGACGTGGGTGCACGTCCCAGCTCTGCCACTTTGGAGCTGCGGTCGGGGAAAACCGCGCCGAACCTCGTTTTTGCCTTCGGTAAAACGGGGAAGGAGGAATTGTCTTTTGCTGGCGATTGTTCTGAGGTGTTGAGATCTGGTGAATAAGGCGTTCCACATTGAGGATACTTACTACGGGTTTGCGTTATTGTTAGTTCCTGGAGAAATGAGGTGAAGGTACTATAGATTGCCAATTAGTTGACCGTGTGCATGTAAAGACCCGAGTCCATGGTTAACACTCAATGCAGAGTCGCCGCTGTTAACTGCGATCATTTTGATAAGAGCTTTGGCTTGTGAAGCAGAGAGACTCACGTTCAAATTTAGATTTTGCCATGCACCAGCAAGCTGTGTGACCTTGGGCAACTAACTTCACCCCTCTGTGCCTTAGTTTCCCTTTCTGTGCCTAAATATAAAGTGGAGATTTCAATGGAAGCCACCTCGTCAAATTGTTTTGAGGATGTGTAAGAACACCCCGTGTAAAGTGCTTAGCACAGCTGCTGGCACATAGCAGTCTGCAAATGCTGTCATTGATTTCAGCGCCTCTGGGGAGCTTAGAGACCCTCTCTGAGCAGGGCCCTGACTGTAGCCTTGGTCTCCCCAGTGGGCCAGATGCAGCACTGAGCCCAGTTGGCTTTCCCTTCTGCCAGACGTAGGTTTCTCGTTTATAAAAACGGGACAATAGCAGCCTTACCTTGGTAAGGGTGTGATGGTGTGCTAAACACTAGGCTGAGCCATTCTTCACTGAGTAGCAGCTTGTATGTATTATGACTGTTCTTCAGTGTTCTCCATCTGGCCCAGAGGCTGCCTAACTGTGGGCTGTGACATGACAGCCCCGAGCTCCCCCACACGTTTGCTCCCAGCCTCAGTGTCCCATCTGTGAAATGGTAGTCGTAGGACTTCTATGCCAGGATTGTTCCAACTCCAGGAGATATTTTGTGGTTAGCACAGGGCCCCAAGCACTTGATGAATGCACCTCTCTCTCTCTCTGCAATAAGCCATTTCTGGTTCTCTTTGGACCTATAGAGCAGAGTGCAAGGTTAGTGCCCACCCCGCATCCTTAAAGTTTACTCAGTAAAGGTTAAAGTGTTTTATATAAACATGTTATAGTATAAGTACCTGAAGAGACAGTGCTGAACCGCCATCAGCAATTCTTGCACATGTCCTTCTCCAGTTCTGTTTATTATTATTATTATTATTGTTGTTGTTATTATTATTTGATACTGAGGATGGAATCTAGGGTTTTTTGCGTGTTAAACACTTACTCTACAGCTGATATAAGCCCTGGACCACAGTGTGGCTCTGGACTCTGTGTCTCAAAGACACTAGCCCCCTGACCTCCAGCTTCAGACATGGAACTTATATTTCCGTGAGGTCCTCTGACGAATGTTCTTGGGCATTGTGAACTCAGCTTATCCAATCTGAACGCTTCCTCCTCTTGCCCCTCCTTGATTCAGTGGCCACCATCACGGTACATCGGCCAACAGTGACCTGGTTGCCCAAGGCAGTAACTCAGAAGTCTTCCCCAGCCTCCCCATATCCAGTTGATGGAGAGGAGGACTTCCCCATCCCCTGAAGGTGGCCTTTTCTGTCCATGACAGGTTCTCAACTTAAGTTCGCTATGTAGCCTAGGATAACTTTGAACTTGTGATCCTTCTGTCTGCAACTCCTGGGATTTCAGGTGTAAGCCTCGCTGTGGAGCTAGGTCCAGTTGTCTCTTTTAGGCCAGCAAACATAAACATAGGGTATACATATGCATATGTACTCCATATGCTGCAGAGAAGACAATGGGAATTTGGCCAGACTACAGATGTGTCCGGAAGGCCTGGCTGTCAGGCAGCTCACTTGTGTGGTCTTTAACCTGCCGAAGACAAGCCAAGTTGATCATTTCTTTTCTGAAAAAGCTTCACTCAGTGCATGAGAATATCCGGCGTGGGAAGGCAACACACACACACACACACACACACACACACACACACCAGAGCAGAGGCTGGGAAGGCTGGGAAGGATGGTGCTGGGTCCCTGGTAGCAGGGTAAGCCTGTGCTTGTGATTTCCTTTGAGGTGGGCAAACTGGTCTTTAATCGAATTCATGATGGCCATTGCGTTTAAGGTTTTTTTTTTTTTTTTTTTTTTTTTTTTTTTTTGATGTTTGTTTGGTTTTTATTGTTTTGTTTTTTAATCTGCAGTATTAAGGCACGGACTTAAAACAGATCCTGGTTTATCTCCCTTGTAGTGACAACAGCAAATGGCTTTTAAACCTTTTGGGCAGAATGGTCTAAGAGTTAACGGGGAGCCCGGAGTTCAGATGTTGCAGTTGTTGGGCGGTAAATCAAAACTGGAATGCAGGCCGCGCCGCGATCGCCGTCATTTTCCACCGGATTTGCCTATGTTTTTCAAGCTTAGGCTTAGTACCTTGCAAAGGCTAAATTAAATTTCCTTAGATGTCAATAAAAGAATACAGTATCATTCTCTCTGGTTATTGTTTTGAGCTACTAGAATGAGTGGGAAGCTGACAGGCCAATCTGTATGTGTCTTTTTTTTTTTTTAAGGCTTCTTGTGGCCATAGTCTGTCTGTCTGTCTCTCCCCCTCCTGTGTGTATGTGTGGCAAAATTTTCGAAAAATGAGTGTGCTGACCAGGAGGAGTGAGGCTAGCCTGTGCTACGTAAGATGCCCTGTCTCAAAAACCAGAGTATTCGAGGCCAGGCAAGCTCACGATAACAGGCCTGCCAAGCACTGTGGAGGTATGGAGAGAAAAGTGAGTACCGCCTTCCACACCACAGCCCCATGTCCCTTGCGATAACCACTCATTTAGACTGAGAGTAATAAGTGTCTAGTGTCAGGTTTTGGAGCACCAAAGAGAACAAAATGGAGAAGGACTTGGCCTTGGTAATTTGGCTGTATGCTTCCGTGTGTGTGTGTGTGTGTGTGTGTGTGTGTGTGTGTGTGTGTGTGTGTGTGTGTGTACGTGCGCGCACGAGTGTTTGTTTACATCTATCCATATGTGCTTATATCAACTGTTTTCTTCCTCCTTCCCTACCCCTTCCTTAAAAAAGAAAGAGTAGGAGTCAAGCTCCCGTTTGTGTGTTGAGACAGGGTCTCGTATAGCCTCACCGGCTTACCCTCCCTTGGGTATGACACAGGTTCTCCTGGGCTTTGTGGTTTCTGGATCTGAATGGTACCATGACCTTCCTTTGGGGTAGTCGTTGAGAGAGAAATGTATCAGACTTTTAAGGGCAGGGTCCATTGTTGTTGCTTTATAGTCTTTTGAATCTAAAGTCCCTCATGGGAGGAGCAACACTAGTCTTTGGAGATACCAGGAAAAAAATACAAAAAAGTTATGAAGCAGGTACCAGCTTGGAGATGTTGGGCGCTGGGGTGAGAGGTTTAGCTGCTTGGAATGAAGAGAAAATCTGCCCAGAAAAGTAAGAGGCCACTACAGAAGCTTCGGGGGTGGGGACTGACGGTAGAGCACCAGTAGGGAGTACCAGTCCTTATATACGTGGAAGGGGGGATAGGAGGCAGCTCTGGGTTTAAACCCCATATAGCCGCTAACATACTTGGTACTCGTTGAGTTTGTCTTTCATTTATGAAACATTTACCATCAACTTCTGTCTTTATCTCAGCGGTTGGTGGACACTGAGATGTGTGTAAGACCCTGGCCTGCTGGGCTGCTGTCAGCTCTGGGTCAGGCCTGAGTTACTGTTCTTATCTTAATAAGTTGACCAATTTGTTGGGCATCTTCCACGCACCAGGATTTCTTCCAGACACTGAGGGATTTTACAGAGAATGAGCCAGGCAGGGTCTGTTCTCTGTTTTCCTTCTCAAAGTGTAGCCCAGGCTGGCTTTGAACTCTAGGGCTTCTGTTCCTCCTCCCAAGGGTGGTGATTACAGACCCAGGCCTGGCTCAGATAAGATCTTTGCTCTCTTAGGGCTCGCAGACTACCTGGGGAGGTGGGCAGTAAAACCAGGTAGTTTCAGGGCTTTGTTTGATTAGAAGTTAAAGACAAACCTGTCGGTGCTACTTGCAGATGATTTTAAGTCAGGGGAGAACCGTCAGGGTAAAAGGCCAGAGTGGCTGGTGGGGAGGGAGGGGTCGATTAATACAACCTGGGTGATCCGGCACGGCCCTGGAGCTGAGGGAGGGAAACGTGTGTGGTAAGACCTGAATGAGCAAGGGGCATTACCTATGCCAGGAGTTGGGGGTGGAGGACATGGGGGGCAGTTCCAGGCAGAGTGAACAGTAAGTGCAGAGCCACTTTGTCACAGAAGCAATGCTGTTGTCACTGGAATAAGGTGGGTTTCTGTTCTCCAAGCCCAGCTACTTTAAAGCTCGTAAAGTAATAAAAAATAAGAGTTGCTGTCATTTGAACAGCACAGACTTGCTGCCAGGTGCTTGGCTAAGTACTTTACGAGTCCTCAGCCAAGAGTTCCAGTAGTCTAATGACGTGATTAACTTTACTGAACTCACTCTACAAATGAGATCCCTGAAGTCAGTGGTGGCCCACGCCTTTCACCGTAGTGCTTGGGAGGCAGAGGCAGGTGGCTCTCCATGAGTTCAAGGCCAGCCTGGTCCACAGAGTCCAGGACAGCCAGGGCTATATTATCCAGGAAAAACAAAAAAACACCCCCAAACAGATGAGATCACCGTAGACTGATACTGTTCATTGCAGGCCCTCTTTATGAGGCAAAGGCCAGTGGGGGAAGTGGACACAGCGTTTCCTTTCCAGGTTGTTCGATAGGCAAAGCATTGCCGGCTGTACCTCATCCACACAGTAGTGGAGCAGTGGGGGATACTGCGGCATCATGGTCACCGTCACAGATGCTCTAGGTAGGGCATCAGAGGCACAGGTTTGGCAAAGAGTCCAGAGCAGAGAGAAAAGAAAGCAGACTGAGCAGAACAGAGTCGAGCAAGAACAGGAGGGAGGCGTGAGAATAGCAAGACATGGAAAGGTAGAGTGAGGGTTTGTGGTGTGGAGAAGTCAGTGTGGGTTGTAAGGAAGGGCGACTAGTGTGTGTTTGAATGTACTTGTGACACCAAGGAGCCTGGAAACCTGCATGGGCCTTGAGATACGCTGATAGGAGCTGAAGGTAGCCATAGTCCCTTTTGCCAGAGGTAAGGGAAATGACTTCTTCGGGCAGATGGGAACCGGTTTCACAAGTTCCTGAGGAATGCTGGCTTTTATCTACCCACCAGAAATCCTTCTGTCCAGCTTGAGTTCATTTCTAGATGTATGGACTACCTGAGACCTAAGAAGGGGCAAGATGGAGTTACACCTCCCAGCCAAGCAGAGAAGGTGACTTCCAAGTTTGTTATGTTGCCAAGGTGACTTGCGCTCACCTCCTGGCAATGCCTGCTCGGTCACACTGTTGTCTGAATTGACCATGAGAGAACTGACCTTGAGAGAGCACTGTTCTGGGAGCTCTGTTGGGTAAGAGCTTTGTTTTTTTTTTTTTCTTTTTTTTTCTTTTTTTTTTTTTTGTTGTTTTTTTTGTTTGTTTTTTTTGTTTTTTTGTTTTTTGGTCTAGTCCACGGGATAACACGGTCGCTATTTATTATTTTATTATCTGGGGAAACCAAGGTCCAGAGAAGCTAGAGTTACCGAGTTGGTGACTCTTCCAGAGCCTGTGTTACCTGTGTTCTGTCCATAAAATGACAGATGGGCAGATGGTATGTGCAAAGGGTCAGTCCCAGCCTCTTCACCCCACATATTCCACCCTGGGGAACTCCTGCAGCAGCTTCCCAACGCTTTTGGGCCACGAGGTGGACTGCCGCAATGGGCCTGGGGTTTCTCTGATCCCGGGACCTGTTCTCCCATCCCCACTAAAATAACGAAGACGAACTGAGTATTCGGTAGGATTGTGAGTTTTTCAGATGTGATCACGGCCCCACGACTCAGCCCTTATCTTTAGGGATACATACACTCTGAAATTCCTGTGAATGGACTTCTGGGATGCCCAGCATGTGCCTTGCAGTGCGTGGACGGGGGTGGGGGTGGGAAGTGGAGGCGGAGAGGCTCGTGGGGGTGGGTAAGAGCTGGAACAAGATTGGCCGCTAGTTGGGAGCAGTTGCAGCTGGGTGGGGAGGGCTTATTATAGTCTTCCTTTACCCTCGTGCGTTTGAAGCATCTTGTCAAGAAAAGTTAGACTCAAGTACAGGAGAGTCCACTCAGCATTTGTGTGGTTTAGGCTCAAGTGTGCGTGTGGGGAGTTCCCTGCCCCTGCTCAGTCCACTTACTAAAACCATTTGCTTCTGCTTCCCTTCTCCATTATGCAAGTCATTAAGTGACCGAGGCTCTGGAAGCATCTAGCACCCCTGGCCAGCCCCAGCAGCCACGTGCTTCCAGTTTCTGTTGAGCCCATGGTGGCAGGGTTCTCCTGGGGCCCTTGGTCCCTAATCTGTTTCCTTCCAGCACCTGACAGTGAGGCTCCACCTACATTTCCCCCCAAAGACCTGTTTCAGCAGGGGGCCTCAGATCCTCCCTGTCCTGTCACTCAACACAGCCAGACCCTCTGACACCAGCCCTGGCTCTGCAGGGCTTTCGATGGCTCCACAAGGAACCTGAAGCCAGCCTTTGGTTTACAGGCTGCCATGGGGGACTGTGGAAATGTCCGTTCTCATTCTGGTTTTGACCAAAGAACAAAGAGGGACAGCTTGGGACAATTGGGGGGGGACCTGATATCTGGCCAATGGCGTGAACGCTACAACCACCTTGTGTTCCCCAGGCACACCATGTCGAAGCTCCTGTAGCACTCATTTGCTTTTTGCTGGTGTAACTTCCCAGCCTGTGATGAAATCTCTTTGTAGAACCAACAGCCAGAGGAGCAGAAACCCTTGGGGGTTAGAGGCAGGGGCGTTTCTGCTGGTCCCTTTGCTTCCCACAGGTCTTAGGGAGGAGGCAGGTGTGACGGAGCTGGTGTGATTCTGTCCCAAGAGCTGTCACCCTTTATTCTAGCTGAGGGTCCTTCTCTAAGGCACAGGATGGGAGGCGCGTGTGCGGACCCACAGTGTCCGATCACTGGTTGGCAACGCAAATGCTGGTACTACACATTTGGTATTTATTATTCTCATGGGTATTGATGTGTGCAGGTGTGCATGTGTGGGTGCTAGCACTTGCTTGTGAAGACATGTGGCTCTCATTCCTCGGGCACAGCCCACTCCCCACCCCTCACTGGCCAGGAATCCACAAGTAGGCTAGGTTGGATGGCCATCAGCCCCAGGGTCATTTCTGTCCCTGCCCTCCTCAGCTGGGATTCAGGAGCTGACTTTTCTTAATGTGGGTTCTGGGGATGGAACTGAAGGCCTCACGCTTGCGCAGCAAGTGCTTTCTCTACCAGGCTTTATCTCCTAAGCACTATTTCTAGTTAAGTGCAGGGTTTCATTGGCCCAGGCTGACCTCAGACGCCTTCTGGTCCTTCTGCCTGTGCTTCTCAAGTGTTGTCTCTACAAGCATGTGCCATAATGTTGAGCTTTGAGTTTTTCTCTAAAACTTTATATGGAAGCATGGGGCATGTGCCATGCTATATATGGGGAGATCAGTTCTTGGGATCTGTTCTCTCCTTTTGCCAGGAATAGACCTCAGGTTCAGTTTTGGCTCAAATGCCTTCAGTGAATCATCTCCCAAGCCCCAAGGTTTGACTTTTTTGTTTTTGTCTTGGGTATTTGAGGCTGGGTCTCTCTTCATGGCCCTGGCTATCACAAAATTCACTGTGTAGAATGGGCTGGCGTCGAACTCCCAGAGCTCTGCCCTCCTCTGCCTCCCCAGTGCTGGGTTAAAGGTGGCCGACTCCCTGGGCTTCATTGTTTGTTTTCAGAGATAGGGTTTCCTCTATGTAGCCCTGGCTGTTCTGAAACTCACTCTGTAGCTCAGGCTGGTCTTGAACTCACAGAGCTCTACCTGCCTCTGGGACTAAAGGGCCACCACCCAGCTTTGGTTTTGAAACTTAATTGGTGATCGTGTTCTCGTGGGCATTGTGGTAGCCATGAAGGTTAGCTATCCAGCAGTGCAGCCTCCATCCCTACCCTTTCTCACCGGTCTGGGGCCCACTCGAGTGGGAGGTCAGGAAACAAGAACAGCGAAGCCAAGCTAGTGGCACACACCTGTAACCCCAGCCTGCGGAATTTATGGCCATCTTCGTCTGTGTTCCGAGTTTGAGGCCAGCCTGGGCTACATGAATCCTACCTCGAAGAAACACAAGAACAATAGAACAAAAGGGCCAATAACACGTCTCAGGGGATAAAAGCCCCATCTTGGTCTCTAGAACCCACATCGTGGAAGAAGAGGGAGCAGTTGGGAAAACACTGTTTAAAAACACATAGAAAACAAGGTAGAGAAGCTGTGTGCTGTGTCGGGCGGCAGCAAACACCACAGTGAGGAGGTTAAGCAGTATTAAGGAATATGAAGTATTAGGTTTGAGGGTGTTGAAGTTTTAGGCAGACTAGCCAGAGGACAGCCATGGAGGAGGTGGGCACGTGTGGTGGGGGACATGCAAAGGGCCTGCAGGGAGTAAGATGGAGGAGCTCCTGGGGCATAAGTCGATTTAGGGAGAGCCCGCTCTTCCCTTTCCTCTAAAACAACAAAAGAAATCTGAATTTCAGTGACACTGAGCACCGGTGGTTAAATAGTACCGATTTGAGTAGTAGCCACGGCTGCATGGGCCGGAACTCATCAGACGTCTTGAGAGACACGGTGGGCCCAGGTGCTTGCCAGCCCGCAGCCCCTCACGTTGTATTGACCTTCCCTGACTTGTGTTGGCCCACACCCTGACTGTGGGTCTTGTCTGTGGATTAAGAATGGTTTGACACTGAGCTGTACCAAGGTCTAACAGCCTTTTCTCTTAAGCAAGACGCCTTTGGTCACTCCTCCTCAGTCTGAGGGTAGGTGGCCAGAGACCAGACCTCCTCTGTCGTGTCTTTGCTTTCACTGACTGGCCCCACCATGCCCATGACAGCTCTGAGTAAGAACCCTTGCCTGCTATGGCTTTGGATCCAAAGCATGGCTCTGCTGCAGTCTTGTGACAAAAGTCCTTTTCCTACCGGACGGGACCTGGTAGGCCAGTCTTCAGCCTTCTCATCTTGTTGTCTGAGTTTAGAGGGCCCATGGTGGTATGTGCTGGTATGGGCTGCAGTGGAGAGGAAGGGAATTGGGAAGAGGCCTGGGAGGAGGAAGAAAGGCCTTTGGCCCCTCCCATTTGCCACACCCTTATACTGACCAAAAAGATAATCAGAGGCCCTGGAGGATCCCCAAAGGACTGACTCCTGGTGTAAGATAAATGTAAAAGAGGCAGGGCCCAGCCTTGGGAGGCCCGAACCGGAAGTTGCCTCAGTTGGTGTGTCTTTGGCTGTAGACAGTAATGAGGACGGTAGTGGCAGAGTAGTAAAAACAAGTTTTGGTGTCTAACTCGTGCCAGACACGGTGCTAGGGACTTTACGTGCAGTGACTAACTTAAGCCAAGCCTCCCAACCACGCCTTCCGCTAACCCCACTTATCTCTTTGCAGAATTGAAATAACTCAGTTGGAGGGTCACTTTTCAGCCCTGTGCACCTGTGCAGGGTTCTCAGGTCTGCAGAATCACAGACAAGCTGGGCTTGTCCAGAAAGCTCTGCTCCAGGTCCGGCGTGAGTGTACACTTGCACTTTGAACAATCTCCCAGGAGCCACCAGAGTCCATGTCCAGGAACCACATTTTTGAGACTCATGGATCTATCACAGGAAACCCCAACAAAACTGGCTGGAAATGACAAAGAATAATACAACAAAGAATCTCATAGGTCTCAGCAAGGGTTGGCAGTCGCTCTTCAAAAGGACCCAACCCTAGTCCTTTGTGTCACTTTGTCATCGGCTGTGAGCCTCTCAGGACCCCAGGCTCCCTGTGTGGCTCCCGTTGGCACACCCCGTAGAGCCCTATCCGGCAGTAGTTAAGGGCACCCCTTACTGTGTGTCTTTAAGAGAGAGACCTTGCTTTTATGCCCTGCCTCCTGATTCCTCTTAGGTTTCTTGGGGTAACGCTGGGACAAATAACCTGACACATAACCCTGTCGGTGCAAACCAGGGCCAGTGGCTGTGGGATAAGACCCACAGCACGGTTCAGGAGCACACGAGTGTGCGAGGATGGGCTGTAGCGGTGGGTGGGACAGCAGAACCACAGTATCCTGCATTTTGCTGTCTGTGCTGCCCTTGTAAGATTCGTAATTACTCAGTTACTTAGCTCTGTGCTCTTTAATCATATCTGACTTTGAAAAACCTGTGCGTAGTCCCCGTACCCTAGGAGCCCTTCATCACGTCAGCTACCAAACATTTTGCCTGAGAGTGTAGTTGGGCACAACATGGGAGGTGCGTGCATGTTTTCTGAACGCTCACACTGCTTGGCACCACCTGGGGTCCCCTCTGCTCCCTCCCACTCCTGAGCAAGATGCTTCTCATAATGCTTCTCAAAGAGGCTCGACCCTGAGGACCGTGGAGGGGCTGTTGAGTGCACAGAGGGGAAGGATTAGGTCAAGTGCAAGTTGCTAGCTCAAAATTGTGAACCCCGGTGGTTCTGCACCAGTCCCCAACCATCTATGAAAGCAACATTCCTCTTAGGGGCAGAATTTCCCTCTGTGAACAGTGGTTGCCTTGGGAGATTGCAGAGAGCCTAAGAAATGCGACTTAGCCTATGTGCAAGTCCTGGGTCCTACTGGGCCCTGTATTGATCTTGGGTAAGCCCTATGGCCCCACAGTGTCCGTGTCTGCAAGGTAGAGCTGGAGATGATCCATTTTCCTAGGTTGGGGGGAGTGAAGCTTGTGAAATCATGTGACGTGCTTAATGCCTGACTCACAGCCAGGTGCCCCGAGGGTCCTTTAGTTGCTTTCTTTTGTATTGTCAGATTGTTCTCAGGTAAGTGCAGGCAAGCGCATCAGGGTTCTGGTTTACCTGAGTTTGATGAAGAAAGCAGTAAGAGTTTGAATTTGGCTCCTGTGAGCCAGGGTCTAATGCTGACAGCCAGTCTGGCCTTGAACTTGCAGCAGTTCCTCCTGCCTCTGCCTCCCAAACTCCGGGCTTACTGGCAGGTGCGTCACACCTGCCTTTACACACTTCCATACAGACGTCTGTAACTGTGAGCCAGGTGTTCGCCATTTTGAAGGCTCAGGCGTGAGCAGCCTGCGATACCACAGCTGGGAGTTATGGACCGGTTTTGGTTGTTCTTTGGTTTTGTCTTTTTTGTTTTGTTTTTTGAGACAGCCTCATGTAGCTCAGGTTGGTCCCCAGTTGCCATGCAGCTTTGAATGACGTTGAAATTCTGTCTCGATTTTCCAATGCTGATATCATAGTCATAAGCTATTGGGTTCCAAATGTTACTAATCGTCTTGACGGGCCAGAGCTATGACCTCGACGACTCCTGTTCCTATCCCAAGGTGGACATGAATCTCCTCACAAGGGCACATTAGTACAGCAGTCAAAAGCTGGACTCTGAGCTGTATTGCTTGGGTTGTTGTGTGACCTCCGTCCTGTGACTTCTGTTCAACACTATCTGTAAAAATAGGCGTGATCGTAGTTCTGACATAAAGGCTACCCACCCCTGAGGCCCTGGAGAGACTGCAGTGTTTAGAGCAGCACCCTCCCAGAGTTGTGCTTCCAAGGCTGGATGGAAGAGTCTTCTACAGGGTTTAATGATTAAGCCTCCAGCCTCTGCAGCCAGCACCGGCGGCCCAGGTGAGGGGCCCACCTGTGGGTGGCAAGGTTGTGAATGAAACTGCTGGGCTCAGGGCAGGGATGCTGTGATCCAGCCCTGGCTCGGCACCGAGCAGGTGGCCTGTAACAGGCAGGCTTTGTTACCTTCGAGCTTTCTCCCAAACTCATTCAGACCCAAGACCACGTGTCTTATGAGTAAGGAATCCTGCTATTTCCCTTCCCCAAAGGGAATATTGGCAGACGTAAGTCTCTTTGGGAATGTACCTGTGTGCAGAGAGCAGCCATCTCAGGGGAACTCCGGTAGCTGGCATGGCCTGGAGGCCGCTGAATTAGTCGTTAGAAGCTGGCAAGGCTGGTTCCCATTTCCGCATTCCAGACACCCACAGCGCAGGAGGAGGCCCCACCCCGGGTCGGCCTAGGGAGCTGGGGCAGGTGGCCCTTGCCTAGGGAAAACCTGGGACAGGAGTCACACCTGGGGCCAACCTAGTAGCCACCTTCCTGGAGTGTGGTCGCCTGCTGTGTTCCGGGACACCTGATAGGTGAGCAAGTCTAACTCCAGTACCACCTGCCAGAGAAAGTTAATAATGTGTTTCTTCTTTGAGAATGTTGGCTTTTAATGTCTTCTCTTTCTCTTACGTGCTCTTCTCCCACAAAGTGTTTACCTGTCTGTTCCCAACCCCGAAGAAAGGTAGGCCAAGTGTTGAAGTGAGAGGAAAATGGAGGCCGTGGACTCCCAGGGAAAGAGTAGATGACTCTAGCTGAGCCCCTGCTGTCCGCAGACTTTGTTACCAGGGACTGCGGGCGCCCCAGCCTGACATGCATGCCATGTGGTCTCCTGTGAATCCTGTTCCCTCCCGGGCCTCAGTTTCCTCTTTCCAGGGAAATAGGAAGTAGCAGTGGTACCCACTGAGCTGTCATGCCAAGTGCCCAAGCTTCTCTGACCCTGTGCCTGTGTTACCTGGTGTATGCCAGCTCTGGCTCCTTGCTCTGCTCTAGCCCCTCCCTGGCTTTGCCCTCTGCCTGTGGATGTAGTTGGGGTGGCATGTCCACACGCCTTCCCACAGTCACGCAGCCATTCTCAGGACTGATCTTCCGAAGCCACTCCCTCCTCTAATCCCTGGGTGCTTCCCTCTTAGTCACCCTGGAGCCTCTTCCTCTGCTGGACTTTTCTTTCACCTGCTTCCCGACTGTTGGCTTCATGGGAACACAGGTAAGGCCGTGATCCTTGCAGAACAGTGCCTGGCACATGGTGGGTGGGGCTTCGGTTATGTTATGAATAAATTTATGCACTAAGTGGCCCATTGGCAGATGGGTGGCTAGCTGCTCTCACTTGGGGTTGGCTAGAGTGCCACCAGCATTTCCAGTGTGGCCTGTGCACCTCTCTGTGGTCATGCAACCATTCTTGGGGTCTCCTGGCTTCCTGGTCCTCAGCCCCTTCAGACTTCACAACCTGGAACCTGGCAGTGGCCCATCTGGACATTTTGGGCACATCTAATGATAAAGTGTGGTACTAGTGAGTTAGAGAACAGTGGGTTTGTGGGAGACCCCGATGTGCATGTCTGCTGTATACGTGGGAAGGTGTGACAGATCTCCAGGTCTCTGTGGCAGGAAGGCAGGCGAAATAGAGCAATCCAAGCAGCCATGGTTTATCCTTATTTCTGCTTTAACAGGCAATAACTCTTGCTTTGCACTGAGCAGGTTTTAATTAACCGGTGAGTTGGAGGAATCAGACTGTGTCGTAACTGACACGTTCTCTGTTTCTGGCTCCAGGTAGCAGCTACTGAAGCTGTAAATATATCCCAGGCAGGCCTCCCCAAGGCTTTCTGGGGAGCCAGGTCAGTGCCCCCCACCCTCAGGCTTCTCCCAGCAACCCCAAGCTTTGAGGCACCTGTCTCCATATGACAGTCATGTGCCCTTCACCCTCCAGAGCCTGTTGCGGTGTGGAGGGCTGCCGTGGCAACAGGTAACTGTCCCCTGAGCTCCAAGGAGCACCACTTTGGGGGAAGTTGGGGAAACGCCATTTCTTGTAATGCTTGAGTCCCCCACTGCCTGGACTCATGGCTTTAGTTGCCTTTTCTGGAACGTGGTGCTAACTGATAGTCCGTGTAAGCGAGACCTTAAAGAGAGGTCAGGTGACATCTAGAATGCCAGAAGACAGCTGCAGCGAAGGTAGTGGGGAGGGTAAGTGTTCAGGAGCCGACTTTTAAGTTCCTTAGTATTTTCAGTCTGCCCCACCCCCCTTTTTTCTAGGCTCTTCTTTCTCCCCTTTCCTCCTTACCTGATCTACAAGCAGCGCCCTCCCACGCCAGCGTCTTCCCACATCTTACTCTGGGTGTTTTCTCCATGGTTCTGTAGTGCTACAGGGACCGGTGTTGCTCCGTTAGGGATAGTGCAGGCTTTATTTTCCTGCATTTCGCTTTCACACAGCAGTACCATAGGGAAATATTCTGAATCTTTCAGTATTCCTCCAATTCACTCTTTAAAAGAAAAAAAGAAAAAGGAAAGAATGGTAGGGCAGTGGTGGCACATGTCTTTAGGCCCAGCATTTGGGAGGCAGCGGCAGGCGGATCTCTTGAGTTTGAGGCCAACCTGGTCTATGCAGTGATCTCCAGGACAGTCAGGGTTACACAGAGAAAGTCTCTCTGAAAAAACCATAAATGAAAAGAAGGGAGGAAGGAAGGGGAAAGGAAAGGGAGCTGAGACATGGCTCCGTTGGTTAAGAGCGCTTGCTGCTCTTACAGAGGACTTGAGTTTAGTTCCCAGCATCTACATTGTGGCTCACAACCATCGTTAAATCTAGGAGATCTTATGCCTTCTCCTAGTCTCTGTGGGTATCAGGCAAGACACATTAAATAAATAGTAATGTACACATTAAATAAATATCTAAAAAATATTTTATATTTTATTTCAGCATATCTTTACCACTGAGCCACACCCCCAGCCCCTCACTGGGGGATTCTAGGTAGGGGCTCTACCACTGAGCCACGCCCCCAGCCCCTCACTGGGGGATTCTAGGCAGGGGCTCTCCCACTGAGCCACGCCCCTAATCCAGATGTACCCTGGGTGGCTATGCCTTAGCTTATTGTCTAGATGTTATCTATGTGCTTTCCTTCTGTTTCTTACTTTTTCCTAAAATCGTTCTTTATAATTGATGGCCTTCTTTAATTAGCTCAGAGGTGTTGGAGCTTAGCTACTTTAACTTCAGCCCTGGAGACCTCTGAGGCCGAATGGGAAGCCACGGGTAGCATACGGGTGACGCCCCTTGTCCAGACACGAGGCGTGCTTTCCGGGGGTGCTCCCCAAGCCCAGTGCAGTGATGAGCCACCTGCTCTAAATGCTTTTTAATTACAGAAATGATTAATAGATGCATCATCATTATTCAGATTAGTTGTGCCTAATGGACACTCGTGACACAGAGGACGGGAGCAGTCGTGTTCTTTCCTATGGAGAGTCCTTGTTGGAAATCAGAGTATGGAAGAGATCTCTGCCGGCGGCGTCCGTGTTAGAGAGCACTTCAGTTTGGCAACGTGCTTGTTGCCATGCGACTTGAAACATTCTGAGGAGGTACTGCTGCCCAGCAAGACATCCTGCAAACTTCAAATGTCTTAAGTTGTCAGCCTGGTGTTATTTCTCATGCATGTGTGGCGGGCTGAGGCTCGGCTGGATGGGATGGCTCTTCAGCTGGTCCTGCTGTGGCTGCAAGCCCGGAGTACGCAGGGCTAGACTATTCCAGATGTTTTCTTCTTCAAATGGCCTTTGGGATAACCGTCCGACTTTCTGTGTCGTCTCCAGGCCTTTGCTTCCATGCAGCGCTTGTAGTCAGCCAGGCTTGTGTAACAGCGGCCTCTTCTGCTGTTCGCTTGTTTGTTATTTATTGGGAACGGAGTCTCGCTGTCTAGCTTTGGCTGGCCTCGAACTTAGTGTCTACCCCAAGCTACAGGCTGGTTTCTACAACTTTGCGACAGACCACGCTCTGCTGCAAGGAAGTCTGGGAAACGTAGCTTTATAGGTGCATTGCTAGTCTGGGCGAAGGACTGATGAGGAAGGAGTTGTCGTAGGACGCGGACGTGTTAGATGGGGGGGTCTGTGCAAGTGCTTTGCTCATGGTCACAGGAGTGGTTGCGTAAACCCGTCGGCATGCGCTCAGTTATCAATGACTCACTAAGTCCTCAGGGTCGGCCACACGGTAGGCTTCATAGGATGCTTGTTAGGACCAGGGACATGAACCTGTGAGGGAGCCCACTGGTTAGGATCATCTGCAGGTCTTGGTCTTTTGCTTAGGTCTTTTTAGGTACTGAAGTTAGACAAATGGCTGTGAAGTGGCCAGTCTCACAGAAGGCTTCACCTGCGCAGTGAAGCCACTGCAAGTACTTTCTTTATGGGAGTCCCCTGGAAGAGACACTGTGACCGTGCCCTGTTCTTACATTAAGGATACATTGAGGAGCAGAAACATGGGCTGACTCAATAACTTGGTGTGTGTCCATCAAGGACGGCACTGTGGAGGTGACTCAGTCCCTTGTGTGGCCCTAGAGACCAGAAACAGAACTTCTTGCCATATTGCTTTATTTATTTTAGAGAAGTTTCTTACTGAAACGGGCTTGTGACACCAGAACAAACAAAAACCAGAAACCACCCGATGTCCCCTCCCCGGCACTCCCGCTTCCAGCCTCATCCGTGTGCCTGACAGTAGCTTGTCACTTAGAACAAGTACCTTGTCAAAAATAATAATACTAATAATTGGGTGGGGAACCCAAGGCCTCCATATGTTAGGCAGGCTCTTTGACTAACCTCCACCCTCAGGCCTGAATAAATCTAGTTTAAGAAAAAATAGGAAAACCCCTACTCCTTAATAAATAATACGGAAACAGAAGTCTGTGTCCTGGAATAACAGGCAGTCTCTGTTCTACTGCAACCCCAAGAGCCAGCATCACTGCTCCCATATACCCCACCGCCTGCCCGTCTTGAATTTCTCATACTTTGGAAGAGTTAGCTTCTACGGCTCGGAATGGCGGTGCACGCCTGTAATCCCAGTAATTGGGGGCCCCAGGCAACGTACTGTCTCAAAAACCAAAAAACGGAACATATGTAGGTATTTCTCAAAACTCTGTTTTTCGCTTAATACAATTCTAAGATTGATCCAGACCGATGTAGCCGTAGGTCATTGTTTTTTTTAAACCACTAGACTGCATTTCTGTTTTAGTCATGTTCTTTTTTTATTCATTCCATTTGTTTTACTTATGCGTGCGTGTTGTATGTATGTGGGGCACACACAATGCTATGGCGCGTATGTGGAGATCAGGGGGTTGGTTCTGGGGCTTGGACTCAGGTCGTGACCCAGTGTCAGGCGCCCTCACCCGCTGAGCCATCTCACCCTCGGCAGTCATTGCTGTGGTCATTTCCATGGCCACAGGGATGCTATCCGTCTTCATGGCCGTTTTCTGCTCGCCGTGTGTCACCCCAACTGTGTTAGCACTCATCTCTAGGTGTCCACGGGCAGGAAGTTTGTGACTGCCAGGCATGTTAGATATATAATCTCTTTGCCCCCTACACGTTTTCACCAAATATGTATGAGGGTTTCCAGTTTCCTTTGACCTGCGCCATGCCCCGCTCTCGTTGGGTAAAACTCTCCTAGTGTAACGGACAGGGCGTGAAATCTCACTGAGGCCAATTCGCAGTGTTGGGAAGGTGCTGTGTAAGGCGAGCCCGCTTTTCATTTCCTTGCTCCCTACTCTGCTTTGTGGTTTTGGCCACTTTTTCATAGGTTTGTTTATTTATTCTTTTTGTTTTGGTTTGGTTTTTTTGGTTTTCTTTCTCCCAGACAGGGTTTGGCTGTCCTGGAGCTTGCTCTGTAGACCAGGCCTTTCTGGGCCACCCTCCCAGACACCCACCTGTCTCTTGAGTGCTCACACCCCACACCTAGCCTTCACTAGTTAGTCCGTATCGTTTATCCACCCTGCCTGCCAGTCCTGTTGAAACTAATGAAAGTTTCATGGTCTCCTGTGTGTCCTGTTCCCACCTCCACAGTCTTTGTGAACCCCTACTTTACAGTGTCACTTGTGGACCCCCCACTTTAATTTCTGTGTACTTGACACACCTACCACAGTCAGGATTCATTTCAGCCGCTGGTAAGGAATAGGACAGAAACACAAAGCAACAGTGGACTGGTTCGTCCGTCGGGAGGGAGTCTGATGTTAAACAGACCAGGGCCGGATTCGTTTAAGAGACCAAACACTTCTGCTGTCCTTACCTGTCACTGCCCTGCCTGGCTACTACTCTCCTTGTCTGTAGAAAGACTCGGTGGGAGTTTCAGGGAAAAATTCTACTTAGCTCAGCATTTAGTAGTATGTATAACTGAAAGGGGATCTGGGAAATGTAGTTCCATTTCATATGGCTTAGTGATGGCTACAGATTAGATTTCCTTCCTAAGTTAACAGAAGAGTTCACACAGTAGAATAAGCAACAGACAACTCTACTAACTTGGGTCTATCCTAAATACGGAGCATGTTCTCTCTTTCAAAGAGGGTCTCGTGTAGGCCAGGCAGAATTTGAACTCCTGATCCTATATCCTACTCCTCCACCTCCTACTAAAAATGAGGGATTTGCCAGATACCAGGATGGAGGCTTTGTGTATTGCCCTGTTTCATTCTTAACTTTATTTCACAAATACTGATCGAGCACCTGAAAGGAGCCGGCTGTTCTGGGAAGCGGGGAGATAGCACCGTCTGAAACCAAGTTCCTGTCCCTAGTTGTGCAGACCCATTGTAAAGGAAGCCATCGGAAAGTGTGGCAAGGCAAGAAAAGAGGCCTGGACAGAGGCAAGCAACCCTCTGCCGGAGCAGTGAGGGAGCACGGGATAGCTAGGGGAGGAGGAGCAGAGGTGAGATGGCGCCTGGGGCATGGGAGGGGCTTTGGCTCTGAGAAGAAGAGGATGCACCGGTGGGGAAGTGATCCCCTCAGTTCTCACCTACTTTAAGGGGCCACAAAGCTTACAGCTCACTGGCTTCCAGCCTCGCCACCTTGTGACCTGTACATCCTGAGCCCTCTACTGCTGTATCTACAGTGCTTGTCCCTATAAGGAAAGGTTTCTTTAAATCTGTTGTCATGACTAAGATAATTCTAAATAAAAGTCTATGTCATCTGGACTGGGCAGTGTTGACATTTAGGTCCCCCCACTGTCTTTCTACAACTTGTTCTAATTAGGACCCCACCAGTTCCCCGTGGAATTGGCTCCCAACCCTGTTAAGTTTCTCTTAATCTTTTATAGGGAAGAGTATCTTCTCTATCTCTCCTATCTTGGTGTGTGTGTACACAGGTTAGTGATGTGCAAGGGCAAGGCATCTAGCGCCTTTGTTTGCTCTTGTTTCCTTAAGACAGGGTCTCTCTTTTAACTAGAAGCTTGAAGTTTTGGCTAGGCTAGGCTGGCTAGCTTTTGGGGGTTACAGGCGCACATTTTATCTGGCTTTCCTTTGGATAGTGGAGATTTGATTGATCTTAGGTCCTCATACTTGGACAGCAAGTGACCTGATCTCGGAACCTTCCACCCACCCCCCACACTTTGGCTTTTACTTGCTTCGACCCCTAGGCTGGCTTGGAACTCAAGACTTTCCTGCCTCAGCCTCCCGAGTGCTAGGATTGTAGGTTGTGCCACCATTTCTGGGCTTTCTGGCGGTTTACTGATGAAGAAGACACAGCGAGGTCTAGAGTGGACTGTATTTTCCCCGTGCTTGCTGTAAGTGAGTAATTGGATTTAAAGACCAAGTGAGCTTCAGCTTTGATGTACAGCAGGTATACACATGTGCACACACGCTCACACGTGCACTTGCACACATTGTTTTGGCAGGAAGGGCATGACCATCTCCTGGTGTTGCTGTGCCTGTATCCAGTAGGCACCATGGAGAAAGTCCATTGTCTTCTGTGTTAGTGGCCATGGGTGACTGTTGCCTAGGTCCGTTTTGTCACTGAAGGTCTGCCCGAGTTGTGACGTTATAATGTGTCCTCTCCATCTTGCTGGACTTGTGCTGGAAGGACAATGTATTATTCATCCCCACCCCCCCTGCCCCCTGCCTTCTGGCTCTTTTGAACCTTTGCTTACAGAAGAAAAGCGGCCCGAGCCGGCAGCCTGGTTTCTAATCTGCACGATCTGGAACAGCGATTCCAATCTTCTTGTGGGTTTTGTGTTCATTCCTTCGATCTTTACAGAACCTCGATACTGCACACCCAGATACTGGTCCCAGCTGTCCCCTGGGCAGGTGTGGTTGCCCCAAGCCTTACCTTTGGCCAGGTGGGACCTTTGGTATTTGCCAATCAGTGTCACTAGGAAGAAACTCTAGACCGTTGACAGTCCCCATCCCCCACCCCCAGTATGTTTTCTGACTTTGGGAGTCTGCTGAGGGTCTGCTCAAGGAGCCAGGGTTTCATTCTTCCGACTTGGGCCAAGAGGCTCCTGAGCATTGTGCTGCTTCTGAAGAGGCTTTCTAAATTCCAACAAAAGAACAATGGAGGGGTCTGCTCTGGTGGAGAGAGACCATTCCTGCTAGTGGACTGGTTAGGGGGAGCTCTGACCCTGGGCTCGTTATCTGGGTCAGGAGTTCTTTAGAGCAATAGCATGCTTAGAATCATTTGGATGCTTTGGGACCAGTTATGCATTGTCCTACCCAATCCCCAAAAGCCTCTGGGCTTCTAAAGAGTTACTCCCTGTGGGAGGGGAATGCTAGATGTGCAGTGAAGGGCAGTGTGTTAATCCATTGGATTGTTGACATATTTAGTAAATGTTCATTTGAGCTTTATGGATGTTTCAAAGCCTGGGGACAGAGCCTTCTGTCTGTCCCCTGGAGTTGATGTTCAGGGCGAGGGGCACAGATAACAAGAAGTCAACGACTATTAAGGTAATGACAAGGGTGAATAATGTTGGGACATCATTAAAGCAGACAGTGAGAGACACACCTGGGCGGGGGCGGTGGCGGGGGCAGGGTGGCGGGGGTAGGAGCCTGGCAGCTGGGGTTGCAGGGGAGCTTCCCTCAGGCCAGGGTTGGGACACATCCACTGAGGTGGAAGGGCTCACAGGTGCCAGCCTCATAAAAGGTCAGCTCAAGAGCTTTTCTCACAATCATAAGGGCAGGTGCCAGGTACCGAAGCAGGAGTGTGTTTGATGTGTTTTGTGTGTGTGTGTGGCTGGGGCCTGGTGGAGCATGTGTGAGCCACCTCCCCTCTGTCTTCTGGCTACCCAAAGAAACATGAAAGTGGGGGTGGGGGGGCTTTGGGGGCAGCCTGGGCCAGCCGAAGGGAAAGGTATACAGTGCAAGGTCAGAGTGTTGACTCTGATGCTGCCGAGGGATCTGTGACCTTGCTGAACTTGACGGGGAACTGACAGAAAGGGTAGTGAGAAGGGTAGAGCATTATCCAGAGTTCAGGCCTGCTCCACAAGTAGTGTAACTTAACACAGTAACCACAGCCTCCCTCTCTGCCCCCCTCTTTCCAAGATAGAGTTTCTCTGTGTAACCCTGGCTGTCCTGGACCTCACTCTGTGAACCAGGCTGGCCTCAAACTCACAGAGATCCGCCTGCCTCTGCCCCTTGAGTGCTGGATTAAAGGCGTGCACCACAAGCACCAGGTATCCCCAGTCCCCTTTAACATGGGTTGATGTGGTTACACACACACATACAGCCTTCGTGGAAGGCTGACTTCAAACTCAGTATCTAGCCATGATGGCTTTGAACATCCATCCTCCTGCCTCCACCTCTCTAGCCCTGGCATGCCTCCTCCGCTGCTTCATATACTCTTATTTTGCCCTTTTCAGAGAAGGGGCATGAGGCCCAGAGAAGTGACGCTCTCTTACTGGAAGCTGCTGGCTGTGGAGTAACCCTCTCCTCCTTCCTTCCAGCCACAGCCTTTGGTCTGCAGCGTTAACACAGCCTGTGGTGAATGTCCATGTCTTCCATGAATTCAGAGTGGGGTGAAGCATGCCAAGGGCATCTCCCGATATCTTTCCTGGGAAGTCAGATCCTGACATGCCTTTTATTACAGTATTTATTGCAGGGCAGAGAGCAGGGACCTGCATATACTCTACATGTGGATCTGATCAGGTGTGGCTAGACCTTTGACCCGCTGAACAGATGGGCTGAAGGTTTTTCCCACCTCCATCAAATCCTCGCCACCTTACCCAGCATGCAGCCAGCAGGCCAGGGAAGCCCCCATCACTAGGTGTGCGTCTCAGAGGAGACTGTCACCCAACCACAAGTCTGGTTTTGCTTCTGTGCTCACTGATCATCCTTGGGGGCACAGATTGAAACTCGTCACCGCACACTTGGAGTATAGGCCTTACAGCAAGGAGTTTTACATTGCTTTATTTAAATCTCGAAGAGCCACACATGGGCCATAAACAGTCCCAGCAGTGGAATGTGTGTAAAATGTGCCTCTTCCCTTGTTAACATCTTGCCATCTGTGGAGTGGCCTGTCACCTAGTTCCTGCCCAGAGGGATGGTATGTCCTTCCCCTTCCCTCTCCTCCCCTCTCCTCCTTTCCCTCTCCCCTCCCCTCTGCCCTCCTTTCCTTTTTCCCTTTCCCTCTTTTGAGACAGGGTCGAAGTAGTTTTGACTGGTCTGGAACTGAGAGAGATCGGCCTGCCTCTGCCTCGGAGGAGTAAAGGTGTGCACTATGAAACCTGGTTTCCCGTCGTCTGTTGATTCTCTCGGTCTGTCTTGAGATAAGGTCTCCTGAAGACCAGGCCTGCCTCGGATTCCCAACCCCTCGTGTCCACTCCCAGTGAAAGCTTCACAGGCTTTCACTGCCACACCTGTATCGGTTTGCACATCTCCGAGACAGTGAGACCAGCTCAGTGGCCTGGTGAGAGAGGATTTTCTATACCAGCTAGTATGCAGAGAAGTCAGACCGCTCCTGGCACGTGGTGAGGGTTCACGGGCTGAGTGTTCTGGGCCTGCCCTTTAGGTTTTCTGAGGCTCTACCTCTCTTGAACGGTCTGTCTTGAGGCTCCTCCCACGTGGGTCAAGGCCTGTGGCCTGGTGTGCTCTCCTATCAGGGCCTTGCTGGTGAACAGATCGTTCTGCCTTTTCCTTCTCACTATCTCTGGTTCCAAACACCCTTTGTTTGCTTTTTGGGTTTTTATTCAGACAAATCTTAGAAACAAAGTATGCATATGGCCAATCAGGAAACCCAACGATACATGTTGCTGACTTGTGCTCAGGAAAGGGTCTATCAATACGGAGTCTGATTAGTCTGAGGGAGCCCAGATTTTTCTCAATCTGCACCCACATTTCCTCTGAATACTCCTTCGATCATTGCTGCTGTGACCAAAATCAACTTTCAGTTTTCCTTTGCTTTCTACAAGCTTACTTTTATATGGTTATTAATCAAAATACATTCCTTAATTGTCTGTCTCTCGCATCTTTGCAGCTAGGGACCTTGTTTCTAATCTATATTTTATTTTTATTAAAATGAAATAAGTATCCTTTTGTGCTCGGGGTTGAACCGAAAGCTAGGCAGGTTCCGGCCCACCGAGTCACATACCCTGCTGGGTTGCGTCTTTTTTTCCACATCCAACATCTGACATTTATTTTGGCCTAGGTGAGATAAATATGTAAACTTTATCTACTCACTAGTGAGTGGTTCATGTACTGTTGACCAAGGAATCTGTCCTCTTCCACTAATTTGAAGAGGTCAGCATAATATAAGGCCCTGGTCAGTTTCGATATCTTGGTTGTCTGGTTTTCTTGAGACGGGTCTCAGTGTGTAGTCCAGGCTAGCCTCAAACTCAGTCCTCCAGCCTCAGTCTCCCATGTCCTGGGATTACTGGCATTGCCACCCCTCCAGGCTCTCTGCTGAGCTCTCTGAAGCGCATTGGCAACGTTCTGTTCTCAGGGAGGAAACAGCATTGCTCTGTGAGGCTGCCGCCTGCTGTGCATCTCACCCTTGGCAGAGTCCAGACTCCTCACAATCAGCCTCTTGACTGTAGTGTTTTCAGCAGCCTTCCCTACAGCTTCTTAGCTTCCCATCCTTTTGTCCACCATGGTGGTCTTTGTGGCTTTGTGCTGTGTTCCAGTGTAGGAACCCCCCCCCCCACACACCTCATTGCTCTGGTCACGCTGTCTGTGACTGTGTTAAATGCTAGTGCAGGGTGCTGGCAGGGGTGGATGTCTCAGATTTTTGTCCTCCGGGCTCCCTTCATGGGGATCTGCTTGGGCAGGATATTGTTGAGTCAATCCCCTTAAGAATTCCAAGATGGCCTCTCATCCTAGATGGCCTCTCAGGCTCAGGCTTAGATGGAAAGCTGTGTACCCTGCAATCATCACTTCATCTCACAGACTTTTTAAAGGTTTCTTCATCCCTCAACTGGAGATGCTGAAGGTGCTTCAAAACATTTCATAGCTGCACATGGTGTTGAAGGCCAGGCCTGTAATCCTGGTACCTTGGAGGCGGAGGCAGCTCAGGAGCTCAAGGTCAGCCTTGGCTGCATAATCAATTTTGAGGCTAGCCCAGGCTGCATGAGACCCTGTCTTTAAGAAAGGGAGGGAGAATGTATTTCTACGTAGTTAGATGGTATATTAAGGAAGTTTGTGTTAAGCTGGGCTTGGTGGTGAATGGCTTTAATACCAGCACTCGGGAGGCAGAGGCAGGTAGATCTCTGTGAGTTCAAAGCCAGCATGGTCTACATAGTGAGACAGCCAGGGCTACATAGAGAAACCCTGCCTTGAAAACCAACCGACTAATCAAAACAAAGCAAAACAACAAAAAGAGAAGCTTGTGTTGAGGGCTTAGTCTGAGGGAGACAGAGCTCAGGAAATGCTTCCTCCTTGCCCCTTGTTTGTCCTTCCTGTGGGCAGATTATGCTCTTGGTGAGTGATTTCTCTGGGAAGTGTTCTTCGTCACTGGGTCCATCTTCACCGAGGCTTGTGTGTGTGCAAGGCACCAACAACCTACTGTAGATGTGGGGCCATGGTAGACTGAAGGCATTGACCACAGAGTGAGCCTGTACTCACTGTTATCCCCCACTCACTTCCTGACTTTGACAATTGATAGTTCTTCTTGGGAAAGACCTGCTGGCATCCCCGGTGGCTAACACAGGAACCAATTCATGGGAAAGGGGAAGCGCAGGCAGCATCAGCTGCACAAATGTGGAAGCAACTGGAATACTTGGCTTTTGTTCTCTTTGGGAGGGAGTGTCATAAAAACCCAGCCACAGTGAAGTGCTTTGCCATATAGAGTAGGGCTCTAGTTAAGAAAACAGAATGCACACACTTAGCTTTGAATGGGAATATTCTAAAAGTTTGAGATATATATATAATATATATATAATATATATGTGTGTGTGTATGTATGTATGTATGTATATATATATATATATATATATATTTTTTTTTTTTTTTTTTTTTTTTTTTTTTAAAGATGGGAATCCAACTAAGTAGCCCTGACAGGCTTACAAGTAACTCACCGTGTAGACCAGGCTGGCCTCAAACTCTTAGATTCACTTGCCTCTGCAGCACCACACCCAGCCCAAACTGTTTAAATTAAAAAACAAAAACCAACAAAACCCAGTTTGTTTATTTGAGGTAAAGTCTTACTGAGTTATCTAGGCTGACCTTTGAGCTCCTGGACCCAAGCAGTTCTGAGACAGCCTCCCCAGGACCTGGGACTCCAAGCACTTGATTCCGTGCTAGTTCCTAAGATTAAAAATAAATACCTTTTAATCAGAGTCCTTAGAGTAGTAGGTACAGCTGGTTGTGAGCTACCAGGCAGGTGCTGAGAACTGAACCCAGATTCTCTGAACGCGCATCGAGTGATCTTAATCTCTGAGCCATCATCTCTCCAGCCACCCAAACCCCTTTTTCTTTTTTCACATTTCCTATTGGAACTTTCAGAAACAGAAGGGGAGTAAAAGAATCGCATAAAAAAGCCCTGCTAAGGTGGACTGCTCTGGACCAGTATAATGAGGATATGTAAACCATGTGTGGAGCAGGCCCAGGCCATTCCAAGCCGTCCTCTTTCTATCAGTGATTGGTCTGGGGGAGGGCTCAGGAGTCCTGACTGTCCAGTCAGAATGGAAAGAGAAATAAGTCTTTGGCTAGCCTGTCAGGGAAAGGGTGGGTGCCAAGTGCCTGGGCATAACCTTCATATTGCCAGGTGCCACTTTGGCCCAAAGGGTAGGACAGAAAAGTCATAGTGACTCCTGAACATTTCGAATCTGAGTCTCATGGCCGCCTTTCCCCCTTCTCAAGCTGTTTTCCGTTGGGTCTCTGCCACTTGGAACCCGGAATCCCAAGTTACTGTAGTTATTTTTGTGGGCCCTAGAGGCTGCACTCTAAAATGTCTCCAGGGATGGTTTCTATGAGTCAGATGTTGGAGAAACACTTGGATAGACTTTTTGAGTGGTTCTTAGACTTAAGTGAGCAGCAGACTTGCCTCAGGAACTTGTTAAAAATACAGAGGCTCTGTTCCAAATCGCAGAAGACTCCTGGTTTCAGGCCGAGTAGCTGAGTTCTCAACGGTGTTCCCAGTGACTGGGTGAATCCAGGAGAGTGTGAGAGCCAGCCCTTCTGATAAATGTGGACATCATGTGTAGATCATCCCTAAGGTTTCCTTAGAGAGACCACGGGACTTTGGATCTAGAGCGGTGGTTCTCAACCTTCCTAATGCCGTGTCTCTTAACACAGTTATTCGTGTTGTGGTGACCCCAACCATAAAATGATTTCATTGCTACTTCATAACTGTAAGTTTGCTGCTGTTAAGAATCGTAATATAAATATCTGAGCCCCTGTGAAAGGGCTGCTCAGCCCCCAAAGGGATTGCAACCTACAAGTTGAAAACCTGTTGAAAAATTTGTTCCTCTCCTGCCGTATGTCGGCCTTAGCACTGGGTGCTGCATATAGACCTAGGGCCTAGGCCGCTGTGTTTCGGGTGACTGCTTAAACGTACTCCAACTGTTTAAACAGTATGTGTCTGCCTTAAAGCGAGTTTGGAAAGAGCAGGGTATGCTTTGTAACAAAATACGGCTTCAGATTCCAAGCAGAAAGGGAGTGCTTTCCCCTCTCCGTGTGGGTGTGTTCTGCTTGTTCTCGCTCGGAGGTGACGGAGAGGCAACAGGCCTCTTTCTCTTGTGTGAAAGAGAGTCTTTTGAGTGGATTCATCTGGCCAGAAAATCCCTTTTCAAACACTCATGTAGCAGCTTTGCTTTTGAGGCCCCCGAGGGTGGGGCTCTGAAGGCTGGCTGACCCATCCCCTCGGCCTGTTCTCCCTTTCCCCCCAGGCACGTGTGATTTTGCCATTGTCCTGAGGATTTATGCCCTGTGGAGTTTCTGCTGGTCAGCACTAGGAATTAGAGCCTGGGTCAGCCAAGGTTAATTCATATGTAAATTGATTCTTTTTTCATTTTTGTGGTTCCCCCACCCCAGTTTATTAAGTCCACACCTCTCTTATATACACATTTAGAAGGCTGTCATCTATAATAAGATTGGAGTGACTCTGGGCTATTGTTGTGGGGGAAATAGAGTACATATTTTATAAGGTGGTGCATTAAGGCGGAGCTCAGATATAACTGGAGCACGTCATTGTGGTTAATTATAAAAAAGTGGCTTGCACAGCCCAGCCTGGTGGCAACTACCTGTTTGCAGTTCCAACTGCTGGAGAGACTAAGGACAGGAAACGAGCCTGTGGCTTGAGACCACACTGGGCAACATAGGGAAAGCCTGTCCACACAAAGTAGCAAATGGTTTTACCACCTTATCAGTAAATCAGAATAAAAAAGAAACACGTGTGAGAGTGTGTGTGTGTGTGTGTGTGTGTGTGTGTGTGTGTGTGTGTGTGTATTTGTTTCCTTCTCTTCCTTTCTTTGGTGATAAACTTTGGAAAATTCTGCAGTCTGAAAAACATTCTTTTTAAAGTCAGGCACTAACCTGTGTTGCTTAGCCGTTCATACTCCCAGTGTAGGTCAGGATATCCTGCTTCTAAATCCAAATTTCATCTCTGACAGAAAAATTAGGGTAGATGAGTGCAGGAGTGAAGATGCTTGGGAATTTATTAAAGGTGACTCTCCTGAACTGACTTAGGCGCCTTCCTGTTGGAGTCCTAGAGATTTACACACCCCTGGGTCCCCTGGCAAGATGTGGGAAATTGGTACTGTAGGGGACAGATCATTAACAAGAAGGCAGGGCCGGCTCCTGTTTGGACCAGTGTTGGGGGAACATGTGAAAACTGAGGGTGAGAATAGTCCTCCCCTTAAAAGTGTCTGTGCTGTCGAATTAATTGCAAGTTTCTGTGATCTCCTAGAGGCTAGCATATCCGGGCCTTGAGAGCAATGGCTGAAAACCCCAGCAGTTGTCAGAGGAGACCGTGCTTGGGATTTGAAGGCTACTGGAGTGCTGTGTGTTCTGGGACAGGCTGTATAACCTCCCACACTTCCATAACACCGTCTGTATATTCGATTCCCATTCAGGGCGATTTGTAAAGCTGTATAGCCATTACCTAGTCCAGAGCCACAATGTTACCATCATCCCCAAAGCCTTCTTGTGAGGCCTCATCCTCACCCTGACTCCCTCATCCTCACCTGAAGCCGCATCCTGCCAAAATGGCTACCAGTCTGCTTTTCATTCATCTTTGTAGACCCGCCTTCTCTGAGAGCCAAGATAGACTCAGCCATAGGGCGACTAGTAGTTTTGGACCCCAGGCTTCTGCCGTCTCAAGTACTGTTTTGAGGTTCCTCGTGTAACAGCATGTAGCAGCGGTTGACTTCACTGCTAAGTAGTATTCTGTCGTATGGTTATACCACAGTCCTTTGCTCACTTGCTGGTTGGTTGATCCGCCCTGCTGCCAGGCAGGTGCGCTTACGAGCAAGGCTGCTGCTGCGAGCATTTTTGGAAAGGCTTCCTGTCAACAGATGCTTTCATCTCTACTCACAAATGCATGTGGTGACTGACCTTTCATGAATCAACCCCATTGTTTTCCCCAGGGAAACCTAGCCTTGCAGCAGCTGAGTAGAGGCCAGGGCTTCTGCACCTCACCGGCCCTTGCTCTTACGGCGTGGTGGGTGTGCAGCACCTTCAGCAGTGCCTAAGGGGAAGGGTCCAGGGCCTCATGAAGCCCCGGCCTGAAACTTGGGCACCACCGCAAACAATGGTTTAGCCAGGCAGAGGGAATGGAGAGAAGGGCAAGACCTGCCAAGCCATGTTTGCCACTCTGAGGCAGCTAGAATCCCTGCCGTTACAGTCACGTGCCGTACCTCTACCTACTGCACCTCTACCTACCCCACTGCTACCCACTGCACCGGCTGTGTTCTCTCCTTTCCTCCTCCTCATCTTTCCCCTCCACGCCCCCTTCCTTTTGAGACGTCGTTTTGTTGTGTAGCTTTGGCTGGCCTGGAACTCAGTCTGTAGCTTAGGCTGAGCTCAAACTCTAACGTGCTTCAGTTATAGGCATGTGCTGTGCTGCCGCATTCTGCCTGTTTTTATTTTCTTTACTTTATATTTCAAAGCTTTAAGTTTTAACAACCTATTTTATCAGGGTTTTTTTGTTTGTTTGCTATTTTAAGTGTATGCGTGTTTTGCCTGCATGTACAGTCTGTGCACCACGTTTGCCTGGTGCCCGTAAAGGCCACTGGAGGGCATTGGATCCCCTGGAACTGGGGTTACAGACAGTTGTGCACTGTTTTGTGGGTGCTTGGAATCAAACCTGGGTCCTCTACACAACCATCTTCACTGGCTTAGGGTTTTTAATGAATGGGTATTTTCCAGATACCTTTTCTGTATATATTTAGTTGTATATTTCCTATTTTTATTATAGCAGTATGTTATTGATTTATAAATAAGCTGAAGTGATTGATCTGAAACCTTGTCACCTAAAGTTATAAATGCTATTTACCTTTCTTTAACTGTGTCCTATAAATGCTGATATCAAGTGTTCTATTTCCTTCCATTTAAAATACTATCTATTTTTCTGTCTAGGGGGAATAGGGTCTCACCATGGAAACCAGGCTGACCCAGAACTCACAGAGATCCACTTGCCTCCCAAGTGCTAGGATTTAAGGTGTGAGTCACCATGCCTGGTCAACATACTCTTCCTCCAGGTTCTTCCTTGACTTGTGAGTTCTTCAGAGTATTGCTTGCTGGGTGTGGAGCACACACCTCTCACCCCAGCTACCCGGGAGTAAGGATCACTGAGGTGCTGTTCTTTAAGGTCTGAGGCCAGCCTGAGCAACACTGAAGCCCTGGGAAGAAGGGCTTGGAGGAAAAAATAGGAATTAAAAAGAAAAGAAAACCTGTAATATTCATCTGATCTTAGCACAAAGTCCCAATCAAGTAAGCTAACCTTGTTTAATTTTAAATTAAATTTTAAAATTAAATTCCATAATGATGAAGTCTTAGTGTGGTTTCAGTGCTTTAAAACAATTCTGCACCTTATATCTCTGGTTTGATTTGGTCTACATCGCCCTTGGCTAACCTAGAACTCACTTTGTAGATCAGGCTGGCCTCAAATTCATAGGGATTCTCTTGCTTCTGCTCCCCTTTCCCTTTTATTTTAAAATAATCTCACAGGAAGTTGCGAACTGGTTACAGGTAAGACAAATGAGGAGCAAATGAATCTGAATTCTATATGACACCATGTACAAATTTAATCCAGGTCAGAGCTTTTGTTTTGCTATTCTGTTTTGTGGGTTTGTTTGTTTTTCAAGACAGGGTAGCCCTGGCTCTCCTGGAACTCATGCTGTCGACCAGGCTGGCTTTGAACTCAGAGATCTACCTGCCTCTGCCTAGTGAGTGCTGGAATTAAAGGCATGTGCCACCTCAGATCTAAATGTAAGAATTAAAACTATGAACTGCTTAGAAGAGAGCACAGAACATGACTCTGAGCCATGCTCCCTAGGTAGGACGCCAAAAGCTCAAACACGAAAAGGAAACGTTAACATTGTTAGACTTGATCAAAAGCCAGAGTTGTGTGATTGGGGGCCATCAAGACTGAGAGAAAATAGCCCACAGAACGGGAGAAAAGGATTGCAAGTTTTGTTTTGTTTTTCAGAGATTTGTATACAAGACTGTCCTGCCATGGAAATATAAGAATATGCCTTTGTCTTAGTCCCAGGGGCGGGATGTGGGGCTGCTTCGCAGCAGCTGACGACGGTTTGCCTCGTGCTCTCGCAGGGACATGGTTTTGCCAGCTGCAGATAGTCTCTGCGATTGTGTGAGGTTTTCAGGGGGTGCATAAATTGCTGGGGCTGGTGGTTGTTCAGGGGGGTTGGTTGTGGTTTGTTAGTAGTCGTGCTCAAAGAAGAAACAAAAGGAAAGAAATCAGAGTCAAAGATCTCTCCCTTCCTCCCTCCTTCCTCTCTCTCCTACCTAGTGATAGAGGAAATGAGGATGGAGGAAGGGGGTGAAGGGTAGGAAAAGGAGCCCACAAAGTAGAAAAGACAGCTACACAGAATATGCAGATAACTTACCGTATAAAACCCAATTTTTCAAAATCAGTTATTTAAAATGTTTTTCTTATCTGTGTCTGTGTGTATGTCATTGTGTGTGTGTGTGCGCATGTGTGTGCGCATGCTTATGAACATTTTAATGGATTAGAGTCAGGGTGTTATGGTAGGAAAAACTTTCTTTGGGGGAACTTGAGAATGTTTTATTCTCATGTAACATGGCTTAATGAATATTCATGGAAATTTGATAAAGAACAAATTCCATCTATTTCTAGGGAAGAGGTTTATAGAAAAAAAAAATCGAATCCAAGTTGTGTAAATTATTTTGCATCGCTTGTACTTGGCTTTTGTGAGAAGTGGTGATTTGGCCAGCTCTTTAACAGTTTCTTTTTGTTTTGAGACAGGATCTCACGTAGCTGAGGCTGACCTTGAACTCCAGTCTTCTGGAGTGCTAGGACCCCAGGGGTGCACTGCCACACCCTGCCTCTCTGCAGCTTTTCAGTAGTTTTACACATTTTGATCTGTGCTTTTTCTTTTCTTTTCTTTTCTTTTCTTTTCTTTTCGTAACTCTTTGTGTGATGGAAAACTCATGCATTTCTGAATTGTGCTCAGCAACAGCATCCACCACATTCGGTGCGGTGGGTGATTTTTGTTGCCCTCCTCTTACGAAAAGTTCATGTCAGTACCTGTGGCATTGCCACCGGCGCTCAACTCAGGGCTGTGGTGGGTGCTTGGGAATGGATACATTAGAAGCAGGTATATGCCTTGGTTCGTTCTCCACCAGCACTGTGAGCCACGGTCGGTGTAGACGAACAGAATCCCACACTCGCCTGCTGTGTGATCCACACTTACTGATTCTCCTGAAATAACTGCTAATTGGTTCCAGTCCCACTTAGATTTCAGTGGTGCCTGCCACAGCCTTAGTCCAAAACCACCATGTCTGGAGATGGTTCCCAGCTTGCCACAGTGGCCTCGGGCCCCTGCCAGGCACACAAGCCTGCGCCTGGGGCTCCGGGACAGTTGCCGCACAGAGACTTGTTCCGGGTGCTGAGGGCAGGTTTGGACAGAGCCTCCCTTCTGGGTCTGGATTCCCAGAGGCTGCCGGAAAGGCAGTCCCTGTGTTCACAGTGGTGAGTCTGGGACCCTCTGGGACCTAAGGGGGTCCACAGTTCTCCCGGATGATTTTGTTAGTGGCCTCCTTTCTTCTGCTCGGTCTGTCTGGAGCGGGCTGTTCTCCGCAGTGCACTGTGGGTGAGGCTGGATTGCGTTGTGCCTGGCAGCTGGGTAAGGAGGTGATTCTGATCCACCTCCACCCTCCTCCTCAACCGTTCCTTCTGCACAGAACACTGTTGAGAGTGGCCCCACTTTGATGCAGCCTCCAGGCCCCCCTTATTTGGTCTCATTCATCTTTTCTACCCAGACCCTGGGGACAAGTGGGGGATGGAGGCGAAGCAGGTGTCAGGTGGAGACAGGAGTCACAGAGGATATGGGGGCGGGAGAGCTCCTCCCACAGGCAGGAATCACCAGAAGGGTTGGCAGCGCAGGCCCCCAAAGGCAGGCCCAGAACCCCCACTGCATGCTGAGGAATTTGGCACAGATGGCAGCTCTCGCTGGGCTTGGGTACAGTATTGGTTGGCTAGGATTGCCAGAACAAATGCCACACGCTGGTTGGCCCAAGCAGCAGAAATTGAGTACAGCAGTCAGAGTTGTGGAGGCTGCAAGTTTGAGCTCAGGTATAGCCTAGGTTGGTTCTTTCCTGGCTCTGGGAAAAAGGCCATCTCATGGCTTCTTGGAGCCGGCTGTTCCTGGAATTTTTTTTTTTTTAAACTTTACATGTCTCTGCTTCTCATGTGGTATTTCTGTGTATGCATGTCTGTGTCTGTGACTAGCCTTTTTGTTTGTTTTGAGACAGGGTTTCTCTATGTAACGTTGGCTGTCCTGGAACTCACTCTGTAGACCAGGCTGGCTTCAAACTCAGAGCTCTGCTTGCCTCTGTCTCTTGAGTGCTGAGATTAAAGAATGTGCCACTACCACCACTACTGGGTTCTGGCTTTCCTCATAAGGACACCAGGTCATAGTGGATCAGGGGCCGGCCCTCCTCAGGTGTGACAGCGTCGCATGCTTTTAGTTATTTTTAATTTATGTTCATAGCTGTTTTGTTTGGAAGTCAGAAGATCATTTATGATAGTCTGGAATTGGAGGGATAGATGGCTTTGGGCTGCCATGTGGGTGTTGAGAATCAAACCTGGGACCTCTGGAACAGCATTGAGTGCTCTTAACTGCTGAGACATCTCTCCAGCCCCTCGTGCTCTTATTTCTTTTTAGAATTTTTTTTTTTTTTTAATTTTGTTTTCTGTTCTTTGAGACAAAAGGCTCAGTGTGTAGCCCTGGCTGTCCTGAAACTGAATATCTAAACCATTCTGGGCTGAAATTTACAGAGATCCTCCTGCCTCCATCTTTAAAGACCTCAAGCTAACTATTAAAGAACTCTCTCTCCAGCAACCTAGTCTCCAAATGAGGTAGAAGCCTAAGGAACTGCAAAGTGTAAGTTTTATGGGACTGAGGGCGTGGCTCAGTGGTAGAGCCCCTGCCTAGAATCCCCCAGTGAGGGGCTGGGGGCGTGGCTCAGTGGTAGAGCCACTGCCTAGAATCATCCAATGATGGCCGAGGGTGGGGCTCAGTGGTAGTCAAGTATTCACAGGACCCTGAGTTCAGTTCCTAGTACCACCTACACAAAATAAAAATAACTAAATAAAGCATTTAATGTGATTGATGGGTGTTACAAATTAAAACCATAACAGAAAATAATAACACTTAGCCAGTTGCTACCCCGTGTCAAGTATGAGCAAAGTCTTGCTCCTGGGTCCTGACATCGTCATCTGTAGTAGGACTCACAGCCCCCACTGGCTTGCTGCTGCTTCTGGCCCTTCCATTCTGTTCTCCAGAAACAAGAGCAGAGCCAGGCGTGGTGGCACACCCTGTCATCGTCCTGGCACTTGGAAGGCAGGAGGAACACAAACTTGAGACCAGCTGGGTTATATAGAAGATACTGTGTCAAAACCAAATAGAAAGCCATAGAGATGGCTTGGTTCACACATGCCCCACATGTGAGTCCTTCAGGTGTCAGAATGACAACCAAACTCATGGCACACGAAAGCTCGGAGATGCCGGGCTGAACCCAGAGGAAGTCGGGTCATCCCGTAGGTGCACCTTATTCAGAATAGCTGCCTTCCCTACCTCAACCTGCAAAGCCCCGCCCATCGTCGTCACCCAGGACACAGCCTGCCATTTAGGTTCTTACATCCTGCTCTCCTCCTCTGTGTGTGTCCTCGCCCCGGGCTCCCCCAGCTTGTCCTGATTGCTCTCCTGGCCTCCCTCCTCAGTTCCAGTTTGCATGTCCAGTTTTCCCAAAACCGCTTCTGAGCAGCCCTGAAGCTCAGCTGGGCCCCTTGTTATTCTTGCCTGGCAAAGCTTCATAGCAGTTACCATAATATTTAATTACACGTTATGTTGGTCTTTGCATGTTTAATGCCCGCCTTCCCTACTGAGCTGGAAGTCCCAGAAGGTCAGGCCCAGGCTTGTTGTTTTCCATCACAGTCTATCCCCGGTACATGCTAGATGATTTTAAAAAAAAAAGGTTTTATTAAATGAGTGTGGTTGGGGTGGGGTTTACTCCTGTAAACCGTGGTTAAGGGGTGCCACTGCAGCGGAGCAGGGGCCGGAGTCTGACTGGAAGTTTTAAAAACTTGGCAGTGAATTTTCCAAGTGAGAGCTTTACGAGTAGATGAGGTGAGTCTGTGCCCCTGCCATACGTCCGCAGCCTGCTGGACTGAGTAGAACCCAACGTGCCCGGCGTTCTTGGGCACGTTAGCGAGAGTCTGATGACGAGCACATTTTTAATTTAATTGGTTACCTGTGTTAGGGCCAGGGCAGGCCGTGTTCACTACCATGGAGCCACTCCATGGCTCATGCAGTTCCAAATCCCCCCCTGCTGCCGGAAGCCTTTCTCCAGGTCACCCTTTTCCCCCCTAACGCCATCTGCCCATCCTCTCGGGTGTGAGCCGGGAGGTCCCCAAACTGGGGATGGGGACCTTCCAGAAGGAGCAGTGTGCAGTGTGTCGGGGGGAGTTAGCCACGGAGCCAGATCACCACCGCCAGCTCCCGCTTGCCTCTCCAGCAGTCCGGACGCTGAGGGAAACTGATGGTGTTGTGTTCAAGGCTTCGCTGAGCTACATCGGGAACACTGTGCAGTGAGTGCAGTGCTTATTACATGGAGCAGGAGGAACTGAGCGGAGATCCCTAACACCTCTGTAAAGGTGGGGCACTTACACGGTGGCCTGCTTCAGTCCCGGCGCTTGGGTACAGGGAGGGATCCCTGGAAGGAGCTGCTGTCTCAATACCAGGAGAGAACAATTGAGGAAGGCACCTGGTACTACCAACCTTTGGTCTGCACGTACATGCACACAGACGCGCCTACCCCAGTCCCCCCAAAAAGATGAAGATGTGTCTTATCATTAGGTATGGAAATCCCTGCACTCGAGAGGCAGGGGAAAATGGATCTCTGTGAGTTAAGCCGGGGCTACCTAATAAGAGCCTATCTTTCTGGTTTTGGGGGTTTTGTTTGTTTTCTCCTGAAGCTCGCTCTGTAGACCAGGTTGGCCTTGAACTCAGTGATCCACCTGCCTCTGCCTCCCAAGCATTGGGGCTAAAGGCATAGGCTACCACCATGTACTTTTAAGAGCCTATCTTTATTTATTTATTTTTTTAATATTGTGGCCATATTTAATTCAAGTGAATTGGGAGGCGGGGGTGGGGCTATGAGGCTCTTCCTGCTTCACAGAATGGGGTCCCTAACAGCCAGTCACATCTACCCAGGCATGGGCTGGCTGGACACCCTAGGGAGCCCTAGCTAGAGCAGGGGCCTTGCACTCTCCACAGAGGGTGACCTGACCTGGTTCTAAAGACCAGAGCGGAGGACAAGGGACAGAAGAGAAGACGGGCAAGCTCTCCATTTAAGGCGGGATTTTACTCTGTTCTGTTTAGTTAAGATAAAATTCATTTTTTGTTTTTTGAGGCAGGTTCTCATGTAGCCCAGGCTGGCCTCTCAACTCACTGCGTAGCCCTGCCTGACGGTTCTTGAGCCTCTTATCCTCCTTTCTCTCTACCTTCCAAGCGCTGAGATCGCAGATTCCTATTAAGATACCCAGCAGGACTTCCTGTCTCATTTTATGAATGAACAGTACTCCATTGTGAAGATAAGCTGGATTTTGAGTATCCATTCAGTAGTTGGTAGGCCTGTTGGTGTTTATTATAAAAAGAGCTGCAATGACTATTCTGGGGCAGGCTGGATTTGGATGGAGATACACACACACACACACACACACACACACACACACAGACACACAGACTCCTAAGTGTGAAGTCACTGGGTCATATGGTAGCTAAGTTTAACTTTTGAGGCATTAGATACAGATATTTCCCTGCACGTGTGTCTGTGCACCACATAGGATTAAAGGCGTGCACCACTACACCACCCTCCCCCTCCCTCTTTAAAAGTCAAGCTCTCACTGTGGATCCCAGACTGGCTTGAAATTCAAATCCTCTTGTCTCAGCCTTCCCCGTTGCTGGGGTTACAGGTAGTCACTGCTGTATCTGACTTCTAGGGACTCTTGGACATTTTCAATTCATATAGCAGTCAGTATTACCAAACAAACAAACAAACAAACAAACAAAGAACCAGTTGGGATTTAGGCTTCTTAATGTGAAGGTGAATTTGAGGTGTCATGCACCCAGATCCATCCAGTAAGTACCAGAATTTCTTAATAGCAAAAGGCATAAATGTCATCTTGGGACGTGTTGCAGCATCTGGTGTTAATACTTGTAGTTTCTGTGGGTGACACATTTACAGATGTTGGAAAACTATGTGGTTCTCCTGTGCCGTAATTAAAGGAGATGCTGGATCTCATTAGAGGCTAATGAAAAATAGAGGGGCAGCTTTACCGCCCTCAAATTAATATCCCCCTTGAATTCTACCATGTTTTATAGGATTTGGCCCAAAGTCTGTATACCTCTGCTCCCCCACCATTGGTCTGAACTTGGTCACATGGCCATGTCTTGCTGTAAGGTAGGCCTGTGTGTGTGTGTGTGTGTGTGTGTGTGTGTGTGTGTGTGTGTGTGTGATGGTCTTCATTTATGTCAGCTGACTACAGCATAGGGTTCAGTTATTAAAGGGAGGTGTGGGGAGTAAGACAAGGCTAAGCAATACTTCACCCATACAGCCATTTTCTCTCCCAGGTTCAGAACATTTCTTGTTAGTGATAAGCATCTTCAAAAGGATTCAGTCTTGTTTTCTGAGGCCGTGTTGTGTGAGGGTGTGAGGGGAGAGTCTGGAGTCAATGGAGTGAGTGCTCAGTGTGGGAGCTGCCCCCATGATGTCTTGGGAGCTGGGCCAGCCTAAGGGAACAGCATATGCTCGCTGCCCATACAGTGCTCACAGCAGAGCAAGCACTCATGAAGTGGAATGGCTGGACATCTGGTCTGCTTCCGTTGTTTGTCCTCTAATGAGGGACGAGGAGGTCAGGTGCTTACTTGAATCTATCTGTATAAAGTATGCACTGGCTGTAGCCACATCTCGAAGCCCCGTCGCCTGCGCCTTCTTCCCGCTCAGTGAGACGTGGTTGGTTCTCAGACGACTAGGTGGGGATGGTATGTTGGAAATCAGCAGAGGAGGGACTGATTTCCCGGCCTGAGAATATCAGCCACCCGAGCAAGCAGCGAGGTGTGGACGGCCGGCTGGCAGAGATGGCCTCTTTGTCTTGGTTGTGGAGACAGAGCAGCATCGGTAATGGCACGTGGCTGGTTTTGATTGAGCACTTGCTGTGTGCTTGGCTTTTAGGCGACTTGTTTTTCACCAGCCTGATGAGATGAATCTGCCCACACCTCCATTTCCCGGCACACAGGACTAATTGACCTGCCTGCGCCGCACTGTATGGCCATGAGCTCCTGGGACAGGTGGGCTTCCACTGAGAGGCTCTCTAGCCCTCGTCTCTAGTGAATGGTCCCGTGCTGGGGCGAAGGCTAAACGCCTGAGCAAAGAGCTTGGCAAGCTGCTTGCTTCTTGCTTCTTTTATTTCCCTGCTACTTACACACGTTTTAAAAGTTTATCTTACCTTGTGCGTGTGTGCGTGCGTGTGTGTGTGTGTGTGTGTGTGTGTGTGTGTGTGTGTACATGTCTGTGTGCATGTGTGTGCAGTAGAAGTCACAGGACAACTTTTAGGAGTTGGTTCTCATCTTCCATCACGTGGACCCTGAGGATTAAACTCAGGCTTGGCAGCAGGAGCATCTAAACCATTTTCTCAACCTCTGTTTTTTGTGTCAGGATCTCCTGTGACACACTGGCCTCGAACTCCAGTGTAGCTCAGGCTGGAATTAAATTCCTGATTCTCTCGTCTCAGCCTCCCAGAAGCCGGGATTACAGCCATCTGCCATAGCTAGTCTTTTTTTTTTTTTTTTAAGACTTATTTTTATTTTATGGGTATGAATGTTTTGCATGTATGTGTATGTACCATGTGCGTGCCTGGTGCCCTTGGAGGGCAGAAGAGATTCCCTTGGCACTGGCATTACAGATGGTTGTAAGCCACCAGGTGGGTGCTGGTACCTGGACCTTGGTCCTCTGCAAGAGCAACGAGTGCTCATGGCCACTGAGTTCTCTCTTCCACTCCCACCCTTAAATGCTTTTATTTGTTTTGTGTGAGTGGCCTATGTGCCCCATGGCACACCTATCGGTAGCAGAAGAAAACTTGCAGGAGTCAGTCTGCTCCCTCCACCACGTAGGTCCTGGGTATCAAACTCAGGTTATCGGGCTATCAGGTTATCCAGGGCCACTGCTTACAGATCCAGTGGCTCTGGTTGATGCCCCTGGATTCTAGATCAGCCCTTCACCCCGGTTTCAGGTTTTAGGAATCAGTATTTTGCTGCCCTGGTTTTAAGCATGAAGATGTAACAGGGATTTTTGACTGGGGCTGTAGTTGGTTGTCTTGGGTGAGTCTCTGCATTCAGTCACTAGCACTGTAAGAACGAAGGGGAGGGAAGGAAGTTAGCTCACCGATCAGCACATACAGTGTATCTCGGGTGCCGTGCCTGATCTTCCAGATACAGGGACATCACTGAGCCAGTGACTGCCCTCCTAAAGCTGAGTCTGGAGGAAGAGGCAGGAAACACATACGTTCAACAAGTAGCTTGCCCTAAACCCAGCTGTCTTAGCCAAGTTGTATTGCTTTAAAGAGATACTTTGATCACAGCAACTCATAAAATAAAGCATTTAACTGGGACTTACTAAACATTCAGAAGTTTAGTCCCTCACCATCATGGTGGGAAGCATGGGGGCACACAGGCAGACATGGTGCTAGAGAGGTAGATTGGAGTTGTACCTCTGGATCAGAAGGATAGCAAGAAGAACAAGTGAGCCTCTGCACATTTGGAACCTCAAAGCCCACCCCCTAGTACCATCCTTCTTCCAACAAGGCCACACCTCTGTAGAGTGCCATTTCCTGGTGATCAACCCTTCAGACCTGTGAGCCTGTGGGGCTGTTCTTATTGAAACCACCATAAGAGCCATGAGGCACACCGTGAAGGAGGGAGCACTCAGAGCTAGCGTGTGGAGGATGGGTGGTGTGTAGACCCCAGTGGTGGGGGTGGGGCATGACTGATGGCCTGAAGCACACGTTTGCTCTGGGGCTTACAGTGGTGGGTAGCACGGTACCCCATGGGCCACTTGGAAAGGTCTGTAGTAAGAGGGCCCACTTCAGTGCACTCAGACACGGCTGCACAGGAAGACTCCTATGTCTTTTAGCAAGCCATGCTGCAGGCCACGCTCGGTTCCTCCTCTGTTGTTGGAGTTCCGGTACCCACTGCATCAGTGAATGTGGTGAAGCTCCTGGGTGGGACATAGCTCTCAGGATCCATTGACATTCGTGGCAGATAAAAACAGATAGGACCAGAATCTAAGATGAGTTGTTGACGGTGCTGCCAAACATGAGGACTTGGAGGGTCAAGGGATGGAGACCCTGGGATTGTGGGAGGATTTGTGCACAATTGTCAGAGAGTGGTTTTGATTGTGCAGTGAGCCAAGCCCGACAGTTTAGGACCTGGGTGGCCAAGGGTGCTGAATGACCTGTAGTGTAAAAGTTCCTTCACCCTGAGTGCCAGCAGGAGCCTGGTAAGGAGGGCTGTCCTCAGACATTACCCTGGCTCTCCCTCCTGTGCTGTGTCCTGCAGGATTTCCTTCCCTAGGTTAGGAAGATGACTACAGGCTCCAGGGTGGTGCTGAGAACAAGAGGGTGTCTGAGGACGCAGTAAGTGGGTTTTTGAGTTGATTTTAGAACAGTACCAAGTACAGAACATGAGGCTGCGTAAGTGTCAGCTTCCATTATTTCTATTTTGTTGCGTCTGTGATTACCATGGTGTGTTTTGGTTTTTGTTTATGGTTTGTTTTGTTTTGTGTGACAACTTGAAATTTTAATTCTTGAGCAAGAACTGATTGGTCAGGTTTAGATGAATGTGTCTGTGTACCCTGTGATTGGTACTGCCCAACCTGTTCTCAACTTTTTGTTGCTGTGATAAAACACTGTGACCAGTATCTATGTGGGGGAGGGTAAGGCTTCCAGGGTGTATATACACTTCTTGATCACAATTCATTATTGGGGTAAGCCAGGGCAGGAAGTCTAGGCAAGAGCTTGAAGCAGAAACCATAGAGGAACACTGATCTTGGCTCACTCTAGCTGACTCATAGATGTGTGTTCAACTGACTCGTATGGCCCAGGCCTGTCTGCCTAGGGATGTTGCTGCCCATAGTGGGCTTCTGCATTAATGATCAAGCCGAGCTCTCATTGGCATACCCACAAAGGTAACTCTAGACTGCTAATCAAGCTGACAGTTAATACTGACTGAGCCACCCCTTCACCTCTGAGCTACGAGGAATGGAGGAACAGCAGTTTCTCTAAGAGTGGACAGATATGATCAGGAATTGGGACAGTGTCCTACATGTTCAGTACTTTGACTCAACATGTGATAGTTTTCCACCATGGTTTGTACTTAGAGGGACAACTGTTTACTTTGCCCCTTCACTCTGCTCCCGGATGGGCTCGCAGAGGCCACGTGCTGCGAAGACCCCTGGTCCTGAGGAGGCCATCAATAAATACTTGTTGAAGGGACAAACCACTCAGGGAATGGAGATGCTGGTGGGAATGTAAAGCCAGAGCGGGCACCTTAAAAGAAACAGTTTTATGCCAGATGGTGGTGGCACACACCTTTAATCCCAGCACTGAAGAGGCAGAGGCAGGCAGATCTGAGTTCAAGGCCAGCCTGGTCTACAGAGCGAGTTCCAGGGCAGTCAGGGCTGCACAGAGAAACACTGTCTACAAAACCAAACCAAACCAAACCAAGGAAACAAACAAAAAGAAGAAAAGAAAGAAACCCAGTTTATCGCTCCAGCGTCAGAGCAAGTTAAAGCAAGGTCATATCCTGGTGCCCCACGGGTATTTTACAAACAGGACTTCACGATCTCTTAGATGCACAGTCTTACCGTCCGTCCATTGTGACAGTTAAGGGACGCCATGTTGGAGAGCCACGCTCTGTGGCTACAAGGTGCATCTCTGGGCAGTATAGATGGCAATGTAGGACAGGACAGCTTCCTCAGTCACAAGCAGCTGGTGGGGGTGGGGCTCGTAGCCTTGGTAACAGCTTCCTTAACAGTCAAGAGCTGTAACCCCACTTTCCGGTACCTGCTACTGTACAGAACCACGACCCCAGAGGGTTTCCCAGCAGCCTAGGAGGCCTAAAACACAGGGGTTCGGGAGTCAGGAAGCAGCGAGCTTGCTCAGTGCCCAGCAAATGCCGAGTCCCATTAGGAGCATGTCTCTGAGCTCCTGTACCAAAGCCTGGGCTCTTCTTCTCTTTAGTACTTTCTTTGTAACAGTTTTATTTTGCTCTGGGTTATGCTTAGTGGAAGAGAAGGTACTTAGGATCTGTGAGGCCCTGGCTTCGATGCCTAGCAACAACAACAACAACAACAAAATTAAAATCATTATTTTAGTTCTGTTCAGAATTTTAAAATGCAGAGTTGGTTTCCTTTCCATATCTAATAGACTTGGCACGGCAGTGGCCTCTGTGAGCTGTTGGTATTTTCTTCATGCGCCAGTGTTTAACCTAGGCCCCCACATGCGCTGGGAAAGGCTCTGCCTCTGGGCAACACCTTCCATCCATTTTGAGACTAGAGCTGAGTTGCCCAGTCAGGCTTGGAACCTGAGATCCTCCTGCCTCAGCCTTCCGAGTAGCTCGAATGACAGGCCTGCACCCCTAGGCCCAGCTTGTGACCTGCTCCTCATGGATGTGTGGTAGGTATGCCACGGACTGTAGAGGAGAGCCATGGGCTGCACTTGGCCCACTGCCTGTTTTCGTTTGACCTGGTAACTAAGAATAGACTCTTTGTGGTTTTGTTTTTGTTTTTATTAGGAGAAAGAAAAATCAGGTCTCATGACATGTCAGATTATGGTTTCAATGTCATAAAGTCCCTGGGACCCAGCCATGTTGTCTGGTTATGTATTGTCTGTGCCTACTTTAGTCATTGCAAGAGACAGTATGTCCCCAAGCTTTCGGTATTTTCTCTTCGGCCCTCCTTACTTTTCTTCAGCCTGTGCCCCTCAGTGAGGGCTGGCTCTCAGCACTTCTCTTGTCTGCCATGCCCCTTTCTCTCTGCCCTCAGGTGGAGCCCAGCTGCAAGCTGTGGGCAACCCAGGGGTGTGGCCGCAGGTGGGTCTGTTGGTATCTTCACTTACACACTCAGAGCGCTGCTGGGGCACCAGCTGTTGGGCAGGCCCCTGGCCAGCAGCCAGCACAGGTTCCAGCCTGCCCGCAGGAATCCATGGGCTAGTGGGGGAGGCTGACATTGTCTGTTTATTCAGATCTGCACTCATAACCTTCTCTGACCTGTTCCCCGTCACCCCTGCCTTGTTTTTATTTTGGGATACTCAAGAGAAAAGATAGATGAGGTGCTCACATCAATGAGTGTCTACAGACTCCCCAGCAAGAGGGCTCTGTGCCCCCTTTCCCTGCCTGCCTGGCCCCTCCTCCCCTTTCACTCTGTAAATAGGAGCAGGACGGGCAGATCTCTTTTGGTATGTCCTTCTTTCTGTTACAAAAGCCAGCCTGTTCAGCATCCCATTGGTGCTTGGCTTTTACACTCAAAAGTGCCTCCATCTTAGATCTCCCTGTGGCTTCCGGCTGGTACTGAAGGGTGGGTAGGCTTCTGTTTGCTGGAGGAAGAACATTCTTGCATGAACAGCGTTGCAGGCAGCAAGGCTTATGGTCAGAGAACAGGCATGGCCTTGATTCTGAGAGCACCTAGGTCCGGCGTTCTGCTCTGTTTCCTCCTGTGTCCTGTTTTTCTCTGTGGCCAAGGATACATGGCCTTCATGGTAGCTGAGCAAGGGGAGGCCAGGACTGTCCTGGAAAGCCTGTTCATAATTAACACTGTAAGGTTTTTCTCCTGCAAGCCGTTCCCACTAGGTGTGATCTGGTGTCTGGAGGATTGCAGTCTTATGTTCCTGTGACCCTGGTCCTCTTTCATCACCTAACACAGCTTGAGTCTCATCACCTCTCGACTTCCTGTGGGCATTGTCACACTGGCAGCCACAGGGTTGTCTGTGTTCGGTTGGCCACAGTCGGTACCCAGTATGTGCTAGCAGTGGATTGGACTTCCACACACCTAGGTTGACCACCTACGTTTTTTTTTTTTTTTTTTTTTTTTTTTTTTTTTTTTTGTTGTTGTTGTTTAATCAAAGCTCATGATCAGCTGCATTGATGAGGAAGCTGGCAGGGTGGCACACACTGTTCACCCAGAGAAGCTGAACCTGAGGTCAGCCTGGACTTCACACTGAAACTGTGTCTCAAACAAAACCCCAAGATGCCTAAATAAACAATTTTTGATTCGGGAGCCCGACTACCTGGGTTCTAATACCCCTCTGGCGTGTGCTGGGCTGGGCAGGCAACTCGCTCTGTACTTGGCTCTGGCCGCGTGTCCAGAGTACTGGCTTTTGCTCCTGAGCTCAGGATGAAGCGAGCTGACACTTAGGATGCTCTGAAAATGGGCACACCACATGTTGTGATATCAACGGGTGCCAGCTGTTATTACAGTTCCTACGATTTCACACACTCTGCCTTCTGTCTGGAGCTCTGCAGCACCAAAGGCTCCAGGGACCTGACGGCAGCAACGGAGGCTTCAGGATGTTATTGCCCATCCTTAGCAAAATCGCTTCACCTTTCCCGAAGGACACGGTTCCTGCAGGTGCTTTTCTGTTGGGGTAACTGGAGCAGAGGACTCTGGTCAAACCTGCCAGACTTGACTATGAGTCACTGGCTAGAGAAGCCACATGACCACCCTTAACTTCAAGGAAGGCCCGGAATGAAGAGTTTTCCCAGCTCTCCGCCCCTGTAGTCTATAGATAACACAGTCTTAGGTGTGTCTGGCAGGCATTAGCAAGCATATGAATCTGCTTACCAGTGCATGTAGCCATCAGCAGGAGCCCGGTGCTTTGGCATTATGATCAAGTTGCCCATGGCCCATGCTGAAGCACTTGACCTCTGGAGAGCTAAAAGGAAGCCTGTGAGGGACACAGTTGTTCTAGAGCTTTGTGAGCTATGTGTCTGTCTAATCAGGGAAACAATTAAATCTTCTAGATCAAAGACTGGCCCTGGGAACTGGGCCTGGAGCTGCAGGACTGGTTTCTCTTCTTGGGGCATGTCTGTTTACTTTGTCTGATTACCCCATGGACAATCCCACTGGCCCTCAGAGGTCTTCTACTCAACTCTTGTCTCTGGCTAGGAGATGATTAGTTCCCTTAAGCCTAGGGAGGGAGGGTGGGGGGAGCTGTCCACGGTGCTAGAGATGGCTGCCAGGAGGGCAAAGGGTGTTAAGCCCACCATGGATAAGTGCTGCTAAGTCATTTGCCCAAGGTCACACAGCAAATTGGCAGCTATGTGTTCAGTCTTGGTTAATACTTCCTCTCAGCAGCTGCCCAGGGCTTGAGTTTTTATCGTAGTATTCTCCTTCGGAAACCCTGGCTGAGGGCACTCCTGGGTAACATTGCTATAAATGAGGCTGAAGAGCAGGGAGGGACAGGTGAGGAGCCTGGGAAGTCTGTGCACCGACACCATGACCGGAGTTCTCCAGAAGAGGGGAATAGGTGTCCAGTAGGCAAGGACATCGTCACTCTGGGTGTCTTCTGGCTGGCTGCTCTGGCGATGACCTTGTGGGCTTCTATCGCCCTTCGGTAATTCCTTCCTGGCATCAAGGCTTGTCTGTCACGGTGGCCTAGCCTGCTGTCCTTATGACTGTTCCAGCCAGGCTGAATGAAAATTACCCTTGCATTTGTCAATGCTGTATACTTGGCAAGGAGGGCTCTGAGATCTGTTCCCTTAGCTCAATTCAGTAGGCTTGAAAACCAGGCGTGCAGAAGTGACTCACGAGGCACAGTTAACAGCTAAACAGCACTTGCTTGCAGTATCTTTTGGCAGATGCCAAATAGGGATTGAGATGTCATGAAGGGTAGTTATTAAAAGCTTATACCCTGGAGCCATTGCCTGGGGTTCAGGTCTGGCTCCGGCACTTGACCCCCGGCAAAGGACTGAAACTCTCAGGACACCTCACTCGCCCAGCGGGGGTGGGCGGGATTATAATAGGACTACACAGGTAGTCGGAACAGGCACAGTGGGAGAATTAGCCTCTGTGATTAGGTGCTGCACAGTACTATTAACAAAAGACCAGCAGCTTCAGCTTTGTGGAGAGGCGGAGTTCAGTTTCATGGGAGATGACCCTCAGCTCAAAAGCCTGAGAACAGTGATTGGGCTGCTCGGCACTGCCCTGGACCCACAAGTCCAATCAATCCCAGTCGGAGCATTTTTAATACACACAGGGTTGGAACTTTTGGAATGGTGAGAAACTCTGTGTTCTTTTTCTCCAAGAAGTTGGGAGAGAGATGGCCTGACAGTGTCCTGAGGACTCCGGGTCACAGTGCCTGAGCCCCGTGCAGGCGGGCAGAGCGGCGTGGTCACGGTCCTTATTAAGCGTGCCCTGGCTGCGTGAGTGAGGCTTGCCTAAGCTCGGGTGCATCCCAGCATCATCAGTGTATGAAGTGTATATACTCCCCGGGACTCTAAAGAGAAGGGAGAGGCGCGGAGGGTGTGTAACACTAACAAAACAAGACGTGACAGTAGACCCAGACCTGGACCTCCTGGCTGTGGAGTGTGTGGAACTGAAGTTTCCAGTAAAGACGCAGAGAGGAACGTATACCATATACCACCCGTGCAGAGGGGGGAGGGAAGGCTTGGCAGAGGGCACAGCATGTGTCAGGCCCGTCAGAATAAGCTTGGTTGTGGGAAAGAGCAGACATGGCATGGGCCTCCAGTTGGTTGAATTTGGTGAAAACGTGGCACCTGCCCTTAATCCCAGCACTTGGATTGAAGCAACAGGCAAATCTCTAGATTTGAGGCCATCTTGGGCTACACTGTGAGACCTTGTCTTAAAAAGCAAAGAAAGGAAGGAAGGGACAGGAGAGAAAGAAAGAAAAGCTGGAAAAAGTGGAGATTCATGCTCCCAAAGCCTCTAACTGTCTAAAGACCTAGAGGTGTCTGAAGGCAAAGACCGGGGTTCTTGACTCTGGCCTCGTGGCTGTGTACAGGCAGAGGCTCAGCTTCTCACTGTCACTAGCCTTCGCAGGGTCCCCTCCCAGGATTCAGACCTCAGGGAAGACTGTTTCCTATTGGAAGACTCTTACTTTCCAGCCAAGAATGTGGTTGTTCTCGCCCTGAAGGTGGGCCATGCCGTCGTCAGTGGAGCACAGCCCACTTTCTCCGTTCCAGACAGGCCTCATTCTGCTCGACGGTAGAGTAAGGATCTTAGTGGGGAAGCAGCGGCCAAGTCAGCCGAGCCTGGAGTCAGACCACAGCTTCAGCTCTGGCTTCACTGGACGCTGGCTCACGACTTTGGCCGAGTGGCCTCTGCGTCTGTCCTTGGCTTTTCATCTGCAGACTGGGCCCACCATTCTGTGCTAAGAAACACGCTCCGAGCTTGTCACAGATACTGTGCTCCATCGTAAGTCACAACGAGATGGCTTTCTTTCTTCTAGTTTCTTGTCAACAGCGAAGTCACTTGGAATTGATCCTCAACTCCCCACACCAGCCCTGCTTCAGTCTGAGAACTTGGCATCTGTCTGGGCACTTGCTTCAGTTGCCAAAAGGCAGCCCTGCTTCTGGGGGGGCAGGCTATTTGATGCCGGGAAGCTAAGCGTCGGCAAGATATTTGTTGATGAGATGGGGACTGAGTGGAGCCTCCGAGATGGGACTGCCTGCTTCTCATTCTCCACACTGGCGGGCGGCCGCCTGCTGGAGTGAGTTAGGTAGAGACAGCTGAAACCTGGGCCTAGCCTGCTTCCATTTGGTCCTCACTCTGACCCTCTGGCCTGCGTTAGGGACCTGAGGCCTGGACAGGACTTTTTTTAAAGCTTCTTCCAACCTTAGGCTTTCTAGTTGCCTGAGAGTTACTCGAGGACTTTGCTGCAGTACGGGTTTTAATTAGTGAGGGTTGAGGAGGGACAACTGTACCCTAAATGGCCTTTCGAGTCTAGAGGTCTGATGTGTATGTGGACTCTTAGGCAAAACTCTACATTTCTCTTTCGTTTTATTAGAACTTCACAGTCGGAACCACAGTTTCAGCTTTAGCACCATGGGCCTTTGGGGTCAGATTTGTGGTTGTGAGAATGACCCCTACGTGTTATGGGATGGTCAGAGCACCCTGGTTTCCATTTACTGGGTGCCAAGTTCCCCCACTCCCATAGAGGCCATGAGACATGTCTCCAACTGTGCCCTGGAATAGGGGTAGCAAAGTGGCCTCTAATGAGAACCAGAGCCTTGTGCCTTCAAACTTCACTGTACCCAGGACCTCCCAGGCCAGCTGGATACTCAAAGTGATGTTCCCGTACCCTCAGTCTCAGCTACTCGGTTCAGGGAGTCTCTTGGTGGCCTCCTGGTGGGTCCTTTGTTTCCTGTGTTGGTGGGCATAGCCTAGTCAAGCAAGAGCAAAAGTGTCAGACATTGTGCTGGGTGTTCACATTGGGATAGGAAGAAGCAGTGCGGTGTTACCCGAGATGGCCCTTTAATAATAGCATTCTAGGGTGGGAGAGATGGCTCAGCGGTTAAGAGTACTGACTGCTCCTCCAGAGGTCCTGAGTTCAAATCCCAGCAACCACATGGTGGCTCACAACCATCTGTGATGGGATCTGATGCCCTCTTCTGGTGTGTCTGAAGACAGCGACGGTGTACTTATATGTAATAAATAAATAAGTCTTAAAAAATATAGCATTCTAGGCGTGGTATAGCTTCTCTTCTGGCCACTGTCACCCACTTTGCAATGTTGATCTCCCTATCTTTCTCTTCTGCAAATCCTGTCTCTCTAACCCTCTACCCCCTGCTCTGTGGAACAGGCCCCACTGTGTCCATAAAGCCGACCTTAACAGCCTACACCCCACACAACCAGGGAGTGTCTTTGAGCCCCTGAGTTGGGTCATGTCCCTGTCCTGGTCAGAAACCTGTGGTTGGTTCACTGTCATTACTGTCCTTTTCGTGGCCCATAAGCAACCCTCCCCCCACTTCATCTTTCCTTACCTCCTACACGCCCCCCCCCCCCAGTGGCCTTGTCTTCCTTCCTGTCCTGCAGGGACAGCTTGGCTCTTTGGGGCCATGTGCTGGCTTGCTCTCATCCACAGCCCTGCTCGTAGATGCTTTCTTGTCCATCTCTTTCCTCTTTCTTGGAACTCTGTAAAGACGTCGCCTCTAGTGAGGCCTCTCTTCGCTTAGCCGTGATCCCAGATAAAAGCTGCACTGCGTGTTATCTTCCTTCCCCGGAGGTCTTTCCCTTTAGACAGGGACCATATCTTTACCTGAAGTTGCTATTTGTGTTTGCCGAAAGAGTTAAGAGGCAGGAAGGAGGGTGAGTATTCACTGTGCCTGCCCTCTGGAGTTCTCTCCCTGGCCCCTCAAGGCAGACCCCACTTAAGCTCAGTGTTACAGACTCGCTGGGTTTCTGGCGTAACATGTCCCAGCCTGAGGTCTCCCGTGGAATTTAGACAGTTGGTTAACTTGACACCTCGCACTGCTGGCTCAGGAATGACATGTCCACACTGGGCCTGAAGCCCTCCCCATCCAGTGGGATTGTTGGCGCTTTCCTGAGCCAGCCCCTGTACAGGGAATGGATGGGATTCACTGCTGAGTTAGTTGGTACAGCCAGGAAAGGCAAGTATGCGCACCCTTGTCCCCCTCCCATCCCTGGCCTTCATGGGGCCTGCTGGTGTCTGAAGAACCACGTGTTGGTCTAGGCAGACCTGATGGGACTCCTTAGGTATGCCTTGCCAGGAGTCCGAGGAATGTCAGCTTGTGTTTCCGAGCCACCGTACATGGATTTCCAAGTCATTTCAGTCAGTCTTACACTGTGAAGGGGACAGTCGCCTGGGGTGGAGATGGAAATGCCAGAAGCCCAGCTGTGGTGGGCGAGTGCTGTTAATCACCCAGGGTCTTCGGCCGTTCACTCTTTGCTAAGTGTCTGTCTGTGTGGGGTAGGGACAGCACTTGGGCATCAGAGGGGAAGCAGCAGCTAGGAGGAGATGGTTGGCATCACTGGCTGCTCATTATGCTGGTCTGCCTGCTGTGGGAACCGAGGGCTTTGGAATCCCAGCTTTGTCTTTGTGGGATCCTCTTCCTGGCCACAATGGAGGCGAATAAACTTCCAGACAGCTGGATAATTGCCAGTGGATGCCGCTGTCATTGCTGCTCAGTAGGAACCAAGGGCCCGGTCCTAACTCCAGGTGCACACGCCCTGGGTCAGTATGCCAGCATGCTGCTGCTTGAAGACTTGCAGAAGATCTGAGCATGTCAGAGGCCCTGTAGACCCCTGTCATCACAGAGTGACAGCTTCATTGGGCTGCTAGAACTCACAGTAACCAACACTGACTCTGATTTTATCCCTGTGCTGTGACTAACCCCCTTTCTAGATAAGGAAACTGAGGCACATCGAGGTGAAAGAACTTGTCCAGTGACCCACAGCTAGTTACTAAATGAACATGGGCCATCTGAATTAAAAGTGTGTGTGTGTGTGTGTATCTGTGTGTCTGTGTGTCTGTGTGTGTGTGTGTGTGTGTGTGTGTGTGTGTGTTAGGGTATGTTAGGGTATGTGTCGGAGTGTCTCACGTAGCCCACACTCATCTGAAACTGACTATATATCTAAGGATGCCCTTGATGAACTAGGCCTCCCTCGCTGAGTTCTGAGGCTCACAGCCTGAGATGCATGCCTCTGGAGAATACACGTCACGGCTTCATGAAGCCCAAACAAGAACTCCATCTGAGCTCCACCCCAGCCCTCAAAGTCTGCACTCTGTGGCTACAGGACAGTTGAGCAAAGCCATGCAAGTCAGTCAGTCTGTACTGGGACAGAGGAAGGTCCCACTGTCACAGGATCCTGGGACACTCCAGACATTCCCAGCCCAGAGAAACTATTCCACTCACCCCCAAGGGGAAGCTCCCGCTGGTCAGCTGCCTGCAAAGCCCTGGCCTGGATCCTGGGTGTGTGTCCAGTGGCCCATGCAGAATGGTGGTCTCTGGGCCAGCACCTGCTGCCTGTAGTTTGCTCTATAGATGTCACAGAGACTTCCGCAGCTCTAGCGCACAGTGACCCCCTTCCACCCCTTAGCTTGGGAGACTGGTCTCTCTCGGAATCTTGCTAGGGACAAGATGCAGAAGAGGGGCTCTTTATGAACCTGGGTTTGGGGTGCTGGAGCCTGCAAGTTGCTTTGGAGTTACATGCCAGGAAACAATATTCTGGCTCCACGTGTGCTGGAGTTGTAATTGTGTGTGGGTGACTTCACTCCCCTGAGCCTCAGGCTCTTCATTTTAAAGACTTCACTGGGTTGTTTGGGTGGGAGCGGGAGCAGGCGATGACTGAGGTCAGCCCAGAGCCTAGTGCCCAATGAGTGCTCAGTGCCTGGAAAGGTTGTGCCACAGAGGTGAGCTCAGAGCCTCTGGAACTCCCACTGGGGTTCTCCTGGGGCCTGGCTTGAGCGAGTGGTTCTTACCTTTAGGGCTCTATTTCCCCATCCCTAGGCCAGGGAAGTAATGTCCCTACCCACAAAGATGCTGTGAGCGCCCTGTGCGTGAGTCAGAAAAGCATGAGCCATCAGATCTAACCACTGCTTCAGAACGTGGGCCCAGAGCCCAGCAGCCAGCAAGGAGATAGCGGGCACAGAACAGCGTTAGGAGCGGGTTAGCTTTAGAGAACGCCACCGGCAGCTGTCGTAGCCGTGAGAGATGGCGATGCGGGCCTGCCACACAAACTTCCTTCTCTCCAGAAAGTTGGCCTTTGAGGACCATGTCATGTGACCTGCAAGGAGGAAGCTGGACAGAAAAGGTCGGGCTTCCCCAGTCCACCCTTTCCGCGGGGGAATTGGAGGTGGTGTTTGAGCAAACACTCCATGCTTTAATAGCCAGACTTTTATTTTCATGCGTAACAGGAAAAGAATTTAGACAGTGCAGCAAAGCCTAGTACTCCATGCCGTTTCTGCCCTGGGTGGGGCCGATGTTGGTTTTGAAGCCGAAAATAAAACGAGGCTAGTTAGAACAAAGGGCAAAGTAAGTAAGGACACCAGGGTCCGAGCAGGGTGAGCACTGGCCACAGGAAGGACCGGCCTGGGCGATGGGGGAGAGGGAGCACGGGCTATGTGCACTCTTGCGCTTATCAGCTCTGCAAAAGCTGCAGCTTGCCCTGGTAGCTGCTGACCCTCCTCGTACCTCCTTGGTTCTCAAGTGCCACTGAAGAGCTGATGACAGCCACTCAGTGGAGCCACATCCCCACAGCTGCCGTTCCTCCAGGGGAGACGGTAGGAGGGTGATGAAGTGGACGGGGTGTTTGCTGCCGGCACCTTTTGCCCCTGCAGTGGTCTGGAAACAAGGCCTCGGGCAGCTGCTAAGAACGCTAAGAACTTCAGCTGATGTTGAATCAGTGTCAGTGTGGTGAGTGCTTCCTGGCTGGTCTTATATCTTCACTGCGTGAGGCCGTCTACCGGGACACCTCGGGCTGCAGGTCACAGAATCTGGTGAATCTGGGCCAGGTGGTAGCGATGACTTCTTGTCATTTTAAGCAGCCCGAAGAAGACAAACCTAACCATCAATGCAGAGGCTCCTTGGCTCATCCATTGACTGTCATGTGGTCTTGAAACGATTGTCACACGTACAACATCCCGAGCAGAAAGAAATGTGAACCCTAGCAGACCTTCTTATATCTCTTTGTCCATAAAGGAGTCAATAGCTGCTCCTAGCTACAGGAGGGATGGTGAAAATGCACAAATGTCCAGAGCAAGCCAAGCAGAGAAGGGCTGGGAATGGCCTTCAGCTGCACAGACGGCTGTCTACTATGGCTGCGGACTGTTCTTGTTTCCTCCGCAGACAAGAAGAATCAAGGACTACAAGTGTCTTAGTTACTCATCTATTGCTGTGAAGAGATACCTCAATCAGGGCAACTTATACAAGGTGTCATATAAATACAGATTTACGTTACAGTTTCAGAGGGTGAGTCCATGATCATCATGGTGGGGAGGTGGCGGCAGGCAGGCAGAGAACTGGAGCAGAAGCTGAGAGCTCACACAGTGTGACAACCACTTTTTCACAGAGACAGAGCTAACTGGAAATGGACCAGGATTTTCAAACCCCAAAGCTCTGTCACTATACCTCCTCCAACAAAGCCACACTTCCTAATCCTTCCCAAACAATTCTACCAGTAGGGAACCAACTATATTATATTAGCCCATGGGGGCCATCCTCGTTTAAGTCAACTCTGGAAGGAAGAGAAAATGGCTTGCCTGGATCCAAAGAGCTGAGAGTGTCCAGAGGAGGTGAAACCCATCAGTTTTTTGCCTGTAGAGCCTGTGATCTTACCTCCTGTTGATACCACCTCCCCAGCAGGGCCCAGACACCCAGATGGCCATAGCACAAGCTGTTGAGTCTGTGGGTTACCTGGAGCAAGCAGTAAGGGAAAGGTGGATTCTGCCTGGGCCCAGCTGGGAGAGCTGAAGTGAAGCCTGGGTTCTGCCAGGTTCGTAAGATGTGGATGGGAAAGTGGGTTGGGACCATGTAGGCTGGAGGCTAATCAAGGCCTTTGGGAATTGCCTTTTCTTATATAGTCAGGATGTCTGGAGGAGTAGAGCTTCTGTCAGCTTGAGTGGGTGTGTCCATTCTGTGTCACAGGTCCCCCCCGCCACCCTTTTCCCAGGCTCGGCTCCAGCCATGTTGCTCTTGTTGTCCAACAAGCTGGATCCAGGTACAAAAGCCCTTGATTGGGAAGAGGATTTATAGTTTCCATCTTCATTTCTTTTGATACATGAAAATTGTAGGCATTGAAGTTTGGGGTGATTGGAGGCGTGTTGGGAATGTGCCCCAGGACTCTATGTCTAAGCCTCACCCCAACCCTGTTTATGTTAATGGGGAACAGCATGGAGCTTTGGAATATGTGCACACTGTGGGGTGCCACAATCGATTTAACAGGTGCATTACTTCACGTTATTGTTTTTTGTATTCTAAGATTACCTAAAATCTACTTTCAACAGTTTTTAAGCCTACACTACATCATTTTTAGCTGTGGTTCCCACATACAGCTCTGAACTTGTTCCCCCTATGTAACTAAATCTTGGTGTCCTTTGCCCAGCATCTCCCAGTCCCCAGCTCCTTTTCTGAAGCAGTCTTACCACATATCCCCTAGCCACCCTGGAACTGGCTCTGTAGACCAGGCTGGCCCTAAACTCAAAGACTTTGGGTTCTGCTAAAACTAAAGACAATCTCCGTGCTCAGCACCCACCCATTTTATACCGGCTCTGAGGAGCAGGCATGCCTAGCTGCAGAGGGGACGCTGTGGGGTAGGAAGGAGGCTGGACCACTCTGTATGCTCTAATATACACGCTGATTGTGGTGTGGGGCCATCATTTTCTACACTAGAATTAACCCCTGAACAGCCACAGGGTTGGAACTTGCATTGCAAAGAGAGAGGCCTTCCAGAAAGGCAAAGATGGCTCCATCTCAAGAACCAAGATGCCCCCCTACCCTGCTCTGGGGTCTGTCAGTCCTGGGTCTTGTTCATACTCACTGTGACCGAGAACAGAACCAGTTTCACATCACAGGCACACTGGACAGTGCCCCACCCCCTCCACCAACCCTCTTCCCTTCTTTTCTCTTCCTGGCCGGCCCTTTATTTTGTTTTATGTTTTTGAAGGAGCTGCTGTGTAGTGTACACTGGCCTCAGGCCTGTAGCCATTCTCTGGCTAACTATTCCGGTGCCGGGATTCCAGGCATATGCCGCCATACCCAATTCAGAATGCCCATGCTCTTCAGGGTTGCAAACTGGAGTGTATAATTTTGAAGCAGCATGGTGTCTAGGACTTGTTTTACTAAGCATTTCAGGCTAGTCAAGGTGGTGCGCTTCTTTAATCCCGGCACTTGGAAGGCAGAGGCAGGAGGATCTCTAGGAGTTTGAGGCCAGCCTGATCTATATAGTGAGTTCTAGGACCTTGTCTAAAACAGTATTTCAGTATGAGGAGAAATGGGAGAAACTGAAGCAATTGTCAAAGTCTTGACAGCTGTTAAGTTGGGGTTTGAGTAATAGTTGTTTATGACACCTTTTTTTTAACTCTTTGGAATGTTAACAAAATAGGAGACAGACAGACAGATAGACAGAAGCAGAAAGAGACAGACGAAAATAGACTGAAGGAGAATGCATGGTTGTGAGAAGTTATATGAAGTAGTTTGGGCTGTCATTGTCAGGCACTGTCCTGTCTGTGACACAGTGGTTCCCCTGGGTTAGGACTCTTGGGCTCAGCATTTGGTATGATCTCAGTTTTCCTTCCAGAGTTGTGATTTCTCATCTCTTCCTGACTGGGAGGCGAGACAAAACTCCCCAGTGGTTCATTTCCAGGATTCCTCTCACTGGTAGGTCTGATTTCCCTGTGAGCCTTTCCCGAAAGGATCTGCGTGACGTGGCAAGAACAGCTGACTGAGCTCCGTGGGAGCTTGAGCAGGCCCCTGCGTCCGTCATCCTCTGAGCACACACGAGCAGTCCTCTGTCTGTAGGCTCATGGTCAGCGCTCTCCTGGGCAAGGGTTGGCGGCTGTGCGCCGCCCGGCTCCCCCATTCTGTGGAAGGTGGATGAGGTGCAGTCCCATCTGGTGCAGGGTGTGTCCCAGGCAGCAGAGGGTGACCCACCCAGGATCTGGCCTTTGGTCTGTGCAGTAAGGTCATCGCTTAGGAATTTTTCCCCAGCATCCCTGCAGAAGACCCACATGGGCCTGTGGTCAGCTGCAGCTTCCGGCTGTCTCACTCTTGCTGAATTCCAGCAACCTCTCATTTCCTTCAGGAAACAGAATGAGTCTCAGAGAAGGATGAACGGCCATGATGCAACTCTTGGCAACCTGGTCCTGAAGCTTGTCATTGGTGTCCTAACTGCAGGGTCATATGTAGAGCAAGGGAAAGAGAGAAGGGCTCAAGTCTCTATATTGCCACTTAATTGTCATGTGACATAAGGAAAGTCACTAGGTCTCTTTGTGCCTCAAATCTTTGTCTGCAAAATGATAGTCATGCTCACCTGCTAGGAGAGTAAGGGTTAGTTAAATAACCACTGTAAAGTTTTAAACTTCACCTCTTTTAAGCCAGGCATGGTGGCTCACAAGATCTGGTATTCTGGAGGCTGAGATAGTGAGATAGGAAGGAGAGTTATCTTAAATTCAAGGCCATCCCGAGCTATTTACTAAGACAACCCAGGCTACAGATTAAAACTCTATTTCAAAAACAGAAGAGGTACCTCAACCCCATCCCCCAAATATAAGCAGCAGCCTCTACTCAAAAAAAAAAAAAAAAAAAAAAAAAAAAAAAGAAGAAGAAGAAGAAAGAAAGTTGCACAATTAACGTAGCCCTTCACAAGTATTGTGTCTGATTTGGCACTGATGGATGCAGAGATTAGGGAAGGAAGCCTCACCATCCCCCAGTCTCCCATTTGGAGAAATAGGTTTAATTTTTATCACCATTTAAAGACCTAAACCCATAACTACATAATTTTGATTTTTCCCCCCTAACATGTTTTCATCATGTATTCAAATTCGATTTTTCACTCATTTAAAATCTCCTGAGAAAGCCTGAAGAGATCGTGCCTGCTGCTTCCTCGGGGGCAGGACTGGAGGGCAGTGAGCTACCGTCTCTACCGCGCTTGCCCTCCGAGGGAGGCTATGAGTGCGTTTCTCTTCTCAGACGTGTAGAGATGTACATTCACACAGCTGTGCAGGTGTGCTTACCTAAGCTGACCTCTGACTTGGTGTGGCCGAGGGTGACCTCAGACTTCTGCTCTTCCTTCCTCTGCCTCTTAAGTTTTGGGATTGCAGGTGTGTGTCTCACCGGAACTTTGTTTGTTTTGAGGTCTAACTCTGTTGCCCAGGCTGGCCCTGAACTCCGCTTGATCCTCATGCCTCAGCCTCCTGAGTGAGTGCTGGGCTTAGAGGCAGAAGCCCCTGTGCCCAGCAGGGAACCTGTTTGAAAAAGATTGGGAAGATGGCTGGGTTTGGTGACGTCCTTGTCACACACGATGATCTAGCCTCAGGTTCTCAACATCTATGGAAATTGCACAGTGACACCCCTGGAGCCCCATGTCCGGGCTCACTGGCTAGCTCCAGGTTCAGCAAGAGACCTTGTCTGAACAAGTCAGGTGGTCAGAGATTGAGAATGACAATGTTGTCACCTGGTCTACATTTGCATGCACACCCATACACGTGCACCAGTACACAAAGCTTGAAAAGCAGGTGCGCTGTGGCTTGTGACGTGGTTAGTGACAGTTTCACCAAGTATAACTCAGTTTCCTGTCCAGTGTCTCTTTCTCCAGGGCCTGTAAAACTGTAAAACCAGGCATATAAAACTGTCACTCAGAAGTTCCTTAAATAAAAATCACGCATGGCATACATCCTTGTTCTTGATATGACTGAGCTCTAGAACTCTCTCTCTCTCTCTCTCTCTCTCTCTCTCTCTCTCTCTCTCTCTCTCTCTGTGTGTGTGTGTGTGTGTGTGTGTGTGTTAGACCTGTTTGACATTTTAGTAAATAATTATATATTGTGATAAAATAGCATCAGTTTGCCATCTTAGATGTAGTTTGATTATGATTATTCTGCAACATTTGTGTATAAGCATGCATGTGTGTTTGTACGCATACATATTCATACAAAACCGTTCCCCTTAAATATTTACAAAATGTGTAGTAACAGCACTCAAGAATGTAATTTTCAGATATTATATCCCTTTGCATTACTTGATTGATAAATGCAATTGCCCTAAACCAGCATTTTAACTATTTAAACAGTGCTGTTTACTTGCAGTAAGTATATTTATATTTCTGCCCAGTTGCTGTCACATTCCCCTAAAGAGTAACTTCCACCTTGCCAAGCTGGACTCCGTACCCCGTAAACAGTAGTTCCTCAGGTCCCAGCAACTACTGCCCTTCCCTCTTGACAGTGTGAAACTTAGTACTCTCCATGCACAGAGTGCAGTGGTGTGGTATTTGTTCCTCCGTGCCTACCGTACTTCGTGTAGTGATGTCATCAGGTTTACCCATGCCATGGCATGTGTCAGTTTCCTTCCTTCTCAGTCTGTGGATGGAGCTTGCCCCTTGACGATTGTGAGTAACCGGATGCTGAGTCTCCACTTCAGTTCTTTCTGTTTCACTTGGACTTTTTGAGAGGACTCCAGTAGCAAAAATGCCCTTGATGCTCCAGCCTGCACCACCACATCTGGTTCCCCATTTTTATCTCTCTGGGGCTATCCGCACAGCAGAGGGATTGTTGAATTAGTTTAGTTCTCTAGTTAACTTTGTGAGGCACTGCCATCCTATTCTCACAGTGGCTGCCCTGCTGGCACATGTGCCAGCAGGACACGGAGTCAGCAGGGAATGGGGAGTCAGCCTCTCCAGGTCTTTGTTGAGATGATGTCTAGCTAAGTAGACAAGACTGCCCCTCCTGAGAGCTGCAATTAAAGTGTGCACTGCACCACTTTGTCCTACAATTGCAACCATTTTAGAAACCTGGTGTGCACCTACTGTTTGGTTTGCATTTTCTAAGTGAGAAATTGAGAACCGTGGTCTTGGTGTTTCCTCTTTGGACTCAAGTCCTTTGTGGAGAGGAATTTTAATCCCACAACAAGGCTGCTCTGACAAATGATCACATTCCAAGACCATCTGGATCTGTGAGATCTGGCTGGGATACAGACACACCTTTAATCCCTCTGGCTGGGATACAGACACGCCTTAGTACACACCCTTGATCCCAAACATCCTAGGTTGGGTAAGGTTAGTTTGTAGAAGGAAGCAGCCATGTTTGAAAGTGATGTCTAATGGAGGGTCAGACAAAGTGTCGAATCAGAAGATTCGACAGAGTGATTCCGAGATGGGACACGCCCATCTCTCATGAGAACAGCATGGGAAAGAGAAGCTACTGAAGGGCAGAGCAAGGAGAGAGTCAGTTGGGAGTCCGTGCAGTGTGTGCAGTGCAGTGCACTGGAGTTGAGTTTGTGAGCTCATGCAGTTCGGTGCAGGTCAGCAGAGGCAGTTGAAGCCAGAGAATAAGGAGCCAGAAGATTAGAACACATTGCCAGAGGTAGTTTGACTCCAAGCAGAGCAATTCAGTGAGAAGCTGAAAGAAGCCAGATTGAGTTAGTCAGCTTGGAGAGGAGTTTGAGCCAGAACAGTTGAGTTGAACCAGTGAACCAAAGCTCAGAAAGAACTAGAAAGGGGGCGCTAAACCTCTGAGACAACAATTACATCTGTCGAATAAAAGATAGTGTTACACCTTTGTGCATATTTTAATTGGGCTGTTTATTTTTGTTGTTGAGTTTTATAAGCATTTTATGTGTTCTGAGTATTAACCTCCTTTTAAAAACTGTAATTCGATATTGGTCAGAGAACAGTTTTGTAGAGTTGGTTCTTTTCTCCGCCTTCCTGTGAGTTCCAGGTTGCCAGGTTAACATGGCAGATTGGCAGTTTGTCCCGTGGCAGCTCTTTTACGCTGTTGAATACTGACTTTAAATACACAAAAGTTTTTCTTTCAAATATGTTAGGTCTTTTGTTGTTATTATTGTTTCTGTCCTCGCTTTGGGTATTGAGCTGAGAAGTCACTGCCTGGTTCAGAGCCGTGAAGCCTTTCCCCGTGTCTTCTAAGGCTTCTGTGGGCTCAGCTCTCACACCCGGATCTCAAATGCATCCTGAGTTATATTTTGCATCTGGTGTAGGATAAGTGTTCAGCTTCATTCTGGGGGTTCCGGTTTCTGTTTCTCCCCGACAGCGCTTGTTGACAAGAATCTCATTCTGAAAGTGACATGGTGGCCCTCACCACCAATAGCAAACAGTCTGTTCCCTGCCATGCTCCTTCTCCGTTTAGAATAAGTCGACACGGTGAATTACAGTAAACAAGAACAAGACAGTTCCTTTTCAGCTGGACACTTCTTCCAGGCCAGGACTGATGAGCAAGGCAGACAGTCTGAAGGAGAATCACCAGAAACAGTGATTCTCATAACAGCCATCCGCATAAGCGTTCAGACAGTAAGTGGTTTTTTTGAGCTGCAGAACAAGAGGCTCACAGAGGCTGCCCAAGGAAGTGTAGCGTAAGTATCAAAGTCCGGGTACAAACAGGAAGAAGGAGTGCTCAGTCCATCTCTCTATAAGCCTCTCCCCTGAACGCTTCCAGCTGTGGTCAGGGATCTCCAGATGGGCGTTGCCATGGAAGCATCCTCCACCTCTCACTTCCTGACCGAGTTTATTTGCGAGTTTCCCATGCCGGTGCCAGTTCCCAGCTGTAAATACAGACGTGGCGTGGTGGGTTCCCTTTTTCCTGAAGCCTTGTAGCTGCTGGAAGGGCGGATATGGCTAGAATCCAGCCCGGGAGCCTCCTCCAGCCCAAGGCAGTTGTAGAACCTGCCGTGTGTCACCGTTCCTCTCCGGTCCCAGCGTGCTCTCTCTTGTCTCCTCTCTGGATGGTGCCAGCAAGCCTCAGCCTGTGCTTGGGAACACTGGAGTCCAGCTTGTGTCTGATGGAGACATGAGCTCATGAGAGCTTCCTCTCTACCACCCGGCTCCTAGGGAAGCCAATGGCCGGCTTTTTATTCAGACCCCCCACCAAGGCTGATTTGTCACCCTTCTGGCGGAAACTGGGCTCACTGTTCTTGGCCATGGAGGAGAATAAAGGGCTCTCTGACCTAAACAAAGGAACTGCCACCAAAATGAGGGAGGTCCGTGGTTCCCTGCCGCCCGGGACTGAAACGGTCCGGCTCCCTCTCCGTGTTGTAGAATGATCCATTCCGCTAACATCATTCAGTGTCTTCACGCGAGATGGCTGTGGAGGCTTCGGGCAGCGTAATCTCACAGGCCCACCATGATCTGTGCTAAAACGCTGTGTGGCATGCACATGACTGAGCTCAAGTGTGCTCAGGCATCTTTAAATAATTTTTAATTCTTTCAACAGTTTGAGCAAGTGTTTATAATTTCCCCATTTTACAGCTGGGGAAGCTGCAGCAGGGGACAGGCTAAGTTGTTGGCCAGATTTCTCCACAGCAGCCATTTACGCAAAGGGGTAGGGGGTTAACCAGAGGATGCTGATGTGGCTCAGGGAACCAAAGCTGGGCCTCAGAAAGGTCTATGGACCAAGCCATTTCTTTGTTGCAAATAACAAGTAGCAACCGGACCTGGCACAAATGGGGGTGGGGATGGCTTTACCCTCCCGGGAATCCCAGAGGCGGAGTCAGTGTCTGTGACGGTTAGTCAGGAGGGAGGGACTTTTGCCAGTGACCTACTTCATTTCTGTGCCTTCATTGGTTCAGAGGAACCAATTGATTTCAGCATCACCTTCCGTCTTGGCCTCCCCAGAGGCTGGAGGTCAAGCTGCCAGCAGTAATTGAAGAGGTATGACCCTGTTCCTGTCCTAAGAGAGAGGAGGTTAGTTATCTCTCAGCCATGATGGAAAGCGTCAGAGCTCCTCTCTGGTTGGATGGGTTGGTGATATGGCTTTCCTAGAAACATTCACGGTAACCAGAGGAGTAGGACTATGATAATAGAGCAGTCACTCGAGCCCCAAACCCAGATGCTGGGGGCACCCCCCAGATCATGGAGGGTTCTTCCTCCATGGATCCCTCCCCTCCTCTATGTCTGTCACTCACGCTGTCACCCTGGAAGGGATTTTTCCTGCCTTTCCTGGCACAGGCTGCCCAGCTGCACACCTTACACCAGCCTTCTGGACAGTCATTCTCAGACGGTACCAGAACAACCCAGGGAACAGAAGGTGTCTCTCTGTGTACTGTCGAGGGCCAAGGAGCGAGCTCTAGTGATATGTCTGGCTGAAATGAATGCTTCCCATCCAGGGCATAGTCCTGACGTCTCCTGTAGGCTTGCCTTCTCTGTCCTCGTCATAGGCCCAGCGAACTGGGATCATGCAAGCAGTGCTCTGAAGGACAGACGCTGGGTCACACTTCTTGACTGCAGTCACCCTACAGCTTTGTTTTACAGCTTCTCTCCTCCGGGCTGACAGTGACCCATTCATTTCCCAGATGCCAGAAGCAGCCTCTTGCTGGCAGATCATCGCTGCAGTGTGGCCCACCAAGCCTAGTTTGCTAGGACCTCTGCCTGCCGCCCATCCTAGCCTAGGTCTCTCTGCACCCCGCCCTCTGGCTTCCTGACCCTCTGCTGTCCTATGCGGGACTTCCACTTTCCTGTCCTGGGCCACTATTTTCTGCCCATGTTCTCCTTCCCTTAGTCCTCTGACCAGGCTAATGCCAACTCCTTCTGCAGACCCCCTTCACACATCACTCCAAAGGGCCTGCCCCACCCCCATAGCCCAGCCTCTTCTCTGAGCTATGAAGCTTGCATAGTCAGGACCCCACCCCTGTAATGTCAGCTCCATAAAGACAGGGACCAAGCCTTTTGACGAATGACATAACTATTATCCCAAACGTGCCCTACTTTAACTTGGACATAGGAAGAACTAACGTGATCACAAAGGTTAGAGATCCCTTTAAAAATGGCTTCTCTGTCTGTTCATTGTGGTACCTGGGTTGAACACAGAGCCTTGAGTGTGCGAGGTAAAGCTGACCGCTGAGGTATATCTGAGTCCCCAAGGTCAAGGATCTTTTATCCAGAGCGCTTGAGACCCGAAGTGTTGCAGATTTTGGAATATCAGCATATATGTGAGCTATCTGCTGAGTGGAGACCAAGTGTAGACACCAAACTTACTTCTGTTTAAAATATCCCATTATCCAAATAAGACCCGGGAGTCGTCTTATATAACATTATAAGCAGGGCACCTTTGGCTGCGGCTTCAAGTCAGGCACTGGATTGTCTGCATGGCTCCTCTCGGCACTTTCTCGAGGTTGGAGAATTTTTGGATTAGGGGTGATCTTGTCGCTTACAGTCACATAATAAAAACAGCATTTACCTTTATGAGTTTCCTTTTCCTTTGCTTGCTTTTTATATTTCTCAGCCTTCGAGTTGCAACCCTTCGAGGGGCGAATGATGCTTTCACGGGGGTCCATGGGAAGACATACCATGGGAAAACATTCTGTGGTTGGGGATCTCAACAGTATGAGGAACTGTATTAAAGGGTCGCAGAGTTAGAAGAGTTGAGAACAACTGCTTTAAAATGTGTGTGTGTGTGTGTGTGTGTGTGTGTGTGTGTGTGTGTGTTATCCAAAGAAGCCACAAGAGGGCCTCAGGTTCCTTGAAGCTGGGTTCCAGGTATCTGGGAGTGGCCTGATGTAGTGCTGGGAACTCAGTGCTCCGAAGAAAGCAAGTGCTCTTAACCTCCATGTCGTCTCTCCCGCTCCCGTGCCCGTTCTGGGTCAGTGCCTCGCTCTGACTCATATACAGGCTGGCCTCAGATCTGCACTGACCCCTCCTAAGAGCTGGGATTCCAGACACACAGCTGCCTTTTGGGTTTACTTCATTATTTCTTCCCTGCCCCCATGTATGTCATGTGAATGGGTACACATGGCGACCAGAGGACAGCTTTGTGGAGTCAGTTCTGTCCTTCTCTTTTACATGGGTTCTGGAGATCAAACTCAGGTCACTAGGCTTAGGTGGCAGGCACCCTTAGCTGCTGTGCCATCTTGCCAGCCCATAGTTACCTCTGGAATGGCTAACTCCCAGTACAAGTGATTCCCACTCTCCAGCTACAGTGATGAGGATCTTTGTGCGTTGGGTAGTGAGTGTCAGCTGCTGTCTTGGATCGCTTACTCACTTCATTCCGTTAGATTCAGACACCAATAGATTCTGTCCCCAGTTGACAGTTGAGGAAAGGGGAGAGCAGTGTCCTGCCAGCCCTATGTCACTGCCGTCTTTTCTCCCTTCGGCGGTGGTGACACAACCTTAGATAGTATCTGTCATTTGGCCAAGGCACACATCTAGTCACCAGTAGAGACCTCCAATCAAGACTCCCAACCATCATGCGATTTTTGGTTGATTACTGGCTTGTCATGTATATATGCATTTTATATATGTACCAGAGCCATGATTCCAATCGTCTGTTGAGCAGCTAATATCTTCAAGTGTTGATAATTCAAAATCCCTCCGCCAAAATTTTATATCTCCTTGTACTTTTTGCAGTGCTGGGGAACAAACCCAAGGCCTTGTGATGGTGGGTAAGTGCTTTACCACCAAGGTGTGTGTCCCCAGCCGCTCTGTGGTGGGATACAGGCAGGCGTTGTGCAGGTGACACTGGAACCCAAGCCACGGCTGATGGGGCCGGTGGGAAGCAAAACATGGGGAGGAGGAGAGAGCCAGCAAACACTTGTGGTGGGTGAGTTGTCTGGAAGAAAAGCTCGCACACAAAACCGGTGACCACGGCTGTCTCTGGTCGGCACCATTCATAGGTTGATTCCAGGCAGGGGCTCTACCACTTAGCCAGGCCCCCAGCCCAACACGGCCTTGTATCACTTCATGTTTGATGAAGGAGAAAAACCCGAGAAAAGTGTCCTTGGGTGATTTTTATCAATGTGTGAGCACAGACGTGATATCAGATGCTGCCGTTATGAGGTGATGTGGTTTTATGGGTCTGTTGTATACATAGTTCTTCACTGCCACATCAGTATAGAGCATCTGACTGTACAGAGGAGAGTCACCCTCCCATCCCTGTCTGCCAGCTGCCCAAGCTTGTCTTCCACATCTACCAGCTTTGTGTGTGGGTTGTTCTTCCAGATACCCACCCACCCAACAGTGTTCGCTGGCTTTCTCCTCTCCACGGCACATTTTACCTCCCACCATCCCCATTAGTCGTAATTCTGTTGCCGGCATTTCCGCCACCCCAAGTCCAGGCCCGGAGTGTCTGTCCTTAACACCGTCTCGTCCTGGTGTCCTGAACCTACTCCCCACCTCTCCCCAGCCTGTCTCCCCATTAGCTGCCCACAGTGTACGCTAATGCGAGGGGCATCACTGCCAAGTTCCTGAGCGTTAGTCAGTGTTCTCTAGAACCCAGTAATCGCTCAGCCCACGGGGCTGGAGGGGAGATGCTGGAATCCCAAAGGAGTAGGCTGCAGTGCCAAGGAAGGAATAGACCTGCCAGTGAGAGGGAGAACAAGCAGGCAAAGACAGAGCCGGCTTCCTTCCTCCTCGTCCTTTATTGCAGGCTGCCACCAGGTATGGTCCACATTAGGTGGATCTTCTCACCTCGGAGGTCTGGATCAGAAGTGGTTTTCCCCTCATGGCCGCGCCTGGCCATTTGGGTCTCGGCTCGTTCCAGATGTAGTCAAAGTTGACAACCAAGAACAGATGGGCTAAGAAATCATCGGTATGGCCCATATTCTGCGGGCCTGAGGACACTGGTTACACTGCGGGGGACGTGATCACACTTCATTTCCCAGCCAGGGGAGGAACACACAAGCCAACATCAAAGATGGTACCATCCATCCCCTCTGCTTAAAGGACCCTCCTCTTCTCCTGTCCCCTGCAGCAGTGTGGAGCTCATCTTGTTCACACTGTTCCTTATGCCGGGTCCTCGGAGGGAATGGATGGCTAAGGGGTTCGTTGAGTTGTTTTCTAGATTTTCCTCTTCTTCTAGAAAAGTCCTTATCAATCATCGTTTATTTCTGAAAACTTACTGAACGCTGCTCTGGGTCCAGCCTAGGCTGTGTGACACTAGGGGCAAGGCAGTGGGCTGGGCAGCCCTAGAACACAGAGACAGGACCCATGTCCATAGACAGAGGCAAACCGGGAAGCTGGGGCTTAGGACATGCGGGTAGCATAGGTGCCGTGGGCATCCAGAGGAAGTACATACCCGCTGGCCCAGGACAGTCACGGGAGGAGGAGGTGTGGGCTGAAGAGAACAGAGCTAAAGCAGAGCAGTCTGATATCGGTGTGTGCCCTTAGGGCCAGCCACCTGCCTCTTATCTCAGTCACTCTACGAACTGCCTGGCCACCCGTTGCTGTGCCAGGCTAGGCACTGATGGCGCAGGACTCACGTCTCAGGGAAATAGGTGGTCCTAGAGTCAGCCTGGTACCAAGAAAACATGACTTAGTGAGGGAGGTTTGTAGTGAGCCCAAGGTGTGGTCTAAGGGGCAGATGGGAGGGAACAAGGGTCATTTCAGGGCAGAAGAAGGCAGCACAGTAAGGCCTGGGGTGGGAAGAGTCGGGATTGGACGAGCTGGAAGGAACGTGCAAGGGTGGAGCTTGCACAGCCCTTGGTTCGGGATATGGATGAGCCAAGTCAAGGCATGCTCGAAGTCCCGCCTGAGGCTTTTTATCTTTTTATATCCTTTTCAGTTCTGAGGGCAGATAGCAGAAAAGGTCGGGGGTGGGGGGGCATTGAGTACTGACATGAGGGTATCGTCCAGGTGGCTCTGTCTCCCACCTAGTGTCTGTGAAAACAGGAAAGTCTCTTGCAGGGGTATGAAAGCAGAAGGCCTGAGCAGCCACCTCGGCCTTGTCCGTTGCTGGTGGGAGGGGACCAGATGCTGCCTCTCTGCCTGGCGTGGCATGTCCCCTCTTTTGGCTCAGCAGTGTCACTCTTGGAGATGTTCGCACACTGGTGTTCCCAAGTGTGGGAAGTGATTACATCCAACGTTATTTATTTATTTACTCACTTGAGATAGGGTCTGAAGGAGTGGCTCTGGGTGGTCTGGAAGTATCTACGTAGGTGAGGCTGGTCTCGAACTCACAGAGATGCCTGCCTCTGCCTCTGCCTCCCACCAGCTAAAATTAAAGCTGTGACCACCAGACCTGGCTCAAGGCTAATTTGCTAATTTGTTGCATGCTGGTTACCAGATGGGACATGGGGCTGGATAGATAGTCCTACAGTTAACATTTGCTGCTCTTGCAAAGGACCAGAGCTGTCCCCTGCACCCATGTCAGGCAGCTCACAATACCTGTAACTCCAGTGCCAGGGGGTCTACGCACGCACTCACGCGCACACACACACACACACACACACACACACACACACACACACACACACACACACGGTAGTGGTGGGGTGCAGAATGAATGGCTGGGGGGGAAGGACAGTGTAGTGGCACACTGCGCAGCTCTAAGAATGGGATGGCCCCTGATTGGATGGCCCTCTGTGGGTGTGGTGTGCCACCAAGCATAGAAATGAAAAAAAAAAAAAACAAAAAAAGACGGCTTCCTTACTTCTTAGCAGGGGGTGAGGGGATTGTGTGGAACAATGAGGCCTGCGCAAGCTCCAGCCTGTCTGTGGCTAGGGGACTGCTATCTGCCTCAGAAAGCAAGTGGAGGGTTGTCTTTTGGGAAGACAGCATGGTCTTCTCCCCTGACAAGGCCTCCCACACTGCTGGCTGACACTGATGGGAGTGGAGGGGCGGGGACTGAAGCCACAGAGTCTGGGTTTTCAGTGCGGTCGGTCGAAAGAGAAGGTTGGTTTTAACCAGAACACTCATAGGTGGGTGTGGTTACCCAGAATCCACCATAGTCACAGAAGTGGATTCCGTTGTTTGTTTTTGTTTTGCTTTGTTTTGGTTGAGGGTAGGTGGGCGGTTGTTTTACACAGGGTCTCTCTATGTAGCCCTCATCTAGAATTTGCTATGTACCCCAAGTTAGCCTCAAACTCCATATGATCTTTATTCCTTTACTTCACAAGTACTGGGGTTATAAGCATTCACTGCCATTCCCAGCTTTCTCAGTTACAATTATCTAACACCCCTTTACTCCAAAATAAAGGGAAAAAATGGAGGGAGGATTGAGAACTTGGAAAGATTCTAGTTCCAGTCTACCTTGGAATGCTGTGTATGTATGTATGACTGCAGTGTGCTTCAGTTGTAGACTGCTTGCCTAGAATCCCCCAGTGAGGGGCTGGGAGTGTGGCTCAGTGGTAGAGCCCCTGCCTAGAATCCCCCAGTGAGGGGGTGGGGGCGTGGCTCAGTGGTAGAGCCCTGCCTAGAATCCTCCAGTGAGGGGCTGGGGGTGTGGCTCAGTGGTAGAGCCCTGCCTAGAATCCTCCAGTGAGGGGCTGGGGGTGTGGCTCAGTGGTAGAGCCCTGCCTAGAATCCTCCAGTGAGGGGCTGGGGGTGTGGCTCAATGGTAGAGCCCTGCCTAGAATCCTCCAGTGAGGGGCTGGGGGTGTGGCTCAGTGGTAGAGCCCTGCCTAGAATCCTCCAGTGAGGGGCTGGGGGTGTGGCGCAGTGGTAGAGCCCCTGCCTAGAATCCCCCAGTGAGGGGCTGGGGGTGTGGTGCAGTGGTAGAACCCCTGCCTAGAATCCCCCAGTGCATGGTAGTGCACTGAACTGGCATGTATGAGGCCCGTATTTGATCTATCTGGCTGATTCCAGAGGAGGATCCAGGAAAGCAAGAGTGAGTTTGACTGGAGAGGGCTCTGATGAGTGTGTCCAAGTGAGTAATGGTGGTTGCTTGGGTGTGGAAAGAGAAGACAAGGAAATGGATTTGGATCTATTTTAGAGCTAGTGGCGTAAAAGAGCTTGCTAATCCCGAAAGGCTGGACAGCTAAGTCCACTCTCTCTGCATCTGTTTGTTAACTGATCCTGCTGATGGGCAGGAGGGCACCCCACCCCCACCCCAGGCTGCTGTAGTCTGAACTGCATGATGACTCTAGAAGGGTTGAGGGCAAGAAATTTCAGCACAGAGAGCCCCCCTGTCAAAGACCAGGCCCCTCACAGCCAGGCTGAACAGAACAGCATCCCAAGCCCAGCTCAGTGCCGGGTAGATAACAGCAGCCCATCTGAATCCAAGCCAAGGGAGTGCTAGCCTTGTGGACAGTCTCTCATGCTCTCCCATGCCTTGCCTTTCCTGGGGTGACTTTTTCTTTGAGGGTAAGCCCACTTCTATTCCCCATCCTCCTAAAAGGTCTAACCACCACGGGAGAGTTCAGATCACTTTGCCTTCCCAGGGACTCAACCCCAACTGGCCAGGCTTCAGTTCTGGACCAAGGCTGGAGGACCGGGGCTGGAGGTGTATGAGAAGGCATCCTGCTTGTGTGAGGTGATTCTCCCTCAAGGTTTGTCCCTTTTCCTCTGGGCCTTCTGCCTTCTTTCCGAGAGTACAGCTCCCATGGGTGGTTACTGCTGTTCTCCCTCGTCCTCTCAAGAGGGCCTTAGGCTTCTAGGGAACTCTGTGTCACCCAGTTATTAAGGTTGGCTCAGCTAAGGTGAATCGCAAATTGGCTGTGGAGAGTGTCCTTGCTTCCTTCTGCCACCACAGCCCAAAAGTCCTGAAGACCTGCCTGGCCCCAGTCCTGCCAGGAGTCTTGTCAGAGTTGTATCTATGGGCATCCACCATATGCTGGCCGTCCTACTGTCTAAATAGAGATGATGAGTGTAATGTGTCCCCGCTCATTCCAGGTTCAAAAGGAAGAGAGGAAAAGGGGGAGAAACGTACTGTGTGTATGCATATGTATATGTACATGTACACAGCCTTGGGGGAGAAATATATAGGGCATGAATGAGCTGAGTGTGTCTTCCTAGCTGCTGGGGGAATGTGTGAATCACCACGACCTTTTCAGAAGTCAGTCGGGGGAGGGCTTCCCACTCGTTTGAATGAGCAGAATGTGCATGTGAGAAAACATTCAGAAAAGAAGCAGAGAGGTGTGGAGTGAGCAGAGAGACTCCTTACCCAGCCCCTGCCACCCTGAACCCCTACACAGTGGCCCCTGTGTCCGCTGTCCTCTCAATAAATGGAAGAAGCACTCAGCCTGGAAATCAGTTCATTGATGCAGCACTCTACAGAAAGACCTAGCCCCTGGTGCAAAGGGACATTTAGAGCAGTGTTGTCACAGTGGCAAACCAGATAGATGCTCCTCAAAGATCGACATATAGACGAGGGCATACCCATTCCACTGGCTGTTGGGGAAGGGGCAAGCACTTGTGACCTGTGACCAGTCATCTCTTCCATGTCCCGCAGCCCACTTAGCTCAGCCTCTGTCTAGGGGACTTGGCAATGTCCTCAGGTGCCAGAGGACAGCCTTACCTGCTAGTCAATATCAGGAATGGAACAGTGCACAGGTGGAAGCAGCGATGCACAGGTGGGAGCCGAGCACAGGTGGGGGCCATGCACAGGTGGGAGCCAGGCACAGGTGGGAGCCAGGCGCAGGTGGGAGCTGAGCACAGGTGGGAGCCAGGCACAGGTGGGAGCCAGGCACAGGTGGGAACAATAGCACTGGCCTTGATGTTCTTGTGAGAGTCTTCTCTCTTGATGAAGCTGTAAGTGGATCATGAGAACCCCTGCCAATTTTTTTTTTCTTTTTCCTTTTCTTTCTGTCTCCCTGCCTGACCTGGAACTCACTGTGTTAGCCAGTCTAGGCTCGAGCTCAGGGATCCGCTTGCCTCTGCCTCCTAAGTGCTAGGATTAAATGCATGCACTATCCTGCCTATCTTCCTGTCTGGTCTTCAGTATGTGGTAAGTGGCCACGTTCCCACAGGACTGCCTCCTTGTCTACCCTGGGGCACCCTCAGCATTGCAGCTACAGTGCTCCGATACTCTCAGTGGGACTATGTATGCTCTCCCCTTACTGTCCGTCCTCTGCTCCCAGGGTCACATGCTCCCCTCAGAAGACACATATTGGTTTGTGGAGTGAGAATGATGACCTTTGGCTCACACCATGTTGCCATCTGTGACACAGTCATCCTGCTTACCCTCGGTGCTGGCTAGAAGAGAGGGTGCTATGACCGCCTCTCACCCCCGGGGTGTCCCCTCCCTCGCCACCTGAGCCAGGCTTCTTTCACTTAATGACTTCATCTCTACTGTGCTTGAAGTCAGGGTTTTGTTTCTTTCCGTAGCCGGATATCCATGGTGTGGATGTGTGTATGGCGTTTGCTAAACTATTGCTCTCATAGTGGATTTGCTTTACATGCAGCTCTAGGTTTAAACTCATACTGCCTCCCTGCATGCTAATTCTCGACACCCGTACTTATTACGTGTGTGTCTGCCTGTGTGTTTCTCCTCAGTATCTGGGGCGTTAGCTTTGAGTGCCGGTCTGTGCGTGTGCTTCTGTTCACCGTGCCTGGCACTTCTCCCTGATCCGTCCACCATAGGATGACGCTCAAGAGTTGTCTGATGAACGGCTCGACATATCACCTGACCTAAAGTAGAGCAATGCTAACCACATTCTGAGCAGAGTTCTGGAGAATGCTGTGTTGTGGCTTTCTCCCTGGTGATGCGGAAAGTGCGTGCAGGTCCTGGAGCACAAGGGTTCTTTAAGTGACGGGAGGCGCTCTGCCACTGAGTTTTTGGTGACTAGTTATCTTGTGTGGAAGACCACAGTGTCACCTGGACGGTGCATTTCAAATGGCCTTCAGAGCCAGGTGTGGCGGCGAACACCTGTGATCCCAGCACCTGGGAGAGAGAAGTAGGAAGTTCGAAGGCAGCTTGGACTGCTCCACGCCAACCAGTGGGAACCTGTTTCAAACAGAAAAAAGCAAAAGGCTGTCAGTAGATTAGAAAGATGGTACGGTAAGCCGACCAGGGTGATTTTTCTACTGAGTAAAATGTTCATAGCAACAGCACCTGGGGCCGGTGTGGCTGCCCAGTGGTCACCAGAAAAGCAGGGTCATTTGTCAAGGATCCTCTGCTTCACTGTCCCTGGAACAGAGCTGTCATCAGCCTTAGATGGCTTATAGTCCACTGTTGCTGCTGCACTCAGACCAAGTGAGTCTGCTGTAAAATGAGGGAGTGGCACTAAGAGCCATCCAGCTTTATGTTTCTGGAGGAAATTTCCTCCAAGCTTCACAACAGCTTCCCAATTCCACTTAAAGTCACTGCTAGCTGCAAGAGAGGCTAGGAAATGTAGTCTTGGAACAAAGGCAAGCATGACTGCCAGGTGGGCAGCTGGCCACTACAGCAGCTCTGTTCTGTTTCCTTTCCACAGAACCTGAGCTTCCGGTACTTGTCAGCCCAGGGCCCTCATACTGCTCCCCCTAACCTCCTACAAGGGGCCAGGATTGGGGACACAAAGTTCTCCATGTGTTCAATTGATCAAGGGATAAGACTTTAAGATTAGTGGAAGTCCCACCATATCACCAGCATTATGAATAAATTACCACATTTATTAAGCACTTTCTGAGGACAGATCTGCTATAAACAGTTGTCACTGAATCATTTGTTAAACTCACTCCTCCCAAAACCCTCATTATTCCAGTACTTACCACTCGGAGGAACTCAAAGGTTAAGTAGCTGGTTGTTTTCACTGGCAAATTCTTCCCTTTTACTGCATTATGAATAAGAGGATTAGAAACCAAAGCTTGACCTATTTTGGTGGCTTGACCACTGTCCTAACTTTCACCTGATTAGCTGGGGCTGGGGAAATGCTTTGTGGAAATGCACCAGGCGGTGGAAGCCACACTGACAGGCTGTTTTCAGAGCAGTGCAGGAAGGGGCTTAACTCTTGGCATATCTAGCAACTGGCTGGTGACAGGAGGAGAAAGGATCTGTGAGCTCGGCAGGGCTTCCCAGCCAGCAGAGCTCGTGCAGATGTGTGGGCAGGCTGGGCCCAGCCTGGACTTAGCCTTAACATGACCTTTATGCTGATGCTCATGAAGGCTGAGAGAAAAAAAAAAACTAGACTCAGTTGAGGTCCTCTGAGAATTGATTCAGCCCACATATCCGGCTTTCTAGGTGTACTTGACTAATCCTGGTGGGCAGAAAGCTTTGATTTCCACCGAGTCTGTCTCTTTAAGACACTTTCCAGGCTGTGTCTGACCACTGGCCATGTGATGGAGCAGCCCACAGCTGCCGGAGCGTGGCTTTTAGGTGTCTCCGTGCATTGGGCTGTGAGCATCTCCATGCACAGTGCTGTCATTTTCAACCCACAGAACAACATTGGAAAGAGAAGGTGGCAGGTCAGCTCCAGCATAGTTAAATGCTCTCACCAACCTATATCCACAAGGTGGCTGCCGTACCTACCTTCGCCAAGAAGCCAGGGTTCCCAGAGGAAGCCCATTTCTCCTGTGGCAGAAGGGGACCACCTCAAATCTAGCTGTTACATCAACATTCCAAGCTGAGAAAGGTGAGGGTGCAAACGCTGCCCAGCACCCTTGATGAGACGTCATAACCCTGGGTACATAACCCTGAGTTCCGGGAAGCCTAGGCTTCAACGTGAGGTCCTGTCTCAAAATGAGCCAAAGCTAAACAAAGGAGAAAAGATTCATTCCGTGGTTGCCTAAGGTGATGTAGTTGTTCAGTACGCAGTGGGTTTTTCTGTTCACTTACGGGTCTCTGAGCTGTTGATGTCTTGTAGGGATAGGAAGTAAGGTAAAGAGCTAGCCTGTTCTCTTCCGTGTTGTATTGTTGGTGGTTTTGTTGAGAGAGGTTGGTTGATTGATGTGTTGTGTTTTTGTTTTGTTTTGTTTTGTTTGAGGCGATCTCACTATGTACTTCAGACTGGGTGGGTTTTGTCTTGTTTCTGAGGCTGGGTTTCTCCACGTAGCCTGTAGATGTGTCTTGCATCTGTAGACCAGGCCAGCCTCACACTCAGAGATCCGCCTGCTTCTTCTCCCAAGTGCTGGGAAATAAAGGTGTGCGCAGCCACCGCCCTTGTGGATGGTTTTGAAGTTGAATCCTCTGGTTTCCGGGTCTTCTGTGCTTCGTGCAAGATCTGCCTTGAGATCCTGACTGAAGTTAATCTCGGCGTTTTAGCTAGGGTTCCTCCTGCTGGGATAAAACGCTGTCACCAAAAGCATCTTGGTGACAAACGTAACTTTGTCTTACAGTTTGTGGCCCATCATCCAAGAAAGTCAGCTCAGAAACTCAGGCAGGACAGGAACCCGGAGACAGGAACTCGCGCCCGCCATGGAGCAGTGCTGATTACTGGCTTGCTCAGCCTGGTTTAGTATGCCGCCCAGGGTTACCCACCCAGGAACGGCACACTGCCCCCTGCGGAATGGGCCCGCCCACATCAACCATTGATCTAGACAGTACCCTGTAAATTTGCTCACAGGCCGACCTAGTGGAAGCGTTTTCTCAGTTGACGTTCCCTCTTCCCAGCCTAGCCTGTGTCAAGTTGACATAACTCTCCAGGACATCTGGGCTGTGGAGGACTTGGCCAGCAAGAGACTTCACCGGTAAAGGTGCCTGCTGCAAGTTTGCCGACCTGAGTTTGGTCTCCGGGACCCATGTGGTCAACAGATGCCCTCTGGTTTCAGTATGGGGTGTCACTGGCCTGCTGCACAGGCGTGCACACACAATCAACCAGTCAAGGCGGTAGAGGCAGGAGGATGAGTTCAAGCATATCCTCAGTTATACACTGAGTTGAAGGCTACCTTGGGCTACATGATGACCCAGTTCTACGATGAGTGTGGGTGCTAGGGGAACAGGTTGTTCTAGTCAAGAGTTGAAAAGAGTGGTTTATACTCATAGAACAACCCGCAAAATCTATGCTTGAACTTCCAGTGAGAATTTGCAGGGACCCTGAACACAAGTCAGTGGGAGAAGGAACATGTCACTGAAGTTACCTCTGCCTTTTTGAGAGGTTGCAGAGCTACAGTAGTGGCCGGCACCTGCGGTCCCTGCACTCCGGAGGCTGGGAGGTGGTTGGGGGCCAGCTTGGGCCACATAGTGAGACCCAGTTCCAGACCCTGTTCCAAAAGAAAAAAAAGGAAAGAAATTTGCCAACTTTCTTTTCGAAAACGTTTGTTCCAGCTCTGTCACCACCCACAGTGACTGAGAGTTCCCCTAGCTCCAGTACTAGCACAGTTGGTGGTATCAGACTCTGACATTTTGGCCAATCTGCTGAGTGTGAAACGGTCACACAGGGTTTTTCTCGAAGCATATTCATTGCGAAGGTCTGCCTGTGAGCCGCGCAGCCTACCTGTGCTGACTGCAGGCTGGAAGAACAGCCCCACCCCCCACAGCGTGTGTGGTGTTCCTGTAGCCCTTTGCCCTGGGCCCCCAGCGTAGCTTCAGAAGCAGGTCAGTCAGGGGCATGGGCGGTGAGGAGGCATCCGTCACCAAGGGCACACGCTAAATCATCATGTGGGTTATTAATAGAATGTAGGTCATAAGAGAAAACGTGATTAATTGCGGCATGAGCTCAGCGGCTGTTGAGGGCCTCGCTTTTCCCACGGCAGGATTCTTTCTTCCTGCATCAGCTCTTCTTTGTCGGAATGCGGAGGGGAATGCGGAGGGAGGCACTGGCTGAGACAATCGGAAAGGAGAACATAGCTCATGGTGGAAGACCGCAGGATGTGCACTACACTCAACTTGGGATGCCCAGGAAGCCACTCACACAGCTGGCTGCGCCGAGGAGAGAGACTTGGCTACTCACCGTGACACATGCTAAGAGCGGGTATCTGGCCAGGCCCAGTATGGGAACACACCAGTGATTCCAGCACTCCGGAGACCGGGGCAGGGGCCCAGCCTCCAAACAAAGAACAGCAAACACGTAAAAGGGGATCACTTTGATTAAGCTTGCGTCGCTGTGACACAATACCTGAGGCAGCATAACTTTAAAGGAGGAAAGGGTTATTTTGGCTCACAGTTCCAGAGTCTCCCCCCCCCACGACCCCCACGCTTTCTCTGCCCTTTGGTTTGGGGCTGCCAGGAGCACCCCTGGCCGTAGTGACAATGCATGCTTCAGGAGAGTTTAGTGAGGGCCAAATCCATGTTCATTCACCTGCAAATAGCCCCCAAAAGGTTTCTTTTGGGCGTAGCGATTACGGAGTTGCAGAGCTGTGATTAGACACTGCCCCGGAAGCCCATTTTATAAAAGAAGCAATTCGTGCTGCTGTGAGCCAGTGCTGGGGGTGGTCACTGTGTCATGGTCTTTCCCCTGCAGTCTCACTGGAGACTGTCCTCTCTGGGGCTGGAGTAGGCCCTTCAGTGTCCTCAGACAAGTCAGTGTACATAGAGCCCCAGTCTCCTTGCCCATCAAGTGAACAGGTCAGACTAGATGAGAGAGCTCCTCTACCTGCCCCTCCACCACCCCCCACCCGGAGGACTCAGCCTTGGTTCCTCCCTTGGAGAGAAACGGCTGAAAGGGTCATGTTCCCTTAAACACAAATGACCATGCACTCCTGTCCTCTCAAGTCCCTTCCCATTCTGTCTGTCTGTTTGTCTGTCTGTCTGTTTTCTGTTAGGACAGCATTGCCCTGTCTTGAATCTCAAAAGGAACCTCATAGCTTGGAATGCAGGAATCCCAGATCTGGTGGCCTGACCAGAGTCACCACTTACACATGGCTATCAGGAACGTGCCAGTTGTCAGAGCGGCGCTTGCCTGTCCCTGTTCGTCCAGGGCCTGCTCTGGCCGGCCTGCTTGGATCATGGCTCTCCAAGCCAATGCCCGTGGCCGATGGGAGGAAGATTTCAGCCTTCGAGTCCCTCCTGGGGTAGGGCCAAGCCATCCTTCTTTTCCTGGGACTCTGTCCTTGCCATAAACCTGTGGACGGCGAGGTGCTTGGCTTGTGAGCACAGCCTCTGTGACTGATGAGCCAAGGCCTTGGGCGTGCAGGGTTGGCACCCTCCCTCCCCAGGAGTTCTGAGGAGCCACGGGTGTCCCAGGCCCTGTGGCCCTTCCTCACTGCTGTCCCCTGGGCTGCTCTTTACTTCCTTCTGCACGTGGTGTGTGGGGACCCCAGGCAGATAGGCCTCCAGTCTCTTGCAGTCAGGGTACCTCACCCCGAAGAAAAGAGAGCTAGATGCAGCTGGGCTCCATGCTGCTCTCACCCTCCTGCACTGCCAAGCCGAGGCTGGAAAAGCTTGAGTCCAGGATAGCCTGTCTTTGGGTGGGTGGGGGAGGGGGGTGAAGGGACTTGTGGCTTGTTGCAGTCTTGCACACCTTTAATCCCAGAGTTCAAAAGGCTCTGTGAATTCAAGGCTAGCCTGGTCTATGTAGTGAGTGCTAAGGCAGCCAGGACTACATAGTAAGACCCTGGTCTCAAAAAAAAAAAAACCAAAAATGTATAGAACTAAAGAGGAAGGGGGAAAAATAAGAAAAGCTGCAGTTTCCACTGCATTCTTAAAGAACGTGGTAAAATTTTACAAGCACTGTATTCAGAGGCTTCCTGGTCATCCCAGGAATTTGCTAATGGCAAGTCGGTGGTGACAAAGGAGGTGTCCTCAGTGGGTTTTTCTTTTCCCTGCTTCTGTCGCATCCTGTGGAACACTGTTTGTCCTGCCGAGGAACAGGCAAGGGCCCGGGGAGCTGTTTCTGGCTTCTTCTGAAGTGTGTGTTTTCCTGGAGTTGCTGGCTGCATGTGTAGTGAGTGACTGTTGCTAATTTTCTCCTGTGCCTCCCTAAATGTCCTGGTCGTGAGCCTGGGAATCGGCGAGAGCAGCCGTGGCCTCTGCCCCTCTGTTAGCTGGGAGCTATTTTTCTTGAACAAACACAAACCAAAGCCATCCTGCTTATGTAAAAGAGGAACTATACAGACAGCCCAGGAGAGCCACCAACAGCGGGTCCAGGGCCTCCAGCACAGTGGCCAGGGTGCCTTCTCTTACCCCACTCTTGGCTCTTTAGGTCGGTGGTTGAGTTGGTCTTCTGTGTTGTTCTCAGAGGGGTTGTGAGGAGAGGTGACCAATCAGAGTCAGCCAGCCACCCCTTTGCTCACATTTCCTCCCTGTCCTGGGGCTGCTGGTCCTTGCTCAGCTCACCTGGAGAGAGCAAGTGCAGTGACTTCAGCACGAAGCCAGGTCTGGATCATGTGCATGTCTAGGCGAGGGCCTTGCTCTGCAGAGGTCCTCTAGCTTGTGTCTGTCCCTGTCCCTGTCCCTAAGCCTCCTGAATGTGCCACCACACCTAGCGTACCTTACTCATCTAAGTCACTGAACCCATCTCTAGGACTCCGTTGTAAAGTAGAAAGTGTGTGGGTGGAGCCAAGCACACTAATGCATACCTCACCTAGCACCTGGGAAACTGAGGCAGGTAATGTGAATATGAGGCTAGCCTGAGCTACAGAGTCAGCCCCGCCCATCCCAAACACTCTCTCTCTCCCTCTCTCCTCTCCTCTCCTCTCTCTGCCCCTCTCCCACTCTCCCTCCTTCCCTTTCTTGTTCATGCACACACAAGAAATGAAAAAAAAGCAAGCACATACGGATTTGGTTCCGTTTTAAGACATCTTGATCCCTACATAGAAATGGGTCCTTTGCAGCCTTTCATACCCATTTCCTGTGGACATTTGTGGGTTGCCCTTCCAGACCTCCTCCTGAGTCGAGGCCCATTGTGTGCTAGCACATGTAGTATGAACAGACTCACTTCATCCTTAAAATGCTCCACCATATGCCGGGAGGATCGATGTAGTGGTAAAGCACTTGCCAAACAAGCCTGACCACCTGGGTTTGAGCCCAAGAACCTACATAAAGGTAAAAGGAGAGAACTGATTTCCAGAAGTTGTGTATTGATCTCTACAAGTACACATACACGTAGGCGTGTACTCACACACACTTTATACACTCGCAATTTTCAAGTCTTATTGTTCGGATAAACACAACCATACCAAACATTCATGTGTTTAGACTTTCGTCAGAAAAGTCCTAGTTGTCTGAACAGATGGCTCAGCGGTTAAGAGCACTGACTGCTCTTCCAGAGGTGTTGAGTTCAAATCCCAGCAACCACATGGTGGCTCACAACCATCTGTAATGGGGTCTGATGCCCTCCTCTTGTCTGAAGACAGATACATACAGTGTATGCATATAAAATAAATGAGTGAATATATTTTAATTTTTTAAAAGTCCTAGTTGTCATTTCTCTCTGAAAGGAATGTTCTTGTGTATCCCACACTTCCACATCCATCCTTTGTCCTGCCCGGAGCTTCTCCTGCCTCAGGGCCTTTGCACAGGCTGCTCTGTGGCCTGGAAGCTCTTTCCAGGGCAGTCCTACTTTGCCGTCTTACCCATTTGGGTGTCTTCCCACGGCGTTGGCAGCCCTGCTCCCCCACCCCATGTTCTCATCTCAGTTTGTATCAGACTCTAGCCAGCCCTGGTCTGGGAGCTCGTTCAGCCACCTTGAGTCTGTGCGCTCAGAAACCCCCCTTCGCTAGACTGTCTACTCCTCCAGGACAGCAAGGACGGCTGCTTCTGTGTTCTCAGTGCCACACTCTGATCTGCATCTGTCCAAGTGTGACAGTGACAGTTACAGCAGGAAGACCACGTGCCTCTTGGCCAAAGGCCTGACCTTTCCTTCTCCTTTTTTGTAGGTGTATCACCTTTGACCTTTGACCTTCGCTCTCGTGAGTCCTTCAAAGGTGCACTACTATCCAGGACGTGCTAAGGTAAGTTCTGTGGCTGTTCGGTTCAACTTTATAAACAATCCGCATGCCTTTATCATTTTTAAATGTGCATACAGAGAGTGTCAGAAGAGAACCGTCTCCATCACTACCCCCACCTCCCACCCTTCCTTAGAGGCAAGTTACACACACGCACGCACACACACACACAGCAGCAGTGTGTCTCAGAGCCTTGTTCACGGGCAGTTCCCAGGGTGTCAATTTAAGTTTTTTGTAGAGTGAACGTCACTTTTGCTGTTGTTCTCCCAAAGGAAGTCCCTTATGAACCTGATACTTAGACACAGAACGTGCCCATCACCTTCCCTCAAGCTGTTGCTCTCTCCGTAGGTTCAAAACTCAGCAGCGGCATAGGTGCTGGCACACGACTGAGAAATGTATGTGTGGTAAACACTTATCTGGATTGTGGCTTTAATTAGGCGAAGTTTGGAAGAATTTGGGCATGCTTTTTTTTTTTTTTTTTTTTTTTTTTTTTTTTTTTTTTTTCTAGCAATATTGTGCTAGAAAATGTTCTCTGGCAGACTTTAGGTCGTGAAGTCAGTTTCAGGGCACACGCTCTTTTGGTTCCTAACAAAGCGTCCCAGAACGCCAATGCCGGCCTCTATGGCAGGGTGCTGGGGAAGCAGTGTTGTCTGGTCCTGGAAGGACAGGGAGGCCCTGCCGGTGTGGGCAGTGGGAGGGAGGGTGGAGAGTCTGGTTCCAGGAGCTAGAAGTGTGGCCAGCCGACACAGACACTGGCAGCCACGCTGTGGGACTCAACGAACCCCAAGAACCACATCGTTCCACCCTCTTGGTAAAGTTTTTCCAGATCCTCTGAGGCAGAAGACTGCTTCTTGCACGGGTATGCAGGTGTTAGACTTGAGTTGTTGTTCACCGTGGTTTGCTTGCTTGTTTGTTTTGTTTTCAAGACAAGGTCTCACTATATAGCCCTGGTTGTCCCAGAACTAACTCTGTAGACCAGGCTAGACTTGAACTCACAGATCCGCTGCCTGCCTCTGCCTCGCATGTGTTGGAATCAAAGGAGTGCATCTCTAGGTGTTGGGTTCCTCTGGAGCTGGAGTTCAGTGGTTGTGAGCTGCCCTGTGCAGAGGCATACTGGGAGCCAAACTTGGGTCCTCTCTGCCAGCAATATGTGCTCTTAGCTGCTAAGCCTTCTCCATTGGTTTTTGAGACAGGCTCTCACACTGGACCCCACAGCCTGCCAGTTAGATCAGGCTGGTTCACCAGTGATCCCCAGGAATCTGCTTATCTGCCCCCCCCAGACCCCCCAACCCGCCTCAGGATTACGAGTATGTGCCACCACACCTGATTCTTTGCAGGAGTGCCAGGTCTTCGTGCTTGGGCAGCAGACACTCACTAACTAAGCTAACGCCCCCAGCCTGTGCCAGGTCCCAGCACGCTCCCTTGTCTTTTGTGATTTTTGAAGTGTCTGGATTTAGCTCTGTTTGACGTTTTCCCTTGACTCTCTCAAGGTGAGGCAGTGAATGGGAAAAGTTCACAGGGGTGATGTCTCCTCCTCAGGGTATTATCCCAGGGAACCACGGTGTCTGTTACTATTACCCCAGTGTCATCTGACTCACTTGGCTAAGGTGGTGTCTGTCTGCCATGCCAGTGTCCCCTGCCAGCCGCACCACCATTTTCCAAATGTAATTCAAAGGCATTTGGAGGGAGCTTTAAGACTGATGAAGCCCTGTTTATCCACAGACTTGCGTGCACTAATGGCAGCATGGGCTGGCTGTCCCTCCATCCCCCAGTGTCTACCGAGGTGTCTTTGCAATGTCCCCATACCCTTCCCATCTGTGAGCTACATAGTTCTTGGCTAATTGGTGCAAAGGGCTAGAGGGAAGGTCCTTGTCAGGCTAACAACCTTTGATTTAAAAAAAAAGTTTCTCACACTCTGTGGTGGGCCAGCTTCACGGCTTGATGCCACCCCATTTCTGTGGGCTTCTCCCCCTCTTGGCCACAGGGTTGCTGCTATGGTTCCAGACAGCACAAAAATGGGGATTAACTCCAGTGACCCGTGTGAGCACTCCCAGAATCCCCTAGGTGACACCACTTTGGTCTCACTGGGCAGAGTGGTGCCCATCCCCACTCCCTCAGCAAGGCAGGTAGGAACGTTCACCTGAGTTTCAACTTTCTGGCCAGAGAGAAGGGCAGCGGAGAGAGTCAAACGGCAAACCAGCCAGCGGAGCATGGCTCCACGGTGGAGAAGGGCAATAACAATCGGTATTAATGGGAGCTGACTCTGGGCCAGGCCCTGCTGTAAGCACTCTCCGTACGGGCATGAGCTCACCGTGTCCTTACACCCACCCTATGAGGTCACTGCCATCACAGCCCCGTAGTAATGCTGTGAACACTGAGGCACGGGATGAGGAGAGTGCTTGGAGAGTAGTGGGCCCTGGCGGAACTCAGCCAGCCTGTCTCCAGAGCCCGGCCAGGCACGGCGACATTCTGTCCAGCTCCTGTCCGAATTCTCCCAGCCGGGGACAGACATGGCGTCCTCTCTGCTTTACACCTATATGTGAGCCCCTCCCACTCGTCTTGGTCTGGTTCTGGAGTGGGTCACCAGTCATACACCCATCCTCCTTGCCAGACCCAAAGGGCATGGTGGGGGGGGGGGGCTTGTAAATTGTCAGGGGAAATACTTCTGGTCTTCCTTTCCCAACAAACAGTATCTGTTCCTTTGTTCTGTCTAAAAGGGCTCTATTTTGCCACCTGCACGGCGTCCCTCAGGTTGCTTCAGCCCACATTTCCTATGTACCCCCATGCTCTCATGCAGAATGTCGGCAGAATGACAAGAGCCGTAACCAGGAAACGCACAGGGCCATGGGCATCCCGAGCAGACACCCAGCCCTCACTTAGCCTTCTCCAAGTCAGTCAAATCGAAATGGGTTGACAGGGAGCCCAAGCACGCCAGCCCAGAGTCTAGCCGACCTAAGTTCCAGCCTCAGCTGCATCGCTGGCTGGGTGGTTGCACAGCCTAAGCCATGAAGGCTGCCGGTTGTCCTTAGAGGAGGTCTCAAAGGTTAAATGTGTTTAAGTACCTGGGACAGTGCCCAGCTTGGGGGAGGAGGGGTCAGTTAATGGATGCTGGTGCTGATGGTGGGTGGCTGTGACAGCTCATATGCGTTTGTCCTTAAAGTTGTAGCTGCCACCTACCAGCAGCTGCAGCAGCACCACTACCACCAGCAGCGCTCCCTGCTGCCATGGTGACTCTTACCCACCAAATGCCAAACTCATAGGGTGCCCAGATGCCACTGACCCGTCTTCTGGGAACAGGAATTTGCTGCTAGCTTGAGGCTTGGGCCAGGAGTTTTACAAGAGAAAGCAGGGATTTTCTGTGGTGTGCGCCAGGACCCACAGCTGTTGGTCTCCCAGCCTGTTTCTCACGAAGTCCCTAGGCTTTTTAGCACTGGCCTTGGGATTGTGAGCGCCCTTGACCTCTTCGGTCAGAACACACGGGTGCTTTGTACAGCCCATCTCCCGAATCCCAAATTAGACCTGACAGTGTGATTTATTCTCCCGGACGGACGGAGCGGAAGGGCAGTGCCCCAGTGGGTGATTCTTCGGAAGGTCGGTTGTCAGCCCGAATTAGCCCACACCCTTCATGCATCCTTGCTGCTTAGGCATCTAATAGGGTTTCCTGGGTGGCTCTGGCTTCTAAGCAGCCTCCTCCGTCTCCAGGGACTGGAGGCTGGCTGTGTGATCCCTGAAGAGGTGACTGTTTGTTTGATGAGGCAGCCTGCAGCCTATCTAAAGACATCAGCTCTGGGTGGAACCTTTCATCGTCCCAACAGGAAGTGGAAGTAGCACTTCCCAGGGGGGTAAATGTTCTGTCTGCCCCTCCCCCAGGCCTTTCACTGCTGAAACCCCTGCAGCCAGAGACTGTCGCTTTCCAGCAACCACCCAATCTCATCACAGTGGCTCTTCCTCTAGTGACCTTTTTCATTCACAGCCAGCCACAAGTGAGATTCTAAGGTGGCAACAAATGAACCTGAAATCCTAAAATGAGCTGTTCCTTACTGGGGACATGTGGCATGTGGCAGGTCAGGTGGAGCATTGATTTTATGTTTCAGGGGCCCAGGCCCTGACTGAGGCTCTCCTTGTCTTGAAGCTTCGAAGCTGAGAGACACACAGCTCGGGGACGGGAGGGTGGCAGAGGTACAGGGTTCTGAACAGTTACACACATTTCCATCTCCAGCTGGAAAGGTGAAGAAGGCGTGAATGCAGTAACCTACATATTGAGCACCTACTGTATACCATGCCTCCTTGGGACTCTGAAAATACAAAGTAGTCAAGTCTTTCCATCTTTAGGAGCCTAAGGGCTGGCAGCTCAGGAGATAGAGAGCTTGGGCACGTATGTGAGGAAGGGCTTGGTGGGTGTCACACCTGTCATGGGAGGGGGCCTGAAGGATATGGAAACTGTCACTGAGTGGAACTGAGATGGGGGTTACTGTAGAAAGAAAGGTGGAGCCATTATGATCAGGAATTCTAGGCCAGCCTAGGCTACATGAGAGACCTCGTCATCCCAAAACAAAGACATAAAAAGCCTAAAACAAGCTGGTAATGATAGTAAACATCCATAATGCCTGGGAACAGAGGCAAAGGAGTCACCCCAAGTTCAGGGGACCCCAGGACTACATGGAGAGAGAGAAAGAGAGACCCTTTCTCAAAAGAACAAAACGAAAAAAGACAGGGCTGGCAATATGGCTCAGAGGAGAAAGAGAGGTGTTTCTGTCAAAGCACAAGACCTGGGTTTGCCTTTTGGGACCCACGTGGTGGAAGGAGAGAGTCATTACCTCGGGTTGTTGTCAGACCTTTGTATGCATATCGTGGCACGCACGTGTGCGCACACAGTGAATAAATGTAAGTTTTAACTTAGAAGATACAGTCAACACAGCCATCTACCTGCAGTTACTTTATCCACCCTGAAATATGGTGACTTGTGAAATCAAAACTGGTGTTAGATTTGGGGGCTAAGATGTAGTAATGCTCAGTGTAGATCTCCAGTGAGGAGCTGGGTCCTTGACACACCGCCCTGGCCCCAGGGGACTGCGTACCTATGCTGGTATATCTGCCATCACTGCAGAGGTCCCCAGACCATGCTGGTTTGCCTTCCTAAAACCCAAACTTCTCAGAATCCCAAACCGTGTGTATCTCTTAATAACTCCAGTGTCAGGGCCAACCACAGCTCGTTCCCGTTGCTGTTACCACGAGCACTCAGACCTCACCACTCCTAATGTCATTGTCAAAAGGCAAGTGATAATCACAAGGAGATACTGTCACACACCCACTCTGTGGCTCAGAACCAGGAAGGGCACAGGGTTCCCTGTGTAGCCTTGTAGGGACACCAGCCTTTTCCCTACATTGCTGCAGGGAATCTGACCTATATGTGCGTGGGAGCTCCCGGGCTGTGTGGGCACCTGGATCTCCTTGTAGCATCCACCACAGTAAAGCAGGTGATGGTGTGGGAAGAGAAGATCCCACTCACACCCAGCGAGGCTCTCAGCCTGCTTGGGGGTAGTGGGGAAGGAGCCTAAGGTGGGGTTTGCGCCCAAATGCCAAGTGAGTAGTGAGGGTATAGAGTTGTGCTACATGTTGTACGGTATGACACTCTTCCTGGGAGACGTGAACAGATGTCACCTTGCCCTAGATAGGGAACCAATGACAGACTGCCAGAGGATACCATCAAAGTCCAGCTTAATGAGCCAGTGAGTTTTATTGGGGTCACTTACAGGAGTACGGGTGAGGGATTACGTGCAGGAGCAGAGATGACTCGGAGCTCATTGGCCCAGCATGGATGATGGCTCTCAGAAGCTGGGACCCTGGAGCTCGCTGTGCACCTTGTAAGCAGCTCTACAAATCAGCAAGGTCTCTTCCAGGCAGCTCGTTAATTTGTTGATTTGCAGCTTCCAGGCCATTTGGTTACTTTCTGTCTCTTTCAGGTGGCTTGTCTCCTCTGACAGTGTCTTACAGTTCTTACTGTTTATATAATAACCTCGAGAGAGTTACCTACTGAATCTGGTCAGTTTCAGGGACTTCCTGAAACTCTTAAGTTATCTGCTTACTGATCTTAAAGAGCATCTGGGGAGAAGGGAATGTTTGATCTCCCTTTAGAACATCCTGGCTCTATCACTTGGTATGGTGGCTCATAACTTTAACCTCAGCACTCAGGAGGCAGAGAAAAAGATTCATCTCTACGAGCTCTGGACCACCGTGGACTACATAGTTCTGAGCCAACCAGGACTGCATAGGGAGACTCCATCACACACAAACAAGCAAACAGAAAGACGACCCTGAGTCGTAATGAGCTCCCCTCCGAGGTGGGCCGCTCTGCCTCAGAGGAAATGGCTATACAGCAGTGCATCAGTGCGAAGCCTTGTTACGAGTGTTGAGAGCACATGGCTCTAGGCTGCTGGGATAGCTATGAGAGATGGCAGGGTGGCAGGGACATGTGCTTCTGGGGTGGACAGGAGAGGCCTAGGCAGGAAGAAACCCAGGGTCCTCAATAAAGCATACTGCTGAAAACCAGGGGCCCAGGGTTATCCCTGGAGGAGGGATGTACCAGAGAGAAGAGCAGTTGCCCAGAGGGAATGTGAAGAGAGGCAGAAAAAGCAGGGTGATGGGGACCAATGGAGAGGGGGGAGGGCGGAGGAACTGGACCTGAAGCCGAGGCCATATGAGGAACTAGAAGGATACAGAGCTGGCCTCTAGACTGATGGGACGTACAGGTGACACATCAGGTGAATGTGTGGCCCTACACATTTATGTGTCCCTCTTTAGCTTAGGCCATGTGTGACATAAAGTAGCTACAGGCTACAAGCATTTTAAATGGCTGCCACTCAGATTGGGGGAGCTTAGCACTCTTGGGAAGTACCCTCGGAATGAACCGTCCGACCCTGCAATGTGGCATGTGAGTTTTATACTTCTGACCTCCCGTCCACAGCAGATGTTAGCAAGTGCAGTCATTACTGGAAAGGTCACCCGATTATCTGGATACTTCCCAGATGAAGCTCCTGGCTGCCTGTCCCCATTGGTAAACTGGAATCATGGTAGCCCCCTGGGGCTATGAGAAGCTCCTCTCGTATGGCCTCAGCGACAGGGGTCCAGTTCTGAGGTGCCACAGGAGTCACTGTGGGTGTTTAGCAAGGAGCTGCTGTTGGCGTAGCTCTGTGTCACCACAAGTCTGGCCATAACCCCCACTGCCTGAGCAAGCAGTCACCCCATAGCCATGTGGCTTATCTGGGCTAACTAACCAGAAAGAGAGAGCAGAGGGGGCATCTTCTAGAACAGGGTGGGGACAACACAGCCTCAGGAGGCTGAAGCATCAGCCATCAATCTTCATCTTGAAGGTAGATAGGAGCACACACACTGGCGTCCGTGGTAGAATCTCCGTTGCCTACCCAGCAGGTGCATCCATCGAGCTCTAGGTGTGCCAACCCCTGCAATCTTCCCAAACGTGGGAAACTCAGCTGCATAATTTGTGGAGCCTTGCATCTTCTCTGGATAAGCCAAAACCAGAACAAAAGGCCTGAGGTAGGAAACTATTGGCTGTCTAAGGGGACAGTGGGCCCAGTGTGCTGTCCCGAGTTTGGATTGTCAGAAAGATATTTGTTTAGAGGAAGAGGTTGACTGATTCCTCCTGCTTGTTTTCTTTGAGAGGGAGTCATGCTGTGCAGCCCTGGCTGGCCTTGATCCCCTCGCATCCATGGTTTGGGACTGTGGTCTCATGGAAGGGTTGCAAGGAATGAAGTGGCGGTTTGGGTTCGAGCTCCTCTGTGTACATTCAAGGCTTAGCATCCCAGCTCCGTTCTCCGCCGTGGCCAGAGGCTCCACCACCCCCTGCCAACTGGCCGTCCTGCCTGCATTTTCAAAGTCATTTTCTGCACAAGAGACGATGCCCCAGTTCTAGATTGAGTCCCAGGAAAGAGCAGCTTGTTGGTCACTCTAGGTCATGGGAGGCCCACAAAGCAGGTCACTGCAGCTCTGACGTTCCCCAGAAAGGTCTTCGGCTGCCATGACTCATGAATCTGTCCTCTCAGAGCTAAGGCTCCCTCCCGCTCTCTCCCAGGGCTGCCTGCTACCCGCACCTACCGCATCTCCCTGTTTCTTCCATAGGATGTCAGCCAAGCATGCCTCTCTTGGCCAGCTGTGGGGCAGTGTCGGCAGGGCAGGAGGGGTCCCCACATTGCTGTTCTCTCCCAAATGTTTCCCTGTGGCCCAGAGAGTGTGGTGGGCACAGGTGCTGTTGCCGCTCAGCAGGGGCCCCTCTTCATTCAGCCCACCTATGAGTGGTGGTGGTTCCCTGGGTGTGAAAAGTCTCCCCTTTGTCCTAGTTGCCACACTACTGCGTGCTGCTGGGTAAGGGACAGCAAGGCTGCCAGTCCTCAGCAGAACTTGGGGCCGTGCCGTGTGGAGCTTGGAGGTCCTCACGGCTGTACGGCTTCTGAGCAGCACTGTCTCCCCCTCACTAGTGGTTCTCAGTTCTCCGACAGAGCTGCACCCTTAGCCTTCTGTGTACTTCTGAGAACAGCCTGCATGCTACGAGAGCGGGCCTGCCATCTGGTTTTACAGATGGGGAGCTGACATGCAGGTGAGTCAGGTCCCTGGCCTGCCACACATTCACAGTAAACGTGAACGGAGTTGGAACTGGGCTCCGGCCTGCCTGGCCCTGTAGCCAGAGCTGCGTACTCATCGTTTTTATTATGAACTGTTTCCTCCAGCTCTCACCATAATTGCTCAGCGGATGTGTATATTACCTGTCTGCCAGGCGGCCAGTAAACTCTTGTCTTTGGGCGTCTCGAGGTAGAGGTCTCGTCAGTTAGCGCAGGCTAGCTTCCCAATCCTCTATATGGGCACTGTAGCTCCATTGCAGTCTTGTCCGCTGCCGCCCCAGCTCTAGAACAGTACTTGCTGCACAGCAGCCCCATAGGGGACCTTTGCTGAGGAAATGATCAGTCACCACGAAGAGTGGGGAGGCTGGGTCCCTCAGACAGTGCTGGCAGGAGTGCAAAGTAAGACATCCATGCAAAACACACATGGACAGTTCCATAAAACCTAAGTGCACAGCTGTCATATGACCCAGCCAGTGAACTCTCGGGCACTTAGCCCAGAGAAACAAAACCTGTGTTCACACAAAAATCTGCCTACCATTGTTCATAAAGCTTTGCTCCTCCCCACATCTGGAAACAGCGCCGGTATCCAGGTAAACAAAGCTGTGGCGTGTTGGTGCAGCTCCGTGGTCCTCAGCAGAGAGACCTGTGGAGTATGGAGGCAGGCGGGGAGGTGGGCAGGGCCATAAGTGGCAGGGGCAGGGATCTTTGCAATGAAAAAAGTCTTCCAGAACAGGGGCAGGGTGAAACCCAGGGCTCACCGAAGGTCGCCCATACACCCTCCCTGTTCCTGTCATGATGGTGGTGAATATATAACATGCACGTGATAAACTTGTAGAGAACACACACACATACATGCAGACGCATGCACCGCATGCACACACACATGCCACATGTAGAAAACCTGGGCCGGCAAGATAGCTCAGCATGTACTGTCCTAGCCACCCAACTTCAGTCTCCAGAACGAACCCACATACAGATAAAAGGAGAGAACCAACCACATCATCCTCTTTCGGCCCCACAGACGCTGACACTGGCACCTGTGCACCCTCCTGCCGCACAAGTTAAAATTCCTAAGAAGAAAAGATGAGTACGGTGAAGTCTTAGCAGGTTGAGTGGGGCAGTGCCCAGCCCTTGAAGGCTGTGTCGAGGAGGTTCAGGTTGGCTGAGACAGGAGAGTAACCACAAATCCAAGAGTAGCTCAGGCTATGGTAGAGAGTTTCGGGACAATATGGGCTTTAGAGTGTAAGACCCTGTCTTAGAACATGAAGAAATAAAGTCTGAATAAAATCAGTAGACTGCATTTGGTTTTGATACTGTTCTAGCGTTGTGTCGAGTGTTAGCATTTACAAACTAGGTTCAGTAACCTTTTTTGTTATGACTCACAATCCCATGTGAATCTACAATAATCTCAATAAAGATGTTATTTGATGAGATTAACTGGCTCCCTGATACCCGGGCTCAGAACGAGGCAGCTGCTACTGTTATCACTGTTCTTGTAACCTCACAGAATTAGTTGGTGCAAAGTAGACTACTGTCTTGCTCAAATTCTCTAATAAGAGACGCTAAATAAAAATCTGTTACATAAAAATAAAAAAAAATGCACAGTCTAAATTTTTTTTCATTTGAAAAGTTGCTAGTGATACCTGGTGACATATACCTGTAACCCCAGCATTTGGGAGGTAGGCGGAGGAATGTCAGGCGTTCAAGGTCATCCTGAGCTATACATTGAGTTGGTAACCTGCCTGGGCTACGTGAGACTCTGTCTCAAAAAGAAAATAGTTGTCAGTGGTGCTGGGCATGGTAGAACATGTATGTCTGTAACCTTAGGACCAGGAGGGGGCGGGCCTGAGATGGGAGGATCTGGAGTTCTGGGCCAGCCTGGGCTACACAGGGAAACCTTGTCTCCAAGACAAGCTAGGAAGTTAGCTGTGATACAGAGACAGAGAGGGTGGCTCAGCAGAGGTGGCATGTGGCAGAGTTTAGAAGGTGTGGCCAAGAGAGGCCAAGCGCTGACCTTCAGGCCTTGGAGGGAGCTGCCCAGAGTTTGCATCTCTAGCAACTGTGCAGAGATTGGTGTCTAGGGAACAGCAGCTAGGGACACTGAAAGTCAACCAACCATCCAGAGAGGAGGAGGACAGCAGACCAGCCTTCAGATGACAGGGTCAGGGTGACTGCTAGGGTCCTGGCTGCTTGCTCATCCCCCTGTTTGCCCACATACTTAAGAGGGGAGCAGACAAATGAAGGACTCTGAGCGCAGGAAAGCCTCCCTGGCTCCAACCTCTTCACCCCTGGGCCTCTGCAACTCCCCCAAACACTGGAGTCTTTGAGACCCTGTCTTAAGAAGGAGCATAAAGAAGAAGAGCTGTTTGGGGTGCTGGGGACAGTTTTCTCAGTATGTGTCAGCCAGAGTTAAGACAATTGTAGGCATGTCAGAATTCATCAAATACCACCAGTTATGGTAGTTGGAATAAGGTGGCCCCGTAGAGTCTGGCACTGGAATGCTTAGTCCCCAGTTAGTGGTACTGTTTGGAGAGGCCTTGCTGGAGGAAGTGCATCACTAGGCTTTGAGAGTTTAAAGCCTGCGGCCATTTGGAGTTTTCTCCCCCATTTCCTGCTTTGGTACAAGATGTGAGCTGTTCCCACTGCCATGTCTGGTGCTTGCTCACACTTCCCTGCTGTGGTGGCCACGGACTCTCACCCTGGGGAACCATAAGCCCAGACTAAACTCTTCCTTCTAGAAGTACAAAGGTAGCGAATTACTAGATGTGGTGGTTCAGAGGAGACAGGAAGATCAGCAGCCTCCTCAGCTACCTACTGAGCTCTAGGCTAAGGAGAAAAGGAATAGGAGGGAGGGAGAGAGAGAGCGCACAAACCATCAAATATATACAGAAAACTTACATTTTACAGCATGTAACCATAGTTCTGGGATTAGACACATGGCTACACACTGTCAAATAACAATAGTAATGAAGCAGCCGTGTGCCTGGCACTCTCTGCTAAGTGCTTTCCAAATCCGTGTGACAAGCTGTGACTTGGTGCTTTACAGACCTCCAAGTCACAGGAGCAGGGCGCCCAACTGCTTACAGATCAGACGGGGCAGGCTGAGTTGAGAGAGAGCTCCCCTTTGTCTTCCACTCCTCTCCAATGCCCTTTCACCGCATGAGTGATGGGGAGCTGGGAGCCTGGGGAGGTCCCTGCGCTGAGGTCCCTGGGGCCATGTGCCATCTCAGAGCTCACAGCAGTGGCCCAGATCCTCAAATGCAACCTTTGATGCAGGAACAGAGCAGCTGCAGGAAAGCCAGCCAGCCTGCCTCTCATCCTCAGCCCCAACAGCTGGGGATGAGCCCCCTGCTGCTCTTAGGAAGCAGCAGAACAAGAGAACCTGCTGCAAGGCAGCTGTTGTGAGGATGGGGAGGATACGGTGGGTCACTCTCCTAGGGCTTCCTGAGCCCTGTGCATCCACAGGACATCACTGAGGACTGTTCTGTGCCCTCAGAGTTGGGGACACGCCACCTGAGTCGCAAGCCTTCTCTTCACCTTCCTGTTCCTACTGCTACTGCCCACCTCCCTCTTGAAGAGATTTTCCTTTAATGATCCAAAAGTAACTGGCTGGCCAGGGGTAGTGACACATGTCTGTAATCCTAGTGCTTAGGAGGCTGAGGCAGCAGAATCACAAGCCCAGTCTGGGCTATGTAACAAGACCTGCCTTAGAAACACGGAGCAAAGACAGCTGGCTAGCATACAAAACTACATCTAGATTCTTAGGCTTGAAGCACACTGGCACCATCTGTCCAAACAGAAAAGCCATTTCCTGTGTTCTGCAAGTCCAGAGGTAGGCGACACCAGGCTCGATATAACCAGCCACTCAACATGTGTGTCATGAACGCCAGCTCTCAACCTTGGCTTTCTCCTCATGTCCCTAGGTCCCAGAATGGCTTCCGGTGACATCTAGGGCTGAATGCTTTCTTGTCTATAGGCATTGAGGAAGATCACATTGAAAAGACCCTTCCCCCAGGAGTTATAAACCCTTTCAAGGCTACAATTGGTCCAGCTTAGGTCATGTGTCCCTGCCAACCAGCCAGTCAGATGAGAGAGGAGCAACTCACCCTGTTACCTTTGACCAATTGGAGTCCCTCTTTTAGGAGCTGAGGAAGTGGGAATTGACCAGGCATCTCAGTACCCAGCACAGGGTAGAGAGGCCTCTCCACTCCTTTCCTGACCGGAGCTCAACACACTCACACACCCAATGGTTCAGTGGCTTTTGAGAATAAAGCAGTGTGGTTTTCCTTTGAGAAAACTGAGTCCTGTATCTTTTCCTTCTGCATGCCTACTTCACCCCCATCCCCACAGGGAGAGGAGCAGAGACTAGAACCATGAATGGCTAGTCTGCTGCTAGAAGAACCACCCCCTTCTCTATCCACTACTACCTCTTTCCAAAGTGTGTGTGGTATGGCTGTGGCTGTGGACCTATTCTTGCAGAATATATCTCGAAGTTTCAGTAAAGGAGCAGCCTCTAGCTGGGCATGGCGGTGCACACCTTTAATACCAGCACTTAGGAGGCAGAGGCAGGTAGATCTCTGTGAATTCGAGGCCAGCCTGAACCGTGAGAAACCCTGTCCCAACAACGCACCAGCTTCCAGAGACAGCCTCAGGTGTATGTTTTCTGTCTCTTCTGGTTGTCACAAAACACCTTGTGTTTGAGAGCCAGCCACATAGTTATGGACCAGCAGTGATAGTCCAACTGTCCCCTGGTGCTCCTTGCCACAGCTCACGTTTCTGATCCCCTAGCATGAGATACCAGATCCTCACCTCAGCAAAAAGTGCTTCAGAAAGCGTCGACATGCCTGTGCCCCTATGAATGTGTGAGACTCAGTTCAGGGTCTTCCTTGGGCAGCAAATGGTGGGCTGATAGACAGGGGGCATTCCTTCTCATTCTACCCAAGCTCCTCCCACACTCCTTGCTAAGCCACGCCCCAGCCCCTCACTGGGGGATTCTACCTGGGCAAATGCAGGACCGCTGAAGCGCTCCTCCAGCCCACGTTTGCCCCTCACTACTCTGCTTCCTCTGCACCAGCCAGCTGATGGGCGTAAGCTGTGGTCTGGAGATGTGCTTGTTTCTCTGTTCGTTTGCTGTGCAGGGGATCAAGCCCAGGGCCTTGTACGTGCTGATAAATAAGTTCTCTACCGTGACATTTTAAGGCTCGTTCTTTATTATTTTTATTTATGTGTACGGGTGTGTGTCCTTATGTACAGGCGTGCAGAGGGGCTGGAGTTACGGGTAGCTGTGAGCCGCCGGATGTGGGTGCTGGTCGCCAGACTTCAAATGCTCTTGACACAGAGCCATCTCTACTGATGGTCAGACCGCTTAGTAAGTACCAGGTATCTCCTTGCAAGGAGATGAGAAGATACACTCAGGAAGGGAAGTTCTGAAGTCAGTGGTCTGGATTTGAACCCTAACCCAGCGTGTAATCTGTCACAGAGGTGAACCCTCTGTAAGTCCCAGAGCTTCTGTGTCTATAAAACGGAACTGGTGATAGTATCTATATGGCTTGGCCCCTGGTGTCACAATCTCCTCTATCCATGTGGCAGGAAGGACTAGGGACTGTGGAGCAGGGGTTAATGGGGGAGGCAGCTAGGACTGCCTACTTGTAATCAGGGTTCAACCTCTCCTCTAGCCCACCACCCAGCAGAGGTAGTGGAAGAGAGACGTTACCAGGATGTGGAGGAAGTGGACCCGTTCAGCAGTAGTTCTTTGGGGGCGAACTCGATCTTCTTGGGCAACAGTTCAGCCCCATAGCAAACACCAAATACAGCTCAGCAGCTGCAGACCAGTCTAGGCAGGCAGACGGCAGGTGTGAACCGGCAGTTACAGTCCTGTCCTTCCAGCGAGCAGACACCAGGAAGCTGTACTTCAAGCCTGACAAAACTGCCAGGCTCACCAATCGGCCTGAGGCAAGGCAGCTGAACCTCACGAGCAGTTCTTGGGCGAGTTTCTCCGCTGTGGCGTTGTCACAAGTTGAGCTCAACAGTGCCATGTAAGGTGAACCCAATGCATGCGTGCCGTTGTCGAAGAACAGGGAGGCAGAGCAAACCAAGGTTCGGTGGCTCGCCTCCCACTGTCTGTGGGGTCAAATTTCTACTCCTTCATCAAGCATCTCTTCACCTGTGTGCCCAGCAAACCATCATTTAATCAAACTTTCCAAAGAACTAGAAGTTTCCACGTCACCTACCTCTTACTCTCTCTTATCAGAAGCCCTCCTCTCTTCCACAAGCCCTTTTGTCCTCAGGGTTGGCAGGTGAACAGAAAAGAAGGGCTGGAATGCTTCAGGGAGCCAGTGAGTGTTTGCTCTGCACCAGGAAGTGAACTAACTCTGCCTTCCACTCAGAGCTGGCTCCAGGATGTCCTCAAGCCGTTAAAAAAAAAAAAAAAACCACTGTTGGTTATGGTCCAAGGTGAGGAAATCTTAGCTGTTAAGGACATTCTTAGTCAGTTGTCAGGATTTGAACCCAGCTCTGACTCTTACAGCAATGTAGACGTATGCAAGTTACTTTCATTCTTGTACCTCGGAGGAGTGTACTGATCGAATGAGCCAACACAGGAACAGAGCTTAGAGCAGGGCCTGGTAGAGAACAGGCCTCGTGCACACACTAGCTGGGTTCAATTCTCCTTCCACTCACCAAATGGCCTTGATTAGGAGTGTCACACAGCAGGTGTGGCTTGTCCCATGGCTGATGTGTCCACTGGAAGACAGAAACCCCAGGTAAAGGCGGAGCTCAGGAACCAAATCGGCAGCTGTCCCTGGGCAGAAGATGAGTCTGGTGGATGTCTAGACAGAGGAGTGGGGACAGCATCCAAGCATCTAGAGGCCCATTCCCGTCATCCCAGCACCCTGGAGGGGAAGCAGGTAATCTGTGAGTTCGAGGCTAGCCTGTTCTACATAGTGAACTTCAAGCCAGCCAGAGAGAGCTACATGAGACCCTGTCTCAGGAAAAGGGGGGGAAGTACATGAGGAGGGGGTGGCACACAGAAGAGAAACATTCAAATTCAGAAGGCTGAAAGGGAAATGCTGGGAACAGCTACTCGCTTTTACTAAGAAAGCAGTCTGACTCGGATGTCTTCCCCTCCCCCTACCAGCCTTCCGTTTACCTTTGTAATAACTAGAATTAACCCTCCAGAGCTGCTCTTTGGCTGTGCATCCTCTGACCCAGTCCACTGCAAACGTCTCACGGGAGAGCGAGTTTTGAGTGTACCTATCTGCCACGGTGTCCTAGGGGACAGCATTAGCAGCGTCCAGCCTCACTTTATAGACCCAGGTTGTGGTTCAAGAAGGGAAGTAAAGAAAGACATCACTCTGCCCCCTGTTGCCTGGCAGTGGGAGGGCACTGCCTGCCCTGGAGTCAACCAGGATCCCGAGGGGAAGAAGGTTGATACATGCTCTCTCTCTGGAGCTAGGGGAGGCTCAATTTGATGTAGAAAATTGTTATATCCCCCCCCCCTTTGGTTGGCGTTATCTGCAGTGACAAGATTGACCTTGAACTACTGATCCTCCTGCCTCTACCTCCTGAGTGCTGAGATTACAGGTCGGGACCCAGGTTAGGGCTATGCATATAACTAGGCCACACCCCCAGCTTTGGTTTAGCATTGCCGGAGATCTCAGGGCTGAGCCTTGGGGGCATGGAAATGGGATTGTGTGTGTTGTGTGTGTATTTCCTTGGGTTTGTTGTGTGGTTTTCTGAGACAGGTTCTCACCCTGCCTCCTGGGCTGGCCCCAAACTGGGTAATAATTGCTTCCACCCACGATGAAAAAACCTTAGCTGGGCTTGGTGGTGCACAACCATTATCTCAGGACTTAGAGCTGTGCTTCTCAACCTTCCTTCCTAATGCTGCGACCCTTTAATACAGTTCCTCGTGTTGTAGTGACCCCCGACCATAACATTATTTCGCTGCTGCTTCATAGCTGTAATTTTGCTACTGTCATGAATCGTAATGTAAATGTCTGTGTTTTTTCCAATGGTCTTAGGTGAACCCTGTGAGAGGGTCACTGGACCCAAAGGAAGTCGAGACCCACAGGTTGAGGGCCACTGACTGAGAAGATGGGTGGAGGAGGTCCAGTTTAAAGCCAGCCCTAGCTACGTAATGAGCCTGGGGAGGGAGAAGTGGAGGTTGGGCTGGAGAGTGGTTTAAGAGCCTGGTGCACTTGTAGAAGACCCAGGCTAGGTTCTCAGAAACATTTGTAATGCTAGTTTAGGGGTTTCCCATCCGCACCCCACCCTTGCAAGTGGTGCTCACATGCATGTGGGCGCGCGCGCACGCGCACACACACACTCTCACACACAGGGAGAGAGAGAGAGAGCAAAAGGTGGCGGAAAAAAGAAGGAAAGGAGAGGAAGCAAAAGGGAAAGGAAAAGATTAAATTTGGGAAACCCATGAAAGTATAAACCACACACAGCTCTTTGTCCAGGGTGCCCGTCCCAGCCTTTCTCTAGCGAGTTTGTATTCTTCGCTGCAGGAGAGTTATGTCAGTGCGTGCACGGCCATCTTCCCCGTGTTCCACGAGCCATCGTAAAGGCCAGTGCTATGGTCTTTGTTTTCCTTTTGTAGACACTGAATTTCTTTTCTTTAAAGATTTATTTTATTTACATGAGTACACTGTAACTGTCTTCAGACACACCAGAAGAGGGCATCAGATCCCATTCCAGATGGTTGTGAGCCACCATGTGGTTGCTGGGAATTGAACTCAGGACCTCTGGAAAAGCAGTCAGTGCTCGTAACCACCGAGCCATCTCTTCAGCCCTTTGTTTTTCTTTACAATCGATGTCATTAATCTTTTTTTTTTTTAAATCTCTAGTTATTTCTTTGGGATCAATTCCCAGAAGTAGCAATACTAGTTGAGGAGTAAAAACATTGTCACATTTAAACTGGGTGCCAAGTGGCCTGGAGAAAGGTTCCACCGCGTGTGCACGCATGCATGTGCCTTTGTTTAAGGACACTGTAGTCTGAAGGGCTCCATTCCTGTGCCCTGTGCTGGGCAGGCCGCCATTGCACTGGCCTCCCGGGAGTCTGTGCCTCTAGCTTGTCTCCTTCCACCTGGCCTGAGGCAGCGGGTCTCTGCAGCACTGCCCCGGGGCAGCATGGCACATGAACAAAGCAGCCAGCTCTCACCATCTGCTAGCCAGACCACTGGGCCTGAGGAAACTGTAACCCTTCCAGAGCCTTCTGTAGTGTTGCTGCAGGCAGGGCTGGCACGTTCCTGCCATCCTGTCATCCCTTGTGGCCTGTGCCCACCTTCCTTCCTCTGTCCCCAGATAACCCCTAGTTAGTTGCTCTAAGACTGCCTCTGTGGGCACAGGCCAGATTTCCCGGCTGCTCCTCCCTCAGAAGTGTCCAGAGGTGTGTTTTCACACACACCCTGCCCATGGTTGGAGGGTGAGTGCTTCTAAGGCAGAGAAAGGATTGCAGGCCAAGTGAACTGTCTAGCGCATGTGCACACACCCCTAGTCAGGGCAGGTCATACGCAGACTCACGAAACTATCCACAGGTCTCCGAAGCTCTAATGGCTGAGATGTTTAAATACATTTATATACTTTTAAAAGTTAGGGGTTGGAGAGATGGCTCAGCAGTTAAGGGTCCTTACTGGTTAAGGTCTAGAAGAACTACTCAGGTTCGGATCCAAGGACCCATGTCAGGCTGTTCACAACTACCTGAAACTCTAGTTCCGGGGGATCTGAAACTCTCCTGTACCCTTAAACGAATGCAGGCACATACATACACATACATACACACACACACACACACACACACACACACACTCACTCACTCTCATTCACACGCACACATAAATAAAAATAAATACATTTTAGACAATCATACATCTAACAAGGCCTCACCCCTAGGGGAGGAGCAGCTGAGGAAGGGGGAGTAGCAAACAGCCCCACACCGGCATGTACTCAGGCCTCACCAACTGTACTGAGTGGGGGTTGTTGTTGTTGGCTGGTTTGGTTGGGTTGGGTCTGGTTTTCTGAGACAGGGTTTCTCTGTATAGCCCTAGCTATCAGGGCTCCGTAGACCAGGCTGGCAACAAATTCACAGAGATCCATCTGCCTCTACCTCCTGAGTGCTGAGCATAAAGGAGTACACCACCATCGGCCTAATGAGTTATTTTCTAAAAATGGAGATGAGGAATATTCAGGGATATCAGGAAAGTGACATCATCAAGTTACATTATATACATATATGAAGTTGTGTGTATATATGCTATATGTGTGTGTGTGTGTGTATGAAGATAGAACCACTCAGAAAAATTGGATATCTAAGACAAGTATATTTAGCATTGTTAGAGCTGGAAAGGTAACTCAGCCGGCTGTGTGTGCTTACCGAGCATGGAGCCTGTGCTGTCTTCAAACGGAATAGCCAAGATGACCTTGACCTCCTGACCCAACCGCCTCCTTCTGAGCTCTAAATTTATTTAACAACGGAGAAGGGGGGAAACACAATGAGCCCACAAACTGGTATAGCAAAGCCTGTCCCAAGTGCCTTGATCAAAAGCACCATCCTCGGAGAAGAGGTGCTAGACTTGGGGAGCTTCACGGTTGAGGGTTCTCTTTGGGGGAAGGCCGGGGATCCTGAAGGCCTGCTTGTACACTGTTACTTACAGGCGGAACCACTGTCAGCCTTTTAGACCTTTCCACAGTGTTGACCTGTGGGGAGGGGAGGGAGGTCAGTGGTGGTAACAGTTTTATCATGGTTTTTTAATACAATGATTTTTTCAAAAGATTTACTTATTGTATTTATATGAGTACGCTGTAGCTGTTCTCAGACACACCAGAAGAGGGCATCGGATCCCATCACAGATGGTTGTGAGCCACATGTGGTTGCTGGGAATTGAACTCAGGACCTCTGGAAGAGCAGCCAGTTCGTCTGACCTCTGAGCCATCTCTCCAGCCCCACAATGTTTTTTTTTTTTTTTTTAAACACAAAAGATAATATGCTATTCTTTTGAACTCCACTCATTTTGAACTGTTTTTTTTTTTTTTTTTTTTTTTTGTTTTGTTTTGTTTTGTTTTGTTTTTTACTTCTGGTAAAAGTAACCAATTTTTTGAAAGGTTCTGTTTCTGGGTGAGTGTGAGCCAAGATAGTGAGCATCCTCTAAACCACAAAGACATGCAGGTGCTCCTGTCATAGAACCCAGAGATCAAATTCAGCTGTCTTCCTCCACATGTTACTTATTTGGTTGATCGTTGGTTGGTTAGGTGGGTTGGTTAGGTGGGTTGGTTGGTTGGTTTGGGGGGCAGGGCCCCTCTCAGAATCTGGAGCTCACCCTTTAGACTAGACTAAACAGGCCAGCGAGGCCCTGGGACCTGCCTGCCTCCACCTGGTATTCTTGGTGCCCTGCCATGCCTGGCTTTTCTCCGAGTCCTGGGAATTCAGGCTCAGCCCCTCCGGCCTGCACAGCAGGCACTCCCTCACCCTCCTCGCTCTCTTCAGCCTCCCCGCCTCCCAGGCCTGCTGCCCTGACCTTGGCACCGTCTTGGCCGGTGTCTTGAAGGCCCATGGAGATCTCTCACTCCTCCCCCACATTGGATGTATTGTCAGTTCAGCCTCACAACTGCTTAAGCACTTAATGGCTGGGAAGATGGCTCAGCAGTTAAAAGCACGTGGACCCAGGTTCAGTTCCTACAACCCTGAGGACAGTTTACAGCCATCGCAAACTTCCAGAGGATGTAAATACATCTTGGGGGAGAGGGGAGAGAGAGATCGATCAGTACCAGTGTCTGTGGTATGCCATTTACTGTGCAAAGTACCTCATGGAACCTTCTTGCTGGGTACACTAGCAGGGACACATGAGAGACTAGTTCTCCGTGGTACTTAGTGGGGCTGCAGTTTGGTCCCAGGAAGGCCGATTACCAGAGTCACCAGAGATGGAGGGCAGGCGTTTATTAGGGCTGTATCCATGGCCGTGATTATGATGGCTGCGGGTTTGATGTGCCAAGGTTCAAATCCCACTTGAACCTTTGGTCTTGCTGTGGGTAGCTTGCGGCTTTGAGCTTCAGAGCTCTTCTCTGTAAAGTGGGGGAGATAATAAGTCCCCCCCCCCCAGAAGTGCCATGCAGTGACATGTAGAATCGGCGGGGTGTGAGGGCAGTTTTGTTGGGGAGAAACAGAAAGGAAGTGAAGGGAGAGATTGTGGGTTTGGGGGTGCAGACAGTCTTGCAGTGTGAGTACTGGATGGAGCAGGCTACAGCTGAGGCCCCAGCACAGCAGAAGTGGGGGGTGGGTTTCTCCCACTTGTGACATCTGGTGCCATCAAAGGGTGCTGCACTGCTGTGGGGTCACAGAGCTGACCCCAGAGCCAGCAAACCCAGGTGCAGAGCCCCTCTCTTCCTCCCCCTTTCTGTGGGCCATCTCAGATATTTTCCCCGTCTTTCAGGCATTTTGCTTGCGAGTTCCCTTGATAGTAGATAGAGGCTTGAGCCAGGGCCTGATGTCCTGGGCTCGGACAAGGATGTGGCAGTGAGGAATAAGGGAGCACTTAGGTTGAAATGTGACCACTGTGGCAGAAGAATGCTACCTGCCATGTACCCCATACCCCATTCTCCCTTCCCTCCCTGCAGAAGCCATTCTCATCACTCTCCTGGGGTCTCCCTAATGCCCCCCAGTATCCTCCCAACCCCCCCAGCCATCCTCAGGTGAAGACATGGAGACTCTCCAGCCCAGCCCTCTCCCCAGCCCCCCCAGGAACAGGATGCGGCTTGAACAGCTGTTCTTTTACAAGGATTCCCTGGCTGTGTTTAATCAAGATTGTCAAATATTGATTTAATCTCCAGGCCCAACAGATGTGATCCTAGCAGGTTTCGGTGGCAATTAGCTAGAATTAGCTTGCAAGTCAGGCTCCATGCTGACAGGACGCTATCTTCTGCCCAGGAGCAAGCCTTACAGGGGGGCCCCTTAAGTGTTTATCTGTGGGTGTGGCCTGGGTATGCGGCCCATGAGAATCAACCTGCCCCTTACAAGGATAGTGGAAATGAGAGGCAGCAGCCATGGACCCCTGTGCTGTGGCTTGCCAGGGAGCTCCATGATACCCACAGGCAGCCTGGAGCAGAGGCCATGTCCCACAACATGTAGTCACCCCCAAAAGGCTCATCCTCCTGTCTTTGAGGCCTGGCTGTATCATACCCTTCCCCTCTCTAGGACATAGCCATTGCTCCTGGGTGGGCCCATTCCTAAACTCACAGGCCAGGAAGCATCTCTTTCCAATTGTGCATTTCAGAGTGTCGTTTACTTAAGAGAACGGGACTTTGCCCAGATTGGAACAAGATGTTCAAGCCACATGTGCTTTGGGGGAAGTGTGACACCTTCCCTCGCCCATCTGGTCCCACAGGTGCTCCGGGGGCCACCTCCTGGGAAAGATGGCTGGCTGCCCCTCTGATTCAGAAGGAGCTACCATGAGGTCATATTTGGTTTGCGTAGTATGTATTAGTACATCGTCGGGCAGTGAGCCCGCTGAGTCTTGACATGCGCAGACACAGGGCTATGCTCAGACTGAAGCCCTATCATCTTCTCTGTTTCACAGATGAGAAACCGGGATATAGAAAGGTGACTTTGTGTACCCAAAGTCTAGTTTGGTGGCAGGCAGAATGGGGCCTGGGTGGCCTTTGCTTCAGTCCTCGTGCTATGGCTGCTGTGCAGGGGAGGACTCCGAGATCAGGCGGGGAGGACTCTCAAGGCTCTGACTCATTTGCTAGTTTGTTTTGTTTTTCTTCTCCCTTTATGAGCACATGACCGCACGAGCCCTTAACCTATATGCACTCAACCATACAAGAGAACAAAGTCAAAACAAGGGTGACGTGGTAGCGTACGCCTTTGAGTGAGCTCAGCTTCTGCCTGGCGGGCCCGAGGACTCTGCCCAAGAGCAAGGCTGACACAGGGACTGCCCGGCTGTAGAGCCAGTGAGTCTCCAGACTTTGCTTTGTAATAGGGTCTGATGTGTAGCTCAGGCTGCCGTCCAGCTCACGGGCCTCTGGCCTCACCCAGAAAGGTGCTGAGCTCACAGGCATGCACCGCCACACCCGGATCATCAGCCTCTCCCTCCCAGGCTCATTCTGTGGATTAAAAGGGTCCATGCACAAAGCCCTTGCCGTGTGCTAAGCATACCGTAAGCACGCATTCAGGCCGTAAGCACGCATTCGGCAGGCACTCTCCCGCCCATTTTGCATCTCTCCTCTGCTCTGTCTCACTTTTGCCACAAGTGCTTTGTCCTTCCTGGATCAAGGAATTTCCTCAGCCCAGCCTCTGCTCCCGGGCGTCGGGCCGCTGTGGCGCTTCTGTATTGACAGCAGCACGAACACCCACGTACCTGCCTTGACATGCCGTGGTATAAAAATAAAACAGAGCGCACACCAAGAATTTCAATATCTAACTCTCATTCACTATTTCTCTTTCCCCGAGGGAGAAGAAGCATGCTTATTAAACACCCTTAAAAGCAGGGCAGGTCACCAGGGCCAGGTTGAGCGCTGTAGACGCATGCTGCCCTTTTCAATTAGAAACATGAATCCTCCGGCCTCTTCCTCACTGAATACAAAACAAAGGTTTTCGTGCTCAAGGCCTGGATCACTGGGGTGAGGTTAACGGACTGTCTTCGCCTTGACATTTCCTAATAAGATTTCTAATGCGTCCATCCGTCTTGGCTCCTGAAGGTACTGGAACATGGTCCCTGGCATTGCTCAAAGTTTGGTTCGCCTGGACCCACTAAGCTGTTGCTCTTTCCAGGGTCCGTGCTTCAGTCATGCGCTCCCAAGGCACTTTTTCTTTGGAGCCGAGTGGTCAAGGGTGGGAACCAGACTGTCAGGGCTTGAAGCCCAACTGTGCTAACCACCAAGCTGTGGGACTTGGTCATGTCACTGTCCTTGCCGGTTTGAGACGGGCGTGGTGAATGTCCCTGCCGTGGGTGTTTGTCAGTGCATACAGGTTAGCACATTCTAACATGGAAGCCTGAACGTGGCGCATTAGGCAGAGGATATCTGGCTTCATCTTTTTATCAGCCCATCATCCCTTCCCTTCCCCAAGAGCATGCAATAAGAAGGTTTGTGAGACCCCAGTCTTCCCAGCATCTCGTAGACTCAGTCGTCTGGATCCCCGAGAGCTCTGTGGAGGTGACAGGAAGAAGACAGCGGACCAGCAACAGCTGGAGGTCAGAGGACGTGGGTGGGCCAGGCTCGGCAGCTCTGCTTCCCAAGCATCTCCTGCAGAGGTCTCCAGGGCCCTTTATTCCAGTAATTGTACTACATATGACCCTCAGCAGTATCCATCCCCGATGCTGTGGTTTGATTCTGAAGCATGCTCCACAGAATTGTATTATTTGAACGTTGGGCCCCCACCAACCGGTACTGTCTTGGAAGATAGTAGAAGCTTTTGGATGTGAGGCTAGCTGGCAGATTTAGGGCCACAGGCTGAGGTACAGCCCAGCCTCTGCTCCGTCTGAGCTCTCCTCCATGATAGAGTGAATCCTATCTTTTTCCTGTTTTTTTTTTTTTTTCCAAGTCATTTTTCTCAGACATTCTATCACAGCGGTAAGAAAAAGAGCCCAGGCTGCCTGGTACTTCCAGGTCGCTCAGCCTGTCACTCGTGCCCTCCCGACTCTGATCTAGCCATGCCCCCTTAACCTTGTCAGAAACACTGTATGCCTCCGATGGATGGACTACTGTCTTTCCGCTTGTGCCCAGAGCCACCCCCAACCCCATGGTGGCTGCATACTGAAATCAGCTGCTCAGCTTACTTTTGGGGGGAGAGGTGGAGAGAGCAGGATCTCACTATGTAAATCTGTCTGTCTGTCTTGGAACTCTGTGTAGACCAGCCCTGAACTCAGATCCACCTGCCACACTGCACCACCATGCCCAGCCTAGCTACAGAGCTTTTGGGATATCCTCAGGGCCAGTGAGATGACTTTAAGAGCAGCACTTGCTGGCAACTGTGATCCCCAGGATCCAAATGGTAGAAGAAAACTGACTTCTGCTAGCTGTCCTCTGGCCTGCACACATTCACTGTGGCACTCACACACTCACATACATGTATGCACACACACACTCACATACACACACACTCACATACAAATGTACACACACACACATACACACACACACATACACACATACACACACACACACACACACACACACACAGTGGCACCCATACACACTCTGCTCTAAGTGTCAGAGTAGCTGCTTTGGAATTCCTTGTGCCAAGCACAGACACCCGTTTCTTCAGGACCTGTTAGTGCCTCTAGTGTCCAGTGGTGAAGACCACTGCCCTGGACAGCCCTGCCCAGTGCCCTATAAGGGTTTCCTGACCGTCCTTCTACTCTGGCACACAGTGTTGCCATGCTGTAGATCTAGAATGTTCTGTGAAGGCCCAAGTGCCAAAGGCTAGATTATTAGCTGTGCTACTGTTGGGGAGTGGGGGTGCTAAATGACAGGAACGTTGATGGCTGAAGGGTATGTCCTTTCATGGGTACTAGAACCCTGGCCCTTTTTCTCCCTCTCCTTCCCCCTCACCATCTTCCCCTCTCCCTCCCTCCCTTCTTCCATTTCTCTCCATGATGTGGTCAGCTCTGTCCCACCTGCACTCCCTGCACAAGCCAAATGGACATGGCCAAGCAACCATACAGTGGCTCAGTGAGCCAAAACAGAACTTTTCTGTTGTTTACTGGAGGCCTGGGGGTTCTCACAGCACTGGGTTATAAGGGTGACTGCCCTGAGGAGTGACCCCACTTTCTTTTCCCTGGCTCCTCGTTGTCCCAGTCAGAGCTGTCTCCTCACAGCTATAGCAGTGATTTAGAGGAAGCCGTAACAAAGAAACGGTATCAAGTATAGGCTGGGAGCAGTGGTGGACTTCTGTAGAAATCCCAGCACTCGGGAGGCGGAGGCAGGAGGATCAGGAACTCAAGATCAGCTTGGGCTACTTGAGACTGTCTTAGAAGGGGGCTGGAGGGATGCATTGGTTTAATGGTGGGTTTCTCGTGTTCAGAGCTGGTACAGTGAACGCACCAGTCATGTGACTGGGACAGGTTGACTAAGTAAACACATTTTAGCGCTTGCTTGTTCCGTTTGAGACAGAAGCTCGCTGCGTAGCCAATCTAGCTTTAAGCTCACAATCCTCCTGCCTCAGCTAGTGAAAGCACAAGGGCTAAGGTGACATCACTGAGCTCTGTCCGCTATCTAGGGCACTAGGGGAGTCTGAACTGTAGTAGGAAGAACCCCACACTGAAGCTAGCTGTCCACAGAGAAGTCACTGCGTCTGAGACCAGGCCTGTGGGTCAGGGAGGATTGGACCGTGTGGAAGATCCTCGGGGCTGGAGTGGAGGACTGGAGGAGGCGGGGGAGGAAGTATGATGTGGACAGTCCCAGCCTTAGCCATTGTAAGGGGAGGCTGCCTTCTGTGCTGAGTTCTCTGGTGACCCACCCCATCGGTGTGAGTACTGGCCCATGGAGTGGAGTGTTGTTCCTGAGCAGGAGGCTTTAAGGGTCATGGCATGTTTTAACCACTCCTCTTTCCTCTGAACTTGGGCCATCATCCCAGGCAAAGCTGCTTTGTGCTGGAAGCTAAGGTGACACAAGCAGAGCCATCAGCCAGCCTGTGGCATATGTGCCCATGTGTGTGAGTACCCTGCCGCGTATTTGGGGTCATTTGTTACTGCAGCAAAGCTTGGTCCGTCCTGACTCTCCTGAGAAGGGACAGAGATAGGAAGGGTTCTATCTGCAGTGTAAGCAAGTTGCTCCCGGTGACATCATAAGCAGCTGAACAACCGGATGGTTGGATCTAGAAGTATTGTCTGTTTCTTCCCACAGGGGAAGATGGAGGCTGCAGAGTCCAACATGTTGCCTGCAATTGCAGGAAAGGTTGGGGCTCAAGACCCGATCAGAGATAAAAGAGCTGGGCTCAGACACCCTGGCCTCGGGCACACTGCTTCACCTGTCTGCTCCTGTTTGCTCTTCTGTAAAATGGAGGTGGTAATGAAAGCTGCCATGTGGAGTTGTGAGGCTTAGCAAAGAGCAGTTAGCAAATGATGGGAGCTTAGGAAGGAAGCTGGCTCCCAGGAAGATGGCACTCCCCGCAGCTGCTGCTGCACACGCACGTCCGTTCGTGGAACTGTTCTGAGACGGAGAGCTGTCGTGGTAAGAAGTGGAATGGGGCTGGCTTCATGCCCAGCTTGATGTGGAGCCTCAAATCATGGCAAGCACCCTCAAATTCTAACGCTTAGCTTCCTCCTTTCGGGAATCATTCTCTCCTCATGGCCAAAAAGAAGCTGCAGTGAGCTTCGACCTCTGGTATCGGTGAGCCAGACTGAGCACATGGCTTGTTCCTGAGCAGAGGACAGAGCCACTGTGGACAGGCAAGTGGGCAGAGTCCCACAAAGGAAATCTAGTTTGCTACTGGGGAAGAGACTAGGACAAATCACAGAGAATTGTATGTGGGACGGTTTGTGTCTTCCCCTCTGTCCTGCCCTGAGCTTGCTGTAGATGCCACAGCCCACAGAGGACCACCCTTCTGCTATACTGCTCCCGAGAATTGAAGGCCTCACCGGGAGCATTCACTCCCCCTTGAGCCCCCAGACTTTACAAGTGGCAGTCTGGGAGCACAGGCTGACCACTGATTTTCTGTTCTTCTAATCTCCACTGTCCTATAGGCAGTCAGGACAACCACAGTATGGTCCCCTCTCTCTCTCTGCTTTCCTTGCAACTGGAATTGGCCACATGACATTCTACCTAGTTGAGGTCAAAGGGACACTCTAGGAAGGTCTCCTATCTGCCCGAGTCTTGGGGGTTGAGTATGAAGCTCCTGACCATGAGACAACGAATGTTGTAAGCAGGAAAGAATAAGACACACCTAATGTCACAGCCCTATTTCTCTAACCAGGACTAGAGCCACCATCCTGGGGCCCCTACTTAGGAAATAATTACATCTTCATTGCCACCTTTGGGTGAAGTCTGGTCACTTGCTCTCTTAAGGGTTTATTGCTATGAAGAGACACCATAACCAAGGCAACTCTTGTAAAGGACAAACTTTGTCCCCAATTAGGGCTTACAGTTTCAGAGAGTCCATTATCATCATGGCAGGAACCGTGGTGCATAGAGGCTGACGTGGTGGTGGAGGTGAAGCCAAGAGTTCTCCATCTTGGTCAAGCAGGCAGCAAAGAGAGACTGTTTCACACTGGGCATAGCTTGAGTATATGAGACCTCAAAGCCTGCCTCCACAGTGACACACTTCCTCCAACAAGGGCACACTTTCTAACAGTGTTCCTTCCTATGGGCCAAGCATTCAAACGCATGAGTCTGTGGGGCCCATACCTATTCAAACCCCCACACTCCACTCCCTGGCCCCCACAGGCTTATATAGTCATAGCAGAATGTATTCAGTTCAACTTCAAAAGTCCCCAAAGCCCATTGTAGCCTAACAATGTTTAAGAGTCCAAAGCTGAAAGTCTCTTCTGAAATTCATACAATCCCTTAACTCTAATCCCTTATGAGATCAAAATAAAAACAGATCACATACTTTCACCATATAATGGCACAGGATATACATTACCATTCCAAAAGGTATCGTAGTAAGGAAATACTGGACCAAAACAAACTGAAACCCAGCTGGGCAAACTCCAAGCTCTGCCTCTCCATGTCTGACGTCAAAGCACCATTCAGATCTCCAACTCAACTCTTTTCTGCTTTGTTAACTGCAGCACACCTCTCTCTCAGGCAGTTTCCACTCGCAGTCAGCAGCTCTCCTGGGCAGGATCCCCACAGCTCTGGCATCTCCAATAACTTGGGGTCTCCAAGGCAATATAGGCTTCACCTTCACAGCTTCATTCAATGGCCTCTCTAGGCCTCCATGTAGGGACACCCCCGCCACATACGTGGCCTCAGCAGCTTTCCTTAGTCATGAAGGGAGATTCCATCCCACCCCCAACTTTTTTTTTTCTGTTCTTGATTCTACAGCCAGAACTACATGGCCAAAGCTGCCAAGTTCTGCTGATTGCTGGGGCTGGAACGTGGCCTCCTTGTTAAATTACATCTTCACCCACTTTCTGGTTTTGACGGTTTACTTCACTGCCTAAGTTTGGCTGTTCTGGAACGTGCTCTGTAGACCAAGCTGACCTTGAACTTAGAGATCTGCTGCCTCTGTCTCCTGAGTGCTAGGATTAAAGGCATGCATCACCACACCCAGACCTAAGCTTTTCTTTAACTCCCTTTCACAAAGTGGAAGCTTAGCTGAGTGGGATCTTACCCCAAAGTCTTTACTCCCTTAATTCCATGTAATATTCCTTAACACAAGATTTAGCTCTATTCCACTTCCTGGAGCCCATTTAATCATTGGACCATACATTTTGTATTTTTCCTTGCCTTAGCTCGCTCCATTTCATAAAAACTCTCTTCCTAAAAATGAACCACAGATCAGAGTCTATACTAAGTTGTTTTGAAATTTCCTTTGCTATTACAGTTCATCTAAATCTCTTTACCCTAGCCTTTGATAGACTCTTTGGACAAAGGCAAAAAAAAAAAAAAAAAAAAAAGGCAGCCACATTCCTCACCCATATATCACATGAATGTTCTTTAGGCATAATACTAAATTCTCCTCTGAAACCTCTTGAGCCAGCTTGCCCCTCCCACTCTCTTCAGTGTTCCTACTAGGATGGCCCGTTAAGCACCACTTAACGTATCCCACTGCTTTCCTATTCCGAAGTTCCGAAATCCACGATCCTCCAAACAACTTGGTCAGGCCTATCACACACAATACCACACCCCTGGTACCAATTTTGTCTTAGGGTTTCATGGCTGTAAAGAGACACCATGACCAAGGCAGCTCTTGTAAAGGACCACATTTTAATAATAAACCCCACATTTAATTGGGGCTAGCTTACAACTGCAGAGGTTTAGTCCATGATCATCCAGGCAGGAACCATGACAACATACAGGCCAACATGATGCTAGAGACGGAACCAAGAGTTCTACATCTTGATCTGGCAGGCAGCAAGGAGAGACCGTGTGTCACACTAGGCATAGCTTGAGCCCCCACATTGACACACTTCCTCCAACAAGGTCATACCCCCTAATAATGCCTCTCTCTATGGGCCAAGCATTCAAACTCCTGAGTCTGTGGGGCCATACCTATTCAAACCACCACACTTTCCACCCAGTGGGTCCTGCTGACCCTGGGGCTGCCCCGTCCTTCCTCCACTCATACTTCCTCGGCTGCCTTCTTGGTATGTGGTCCCAGCATCTACAGAAGCTTGGTAATCTCAGCCAGAGACAGTCAGTGATTAAATAACTCACAGAACCACTGGGAGGCCAGAGGAACAAGTGTGGGTAAGGATCATGGGAGCGCCAGCCAGAGAGAACTAGAGTCCCCAGGAGAAGCTAAGCCAATGTCCCTGCTACTGAGTGGCACTCTATAGACCCAGGTGTACTGTGGTTGGTGATGCACCACCTCCTCTCCCCCAAATTCAGCGAACCCTGCCCTGTTTTCATAATTGGGGGTGAGAGGGGGTGGGACAAAGTCCTTCCAAAGCTTCCTGGAAGAAAGGGATTACAAATGGAGTCCAGAATTCTTGGGACCAGAAATCAGCAGGGGAAGCTTACATTTGTAGCATCATATTGGCACTTAAACCTTAAAATAAAGGATGGATGGAAGGGAGGGAGGGAGGGAGGGAGGGAAGGAAGGAAGGAAGGAAGGAAGGAAGGAAGGAAGGAAGGAAGGGAAGGAAAGAAGGTTGGTTTCATGTTGCCAGAAATGACCTTAAATTCACTATGTAACCAAGGGTGTTCCTGAACTTTATAACCTCACCGCCTCTGCCTCTCCAGGCTGGAGTTGACGTGTGTCAGTCACTATGCCCATATAACACTCAAAATGTTTCAGAATTTCAAGTATGGGATGCTCAGCCTGGAAGGACAATGGTGATGGAGAAGCAGGAATTTCCCCACTTCACAGTGAGATTGGGATCCTGTCTGGTCACGAGTCCACAGCACACCACAGTTGGAGCCTAGCCATTTGACTCACAGGCATACACCATGCTTTTCTCCTAACTGGATTCCCCATTGGGAAGACCTAGGAGGTTGTGGGGGGGGGGGGTGTTTGTTTGTTTTGCATGGGACACACTTCAACATGCTGCAGAGGCTGTGGGAGCCACTCAGCTCAGAACAGAGAGACCTAGTTGCATGCCTAAGGAGACGTATGCAGAGCCACAGACCTGTAGAACATCTGTGTGTGCTTACAGCAAGGTTTGATTAAAAGTGTCCACAGAACTAGAAGCCAAATTCCATCAGGAGAGCCCATCTGGCAGGAGGTACACACCACAGCAAGTCAGGTTCCCTGCCGAGCCACCCCTTGTCCCACACAGACCCAGTGTGCCAATATCAGGGGGAAAACCCTGCCTTTGTGCGGTACGAGGGCCACACAACTCTGCACTGAGCACAGCTTTGCACCAGCCGTCCTGGGAAGCCTCCCTGTTCCTCAGCTGATGGTTTAATAGTAGACTCGGGCTGTAAGTGGATGTGAACCTGTAGCTCAGCTTCTCTATCCGTGGCAGCTCCTTTCACTCTGTGGACACATGTTGTAGTTTCTCAGCAATGCCCCTGCCTTAGGGTGTCTCTAGCTGTGATTGAAGCATGAAAACCAAACAACTTGGGGAGGAAAGGGTTTATTTCACTCACAGCTAACAGTTCATTACCAAAACCAGTGAGGGCAGGAACTCAAGCATCGAAGGATGCTGGAGGCAGAAACTGATGCAGAGGCCATGGAGGGGTGCTGCTTATCAGCCTGCTCCTCATGGCTTGCTCAGCAGCATACTTTTTAAAGACACCAGGTCTACCAGCCCAGGGATGGCTCCACCTACAGTGGGCTGGGCCCTCCCTCATTGATCACTAAGAAAATGTTCTGTAGGCTTGCCCACAGCCAGATTTATTGGAGGCATTTTCTTGAGGCTCCCTCTCTAATGACTGTAGGTTGTGCCAAGTTGACACAGAACTAGCCAGGCATGGTGGCACACACCTATAATCCCAGTATTCTTGCAATCTCTGGTCTCCAGAGGCTATTGAGGCAGGAGCATCACAAGTTCAAGGCAAGCCTGAGCTACATATGAAAGCATGTCTTAGAAGAGAAATGGAGGATGAAAATTTAGGCCTGGTTGTGGCTCAGCCGTTGCGTGCCTGTATAGCATATGCCAGGACAGGAGAGGCACAGGGTCCATCGACAGACAAAAAACACGTGCCTGTGGTCCTGAAGGTGCACAGTGGCGCACCATGAAGAGCCAAGCCTGCCTGCTTCCTCTTACGGAGTGGGTGAGACAGGAAGAGCATCCACCAGAGCACTAAGGGCCTTGTTTGGCTCCTCTTTTGGGCAGACCCAACTCAACAAAAGACCCTTTGAGACGACAGATCAGGAGGACCTGGGACAGACAGAGTATTATGGGGTAATTAAGAATTCCTGTGAACTCTGGTGGTTATGAAATAAGATCATAGTCGTGGTTCTTTTTTTTTTTTTTTTTTTTTTTTTTTTTTTAAGGCCTCTTCTACTGGGCTGGAGAGATGGCTCAGCAGTTAAGGGCACTGACTGCTCTTCCAGGGATCCTGAATTCAGCCACATGGTGGCTCACAGTCACCTGTAATGGGATCTGTAATGTCCTCTTCTGGTGTGAAGATAGCTACTGGGTACTCACATACATGAAATAAATAAATCTTTTTTAAATAAACAAAGACCTCATCTCCCAGAGATAGAAGTGAACTGTAAAGTATTTGAGAATGAGATGATCTCGTGACTGGTGGTATAGCTCAGGGCCAGCGCACTTGCCTGGCACACGCGGGCCTTAGGTTCACTCCATGGGACCAACGAACAGGTGAAACAGTGGAAGAGGCAGGAGAATCTCTACCAGTTCAAAGCTACATAGCAGGACCTTGTGTGAGAAGAGAAAGGAGAGAGCAGGCAGACAAGACTCCATATAATGAGTCTTCAAATGAGTAAAACTGTCTTTGCCATTAAAAAAAAAAAAAGTCTGCATCCCCTGCCTCTGGGCAATAGAGTATAAGGCTCACCTCACTTCTTCCTTTTCTCCTCTTGCAGCATGACTGGGCAGCCGTCTCCGCCGCCCACAGGCCATGGCCTGAAGCCTCTGTCCTCTCTGCCCCACTGAGACACTGCATCTGGAGCCCCCTAGATGATACCTGCCTCCTGAGGCTGCAACTGTGCCGCTGTCCACAGCGATGGTGAAGAACTGGACTCTGCAGGCTCACAACCTCCAAGTGCACTTTCAGGGGCCAACACCCTTTGTCCCAGGACTGGCGGGCCTGAACAATGGCTGAGGGCCAGGGGACCCCATAGAGTTGTACCTCAACTTCCAGGGGCAGCAGCACTCCAGCGCCCGAGGACTATGACCGCCTATCGGCCTCTTCCTAATGATGGCGTGGACCTGGCAACCAGCTGTGGGGCCAGGAGCACTGATATCCTCCCCGGGCCCCACCCTGGGGACTACACTCCCATGGGATTCTGGGCCCAGAATGGCAGCATGTCCCAGCCTCTTGGTGAGAGCCCAGCCACTGCCACTACCCGCCCTAGCCCCACCACCCCTGCCATGCCCAAGATGGGAGTGCGTGCCAGAGTGGCCGACTGGCCACCCAAGCGAGATGCCCTGAGAGAACAGAGCAATCCCAGCCCCTCCCAGGACGCAGATGGTGTGAAGACCACCAAAGTAGCCCATTCCATGAGGAACTTCCAGAATGGACAGCTGCCCTCCAGCACCCCAGCTTCTTCAGGATCCAGAGCTTTTCATCGACTGTCCAGGAGAAGGTCCAAAGATGTGGAATTCCAGGATGGGTGGCCCCGGTCCCCTGGCCGGGCCTTCCTCCCACTTCGACATCGGAGCAGCAGTGAGATCACTCTCAGTGAGTGTGACGTAGAGGAACCCGGAGACCCAAGGGGGACCCGGCACCCAGGGGTGCTACCCCTCTTCCGGGAGTATGGCAGCACTTCCTCCATTGACGTGCAGGGTGTACCAGAGCAGAGTTTCTTTGACATCCTTAATGAGTTCCGCAGCGAGCAGCCAGAGGCTCGGGGCTCCCAGAACCTCAGTGAGCTTCTCCGGGTGGATCCTGGTGCCCTCTCAGGGGGCAGCTGTGGAGCTAAGGGAGACCCTCGCAATGGCCAGCCCACCAAAGATAGTCTCCAGAGTCTACAGCCTCTCAAGGAGAAGGCCCGGAAGAAACCTGTGCGGGGCCTGGGCAGTGGGGACACTGTGGACTCATCTATCTTCAGGAAACTGAGGAGCAGTAAGCCCGAGGGGGAAGTGGGGCGGCCTCTGGGAGAGACTGAAGAAGGTCGAAGCCCCCCAGAAGCGAACAGACCATGGATCTGCCAGAAGAGCTTTGCCCATTTTGACGTGCAGAGCATGCTGTTTGACCTCAACGAGGCAGCTGCCAACAGGGTGTCGGTGGCCCAGAGGCGGAACACCACCACAGGGGCCTCGGCGGCTTCAGCTGCCTCAGCCATGGTGACGCTCACAGCATCACGGGCCCACAGCCTAGGGACTCTGGACCCAGCCTTCACCAGCACGGAGGACTTGAACTGCAAAGAGAACCTGGAGCAGGACCTAGGGGATGACAACAGCAACGACCTGCTACTCAGCTGCCCGCACTTCCGCAACGAGATTGGTGGGGAGCGAGAGCGCAACGTCAGCTTCTCCCGGGCCTCCGTGGGTTCCCCAGGGGGCAGCAGTGAGGCCCATGTGGCCGAGCCCACCCTGAGCACCCACCGCACAAATGCCAGCATCTCGGTGCTGGAGGTGCCCAAGGAGCAGCAGAGGACACAGAGCCGGCCCAGGCAGTATAGCATCGAGCACGTGGACTTGGGCGCTCGCTACTACCAGGACTACTTTGTGGGCAAAGGTGATGAGGGGCTGGGGCCCCAGCTGGTCTTTGAAACACACCACCTACTTACATTCATCTGACCCCGGCTAACAACAGTGCCTGGAAAGATAGGGGAAGCTACGGCCTGGCACTCGGCCCTAGTTTCAGGCCCCAACATCACCAAACAAATGATAAATGGTTCTCGTCAAATGTAGCAGGTGCCGGCTAGGTCCCCCATAGGGCTCAAAGTGGTCTCTGGAGTCAGACAGACCATAGGTTGGAGTGTCTGTTTCATAACCTGCTGACTTTGTGACACATTTCACCCTGAGATTGGTCTCGTGGGACAAAAGGGGTTGGTTGTAGTGGATCCCGCTCCCCACTGAGATGAGCAGGTCCGGGTCCTAGCCAACAGAGAGGAGGCTCTGGGGCTCCATGTCAGTAGCTGGGGTCCTAAGATGAAAAGAGCCTAAGGGGTGAAAAAGGAAAGAAAGTAGAGGCGTGGGGGCCAGATAGTCATTTCCTGCCAGGTGTAGTGATGCACAGATGAATCCCAAAATTGAGGCTGAGGCAGGAGGATTTCCAGTATGAGGCCAGGTTAGTCTACGTAACCACTTTCAAAGACAACTCGGAATGATATGGTATGGCCTTGTCTGTTCCCCAAAATTTGTAAAGTAGCCTTTCTATAGATTTTGTAGCCACAGAGGCCTGTGGTTAATCTAACGTTTATCGAGCGCTGACCATCTACTGGGATTTCCGAGATGCTGGGCATTGTGAGTAGGTAGAAAAGCCACCAGCAACTTGGTAGCATCTTCAGGGGTAAACCCCCGCCTGTGGAATACACCATACAGGGCTGGTCTCGTTAGTGTGCACCCGTTATTTTGGATTAGCCTTAGATTCACCCCGGAGCATCTGAAAATGGATACTGTCAGTTAAGAATACGGACTACCAGGGCGAGCTGTGCTGTGTTTTTGAATTTTTGCTGATAGCAACATGAGGACACCGAACCAAGTCACGCAGGCTGCTGATACAATGTTAACTACAGCAAACCAAATGAAAACTCACTAGGGTTGGATACCAGAAAGAACTGTTTCCTGGTAGAATTCTCAGTGGCTTGTCTAGGAAAACGGGGAGAACAGTAACCTGGCTCCTTGGCTTGTTTAGGACTGTTACCCTCAGCACTTGGGTCTGTAGAAGTATGATACAGGCATGACTTAGGGATCTGTGTCAGGAATCTGAACACATCTGAGGTCCTGGGCTACTAATGGCCAGCCTTGAAGCCGCATGCCTGCTGTGCGCCAGCCTGGTGCTGTGCTAACTCAGTTAATCCGCACATTGCTGAGTTAAGCGCATTCGACTGCTAAGAATCTCATCATGTGACCTGGCTGGGGCCATATATCTAATCTCAACCCAGGATTTGTGTTGGCAGGAGACTCCCTACGCTCAGGGCTTAAGCGCTCCGCAACAGCTAATGGGAGCTAAACCAGGCAAGCCGTTAACAGAGCCAGGATTAATCCCAGTGGCCCTGGGTTGATGACCCACTGTGTACTATGCCAAGCCTCTCATCATTGTGGTCTCCCTCTCACAGACCAGTTCTGAACTTCGGGCAGCCTCTGAGTCCCTGTTCCTCAGATGACAGTCCTGGGGCTCAGAAAAGGCCCGTGACTTTCCTGATCAAACGTCAGGGTTTCTATTGTCCTTTGACCCCCCCCCCCCCTGAGTTTTGTGTGAGAATTTCTTATCCCCATCTCATCACACCATGGACAGGCTGTGCTTTCTCCTTCCAGACATCTAACCGTACTTCCCTGCTCTCCCTTTTCAGAGCACGCCAATTACTTTGGTGTGGATGAGAAGCTGGGGCCTGTGGCCGTGAGCATCAAGCGGGAGAAGCTGGAGGACCATAAGGACCACGGACCTCAGTACCAGTACAGGATCATCTTCCGGACTCGTGAGGTAGGGCCCAATGCCAACATGCCTGCTGGATAAACAGGAGCCCTAAACCCCTCCTGCTTCCATGTCCTGGTTCGACCAGGTTCCAGGCCAAACTTCCTTGCCACATCTCATTAGAGATCCAGTACTGAGATTCTGTGAGTCTGTCCATTTTACAGAAGGGAAAAAAACTGATACTCAGAAATCACATAAATTGCAGCAAATAAACCAGGCCAGAATCTGAACCCAGCAGGTGACTTCAAATCTATTTTCAAGAGATTGATTCCAGTGAGCATAGAAAGGGCGTGGTTGAGGAAGAAAGGGGGGCATCATTTCAGGACTCGGGTATTAAGGACAACTTCAAGCCTCAGTCTGGGCAGGCCTGGGGCATCGCAACAAGCCCTGCCTGCTAAGCAGCTTGGACCTCTACCAATCACCCTGCTTCGTTCTCAGCTGAGAGTCCCACTGTCCTGCCCAGCAATCCCTGGATTAAGGCTTACCTCCAGCAACAGGGGAAGAAGGTGTATTGCTGTACCCCCACACCAACACAAGCGATTTGTGACAGTGTATTTCTGACTTAAAAGCTGGCTTAAAGTCACAGAGATTCGAGGATCTCTGTCACTGTAGGTCAGGGATGGAACCTGTCTTCTGTGAGACGGCAGAACGTGCCCCTTGCACTCAGACCGGTTGGCTCTGCCTCCTTTCTCTTCTGTCAGTGAGCTGCAGTCTTCAGTCCAGGCCTTCTAGATCCTGATAGCTTTTCCATTCAGAAGCATGGCTCACTTCTGCAGGATCCCTCGTTGGCTCTTCATGGATCCCGCGCCCACACCTCGGGCCAGGCACTGACGGGAGTGACAGAGGGTGAGAAAGATAGGCAGCCTGATCTAGGACACAATCCACCTGAGGGCTAGAGCCACCACCCTCGCACTGAGATCACAGTTCCACGGGTGTAGCTGGTCTCCTGCTACTTTGTGGGTTCTTGTTCTCGCCCTTTATCCATGCTGGTTTTATACCTATCACTAGGTAGGGGAGAAAGAATAGGGGAGGGGGAGATATCTAGAAACCTAACTTCCTTCCTTTTGTTTCCTCTTTGAGCATGATACTGACAAACCATAACCCCCACTGCCCACCACCCTAACGACTAACGACCACCGCCCCTGCCTGTCGGGGCCCTATCATTTATACGCCCTCTGAAACGTTCCCAGAATTCCAAACGCCACACACTCACAGAAACTATCTACTATCTGCTGCTGGCAAAACCGTGCCTCTTCTGGAGCACGAGGCAAATCACAGTCTAAAGCCGCCCTACGTCCCCATACCTGGGATTAAAACTAAAGCACATTCTTACAGCATCTCTGTGGCTTCCTGTGTTTGTTCTTGAGAGCATGCATGACGGTAGCCTATGCCAGCCTCCCGCTCACTGTGTGTGTGTACCTGACGCTGGCCTTGAGCTCCTGATCCTCCTGCCTCCATTTACTGAGCACGGAGGTTTCGGGCATGCGCTACCACATCCAAAGAAGGGAGGTTTTAGTTGCGTTGCTCCCTGTCTCCGAGTCTGATCCCCCAGCTCTACACAGCAAGTTAACAATGGCAAAGTGCTGGCAGCTCACGAAAGAGCGGTGTAAAGGCGGTATTTCCAGAAAGGCGGCAGCCAGCTGATAGAGGCCCACACAGCGGCCATTCCTGTATGCCAGGCCTGCACACACTGGCATAAAGACCCAGCGGGGCACCTCTGCCGTGGACTTTGAGTTTGGTGCCAACCGGGTTTTGGAGCTCCTCCTGGCTGGCAGATGACTGTCGCCCCCACCCGTCGGAGGCTTTCATCTGGATGACACGAGGCTGTGTGTCAGTTGAGGAGAGTTGGCCCCCAAATCACATGCCCAGACTGCGGGTGGCCTCTACCAGAGTCTTAGCCAGCCACTCCTTCTGCTCACCTTTCTGGCCAGTTGATCGCTGAGGCAGAATGTGAGGTGACAGTCCGCCCAGCCTCACAGCACTTCAGGACCCGTGAGCAAATGCCAGTGAAGTGACAGGCCTGCGAGTGTGCACGAGAAACGCCTGTTCTCACAGCAGCAGTGGAGGCTAACGGGCTTAGCACTGCAGTGCGGGCCGCATTCCTTGGGCTCGTAGTTTCACCAGCAGCTCTCTTGTCCTCTTTTATGGCAGAGCAGCCAGGACCCTCCAGTAAGAGGTGGGGCCACGTAGCTCTGTGTCGGTCATCCTCTGGCCATCTCACTCAGCTGCCTCAGGTCAGCCCTCCCCAGCCCCCACACCGGGCCTGTTCATGAGAAAAGAACTCAGACTTACACACGCATGCAGTGCCTATGGAGGTCAGAGAAGACACTGAAGCCTCAGGGACTTGGGTTATTGATGGTTGTGAGCTGCTGTGTGGATTTGAGGAACAGCACCTGAGGCTTCTGTAAGTGCTTCTCTTTCTCAGTTCTAGCTAATCTCTCTACCTATCTCTCTGTCAGGACAGGGTCTCACTACGTAGCTCTTGCTGGCTTGGAACTCACTGTATAGACCAGGCTGGCCTTGAACTCACAGAGCTCCACCTGGTTCTGCCTCCCAGGCGCTGAGATTGAAGGTGTGTGCCACCATGCCTGGCACATACATAAGTGCTCTTAACTGCTAAGTCATCACTCTTCACCCCCTAGAATGATACACAACAGCGTGTCGTGTGCACTGAGAGCCAGGACACGTCAGCGTTTTCTTGGCAGGCCTGGGGTGACCTCTCTGCCTTGGGTTGGCTCCCGTTTGGTAACAGAAGCTGCTCCATGCTGTCCTCGGCCTTGTGGCCACTCATTCCACCAAGTCACTGTCACCTCACAGTCCCAGGCTATGCCTTGGGAGTACAGTGATAACCAAAGCAGCAAAGCGGCTCAAAGTGCTACACAGCAGTGCTGCACAAGGCACACCCATAGCCCATGCCATGTGATGAGGTGGCAGGCAGCAGGGAAATAGGTAGCTGAGGCAGGAGGTTAGCTCTTCAGACAGGATGGTTCATGGAGGCGCCTCTGAAATCGCCAAGATGGTGGCGAGCTGGTGTGCTGACTGGCTGACTGTCTAACTGCCGCACTTAGAAGTCTGAAGCAGGTGAATTGCAATCAGTAAGTCCAACCTGAGCTTCAGCATACACAGGCACGTATGCACCATGCACGCCTTTGTCTGCTCACCTACAGACCACATGAAGACCCAGCCCTGGGCCCTAGCCCTTGCAGAGTCCCCCTGTGAGGCCCTCGGGCCTGCCCTCCCATCATCTGGAGTTGGAGGAGAAGCAGTGACTGCAAGGCTTGGAAGGAGTCACACAACCCACGCTTTGTGCCAGCAGCCTAGAAAGCTACACTACAGTCGAGACACACGTAGCTGCCAGGCACTCACCTCAGTGGTTAGGTACATTGCCCCAACGGTTGCTCGCCACTCTTACCACAGAGGTCCCATTGTCATCTCATCCTACAGGGTCCACAGAATGAGGACAAGGTCACCCAGTGGCAAAGCCAGCATGTCCTGCTGCTATCCGCTCCCACTGCCAGGATCACACAGCCCCAGGCTGCCTGTCCAGTGCTGTCCTTCACTGGCCCCATGACTTGGACAGGCTCCTTGTCCCTCTGTAAAACAGGCTTGAGGCTGTGACCTGACCCCTAGTGAGGTGGGGACGGGGTGTCTTACACTGGGGCTGGGAAGTGGCCACAAAGGCTTCAGGGCAGGAAGAGTTGCGAGTACCAGAACTACCATCCTACTGACAGCCCGTCATGACTATAACTCTTCCAGGAGGCCGGGGCCATGCTGGGGAAGTAGATGGGGCTCCATCTTCCTGTCCGCACACGCGCCTCTGGCCCCCTACAAACGGAGCATGGGCCCCAGGCTGCCTTCCAAGCCAGCAGGCTGGCCTGTCCAAGATGGCCACCCCCAGCCGCCAAGCAGACAGGCTCCACTGGCCCATGTCTCTCAGCAGACGGCACACAAGTGCTGGCAGAGCCAGACTTCCCACTGAGGCAGGAGCAAACCACACACCTGAGCACTGGTTTCCCCATGCCAGTGACTACTTAGATGACACATGGGGTCCCCCAGCCAGCCTTGGACCATCTGGCCCAGGGCACTCCTTCAGCCTGGCAAGTGGGAGTCTTTGGCAGACTGCCCGAGGCTGGCGTGGAACTCACAGTCCCGCCCCTCTGCCTCCGGGTGCTAGCACTGCAGGTAAACTCTACTGTGCCCAGTGAGGCCTTAGCTCTGCGAGGCTTGGGAGTTTGGGCTTTTACTTTTTGTATTATGCATGTATGTATGCGATACCTAATCCATACATAAGTGTGAGAGTCAAGGGGAAGGTCTTACAGAGTGAAGAAACAAAGTATAATTCTGTTGCGGGGAGGGTATCTATTCAGTCAGCACATCTGGTTTCCTGTGTGCACCTCCATATCTCTAACTTGTCCTGTCGAGGAGTGGGAGGGAGTCGATAGCCTTAAAAGCAGTTTAGGTTCTGGGCTTATCTGTGGCTTTGCCTGTAGCAGTGAGTGCCGTCCGCCCATTTCTCGCTGTATTTCAGATACAGTGGTGAACTCTCTGTGTGAGCTTCCTTACTGGATCCTTCAGCTGGCCCAGGCTGGCCTGAACTCTCCGTCCTGTTCAGCTTCCAGAGTATTTGAATTGTGGGTGTGTACAACCACACCTGGCCAAGGGCGCATTCTTCCTCCAGACAGGGAAATGAGACGAGAGGCTGTAACGTGGGAATACCGAAAGTTCGAGGCCAGCCAGGACTGGCCACAGCAAAACTCTGTATCAGTAACAATCCACCTAGTGAAATGTGGTGGGGCACACTTGTGATCCTGGTGCTTGGGAGGCGCGGGAGGCGGAGACCAGCCTGCCCTCCATGAGCCAGTTTCCAAAACTAAGGAGGGAGGAAGGGAGGGAGGAAATGAGGAATGGGATGAGAAATGTAGCAGTTTGTGCAGGGTTGCTGAGCTAGGGAGAAAGGGAAGCTGGGAATCGGGGACACAGGCTAAGAGTGAGTGCCAAGTACCCTCCCTAAAGTCCCTGAGGGGGACCTGCCACCCAGCACAAAGAGCAGCCAGCATGTGTATGGCTTGGTCCTGGGCCTGACTCTCGCAGACAGGCCTCTCTTTACTTATGAGTCCTTTTTACAGCTCACTTGGTCTGTCACCATTAGTAAAGGGATAGCAGATGTCAGAGGGCTCACAGCAGATCTGATTCGGGCCGCTATGGAGAGAATGGGCTGGCAGCGGGACAAGGACAGGGAGACCAGGAGAAGGGGCAGCTATGCCAGCGGGAAGTGACAGAGGACCAAGGCAGGGAGGAGTGAGGCAGCTTCTCACGACCTGTCAGTGCCTTGCCCCCTCCCCCACCAGACGGATAACTGGGAGCTTTTCAATCGAGCAGCAGGGGGCAGCACTGAGGCTCAGATACTACCACGGGCCACCAGTTTCTCTGTCTACACTGGGCTCTCCACTCCAGAAAAGAGTGGCGTCCCAAGGACACGAAGATGCTGGTCCTGTGGGTGTATTAGGGAAACCCACAACCCCAGGGCCAACCGGACTGGAGAGCCAAAGCCCTGACACCATCACTGCTTCCCGTGTTTCACGCTCGCTTTGCTCTCGATAAGGGATGTTTGTTAATGAGCATGGCAGAGCCGGGAACTCCCAGCCCTGAGATCACTCCGCTCCTTCCACACGCCTCTTGCCTGGGTCTTGTTTGGCAAGGCCTGGCAGCGAAACCATGGCCTGTATTCGCTGCTCCGCGTGCCCGTTGACTTAGGAGACTGTTAACACCGATCATCCTTTGTGTTTAAGGGGCAGCGCAGTGGGTTTGGGGTGTGTGAAACAGGCCCTGGGGGGAGTTTTGGAGTTTTTTTCCTTTGTTCTTGTGGTATTTCAGGTATGTTTCTGTGCATCCTTACTACAGTTACCACATATTCTGCTGGCCCAGAGCCTGGCTACGCTGGTGGCCAGAAGCGTCAAGAGGACGAGGCTACAGGGGCTCTCGGGGCTAGCGGGTGTGGATCAGAACAACCACTTGGAAAAAACCACTTGGCACTTTGTGTAAAACTGAAGATTAGCATGTCTGGATGACTTAGTAATTTGTCTCGTAGGGTATAAGGCCAAAAGGAAATGTGTCCTTGGGCACCGAGAGGTGCGTCTGTGCATGTCCCCTGCAGTGCCCTTCTCAGCTGTCAAACAGTGGAAGCAGTGGTGCTCGGCAGCGTAGGGAGGGGTGAAACTCCACGGCAGTGCAGACTTCCTCCTCTCGACACAATCTTCAGAGAAAGACGCCAAGCTGGGCACGGTGGCGAGCTGTCTGAGTGACAGTTTAGGCATTTTGGTTTCTTCTAAAACAAAAGTATGTTTTCGTTTTAACCCCTGGTGTGGGTTATGGGGCTGCTTCAGACTGTCCACAGCAGCCGACTGTTACCTGGCCCCTACCCTAGCAGGGCTGTGATTTTGACAGCCGCAGATGGTTTCTGCAAGTGTGTTACTTGTTTGGAATTCTGGGGACTTTTTCAGAAGGTCTATAAATGCTAGGACCCCCGGGATGGGTTATGGGCTGTGGGTTCAGGTGGGTTGTTCGTTGATTGTTGGTTATTGTTGGTTATTTACTAAATAGTTGTACACACAGAAGAAACAGGAAGAAGAAATTAGATGTCCTGATGGTGAAGATTAAACTTGCCCCAAGGAACTCACCCCCACCCCCATCAACAGGAAGTCTAATGATAATGTCGTTCCCCCCCCCCCCCCAGCCCGGACTTTATTCAGGAACTCTTTCTTTCCCCTCTGTCCTTTTTTCTCTCTCATCTAGTGTTGGGGGGCTGGAAGGGTGAAAAAAGATGGAGGTTATAAAAAGGGAGACCCCACAACGTAGTGAACAATAGCTACACCCGTCACCCAGGACTTGGGAGGCTAAGACAAGGATCTTGGGCTCAAGACCATCCTAGACTGTAGAATAAGACCCTAACTCAAAAAAAAAAAAAAAAAAAAAAAAAGAGTAAGGAGCCAAGCATGGTGGTCCTTGCCTGTAATCTCAGCACAGAGGGAGAAGCAGGAGTCAGGAATTTGAGGCCAGCCTGGGCTACATGAGATACAGACCCAGAGGTAGAGGCAGGGAGCCAGACGACAGAACAGTTACTGTCATCTGAACATGGGGATCCGGCCACAGCACTCACACCCGCACACACCATGACGCCCTCACGGCCCCTGGCACAACACACTCCTGGCAAAAATAGCAAAAATGAAAGATGCAGGAACCTCCGAAGCAGGCAGAAGACACTGGCCCTCAAAGTCACTACCTCAGGCTGATCACGGTGGTAAGGGATTGGGTGCATCGTACTGGATGGCAGTGGATGGCTATGTTAGTATCTTAAGGCGTCTTGGTGTTGCCTGCCTATGGTAACAGTACTCAGAGGGCTGAGACGGGATCTCTGCAAGTTCAAAGTCAGACTAGGTTACATAGCAAGAGCAAAAAATAATGTCTTAAAAAGATAAGTACAGCTCTCGGGAGACTGAAGGGTCTCTGAGTTCAAGGCCTGCCTGGTGTACACAGTGATTTCTGGGACAGCCCAAGGGAAGAGACAGCGGAGGCAGGGGGCTTTACATTGATGTCCTCAGCAAGAAGATATGGGCCAGTAGAAGTCCCGACCAGACGGGGTTCTCACATTTCATTTCCTGGAATTGGTCATGTGATCAGCTTTAGGAGCCACTTGGGAGGTAGTAGCCTCTGAGGAAGAAGGGAAGAGGTCTGAGGTGGCCTTTGACTAAGTATTTTCAACCTTTGCAACGCAGCAGAAACAACTGAGAAGGTTTAGAGTGGGCTGCACTCTCACACCCAGACCAAACTGCAGCACCTGGGTGATGTTTTCCAGGAAACGGGCTGAGCCACAGCAGGAGCCACAATTAAAGACCCAAACTGGGACCAGCATCCTCGACGGGCAGGTCTCTGTAGACATTCATGTGTCTACAACCCAAGAAGTCGAAGGAGCGACCGAGAGCCCCTTCCTTGTGGAGCCTCTTTGGTTCATCCGGGGCCCTGCTTCCTGATAGACTTCCCCAGCCCCCTCCCACCTGTCAGTTCTCCTGGGTCTTTACTTGGAATGCAGTGGCATAGAGGAGGCAGCAGCCAGTGTGTGTACTGAACCTAGGAAGATGGGCTGTCTCCCCATCATTTATGACTGCCTGCCTTTGTCCCACAGAAGAGAGGGTTGAGGCTCAGAGACCCGTGGTCCCTTGGTCAGGATCATGGGAAAGAGACAGCCAGTCCGAGTCCTGGCTCACCCTCTTAAGACCCTCACATCTTGCGGAGTGGGGTTGGTTTTAGGCCTTAAGGTTTTTTTTTTTTTTTTTTTTTTTTTTTTTGAGGCAGGGTCTCGTGTAGAGAAACTAGCCTCTAACTCTGTAGCCAGGGATGATCTAAAAGCTAGGATTACAGCCCACCATACCCAGCTCTGGTTTTCTTTTATTAAGACAGAATCTCGCTGTGTGTCCCAGGTCAGCCTTGGCCTCAAAATCCTCCAACCTTGACCTTCATTGTGCCCTGGATTAGAGGATTGTCTCACCAGGCCTGGCAACACCTGTCTGTGAAGGCAGGACCCTCTCAAAGCCCCGGGACACCCCTGACCCTCCCTTCTCTCTGTCGAGCAGCTCATCACGCTTCGGGGCTCCATTCTAGAGGATGCCACACCTACAGCCACCAAGCACGGGACAGGGCGGGGCCTGCCCCTGAAGGATGCCCTGGAGTACGTCGTCCCAGAGCTCAACATCCACTGCTTGCGACTGGCTCTCAACACTCCCAAAGTCACAGAGCAGCTGCTGAAGCTTGATGAGCAAGGGGTAAGCCAGGGGCTGAGGAGCCCCAGCCTCCAGCCCCACTCCCACAACCCGTCCTGTCTCCGTCTCCACGTCTATTTTTAATAAGCAGCAAATTCACTCACAAGCTAGACCGAGCAACAGGACGGAGCCATCAGCACACTGTAGGGGTACCAAGAGCACTGTCATAGAAACAGCCTGGGGGAGATTGACACCTCAAGGTTTCACTAGAAGAGGGAGAGAGAGCGCGTACCAGCACGCGAACACAAGCCCGCTTACCGCCATCTGGCCCGTCCATAGCCCCCCGGCATTGCTTTTGGACTTCCAGACATGTGCAGACCCCAAGTAGCTGGGGTTTTGCCTGGGCACAGTCTCATCCCGTACCCAGTCATCTCCCACAGGAAGCCAGCCCCAGCTCACAGCTCTGCCTTATGAACACCATACACTGGCACAGCCGTGTAAGGACAGGTGACAGAGTGTATACCTTCCTGGGATTCTGTGGGACATGCCGCACACTGGTTCCTTCCCCGCATCGAGTCCCCAAGAGGCCCCAGCAGTACGGGGTTTGGCGCTCAGGACTCCCCGTGCTCCGTTCCCTGGAACCTCCTCGAACCTCTCCCCTCTCCCGCCCACACAGCTGTGCCGCAAGCACAAGGTCGGCATCCTGTACTGCAAGGCTGGTCAGAGCTCGGAGGAGGAGATGTACAACAACGAGGAGGCGGGGCCTGCCTTCGAGGAGTTCCTGGACCTCCTGGGGGACAAGGTCTGTCTGAAGGGCTTCACCAAGTACGCAGCCCAGCTGGATGTCAAGAGTAAGTGAGGGGGGAGCGCCGGGGAGGCAGAGGCAGAGGCAGGCAGATCTCCAGGTCTGAGGCCTTCCTAGTCTACATAGTGAATTCCAGGCCAGCTGGGGCCACATAGCAAGACCTTGTCTCAAAACCTAGAGAGCTGATGGATGGGTGGACAGACAGATGGACAGATAAATAAGCAAGTGGGGGCAGGGAGAGGCATCAGGCACTGCTTCAGGATGGAACACCTCCCCAACAGGCCCTAGAGTCCACACGCACCAAAAAAAATCTGTTAAATAGGGAGCACTGAGATGACAGGGAGTTACCCCTGCTTGTCTGCCTGACCAGCTCAAAGGTCTGGTGATGCCGGGGTGAAGGTGCAGGCCAGTGGGGGGTCCTCAGCACTGTCACGACGAACAGCACCCCCACTCGGGAAATAGCAGGGTGTGTTCTAGGGAAGTCTGAAGTCTGCCCTCTTGTGTGACTCGACAGCAGCACTCCTAGACGTGTGCTCTGCACACTGTGCCGTGGGCCTCGGATGTGAGGCCTGGGCACAGCCTTGGGTACCTGGAGAGCACCCCGGACGCAAGTGAGGGCCACCTGTCACACGTAGCAAGCCTCAGGAGAACGTAAACCAAAGGATGCCTTTTAAGTGCCAAGCAGTTTGAGAGCGTGGCAGGGTGTTGAGGGTCTGTTGGCTGACAGTGAAGACACGAACCACGCGTGGAGGCACATGCTATTATCCCACACTTAAGAGGCTGAGTCGGGAAGACTGAATTCAAGGCCAGCCCGGACTACATTGCTAGACTTTGCCTTAAAAAAAATAATAGTTTTACAATGGGAGATTTCTTTTATACTTCTTTCGTTCTTTTTTAAAGAGTGAATGTCAGTAAAAGCTTCAAGTTAAAACTTATCGGATGGCCTATGGGAACCCAGCAGAAACCCAGAGGCTTAGGGACTATGGTACTAACCGATGTTTCTTTCCCAGCGGACTCCACGGGAACCCACTCCCTCTACACAACGTACCAGGACTACGAGATCATGTTCCACGTCTCCACCCTGCTCCCTTACACTCCCAACAACAGGCAGCAGGTCAGTGGCCCTCCGTACCTGTGTCCTTTCCCTGGGAGTTCTGTGATTCAGTGCCTGTCCTCGACACCCTCTGTGATTCAATGCCTGTCCTCGACACCCCACCTACCTCCAGCTGACCCATCTCCTTTCCAGGGTGTCTCTTGAGTCAACACCAGTTTTTAAGAGTGAGAAAAATAAGCGAGTCGACAGAATTTACCTCAAACTCAAACCAGGTTGGCACAAGCAAAGCGTAAGATGGGGTTGTGTAACCCAGGGTTCTCGGAGAGGGCTAGTTTTAGGAATGGCAGGAGCCTGAGGTTCAGTGTGCAGAACACTCACCTGTAGCCAGATGGTAGTAACTCACACCTTTAACCCCAGTGCTCAGCAGGCAGAGGCAGGCGGATCTCTAGAACTCGAGGACAGGCTGGTCTGCAGAACAAGTTCCAGAACAGCCAGGGATGCACAGAGAGACCATGTCTCGAAGAACAAAGAATAGTCCTCACCCTCCACTTTTCCTTGTAATGGCTTCACTCACAGGTTGTCTTAGCGACAGCAGAAATGCACCCCACCGTCCCTGTTCTCATCCCACCGTTCAGCCACAGAGGAAAGAGACTGGGGCTAGTGGGGAGTGGGCTGGTGAACCACGCCTGAATGAAATCTATGGCCATCCTGGGAAGGGTGAATGGTTCAGGGCCGGGAGCTGGTAGATGGCAGTATGGATAGATAGCTATGGGAGTGGGCTGCCGGAGACTGTGGATGCGACAGCACCCTCTCTCAGGCACAGGAAGCTGGCCGAGCCAGAGGGACAACTTTCTAGTGGGTAGGAACCCAGAGTGCTAAGAATTTAGAACATAGGTTTTTGTTTTTGCTTTGTTGTTGGTTTTATACGTGCGTTTTCATTTGCTAGATTCACAATGTAGCTGCTAGGTCACGCTGTAGATCCTGTAAGCCAAAACTAGTCAAATACCGGACATTTCCTAAGGATGTCCCAATAACACACTCTCCAGAGCATTGGCATCAAGATTAAACATAAGTTTGAGCTCTTTGCCCCCCTGCTCGCTGTGTGACCTTAGGAAAGTGACGGCACCTCTCTAGGCCACGGGCCCTTCCTCCACACATTGGCAACACGGTCCCGATGACACTGCAGGGCACCAGAAAAGATGCTTCATGTGCAGACCCTGAGCACCAGGCAGCCGATGCCTTGAGGAAGCAGGAACCTGTTCCTGAGTACCGGGGGCTGGAGAAAGCTTGTCCTGCAAAGTTGGGGTTCCACCCTTTTGCCTCCATTCCTGCAGGACAGAAAGCAAGTCACTTTTAACATCTCTGAACCAAGTTTTCCCATCTTATGAAAAGCAGTCACATGGGTCAGTACCACTCAGGGTTTGGGCAAGGCTCAGCAAGGTCACACATTGTAATCTATGACTGGGAGGTAGGCCTTATGGGGTCAGCCACAGGAAGCAGTTCTTGTATTTGGCAACTTCATTCATGCAGTTCAGATGCATAAAGAACTAGAAAGCTAACAAGCCCAGGGCTGGAGAGACAGCTCAGTGCTCAAGAGCACTGGCTGCTCTTCCAGAGGACCCAGGCTCAATACCCAGCACCCACATTATGTCTTACAACTGTCTAACTTCAGTCCCAGGGGCTCTGATACCCTCTTCTGGCCTCCGAGGGCACTCGGCACACACTTCGTATACAGATGTGCATGCAGGCAAAACACACATGTACATAAAAATAAAAGAAATGTAAAAATCGTTGGTGCTGTGCTTGGCGGCACATACCTTTAATCCCAGCACTAGAGAGACAGAGGCAGCTAGATCTCTGCAAGTTCTAGACTGTGGACTACTTCAGGAATTCCAGAACAGTCAGAGCTATGTAGAAGACCCTGTTTCAAAATAAACAAATGAAAAATAACTATGGATAAAGTAGTACAGGCAGGATTCTGGCCACTTTGGTGTAAGGCCAGCCTGGGCAATTTAGAAAACTCAAACTCAATAGTTACGGACGAAACAGATCAGGTATGGTGGCCATTTGTGAGGCAGGAGGATCAAGCGTTGAGGATCATCCTCAGCTGCATACTGAGCCTGAGTCCCAGCCCAGGCTGTGTGAGCCCTGTCTTCCCTACCCTCCAGAAAAGAAAGGGGTGGGGAATGTCAGTTGTCGTCTTGGCAAAGACTACAAACTGTCAAGAAGACAGCCATTCTGGGAATGGAAGCAGTGGAGAGGACATGGCTCCCTGGGGCAGCGGAACCTCAACTCTCAGGAAGGAGTCCCAGAGAGAGAAAGCCTCCTAGAACTGGCCCTGCCTGTGCGTTCTGGTCAGATGCTGTCGTTGTCCTTGGCCTGAACAGACCCAAGGTCTCCATCCTGAGTTCTCTGGCAGTAAACAGGATTGGCCAAGCACTCCGGTTTGTCAGGCTCTTTGCTGGGGACCTCGGGTATGGTTACAGGCAACATCAAAACAATGTCCCGTTTTCTTGTCACTGACAACCTGAATGGGAAGAGAGAAATGAGGAACAGGGAGAGGGAGAGTCTCTGTGCCGGGTGCAGCCATAAGTATCGGATAAGGGATACAGAAAAGCGTGCCGGGGCAGGACAGATTTTAGAGACTTGCTGTGGATGACAGAAATCCCTCCAAGAGGAGTTGAGGAGGAAGGAAGCCACATGGGACTCTGGGGCAGCAGGGACAGCCATTGCCACTGTTTGCAAGAAGAAGGCTTTCCCGGGACGTTTGAAAAGCATCCGGGCAGGTGTGAGAGAACAGGCTGTGTCCGAGGCTAGCGGGCCACATGTGGGGGCTTCTTGGCTTCGTCCATTCCCCTGAGAAGGAGCCAGAAGGGCTCTTGAGCTTCTAGGGACAAGGCCTGACTCCAGTGCTCACGTGCGCCCTCTGGTGGGGTTGGGTATGGGAAGCCAGCAAGGCAGTCTGGGTAGGATCTGAGCTGGCCTGTGACCCTTACCTCCTCCCTCTGCTTCCAGCTGCTGAGAAAGAGACACATAGGGAATGACATCGTGACGATCATCTTCCAGGAGCCCGGCGCCTTGCCCTTCACCCCTAAGAACATCCGCTCGCACTTCCAGCACGTCTTCATTATCGTCCGAGTCCATAACCCCTGCACTGAGAATGCCTGCTATAGGTACGGCTCCTAGTGTCCCGGCTTCCCGGTTCCCATCAGGGCCTGTGTTCCTCGGAACTTTCTCTACTCTAAGTAATGGAAAACCACCTCGTCCTGGCGCACAGGAAGAGGATGCGCGTGTGTATCGGCTCTTGGGTACATCCCAGGAAGCCTCAGCTGGGTGTTCCATGGCCAAAGGGAGCTTCATTTTCTGGTGGCATTCAGTTTAACATCTTCCTAGCTATGGAGGGGAGCGGGTGGGATTGACTGGGCCAGGGTGTAGCTCAGTTCACAAAAAGCTCGCCTAGGGTGCACAGTCCAGAGTTTGATGCCCAGGGCTACAGAAACCAAACACAGTGGTGCATTCCTATGATGCCAGTGTTTGGAAGGAGGAGGCAGGAGAATCAGAAGTTCAAGGCCTGGCGGTGTCTGTGAGAACGGAGAGCTATGGGGGTGATGACCTGGAGGCAGACCCCTGTGAAGCTGGGGTGGAGGCTCTCTGAGACCACCTCCTGCTGGTTTGGGAAGGTTGGGGAGGGGGACAAAGTCTCACTACGTAGCCCAGGTTATCTTTAAACTCATACTGCTGGCTAAATGTTAGGATGATAGGCATGTTGAATTGGGAGGTTTTAGTTCCCACATAGCCTTGTAACCTAGGCCTCAACAAGCCTGTTCTTTACCCTCTGCAACAGCAGGGCTACCCCCACATTAGTGGCTGTCCCCAGTAGGAGCAGGATAGAGCTGGACCCTCAGAAGCCCCGGACCCAGCAACTCAGGCCCAGGCTGTGGGGACGGGAGCAGGTGTACTGTTTTCCAAGACTACAGGAGGGTGGCCGTGCAACCCCTCCCCTCCCCCTGCCCTAGGGGCTTGCACTCAGCAGTCTCCCAGGTCTTTGCATTCCAGAATTCTGTTGAGCAGATACTCCGACCATTTCCCACTGCTCTCCGAGAGCAGGTGTTGGGCCGGTTTGCTGGCGCCCGCACTGAGCCACCTTGTTTCTGCAGCTGTCTAGGGAATGGTTGCTGCAGAATTGGGGATCGAGGCCCCACCCATGTCCACTGGTAGACTTGGTCTTCTTAGAGCTGGCTAGTATGTAATGATTCGCTTTTGGCATGCAGCCGACGTGAGCTGCGGTGTGGGACGAGTTGCCTGGTGGCTTCTAGGAACCAGCACTGTCAGTCATTGCCCTGGCCCAAGGCCACCCCCCCCTTGTTACTAGAACATTCTGTCGCAGCTGCAGGATACTGGCTGTACCTTAGACTCTGAACTGTTCCTCCGCACCTGAAAGGTAGCCCAGGTGACAGAGGACAGATGCTCACGAGTGCCAGGGACAAGGAAGCAGCCTGCTTGTGCCTCAGATCAGCAGGGAGGCCAGGTGGCCCTTCTCCCCTCTCCTCAGACCTTTCTGCTTTGGCAGGGAAGTGACTCAGGATAGGGGTTGAATGCAGGCCATGTCCATGCTAGGCAAGACTTCACCACTGAACCCCCGTTTTGCTTTATTTCTGGGGCTTGCTTTGTATTGTGGTTTTAGACTTTGCATACCCATACTGATCTCAGATATGCTCTGTAGCTCAGACCGGCCTCAAATCCAGTCATCCACCTGCCTCAGCTTCCCAGGTCCTGGCATTATAAACCTGAACTACCGTGACCAACTTTAATATTATCAGAGCGCCCCTAAGGTGCTAAGCAAGGGCTGTGCCTCTGACCTGTAGCTCCAGGCATGGTGTTGGCTTTTTTGAGGCAGTTTTGCTATCTAGCCCAAGCTAGCCTGCAAGTCAACTATACACCCCAGGCTGGCCTCAAACATGTGATCCCCCTGCTTCAGCCACCCGTATATAGGGAATATAGGGGTGTGCCACTGTGCTCAATGCTCCTCTCTGTGCCTTCCCCCCTACCTTGTTGTCCCAGCAGCCTGCTCCACCTCCCCCTTCTCAGGGCAAGCTCAGGCTTGGTCCCCAGGATGGCTTCTTTCCTGACACACCGCCCTTTCTTGGTTTTGGGGGTTTGTTGTTGTCCTTGTTGTTTTACAATTTAATTTTCAAAAGGCTTTAATTATGCAATATTTTAAACGTTCTGAAAAGGGCGGAAAATAATGGATCAGGCAGCCATGCGCCCCACCAGCAGATTTAGCAGATGTTGGCATTTGCCTCCGTTGCTTCACTGTTTCCTCTTTTCTTGGTTCGTTAAGGAAAAGGAAACGTTAGTGGTATAGCAGCTGAGCCTTACCCGTTCCACGGCACCACTCTCTGGGCAGACCTACCCTCAGTGCCTCCCCAGCTGTGAGAAGAACAGAGGCCAGACTGCACCGCCCTCCCACCGGCCCCCTGCTTGTGGGTGCCCGTGTGCACGTGTACTCAGGGGCATCATGTAGCCCAGGCTAGCCTCAGACTCTGTGTGCCCAGTGCTGGCCTTGGACTCCTGCTTCTCTCGCCTCACCAGTGGAAGAGTTACAGGCGTGTGCCACCATACCTGGCTAACACGTCAGAGGACCTTGAAGGGCTGGCGGTCCACAAAACAGACACTGGGAAAACAGTAGTTGAATTATTAACTGCACATGGCCTAGAAGCTCCTGCTGCGCTCTAGAGGATGAGGAGGCCTGGTGGATTCTCATCTTTTGTTATTTCTTAATGGCCTCCAGCATCTTCCCTGAGCCTGAGAGTTGTGAAGAATGCGGGGCCCCTCCAGCTAAAACTGAGGGACTAGCTGTTCCTGTTGGCCAGAACCTTCAGTAGCTTACAATCTCATGACTTCAAACCATGAGTCAGGATGGCGAGGAAGGCCAGTCTGTCAGTGGGCAATTGAATGCCAGGGGAAGTTGCAGAGCTCTTCCCTGTGAGTCAGCTGCTCCCTTAGCGTTGAGACAGCCATCCCAGTTGACCTGGCTGGGGCGCTGCCCTCTGTGGTCACACATACCCTTGCTTATTGGTGGAAATCATTTTCTCCTCCCCGTGTCTGTCCATACACCATACTTACTTTAGTTGGTAACGGATGCCTGGGCTGGTGCTGGAGAACCCACTGAGCCTAGATTGGCATGTGCGTGGCCCTCCAAGTCAGGGAGGGACACTGCCCCAAGTGATGGAGGTGAAAAGCAGGGATCAGGCTAATCTTCCAGGCTCCTCGGTTGCTCAGTGCCTCTGAGGCGGTCACAGTGATCTTTGCAGATGCATCTCTCCCTGCCGTGGAACCAGAGAGAAGCAGAAGCCACTGCTGCTGCCACCCTTGACAGGCTCACAGTGTGGATGGCTCAAGGGGACTGTTGGGAACTACAGTATCCAGGACTAGGGATGTCAGGGAGCCATAAACCAAGGGGCACGAGGGGAGTTTCTAGAAGCTGGTGAGAGTTGTGGCAAGAGCCGTGTTCGTGAATAAGTTATCAAAACCAAAGCCCAGAGCCCCCTTCACTATCATGGGCTGGCAGGAAGAAAAAGGAAAGGTGAATATAGTTGTGTACAGCAGCGGGGACACACTCTGGGGACTATGACCTCAGCTGGTTTAAGCACAGGCATCGTCGGGCGTGCTTACACCCTGTCGTCAATAGACAATCCATACAGGAAGTGACCTGAGATCACCTCCCCCTCACGCTGCATCCCAGCATCCTTCTTACCAGTGGCTCTTTTTTCCCAAGCTCACTTAGAAGCCTGTGCCTGTGGGACCCCAGGTACAGAGGCCTTCCTCCCAGACCATGGCAGATGGGAAGTGTGAGACATCTCCAGGGCCATGTGCGGCATGTCCCTGTCACCTGAGCTCTGCCCCTGGGCTTGCCTCCTTCCACATGAACTCTTTCCCACTTGGGCTGCCCCACATGCTGTTCCTTCTGTCTGCTGTGCTGCCCCCCCCCAGTCTGGGGTCTTCGCTGTCACTCTCTCAGCCCCACCCCCAGACACTGCTGTCCAAAGCAGGAGCTTCTGTCCTGCCCTGACCCAGCACTCTGGCCTTTGTCAGTGTCTGCTCATTTGTAAGCTCAGTCAGCAGTTGTGGAGAGACCGGAATTGCCGTATCCACAAAGCTGAGAAGAGAGTCCAGGAAGCCCCTGTCAAACAGATGGGCAAGTGTTACACCGTCCCCTGCCCAGATGTGGGACAGTGCCGTAGTAGTCAGCCAATGCCTGCAGGTATTTGGATTGCATAGGGCATTGTCTATATGTGTGTGAGTGTGTGTGTGTGTGTGTGTGTGTGTGTCTATAATCTATAGTCTGTTTATTTATTCTGTTCTTTTGAGAAAGGGTCTCATGAACCCCAGGTTGGTCTCCAACATGCCATGTAGCTAAGGATGACCTTGAATTTCTGATCCTCCTGAGTTTTTGGATTATAGGCATGTGCCACCACACTACCTCCGAATTTTCAAAATCTTTGCTGATATGATTCGCAGAGTATATTAGCATCAAGTAAGTACTGCACACACACGTGTTCCACAGCCAGCCAGCTGGCCCGGCACTGACGGTGCACAGGAACTGCAGCTCTGACCTCTGCGGCAGACCAGCAGCCCTCAGCCTTCCTAACGCTGTGCCCCGTTAATACAGCTCCTTATGCCGTGGTGGCCCCCAACCATAAAAGTATCTCATTGCTACTTCATTACTGTAATTTTGCTACTTTTCTGAATTATAACATAAATACCTGATATGCGGGGTTATGTAAAAGAGTTGCTCAGCCCACAGGTTAAGACCTTTTCTGTAGAGTCAGCTTGTGTCCAAGCCGGTCCCAGATTTCCCTCACCCTCTTAGGAGCAGTGGGCTCTCCCTGGGGCCTATTCATGCCATTGCAGCTCGGGGGGTATAGAAGTGCAGGTCCCCCCATCCCTCCCGTACTTGCACAGTTGGAGCCCCCATTCTAAAGACGTCAGCCACTGTGATCTGACACATAGTTTATGTAAAACAAGAGTGAGGGAAATCTGAAGCCAGGAGCTGCAGCTGCGACCCCAGCACTCAGGGAGCTGAGACGGGGTGTCTCAAGTTCAGGGTCATCTGGGCTTCACAATGAGACAGTCTAGGAAAACCAAAGATGGCTGAAGATGTAGCTCTGTGGTAAATCACTTGTTCAGCATGTGTAAGCCCCGGGTCTGATCCTCAGCACTGTGTGTGTGTGTGTGTGTGTGTGTGTGTGTGTGTGTGTGTGTGTGTGTGTTATAATGTTATATATATACTCTAAAACATGTCCTTTAATTTTCCAGTCTAATTAACTAGCAGTTCATTGGTTAGATATATGCTTCCATTCATAAAAGGGAAACCCCAGGGCTGGGGAATGACTCAGTAGCAGAACACTTGCCCAGCTCCACAGTTCCATTTCCAGCTTGGTGGACAGGCAGCAGACAAGAAGATCTTTGTTTCTCTTTTCTTGTGGGGTGGGGGAATCGAAACAGGGTTTCCCTGTGTAGCCCTGGCTGTCCTGGAATTCACTCTGTAGACTAGGCTGGCCACACCTGGCTTGCCCTCACCCTGACCTTGAACTCCTGATCCTTCGTCCTCCTCCCAAGTGCTGTTGTTGCAAGTATATATCCTATCAGTTTTAAGGAGTTGCATTTTTTTTTTCCTCTTCTAAATGACTTCTCCCTCCTCAGCATGGCTGTGACCCGATCCAAAGACGCTCCTCCTTTTGGCCCCCCGATCCCTAACGGAACCACATTCCGCAAGTCTGACGTCTTCAGAGACTTTTTGCTAGCCAAGGTAATTAATGCTGAGAACGCTGCTCACAAATCCGACAAATTCCATACGATGGCCACCAGGACTCGTCAGGAATACCTGAAGGACCTAGCTGAAAACTGTGTCTCCAACACCCCCATTGACTCCTCCGGCAAGTTCAACCTCATCTCCCTGACCTCCAAGAAGAAGGAGAAGACAAAGGCCAGAGCAGGTGCAGAGCAGCACAGCGCTGGGGCCATTGCCTGGCGGGTGGCAGCTCAGGACTATGCCCAGGGCTCGGAGATCGACTGCATTCTGGGGATTTCCAACGAGTTCGTAGTGCTCCTGGACCTGCGCACCAAGGAGGTGGTATTCAACTGCTACTGTGGGGACGTCATTGGCTGGACCCCAGACTCCTCCACAATCAAAATCTTCTATGGCCGAGGGGACCACATCTTTCTACAGGCTGCAGAAGGTTCTGTGGAGGACATCAGGGACATTGTCCAGAGGCTAAAGGTAAGAAAGAGGGCCCAGCAGTGGGTGTCTTACATGTTTGGCAGAAGGCTCCAGAAGTATCATAGTACCTTCACTGGCCCAGGCAGTCAGGCATAACATACCCTAGAATCAGAACAACCGCTCTCTGTCTCTCTGTCTCTGTCTGTCTCTGTCTCTCTCTCTCTCTCTCTCTCTCACACACACACACACACACACACACACACACCCAGAGTCTGGTGGATCCTTCAGCCCATAGTGCTCTGAAGATGTGGCCAGGAGTGTGTAGGTGCCATTCCTTAACCTCAGAGGACAGAACATGCAGGTCTAAACGTACCAGAGGAATAAGCTCAGTGGTAGAGCATTTGACAGGCCCGTGGTTCAATCCCCAGTACCAAAACTGAGAGCTTTTCTCTGGGAGAATGAAATAGAAGGTTCCTGGAGGACAGAGAGATGGCTCAGAGGTCGAGACTTTATGCTGCTCTTGAGACTTGGGCTCAATTCCAATCATCCATGTTGGGCAGCTCACAGCTGCCTGTAACTCCAACTTCAGAGGGTTCCAACATCTCTGGCCTCCATGAGTGCCAAGTTCCCACACGGCCCATAGACACGCACGTTTACAAAAGTGAAAATTATCTTAAAGGTTCTAGACCAGGTTAGTCTAACCTGTGGCCTTGAGCCCCAGATAACCCAGGATAGCCATGAAGATGGCCCAGCACATTTGTAGACCACACCACCATGTCAGATACCAAGAGGTTGGCTAGCCCAGTCTAGACCATTAAAGTATAGAGGAGGGGCAAGGAACATAAAACATAATACATAATGAGAAAGTACAATGAAAGAAACAGACTTAAATTGTGTGGCTGGATTCAGTTTCATACTAGTAGTCACAATAACCATGAATGGTTTGACTTTCTGTATTAAAAGAAAAGGACATAATCTACGATGAAAATTGTATTCTCACCAGGCTTGGGTGTTTCACACCTTTGATTCCAGCACTAGCCGGGGATGACAACTCTGTGAGTTCAAAGCCAGCCTGGTCATACGGTGGGCTCCAGGACACCTAGAGCTATGTGCAAAGATCCTGTCTCAAAACAAAACAAAAAAGTTAATCCTCGAGTCAGGATATAGCTTGGTATTAGAGTCCTTACTTGCCTGGCATGTTTAAGACCCTGGGTTTCATCTCCAGCACCACAAGGCAGGGAGGGTCAGATGCACCCTTGCCAGTACTTAGCTCACCTCCATTTGGAAAAGTCAAAACCTAGGGAATGATGTCACCCACTGTAGGCAGATCTTCCCATCTTAGTTATCAGAATCACAGTCATCCCCAAAGGTAAGCCCAGAGCCCTTCTCCCAGTCAAGTTGGCAACCAACATTAAACATCATAGTGACTCAGTTTCCTCTACGGGAAAAAAGAAACAGTAATCATCCTATGTCAGCGCTGGGGCCAGAGCTCAGTGGTGGAGCCCTTGCCTAGCACACTTGAGGGCCTCAGTTCTGTCTCTGGTACTTAAGGAAGGAAGGTAGGAAGGTAGATAGGTAGAAAGGAAGGTAGGAGAATCTTACATTGCCTATGCAGGCTTCCTTGTCTCGGTTGGCCGAGACCTTACCCAGTAGCATCACTCTCTGTTAAGTGCAGGTGAGATTGGCTAAACTCCAATCTCAGCTCCTCTGACTTCACAATCCATACGTCTTTGTGAAAACACTGTAGCTTGTGCACTACCGGTCCAAACATTCCTGATGGAGTATGAGCTGGGAAGCTGAGCAGGCTTGGGCCTGGTCGATACTCGGGTGAGGAAAGGTAAGATTTGAACCCCATCTGTCTACATCTGTTTGATCCCTTCAGATCTCAAACTTAACTTTAGGAAGGCATACAGTAGGCATACAATAAATGCAGATCAATAATTGTCCTCTCATCCCAAGTTCTGACTCACAACATTCTAGATCAGAACGTAAGACTGGCCTCCAGCTGCTTCCTCAACATCTTCCCAGGGCTGCCCAAGTGACCCCGGAAACCACACAGTCACTGCAAGTGTGGCTTCTCCCATGCTCCCATGCTTCCTGTTTCAGTTAAGGTCAAGTCCCTTACGCTGTGGAGGTCGGCCAGGGACCCCCTTGTTCTCACATCCACACCCCATCTGTCTACGCCACCTTCTGGCAGCCTGCAGCTGCTTCCCCCACTCCCCTGCCTACCCCGTAGCACAAGCTGCCCGGCTCTAGATATGGGGAGAGATAAGACTTGCTCTCATTAAGTAGCCCGAGCTAGCTTCAAGCCGTGTTTTTCTACCTCGGTCTCAGGAATGCTGAGATCGCAGGCCTGTTCCACCATGCCTAGCCTCTCCCAAATTACTGCAGGAGCCTACCCATGTATGTGTGCCTGGTACACACACACACACACACACACACACACACACACACATTCTCTCCCTCCCTTCCTCCATCCCCCCTTCTTTGCCTCCACCTTTGTTCCACTGTGATCTGTTCTCAGCACCACGGGGATCTGATCACCTTGGCTCTGTGTTCCGAACCCTTATCTCACCCTAAGTGAGGCAGAGGAGCCTTGCACTCTTCCCTTTCCCCGTTCTTTCCCGCTCATCCCTCTAGGAGCCTTTTCCCACTGCGCCCTGCTTCTCACGCACAGACCTGCTGTTTCTTGAATGTGCTAGGCAGGTGTCCAGCCTCAGGGCCTATCCCTTACTGAAACTCTCTTTGGTTGCCCCAGGGCTTAGTCCCTTTCTCCCTACAAGCCTTTGTTCACGTGTCCCCAGAGGTCTCACTGTCTAGAACTGAAAACTCTGCCAGTAAGTTCCAACCATTTGCTGCCACGTTGCTTTCTTTTCAGTACTGTGTTAGGTTTTATTTGTTGTTGTTGTTGCTTGTTCCCTTGAAACACAAGTTTACATGTGGTGGGTCCACAGGTACACGGACAGTGGTCAGCTGAGGGTGGGACAAAGGAGCACAGGTATGACACCCTCAGCGACACACCCACATGGAAGCAGGCATCTTCCCCTAGCACCCAAGCTTGTGAGAGGTCTGCACTGCCCAAGTGGCTTTCCAGGGCAGTAACGATCATCCTAATGAAGAATGAGGGGGTAGGCTCATTTAAAAAGTAAAACACAGTCAATAAATAGAAACTTGGGTAGGCGGCGTAGTGGCCAGCACTGCCGTCCAGTCTCCTGCCGCTAACACCACTGCTTTCCCCAGCAGTGGAACAAGAAAAACACTGCAAAAAGAAGCATCTATAACCAAGGCTGGTGGCAGTACTAATTAATGGGCAGAACCATGAATATTTAGAAGGCAGTACTAATCTATGGGCAGAGCCATGAATATTTAGAAGGCAGTACTAATCTATGGGCAGAGCCACGAACATTTAGAAGGCAATTTGACTGGCACATTACATTCCATTTAGCAAAATAACTTTCCCACTAAGGCTTATGACCGCCTAAGCCATAGGCCTCTGACTGGTCCTTCCCGAGGAGCGGACCTCAAATGCAATCAGAATGGTTGGTGAGGCTGGGGGGGAAGGGCTCCGTAAAAACACTAGTACAGAAAGAAGCCTGAGGACCTAAGTTTAACCTCTCCCAGCACCCATACAAAAAGCTAAGTGTGGCCATGCACGTACTTGCACCCCACCAATGTGGGGGCCAGAAACAGGATGCTGGGTGGGGTTTCTGGCTGCCGTTAGCAAGTCTAGTTCAGAAAGCTAGCCTGGATTAAGAAGAGAGTCTGTCTCATGGGAATAGAGTGGGAAAGGTTAGCTCAGCACACTCACTGTCCTCCCCTGATCCGCACACACCGGAAAGGCAGAAGGCTTGGTGACATCCACTCTGGCCAGGTCACTGAAGCACCAATGACCACGTCCTACCCGGCAAGTTGGTAGCATAGGAAAGGTACGTTTTGTTTTGTTTTTTTTTTGTTTTTTGTTTTTGTTTTTTTGGCGCCCCAAGAAGATTCACTAATGGCAGACTGAGATCCTGGGCCTTCCAGTCAGCGTGTATCTATGTCTGAGGCATCACACATGAGCAAAGCTGGAAGCAGTGAGGAGTGAGGCCTGTGTGACCTGCTCTGCTGCATGCTGGGAGGTTTGTGCATGGTCACCTTAGTGAGGGAGGCTGAGGTAGCAAAAACAGAAGTCTGAGGGCAGCCTGGGCAATTCAGTGAGAGACGCTGCTTCAAATTTAACAGTCACAGAGAACCTGGGGGCCCTGGGGAGATGGCTCGGTGGGGTGGGAACACTTGTAAGTCTGAGGACCTGAGGTTTTCATCTCCAGCATCCAACACAAAAAGCCAGGCTTGGCCATGTGCACCTCTCACTCCAGCACTGGGCATGAGAAACAGACAGATCAGCGTGGTCCTCTGGCCACCATCCTAGCTGAATAGCAGCAAACTCCAGGCTCAGAGCGAGACCGGCCTCAAGGGAATAATCAGGGACCCAGAGAGGACACTTGGTGTCTTCTGTGTACATGTTCATGCACACATCTGGGGACACATAGACACACACAGACAGTACCAGTAAGGAGTTGAAGATGTCGTCCAGCAGTGAGAGCGTTTGCACAGAACCCACCAGTGAGGGTCTGGGGTGTGCCTCAGTGCTTAGAATACACATAATCCTATATCCCATCCCTAGTGCCACAAAATCAATCAATCAATCAACCAATCAATCAGTTGGTTAATACCCCAACCAAAAGTCCAGGCCTGCTCAGCAGCTCCCAGCCAGCTACAGTGGGCTGAGAGGTGAAGGAGAAAGCAGGCTGCTGTACTCTCTGTGCAATGTACATATTTCCTGCCCAGACCGGGATCCTGGTGGCACCTGGAAGGCCAGTGGGACTCTCCAGTCCCTGTCAGAGGGGACTGACTGGACAAGGGTCTTCAGAGCCCGCCTCTGAGCCGAACACCTGACACTCACCCCACCCACCGCCCACAGGTGATGACCAACGGCTGCGAGACTGTGGACATGACCCTGCGGCGGAACGGGCTGGGGCAGCTGGGCTTCCATGTGAAGTACGACGGGACGGTGGCCGAAGTGGAGGACTACGGGTTTGCCTGGCAGGCTGGCCTCCGGCAAGGCAGCCGACTGGTAGAGATCTGCAAGGTGGCTGTGGTAACACTAAGCCACGACCAGATGATCGACCTGCTGCGCACCTCCGTCACTGTGAAAGTGGTCATCATCCCACCTTTTGAAGACGGCACTCCCCGGCGGTAAGAGAGCATCGCCCTGAGAGCCAGGCATGGGACAAGATTGGCAGCTTCCACATGGCTGCAAGGGGTTCCCCTGTCATAGTCACCCAAGACCCCGGTGAAGGAACCTGATAAGTCAGAGTGGTTCTCAACCTTCCTGGTGCTGTGACCCTTTAATACAGCTCCTCATGTTGGGGTGACACCCCCACCGTCAAATTATTTCTGTTACTACTTCATAACTGTAAGCTTGCTGCTGTCGTGAATCATAAAGCAATACCTGTGTTTTCCGATGGTCTTAGGCGACCCCTGAGAAAGGAGCTTCAGGTTGCGAACCACTTTGATGAGCCCTGTTTCCGGGGGCTGATAGCGGTGGGAGTGGAAGTAAATACACAGGGTCTGGGGGTGTGCCCCTGAGACTGAAGAAAGGTCCCATCTCAGGAAGAGGTGGGCACAGGACAGTCTGTGGCTTTGATTGGATTTGAGGCCAGAGACCTCACTGGAGAACACTGCTGCTGTTGTTTGATAAAGGCACCTGATGTACCTGTCAGAGTGTTACTTGTGCCTGTGGGTTGTGGCACTGTCAGCTTTGGAGGCTGTTGAATGCTCAGGCCTCCTCTCCAAGGCTTGGGGAGCATGGGCGAGGGGGCGAACAGCGCGTGAAAGCTGGAGGAAGGGAGGAGAGGGGCATGAACGCTGACTTCTGGGTAAGACATGTATATTGCTTGCTTCGTTTGGTTGGTTGGCTTAGGGTTTTGATTTGGTTTGGGTTTTTTTTCCCTGAAGATAAGGTCTCACTATATAGCCTTGCTGGCCTGGAATTCTATATAGACTATTTAAAGACACGTGCCACCAGTCCCACCCAGTTTCTAGCCGTTGCAGCTGTGTGGGCATGGGAAAGTTTCTGAACTTCTCAGTCTCCGTTTCTTAAGCTGTGAAAAGTCATATACTGGAGCCGAGGATGCAGCTCAGTTGGTAGAGTGCTTATATGGCACATACAAGGTCCCCGGTTCAGTTCCCCAGCACTGCAGGAAGCAGGTGTGGTGGCCTGCACCTGCAATCCCAGCACTCAGGAAGTGGAGGCCAGGGGACCCAGAGTCCAAGGTCCTGAGCTCAGTTGCCGTCACCCTCGGCCAATCTCCCAAGCACAAGCGACACAGCTCTGGACTGGGTCTCCCCAGCATAGCAACGCCTGCAAAAATAGATCTTCACACTCCCCTGTCATAAAGTATAATAAATATAATGCAGCAACAGCAGCGTGCGGGTGTAAGGGGATGCCTGGGGGGGGGGGGGCTGCCAAAGCATCCTCCTGAGAAATCAAGCCTGTGACAGACCTAGTATAAAGAAGGACTATTTGGGGGGAAGGGGAGAAAATTAGGGGCCTGAAGAAGTAGTAGAGGCAGCCAGGCGGCAGCAGAGCCATGGGGGCTAAGAAGGGGCATGGAGAGGGACAGAAAGTGGGGCCGGTCAGGAACACGTGGGGACAGAGAGAGAAAGGGTGCGGGGTGGGGGGGGGGGGACAAGCGGTCCTTTTGATCCACTGCTGCGCCTAGATCACACCTGGCTGCAGCAAGCTATGACATTAGCCGCCACTAGGTCCCTGGGAGGAGCCCAGCAGGAGCCCATGCCTATAAGCTGTCACCCCACCCCAGCAATTTCAGAAGTGCCTCCCAGGTTGCTCTCTCTGCTCTGATAGGAACTGCTTACAGCCTGTGACAATCCTCACTAGTCACTTTGTCTAGGGCGAGAGGCGTTTCTGATTGGTTGGATGTGGGTCACATGCTCATGCCACAGCATCCAGGGGTGAGCTCTGCCTGGCTCAGAGCACACAGCAGTTCTCAGGGTATGTGGCCTTCCTCCACCTCTGCCAGCCTGGCCTGTCTGGTGGCTCTGTCAGGGGGTTGTGTCCCTATTTTTCCCTACCTGGTACCTGGGGGCTCCTGATCCCCAAAACAGCCATAAGGAACGCTGAACATCATCTCTACTTTACTACCGCAGAAAGGTACCCTGAGTAGGGCCTGGGACAGGAACATGTCCTCAGGTCCCGTGGCGTGGCTCAGTAGCAGCCATGCCTGGGTGTCAGGCCAAAGGAACATCAGAATGAGATCCTCTGGACCTGCCTCCCAGCATCTCTTGTGATCTAAGAGGTGGATTTTTTTTTTCCTGAGCTCAGGGATTCTATAAGCTCGGGATTGGATCCCTCCCGTGCCGCGTGGCACACTGTGGCAGCGACAGCAGAGATGCCAGCCCAGCTTGGGTCCCGTGCCCCAGGCTGGATCTCTGCACTGGGGCATGTGCCAGCCAGACATGGGCCTCCATCTATTTCCAGGGATCTGGGCTTCGTGTGCTTTTCTTTCTTTCTTTCTTTCTTTCTTTTTTTTTAACCACCTTGTAAAGTAGGTCACCTGCTTCTCTTCTAACAGCATTGGGGATTCTAGGGAACAAGGCAGAGACTGTCCTTTTGATTTTTGAGGGCATTGGCTTTTCCAGCCCAAAGTACTGCTTGGGGTGTTGGGAGAGGCTGGTTTGTTGGAAACACTGGCTGACCAGAGGCCTGGGCCAGAGAAAAGGGAGGGGACAAAGAGAAGCCAAGACCTGGAGGGTAAAAAAAGCGATTCAGGTCCAGCAGTCACAGCCCTGAGTAAGCTTCAGGCCCTCGTTTGAAAGATGCCAGTCAGGCTTTAGAATGAATCACGGTTTGGAGTTGACCCACTGTAAGCTAGACAGCCGGTCCCTCTCAAGCAGAAGGCCTGTGTGTTAGCGGGCCCAGGCCTTAGAAGTAATACACTTGTTTTTCCAGGGGGTGGCCAGAGACCTATGACATGAATACTTCAGAACCCAAGATGGAGTCGGAAACCACCACCCCCGGGGGCCGACCCCCCTACCGCAGCAATGCCCCCTGGCAGTGGAGCGGGCCTGCCTCCCACAACTCTCTGCCGGCCACCAAATGGACCACCCCCGCCACACCGGGCCATGCCCAGTCCCTGAGCCGACTCCCGAAGCAGACACCCGGGGTACCCTTCCGTGAGTCCCAGCCGCTGCACAGCAAGAGGTAAGGACCCCAAGGACACCACTGCTGTCCAGTGTCCCGCCTGTCTGCCAGCCAGCCAGCCCTCACCCTTCCCGCTCTTTCCCATCGTTGCTCTTCCTCTTTCCCTCAGTCATTTTTCTTTTTTTGTTGGTTTTTTTTGGGGGGGGGGCAGGGAGTTTTTGTTTTTTGTTTCTTTTTTAAAGATTTATGTATGAGTACACTGTTGCTGTCTTCAGACACCAGAAGAGGGCATTAGATCCCATTACAGATGGCTGTGAGCCACCATGTGGTCGCTGGGAATTGAACTCAGGACCTCTGGAAGAGCAGTCAGTGCTCTAACCACTGAGCCATCTCTCCAGCCGGCCATTTTCCTTCCCTATCCCTCTGTCTCCATCTGTTCTCCCCATCAGTTCTCCCTTCTTTCCTCACTTCTAGGCTGGCCCAAGGGCCCTAGGACAGGGACAGAAAGCTCTCTCTATGGGTTTTTTTTTCCCAAGGTCAATAATAAAATCTGTAGGACTGGTCTCTTGGGAAGCAGATGGAGGGAGAAGCCCACAAAAGTGGATCTCATAGCTGCTATCAAGTCCTTAGCTGATGGTCACTTCAGGGAATTTGATACTGGTATTTAATGTATACTGGTGTGTGTTTATGGAGACTGAGGATTGAACCTCAGTCCTTTGGCACGCTGGGCAAATGCTCTACCACTGAATTCCTCCTCGTCTCACTCTCCTTTCTGTAGACCAGGATCTCATGTGTTACCCAGACTCCGTAAACTGAAAAGCCTCCTGCTCCAGACCTCTCAGTAGCCTAGATTACATTCTAGTCTAGTCTAAGAATGTGTTTTCATTTTATTCCTAGATGTGGGTTATGGGGATGCTTCAGCCTGCCCACAGCAGCTGACTATGATTTGCCTCATGCTCTAGCAAGGATGCGATTTTGCCAGCAGCAGTCTCTGCCGCTGTGTGCTGTTTGGAATTCTGGGAACTTTTCAGGGGTATACAGGCCCCCTGAGTAGTTGTTGGCCGCAGTTTGTTAGGTGGTTGTGTGCAAAGAAGAAACAACAAAAAAAAAAAAAAAAAGAAATTAGATATCCTGATGGTGAAGATCAAAGTTGGCTATAATCAACAGGAAGTAGTCTAAGGACCACCCCTTTCTGACCCCCGACTTTATTAAGGGATCTCTTTACTTTCTTCTTTATCCATTTCTCTTTCCTGTGTTAGGGGGTTAAAAGGGTGGGAGAAAGAATAACCCACAAAGTAACAAAAGCCAAGCTACGGATCTCAGTGAGTCCAATGCCAGCCTTGTCTAGGTAGTGGGTTCCCAGCTAAAGCTACATAGTGAGACTCCGTCTCAAAAATAAATAAGGGAGCTGGAAAGATGACTCCATGCTTAAAAACACTTGTTCTTGCCAAGAGTCTGGGCTCAGCTCCCAGCACCCACATGGTGTCTCGAAACCATTATAACACCAGTTCCAGGGGATCTGATGCCCTCCGCAGGCATCAGGCACCCATGTGGTATACATACATACATGCAGGCAAAATATTCGTACACAAATAAAAGTAAATGTATCTAAAATTTTTTTTATTAAGAAAAATATACAGATATTTAAATTTCCCTGGGAAAGGGCAGAGTATTGTCCCCAAGGGACCCTGTCCTAACTGGAAATTTGAATGTGGAGCACAGAGGAGGGAGGGGGGCTCTCCTGTTTTCCCTCTTCCTTGCATGCAGACCCAAGGGGTGGATAGCTGCCAGATTTGGCTGTATTTGAGGGGCAGATGTGTTGTATGCCTCCTCCTTCTCTTCCTTCTCCTCCTCCCACTCCCCCTCCTCTTTCTCTTTCTCCTCCTCATCCAGGGATGCCTTCTTACCCAGCCTCTGTCCCCCACTCCTGTGTCTTTCCAGGCCTGTCAGCTTCCCAGAAACCCCTTTTGCAGCGTCACCAGCAGGGGCCGACAGAGTCCCTCCCTACCGACAGCCTTCCGGGAGTTTCTCCACCCCAGGCTCTGCCACCTACGCCAGATACAAGCCTTCTCCTGAAAGGTCAGAGTTTCCCCCTTGCTTTTGAAATGATGTCATCTGGTGATTGCTGCTGCAGGTTTTTATTCCTAGGAAAGGCGCCCACCTCACTATCTCATCCGCCGCGTCATGGGGTGTATGGACCACCCCCGCAAAAAAGGTCAGAAAATGACCACCAGGGTGTTGGCAGGGTCTCCTTAAAATTTAGAACAAAGAAACAGGACAACAAAATCAGAGCTAAGCTGATCTGGCAGAGCCTGTCGTTGCCTCTTGTTTTTGTTTGTTTGGATGGTTGGTTGTTTTTGGGTGCTTTGTTTTTGTTTTGTTTTTTGAGCAAAGCCATCCTCTCCCCAGCATCCCATTTGTCGCTTTCCCACACACCAAAACCAGGCCACCAGTGTTATCCAGGTCATCCCTCCCCCGAAGAGCCAACTCCACCCTGGAGCATAAGCCATCTTCCCCAAATCTCCATGGCTCTCCAGCACCTTTGGAACAAATCCAGACTGGACAGTGTGCATCCATGGTATATGATTCCAGGACCAGGCATCTCGGGTCCTCTTGCGTCCCTTTGTATGTGGCAGTCCCACCCATCCCTGTCCTCCAGGCAAAGCTGTGAGCCTCATCCTGAATATCCCCCCCAACCCCCGCTCAGTCTGCTCAGCCTCCCAGACTCTGTGTCCCATGCCTCCCCCGGCATGGCTGGTACTCAGATCTGCCCCTTGCCATCCCTGACCAAGGGCCCTGGAATACCAGTCTGTGAACGCTACACAGCAGCCCACCAGCCACCTCCTTTTCTAGATACTTTGTTTGTGTGCTCCAGCCTTTTCCTTGCTGGAAAACCCTCAGGAGAGGCCAGCCTCCTGACCAGAGCTACGCTGGAAGCCTGCCCCAAGGAACAACCTCCACTCTCTCAGCCCAGTGAAGAGATGAACAAGAGAAAGTAGAGGGAAAGAGGAGTCAGAGGACATCGACAGGCAGAGGCCACCCGGGCATAGCGCACACCATATGCACAGATGAGGAGGGTGTGAGTTTGCTCCAAGATTGGCAGCTCACCGTGGTCCATGTCTCCATCACAGGGCACTGGGGCTACAAAAGGCAAATTCTCGGTCTGTAAGTGACGGCAGAAAGGAACAAAACCACTTGCCTCTAGCCAAGGGACCAGACCAACAGACCTGAGGTTCTCACTGATCCGAGTACACACTCCTGGACCTAAGCCTGCGTTTCTGTCCTCCCTGGTAGACAGTACCCTGAGAGCCCCACTGTACACCATGTTGGGTGCTAAGCCTCTGTTAGGAAGTCACAGGGAGAGGAACCCTTTGTTTTATCTTTTAGAGGCCGGTGTTCAGCCCTCGTTAGAACACAGTCCCCAGGGCTTCTGGTGGGTGATGTCCCTCTCAGTACGTCTGGCCTGCTCGGTTGCCAGGGTTCCTGTTTCCCACCCCTTCCCCCTTGCTCGTGCTAGAGAGAGATCCCACGAGCCACATGGCTGAACAGAGGAGGGGGGAACACGGTTCAGGAGAACCGTGCCAGGAAGGGGGCATTTGAACCAGGGACATTGATGGGAGTTTGTCACAGAGAGGAAGGAGCCTGAATGAGCAAAGGGGCAGGATGAAAGAGAGGCAAAGAAGATTCCAGATTGTGTAGCTTGCTGGGACGACACCTGAGCCTCAGTGAGGACCGAGACTGCAATTGGCAGCAACCGGCTGCTACTAGATGTCTCCAGTCCCAGCCACTCCACACTGTGAGGGGGGAAAAGGAAAGGGAAAAAAAAAAAAAAGGCCTTAGACGCAAAAGCAGGAAGGTCAGAAGGTCACAGCTAGCCTGGAATACGGAGTGAGTTCAAGGCCAGCCTGGACAACTTAGTAAAGACCACATCCCAAAAATAAAAGTAAAGGAACAAACAGTTCAGGCACTGGCTGCTCTTGAGAAGAACCCAGACTCAGTTCCTTGCACCCACACGGCAGCTCCGGATCCAGGGGATCTGATCCCTCCTCTGACCTCTGACCTCTGACCTCCACAAGCACCAGGCACATATGTGATATAAACACTCACTCAGAAAATAAAGTTTAAGGGGTTTTGTTGTTGTTGTTGTTGGGGGGGGGGGTTTGGGTCGTTTTTCTTTTTTTTTTAAGAGAAAATGAGGCTGATTGATAAAATTGGTTAACCATCTACCCAAATCAAAATCCATGGGGGAGTTTCTGGGTTTGGGCCATTACAAATATTCAGGCAGTGAATATGTAACATGTATGTTCGAGCGTACACATTTCCACACTGAAGGAAGTTTCCATCAGCCTGGGACTGGTGCCCAGCACAGTTGCTTGCCATGTGGTAAGTCCGTTTCTCGTTCCCACCCGCAGCATATGTGTGATCCAGTCTCTCCGCGGTCTCACTGCCATGTGGCATTGTCACCGTTCTTTCTCGTTTTCGCTGTTCTGACAGGCACATGGTGCTGTCTCATTGTCGCCGTAATTTGCATTGCTCTGAGGGCCAACCGTGCTGAGCATCTTGTGTGCTGATCTGCCAGCTACATATTCTCTGCAGTGAAGTGTCTGTGTTCTGCCCCGTTTCTACCTCACTCGGTGCTCTGCAGTGTTCGAGGACCCTTTGTATGAACGGCTATCAGTTTTTCTTTTCATCTTCTTCATAGGGTCTTTCTCAAAATAAACGGTTTTTTGGTCTCTAAACTATCACTCTTCCTCCTAATATAAATCAAACATTTTACTGGTAGGCATCCTGAGTCCTCGATTTTCTTGCCCATCTCCCCTTCATAGTGGAAATTGAGCCAACACCTCTCTAATGTTACACAAGTGCTCTAACATTGAGCCACGCCCAGACCCTGAGTGGGGGATTATAGTCAGGGGCTCTACCACTGAGCCACGCCCCCAGCCACTCACTGGGGGATTATAGTCAGGGGCTCTACCACTGAGCCATGCCCCCAGCCACTCACTGGGGGATTATAGTCAGGGGCTCTACCACTGAGCCACGCCCCCAGCCCCTCACTGGGGGATTATAGTCAGGGGCTCTACCACTGAGCCACGCCCCCAGCCACTCACTGGGGGATTCTAGGCAGGGGCTCTCCCACTGAGCCACACCCCCAGCCCCTCACTGGGGGATTCTAGGCAGGGGCTCTACCACTGAGCCACGCCCCCAGCCCTCACTGGGGGATTATAGTCAGGGGCTCTACCACTGAGCCACGCCCCCAGCCCCTCACTGGGGGATTCTAGGCAGGGGCTCTACCACTGAGCCACGCCCCCAGCCCCTCACTGGGGGATTCTAGGCAGAGGCTCTACCACTGAGCCACGCCCCCAGCCCCTCACTGGGGGATTCTAGGCAGGGGCTCTACCACTGAGCCACGCCCCCAGCCCCTCACTGGGGGATTCTAGGCAGGGGCTAGATGAGCTGATGAGCTGCATCTCTAGCCTTAACTTTTTTTATTTTGATACAGTGTTTCATTAAGTTGCTCATCTGCATCCCAGGCAGAACTTTATAATGAGATCCTCCTGCCTCAGCCTCACCAAAAAAAAAAACCTGTGTGGATGCCACTGCACTCAGTGTCTTTGGTTTGGGCTATTGGTCAAGATTCCTTTTTTCCCAAGAATACTGATTGCTCCAGCAGTTTATTGGAGAGCCAATCTTTCTCTTCTGCATTGAGTTTGCTACTTAAGGAAAAGCATAATGGAGGGCTGGACACATCTGTCTGCGTCTTTCTTTCTCTGGTCTGTGACGCCTGATTAGGGAGTCCTCCCGGCAGCTTCATGATATAAATTGATATAAATTGCCCCCATTTAGCAGAAGTAAAGCTGGGACCCAGCAAAGTGAATCCCCTTGGCTAACATGTCTGTGCCAGGAAGCAGTCTGGACAGGAGTCAAACCTGCCACTAGCCGGGGCTGGCCCAGATCATCACCATGTGCATGGAGACACTGCCCACAGTCACGCTCATGGTTGGGGGTGGGGGTCAGCACCCCTGGGACTTCTCCTGTGATTCTAGCTCTTCCAAGCCCACACCTCACTTCTCAGGGTTCCAGTACCTTAGGCCTGGCCTTTGTAATTCATGGCTCTGCGTTTCCATCTCTCTCTGACCTTGAGCTTGTCCAGGTGTTCCCAGCACACTCAGACCCACAGCCACCCAGATTTAACTGTCACTCTGTCCCTTTTAGTGTTCTGTGAGCAAACAGCTGACAGGAAGCAGCTTTAGGGGAGAAGGGTTCCTCTGGCCTAGTGTTAAGTTGGTGTGGTCAGTCCTGGTAAGGACGGCTTGTTTGTGGTGAGACGCGGACAAACCAGCCAGTGCTCAGCTCTTCTTACCTTCTCATTCATCTCCATGTCCCCACCCCCTCATCGCAGGACTTCAGGGAACCCAGGCTGGCTTTGAACCCATCACATAGCCAAAGACAGTCCTGAGCTCCTGCCTCATGTCACACAGGCGTATGTGGCACTGGGGATCAAGTCCAAGGCTTTGTGTGTTCTAGCAAGCACCATGCCTACTGAACTACACCGCAACCCTGAAAACATTAATTTTTTTTAGAACAGTTCATTTGTTTGTTTGTTTGTTTGTTTGGTTGGTTGGTTGGTTGGTTTTGTTTTGTAAAGACAGGGTTTCTCTGTGTATATCTGGCTGTCCTTTTTTTTTGTAGACATGGTTGGCCTCAAACTCAGAGAGCCTCTGCCTCCCAAGTGCTGGGTTTATAGTTGTGCACCACCACCCAGCTACTAGGGGTGTTTCTTTGTTTGTTGTTTTGTTTTTAGTATAGAATAGAGTTTATTCAGGGCATAGGGAGAGGGGAGTTGAGAGGGTAGTAGAGGCAGAGAGTAGAGTCATAGAGGAGAGAAGCCAGCCATGAGCACGTGGAGAAAGGGGGAAAAGGAATGGGGAGAGATGGGAAGGGAAGGGGTAAGGGGGCAGAGCAAGAGCTAGTCTTTGTTTTTAAAATAGAACCTTACATTGCAAGTCCCAGGCCAGCCACAGCTACATACTAAGTTCCTCTCTCTATCTAAAAAAACAGTAGTAGTAGAAAGGAAGAGAAGGAGAATAGAAGAAAGAACCAACAGACGAACACACTTGGGGCAGAGAGAACCGTGGCTCAGTTCCACACAGGCACGCAGTGGCTGCCAACCATCTGCGACTCCAGTTCCAGGGGATCCACCACCCTCTTCTGGCCTCCACAGGCACTGACCTCAAATGGGTCACATACATACATTCAGGCAAAGCACTTACACACATACATTAAAAACAAACAATCAATCTTTAGGGGCTAGAGAGATGGCTCACAGTACCCATCTGCTCCCTGTTCTGTCCCGGCTGGTCCAGCCTCCACCACCAGTTCCCACCCGGGCTCGGGGCTTGACACTGACCTGTGTCCAGCCATGGTAAAGCACGTTTCCCTAGGCAGTTGGCCATGAGGAACCAGCGAGGTCAAGGCTGGTTGGAGTGGAGGCTGCTTTGGTAAAGCCCCTTATACCACCACAAAGTGGGCCCTCAGACAGACGGAAGAATGAACTCTTAAGCTGGGCTGAGGTGTCACACACCTTTAGTCACAGCACTATGGAGGCAGAGGCAGGCAGATCTCTCTCTGACTTGGAGGCCGGCCTGGTCTACAGAGTGAGTTCCAGGACAGCCTGGGCTACACAGAGAAACCCTGCCTCACAAATAGACAAAACCACAAAAGAATGGAACCTTGGATCCTCTGGTGCTGTGTCTCAATCTCCTTAGGGAGAACCTTAAGGCTGAGGCAGGGTTGTAGGAAGGACATAGTCTGTCTTTTCTTGACAGGGGCATGGAGTTGAGTTTTCAGGAAGCCCAGTGTCTATCAGGAGCTTGAATTAGCAGTTAGAGCAGGTCTCCATAGGCCCAGCTCCAGGGTGTCTTCAAGCTGACAGCGATTCTAGTGCATTGAGGGTCTTAGCTCATCTCTCCTTCCTGTGACCTCTCTCAAGGTGAAGGCCAGAGAGTAGAGGAGCTTCGCCATTGGTCAGAGGCCCAGCACTCCCTTGGTGTCTGTCTTAGTTAAGGTCTCCATTGATGTAAAGAGACACCATGACCAAGGCAACTCTTACAAAGGACAACATGTAATTGGGGCTGGCTTAGTGGTTCTGAGGTTCAGTCCGTTATCATCATGGTGGGAAGCATCGCAGTGTCCAGACAGGCGTGGTGCTGGAGGAGCTGAGAGTTCTACATCTTCACCCAAAGGAAGCAGGAAAAGACTGGCTTGCACATGGCTAGGAGGAGGGTCTCAAAGCCCACCCCCACACTGACACACCTCCTTCAACAAGGCCACTCCCTATGGGCCAAACATATTCAAACCACCACAGCATCCAAGACCTGTATTATCAGGTCACTTGACCAGAGACACCAAAAGTAGATGCAAAAGCCACAGAAACGGGTTCTACACAGCAGAGGCAACCGAGAAAGGGTAAACTCAGGAAGCACTCCTCAGGAGCTCCATCTGCAGTCCCCTCAGCCATGGCCTCACCTTCAGGCTGATGGCAAGAAGGCAGGATTCTGTCTAACACCAGGCCATGCCAGACCCAAGGACATGAGAGGCCCACCTGTTTTAGTGCTTTTCCATAACAACATTGCCAAGGCCACTTACAGAAGATAGGCTTCATTTGGCTTATGATTCCAGAGGGCTAGAGGCCGTGGTGGTGCAGCAAGTGGCAGACACGGGAGCCAGGAGAGCAGGTTAAGGCTCACATCTGGAACAGCAAGCATAAAGCAGAATAAACTCAGAGCGGCTCTAGCCTTTGCACTCTCAAAGCCCATCTCTGGTGCTACACTTCCTCCTCCAACAACGCCACACTTCCTAAGCCTGCAGAAGCAGCGACACCCGCTGGAGACCAAGTATTCAAATGCCCAAGACTGTCTCAACCAAACCACCACACTGTCTTTTTTAAAATAGAGTGTACGTATGTGTGTGAGTGTGTGTGTGTGTGTGTGTGTGTGTGTGTGTGTGTGTGTGTGTGTGACCATAGGCATGTGTGCTTCGTGGCACACATGTGAAGATCAGAAGGCAACTTGCAGGATGTGGCTCTTTCCTCCTACCTTGTGGACCCCAGGGATTAGACTCAGGTCATCAGAGATGGCAGCAAGTGCTATTTCCCACAGGGTCCATCTTTTCTTGCCTTCCTTAGGAGCAAGGAGATTGACATTTTTTCCCCAGAAGCCACAGGGGTCTGGCCCTCCCATGCTGGAATACCTGAAACTTGTGTTGACGAAGATATACTTGGGGGTCCAAGGGTATATAGTTCATTGGTACAGTGTGTGCCCAAGTGTAAGAATTTCAGTTCAGTCCTAGCACCAAAACCTAAAAGAAAACAAAGAGGGTTGGAGATGTAGCTCAGCTGATAGGACACTGGCCTAGCTTGACGGAGCCCAGATTCCTAAAACGGGCTATCACAGGCTAGAGACTAGGATCTGGAGTTAAGTTAATTCTTAGCTATGTAGTGATTTCAAAGTTAACCTGGGCTACATGAAACCCTGTCCCCCAAAATAACAAAGTTTCTTACCTTCTCCAAAGTTGCACCTTTGGTTAACAAAGGACTTCAGAGGACCCAGATTGTCCCAGCAGCCATTTCTCCCCATCATGTTCCTCTCAGCTCGCTGGTGACAACTGGTTATCACCATCAAGGCAATCCCAGGGGCCCGGAAATCCGGCCCACGTTATGGGAAGCCACGAATATTTTATAATCTTAAACGTTCAGCCATAATTGTGCCAAATACCTAATATACCAGAGACAGATGGGCACGAGGGAGGTGTGGGCAGTGGGACCCAGGAGAACAGAGGTTCTGAATGAGGTGCACCAAGGTCTCTTGCAATAGTCAACTCTATTCAGAGCACCAGACATTTATTACACTGTGAGGGTTAGGAAGAATTACGTGGTAAAGTGTACAGTCACAAGGAGAAGAGATACAGCAAAAACGTGTTTCCATAGAGGCACATATACAAATAACAGTAGCCAGTTGTAATGAGCAACCTGAAATAAACTCGCCCTATCTGCTGCACCTAGGAAGGCAGGAGACCACAGCCCTAGAACAGTTCCGCGATGTTGCAGATGCTGAGGTCATAAGACTCTTGTCTTGGTTTCTTAGGGTTTTCTCACAAGCGCTCGGGATTTCCCTCACAGGACTCCATTCTTGGACCATGTTCTGACCAGAGGGGAACTTGCTTTTGTGTCACCATAACCATAGTGTCTGGCAAAGACAATGTAGGAGAACTGATTTCTGGTTTCAAGGGCAGCCGAGCTGTGGCTACTTGGCCTTGTGTGCCTGTAGGAGTGTGTGAAGGAAGATAACTGTTTCTATCACAGCCGGCTAAGAAACCAAGGACAGTGTGAGCCCAGGAGCAACCTACTTCTTCAGGATAGACCTCATCTCCCTACACTCCTGTAGCCTTCCAGAATAGAAACATCAACTGGGGATCAAACTACTAAAACATGGACTCCAGGAGTGATGGGGTCATTCCAGATTCAAGCCCAAACAAGAAATATCTGTCAGAGCCCCCAGAGTGAGAGAACGCCCCACCCTCCACCACCACCTCCCTAGAACTGCATCCCTTTCCTATAGCGTGCAGTGTCAGTGGGCCTCTCTGCTGTTTCTCCACTCCCCAGCCTTGGCAGTGATCTTCAGACACAAAGACACAGCTCAGCCCAGTGTGGTCTCCTGGTACTCACTGCCAATCTCAGCATCAGGGAAAGTGGGAGGCAGGAAGAGTGGGCATTCAAGGTAATCTTTTGCAACATAGCCAGTTCCCAGCCAGTGTAGGCTATATGAGATGCTGTCTCAAAACAATATGGAAGCAAAAGGGCGGGGCCAGCGAGATCTCTGTGGGTAAGGCCCCTGCTGCCAACGCTTGGCAACCTGAATTCAGACCCTAGAACCCATGTTAGAAGGAAAGAACAGATTCCTGGACGTGTCCTCTGACCTCTACATATGTGGTACAGGCACATGTGCACACACATACATACGTGTAATAAAAATATCTTTAAAAGAATTAGTTAACTTCAAAACAACAGCAATCAATCGATCAATAAGTAAATAAATAAACAAATAAAACAATTATAATTCAGTCAGAGCCCATGCCCTACTGAAGGCTAGGGGTTTGAGCCCAAATCTGCCTGTTCTCCAGCCTACGGGCCTTGCCTGCTGTGGCATCTTCCTCCAACTGCGGAGGATCACGGTCATAGCCTGTGGACCAAGCATCTCAGTTCCCCGTTCGTCACCTCCTAACAGCTAGGGAAACTGAGGCTCTGGCATAGGAACTAATTATCCCTGAGTGGGCCAAAAACACCAGCCTGGGTCTGCTGTACCCACCAAATGCTGCCTGATTTGCCTAGCTCCCTTGGGGAGAAGGGACCCTGCAGTGAGGGTGGGGCAAACACACCCAGGAAGGCTAAGTAAGCCTTCTACAGCCAAGAGGCAGAACCCTGGACAAGCAGGGCAGTCGCCCAAGTGGATGTGTACCCGCCCTCCTTGAGAAGCCTGCCTTGCCTGCGCTTGCTGTCACCACCACCTCCCTGGCAGATGTCCCGGGCAGGCGGGCGGGCGGGCAAGCCTCTCTGCTGAGCTTCAGTTAATAGCTGATAACCTTGCCGGCAGCTCCTTGCTCCAGTCCACAGCAGAGTCTCCTGGATGTTAAAAAGCCACTGGCCAGCAGGTCATGGGCTCATCCGGTGCTGTCCCTCCAGGGCGTCACCTTTGTTCCCTCTCTACCCTGCAGGTACGCAGCCGCCCCACACCCCCTACTGTCATTCGATCCTCACTTTATCCACGATGGGATGTCTAGTGGGGACTCCTCTTCAGGTGGCCTGACCAGCCAGGAGAGCACCATGGAGCGCCCAAAGCCGGGTAAGATGATCTGGCCCCGCCCCGTGACCTCCCTTCTCAGCTGGATTTATACTGTGTAGACTATGTGCCAGCGTCTGCTTCGCTCGTGTGCTTCTGGATTCTGTGACGTAATGTCCTGCTGGTGCCATGCTAGTGCCAACTGACCGTAGTGTGGGATTTCTATATTTAATTCTCCGAGTACACCCCACTCTGCTCGAGGGATGCTGAGGGGACCAGTTTGAGGCTGCTTAGAAACATCTTCCTCTGACTCTCCATGAGCATGCGTTCCTAGGTATAGAACAACTGGATTGTGTATTCGACTTTATAAGAAGCTGCACCCAACTATACCCCAAAGTGCTGAACCGTTTCCGCAGCCCCCTGTGACACAGAAGCACTCTATGTGGGCCCCTGGGGTTGTTTCCTTTGTTTCTTTCTTTTAACTCAGTTCTGCTGGACTTACATATGCATTCATTTATTTAGAAAGTTGTATGCTGTGTAACCTGTAGCCCAGGCTAGCTTCATACTATGTAGCTGAGGATGACCTAGTATTTCTAATCTTCCTTGTCCATATCTCATAAGTGCTGGGATCACAGGCCTGTATGACCACACCATCCAGTTTAATTTCCATTTTTCTGACTGACGGGCTTGAACATTTTACACACACACACACACACACACACACACAATTATGAATTCTGTACCTATACCACTTGAATGAATACTTAAAACACAATCTCTTACAACAACCTTGTAACCCCTTTGAAGCCTCAGGACGTCTGATGAGCAGTCAGGTGGGTTCCAAAGGAAGATGGCTGTTGAGGTGTTAGAAAGGAAAGGCAGAGGCAGACTTGCTTCTGAGAGGTGTTGAGGGTTCTTAGGCTGCCAGGAAGGACATCCTCAGCCACATGCCCAGGATGAGCAGAAGGGAGGACTCAGTATAGTGCGTGGGTGTCCTGAACCAGACAGTGGCCCTGCCCCAGGCAGGGGCGTTAGCTTGTCCTTCATCCTTCTGCGGCCTCGAGGGCTTATGACCCCATCTGTCCTCAGTGGGCTGCTCCTGCCTAGGGCTGCTCATGGATCTGTGAGCTGTTTCCAGGACAGATTTTGTGTCTTTTTTTATTTTCCCACTCCATTCAGAAAAGGAGAGGAATATGTTGCCTGGTTCTTCAAACACAGCAAAGTGCAAAACGGAGAAACTTTAAGCATTCAGCAGAGGCCCCAGATGGGGGACATGAGACCCCACTGTTCTCCCTGCCGAACCCTAGAGTCCCACCCTCCTCTTCCTTCCCTGGGACCTTAGTTTAAGGTGACTAACACCTTTCCTGACATACATACACGTGCATGTACACACATGTGCGCCGGGAAGATCTGTGCTGAGAAATCATCAAGAAGTTTAGAGCATGTGGAAGACCCAGAGAAGGGAAAGTTCTAGAAGAGTGTCTGGGATAGCAAGGATCCAAAGCAGGGGCACACACCGGGCCTTGCTCTCCCTACAGAGAGAGTCATGATGTCAGCAGCCCAGTTTTGTATAATCACCATAAGCGTGGCCTTGTGCTAAGTGCCCCACATTCCCTTCTGCTGAGTCACAGCAGCAGCACTGTGACCGCCTGGTGCAGGAATGAGGCAGGTGAGGCATGGAAGGGTTGTCACTTGCCCGAGGTTGCTGCTGGTGAGTGGCTTATTTGGGATTTGAACTGGAACCTGTTAGTTAACCCCATCATCCACAGGGTGTGGATGCAGCCACCTTGTTTCCTGGACCACAGAGCACTCAGGTTAACGAAGTATCTCCTAGACCCAGGCCCATCTTCCTTAGCAGGAACATGGGTCCTGAGGTACCCCGGGCTGCCTTCAAGGGCTTCAGCTATTGGTTGTTAAGCTCGTGCTCCCGCGGGCCTGGCAGTCAGTTCCAGGTCAGACACGGGTCATCTACAGTGATCCAAACCCTTGGCCGAAACCAAGCCTCTCCCCTTCAAAAGTTGGAGGTCTCAGTCACACCTACCAGGCCCCAGAATTGCCCGTCCTTAGGACATTGTCCAGGCTCTTTTGGCTACTGCTGGTTGTTGCTGGCAGGCTGGGAACCCTAGAATGGTGGGGGACTAGGCTGCTGAGACTCTGACCTCCACTTCCTGCTTGTTTCTCTCTGCATAACCTCAAACCAGTTACTTAGTCTCTCTGAGCGTTGATGGTCCCCTTCTACTCAAGGTAGTTCCAATACCTACTTCAGTAGTACTGGTTCTGTCCAGCCAAGAATGGTGCTGCAGAGTCCCCAGCCAGCCTGGGCTCTATAGTGAGACATTGTCTCAAAGATAAACATAAGGGGCTGGCAAGATGGCGTTTGTCACCAAGCCTGAAGACCTTAATTCAGTCCTCAGGGACATGGGTATACACACAAACAAGTAATGTAATAAAAACTCTAATGCATAAGAACAAGACTAGGGAGTTGACTCTAAATAAGAGCAGTTGGCACACAAGCCTGATAACCTGCATTCGACCCCTCGAACCCATGCAAAGGGCCAGATGTGGTGGCGCACATCTGTAATGCAAATGTGGTACATGTCTGTGCCCCGGATGTGGTGCTATGCTCTTGCAGTTGCAGCGTTTCTGCAGCGAGGTGGAAGACGGAGACAGGAGAACCACCTGTAACCGCTGGCCAGCTAGCTTGGAGAGAAGTGGCAGAAAGAACAAGAGACACCCACAACTGTTGGGGGTGGGGGGGTGGCCACCACACTCGGGAGGCAGAGGCAGGTGGGTCTCTGAATTTGAGGATAGCCAGGGCTACACAGAGACACCCTGTCTCGGGGACAAAAAGAAAAGAGACATCCACTCCCAAAAACTGCCCTTGACCTCTACACATAACGCCTTGGTACTCAAACACCCACACGCTCACATGCAGAGACGCGTTAAATGAGATTCAGAGGCCGTCCTGTGCATCTGGAAGATTCAAGGCTCTCCTGGGAACAGCAGGAGGGGGGTGCGAATGGCTGCGGCTGGCCGGTTCATGGCAAAGGTGCTCAGCCTCCTCTGGGGACGACGAGCTAACCACATAAAGCTCTACCAATGCTTTCTGGCGCACAGTACATGCTCATCAAATGCCCCTGCTACTGAGTGCTGGTGCGGGGCGTGCATTGGTGGAGTCTGAAGAGCATACAGGTTAGCCAGAGTGGACCCACGCAGCCACGGTTTAGAGCAGACCACCAGGCCCGGACTGCGTCACCCGTCACCACTGGTGGGTCTCCTCTTTTCCTGCAGAGCCTCTGTGGCACGTGCCGGCCCAGGCCCGGCTCTCCGCCATGACTGGAAGCATTGGCAGCAAGCATCCCTCCAGGCAGGACGCCGCTGGCAAAGATTCTCCCAACAGGCATTCCAAAGTGAGTCACTGCCCCGCCCCACCCTGCCCTGCCCCGCCTCATCCAGGGAGTGAGGCCTTCCATGGCTAGTTGCTGGCTGATGGCTTTTCTGAGCCCGTGGCTGCAGACAACTGGGCTGCTTACCCTGGGTGTGGCCTCTAGAGCAGGGCTCATCCTTAGCCATAGCCAGGGTCCCCTCTACAGGGGCTAAATGACATCCTGGTTCCAACCCTCAGCCAAGTAACCTTTGACAAATCCTCTCCTTCCTCTCTGCATCATGGAGGTCCTGGTAGGCAATTACTGTGCCTGCGACCCCTGCATTTCAGAGACCTTTGGCCATAGAAGGTCAGTCTCTCCCCAGGAGAAGGCAGTGTGGCACAGGGTGAGTCAGGGACTCGGGCTCCCTAATGTCACTTGCTGTCCCTCAAGACCTCCAAGCCCTCTTCTAGGTCCCCTGCTAGGACCTGCATTGTTGCAGCCGGTGGTAGAGTAGGAGGGAAAAGGGTTCAACTGGGAGGTTTTTCAGCCCAGGCCAAAGATGGCAGGAGTCGCTTCCACATACATTGTCATGGCAAGTACTCCATTCCCTGCAAAGAATGCTGGGAAATGGAGTCCTGTATATCTAGTTCGGTCTTAGCAACCTCGTTCCTCATGCTGAGAGCACTTAGACCATAAAAAGGACCGAGAAGCCACTGTCCTCAGGAAGCTGACATCCCAGTGGGGGTAGCAAGCCCTAAGTGGGCAGAAGCATAGCGCAGTGCGGCCTTAGGTAATACTCACCAGAGCCCTGGGAGGAGTATGAGCCCATTATCACCACTGCTGTGCTGAGGCAAAACCAGGACCAAAGCAACCCTGGGAGGAAGGGGTCACGTCAGCTCACTCTTCCACAGTGCTGTTGGTCATCAAAGCGAGTCAGGGAAGGATATAAGCAAAGCAGGAACCTGGAGGCAGGAGCTGACGCACAGGCCATGGAGGGGTGCTGCTTCCTGGCTTGCTCCTCAAGGCTTGCTCAGCCTGCTCTCTTAGGGCTGGCCCTCCCCATCCATCACTAATTAGGATATGCCCTACAGGTTGGCCTCCAGACCGTCTTACAGAGGCATTTTTCCGGAATCGAGGCTCCTCCTCACTAATGACTCTAGTCTGTGCCGAGGGTGACTCTGAATGACGTCAGGGCGGACCCATAAAAATTGATGAGAGAAAATGTCGCAGACAGGTCACAAGAAGTGTGAAAGCCCAGGGCTCGTTCCTGCCACATCCCAAAAACACAGGAGCCTCGTGTGGCTGGAGACTGTCGGAGACAGTAGAACATGAGACAGACCACTGAGGCCCACGACCTGTGCCCTAAAATTGCCACAGGAGAGTTTCAAGCAGGCAGGGAGGGAATGAGATTCCATACAGATGCTCACAGCTTTCTTCTGACCACATATCGGGGACAAATCTGGATAGGGAGACGGAGGGGAGGGGGCAGCGGCGGCCCCAGAGGAGGCAGCGACAGACAGGACCCAGCGAGAACAAAGGGGGATGCCAACATGATGACAGTCCCTGCGTATGTCTGGACCATACAGGCAGCAGGTCTGTAGAACTGGTGCCGAACAGATGTGAGAAGGGAGGAAGGCAGCTGGGATTGGAAGGGAACCCCAGACCTCGGTTTGAGAAACATTCAGTTTGAGATTGTGTCAGTCTTGAGCACCAAATGAGTCAGGACTTCTAGCCACACACCCATTTTACAGATGTGTAAACTGAGGCTGGGAGCAAGTAAATCCCATTGTGTGGAGTTACTGTATAAGGAAGGAGCCAGAATGAGGCCATGTCTGGCTCTGGGGTGCCAGTGTGTGCAGAGGCTCCCATCCCTAGATCAGGATGACACGCTTTTCTTGCCTTCCAGGGTGAACCTCAGTATTCAAGCCATTCCAGCAGCAATACCCTCTCCAGCAACGCCTCCAGCAGCCATAGTGATGACCGGTGGTTCGACCCCCTGGACCCCCTGGAGCCAGAGCAGGACCCCTTCTCCAAGGGAGGCTCGAGTGACAGTGGCATCGATACCACGCTCTACACCTCCAGCCCCAGTTGTCTGTCCCTAGCCAAAGTACCGAGGCCCACCAAGCCGCACAAGCCCCCTGGAAGCATAGGTCTCTGTGGCGGGGGCCGAGAGTCGGCCGGGAGACCCCACCCTGCGGACAGACGGCGGGAAGTCTCCCCTGCACCTGTGGTGGCCGGCCAGAACAAGGGCTACCGGCCGAAGCTGTACTCCTCGGGCTCCAGCACTCCTCCAGGCCTTGTGGGGGGCAGCCGAGACCCACCAAGGCAACCCAGGTGAGAACCCACAACCAGCTCCAGGTCCTCCTCTCCGACCCCACAACCCTGTGTGACATCCTCTCCCATACACCCTTGCTGATGGCTGTCATTGCAGAGTCGGGTCAGCGAGCGCATGATGCTGACCAGAAACCCAGACGGAGGGAGAGTAGCCCCGACTCTCTTCGTCTGTCTCTGGTTTTCTCTCACCCTGTCTCCTCCTCTCTCTCCGCTTTCTATGACCGACGCGTTTAACTCTGTGAGGAGTCTCAGATGGTACATCACAAGTGTGTTTTCAGGTCAGAAAACTAGGGATTTAACTTCTGACACGTCCCAGAGGGGGTAGAGTAGACCACTGCACAGCTCCATGGGTCCCTAGGACTGGTCTCTGCCTTCGTGGGCTGCTGTTCTTACCATGCTAGTGGCTCTCTGGGGGTCAGAGAACAAAGGGGAGTTACAGCATCTCAGCTGCAGCTGAGGTCTCCAAAGGCCCACGTTGGCCTTCCAGCCTCTGGCTTTGAGCCATGGTCCCCCAAACCCACCCCTGGTCAACCCACCCCCATCCTGAGTTCTTCCTCAGTTGGGCGAGGTGCAGGAATATGCATTTTCTTGTGAAGCTCCTAGCTGTGGGCTTGGCGGTCTCAGGACCAGGCTCTGAGAGGCACAAGTAAGAAGGCAGGTAGGGGAGAGATAAGTTCGTCAGCCCAGAGTCTGAACCCACACACTTAGTGCTCCTGAGAAAGCAATGGACGGTCTGCCCAAGAAAGGGAGGCAGGGTGTTCAGTAGAGGGACCAGCTTGGTCCCACCCAGGTGCCCCACTGACACACTTCTAGAGGCCACAGCCTCACGACCCAAATGGCCTGAACCCAGGACTTTCCTGGGATAAAAAGCTTCCTAGCACCTTTGCCTGTGAGCCTGTGGACTCTGTAATTCACTGTATAACCCCATGCCTTTGTTTCTGCTCCTTTCTTAAATGTGTCCATTCGTCTATTTTGAGACGGGGGTTGGGGGTCTCACTATGTAGCTCTAACTGGCCTGGAACTCTTCATATCCTCTTTGAACTCACAGTGATCCACACTCTGAGAAGCTCACATGGGAAAGAGTTGTGTCTCTGCATAGAAATAGCTGGGCTCTAAGCAATGGCTCCCAGTGGCTACACACCTTGACCTGCTCCAGTCGTAAACTGAGGGACGATGCTTCCTCCCTGCTAGAAGGATTTCATGACTTGCCCCAAGGGTCTCTGACAGATTTGTAAAACATCATGGTTGGGCTGTGGATGTCACACAGTAACATAAGGTTTGCCTAGTACTTGTGAGGCCCTGAGTTCAAATCCCAGAACCACAAGAAGAAATAGGAGAGCTGGGAAAGAGAGAAAAGCCAGCAGGTTGGGCGTGCCTGAGTCCTCAGCCTCCCCATCTGAGTAGCTCTTGACTCTGGGAGCCCAGGAGGGTTGCCATGGAGACAAAGAAAAAGGCAGAGTGAGGGTGCTATCTTAGGGTACCTTCCTAGACAAGTCATTCCCAACTTCTGCCCTCGCTGACTGCTTCATTCATCCTTTCGACATATGTTTCTCAGAGACCTGTGCTGCGCCAGGTAACACTGGCCTGTGCCCACAGGTAACAGACATTCCAGCCACCACCCAGAACAAGGTAGAACTGTGCCCACCGAACAGTGCCGGGAAGTGAGCGAAAGCGGGACATTCCCAGCCTGTCCTGGTCCCTGTACCTGGGACGTTGGTGGGAACTGGACCTGGTAGCTCAGGCCTGTCATCTCAGCTAATTGAGAGACTGAGGCAGGATAATCACAAGTTCAAAGCCAGCCTGGGCAACTTAGTGAGACCCTGTTTCAGAACAAACACAGCAGCAAGTTAAGCGTGGGCTAGAGGTGTAGCCACAGGCCCCATCGCCGAGCTGTCCTGGCTTCAACCCCTAGCACTGGAAAGAAAATGTTTGTCGGGTTTTGAAATCCATGATATAAAGGCAGTAGTGATGCCAGGCATGGATGGTGGGTGAGGCAGCTGGGGGGGGGGGAGCAAATTACCCCGTATCTGAGAGAAGTATTTGCCAAATCCAGAAGTGGAGGGGGTAGGGGGAGCCCCACTACACAAGTGGCCCTGGTGGTTGCTAGCTTTAATTTGCATATGGACAATTGATGCTAATTGCAAGTCATTCTTATCTACTCATTAAAGCTGCTTCCTGAAGTTTTCTCCTAGGCAACGGGGGTTTTAGTGTGGAACAGCATTTCCCAAAATGGGGTGCCTGAGGTGATCTGGGTGCTAAGAGGAGGGAAATATCTCTTAAATGGCTATACATTTCCTTATGAGGCAGCAATGCTTCCAGCTCCAACACCCCCCCACCGCGCCCCACACTCCCCCCCTCACCCTACCTCCTCGCTCCCACCCACCTCTCACCCCCAACCCCCACACTCCCACCCCTCCCTGATCTTACAAACACTGCCCTGGACCCTATGGACAATGAGATGAACCGGCTTCTTGCTTTCTCCTCTTGTGTGTTGGGGGTCGGGGGCGGGGTAGCAGTGGAGAGGGTGGTGGTGGAGGTGGAGGAAAAGAAGGATCTGTTCTTGAGACTGGACCTTGCTCTCTTGTAGCCCTGACTGGCCTGTAACTCAACTATGTAAGTCAACAAGCTGGACTCAAACTTGTGGTAATCCTCCTGCCTCTGAGGTGCTGGAAGTACCCGTAATTGCCACCACACAGTGTTAGAAATAAGATGATTTTTAAGAAACACATCCAGGCAGTTGTAGTGACACACCCGTCATCCCAGCACAAGGAAGGCTGAGACAGGGCTTGTGTCTCATGCACACACACCACACAAGCACAAGTAAAGGTAGTGTTCCCGCCAGTGTAGCAAGCTGTTGGTGTTGTCCCACTGCACTCTTCCCACCCAGTCTTCACGTCTCCATGGAAACGTGCATAGTCTCCTAGACAGTCACTGGTCACTCATCTCCGGAGACCCAAGCCCCCGTGCCGTCTGCCGACCACACTGCCCTTGGTAGCAGACAGCCGGAGGCATCTACCATTGTAGGTCTGGTCCTTGGGAACAGATAGCGTGGTACTTGAACCCAGCACCCAGACACAGTGAGAGTCCCCGCCTTGTCCCCACCTTCCCCGCACTTGCCACTTGTTCAAGAGCAAGTGATCCCCAGGCCCAGTGCTGGCTGGCCCCAGGCAACTAGATAACCTGCAAATGGTAGCAGAGTCACGGATGAGCTGCAGTGTAGCACCTTCAGGGCAGGCTGGCTGATGTCTGCAGGCTGGGATGTCATTATGTGGGTGCTTGTGTTTTGTGTGTGTGTGTGTGTGTGTGTGTGTACCTAAAAACAAAAAACCACCCAGGCCTGGTGGCACAGGTACTGCTAATCCCAGCACACCGGAGGCTGGTGCAGAAAGAGACTTGCCTCAAATTTGAAGCACAGAAGAGAAAGGTGGGGTTATCCAGTGGTTTCTCAGGAGCTGTAGGTACAAAGAGCCAGGACCCAGGGAAGAGGGTTGAGCTTGCATGTCGCTGAGCACAGGCCCCAGGGGTCAGGGACATCATCCAGGCACTCCAGTAAGGAGTATGAGTTTGATCCTAAGGGTCAAAGACAGCCAGGAAAGGTCTCAGCAGGAGGAAACAGGTGGATGTGTGCCGCTTCTGATTGTGTGTCAGCGTACATGGCTTACCACGAGTGAAGACGTCAGAGCGTGACTTGATGAAGTCACCTTTACATGGGTTACAGGAATTAAACTAAGGTCACCAGGCTTGCGTGGCCAGGGCCTCTTACCTACTGAACTGGCTCCCTGGCCCCAGATCTGGGTTTTGAAGAAAACGGTGTTTGGGGTAAGATGGAAGGTGGAGTCCCGGGGAGGATGAGGTTAACTCACTCAGAGATGGCACAGGCCTGGGGCAGATGCACAGGGGCTGTGCTCTTGCTAGTTGCTTTCCGAGAGGAGTACTGGTCACTCTGGCTGGAGAGAGATCTCAAACCGGCCCAGCCCAGCTCTCCTGGGCAGTGCTGGTCCAGATCCGTCCGTGCTCCAGGGAACAGAGTCCAGTCCTTCGTGGGGCTGACATTTTGCTGCAGAGAGGAAACAGATGGACAGACAGACAACAACCAAGTAAGACACAGATGGCAATCAAGGCTCAGGAGGAAAATAGAGAGGCAGGCAGTGTCTTGATTTGTCAGAGAAAACAAGGGGTATCCAGACAGCAAGGGCCAGTGCCTCACTGGCCTGTCTTGCAGTACTCTGGGAATGCCAGGCAGCCAGGAGACTGAGGTAGATCCCCAAGGGCAGCATCACAGGTCAGAGTAGACATGAGCCCTGCTCTAACAGGCTCGCTGCTGTGATTAGCTGCTGGGATCGGATCCTGGGGCGTGTGAGAAGGTGGCTGAGCCCAGAATATATATACTTTTTTTTTTAATATCACTCTGGGGCAGGCATGTAATCTCAGTATCAGGCAAGAAGATTGTGAGCTGGAGGCCAGCCTGGGCTAGATCCTGAGATTGGTCTTTAATTCCGTAGGGAAGGTGGGACACTCCAGTCTTCTCTGAAAGAAACGGGCTGTTTGAGGGAAGGCAGGATACACAGCAGAATTTGAAAGCTGCCAAGAAGTGATGAGCCAGGCCACACCCAGAAAGGCCCCACCCACTTCCCTGGCCCCAGCTCTTTTCTTCAAAGCCAATGTAGCCTGTATCTGCTTGTGCAGGTCCATGACTTCAACATCCTCACAGATATCACCCCACCCCACCCCACCCCACCCCAGACATTCGTCACGGGAGCCCAACAGCCAAGCCCCCTGCTAGGGGCTGAGCCTGTCGTGGGCACCTGAATGGCCCATCAAGCCCAGGCACAGAGAGCTACCTGGCCCCTAAGCAGAACACACGCCTAAGTCTTTTTGGCTTCCAGAGCAATTTGTCAGTCAGCTAGGGGGATCCGAGACTCTGTTCCACGTGGAGCTGACGCAGCTGGGCGTTCCCCGCAGGCAGGAAGCACGTGGCTTTGCTTGCCAGGCTGCTCCAACAGTCTCCGGATCTGTCTGGGGATCCATCTCGGGCACAGCCCTTAAAGGTAATCGGGGGTCTGCTGGGGCCCACCCTGCCTGTGTCAGGAGACTGGAACCACACATGATAGATCTGTCTGCAAGGGGGGGTGGGGACAGGCTATTTTCCTAGAACTCTCAAGGATTGAGGGAGTGCCCGATATCTGTGGGCAGAGGGACAGTTCAAAGGCCCTGGGTTAGGAACATTCCTGGGTATTCGAGGACTAGCAGGCATCATGTGACTGCTACAGAGAAGACAGGCAAGTGGGGAAACTGAGGACAGGGGCGGATAGAGCAGATGGAGTGGGACCTGTGGGGGTCTCTGCCCCTCTACATGAGCCGACACCCCGTGACTGTGGGGAGACCACGGAAGGCAGGTGACCCTAGAAGAGACGATGGTGACACTTGGCAGAGGTGGCCAACAGTGCTGGACATGGGATCCAGGTGAAGACGTCATTTCAGAACCTCAGGTCATGGGAGACCCAGAGGGTGGGGACAAGAAGTGGGCAAGCCAGGTGGCATGCAGCCTGTCCCCCTGGGCCATGTGGGCATGGCGATGCTGCCTGACTGCCTTACTCTCCCTCAGGCCCTTGGTCTCTGAGACCCAACCTGAGGCCGGGCACAGTGCTCCCCATACTTGTAATCCTGGCACCCAGGAGGCAGAGGCAAGCGGGTTAGGAGGTCAGGGCCACCCTGAGCCACACAACAAGCTGGAGGCCAGCCTTAGGGTACATGAGTTCCTGTCTCTAAAACTTTGGTGATAACAGTAACATAGCTGTGGTCCAGCCAAGGTCACGTGGGCATCGTGAGGCCACGGACTTAAAGCATTTAGCAGGGGGCTGCTGCTGTGCTTTGTATGCATGACGCCTTCGTCCCGCCAGTGACCTTGGCGAGTACTGAAGAAAGCTTGAGGCTGGCATCTCACCTTGATCCCACGCATCACTATAAGGAAGCTCTCTAGGCTCCCCCAGCCCCGTTGCCCCCACCCGAAACACAGCAGCAGCGGCTCCTGCAGCAGGAAGTGTTAGATGAAGTGATGCGTGGGAAACGTTTAACACCAGGCCTGACTGTGACCAGGATCTTTACAGTCATCCTTGTCTGGACACCCAGGCCAATGCTGTTCTCCCTCCAAAGGCAGGACCACGGCGTTCTCCTGTGCACCTTATTCCATCCAGGACCACCGGCCATCCCCTTCAGAGCCTAGATGGAGCACAGCCTCACAAAGCCGTGTCCACCCAGCCTGTGGCTAAGACAGGGCGCTAGTGCAGAACACACCTCCCCATGCCCCTGTCCTGTCTTAGCTGGAGCAGGGTCATAAGCCCTGGACAGGACAGCCCCATACACTTGCAGCTCGGATCGCCACCGGTGGGTACACACATGGGACACAGGCAGCCTTGGTCATCTGGAAGCAAAGCCCAAGTCTTCATCCACAGGCCTCACATCTACACATGCCATGATGAAGGAAAGTCTCCTGTGGTCACCTCTGCAGCTGAAGTGTCAGGTGGCCTCATCCTCTTTACTTGGAACTCTCCGTGTGGGGTTTAATTTCAGTCTCCTGCATCCCCAAGTTCCCATCACTACCACCAGCAGAACAAACTAGTACACACACACACACACACCATGCAGCCCTGGAGCATTTTCTTCTGCTGTGTTCAGTCCAGTTACCTGAACCACTCTGAAAGCATGTCACACGTAATCCATCATGGGCCTCTGAAATTGAGTTTGACAAAACGTTCATCCTTTATGTGGTTTTCACTGGTATTTTGTTTTCTTCTGGGGGGAAGGGGTTGGTCGGGCTCGTTTGGATACAGGGTCCAATATTGTTCAGGCTGGCCAAAACCTCAGGGAGTTGGCCAGAGATGATCTGGAACCCCGCCCTGTCCTTTTGGCCCTGCCCAGTCAAGTGCTGAGGCGCTATACCTAACCAGAGTCAACCACTAGAATCTAAACTCTAAGGAAAAGATGTTAAGGACGTGTTCCTATCTTTAAGCATGTCAGTATTACGTGTGACTACAGGTTCTCGTGGAGGCCAGAGTTACAGGCGATCATGGGGAATCAAACTCGGGTCCGCTGGAAGAGCAGGATGCATACTTAACTTCTCTTGGCTCCTATCTTTAAAAAATACTTAAAGTTAATTTGCGATTAGAAATGGTGGCACCGGCCTATAACCTCTGTTGTTATTCCCTGAGAAGTCGAGCCTAGAAGACTGCTATGTGTTTCAGCCCAGCCTGGGAGGCGGCGGGAGACCTGCTCCGCTGGCACAGCGGGCTTCCCGCTCGCAGGTGATAGCAGGAAGCTCCTTGTAGCAGTTCAGCAAGATGAGGAGGCGAGGGCGAAGGCTCAGTGACCCTCAGTGACCCTCCTGTGCAAACCCGACGACCTAAGCAGGAAGTGGAAGGAAAGAGCCAAGTCCCCACAGCTGTCCCACCCCAGTGCACACAGGGACAGTAAACAGATGGGTATCGTGACAACGCCCCTCTAACTGTCCGGTGACTGACCGACTTGTTCGCCTTTGCTTCTGCAGTGACATGGGTTCCAGGACCGGCTACCCCACTCAGGTTTACAAAACAACCAGCGCAGAGACCCCCCGGCCCTCCCAGCTCTCCCAGTGCAGCCCCTTCCAGCTCTCCACCTCGGTCCCCAAGTCCTTCTTCTCCAAGCAGCCTGCACACAACAAGCACTCAACAGGATGGAAGAGAACAGACGAACCCCCACCACGGCCACTCCCCTTCACCGACAGCAAGAAGTAAGTGCCACCTTGAGACCACCCGGGCATCTCTGGGACAGGAAAAGGGTGATTCTGTTCTGTCCTATACCCAAGATTTACTAACTCTGTGAACAAGACAGGTGACAGAGACCCCTGTATTTAGGGAACTGACAGTTCAGTTGGGATGACAGACCGGAAATACAGTAAATAAGGAACTGTATTTGAATATGGCGGCATGCGGCTGTGATGTCAGCACTCCTGTCCCTGGGTAGGCAAGCTGATGGGTTGCCAACATCCAGCTTTCTACATGGCTTTCAGGGGTTGAACTTGGGTCACGTGGCCTGCACGGCCTTCACTTTATGCTTACTGAGTCATCTCTCAGGCTGTTGGCATGCTTGCTCGCCTTCGAACGTATTCATTGCTTTCTATGTGAGTTTATGTGCACATGGGTGTGAGAGCCAGGAAAATGAGTCAGGCGTCCTTCTCTGTCATTCTGCGCCTATTGCTCCCAGGCAAGATCTCTTCATGGACCCTGGTCTCCCATATTCTCTGTTAGACTAGAATCCAGCAAGATACTGTGATTCTCCTCAGATCTGGAATGGGCAGAATGCCTGGCTGCTTGCATAGGTGCCGGGAGTTGAACTCTGGACCTCATGATTGTATGGCCAACACTTTTAACTGCCAAGCCATCTCTCCAGCTCCGTGTGGAGTAAGAGATTGAGGAAGTGGGCTGTGCAATCAAGAAAGAGCTTTGGTACTAGGGCATAATTTAGCAGATTACTTGCCTAGAATCCTCCATCGAGTGGCTGGGGGCGTGGCTCAGTGGTAGAACCCCTGCCTAGAATCCCCCAGTGAGGGGCTGGGGCGTGGCTCAGTAGTTAAGCCCCCGCCTAGACTCACCTGCCTTTTAGAGGGCAGTTCTCTCCCTCCAGGGATTAAACGTAGTTCCTCCTGTTTGGAGACAAGCACCGTTCCCATCTCTCTAGCCCTTTCTAAATGCATTCATTCACTGAAGGCTCACAACAGCTCCATGAGGACACAGTATTCTCCCCCACTTAACAGTTATGGCGGCTGAGCTCAGGACTCCATGCAGTAGGAGATGGCCCTTAGATAAGAGCCCACACAGCCAAATCCAAACTCCTGCTCTGTTAGTTGAGGAGTTTCTGGCCCCCTCCATCTGTTCTTCTCAGCACCTTCTTTCCTGACCTGGATGGGGCTGTTAAAATCCGTGGGTGACATAGAGCTTGGGGGAAGAGAAGCACCAGGAGACAGAAAATGGTCTCTGGAGGTGTCAGCAGGCTCTGAGAATCCAGTTCACCACGTGTCTCACTGACAGCCAGAAGGGACTCTGAAAACTAGAATCTGGTCATTTGCTCCCCTCCTTATAGTCTCCAGCCACCCCACCGCACCGCACCCCACCCCGGGCCTAATGGTGGAGGTTTGGCATGCTCTGTACCCTGTACCACACACCACCCTTCTTGTACAGGCTCGGTCCTGCCCGGTCTGCCTCATGCCTCCATCCTTCGCCCTGCTCCAACTACACGGGGCTTCAAACCTGATGCATGCCAGCGCCACCCCAGGGCCTTTGCACTGCCTCTAAATGTCCTGGACAGTCTCCTTCCAGGGTGCCTCGGGCTAATGCCAGCTGCTCAGACAGGCCTTGCCAGCCTGGATAGGCGAGTCTCCACTGTCAGTGTGTCCCTTCACTGTGATCTACTTCACATTTCTCCCACTGGAAGACAGGTGACACTGTCTCGGTCACGGGGCATTCGTAACCTGCCTTGCACACACTGGGGTAGCTCCGTCAATAAATGGGCTAGCCATGGATCTCACTTGATTCTACAACCCCAATAAGCAAGACCCCCCTTCCCCGCTTTTCGATGCAGCTAGAAGATCAAACCCAGCAGAGCCTCATCCGCAACTCTGTGTCCTGTGGCTCCTCTTATGTCTTCTTGTCCCCTCCTCATGGACACTGGAGCGCCCATCTGTGTGTGAGACACTGAAGAAAGGGACATCTCACAGTTGCAGAGGGCTGAGCAGGATCTCCCATAGTGAATGTGAGGGAGGGACAGTCGGCTCCAGGGCCCTCTCTAGCATCCTCTGGCTTCACTCCCCAGCAACCATTTCATCTTCACAGAGCCTCTCCCTCTGGATGGGGCTGTGGCCACCTTTCCCCAATCCTATCAGACTGTCACCCACCCTAGTAGCTTCATTTCAGCTTAATGACGTCCCCAGAGGCCTTGTTTCTAGGTGCAATCACATTCACACTGGCTTTCTCTCTTACTGAACCCAGTATTGTGCACATGCTAGGCAAGCAGCCTACCCATGGTCTGGATCACACACAGACACACACACACACACACACAGGCACACACACAGGCAAACACATACACACAAACACATGCACACACACAGACACACACACATGCATATACACACACACATACTCACAGACACACACACATACAGACAAACACACACACACACAGACACACAGACACACACACACACACACACACACACACACCTCTTTTTCCCCCTGATGCTGACAATGGAACCCAGGGCATTGTAAACACTAGGCAGGTATTCTTTTCTCTGAGCTGTATCCCAGCCTTGGTCTTTTGAGACAGGAACTTGCCCTGCCTCTTTCTCTAGAGTGCTGGGGCTGTAGATGTGCACATATTAGACATATTAAATGCTTTACATTTTAAGGTTTATCTGTTTTATGCATGAGTGTTTGCCTGTATGTGCACATTAAGACCAGAAGGGGGCGTCAGATCCCCTAAACTAGAGTTTTACAGGCAGTTCTGAGCCACCATGTAGGTGCTGGAAACTGAACTTGGGTCCTCTGCAAGAGCAGACATTTGTCCTAACCACTGAACCATCTCTCCAGGCCTGACTTACATCCACACTGAGGGGGACGGGGCATGTTTTATTTTCCAGAGCTCAAACCTGAGGCCTTGTGCGCGCTAAGCGAGGTCCTCTCTGCTGAGTCGCATCCCAGCTGTGGAGCTGTTTACTCAGACTCTCCCTGAGCGCCTCAAGATCATGACCTTGTCACTTAGAGACTCTTGAGTCACCTAACCCAGTTTTTCAGAAAACACTATTTTTGACTCCTGGCTAAATTCCTTGAGTTCAGACACGCCGTCACTGAAATAGGATACCGTTGCTAGGGGTCAGGCTTGGTGGGAGAACCTGTGCCCTGCCAGCCTGTCACCAGGTACAGTGGGGCCTTCGTCCCAGAGGTGAGAGAATTGGAGTCTCTCAGCTGGGCTACTTGGTTACAGCATCCATCACACCTGCCAGTCTTGGAGTTTCCCCCCACAAGGTCACCAGAGAACTTAAGGAGCCCAATTACTGTCTCCACCTCCCTTCCCTGGTTACGGGTCTCTAACAGTCCCAGCAGGCCTTGATAGCTCACAAGGACCCACACTGTGTAGGCATCAGGAGGAACACGGCCTGTCAGCCAGGCTTTGCTGTCTAGCCCCAGACCCTCCTGGCAACCCCACAAGAGGGGCCTCGTTCTTACCCCACATCCCAAAGGTACCAAGGTCCCCAACTAGATGAGGCCCAGCCAACTCAAGACTCAAACCAAGGGCATCTCATCTCTCAAACATGGGAACCACACAAGATGGCGTGCTCCTCTTCGGAGAGCAACCAACACCCTGTGCTGCAGGGCCTGAGCATCTGCCACAACAGGGGCACCATGCTGGCTCTGACCAACAGCTCTGTCTTCACTCTGCCAATCAGAGGGATGGCAAGAGATGGGGGACCCACCTTTGGCTGTACCTCAGGATCCGTCTCTACAATGGGGTGGTGGTAGTTCCTACTGCAGGGATGTTTTGAGGGCTTTCAGGGTCATCCCAAGTCTACAAGCACAGGGTCACAACATGTCAGCCTTCCCTACTTAGAAGCTTCTGCGTCCTTGGCTCCTCCCCCTCAAAGGCTGATCTAGCTGAAAGGCTGACACTACCTCCTAGCTAGGTGGCTGTGTGGCCAGGGACAATTCAAGTTGCTGTAGCCATGTTTGAGCCTGCCCCGCAGTGCACAGCCACACTGATACCACGCCCCTCAGCAGCGCCACACGTGTGTTATAGAGACACAACTTTCTTCAGGGCCAGTGCTCCTTGTCCAAGGGACTGAGAATTAGGCACAGGACGCCCCTAGAGCAGCTCCCACTGACCCTATACACAGGGCCTGCAACGTGGTTGAGAGGTACTCACTGCCGAGAATCCAGGGATGAGCATCCGCATCCATGAATCGAACAACCCGCTCACACAGCACCATGGAGGGGACTGGAGAAAATCGTGACAGCAAGGAGCGTCCCAGGGCCTGGGAGAGTAAGGCCACAGGAGGTGACAGTCTTTCACAGCTGCTGCCTGCGAAGTTACAAACACAATCCCTCAGTACTACTTCTGACATAAAAAGGGCATCGAGGCTTCAGTGGGCTGAGGGTGTCGGCTTCCCGTGGTTGACTGCCGCTTTCAGGCCCCCTTCTTCCTCTGGCTCAGGGACCCCCAACTCCAGCTCAGTGCCACCCAGAAAAGAACCAGAGGTGCCTCTCCTGGGCACCAGTTAGTCACCCACAAACAGTAGGGCTAGCCCTACCTTTTCCCATTGCCCTCTGCCAGCCATGTTGGCAGAACCCTCAGCCCTGCCAGGCTGACAGCCATACTAATTAGCTTAATTAACCTGGTCCCAGGGGAGCCACCCAATCTGGAGGACAGATGCCTAGGATGGCACAGAGCCACGCCTGTCTCAGTGCTTGCCTGTGCTCCTGCCCTGTCTGCCGTAGGAAGAAGCTACCACCGAGAGAGCCCTGTCCACACAGCTTCCTTTTTCTTCTGCCCTGTCAGTTTTTAAAATTATTATCATTTTGTCTAGATGGACGTTTTGCCAGGGTATGCTGACATCACGTGTGTACCATGCTTGTAGAGGCCCGGAAGGCCTGAAAACTGTAGTTGCAGGCCATACAGAAACTACAGTTTGTGAACCCCCCACATGGGTGCCGGGAATCTAACTAGAGTCCTCCAGAAGAGCAGCCAGTGGGCTTAACCACTGAGCCACCTCTCCAGCCCCAGAGCCTCCTGTACGGCTGTTCTTTTTCTGACAGCACGAAACCACAGCATGGCAAAACCCGAGTTTAGACAGTGTGGGCAGATGACAGCTATGTCTAGGAGTGCTAGACAGAGGTGAAAAGCAGACAGTATGGAATTAAATACTGCGGAGCGTTTAAGATGGTGGCGGTGGTGTTGGGTTTTTTGTTTCACTTGTAAGGGATTGTTGTTAGGTTTGGTGGTGGTTCTCGTTGGGTGAAGTATGTTGTCATGTTCATGCCCCAGCAGGCCTGTGGAACCTAGAGAACAGCTTTCAGAGGTAAATTCTCACTCCACTGTGGACCCCAGGGATGTAGCTCACCACACACAGCCTGACCCACTGTGGCAGGATCTCACGCAGCCCAGGCTGGCCTGGAACTCGGTACGCAGCAAAAGATGACCCGAACACCTGCTCCGGCCTCTCACCTAAGTGCTGGGCTTACAGACATGTGCTGAGCGCGACCCTGTACACGTGGTTACGAGGGCATCCATTGCTTTGTGCCCCTTGCACGCCTGGCTCCTGCAGAGGTCAGCATAGGAGTTACAGGTGGTTGTGAGCCTCCCGTGCGTGTGCTGGAAACCAAGTCCTCTGCAAGGGCATTCTCTTAACCCAGCCGTCTCTTCAGCAACCCCCTCTTCGTCCTCTCTCTCTCTCTCTCTCTCTCTCTCTCTCTCTCTCTCTGAGTTTTTTATTACTGTTTTTTTTTTAATATTTATTTATTGTATGAGTACACTGTTGCTGTCTTAAGAGGGCGTCAGATCCCATTACAGATGGTTGTGAGCCACCATGTGGTTGCTGGGACTTGAACTCAGGACCTCTGGAAGAGCAGTCAGTGCTCTTAACCGCTGAGCCATCTCTCCAGCCCTATTACTGTTGTTTGAAAGTATCACTGTAGAGTGTAACCCTGAACTCACAGTCCCCCTGCCTCAACCTCCTGAATGCTTCAGTTATGGGAGTGTGCACCACATGTGGCTCCTTGCTCCCTTTTCTGTGTAACAGCACAGGTTCCAGCTGTGTGTAGTCCTGTGCCTTTCCCTTTGTGTCTTTTTGCAGTGGCTCTATAAAAGGGCATGGAAAGTGGCCTTGTACTTAAGAGCCATGGAGTGGCTTTTCCATGGAATTGTTTACAGCCACCAGCCCTAAGGCCTTTTTTTTTTTTTAAGATTTATTTCTGTCCTCAGACACACTAGAAGAGGGCATCAGATCCCATTACAGATGGTGAGCCACCATGTGGTTGCTGGGATTTGAACTCAGGACCTCTGGAAGAGCAGTGGGTGTTCTTAACCACTGAGCCACCTCTCCAGCCCAGCCCTAAGTAAGGTCTTTAGATTTGGATAACTGTAGAGACCAGAGTGTTGGGGTAAATATTATTTGGGGTTTTCTACCCATCTTAGATCATTCAGTTTTCAAATAAAAGACACAAAATCTCTGTATTTATAACAAGCCTTTAAGCACCAGAGCTGAGCAGATATTAACCCTCTGTTATTTTGTCTACTTGCCAATAATTCCAAGATACTGCTTGCTGTGTTTTATCTGAGCCACTCCTACGCCAACAGGCCAGCCCTCGTGGCCTTGTGCTCAAGATCCACCTACCCCAAGGCAACCTCTTATTTCTTCCTCTCTCTTCTTCCTCTCATTGTCCCTGCCTCATGCCCCAAGTCTGGGAACTGAAGCCCCACCTACCTCTCTTCTGCCCAGCTACAGGCTGTCGGTATCGTTATTAACCAGTCATGGATAACTTAGGGGGCAAGGTTTATATAACAAAAAGCTGGTACATATGATCTGCTAGTCTTACAGCAGACAGGACTTGGGATACAGTATTTAGCATTTAGATACATAGCAGCTTCAAAACAACAGGAGAGCTAGACAAGGAAGAAAAGAGGAGTTGAAGTCAACCTCTTTCTGAGGGAATTATTTGTATTGGCATTTTAGGATGGAACTTAAAGGTAGCAGGTCAGCCTAGAATCCCCCAGTGAGGGGCTGGGGGCGTGGCTCAGTGGTAGAGCCCCTGCCTAGAATCCCCCAGTGAGGGGCTGGGGGCGTGGCTCAGTGGTAGAGCCCCTGCCTAGAATCCCCCAGTGAGGGGCTGGGGGCGTGGCTCAGTGGTAGAGCCCCTGCCTAGAATCCTCCAGTGAGGGGCTGGGGGCGTGGCTCAGTGGTAGAGCCCCTGCCTAGAATCCTCCAGTGAGGGGCTGGGGGCGTGGCTCAGTGGTAGAGCCCCTGCCTAGAGTCCCCCAGTGAGGGGCTGGGGGCGTGGCTCAGTGGTAGAGCCCCTGCCTAGAGTCCCCCAGTGAGGGACTGGGGGCGTGGCTCAGTGGTAGAGCCCCTGCCTAGAATCCTCCAGTGAGGGGCTGGGGGCGTGGCTCAGTGGTAGAGCCCCTGCCTAGAGTCCCCCAGTGAGGGGCTGGGGGCGTGGCTCAGTGGTAGAGCCCCTGCCTAGAATCCCCCAGTGAGGGGCTGGGGGCGTGGCTCAGTGGTAGAGCCCCTGCCTAGAGTCCCCCAGTGAGGGACTGGGGGCGTGGCTCAGTGGTAGAGCCCCTGCCTAGAGTCCCCCAGTGAGGGACTGGGGGCGTGGCTCAGTGGGAACACAATTGTTTATCATGTACCCTAGGTTCAATCCTCAGCATCACACACAAAAAATACATACATAAAAGTTTTTGTTTTGTTTTGTTTTTAAATCCATGCTAGGCAAGGAAAAAGCACCCGTCTCGGTGTGTTCCAGCAGTCTTTTTACACTCTCTCCGGAGGAGGCTGGTCAATGCTTTCTCCACAGAAGCTGTACTGAGACAGACTAGCTCCTCATCAGAGCAGAGGAGCCTGCATTGAGGATTCTGAGAAAAGCCAAAATTCAAACACCGGGGAGAGAGGGTCTTCCAAGCGCCTCAGAAGAGCGTTTGTCGGAGAGACTTGCATTGTCTGTCCTTCTGTCTCTTCCTGCTCTCCTCCCAACTGCCAACTTTTAATTTGCCCAGAGGATCCCTTCCTTGAAAGGGACAGAGACGGCATGCCCTAGGCCGGCAGCTTGATTTAGGCAGAAACACAACCCGACAAGAAAACCCACTACCCTCTCTGTCTGCCTTTGTTAAAATTGCAAGGGCGGCCACTGAGAAACAGAAAGAAGGATGAAAACTCCAGAGACTCCCACAGCCCAAAGTATCTCATTTAATTGCTGGGCTCAGTAACAAATGGTAAAGGCCAGGCGCGGGTTGCTTTGGGCTGCTTATGGTGGTTGTTGTCCTAACACACGCTCGCGGTAGACTCCCATCTCCCCACCGTGGAATGTGACTCCGCTCGCCAGAGGTGCCCACCAGTCCTCATGCCTTCCAGAAACCGTGTTCTGGAAGCGCAGCGTAATCCAAGTGTGGACGTGTTTCACGTGTCACAGTAGCCTCATTTTCAGTCCCATCCGGGACACAAGCATGGCGGTCAGGCACGGTGACTCATGCATCACCCGAGCACTCAGGAAGCTGAGGCAGGAGGATAATGTGTCCCAGGCCAGCCCGAGCCGCATAGCAGATCCTTTCTCAAAAGAGCCAAGCAGAAGAACAAAGGAAAAGCAGGGGTAAGGGGAGCAGAGATGTAGTGTGGTAATGGAGTACTTGCCTAGAATGCGTACATGGGTTTGATCCCATCTTCACAGAAAAACAGTAACTAATTAAAATAAGGGCTGGGGAGATGGTTCAGTGGTCAGGAGCACTGGCCCCTTTTCCAGACAATTCCAGCCTTTATAGGTATCAGCACACAAGTACAGTGCACAGAAATACGTGTAGGCAAGACACACATATGCATAAAGTAAAACTTTTAAAATTAAAGATAAATTAGGTGTGACGGTTTGTGCCTTTAATCCCAGTACTCTGGAGGAAACTGGGTCTCTACATGTTCAAGGGCGACAGAGAGAGAGACCCTGTGTCCAAAGACAAAAACAAGCCTATGTTCATGTGAGTGGCTTTCTTGGCTTTTGTTTACTTGGTTGGGTGTGTGTATGTGTGTGCATGTGTGTACATGTGTCTATGTGTGTATGCGCTTGTGTGTATATGTACAGGCCAATGAGGGCATTTGTTCCCAAGAGCTGGAGTGACAAGTGGTGTGAGCTGCCACCCACCATAGGCTTTGGGAACCAAACCTGTGTCCTGGGAGAGGAGCAAGCACTGAACCGTCTCTCCAGCCCCTCATTTGGTCTAGCTCGTGTTTTAAGATTTTGTGTAGCCCAGGCTGGCCGCAGGTTCAGTACATAGTTACAGAGTACCTTTAACTCCTGATCCTCCTTCCCACCTCCCACGTGTGAGGATTGCAGAGGTGTGCAGGCACACCCGGCATCAGAGCCTACTGAACCACCGACCGGGGCTTAGTGCATGCTGAGCAAACAGCCTGCCTGCTGAGCCGCACACCAAGTCCCAATGCAAGGTGGTGTCTGCCCAGTGCAAGGCCTTTGCTGCTGTCAAGGAGCCCAGGTTGTCAGTGCTAGGCAAGAAGCCAGGCCACACACAGAGGTAGGAGAGAGGAAGCCTGCAAGTCACACTGGTCCTTGGGGCTTGGAAGGCAAGGAGCCATGGGGAGCAGGCCGGTCTGAAGAGAGCTGGGAGTCCACAGGGCCTTCGTTCCAAACGTCCGCGTCTGTCCGGGGCCAGCCAGGTGCTTGGCAGCAGCTCCCAGAGTGGCCCTCTGCGCTGTTCTCCTTTCTGTTGCTGTGAAGAGACTGTGACCAAGGCAACTTATGAAGAAAGCGTTTATTTGGGGCCCACAGGTTCAGAGGTTAAAGTCCATGGCCATCATGGTGGGGAATGTGACAGCCGGCAGGCAAGGCCTGGTGTTGGAGCCATCCTAAGAGACACAACCACTAGTCAGAAAGACACTGGGAATGGAGAGTCTTTTGAAACCTCAAAGCCTACCCCAATGATAGGACCCCAAAGGTCCTAGTCCTTTCCAAACAGTTCCACCAGCTAAGGACCTAGTATGAGCCTCGGGGGGGGGGGGGGCTCTCTCATTTAAGCCACCATGGATGCAGTGGGACTCGTGTTGAGAGCCCACGGCAGGAGCAAGCAGAGGCAAGATTGAGAGCACAGCCTGTCCTTTCCTGGGATTCCATTTCCTACCCCAGTCCACTGTGGCCCAGTGACCCCAGAGCTAGTTCTGGACAGCTATGGAGGACAGTGACCCCCACTTCCCACCAACCTCTGGATCAGAAGGCTAAGCCTAGGACAGCAGCACTTTTAGCCTCAGGACCCTGTGGTATCCCAAGTGACGGGACAGGAAACCCCAGAGTTCCTAAAGCAGGGGCGATGACTTCTGGGGTACCCCATCATTCTTGTCAGGGACCTGCTCACCTCTCCCCACACACCAGCCCAGCTCTCATGAGCCCTGCCGCCCACCCATCCTCTTGACACACACATCAGGACCTAATGATGGCCCACCGTCAGCTCAGAAACAATCACAAGTCCGCAGAGCAGCTCTTGAGTCTAGAGTCTCACACAGTCTTGTCCCCGGCTCCTCGCAGACATCGCCCCAATGCTTGCTCGCTCTTCCACCTGGACTGTTCTTCTGGGTGGGTTCCTCCCTTGTCTCCCCGCCCCCCTGGATGTCAGCCCCTCCGAAGAATGCTTCCAATTTCATTCCTCTACCTAGCCTTATTTGCTTCAAAACAAGTCTCGGTCTCACACACTCCGTTCTGTTCACTCTATAGTCAGTCCCCTCCTGCAGGTGGCTCTGTAGTCCCCGCCCCACAGCCCTGGAGGAGGCCCAGTCATCTGGCGGTGGCTAGCCTCCTCCTGGCCAGGCCCCGCAGAGCCACTCAGCCCTCTGACTCCAATGTTCTCATACCAGACAGGTGGACCCCAGTGCAAAAAACGTCTTTGGTCAGCCACGGTTGAGGGCCTCCCTGCGAGACCTCCGGTCCCCACGGAAGAACTACAAGTCAACCATCGAGGACGACCTAAAGAAGCTCATCATCATGGACAACCTGGGGCCAGAGCAGGATTGGGACACAGGGGTGCGTGTGGCTGGTGGCCTAGGACAAGGCTGGGAGGGGGTGATGCTCTCTGCCGAGTGCAGCTGGGCGTCTCTTATCAATGAGGGACAGAGCCAGTACTTAAACCAGCAGGGAGAGCCCCACCCCCACCCCCAGAAACAACCTGGGTTCTCATTCCCAAAGACAGTGAGATCAAAGCAGCGGGCACTGTGTCCCTCCATTGCCCTGCCTGTCCCCCCCCCCCCCCATCGCCAGGCCAGCGGTCTATGGAAACCAAGACAGCTCTTCCTGAGTATTGTGGTACAGAGACTGAGGCCAGACATGGTTAGCTGAGGCCATATCTGAGAAAAAAAAAAAAAAAAAGGCATGTACGAATGCAGTAATGAAGGGCTTACATAGCTTACAGTTGGAGGATAGACTCAGAAGCCATGGGCACAGGTCAGGGGTCGGGAGCCCTTGGGGAAGCCTAGTGCTTTGACCAGTAAGAGTACAGAAATGGCTGCTGGGTGGACAAGAACTTGTCAAAAAGCCCCTGAGTCCCCGGGCCCACAGCCCAGCATACCGATCCGTTGCTCCCTACCCTGTCTTGGCAGCAGTCCCCCCAGAAGAGCCTGCAGCGGACACTGTCAGATGAGAGCCTGTGTAGTGGGCGCCGGGAGCCCAGCTTTGCCAGCCCTGCCAGCCTGGAGCCCGGCCTGCCCAGCGACGTGCTCTTCACCAGCACCTGCGCCTTCCCCTCCAGCACACTGCCTGCCCGCCGCCAGCACCAGCACCCCCACCCGCCCAGCGGGGCACCCAGCACCATTCCAGCCTCTGGCAATGGCTTCCCAGAGAAGAAATGTGAGCCTGGGCATTTGGGGGGCTGCAGGTCCCCCGGGGCAGGTGGGAGGCACCTGGGGCTCACACGTGGTGGCCAGGCCTCGTGAGGGAGGGAAGGGAGCACAGGAGCTTAGGGAACCTCAGGGAGCAAATAGTATTGGCCAAACGCTGGGTCACCGGTCACCTGGAGACCAGAAGAAATCAGCCTCACCCCGCCCCCACACCCAAGGACAGGCATTATTGTACATCCTCAGCTCCCCAGTTACTCTGCCTTATCAGCCTCCCTGCTCCCACCTAAACACCTCATCTCCCGAACATTTGCTTAGCGACCTGACTTCCCCAAGCATGCCATGCTTAGAGGAGCGCAGTAGGTACAACCACACCATGCTCACCGTGGGCACAGCCCACCCAGACACACCGGAGGTAGCCCTGGCCGATCTGGAACAAACTCATGGAGAACCGCCTGCCTCCGCTTCCTGAATTCGGAGAGCGCTGAGATTTTAGGTAGAAGCCGTTACTCCTAGCTGCCTTCCCTGCCCGTCCTGGTAGACACAGCAAGTAGCCTCACTGTGTGCTGGTGGGGGCTAGATCGGGGCACTGCTCCACCTTTAGGGCGTTAGGAATTAGATGGCATCCCTCACTCTAAACTCCAGAGGCGCCTCGAGTTTCCATGTGTTCCGTACCAAGGGTTTCAGTTAGGGAGTCATGTCCCCACACCATCTAGGTATGAAGCCCCTATATTTCACACATGTGGAGGATGGATAAAGGGGACTCTGGGCACCGTATCACCCCTTAAAATCTTCCTGCATTAGCCAAGTATGGGCCAGCATGCCTGTGATCTAGCACTTGGGAGGCGGAAGCAGGAAGACCCAGAGTTCAAGGTCAGCCTCCATTGCACAGTGAATTTGAAGCCAGCTTGGTCTAGAAAAACCTTGCCTCCGAAAGCTAACAGAGCTTTCTAGCCCTCCACTGGTACCCTGTGTGTCCCTGCCCTGGTGTTCTGAGGCTGTAACCTCTTCTTCAGCCCCTGCCCTCAAGGTACCCCACACATTACCTTCCAGGTAATCCAGCCTCTTCTGGCCTGACACAGTTACTGACGTTCTTGCATGTCTCCCTTGCCCCAGGCTACACTTCCTGCCCCACTGACAGATCATCCCCACCATCCTTTGGGGCTGGCACACAATCGATCATGCCTCCATGCTTCCTAGGCTCACCTTTGTCTTCTGCCTCTATCCTCAGCCTTGGTAGCCCTGCCTGCTCCTGGGTAGGGCCTGGTATACAGAACACGCCCAACATGAAGCTAAGAGGGCTGTGTATGTAGGCCCGGCCTCCACCTCTGCCACACTCTGTAGCCTAGCATCCCTCCCCTCAGCCTGTCAGATAATCTCAGGGTCCTCCCATCCACCCATGCCTGAGCACTCTGCCCCCTTTCCCGATCAGCCCCACCCACTCCGGTTCCCCTTTGGACTAGGAACACCTTAAGTACAAGGCCTGGCAGCCTGTGTATATCAGGCCTCTGCCTTACAGACACACCTCAGAATACCAGGATTCTGGGTGTTTGCTTCAAGAACAAATTTGGAGGTCACCACACAGCCTTTGATAGGCCATAAGTCCTATCAAAGATATGCCATGGGACTGTAAGGACATCGTTGTCCTGCAGTGCTATGGGGAGAGGCATGTAGCCTGTCCACGCATCCCAGGAGTGACATGCATACCTCTTGAGGAGGGACTCTGCTCTTCCCAAGCCACCGGGCTTCCTCAGTGTCCCACAAACCTGGGACTGTTCCACAGGAATGCTTGTCTCCCTGGCCTCTCCCGCTGCAGAGCTTTGCTTTAAGGTCACCTCAGCAGGACCTCCTGGTCCCATATATAGAAAACCGCCCACACGGACAGCCAGCTCACAGTGCTCTTGCCCCGCTGGAGTCTCTCCCCGATGCGGAACAGTATGGAGTCCCTGTCCCTTCCGCCCTGACTGTCATGCTCAGCCACCTCCCCATCTCCACCTTCCCACGTAGCTGCCATCTCAGCCTCGGAGCTCTCACTGGCTGACGGACGGGACCGGCCCCTGCGGCGACTTGACCCTGGGATGATGCCACTGCCAGACACAGCCGCTGGCCTTGAGTGGTCCAGCCTGGTGAATGCGGCCAAGGCCTACGAAGGTGGGTATCCTCCGCCCAGCTGTTCCCAACCCTCAGTGGTTATCTGCTCTCAGAGGGTGACTAGAGACCTCTTCTGGTCCTCTTGCTACCTGGTCCACGGAAGGAGATCCCTCACCAGCTGCCTAGGCTACATAATGGGTGTGTGAAAAATGGGCCCAGAGTAAGCCCTCCACAAACCGTGCCCCACCGAAGACTGCATGAGACCCATGTCCAAAAAAAAAAAAACCCAGGCAGGCTAGCTGGGTCTACGTAACAAGTTCTAGGACAGCCAGGGCTATATAGAATGACCCTGTCTCAAAACAAAAGTTCTGGTTGAGCAGTCCAACAACAAATGACAGTTCTAAGTTCAATAAACTGAGTAGGACCCAGAGTCCTTATTACCCACTGGTCTGCTGTTTGTAGGGCCGCACCTCACCTGTCAGAGAAAACCGTCAGCATTTAGGTCACCATGTCCCCACCTCAGCCAGCAGTACAGAAGGAAGACACGCCCTTTCCCTCAAGGGAAGCCTTTACTAACTTCCCGTTTGCCAGACCCTCAGCCCAAGGCTGAGCCTACTCAGAATTTGGGAGCTGGGAGTAGCACAGGGGTAGGGTGCCCATGTGTAAGACCCCGGGTTGTCTTCGTTTTGTTTTGCAGGGGAGAGTTGGTTTGGTTTGGTTTATTGATTATTTGTGTTTGGTTTCTTTTGTTTTTTGGGTGTTTTTTTTTTTTTTTTTTTTTTTTTTTTTGGTTTGGCTTGGCTTTGGCTTTTTTGCTTTGTTTTGTTTTTCTCGAAATAGTGATTACTCTGTGTAGCCCTTGCTGTCCTAGAACTCACTTTATAGACCAGGTTCTCAAACTTAGAATTCTACCTGCCTCTGCCTCCTGAGTACCTGGATTAAAGGTATGACCACCATCTGCCAGCTATCAGACCCTGGGTTGGTTTGTCTGTCTGTCTGTCTGTCTCTCTGTTTTACAGGTAATGTATCGCCCAGATTTGTCTTGAACTCACCATGTAGCTCAGGCTGGCCTTGAACTCCTTCCTGGTGTGTCTGTTAGTACTAGGGTTATAGGTCTATGCGCTGTGCCCAGCTCAGGATGCCCCCGTGACCTCAGATCCGTGGTCCTCCTGCCTCAGCCTCTCCAGAGATAGAATTGCAGGGCTGTGGCACCGAACCTGACCCAGCCCAGCCATGTTATTTGTAATCCCGAATGCCCACCCTCTCGGCCCACCCTCTCGGGTACCGTCATCACACAGCATGTGTGGACCAGGTGGGCATTTTTCATGCCGCCCTCTATCCGAAGGACCATAGTAGAAAAGCAAGAACCATTTTTATTAAAATGGAACTTCTGTGTTGGTGTGCCCCATGTTCTGCCATCTAGCAGTAACCGCAAGGACAGCCGGCTTACCCTGACATCCCCACTGCAGGGCAGTATCAGGCCAAGCATTACTTGGATCCCTCACTTTGAGAGGGAGAGCGAGCATTGGGATCGGGACCAGATCTAAAAACTAGGAGCTCAACTGGCTGGCTCCCAACATAGGAAGTACCAAATGGGTTGACAAGGAAACCAGAGACTGCCGCCTACGTGTGATCTCCAGCTTTGCCTGTGAGGAGCTTTGTGACAAGCCATTAACCCCTCATGCCTCAGTTGCTCATCTGTAAAACCTCTCTGCCCCACAAGGCATGAGTATTAGATGAACTGGTACTTGTTATAAAGTGCTCATGAACCACAGCAGTGCAGAGATGAGCAGCAGTAGAGTCCCTGCCTAGAATCCCCCAGTGAGGGGCTGGGGGCGTGGCTCAGTGGTAGAGTCCCTGCCTAGAATCCCCCAGTGAGGGGCTGGGGGCGTGGCTCAGTGGTAGAGCCCCTGCCTAGAATCCCCCAGTGAGGGGCTGGGGGCGTGGCTCAGTGGTAGAGCCCCTGCCTAGAATCTCCCAGTAAGGGGTTGGGGGCGTGGCTCAGTGGTAGAGCCCCTGCCTAGAATCCCCCAGTGAGGGGCTGGGGGCGTGGCTCAGTGGTAGAGCCCCTGCCTAGAATCCCCCAGTGAGGGGCTGGGGGTGTGGCTCAGTGGTAGAGCCCCTGCCTAGAATCCCCCAGTGAGGGGCTGGGGGCATGGCTCAGGGGTAGAGCCTCTGCCTAGAATAGATATGATATGGTAGTATATAGATGTAGTATGAGCCCTATTAGATCTTGCGGCTTTCTGAGGAAATTTGGATATCCAGCCCCTGAGAGCCAGGAAAAGGACATTGAGTCCTCCCCAAGTCCCAGAGGCCTGCCTGAGCTATATAGCATGATCCTGTTTCAAATCTTCAGATTCTGAACTGGAAAAATGTCTTACTGATTAAGAAAACTTGCTGCTCTTCCAGAGGACCTGAATTTGGTTCCCAGCATCCACACTGGGCAACTTCTATCCACGTGTAACTCTCCCTCCAGAGGAATCTGACACCCCTTTGGCTTCCACAGGCATCCACACACATGTGGCATACACTCACACAAACAAACACATGTATATAAATACATTTTAAAACGAAAGAAAAGGAGCCAGGAGGTAGTGGCAGGCGGATCCCTGAGTTCAAGACCAGCCTCATCAGCAAAGTGAGATCTAGGACACCTGAAGCTACACAGAGAAACCCTGTCTCAAGCAAGAAAAGAGAAAGAAAGGAAGGGAGGAAGAGAGAAGAAAAAGATATCACCAGGAGAACAGATGATTTTAGGAAGCCCAGCTTGGTGGCACACACCCATGGTTACAGCACTGAGAAGGCTGAGGCAGGATTGCCAGGGCTCTAAGGCCAGCCTGAGCTACAGAGTGATGCTTTGCCCACCAGGAAAAAAGGCCAAACGAGGTAGCTCAGGCTAAGGCAGGAGATTCACTGAGTTCAAGGCCAGCCGGAGCAGCAGCATGAGACCTGATCAAAGGAGGGTTGGTAGGAGCGAATGGGACGAAGATAGACAGGAATTGGCAGGAAAAGATGTCGGGAAGAAGCTGAGGCCCGCCCACTGCCCACCCGGAAGAACTGAGTCCTCTTCTTTTCCCCGGCAGTGCAAAGAACTGTGTCACTCTTCTCTCTGAATGACCCAGCCCTGAGCCCAGACATCCCTCCTGCACACAGCCCTGTGCACAGCCATCTGAGCCTGGAGCGGGGCCCCCAGACTCCTAGAACCACTCCCACCATGAGGTAAGTTCCCCTGGAAATACTGGGGTCCATCGCAGGCAGCACAGGCACTGCAGGCCACCCAAGAGGACAGTGCCCCTAGAGCGTCCCCCCAGCTTCCTAGCTGTCTCCCATCCCCATCTACCTGTACCTTGGTCCCCAGGGTGGGTCCTCAGATGATGCAGACTTGTCTTCCACCCTGTCCACACTGCTGGGCATGTGCAGACCACCTCAGCCTCCCGCAGGTGCTAAGACGAAGTTCCACCCTCAGGAGAGAGGACAAGGAGGCCGGGTCCACTCCCGCACATCACCCCGGCTCGGGCTGAATGCCGTGAATCTGAGAACCCATATTCCGTCGGCAGAGAAAGCTTTAAGGGCCTTGCTGCTTACATGGGGGTTACCAGGCCACTCACCGCATCTGCCTGTGCTCCCACGAGGTTCTGCTTGCCCCTGGCCTGCACAGCACCTAATGGTTACCGAAAGCCTTTCCTGAGGCAGATTGTGAGATAGATGTATTTCCCCCTCCACAGCCTTGTCGGTCTTAGATCTTGACTCCCATCAGAAGTGTGGGCCTCTGCAGTGATAGAAATCGGGTGCTATGATTAGACGCTCTTCCTAAAAGCACACGTACACCCCTTCTGCGGGGCAGCCCCCACCCGAGCCTTGGCCTGGTGTTTCCTCAGCCTGTGTGCACAGGTGGCCTGGGTCCAGGGGCAGGAAGGGACTGCCTTTGGCTTCCCCACAGAGCTGCTCCTGGGCTTTCAGGAAGGTCAGGGAGGACTGACCAGAGGGCCTGGACCCCAAGTCTCTCCAATTCTTGAGTATGAGCCCTCCTCCGAGGTTTCAGGCCTCAGAACTGACCCCATCCCTTGTCTCTCCAGCGAGGAGTCCCCCCTGGATCTGACAGGCAAGGTATACCAGCTGGAGGTGATGCTGAAACAGCTGCACACGGACCTGCAGAAGGTGAGCCCCACAGTGTGCCTCCTGCCTACCCATCCCCCTCCCTGCACTGGGCGGCACTGCCCCACCCCCACCCTCAACCCTGCCCCTCTGCGCTGGAATACGACCACTAGGGAGTGAACAGTCAAGCAAGGATAGAGACAGTCAGCATGTACTCGGTTAGTAGAGTGCCTGTCTAGCATGCACAAGGCTCTGGGTTCCAACACTGCCTAAGCTGGACAAGATGGTAGATACTGTAATCCCAGCTCTCAGGTCATGGAGACGGGGCAACTAAAGACCAGAGCCATCCACAGCTGCCTCCTGAATTCTCAGTCAGCCTGAGATACATGAGGATAGGCCTTTAAGTAATTATAAATAATGATAAATAAAAATGGGAGGCAGGTGTCGACCATCAAGGGGGTGATCATGGGACACTATGCACATAGGAGTCAGCAGCCAATTACGTTTCGGTCAAGCCTCATAGTACCTCACGTGCCTGTAACCCCGCCTCTGAGGAGAAGGTCGTAAAAGGTCTTAGAGGCTTGCTGGCTTCCAGCCTATCCAAGAAAACCATAGGCACAGGTAGAGAAAGAGGCAAAGAAATGACAGGGGACACCTGGAGCTCTCTGCACACACACATAAATAAGGAAATAAGTCAGGGTTGGGAATCTAGCTCAGTGGTAGAGCGCTTGCCTAGCAAGAGCAAGGCCCTGGGTTCAGTCCTCAGCTCTGGGGTGGGGGGGGAGTTAAAATGGTAAATGAATAGTAGATGTATCCAGCAAGAGGAGCTAACAACTTAGTGAGAAATAGTCCAGGCTGGCCTTAATCCTCCTGCCTCAGCCTCCCCATTCATTGCTGGGAGGCAAAGGCAGGCAGATCTCTGTAAATTTGAGACCAGCTTGGATAGCCAGGGCTACACAGAAGCCCTGCCTCAAAAAGAAGAAAAATTAATAAAAAATGAGAAGACAGCCCTATGTGGAAGGCCATGGACAGGACAAGTGACATCATCCACCTCAGGGCAGAGGGCGATGAGGAGAAACGAGACCAGGGGAGCTTTACCAAGGTGGTGGAAGGCAGGACCCAAGTTCAGATCCCTACTCCCATAGTTACTGCTGCGCTAGGATGTCACGTAATCTCGGAAGAGCAGGGCCTGAGACTGGGTTGCTTCTTCTCGGAAGATGACGGCCATCCGAAAGGTTTGGGTGAGGTGGGGTGGTCACAGTAAGAATGGCTGTCAAATGACTACTTCATTCTGTCAGTGGTGGGGTGCATGCCTGTGATCCCTCCTGCACCGGGGAGGCCGAGGTCAACCAGAGCTACATACTAAGACCTTATCTTTAAAAAAAAAAAAAAAAAAGATGATAAATTAACCTACAGGCTTTCCGAACCACCAGTCAGAGCTGGGATTTGAACCCTTGCAGCCAGACATCTCAGGACCCAGTAGCTGTTGTCCGTTCCTGTTCTATGCACTACCAGGAGTACAGGAATAGGTCAGCTGCCATGCCTAACTGACCCAGCCCCTTTGCCCTCCCAGGAGAAGCAGGATAAGGTGGTGCTGCAGTCAGAGGTGGCCAGCCTTCGACAGAACAACCAGCGACTACAGGAGGAATCACAGGCCGCCAGCGAACAGCTGCGCAAATTCGCCGAGCTCTTCAGCAGGGAGAAGAAGGAACTCTGAGTTCCCCTGGGCTTGACCCCTGGACTACCCTGGCTGGCAGGCAGTGGGCTTCTGGTTGCAGGGGTGACAGGTCATCTAGCCACAGCCCCGCACCCACTGCCCTGCAACCTTCCTTAGGGACTCGGAACTCCAGGCGCGGTCTCAGGCTGTCTTAGCTGCTCCGTACCACCCTGTAGGTCACTGTAGCCCATTCCTAGGACCCGGCTGCCTGGAGCTGTGACAGTGGGAGGGGCCCAGGAGCCCCCCGCATGAGAACTATGGAACGAAGTGAGCCCTTTCTTCCCCCCAACTCCCTGACACTCCAGGGCTCCTCTCTCCCCAGTGTACTGGCTCCAGGAAGCATGGATATCACCCTGAGTCCCACTCCCAACCCCCATCCAGCACCCAGGAGCACTTTCACAGAGTTTAAATTATTTTCCTGGGGTCCCAGAATGGACAGGAACCGCTAGCACCCAGATCCACTCCTTTGGGAACTCTTTGTACAGCTCGGACTGTTTATATGATCTTTTTTATCAGCCTCTCTCCAAGCAGCCACAGGCCCCTCGACCTTTGAGCTACTGACCTGGCCATCCATGGGCTCCTCCCCTAGGACACCTAGGCCATTGCCTCCTGCTCCAGGGGCTTTGAGGAGCCTGGGGACGGTCTGAGGCATAGCCTTCACCCCCAGAATGGTCCTCTTTTCTTTTACAAGTCTCCCTGGCCACACTCCATCCCCCAGTGGCCACCAGACACACTCACTGTGCTCCCCGGGGAGCACTCAAGTGCAGCCCCCAGCCCCAGAGATTCTGCAAAGGCAATAAGGGGCAGTTCAGAGGGTCCTCGCTGCTCAGCCAGGAAACACAAATTCCCCTTTTTTCCTTCTTTAAAAACAAAAAGAAAAGAATATATATATATATATATATTTATTTTTTCATGTAGAGTTGTGCCGGAACACATTTGAATGGCCACAGTCTGTGGATTCCCCAACCCCCGTGGGCTGGAGGTCAGTGTGAGGACCCAGAGGGATATGGGGGCAGCAGGCGGCGAGCAGCTGGCAGCGTAGATTAGACCCAGAGCCATAGCTAGATGGCCCAGCCCTCAGACCAGGACACATCACCTTCTCTTAGGGCCCACAACCACACACAGCAGGCACTGCTCCAGGTAGGCCAGGCTGAAGGGCTGGGCTTGAGGAAAGGGTACCCACAGCTCCCTGTGATCCGCCCCTGACCCTGAGGACCCCTGAGTGGTGAGGGAATAGCCTGCCGTGCCCTCCACTCACCGTGGAATGATGGTTGCAGACCAGGCCACCCAGTGTCCTGAACCCTGGCCAACTACTGTGATGTCCCTCTCCTGACCCCCTTTCTGAAGGGTTCGCCAGCCTCTGCCCCTCCCCCTCCTCTCTGAACCCAACCTGGAGCCTTCCCCTCCCTCCTCCCTTCGTTTCTTTCTTTAACGCGTCTCCTTGTATCTTCAGCTCATTCAAATCATTTTGGGGACCTAATCATGTACATTGAGAATTGTAAATTATAATTTTTGGTTTTGTTCTATTATTTTTGTAAGGATTTCTGGAAAAAAAACTATTTAATTTGAGATCGATACTCTGTCTTGGCAGGAGATAGCAGCAGGCTTTTTTTTTTTTTTTTTTCCATGTTGATTTGTTCTAGTTGGATTTTTTAAAATCATTCTTTATTGTCTTTTTCTCCCCATCTTCCCATCCCTGTCTTGAGATTTCTGGCATGTTTCAGGAGGTTTCAAAGGAAATAAACGTTTCATAGAAATGGCTGGTGTGTCCGTGCTGCTGTGTTTCTGCTGCGGCTCCCTCTTCGTAGACTCACACCACACCCCTACTGCCCAGCACACACCATAGGCTCGCACCACACCCCTACTCTAGGCATCCATCCGGCTTGTTGGAAGTTCTAGAATAGTTAGGGCTGCACTGAGACGCTCTCTTCAGAGGGGGTGGGGATGGTCTGCTTTTGCCAGGTGTGATGGTTCACACCTGTAATTCCAGTGCTGTGAGGCAGGAGGATCCCCGAGAGTTTAAGGCCAGTTGTGTTGGTACACTTCCGGAATCTCAGCCTTGGGAGGTGAGGGGCCATCCGGAGTTCAAGATCTTCCTCAACTACATAGCAAGTTTGAGGCCACCCTGTGCTGACCCCTAGATAAGTAGTAATAAAGCCCTTAAACAACAACAAATCCTTACGGGCCAGAAGTGGCTGAGTGGTTAAGAGCACCCCGCTGCTATTCCTGGGAACCTCCCAGGTGGATGCTCACAGATGTCTGACTCCACCCAAGGGACCCAATGCCCTCTTCTGGTATGTTAAAAAAATAAATAAATAAGGTACTATGTGCCTTTAATCCCGACAGAAGGAGGTGGATTTCTGAGTTTGAGGCCAGCCTGGGCTACACAGAGGAAGTCTGTCACAAAACAAAAACGGGAGATTGCAGGTCAAGCAAGTGCTACCATGCTTGTGGAACTTGTGTGAAGCCTCTGGCCCTAGGCCTTCACCGGGCCCCAAGCCACACCCCTCCCTATCCCCACTTTGTGTACCTGCCCCACCTACTCCTCTCTCCACTGGGTCCCACTATGCCGTGGACTTCCCTCGAGCCAACCGGGATCCCGGGGAAGAGTGTCATCTAGGTAAAGGAAGTATCTCAGACAAACTCCTGAAGCCTCAGCCAAAACCAGACTTTCTCTGGCCCTCCTGTCAGGACGACTGGGGGCGGCTTGAAACGTGGGGACCTGGGTCTGTGTCCCGCCGAACTGTGGACATCCGCGGGTGGGCGGGGCACGAGGCAAACTGACTTTAGACTCAGGAATTCCACGAGAAGATCCGAAAGACCCGCCTCCTGTGGGAAGTCAGCCTCTCTGGACCGGGCTGCCACCTCCCCATCAGCTGTCCTTGCTGAACTGCAATACTCCTCCGCGCCCTACCCTTACCACACACCCCCACACACAAATGTCTCCCAAAAGATGTCTACCTATATCCAGGGGGAATCAGCCTTTGCAATGGCTTCCAGCTACTCAGATTCATTCTCCACCCTCCTCAGGGCCCCATCCAGCCCAGCCCTCCCCACCCCCCCCACCAACCTGGGCCAAGTGGGGGAGGGAACCCGGGAACAAACTGTTCTCACATCCTCTCCTGGCCTGGGAGACATACCACCATCTCCCAACACCCCACAATTCACACGCGCATCCGCACACGCACGCCAAGCCCTGATGGCGCCTGTACGGTGCCCCGTAGTCCCTTCCCTTCTTGCCCCAGTTTTTCCTGCCCCCATCCCCCACCTCTACTCAGCCAGCCACACCATCTCTTTGGCTTTATCTGCCTGGCACTCTCGAGATTTCTGTTGTCTGTCCGCACCCCACACCCCTTTTTAAAGAGAAGGCTCATAGCCCAGGAGTGACTTGTAACTCACAGGCCTCCTGCCTCAGCCTCCAGTGTTGGGATTCTGAGCCACATGGTGTGTCACCATCCTGGATGGCAGGTCCCTTTTACATCCTTTATTGCCTTCCAACCAAAACTCCATCTTCCTCATCCCTGTGTCTTTTGTCTGGGTACTTTGCCTGTCCCCTCATCTCATTTCGTCCCTCTGACTTGGTACATTTTCTGCTTGTCTCTCCAAATGGCTGGCTGTCCACTTCTCCCTCCCCTGATCTTGCCAGAGCCTGGCTTAAAAAAAAAAAAAAGAAAAGCAAAAAACTATTATTTCCTGAATAGCCCTCCACCCCATCCCTTGGAATTACTGGGACTCTCTTCAGTTGAGTATCTCCCCACAAATGAGCTTTGTCCTCTTCTTCATTCAGAAAATTTGTGGTCTCAGAATCCTCTTCCTTCCTGACCGTTGCCCTGGTTCTCCGCGCCCACCATCCCCACCCCACCCTGCCTGTCTCCTTGAATCCCGGTGTTTTGAGACGCCCTCCTGTCCCTCCACTTTTAGCCACACCCAGGAAAGGGAATCCCAAGTGACAGCCAGCCAGGCTGAGGTGCTATCTCCGAACCCTAGCCTGGGAGGGGGCTGCCTTCTGGTCTCTCCGGCCCTCCCTTCCCCCAAGTCTTCACTCCCACCTCCCTCTTTGAGCTGCCTCCCGCTGCAGCTGCAGCAGCCCGTTGCTATGGCAACCACAGCTGGCTGGGTGGGAGCCCCTCCACCCCATCCCCCTCTTCTCTCCAGCAAGACAGAGAGGAGCTGGGACAAAGCCAGAGGGAGGCTTGGTGTAGGGGCAAAGAAGTGGGGGCCAGCCACAGTGGCTTCTACCCCAGCGAGGCCCCTTGGCTTCCCATGTTGGTGACACCCCAAGAGAGATGGAAGCAGTTGTGGGCAGAGGGGTCTGGCCCAGTTTAATACACAGAACAAGTTAATTCACAGCAGAGGCAGGCAATAAAGGAGACTCGGTGGCAAGGGGGGTACTCCTGGATTGGGGGCAGACTCCCCCAGACCCTCCACCTCCCCCACTTGCAGTCTCAATTTCCCTTTTTTAAAACCCGAACTACAAACACACACACAACCACGAGAAACAACCACACCTCCTTGCCACCCCCAAAATGGCTAGCAAGGGGGGCAGGAGGCAGCCCAGCCTGGCTGGGTAGGGAAGGAAAGGGCTGGGAAGGGAGAAAGAAAAAAAAAATAATAATAATAATAAAAAAGCTAAGTCCATTTCAATCTGTGCTTCTCACGGCAGCGCTGGCTGCCTGCCTGCCTCCCCCCACCAGCCTCCCCCAGCTGCGTTCCCCAGGCCCGGCAGGCACCGGTGGGTGCAGGGCGGGGCTATCAAGGAGGGGCAGGAAGAGTTCAAAACCATGGTTCACATCATGCAGGATCCACGGTGGGGACCGGGAGGGGGCAGTGTGTGGGCATCGTGCCCACCTGGCCTGGGTGTGTGGAAGGAATGGTACCCACCTCAGATGGAAGCTGAGACAATTGCAGCTCCAGAAATGGGGTGGGAGGCGCCATTCAGGAAACTGGTAAAGTCAGGTTCCCAGCAGACACTCAACAGTACCCTCCACCCAGCCAGGCTTTATAGGACTCTTTGTATATATTAATTTCTTTCCCCCCCCTTTTTTTTTTCACGTTTTGTCTTTTTCTTTAGAAAAAGGCTCTTTCCATACGGCTGGCTGGCATCCACTACCCCTTTATGCCCGCCCAGAGGCGGGGTATGGCTTTGAGGGGAGCAGAAGCCTGGTGCCCACTTGTCAAGGGATGAAGAGGGGGGACAGGAGGGACCCTGCTGGACCCACCCACCCACAGGGTAACATTCCACTTGCAGAGGGAGAACGCATTGGCCCCCCACTCAGGACTTCACCCTATCCCTTCCACTGGGGACACCAGGTGGGAAGAGCCAGGAGCTCCAAGAGGCAGAAGATAGCACCACCCAAAGGTCCTGGAGAAGCAGAGCCAGGCCTAAGTCAGGGTGATGTAAGCAGAGGCCTTTTCTTTCAAGTGCCGAAGACAGAGGTGGCAACTCCAGCTCCCTGCGGGGGAAGCCAGGAGACAAAATTAGTCTCAAGCCTATGAAGAGCGCCCCCCCACCTGTCCCCACCCAGAGCACATGGTCTCTGCCACCAGGAAGACAGCGTTCCAACCCACCCACCCCATGTCTCTCCCACCCCTTCCCTCACCTTCCGGGGGCTCCGCCATAGGAGGGCTCAGGCAGTACATGTGGTAACCTCGGTCACAGTCATCACAGAACAGCAGCTGGTCCTGGGGGGTGAGACCCGCCCAGCTGGCACCCTGGGGGCACGGGCACCAGAAACCGGGGTGGGGGGCTGGGGCAGGGGCTAGGTCCCAGGGGCCCTTCTGAGAAAACTGGCTCTGCAGTCTGAATTGTGGAGCCCACTGGCCTTGTTGCGACGCACACAGCGTGGTCTGTATTTTGTAACTACAGAAATACTGAATGATGGTCGTCTGGCCAGAGACCAGCTCAGGAGCGATATACAGGTTCAAATCCCAGCCCTACAACCTTCTGAGCTTGGTGACCTCAGGCGCCATTCTCTCTCTCTCTCTCTCTCTCTCTCTCTCTCTCTCTCTCTCTCTCTCTCTCTGAGCTCAGCATCTTCTATGTGTGGTGGGAACAGGAGCGCCAGCCTCAAGGGAGGTTGGGAGGTGAAATGGGGAAGAAGATAAAAAGAAACACTAGGGCCGATGATGACCGTATTGCACGCTAATGCCAGTCACCCGGGGGCTTGTGAGCAAAAGGAGGCTTTAGGCTTCATGGGCAGAGGTGGCAGAGCCAGGCCGGAAGGGATGTGCCCGGGAGGTGGGGCGGGCACTCACGTCATTCTCCGAGGTGCCACACAGGCTGCAGGACTTGCACTCGATGCACTGCCAGCGATAGGTCCGCACAGCTGCGGTCATGTTCACCGTGAACTGTAAACACGAGGGGTGTCCTGGGGGGTGAGGGGCAGGGATGCAGTTAGCACAGTCATAGTACCTTGCTGGCACCTGACACCTGGGGTGGTTAGGGCTCTATCCCCAGAGGTCAAGGTGAGCTCTGTGGTGGGGACCCTACCCCTGGGACAGACATCCAGAAGCTAGACCTCTGGGCAAGCAGCTGTGTGTTGGCCACCACAGTCTCCTACTCAGCCACCATGACAACCACACTCGGCTCCCCGGAACACCATGGCAACCGCATTCCATTACCCACAGTGCTGTGGCAACCACGTTCTACCACCCACAACACTGTGGCCACCACAGTCTGTTAAGCATTGCACTAGGCAGCCACATTCCGATACCCACAGCGGAGCATCCCAGCCCTCCAGTTAACCACAGCAACGTGGCAGCCGACTTGTGCCGGCCAGGATGCTATAGCAACCAAGTTCCACAACAGGGTCCCCACACCTTGCTTCCCTGAAACCAAAGGCCCTCCTCCCGCCCAAGGCACCAGCAAACAAACTTCCTCTGACAATACTCGCTGTGGGAATCGGTTCCTTCTCCCTCAGCACGAAGACACCTGTAGCCACTGCCCACAGTACTTCCCACGGAGCCTGGCAACCGCTACCCAGATCACTCAACAGACACTGCCCGCAACACCCAACAGTTACAACTACATCCCCCAGAGCCAGACGCCAACAGCCCACACAGACTGACAGCCGGAGCGACTGCCCACAGTGCCTAGCGGTCAGTAGCCACAGGACTCTGCCCTGGACACCTCACAACCACGGTCCACCATGACATCACCACCGCGTTCTATTGTATTGAATCGCAAAGACAACCCACACTGTAACGACCACAATCCATTACCCACGCTGCTCTAGCAACCAGTCTTACTACCCAGGAGGCCTTCATGGAAAACCACATTATATTAACCACAGTTCGACAGTACACAGTCCTGCTATTCACAGCACCCAGGTGGTGAAATTACTCCCATACCTCCATCCGCTACCCACAATGCCTCCCCAGCTTCTCCACGCCAGGAAAGCACAAAGCCATGGCACCCTGTACGGTTGGTTCCTACTGTGCCAGCGAGCCTGCTCAGATTCCCACAGAACCCTAGCAGCAGGGGCAGCCCCTAGGACAGGCTAGGGACATCCTTACTCCCTTGCCTCCCATTCCCTAAATCCGGATTCTGAGATGTCCACCCCACCCCCGGGGCCCGCCCCGATCCTCCAGAAATATGTGGTGCGTGTCACCTGAGCGCCCACAGTCTGCACAGGAGATGAGGTCCTCAGGACACCCAGTCTTCTTGGAGCCCCCCAAGCAAAAGTCACAGTAGCCGTTGGGGATGACAGTGCCATCTGGCGCTTTCTTGGCTGAAAGACAGCAGGCAGTGGTGGGCACAGGACAGGTGAGGCTCGCCAGTCACAGACTACTGCAGAAGTCGGGGAGGAGGGAGGTGCCCCTACCTGTGTGTTTCCTCTGTGTCTCAGGGACCCAGGCCAATTCTTTGTAAAACTCTGGGGGTAGGGGGACAGAAAGGGGCTCTTACCATAGGCAAGGTCCCATCTGTCCCCAGCCTCAGCCCCAGGGAAGGACCCTTGGCCCAGGCACTGGGAAGTAGCAAGAAAGCTGAAGGGAGGGACAGGTCATTCTCACCCAGAGCCCTAACTCTAGGGAATCTATTTGGGTCAAAGTGTGAGGCTAGGCATAACCTTAGCAAGAACCCATGGCTGTCCCAATCCTGGGTTTGCACCCCCAAGTGACTTTGCCTTGGCCATTGATTAGCAGGCAGCTCTGCAGAGCCTCATCAGGAGGACATTGCAATAGCACAGGAGGTTCTGAGCCAGGCCTGAGGATTTGGAGATGTTCTCTTTGAGGGACAGGTGAGAAATAGCTCCCCTCCCCCATGGCTTAGCTGTCATGGCATGGAACAGCCGTGGGTAGGTATTAAGGACCCTGGGGGCCACCGACCTTGCCCCTAGACCCTAGTAGAGCAAAGAAGGAGACAAGGAAGGTCTAGAGAGGGAGAGGAGTCATCTACCACCATCCCCAAGCTCTAATTGAAACAATAAATCAGACCCAGAAATATGCCCGGGGAATGAAAGAGAGACACAGGGGGGGGGCGGAGAGAGAGAGACAGAGAGAGACAGAGAGACAGAGACAGAGAGACAGACACACACACACACACACACAGAGAGAGAGAGAGAGAGAGAGAGAGAGAGAGAGAGAGAGAGAGAGAGAGAGGGTTGGTTGTCATGGCAACCCCAGAGCCAGCATCCCTATGGTTGATGGGGGAGGGAACTGTTAAGCTGAAGATTTTCCAGAAATGTCTAAATGTGCCCCCACCTCCCTGTCCCCAGACATTACCAGACACCACTGCTCCCGCCCCACCCCTAGCACCTCACCCTCCAGCCTTGACCCCCCAACTCACGTTTATGGTTGTTTTTCCGGTGGAAAGGCAGGGCGTGGCGCTCAGTGTGCTCCTCCCCCTCCTCCTCAGCCAGGTGGGTGTGGGTGTAGTGGTAGCTGAGCCCTGGTCGGTTCTTATACCTCTTCCCACAGACTGGAGGGGAAGTGAGTGGGTGGTTGTCAGACTCCAGGGCCACCTCCTCCACCCTGGTCTCCAGGATCACACCACCTGCGCTGCCAAGGGCCGTAAGGGAGAGATCACAGGGTCCCACACCCCCTCTTTCCCCTCTGCAGAACTCACTATCACAGACGTACGGCTTGTCTCGGTCCTCCAGGGATGCGGTGTCTTGGCGTTTTCGGAGACCACCAATGCCGTATGCCTGTAGGGAGGAGGGTTAGGAGTAAGGAGGCCAGAAAACCAGGGGAAGGCTCATCATTCTTGGGGGTTTTGAGTTTGTTGTCCTTGTTGCTGTTGTTGCTTGAGACAGAGTCTCATTAGGAAGCCCTGCCTGACCTGGAACTCACTACGTAGATCAGACTGGCCTTAAACATGCAACGGCCCTCCTGACTCTGGATTCTGGGTATGTGCTACCATGCCTTAGTGGGCTTCTTCATTTAGACTTGAAAATCAAACTGAAGAAAAAAAATTAAAGGTTTCCTTTTCAATACTGGGGGGTCAGTGACAGGTGTCATGTGAGAATGAGACTCTGGGTGCCATCCCAGAACCACACAACAATGATGAAATCTCCCCATTAAAACTGGGCACATTCTCTAGCTGGGAGAATTTTGAACTTCTCTTAGTTCACCTATGAAGATAATTCTTGTTGTTTTGAGATGGAGGTCTCTCCACACACTCCTTGCTGTCCAAGAACTCACTATATAGATCAGGCTGGCCATGAACTCACAGAGATCCTCCTGCCTCAGCCTCTCCACTGCTGGAATTAAAGGTGTGTTCTAACACCTTTTTATTGCACTTATTGGAGGGTGTGTGTGTGTGTGTGTGTGTGTGTGGTAAATGTGTGTGTGTGTTTGTATGTGTGGTGTGTGTGTATTTGCATGTCTGTTTGTATTGTATGTGTGTATATGTTTGTGTGTTTGTGTGATGTGCTTGTATATGTTTATGTGTGTGTATGGAATGTATCTTTGTACATATGTGTTCATATATGTGTGTACATGTATGTGTGTGTGTGGTGTGTGTTTATTAGTATGTTTGTGTGTGGGTTGTGTGTGTGTCTATACTCTATGTTTGTGTATGTGTTGTTGCTGTCTGGATGGCTGGTTTGGTTTAGGATTTTATTTTCTTTTTGCACACGGTTTCTTTATATAGTTCAGAATAGCCTGAAATTCACTTGTCTCAAACTTGTAGCCATTCCCCTGCCTCAGCCTTCCAGGTACTAAGATTACATGTGTGGGCTGCCACAGCCAGCTCTGCAAGACAGTTCTGATCCACAAGTTCCATTTTTGAAAATGTTTCTAATGCACTGAGTTTCTACGTCCTCACCCATAAGAATGGGTGTAACACCCTCTACTCCTCACAGCTCTGGGGAGAGGCGGGAGGGAGAAGCTTCTGGAAGATACCTTTCCTTTGGCCCTGTTCTTCCTCCTGGGAATGTCTTCCTCCAAGTCTTCTACCTCGAGATCATGCGGAAACTCCAGCAACTGCTGTTTCTGGGCCCAGTAGAAGGGAGATTGGGGGGTCAAGAAGGTGGGGGCACTGATGTGCTGCAGGTGGGGTGGGAGAGCAAGTCAGGGAGCCTTCTACAAGCAGAGGTGTTCTGGGAGAGTGGGGCCGGAGGGTACCCAGAGTTCCTGTGGGTCTGGGTGTCTCAGAGCAGGAAGGCATAGTGGTGAGAGCAGGGAGGGGGTGCCTACCTGACAGTCCATTATGGCCTCCTCCTCCTTCAGCTCCACCTTCTTCTCTCCAGTCTCAGCACACAGCAGAGCCTCGAGGACTGGCCCTTCAGGGAGGCCACCCTCCTTCTTCAGAGGTGCCTCACAATCTGGGGACAGTCCACAGGGAAAGGGGTATCAGTGCCCAGGTTGCAGGCTGGTGGGGGCATGGTCCTTGTGGTAGGGGCAGGCTCTCCCACACTCAGCCAACAATGGACACGAGGATTCAACTCAGGTCCTGGAAAGAATGCTCATATATACCCTGGGGAGACACAGCCACACCCTCAGCTCTACTAGATAAAAAAAGACAGGGCCAGGCCCCTCTCCCCAATACACCGGAAACCCTCAAGAACAATACAGACCCTCAAAAACACCTGCATAGTGAAAAGGCACCTAGACCCTCAGATACACGCAAAGAAAGTTAGACATCTAAATAGGATACACACAGACACATATGTGGGCACATGCAGATAGATGACCAGCCACGTGAAGGAACACAGCCAACCTCTGAATACAGCTGGGCACACAGAAGAGATACGATTAAGTCCTTGGTTGTAGAGATACTCAGAAAGAGATAGCCAGAGCCAGAGAAATGTGCACCTTCATTAACTAGGAAGACACAGGCAGGCCATAGGATACACCTGGACACTCGGAGACACAGAGAAAGGCAGTCTGACATACACGGGAAAACACAGCCAGCCTGCACTCCAGTACTCTTGATACAAGCAGATCTTCACACTCACATTTGGACAGCGGAAGGGAGGGAACCAATGTCGGCCTTTCCTGAACACACTGGAAAACTCTAGAAGAAACACCTAAGACAGAAAGATTCTCACAGACACTACCCCAGCAGGATGCCCTGATAGAACCAGATATACCCCCCCAGAAAGAGCTATATATACACAGACCTACCATACACACACAATCAAATATACACTTTCTGATACATAGTCTCTCTTGGAAACACCTAGAAAGGAACAGACATCCTAAAACATTCAGCAACAAATGCGAGCTACAACTCTTAACTCAGTGGTTCTCAACCTTCCTAAAAGTGTGACCCTAAATTTAATACAGCTCCCCATATTGTGGTGACCCCCCAGCCATATGACTAGTTCGTTGCTTCTTTATAACTGTAATGTTGCTACAGTTACAAATCATGAATGTAAATATGTTGTGCAGGTCTCCACCCACAGCTGGAGAACTGTTGGTAATAACTCTTACAAATACACAGGAAGATAGCCCTCAAGCACCCACAGAAAGACACAGCCAGACGCGGGTGTACCCCAGCTCACTGGGAAGCACATACAGTCAGATTTGATACATCTAGACATAGATAACACCGCGTCCTCCAGACACCTGCTCGCCATGACCCACATAACAGGTACAGCTGGCAGCTCAGTTACTCAAAGAAAGTAACTGCTGTGGAGACGCCCAGGATAATAAAGACGAAGTTCAGGCGGGCAGCAGGGGGGCTGAGGGCCCTGATTGGGGCCACAGCAGGCGCAGGGGACACAGCTCCACCCACCGATCTTGTACTCGCAGGGCCGGAGCCTGGGGTCCTCCAGGATGTTGAGTCTCCGTTTCTTCCTCCAACAGCGAGCGGGGTAAGTATAGATCTGCCCCGGGGCCAAACCTAGAGGAGAGACGCTGTGAGAGTGAGGTCCCCGGACGCAGGCCCCGCCCCGCCCCAGCTTCGCGGCCGGTACCCGGCCCGCGATGGGTCTTCTCCATCCAGATGTAGCAGTTGTTCTGGGCCACGCCGGTCTGCGAGTCGAGGAAGGGCAGGCGCAGGCTGCGCTCGGCACACAGGCGCGCGTTGTAGCTGCGACAGTGCTCGATCGCCTCCCGGTAGAAGTCCTCGCCGAGGCTGCGGGGGCGGGCGAGCAGCGGGCGGGCGGCTGTCAGCAAGGGCTGGTGCGGGGAGGCCCAGCACCCTCCCCCGTTCCCGCTGGTCCGCAAAGGGCAAGAGGGCCAGGTCCACCTTCACCTCCCCCATCTCCTCCCACCCCTCTGGGTCCGGGGGCGGGGCAGGGTGCTGGCAGGGAAGCAGCTACCTAAAACTTGATTATGTCTCCCGGGTTAAGAAGTATTCACAGACATTATCGAAACAGACCAAAACACACCGGTACCCATCCACACACGAACGTAGCCAAACACCCAATACAAACAAATCGCACATGGCCACACGGGATTTACACACAAAGAGAAACATATCCCAATATTCACAAAGGAGTAGAAAACAAATTTTCTCTCTCAGACACACATCTCATGCAGGACACAAATATTCCAAATTTTTTTTTAAAAGCCATAGAAATACCTATGAATGTCATGTATCTTGAGACCCAAATGTGTCCAGAGACAGATTATCCACAAGGACCCACAACATGGAAACACACTACACAACATTCATCCCAACAGTCACACGATGTCAAAAGATGCGCTTACATATTCATCCAAAGATATTCCAGCCAAACACACAATACAAAGACATCACAGAGATTTACACAGGTACACATACACACATTCACACCCCGGGAAAAACAGAAACCCAAATTTAAAATACATTCCCAGACACAGGTACACGCCTTGGAAACAGAGGGACAGTCAGGTTTGCCTATGTTCGTGCAAAAATTTAGACCTATCCACACACCTCCCTATCCAAAGACATAGAAAATAAATGGTGCAGTTTCATCAGACATGTATGTGCACATACTTAGAGACCCAAATACTCAGATAGGTAGTGCAGAATAAAAGAAACCCTATACATACCCACACATTCAGCTACAAAACAAAAAGCAATGTATAAGTCGCACAACACACTCCACACCCCAAGACAAAGGTAGCGTGGGTTCGACTCGAGTGTACCCAGGCCCCAGCTTCCCTAAACCATTTACCCTCTCTCAAACCCTGGCATCCCTGGGAGGGGACATGACCCCTTTCCCCTAAAAATCCTTGGAGACCCCTCCCCCCACGTTCTCCACCAGTCCAGGAGCAACGTGTCGGACAGCATTCTTGCCAGACACCCATAGTCACATACACTTGCACCCCCGCAAGCGGTGACAGCCCCCTGACACCCCAGCAGCCCCACCCCCAGCGGCCACACACATACACACACGCGCTCGCAGCCGCACAGACCCGCCCGCGCTGACTCCCCCGCCTCCAGCCCGCCCGCACCACCTCAGGGGGCTGGGGATGACCGTGGCCATCTTGCTCCCCGGGTCCTGCCCCCAGCAGGTCCCTGCCGGGTCGGTCCTCCCAGCGGTCGGGCGGGCGCTGAGGCCGCCCATCCATTCATTCCCGGGGGGCGGGAGCACGAGGATCTCAGCCAATCAGGATGGCAGGGCAGGCCGCCCAGGCCATGCCGGGAGTGGTAGTCCCTAGCGGGTCCTCCGACCCAGAGGGATGGAGGATCACGCAGTTGTTCACACACGCTCACTCACACGCACTCCCTGCCCCACGTGCACAGACGCATGCTCGCACACACGCGCACATGGCAGCTTACACACAGTCACACTACACTCGCAGACTTCCATTCACCCCGCCTTCACGCACACCCGGCCACAGGCGCAGGGACCTCGCAGGTGCCCACCCAGCGGTGTCATCAGCACGCCAGGCGCCACCTGGCACTCCAAACTCTAGAGAACCCATCGTGACTGAGAGATAACTCTCGCGGCCACCTAGTCCACTCCTACGAAGGACTACAGAACTGCTTGGGCTCAAATCCTCACCGATAGAAGAATTTGGGCGATTTACTTAAGCTTTCTGGGCCTGTCTCAACGGACTGAAGACTACAATAGTAACGTGTCAGTTTTAAGGACAGCATCTTGCTGTTCAGTCCAAGCTGGCCAATTCTCCTTCCTCTGTCTCTCCAAGTGCTGGAATTAGTACCTGGCAGGTACTAATAAATTCATTTATTCCACAGAGACGATATCTACAAAGGGGATCTGGTATGATGCACCAAGGCATAAAGTGGTAACACTTATTACGAAGAGTAAGTAGCCTGCCTTAGCAGGTGTTCAACAAATATTTGTTGAGTGAATACTTAACACCCACTGTGTGCTTAACATGGCTCTCTCCGAGCTAAACCTTTACTATTCTCATTTTCTAGAGGAAGACTTTGAGATCCTGGGAGGAAACCTTACCTGTTCTCAGCTCCTGACTGCTGTCTGGGTGTAGGATTTGTGCCCCTGTCATCCATCCCTAAAGGAGCCTCTTCTCTCCCAGTCTCCCACAGACTCTACCCTAAGAGATCCCCAGAGAATGAGCTGACCTACTGAATCACACACACACACACACACACACACACACACACACCACTCAGCCCCACCCTCTGGGGAATAACTTAGCATTCTGATTAGAGTGGCTGAATAAATTAGCATATCAAGTGTTAATACAAAAACATTCTTGTCCAGCAGGGGGCGGTCCACCCATCCTCATAAGTCTCAAGATTTCCCGCACTTCACACACACAATACACCTCTAGACTTCCGCAAACGTTCCCATCCACCCACTCACTTCAGGCATCCAAGGCCTTGACCCACCCGTCCCCTGGCACTGATTGGGTGTCTAATTTATGACCTGCCCTGGAATAAACAGGGGTGCTGGTACCCCTGACTTGGTATCATCTCCAGACCATGCCGCAATACGCCCAGTCTCCAGGCCCAATGTTCTGCTCAGAGTGTCCTCTACCACTCTCTCCGCCTGCCCTTACAGTCCTCCAGCTCAGGTACTGTCACTGCTGAAACCCAGCCCACCACCCGGAAAGGGCCTAGCTGCCTTTCCTTACCCATCACCATCACAGACCCATCCCCACACACGCTCCTCAGAACTCAGCCCCCTCAGTCCTGTCAGTTGCCCAAGCAACGCTCCTGTCTCCGAGCCCAGTGCCCTGTGTGATAATATTAATTAGTCACTACTCAGTTGAGTCAGGCAAAGTGCTCGACACAGACGGCCTCTGTAGTGAGGTCCTGTGGCTCAGGTATGTCACCCTAGCATTAGCCCGAGCCTAGAGAGTTTTTAAGACTGTGTCTTGAAAACAAAACAAACAAGCAAAACCCCACAAGACTAAAAGACCCAGCACGCCGGCACATACTTGTAATCCAGGCACCTCGAAGGTGTCAACGGGAGGTCAGGAACTCATTGATTTGGTGACTTTGAGGCCAACTCGAGCTACCTGAGACTGTCCGGAGCTACTAACTCAACAGCCTCCGGGAGCCTCGCTGCTGCCCCCATGAGGTGACACAAACAGCCACTCAACTCATACACAGTACCACTGAGGCCCTGAGCGGGCTTCGAACCAACTGTTAGTTCAGGCAAAGTAAAGCCAGTGCCAATGGACTCTTCTTCTCAAGGGGATTTGGCTCTAGCCCTTGCTGGCCTGGAGCTCCTGTGTAGACCAGACCAGCAGAAATTGGCCTGTGTCTGAGATTAAAGGTGTGGGCCACCAGGACCTGTGGCTCTGGCACTCCTGAGGAGCAAGTGTGTCCTCACTTCCAGCCCAACAGACAGACCCTTTGAAAGATAACCTGAAGAGATTGGCTGCCCCCTCTCCTGCAGAGAACACACCACACACACACACTTCCTCCAACATGTCTGCAGACCCACCAACCCAGATTGGAACTCCAATCTTCACTGATTTCAGGGTGTCCCTCCAAAGGCAAAGCTCCCCCACCCCCGCCGTGTGTGTGTGTGTGTGTGTGTGTGTGTGTGTGTGTGTGTTCAAACGAAAGGCAAGAGAGGCAAGCATTGCATATTACCTTTACTCTCTCCTTCACACTGACCCAAGCACCAAACAGTACCCTTTGCTCCACTGTAAATCCCTGCTCCCTAACTCACCCCCCCCCCCACCAACCAGAAACCAGAAGCAACTGGGGAGGGGCTTTGGTCCAAACAACTGTTCTGTGGGTGGATAGGGGTGGGGGGCGCACACCCCCTGTCATCCCAAGGCTTCAAGCTCAAGGTCAAGTCCCTGAGTGCAGGGGGTGGGGAAAGGGGAAGTAGCCCCGGCCCCTTTGTGCGGCGCTGCGGGCGCTCGCCCTCCGCCTCCTCTGCCGGGCCGGGAGCGGGGGAGGGGAGTGCCGCTCTCCTGCAGGGAGAGAGGGCGGGAGCGGCCACGCTCCTGTCACTCGGAGCTGGCTGTCACCGCCTGGGAAAGGGGGTGGGGAGGATAGAGAGCGCTGGGACCCGGGAGTCCGGGATCCCGAAGAAGGAAGGAGAGAGGAAGATAAAAAGAGGTGAAGCTGGCATCCGAAGGCAGACAGCGAGGAGGGACGGGGAGGGGCTAGCCTCGGACCCAAGCTGCCCGGTGTCCAGTCACCCGGCCCAGCAGGCAGCCAGCGCTCAGAGGAGAGTAGCGCACTGACCCAAAGGGAGGGAATTCCCGGAGAGGGAGGGCGCTCCCAGCACCGGCTCCCGAGGCACCGGTCCCCAAGGGGATGGGAGGTGCTCGCGTTAGATGGGTATGGGCGGGGAGAAGGAGGAATGCCGCGGTCCAAGCCGACCGAGACGCCGGGACTTCTAGGTCTGGGAGACCCGGGAGCAAAGAGAGGAGGCAGTAAAGACTCAAATGGGGATGGCCTTAGCTCCCACTTTGCAGCCACGGGGTTCCTGGAGAAAGACCCGACAAGAGGGTTGTGCTTTGATGAAGGGGAGAATGGGGTGAGATGCGTGAGGCTCCTGGCCCGTACTTAAAGGTTGGTATCTTCTACCCACCCGGGGAAGTCGGGCACCCCAAAGACTCCGAGGAGCGAAGATGGAGTAGGCGAGTGAAGCCCCTACCCCCACTCTGGGTGGGGACACGGCCTCCACCACCCCCTAGCCCGCGGCACATTCCTTCACTGACAGCGACAAAGAAGAGGTGCCCCCGCGATCCAGAAGGGCTCTGGTACCTAACCCCAGGGGCGATAGAGGATGGAGGGTCAGCAGGAGAGTGGGGCGCAAGAGGGTCCCCAAGTATCATTTATACCATCCACGCGCTGCGTCCCCCACCCCGGCCCGGGGGAGTGCGGGGTGGGGAGGACCGGCTCCTGAGGGAGGGGGTCCGGACTTGGGGAAGGGACACTCACGACTTGAGCGGGTTCTGAATGGCGGTGGCCATGGCCCGCTCGGCTGGGCCACCTCCGGCCCTGGGCGCTGCTGCCGCTGCCGCTGCGCGCGGGCCCAGCCCGGCCTGCGCCGCCCGCTCTGCCGCCCAGCGCGCTACGATTTCATTCATTCTTGGGGCTGCGGCGCGAGCGAAGTGGGGCGGACCGGGGGCGTGGCTCAGCCAATCCCTTGGCCTCCCGGCGCACGACGGGACCTGGAGTCTAGGGGCGAGCGGCGGCGCCCGAGGGCGCCCCTGCAGGGACTACACGTCCCAGGGGCCGTTGGGAGTATGGCGCACCCATTGGTTTCTGGGGATACAGGGCGAGGCTGGGCATCCCACTAAAGCATCCTTCCCACTCTGGGGATGCCTGGGTCCCAGCTGGGATTCTTCCACCATCTAGTCCCATACCGCCACCACCACCCCAAGGGACATGAATGAACCACAGGGTGTAAGGACTTTTTTTTTCTGTCCCTGCTTCTCTGAGTGGCTCTAACTTGTAAAGCTATCCTAGAACAGAAGGGTTTAATCAATGTCTTTGTCAATTGATATAGCTGGCGCCTATGGGCCCGCACTCTACTTGGCACTGTGAATACAGCAATGACAAAGTCGCTGCTCTCCTCAAGAAGTTCACATTCTAGTGCTGGAGAGGTGGCTTCCCAGTTAAGAGGGCCTCCTGTTCTTCCAAAGGACCCTGGTTCGGTCCCAGCATCCACACCGGACTGTCCACACTCACCTGAAAATCCAGTTCCAGGGGTCTGACATCCTCTCCTGGTCTCCGTGAGCACCAGACACCTACAAGGTACACAGACACGCGCGCACACGTGTGCAAACTCGTGTGCAGAGAAAATAATGTAAATCTATAGCCAATTCTTAAAATAAATACAGTTTGAAGGGAGCGAGGATGTGGATGGTGTAAGACCTTCTAAGCCACTGCAAAGAAAGCAGTGTGTTCCAAGGGGGACTCATCCTCCAAATCCTTCTTCCTTAGAGCAGGCCACACCCATCACCAAATCCCATTACACAAGGGTCCCCATCCACTGTGTGTGGCCTGGGATTAAACTCAGGGCTCAGGATTGGCTGTGGAAGGAGTACGTTTTTATGATATGTAATGGATTGATTCTGTGTGCACGTGTGAATGTGTCTGCGCCCACTCGGCACTCCTACTGTGTGCATGACACTTTCGTGAGAGAGCAAGACACATGGGAAGGGGTGCTCCCCAGACCTTGTGAGTCCCAGAGACAACTCAAGCCATCAGGGTTGCTGGGAAGTGCCCTTATCCACCGAGCCATCTCACTAGCTGGCTTTTTACTATTGACCGGACAATGGATCTCACTGAGTTGACCAGGTTGGTCTTGAGCTAATACACACACACACGAACGCACACACAAATACATATACACACACGCACACACGAAAACAGGGAGGCAGAAAGGAAGGAAGGAAACAGAAGGAATGCTGGCTCCAAAGGCTTTGTGGCCCATTCATAACTGTCCTCACTGCCTGAATAAATGGATAAAATCCCAAATTAGTCCCGTGCTCCACTCCCCTGTCCCCTGTGCATTTCTGAAGACAAACCCAGCAGGCAGAAGTAGTGAGGTGACCAGCTGTGCTGTCACACACCTGGGGCAGCCTAAGTTGGGGGCAGGTTCAGGCTGCTGTATTAGGGACTTCACCCACGGGACAGTCCCGGGCTGTGGCCTCAGAGCAGAGAGAAGGGAAAGGTTAGTAGGGGGCTGGGTGTGGTGATCTCAGCTCTCTAGAGGCAGGAGGATCAGGAATTCAAGGCCTGCTTTGGCTGCATAGAAAGTTGGAGGAGGGGTTCTCTGGTGGGGTGTAGACTATGAGTCAGTGTGTTTACTTCTTCCCAGAGGACTATAGGATCCCCTTAAGGAGCTCCTGGCCCCTTAAGGGTGACCTGTTTCTGTGCTTCTGGCTGACCTATGTGTCCTGACCACTAGGCACAGTCCCTGCATTCTCACTTCCTTCCTCCACGACGCCTCAACATCCTGTCATTCAAGTGCTAGGGACCGGTGTCACCATCATCATCATCACCACCATTATCATTGATAGTTTGGTTTTTTTCCAGGTGGGGTTTCTCTGTGTAGTCCTGGTTATCCTGGAACTAGATTTGTAGACCAGGCTGGCATCAAACTCCATCTGTCCCTGTCCCCATCCGGAGTGCTGGGATTAAAGGTACTTTATGGTCATTTCTCTTCAATCAGGAATCAAAAGGACCTGCCACTAGAGGGCAGTGTGGCTCAGTCTTTGTCCCACAGAGACTGTTCTTGTGTTTTGGGATGGAGAAGCCACATCCCAAATATTGGGGCCTGCCAGGGAGACACAGACTTAGTTGTGACCCTATTCAAGGCCTGGGCTCGAGGTCTGCTCCCCACTTCCACACCCCCACACCCAGCATCATAGGTTCCTGCGTACAGCTAGGTACAGTGGTAACTACTGTGATTGGCTGAGGTAAGTGGATAAAAAGCTTACGTTCTAAGCTTGCTTTTTTTTTGTTTTGTGTGTGTGTGTGTGTGTGTGTGTGTGTGTATCAGTAAGCTTAGGCCTTGGGAGGTGGGAATTGGATAATCAGGAGTTCACAATCATCCTTGATGAAGTTAAAGGGAGCTGAGGAAGCCTTCAGTGAATGCATGTTCTTTGACATAGGCACAGCCATATTAAGGTCGTCATACCCACGGCGCGACTTCCCCATGGTGAAAGATGGCAAAACCTTCCTTTGCTTCAAGTGCAGATGTGATGTTGACAGTATGCGCAAAAACTAGCCGCCAAGGCCTCCCTCTGAGACAGGCTAAGCCACCCCCCTTTGCTGGGGCTCTGAGTTGTTGAGTGGTAAAGGCCCCCTCCACCAGACCAAGCACAGACAATTCGGCCCTAGCTTTTCTGCTTGTGTCTAAAGTCTGTCCTTTCCTTGTCTCTCACTGCCAGGCCAGCTCTGGACACCAGGACATAGCAACATATCAATTTGGAAACCAGACTAGGCTACAAAAAAAAAAAAAAAAAGCCCTGTTCTCCCTCCCAAAAAAGTTATTAGTCCATTCACATCTGCAAACTCCAGCTGTTTCCATGTGACTCTGCCCGCTCTGCAAAAGGACAGCATTTATACGTAAGAGAGCTAGGCTTTGGAGTGACAAAAGGCTTGGGTCTGTGGCTGCTGCAGCTGGAGGAACTGAGGTGGGAACCCCTGGGCTGTGGCAGCCTGGGCTGGGAGTCCACGTGAGAGTGGCCATGTTTCCAACCTCTGATGTGTCGAGTTTGTTGGGTTCCAGCTAAGGCTTCAGGGGATGCTCTGAAGGCCATGGGCAGGTAAGAAAGACAACTGGAAGTTGGGACTGTTTGGTATGTGAGGGAAATCTGAACAGACGGGGGTAAGAGCGTTTGCCTGATGAGGCTCTTCTTCCCATGGGACTGCAGTCCAGCATCCCAGGGGACCCAGACCTGTGGCTGGAAGAGTGGAAGGCGGAGCTGTGTGTTTCTTTTTTGGCAAACTGCAGCAGAGAAATGGAGCTGATGATTGGGCTGTGGATGATATTCAATCCCAACCCCCAGCATTTAAGGAGGTGGAGGAGGGATGCTGAGGCAGGGGATTTCAAGATAGATGCCATCCTGGGATACATGAGAACAGGTCTCAAGGTAAACAAGAAACATGATGGCGAACACCTGGGGCCCTGGCACAAAGGCTTCCTGGTGGAGGCGGTGGAGCAAGGCAGGTGCAGAGCTGGTTCCAGGACAGCCGGGACTACACAGAGAAACTGTTTCAAAAAGAAGACCAGTCTGTCAGCACCGAAAGCAGGAAGGCGCATGGTGCAGATCCCAGGCCTGGATGCCCTGAGTCTGGGCAACAGCAGGGTATCCAGTAAGAGTCTCAGGAATGGGGGTGGAGAGACGGCTCAGTGGTTAGAGCACTGACGGCTCTTCCGAAGGTCCTGAGTTCAATTCCCAGCAACCACATGGTGGCTCACAACCATCTGTAATGGGGTCCGATGCCCTCTTCTGGTGTGTCTGAGGACAGCTGCAGTGTACTCACATATACTAAATAAATCTTAAAAAACAAATATTTGAAGGAGAGGTGGGAGAGATGGAGAAAGTGTGCGGTGAGAGGTGGAACTAGAGAAGCCACTGTGGTGAGGGACAGAGCAGGGTCAGCTGAGGAGACTGCTGTCCAGCCTTCTGGAGTTAGCACAGGCTCTGCCCATGAACACACTGCCCAGCCACACGATCTGCTTTGTGCTGCCCCCAGAGGTCATATTGGGCCATGATCCGCCATCCCTACTGTCACCCCAAGGTCCCTGTTGATGTGCATGGCCTGTTCTGCTGCATCTTGGTCTCTTCCCATCTTGCGTTGCCGCAGGGACACCGGGAGGGGGAGGGAGTAGCCTTGGGTTCTTGTCTCAGCCTCCACAACTCTGGGATTGGCCCACATCTACTTTGGAATATAGTTTTAAAACTAATGCATGCAGGTGAGCACTCTCTGAAGCTCAGGAGGTGGATGCGGGAGAATCAGGGGTTCAGGGCCATCCTCTGCCAAATAGGAATTTTTTTTTTTTTTTTGGTTAGTCTAGGCAACAGGGAACCCAGACAAGACAAAAGATAGCCTGATGGATGGGAAGGGAGGGTGGGTGTTTGGGAGGGAAAGGCTCAAATAGCCAAGGAGGCAGCACTGGAAGACCTCGCATCTGCATAGGCTGCAGTTGGTAAATATGACCACTAGGGGGACTAATAGCAAGGAACCCAGGAACGGAATGAGCCTCAATTAAACTCACATGTCCTTCGGTGGCACCTTAAATTCTGTGGAAGAAATTAATAAGGTTTACTCTAACAACAGGTATTCCTTGGCAGTGCCTACAGGAGGATTTGGTACTCAGAAAAGCAAGGTGGCGAGGCCCGTGGGAAAGAGGCCAGGAGGTGCGGATACCGCCAGCAGAGGGAAACGTGACCAGAGTGGAGTGAGGAGAAAAAAATTACTTTTAAAGTATTTATTTTGGGGCTAGAGAGAGAGATGGTTCAGACATTAAGAATCCTGGCTGCTCTTCCAGAAGACCCAGGTTGCATTCCCAGCACCTACGTGGGGCTTACACGATGAAGGAACCCACTGGGTACCATCATGGTTGACTTGCCTGGAACTGTGGTGATGGATGAGATTTCTGTGGTCCATAGAGGAGGCACCAAGCAGTGGTGATGGGGTATTCAAGGTCATAATGACATACTGGGACAATTTCCTCTGTGGTCTTCTTTTTCCTGATGCTGCTTTTGTATAATTTGATGCACGGTTTTAAATTTGGATGGAGTTCTGATTAAAATGGGATTTTAAAAGAGCAGAATTTATTAATATTTTCCTTTTATATAACTTCAGTTCTACGGACCTGACAACCTCTTCTGAGCTCCTTGGACACCAGGCACACACGTGGCACTCACATACGCGTGGGCAAAACATTGGGGCTCATAAACAAACATTTTAGAAAGGCAGATCCACCTGGGTAGTGGTGGCACACGCTTTTAATCCCAGCACTCAGGAGGCAGGACCAGGCAGATCTGTAAGGTCGAGGCTACCCTAATCTACACAGTGAGTTCCAGGACAGCCAGAGCTACACAGAGACACCCTGTCTCAAAAAAACAAAAGACAGATCCTCAGACTGAAAACAAAAGAATGAATGAAAGATTGACTAATGGGAAAAATACCAAAACTTGACTTTTTGAAAAAAAAAATATTTATTTGGGAGAAGGCACGTGTGGCGACCAGAGGACAGGCTGTAGAGGAGCTCTCTCCTCCCACCATGTGGGTCCTGAGGATGGAACTGTTTGTCACGCTCAACGGCAGGTGTCACTGAGCCAACTCAACAGCTGCGGGGATGGATTTTTATCAAAGTGGGGGTGAGGCGACTTTGGAGAAAAGGGGAACAGGGTGGGCAGAGACTATTAGAAGCTCTGAGAAAAGTCATCATTTGTCTGTCTCGTAGGAAGCAAACTGGGGGGGGGGGCAGAGGATCCCCAGGGAGGCATGTGACACAGAGAGTGAGGATGGGGAGTCACCAGTAACCTTTGGGGACAGCACACCGCCCGAGTGTGATGCAGAGCATCTCCTGGGTGGGTGGTCGGCCCCTCCCTACCACAACGTGTTCGTCCTGCGTACACACCTAGTCTCTGCCGGCGCCTTTGGCAGCTGCCTCTTTTTTTATTTTACTTTACTTATTTGAGAAAGAACTGGGCTAAGTAACCCATCCTGGAACTCAGTCTTTCTGCCTCTGCCCCAAAAGCTGCAGAACACGGCCCTCTGCTAAGTTTTTTGTCATAGCGTTTCTCTCTGTAGCCCTCCCTGGCTGTCCTGGGGGTCACTCTGTAGACCAGGCTGGCCTTGAACTGGGAGATCCGCTTGCCTCTGCCTCCCGAGTGCTGGGATCAAAGGGGTGTGTGACACGACCACCACCTGGCTCTCGGTTTAGAGGCACACGGCCTCCTGGTGCTTTCGCTGTGACCTCACACTTACATAATTCCACTGCCTATTCATGGGATCATCTCCCAGATCTGTTAGCAGTCGCCAGCACCTTAGTAAGAATTAGACAGGGGCTGGAGAGATGGCTCGGAGGTTAAGACCAGAGGTCCTGGGTTCAAATCCCAGCAACCACATGGTGGCTCACAACCATCTGTAGTGAGATCTCATGCCCTCTTCTGGTGTGTCTGAAGACAGCTACAGTGTACTCACGAACATAATAAAGATAAAAATTTAGCCAAAACTAAAAATGACCTGGCAATAGGGGTACCGCAGTCTAGCACTAAACAGCTGGGCCCCGGGGCTCACCATGTCCCAGCTTTCTAACAAACGGCATTGGTGATCTGGGCCTCTGATAATGTCCCATCAGTGATGTCCCTGTTTGTATTCTATAGACAACTGCTGATCTGACACAGTGAACGTCCAGGGCTTGAACTAGGGCTGGTCACTTCCACAACCACGAGGAACCAAAAACAGGTTCTGTGAAAGGGAAGTACAGGATTCTGTGGCTCATGCGGTGTTCTCAGACAAAGGACCCGGTGAAGGGGACCATTCGACACCCACCATCCCCCACTCAGTCCTTTGCACCGAGGTAGGAGGAGTCTGAGAGGCAGGTCTGTGTGGAGACTGCTGGGCCTCCAGCACAGCCGGGCAGCCAGGATGAGCAGGATGTGAACTATCTTTCCTCACTGGTCCAGGACAGGCAGCCGGGCAGCGCGTGGGTAGCGGATCGGGTGGGCGGTCTCACTAAGATGGGGGAATTGTTTTCCTGGACACCCGAACTTTGGGGTCAGAGCGTCAGTCACACGGAGGCTGTTAAGCAGCCACTTTCCACTTCCAAGATGTACGGAAGGCGTTGGTAATTGTCAGTAGATTTCCCTGCCTGGCTCTGGGCACACTGTCCGTCTGATCAATAGTTGATATTATCCTCCAAAGAACCCTAATATCGACCTGTTTCCAAGTTCACTCTGCAGATATGGTTGGAGCAAACTGTGTAAGTTCTTGTCTTGGTGCCTCTTCTTCCAGGAAGCCCTCCAAGATATTTTTGCTCTGTTGAGGATGGAACCAGTGCCTTGATTATGCTAAGTAGGTGCTTTACTGCTGAGCCACACCCCTAGTTTCTCACTGGTGGTTTCTAGCGAGCCCTCTATTGCCCTCTTGCTCCGTTTTTTCCCCTGGAGAAGGGGCAAAGGCTCCTCGCATCCCTGGGACCTAAGCCCACTGTGCACTTCTGGGCTCATCGCCCCCTGACTGAATTGGGCTCTCTTCCTCTTTAATGCCATTTACTGTTGACCTGTGGCCTCAGCTCCCACCCTTACACCACGCACACTCTGCGTAGAATGGACTAATGACCTCGTCGCTGGGTGATGTCCTATGGGAAGATGACAGGGGGTCCCACTGGGCCGCGCACATCCCTCTCGGCCCAGGGATCTGGCCCTGGCCTTCCCCAGGAGCTGGGACTGGGTCCATATGGGGGAGGTGGGGACAGGATGCGAGTCTCCAGGACGCCTCAGGGTCAGCAGGGTAGGTTCTCAGGCTCTGTGGCCAGGAGGAATGTCTCTCCGTCTGTCAGGGAGGGCCAGCTGTGGCTTAGGGACCAAAGGACAGGGGCTGCAGAAGGCCAGGGTAACGAGGAGAGGAAAATCCAGACACCGGAGGCAGTTACCGAACCATTAAATACAACTTAGAAACAATCTGGGCCTTGGGGGTGGAGCACAGAGGTGGGCGGAGTCAGGGTGGGGCGGTGTGGGCCCGGTCCTGGCGGGGGCTCAGGCTGGGGTCATCTGAGGGGCTGGGCTGCGGGAAGCCCGGCTGCTTGTGCAGGCCCCGAAGCTTGGCCAGTAGCTCCTGGACGAAGTCCTAGGGACAGAGTGGGATTCTGAGAACAGAGCACGAAAAGGGCCTGTGTCTTTTCGGGCAACAGCTTACTCGAAGTGGGAGCTGGGGCCAAACAGGGAGGGGGTGGAGCCTAAGAGAAGCAAAAGAATGAGGGGAGGGGCGGGTAGAAAGATTGGAGGAAGCTGAAATGACTCCCTGGGCCGGTAGTTGTACCGCAGGCAGGGGGATTGCTATGAATTTACATGCTTAGACCCTATCCCAAGAAAAGTGGGGAGGGGTGCAGAAAGGAGGCTCAGCGGTTAAGAGCAGTGGCTGCTTTTCCAGAGGATCCGAGTTCAATTCCCAGCACCCTCGTGGCAGTTCACAACTGTCGGTAACTTCAGCTCCAGTGGACCTGAGCCCTCTTCTGGCCTTCATGGGCACCAGGCATACGTGTGGTGCACAGACATCCATGCAGACAAAACACATATCCACATACAATGAAGTAACGTGAAAACAGATGGAGAGAGAGACAAAGACCCTGGTCTGAGAGAAAGGCTTATAGACAGACACAGGCTCAGGAGAGGGAGATGTTTCTCAGGCTGAGAAACAGTCCCCAGAGACCAGGTCTGAGCCAGCTCCAGGCAGACTGACAGGCGGTGACGTTTGTCTCTCAGGCATCTAGGAGCTAAGGGGAGAACCATGAATATTTTCCCTTTTAAAGCTGGGAAGGAAGTGGGCGTGGCTGCGGTGCCCAGTCCAGAACCTGCAGGATGGGGGCCTCCAAGGGGTATGCAGGGAGTCTCAGGGCGGTATAGACAGTCACGGTGGAGAGAGAGGGTGAGCCCCCGAGACAACCAGCAAGGGACAGGCACCATATGGGCAGAAACAGGAGCTCCGTGGGGGATGGGCTCTGAGGCAGCAGCCTGTGGAACCGGTGACAGATGGGAAGGAGGGAGAGAGGGGAGGAGGAGGGGAAGGAGGAAGGAGAGGAGGGGGAGTAGAGAGGAGGGAGGAGGGGGAGGAGAGGGAGGAGAAAGGGGAGGAGGGAGGGAAGGAGGGGAAGGAGGAGGAGACAGTGGTGACAGAGAACAAGACAGAGATGGGATCCCTAGGCCTGTTCCCATCCATCCTGGCTATGGCCAGCCTCCCCCTCCCCCATGAAGGTGAGGGGTCCACTCATGCAAAGACAGAAACTCACCTCTGTGGGATTCGCACACGCCTCCAAGAGTCCCTGGGGTGGGGGGAGAAAAATAAAAACCAAGACACACAAAGAAATAGTGAATGACTCCCTCAGAGGCCCTCCCCTTTCCCAAGGGAACAGCCTATCCCAAGGTGGACTGCCCAGGCGGCTTCAAGCAGGAGCTCAGAGCGACTAGAAAGCCAAGCCTCCGCAGTAGGGTCAGAGGGGAAGGACAGGGCAGCTGGGCAGTGCTCCTAGCTATGGACAAGCTGTGTGACCCTGAGCAAATACTTCAGCCTCTCTAAGTCTTATTTTCCTTGCAGGGGTAAACATGCCTGCCTACTTTATAGTGTTTTGTGGAGATTTAACGTCTGGCTTAGGAAGTGTTTAATAAACATGTCAACTTGGGCTGTCCGGTTTAGGGCCCTGTGAGTTGTTGGACGGGGCGGAATGGGAGAAGGGGGAGAGAAGGGGGGACACGCTCTCTCTCTTCTCCTTTCCCTCCACCTACCCGGATTTTCAGGCATCTTTCCTCTTCACTGTCCAGTTCCAACAGCTCATCGATGTTGACCTCATCTGGCATGTCTGACTCCTAAGACCAGGGAGAGTGGGCTGGTCAGAGTCCACATTTCCCCTGAACCCCACTCCACAGCCTTTTGTCTAGGGCTCTGGAGGCAACTCAGTTCACCAACCCCAGGCCCAGCTGGCCCGGCCTGCAGCAATAATGTGGCAGGCAGGGACAGCACCACTGAGTCAGACATCTGGGTCTGGGGTGGGGGTGGGGGGCGCGTGAGGGGAGTGACGGATGGGTGGAAGAAGGCCCAGGCCCTGGTACCAGCCCGATGCCTGCACCCTTGGCTCAGCCCCGGGGGCGTTGGGGCTGGCACAGGGCTCTCTCCTTGGCTGCAGTTCCTACTCAGCAAAGCAGGCCCGGTCCAGTCTCGGAATGTCAGATTCTGGGATTCGGGAGGGATTGGCTTCTGCCCTTTCATGGGAAAGTCTTAGCGGTGGTGGTGTGGGGGAGGGGAGCCAGCTGGGGCGGGCCCCTTCCCCTGGGGACAAGAAGGGCTTCTGGGCTTAGGGCCAGCCAGGCCTCCCTGGGCCACATTGCAAGCTGCTGGGTCAGAGAAGTGACCACCTAGGCTCACCATGGTTAGCTGACAAGAATCGCCTCTGAGGGGAGGCTAAGGAAGGCCTCATGGTGGTGGTACAAAGGGCATCTGGTGGACAAGACCCAGCTATTCTGGGCCAGAGGCCCCGGGGCCTAAGTCCTGCTTTCCCAGTCTGAAGTCCTGCTGCTCAACTGGGGCGTTAAGGTGCTGTCCTGTGTGGGAGATGGGACCTCTGGGGGCTCAGTGTGCTGGGCCAGAGGCTGAGGAGACGAGCTGACCTGAGTGTACCCAGTGTAGCTGCCTCCGCCGAGTGGCTGGCTCACGTCAGACATGGCAGATGGATGGACCATCTTTATTTATCTGGGTTTTTTCGTTTGTTTGTTTGCCTGTTTTAAAGATAGGGTCTTTCTGTGTAGCGCTGAATGACCTGAAACTCACTCTGTAGTTGGCTCACAGAGATCTGTCTGCCTCTGCCTCCCCAGCGCTGGGTCTAGAAGCTGTGAGGTGTGACACCATGTCACGTTTGCTTTGAATTTTTTCAGACAGAGTCGCCTTATCCAAGGTTGTCCTTGAACCCCCAATCCCCAGCCTTCACCTTCCAAGTGCCGAGATCACAAGCATTCTTGGCCATGCCCAGCTTGGTTTCTAACTCTCTGTATTCCTGGCACACTTTTACCAGTTCCGTGTGTAATCTCCACAGCTGTGCGTGTGTATGTGTATGTATGTGTGCATGTGTGCATGCATGCGTGTGTGTGTGTGTGTGTGTGTGTGTGTAAGCACTCTGCCCTACGGTTTGTAGGAAGCTATACTTTTTTTTTTTTTTTTTGGCAGCAGATAATGGCCCTATGTAACTGGAGTCACTTTGTGTCCCCGGGTAGCTATTGGAGCTCCGAGCTGAAGCTGATGTGTATCGCTGTGCAGCTGTATCTCTTCCCTTGGTGCTGGGGTGACTGTGTTGTGCGCGTATGTTATTGTGCCTGCGGCAGGCCATATTGTCCCTTAAATTAATCCACTTGTGTTCCTGTGAGTTCGTGTGTGGCTCACTCTGGTGCTGTGTCTAAGAGTGGCTGTGACTTCCGTCATCTGTGTATACTGTTGCTTCCTCTGCTGAGTCTCTGCCGTCCTATCTCCTTTGGCACCCATGTCTATGTTTGGCTTAAGGACATCCCCTGTCCCTATCCGTTCTCTCAATATGTTGGCTCTGTCCCGCCCCCGCACCCCCTTCTTTCTCATCTCCAGACCTTGCTTCCCAGCACTGGGTGGTCTGGATACACACACGTCTGGGGACCCTGAGTGCATGTTTGAGTGTCCACAAGCTGGATGCCTCTGAGCATATAGACCAGAGCCTTGGGGCACGAATCGTCCTAGCGAGGGCAGCTGTCGGAGCACCATCGGGCACGTGTTAGGGTCACCAAGGTCGCAGGGTCTCAGGCTACCTCAGTTCCCCAACCCCAGTCCCGGTCCCTCTGGGTCTCACCCTGCCGCGGTACAGCTCCTCCAAGCGTCCGTCGATCCACTTCTCCACGTCCAGGCGCCGCTGCAGCTCCCGCCGGTCGTACTTGACGGTGACTCGCGCGTGCCGCTTCTGCAGCCCACTGGGGCTGCCCCCCGGGCCGCGGGCCCGCGAAGGGGACTGCAGCTTGCTCAGCACGCGCTTGCCCAGCCGCTGCGCTGCCATCACGCCGCCCTCTGTCTCCACTTTGCGTCCTGCCTCGCGCTTGGGGCTCTTACGAGCCGGGGCGGGGCCGCCGGGGGCGGGGGCTCGTGCTCTAGGACCCGCCCCACTCCGGCCACCGGGCCTCAGTTTCCCTTCCTATAGAGGCGAGCAGGCTAATGTGCAGGCTTCGAGTCCCGGGTCCAGCGGGGTTGCAGATGGTATGGGGGCGAGGGGTGTCCATCTCAAGAGAGCTCCGGGGCGCGCAACTCCGGGCGGGGTCCCGGGACACGCTCTGGGGTCGGTCCTGTGCGCCCTCTGGCTGCAGAGAAATATGTTGCAGGGGCGCCCGGACTTAGCTGTATGTGTGTGTGGAGGGGAATTGGGGGGGGGGAGGTAATCCCCCTGAAGTTTCTCTTGTTAAGAGACTATTAGCCACGTCTGGCCTTGAACTCCTAAATCTCCTGCCTCCACCTCCTAAGTGACGCGATTCCAGACCCACCACACCCAACTTTTTCTTTCTTTTTTGCCTAGAAGGGGATCGGAAACAGAACCCAGGACCTCAGGGATGCTAAGCAAGTGCTTGAATTATCACTTAGTTCACCCCATTCACTCATTCACACGCTTATCCATCAATATATCCATCCATTTATTCACTTGTTCCAGTACAGTGTTTACTGAGTGATGTCAACAGCGTGTTACTCTGGTGCTTAGGAGGTGGAGGCAGGAGATTCAGGGTGAGCGTGGGCTACAGAGTGAGTTTGAGTTCAGGACAAGCTGAACTGTAGACCCTGCCTGGATGACAGAAAGATAGATAGATAATAGATAGAAGAAAGATAGATGATAGATAGGTAGATAGATAGGTAGGTAGATAGAGGATAGATAGTAGATAGAAAGAAAGATAGATAATAGATAATTAGAAAGATAATAGATAGTAGATAGATAATAGATAAAAGATAGATAATAGATAAAAGATCGATAAATGGTAGATAATAGATAGAAAAGATAATAGAAAGATAGATAATAGATAGACAGATAATAGATAGGTAGGTAGATATATGATAGATAGAAGATAGATAGAAAGAAAGATAATAGATAGATAATAGAAAGATAATAGAAGATAGATGGATAGATAGATGATAGATAGATAATAGATAGATAGATAGATAGATAGACAGATAGATAGCCAGCCAGCCACCCTGGGTGAGTGAGATAGCCCCCTCCTTGGTAAAAAAGGCTTGGTGCTAAGCCTTAGGACATAGCACTATGAGTCTCAACTACTGAGGAGGGGTGGTAAAGACAGTACAAGAAGCTGAGACAGGAGGATAGATGAAAAATTGAGGTAAACATGGGCTACATGCTGAGAATTACCTCAAAAACAGGAGCAGAGGGGACCTGGAGAGATGGTTCAGCAGTTGAGAGCATCAGCTGCTCTAGTGAAACTGCACACCACACACACACACACACACACACACACACACACACACACGATTTACCCATTTGCTTTATTGTCTGCTTCTCTCGCTCTCCATTCTTCTATTTATTTTTAATATGGAACGCTTCACGAATTTGCGTGTCATCCTTGTGCAGGGGCCATGCTAATCTTCTCTGTATCGTTCCAATTTTAGTATATGTGCTGCCGAAGCGAGTGCTATTGTCTGCTTCTCAACCATCACTGTAGTGAAGGCCAGCTGGAGTTATGCTCCTTGGACACAGGCAAGGGGGACGCACTGGAGCAAGGGCTGGTGCAGCAATACAGTGCTTGGCCTGCAAGCATGAGGACCTGAGTTAGGATCCCTAGCCCACGTGTTAGCCTGGCACAAGGAGAGGTGGCTCAGAGGTAAAGAACCTTGAGGTTCTCTGGCCAACTGGTCTACCAGAATCAGCAAACTGCAGGTTCAGTGAGAGACCCTGTCTCAAAATATAAGGTGGAAGTGGATTGAAGAAAATGGCAGATATTGATTTCTGGCCTCTACCTATAAGTGCATGTCCGTGCACACAAATACATAAACAAGAAGCCATTGTTGGCAAAATAGAAAGACCCTATTTCAACCTATCTCTTCTCTAAAAAGTCATTCTTAGGACACTTTGCACAGTTCCAAACAAACCCAGTGCTAAAGAATCCTTCCTTCCAAGAAGATAATATGCTTTATTCAGCTCTGCCTCAGAGCCACTTTCCACCCTTTTGCTAATCATTATTATTATTATTATTATTATTATTAATTATTATCTTAAGATAGTGTGTGGAAATGTTATTGAACCTGAAGCTCACTATATAGACCAGTGAGGTTCTGGGCGGGAGACACAGGAGACTGCCAACCTAGATCCAGGTTCACTGGGAGATCTGATCAAAAGGAATAAGGTGGAAAGAAATAAAGCAGATCTCTCAGAGATCTACTGGGAGTAAAGGTGTGTTCCAGACAAAACTGAAAGTTACAAATAAAAAGAACATTCATACATCCGTGAGAGTGCTAGCCTAGCCAGCACACGACAAAGCCCTGGGAGGCCTGGGCTCAGCCCTGACACAGCTCTGCTTGTTCACGTTCTATCTCCGAAAGCCGGTGCTTTTCCAAATAGGCCAGTTTTCACTGAGGTGACGGTGAGCTGGTCTTTAAACAAAAGTAGTAAAAAACCAGAAGTAAACAGCTGCCAGGCACGCTCTCTGTAATTCTAACAAGGAAATCACAGTTGAGGTGCGGCTGAGTGTGAACGTTCAGCCTTAAACTGCGAGAGCAGAGGTCTTCATCGTCCTCGGTGGCTCTCCGTCTTATCTGCCTAGTATTTACTTTATGTGTGTGAGTGCACTGCTGTCTCCAGACGCAGCTGAAGGTTACAGATGGTTGTGAGCCACCGTGTGTCTGGCTTGTTTACTTGCCCGCAAACCCTAAGGACCCTCAGCCTCTACTTCCCTACACTGGGACTGCAGTCAGTCTGCTATACCGACCAACTTTTTACATAGGTACCAGGGATCGAACTCAGGTCCCTGAGCTGGAATGACAAACACTTTACCACCTGAGCCAGCTGTCCAGCTCTTGCTCCTCCTCCTTTTCCCTGACGCCTTTGTGAGACAGGGTCTTGCTGTGTAGCCCAGGCTGACCTGGAACTTGCTGTGTAGAACAGATGATCTCAAACTCACAGAGATCTCCCTGCATCTGTCTCCTGAGTGCTGGGGTTAGAAGAGGACACAACCGTGCCCAATCTTGTGTGTGTGTGTGTGTGTGTGTTTTGTTTTTTGTTTTTTGTTTTTTTTGAGACCTCATCATGATGAGGCTGACCTGATACTCACCATGATCTTTCTCCCTCAGCCCTCCTATTCACAGGGATTAGAGGCCTGGGCCACTGAGCCCACCTGAGGAGTATTCCAAAGCGCAGTGTTATTGTCACTGCAAGCATCAAATGCCTACAGCTGTCACTTCCTTGTGACTTCTAACAGAGTCTGGATCTGTTCACGATTGTACCTTCCCAGAATCTACAGCAGGACCTGACTCAAAAGGTGTGCTGAGCAAGTACATGCTTCCGTGGGTGAATGAATGAACTGTGCTTTCTCCCCCACCAAGACCCCCACCCACTCTGGGCTGTTTGCATGCACAGAGTAGGAGCTTTCGGGAAGCTGAAAGGGTGGGGACGAGAGTTCTGGGCAAGATAAAGAAAATAGCAGGCATAGAACTATATTAGTTGCTTACGGCAAACACTGTATTGATAACTCGTGGTTTGTTTGTTCTTTTTCCAACACAACGATGACAGTGGCTCCAGCTTCCACAGTACCCAGGTATCTAATCATAAGATTATCTATGCACTGGTTGTGGTGGCCAGCGCACATCTTTTAAGCCCAGCATTCTGGAGGCAGAGGCAGGTGGATCTCTGTTGGTTTGAGGGCAGCCTGGTCTACATATAGAGTTCTAGGACAGCCAGGGTTACACCAAGAAACCCAGACACAGAACAAGAAGCATCTCTTGCTTTTTGCTTTTAAGGGTAGGGGTTGATGCTTGTTGCTGGGGTTGGCTGTGAACTAACCTAGTCCTGTTTCCGCCTCCAGAGTACTGGGAGTACAGGCTCCTACAACCAGGCCTACTTGGTTTACAGTAACAAGAATGCTATTTTATTTTTCTTAAATACACTTATTTGTGTGTGTGTATGTGTGAACGTGGGCTGGCAGGTGTGGAGGTCACAGAACTTCAGGAAGCTAGCTCTCTTCTTCCACCATGTTTGTGCTGGGAATCAAACTCTGGTCATCATGTTTGGTGGCAGGTGTATTTACTAAACCACTTTGCTGGCCCAGGAGCAGTATTTTCAATGATAATGTGACATTAATTTTCCTGCTAGTGTCTTCTACCTCCTCTGTCGGTCCCGTTCACTCCATTCATCCAGTTTAAATGGCGTGTCTATCCAGAGTCCACACTGGTTCTGTGGTAGTGAGTGGTTTGGAAGTCTCCTCTGGGTAGTGTCCCCAGTCCAGCCCCCGTGTCCCACCCTCTGTCAGGTCTGCTCATCCTATATAAACTTCCGGTTTTCACCTGTACATGGTCCAGAGAAACCTGCCGTTTTAGGGACTTGTCACATCTTTCCCGGCATGCCCTGCCTAGCTGGCAGTCGCACTGAATAGGACACCTGTGTGGGCTCTTACTGTGCCCTGATTTTCACTGTCCCAACCCCTGCTCACTCAACTCTAGGATTTCCCCATCGCATTCCTGATCACTCTTCCCTCTGCTTCCGCATCACTTCTCCGGGCTGATCCTGTTTGATGACACAGTAGCCAAGCTGGCCTGGCCACTGCTGGATCCTGGACATTTGGTTATAGCTCAGAGAACGAGGAATTTAGGCAGGACAAATCCCTCACACCTAAAGGAAAGCTAAAACAAAGCGGGCAGAAAGCCACAGGTTTCCAAAAAGTGTGTGTCTCTTGCCACCGTCGCAGCGCAAGCACGAAGGCGCAAGGACGTCGTGGCCAAAGCTCACACGGAAAGGCTAGAAGGCTCTGCCGACCCAGCAAGGTCCGGTTGGGGCGGGGTCAATGCCGACCACGCCTCCTCCCATGAGCCGGGGGCGGTGCCAGGTGCAGGCCGCAGAGCCAGGTGCGGGCCCTCTGCGCCTGCGCCGTGTCCGCCCCGCCCCGCCAGGTGCGCCCCACCCCCAGCCTGGGTGCCACCTTCTCTTGTGTCTCCGCGTCCGCCATTCTCCGCTGCGCCCCACGAACGGGTGGAGGCCTCCCTGGTGCGGGGAGAGTCTCCGAGTGTTGCCGGGCGTCCAGGGACCGTGTTCGGAGGCAACTAAGCCGTCGCACGCGCCAAAAGCCAGAAAAAGGGGCTTCCGAGGACCCGGGGCGCCTCGAAGTCCTCCCGAGGGGCGAAGCCGCACCTGAGCTCGCGGGCCTGCAGTGCGCGTGCGCGGCCGTGGGCTTTTCCCGCACCTGCTCGCGAGACCCTCAACGGCCGGCGGCTCGAGGACTGGCGCGCGGCCGGTCATGGCGCAGCAGTGTGAGCCGCGGCGGGGCCTGGCGCTCCTCGCCCTGTTAGCTTCGCTGCTTCTCGTCGGGGCCCAGGCGGTCAGCAGAGACCTAGACGTCCACGGTGAGGGCGAGGCGGGGGATCCGGGAGCAGGGGGATAGATAGAGGAGGCCGCAGCTCAGGTGGGGTACTCAGTGCGCAAAGGAATCGCAGGCTCCTTGGGGGTGGTGACGGTGGGCAGTGGAGCCAGACCTGCAGGTGGAGGGGTGGGAAGGTTGGGGACACATCGAAATATGTAGCGCGGAGGCGTAAGGGTTAGAGTGTCCCTTAGAGAAGGAAGGAGGGAGGGAGGGAGGGAGTTGAGGTGTATTGATCCAGGAAGGCGTGGCGCTGGAAGTGGGTGAGGAGCTCCACGAAGCGGAAATTGCTTGGCCAAAGAAAGCCCGGGAGGGGGCGGGGTGCTCAGTCCTCAGAAGGTGGAGATTTGTTCGGGAGACCTGTGGCAGCTTTGGGGTCAGGAAAAACGCTCTTCAGACACCTGTTGATAGCATGTATGGCAGCAGCCCTCCCTGATGTCCCAAGAAGGAAAGAAGCAGCGGTAGAAGGGAGGAGCTTTGCCGAGGAGCGTTGTTACTACTTTTAACTGCTTCAGAGAAGCTCTAGCCAACTTTGAAACAATCTCTGTTGAAAGAATTCATTGATTGAACAAACTCATTCAGTCCCCGCTGAGTGTCAGTAAGGATGGTGATCGTGGCTGACTCAAGACAGGTTCCTGCGTTCACAGAGCATGGGTTACAGTGGGTGACAACATGCAGAGTACTCGCCAAAGTGGCAACTGCGGGACAAGTAGAATGATAGAAGATGGTGAGGGGTACTTAGCTCAGGAAGTACTCTAAGGAGGGTGGCAGTGTCCTAACAGGAAGAATGAGGAGGTGACAGCCGTACCAAGACCTCAGGACCAGTATCCCAAGTAGTGGGAGTAGTGAGGACCTACTACTAAATTGGGATCAAGGAAGAGACCACCCCCAGGCTGGAACAGAAGTCAGGAAGGGGAGAGAGGAAGTGGGAGAAGAGGACACAGCCAAGAGAAAGAGATGAAAGAGAAAGCCTGAAGTGTGGTAGCCAGGCCCTCCTTTGTGGTAGCTTCTGAGTGGTTTATTCCTGTGTCCAAGACAGGCAACAACAAGAAGAACTATTGGGAATGCCAAGGGCCAGTGAGGAGAGGCTCAGCTCTAGGAGATAAGTCAGAGCACAGAGGTTGACCATTGTTGCAGTATAAACCAGGCTCCAGCAGACTTCATAGACAGTATGTCGCCTTGTACCTGTAGTTAGCTGGCCTGAGGCTGTGTCTGGTTATGGCTTTTCTAAGCTCTTGTGTTGTCTAAGCCTGGAACCAGCCAGATATGGAGACATCTCAGGCCTTTGGAAAGTCGCACATAATGATTGGTGAGGCCGTGTCCTTGTGAACAGACTAGACCTACTCCTTTTTGAAGCACACTAGCTGTCCAGCCGTGTGAACTGCTGCTCTCACTTACCTCAAGTGCTGTTTGTTTGAAAACCTCAACATCTTCATCTGAGGCAGCCAGTTTTGATAGGTTTGGGTTTTTTGTTTGTCGGGGGTGTCTTTGGTTTCTCTCAGCAAAGAAAGTCATGTACTCAGGTGAGGCACATTCCAGCTGCATGGTGCCACCAAAAAAATTGGAGGAACGTGGACAGGAGTGAGTATGATTATGAAAGGCTGCTCTTAGAATCCTATCTTCACCAGTGGCTGGGAGGCAGTGGAAGGCGGCAGGTCTGGCAGCAGTTAGAGTTGAGGTTCTGGAAGAAAAGACCTAGAAAACTAGATAGAGTGGACGTTGAGCCTAGGTGAGGACACTGGGGTCCTGAAGAAACCTAAATGTGTTAGACCAACAGGTGATGTGGAAGACAAGGTCATCCCAGGAGAGACTGGGAACAAGGCCCCTTTGTCTGAATGGAAATCCCCACAAGTAAACACAACCTAGGCGGTGAGCCCTAGGTAAGGACTGTAGAGAAGAGCAGGTGTGCGTTGACAGATGACAGATGGTAGGCAGTGATGTTCTACTCTTGATGACATCTTTTTGCCTCAAGAGGTTTGGGGAAGTTGTGGGGAGAAGAGTCTAGAAGCAGGGCTACGTAGCCATGAGTTAGTTAAACTGTTTTGGCTTCTAGTGGGTCACTCTTCCAGCCACCCCCCGCCAGCCCTCTGGATTTGAGAGTGAAAGGCACTCACACACACACACACAAGCTAATTTTGATATTTTGATATGTCTTGACTAGCTCCATGACTGGGCATTTCTAATCCTCCCTGAGGCTAGCAAACACCCCCCTCCGATATTCCTGAGTTAATATTTTTTAAATTTTACTTTATCTTTCTGCCCCACCAAGGGCTGTATGGCAATTCTTTATTATCAAAGCCGCTGGAACAGGGACCTTAGGTCTGGAAGTGAGGCTATTTGGGAGCCAAAATAAGACAAAGACATTAGAACCATTCCCCAACATGGGTCTAGATTCTTGTTAGAGAAAGGTGTCATAAATACTCATAGGGGATTGGAGAGATGGCTCAGGGTTCTTGCAGAGGATCGGGTTCAGTTCCCACTAAGCACATGATGGCTCAGAACCATTCATAGCCCTGGTTCCATGCTCTCTTGGTTTTCTCAGGTATCCGGTATGCACATGGTTTTTTATATATGCACTCAGACAAAGCACTGCGACATATAAAATACATCTTAATTTTTAAATTTATTATTTCTGTTTGTTTTAGTGAATCATGGTTTCTCTGTAGTCCTGGCTGTCCTGGAACTCTGTAAACCAGGCTGACCTCAGACCCAGATCCACCTGCCTCCCTAGTGCTGGGATTAAAGGTGCGCACCTCCATCATGGCTTAATTTTTTTTTTTTTAAGGTTCAGAAAAGAAGTTGAAGAAATGAGGGTGTGAGAGTTGGATGGAGGTAGAGAGACCAGGCTGTTGAGGGTTGTGTGTGGTGCATGGGTGGGGTGTGGTTGAGGTTCTGTGATCTGACATTGCCGGGGTTGGTAGCTGAGGGCAGTGGGAAGGGTGTCCCACTGGTTATATTTGGAAAGGCAGGGCCACGGGTTATTAGAGGCAGAGGAGTACTGAACAATGGAGACTCATCCCAGGAGGCTGTCAAAACCTACAATAATTGTACAGTTTCCAAAGTGGGGAGTTTGTAATGTTTAAAATATTTAATTTGGGGGCTTTGCCTGAAAGTGTGAAGGTCTGATAGAACCTGAGCGAAATACAGGCCTGTTTTCACACAGAGCATCCATGGGCCAAAGCCAAGAACCTTTGTGAAACGGGACACACACTTCCCAAGTCTCTTGGTTACACATTCCTGTCATACACCTGCCTGCCCTTTATGTCTTGGGTTATGGCCAGATCTCAGGCATATTATTTCCTTAAATAGAAAAGCCACCTTACCAAATGCTCTATTCCCTGATATTTAAAGTGTCCTGAATTTTTATTGTTGTTGTTTGTTTTTGTTTTTAAGGACTGGGGGTTTTTACTTAGTGTCTCACATATGCTAGGCCGGCACTTTGTATACTCTTTAAATTTGTTGTTTTAAAGCAGTCTTATATAGCGTAGGCTGGCCTTACATACATAGCCAAGAATGACCTTGAACTCCTGTTGTAGGTGGGCATCATGCCTGCATGACTACTTTTCTATTTTGAGGTGGATTCACAGTTGCCTGGGTTGGCCTTGAACTCCTTCTGTAGCCCAGGTAGGCTTTGCCCTTGGGATCTTCTACCTCAGCCTCCTAAATAGCTGCAATCACAGGCTTGTGCCAACTACCTTGGCTGAAACAATGTAATTTTGGTCAGTATTATGAGGTCAGGTAACAATTTTCTCAAGTTGGAAATCCCTTTGAGTCATGAGTTGTTAAGTTCCTGCTGTAGTAACTGTTAGCTGAGCCTAGGGCACCAGAGTTGTTAATGGTTACTTGATATGACTTCCTTTGTGGTTCTTGTAAATTTCCATTGGAGCTGAGCCCAGCTACCTTCATTCCTGAGCCTCCACTGACTTTTAAGCATCTTGGGTTAATTACAGCTCCCCCAACACCTAAACTGCAAGGCATACTTTTCGACCAATCTCCACTGAGCGTGTCGTTAGTTCCCAGCTCTTTTCTTTCCTTATGTGGTTGTATGACCCTAATGTTCAACATTGCAGCTAGGAGCTGAAGTGCATCTGGACATGGTATCAGCTGGGCACATTGAAGAGGGAGTTGTCCCGCTTGTGGGCAGTACTGTTTGAAATACTTATTAATTTAGCTAACATATACTTACAAGTACCTACTAAGCACTAGGCACCAGTTTAGATTTTCAATTAGAGCACTGAAAAAAACAGGCTAGGGAGATGGGTGAGTCAGTAAAGACCTTGCTGCACAAGCATGAAGACCTCCCCAGCACACATGTCAGAAGCCAGGTATTATAGGGTAGGCCTTAGTCATAGTGGGGCAAGGCAGCCAGACTAGGGGAACTGGTAAACTGTAAATTCAGTGAGAGCCCCTGTCTCAAAATATAAAGGGGGGGTTGGTATGGTGGTCTATGCTTTTAATTCCAACCCTAGGAGGGGCAGAGGCACATGGATCTCTTGAGCTCCAGGCTAGCCTGTCAGGGATAGGGAGCCTACAAAAAAAGAAAATTGAACATACCTGTGTGAGACCTGACTGCTACACACAAGAAATAATGCACACAGTGAACTCACACATGTGCCACAGAGAGAAAAGGAGGTCTTAGAAATGACTTCTTCCCTTACAAGCCTCCGTAGGGCTGGCAGGATTCATCGTCCTGTCTCAGTGATGAATATGTAGTAACAGAGGGTCCTAGTGGTTGTTTGCATTCAGCTGATAGCGTATGAAATGTAACTTTTACGTATAAATATTTTATATCTAAAAGGTCAAAATTTTATGACCCTTGTAATTTAGGTTGGATTTGTCATTATAAATGTTCTTTCCTCATAAATACTCATAAATGTTGAATTACTTCTAGTAACGACACATTCCAGACACCAGTGCCTAGGGGAGATGGGTAGTTAGTTGGTATGCTTTGTACTGGAGGTGCATTGAGACATAATAGCTGTCTACCTAGTACAAACTTTGTCAGTCACTGTAAGGCAGAACCTTTACATTTCTTTACTCATAACACTTAGAAGGCAGGGGCAAGTGAATCTCAGAGCTGGCGGCCTGTTTGCTCTGCAAAGTGAGCTCCAGGCCAGACAAGGCTACACAGTGAGAAGAGGGTGCATTATGAAGTGTATGTCAGCTTCAGGATCAAAATACTGTTTTGGAAGACAAGAGGGCCACCTGGGTCCAAAAGTTTGAGACAAGCCCTAGGCAGCAAGGTGAGACTCTTTTCAAAAAACCAAAACCAAAATAGCACAAGGCTGGGTGGGCATGGTAGAAGCAGAAGATGAGGAGTTGAGGGAGGTGATTCTCCGATACATGGAGTACCACCAGACCATCCTGAATGCATGAGTCTGAAGAGACAAAAATGTTGTCTGGGTTGGTTTGATTTATTTGGAGTCAGAGTTTAACTGCCCTGGAACACACTCCATAGACCAGTCTGACCTTCAACTCAGAGCTCTACTACCTGTCTCTGCCTCCTGATGTTGGGAATCAAAGGCATGCACCACCACTGCCCAGACAAGAATGTTTTTAAAACATAACCCTGTCTTCTTGTTCAGTATCTGTGGTGATACAGTCCTGTTATCCCCTTTCTGGAAGCTGAGACAGAAGGATCAGGAGTTTAAAGGCCCTCCTCAGCTACATGAGATCCTGTCTCAAACCACAACAGAAAATGTTCTCTCATTTTTTTAGGCAAAACTCATCAGATGTCCAGGCACTAGCTGGAGTCCAGGTTTCTTCCTCAGTTCCCCTCACAGTTCCCAGTGTCTCCTCTGTACTCCTGTACCAAAGTGTCATGGTGTAGACAGGGCTCAAGCCCCTAGAGACATTGCAGTTGTCGTGAGAGGCCAAGGAAAGTGATGGTTCTTTATCTTCCTGTTCATCACCTGCTTTGTTGAGTTTCAGTAAAACTTTTTTTTTTTTTTTTTGCCAAATAGCAGTAGTCCAGGCTTGGCCTCAGAGTATTGGAATCACAGAGCTGCACCACCCCCTGGCTACTTTGGCAGATAGCCTCCAGGTTGATGGCGTGGGGCTGTGAGTGGGTGTGGCTCAGTAGTGTACAGTGTTTGCCCTGAATGCTTGAAGCCCTGGTTTCATCCTTGCTGCCTGCAAACCAGCTCTGGTTGCTCTGGCCTGAGATTCCAGCACTCTGGGCAGTGGGGATGAGGGAACAAGAAAGAGTTGAAGGTTATCTTCTGCTACATAGCAGTGGAGTTTGGGGCTATCCTGCATTACATAAGGCCTGGTTTCAAACCCAGGAATAAAATGTTAACAGTGTGTTCCAGAGCCGGAAGCTAAGTCTAAAGGAAGGTCATACATAGTCCATTGCTTACAAATAAACTTGCCAAGAAACACTTCCATGCTTACTAGATCCAAAACAGGTATAAATCACACAGACAGGCCTTTGTCTCCACTTGGGCCTCCTTATATTTTTGTTCTTAGTAACACAAAGGGACACAGCAATTTCATAGTCAGGCCCTTGCTTTATCCTCAGAGCTCCTGAATGAAAACTGTGGGCTTTGTGCTTTGAGTTCGTGTTCTTCTGTGTTGCTAGTCCGGTGCGGGGATTGTCTTCCCTCAGCCTCCTCATTGTTCATTGCACTCGTCTGGCTAATATTTGTTAGCTTTAGCCAGGCTTAAATTAGAGAAAGTAGGCTTACTCTATCAAAGAATATGAGGCTTTTTGTCCACGCCTAGTGATACAGGGCTGTGACCCCAACACAGGGCTGTGACCCCAATTATCTGGGATATGGAGGCAGGAGAATCGAATCAAAGCATTAAGGCCTTGGCTATAGAGGAACTTGAAGACCAGCCTGCACAACTTCATGAGGCCCTCCCTCAAAATAAAAACTACAGAGAGCTGGGTGTGCCTCAGCGGTAGAGCCTGAGGCCTGTGTTCAATCTCAGTAATGTTTTAACAGTTTAATTCATTGGATTTACACTTTTACATTTTTATTTAATTGGTGTGGATGTTTGCCTGCATGCAAGGCTGCACCGTGGGTGTTCCTACTGCCTTCAGGCAGGCAGATGGTGTAGATCCCCTAAACTGGAGTTGCAGATAGTTGTGAGCCCCTTTTTTGGTACTAAGAACCAAACCTGGGTCCTATGAAAGAGTAGGCAGTGCTAAACCACATAGCTATCTCTCTAGCCCTCATTAATTTTTTATTACATTTTTATTTGTGGGTGCACATATGCTCACATGCAGATGTGTGCCAGAGAACAGCCCGCAGGAGTCGATTCCCTCCTCCCAGTTACTGGGTCTTGGGATTAAATTCCAGGGGTCAGGCTTGGTGGTAAGAGCCCTTACCCACTGAGCCATCTCAACAGCCCCTGCTCATCACCCCCACCACACCCCCATGTTGTTACTGTTCCTGTGAATGAGGAAATAAAAGAGGAGGCCAGAGTCACATGGGAAACCAGCTAGTCAGGATGCACAGCTTCCTTCCCAGGCCCTGGGTGCTCTGCAGTTTTTGGTACTTCTGATAAGTGATCCTTCTGTGCACTCCCTTTGATTGTTTCCTTTGTACCTTATAATAACTCATAGGGCATATTAGCTCTTAGATTTGGAGTGTGATTATAACAGTTTTTCTGTTTTTCTTTTTTCTCCTATCCATGTAAGTCTAAGGGCATCAGCCTAATTGCAGGTGTGTGGAGGGCAAGCACACACCTCCATTTGGTGGGCCCAGCTTATCCTGAATGGGGTAATCCACACTCCCATCTCAGGACAGTCTGTAAAGCGTCCCTGCTAGGAGTGGTAGCTCAGATGTCTGATTCCAGCGCTCAAAAGGCAGAGGTAGGCATCTCTTGAGTTTTCAGTCAGTCAGATCTGCACAGCAAGTTCCAGGACTGCATTTGTAAAACTTTAATTTCAAAACAAAAACATTCCCCTTCATCCTGTCTTGGACATTTTTTATTCTCCCCTGGTGCACACATGTTTTTTTTTTCCACAGACGATGTGTCTATTTTTAACAGCTGGGAGTATTCCCTTATCTGGATGCCTCTGGTTGTTTTGCTTGCCAGAACAAACAGATGTGTTGGTGAGACTTTTCAGCTGTTATATCTGAGCATCGAGTCCTATGTGGACGACCTAACAATTGCCCCTGCTTTTCCTGTCTCTCATCTCCCCTCTGCTTTCTTCCCCATCCTTCTTTTCTCCACACCCTGCTGTAGCTGTGCTGGAAGTCTGAGAGCCCCTGCCTCTGCGTCTGTATGCTTGGTTAAAGCTGCACCATCATGCCCAGCTTGGCTCTGTTTTTGCTTTTGCTACTGTGACGGCTTGTGGACCTCACACTATCTGAAGATGTTTGTAGCTATAACCTGTAGATATAAGGCCTTTGACCTTACCCTTAAGAGCTCTAAGCAGCTTTAATGAGAAGAGCACAGTTGCTTTTTACACTGACTAAACTTTTTGGCAAAGGATAAACAGATGAGGAATTGTGTTATGCAAACCTTTAAAGTCTGGGTTATAGATTGTCATGGTGGTGAATGACGTTTTTGAAACACTTCAAAGAAGGGAGTGAAAGTTTTTTTTACTTATTATCATGTTTTGTGACATGATAGTATATGTGAGTGGGGGCAGGCACTAGCATACCACCATGCATTCGGAAGAGTCAGCTCTCCTTCCACTGTGGGGTGTGGGGACCAAACCCAGGTCCTCAGGCTTGCAAGGCCAGAGCCTTTCCCACTGAGCCACCTCCCCAACCCTAAATGGCACTTTGTAACAGTACCTGCCTCACCCATAAGTGCTGGGTTTACAGGTGTGTGCCACCACAGCCAGCAGTTTGTTTTTGAATAGTTAAACAAAATCCAGGAAACACTGTCGTGATTTGGGAATTAAATGAAATCCGGTTTTACTACACAGAAACGATTGCTGTAGTGCGGCTGTCCATTCTCACACTGTTGACACCTTGTCGTGGTAGCAACTGCCAGAGACCATGTACTCTACAAAGCCTTGGCAAAGGCAGTGTTCCACAGATTTCATTATCAGTTTTATTCAGTGATCTGAGGTTCTGCAGTAGGGTTCGCATGAGAGCCTCCGGGGCTGCTTATCTGAGAGTGCTGTGGGTAGAATAGTCCCCAGCTGCTGGTCTTTGAGGTGGCTGTGGGAGTACTAGTGCCTCCCTGGTTGCTGATGCTACTTTTGGCCACGTGGCCTAGTACACACAGCAGTGAGTGAAGGTGCTGCGCCTTGTCCCTTCGATAATTGTGTGGTAGACTGCAGGAAATAACCAAAACGTACCCTAGTGAGAAAGTGGTGACCCTGCAAGTGACGTTCTAAACTGCTGGAAGAACTGACCATATTGATGCTGCCATTAGAGGCTGTGGCACACATCAGAGCTTGCAAAGGTTTCATGGAAACCAGCAAGGTGGCGCTACCTCTGTGAGATAGCCCATAGGGAGTGAGGGCAGAGAGATGTGAAGTACAGCTCAGAGCAAGAGGCTGGGGTTTAAATACAGTCTCACTATAAGCTCTGGCTGTTCTGGAACTCAAGATCCACCTACCTCTGACTCCTGAGTGCTAGGTGCCACCTCACTTCAAGTGCTGGATAGGTAGGAGATAGGTTACATCTTAGGTGTGGTTCTAGATCTAGAAAAGTTCAGCTGTGCCGTGTATTAGAAGTATGATGAGAATACAAGAAGCTCTGTTATTTGGAGGAAGAAATGAAGCACTTTCAGGTTTCAGTATTAAATTAGCTATGCCTGGACATGGTGGTGCACACCTTTAATCCCAGTACTGGGATTAAAAGTGAGGCAGAAGCAAGCACAGCTCTGAGCTCAAAGCCTGCCTGGTCTACATAGTAAGGCCAGAGTCAGCATGGGCTACTCGGTAAGACTCTATCCCATACAAATGAACTGGAGTGTGCTATATAAATGTCTGTTTTTACCTTTGTAACCACATTAGTGTATAGTTCTGATTATGTTTTGAGACAGGTTCTCAGTGTATAGGCCAGTCTGACCTCCTATGTACTAAGAACTACAATGACAATTGTGGCAACTTAACAGACATAAAGATCGTATGTTTAAGATTGCTTTTCATGACCTCACACTATCCTGCAAGGCAGGTACTCCCTGTGTTTTCCACTGGACCCTAACAAGAAATTTTTTTGATCTTTGTTCTAGGGAAAACAGATGGACAGACAGAACTTAATGGTTTGGGGCTTTCCTGTTGTGTGTATTGATAGCAGATCATGAACTTTAGTTTAAAGTACCCTTCAAATTTCACTATTAGTGGGATGTGTTTTGTTTTGAGACAAAGTTTGACTATGTAGCAACTGTCAAGTAGGGGTCACAACCCTAACAAATTGCATTTTAAAAGTAAATTGAGCTGGGGATGTGTCTCAGCAGTAGAGCTTCTGCCTCATGTACCGCAGGTTTCATGAACTAGATGCGCACATCTTGCAAGCGTAAACAAATGAATATAGAAACATAAATGAAAGAAGTTGGGTGTATGGAGGTGCACATTTGTAATCTCAGCACTTGGGAGGCTGAGGTTCAAAGCTAGCCTGGGCTACAGTGTGAAATCCTGCCTGAAAAAGATGAGAGCACACAGTATCCACCTGGACCATTAGGACTGTGCTGTGCTGTGCCTCAGTATTTGTTATAATGTATCAGTCAGATTTATATCAGTAAATTCTCACCCCACAAAAGTCCACACAAGGGCTGGAAAGATGACTCAGTGGTTAAGAGCACCGACTGTTCTTCCAGAGGTCCTGAGTTCAATTCCCAGCAACCACATGGTAGCTCACAACCATCTGTAATGGGATCTGATGCCCTCTTCCGGTATGTCTGAAGACAGCTACAGTGTACTCACATTATAAAATAAATAAATATTTAAAAAAATAATAAAATGCCTTTCAAAGCTTCTACATATTTTTTTTTAAAAAGTCCACACAATAAACTCAGAGCCAATTGATTTTGATACAAACTGTCCACCTAGATAAGACAAATTGTCTTGTAATTAATCCATAGGTTAAGAATCCTCCGGTAGCTGATTCCAATTCACCCACCACTTGAACTGGGAACCTCCCCTAACTACATGCGGTCTCCATCTTCCTTCCCATCCAAAAGGAAGGACTTGCCTCCATATTTTTTGCTTGATGTCTCCATCCCGGCCTGCTGCAGGCAGTCTCTTATTTCTGATGGCAGGTCCCTTAGAGACGTGTGTCTCCTGCTCCTCAGGGTCCCAGACGCCATCTTTTTTTACAAGGAGCTGTTATGGGCTTCTGAGATGTCCCCATCCCAGCCTGCTGTTTGATAGCCTGTCATGGTATGCTGTCCCCAGTACCTGTGTTGGGGGTGAGCGGGGGAAGGAAGGTGACAGCAAGTCTCCATTTTGCAAAGCAGGGTGAAATCATCGAACCATCGGCAGATTGTTTTGGTTGAAACCAGTGACCCAAGAACCAGATAAACCGGTTTCTTCTTGACAATATTCCCAGACATCAGCCTGCAATTTTATAGCAGCTAATGTTCTAAATGCCTGCCAAATTAGGGTGTGTTCCTTTCAGCTTCTTTCTGGTTTTCATGGGAGAGAAGTAGGAGGCATAAAAGCAAGACAGACACAGTCTCTCTCTGTTCCTCTGGCTAGCCTGGAACTCCATTTGAGTAGACTAGGCTAGGCTCTCCAGTTTGAGGTACTACTCTTGTACCTGCCTCCCAGTTCTGGGGTTGCATAGAATATGTGACCACCTGTCTTTCCATCCTCCCTGATTTTCTTACCTGTTTTCAAAGCAGTAGAAATAGTTTTGTATTTTAGGTTAGATATATCTGTCATATCAACATTTGAGACCCCGTTCCCCCAAAATTGTGTCTTGGCCTGTGTGAGTGTGCCAGTGGACTTGCGGCTGCTGTGTGGCTCATGGGCAGGCTTGTCAAGGCCCTGGGCCTTTCCTCAGCATTGGAAAGAAGAAACCAATAAATAGAACAGAAAATTACGTGCCTTTCACAGTTACCTGTAGTACTTAGACCAATTACATTTTTTTTTTCTAGACAGGGTCTCAATACTGGGCTGGCATTAAACTCAAGATCCACCTGCTTCTGTCTTCTGAGTACAACACCCAACTAAATCATATTTTAGTCTTGTTTGTTTGCTTAACAGTAAAAGCCTTTATAAAAAATAACTTGCTGAAATGATTGGCTAGTATGGCTGCCATGTTACTGTCGGTGACTCTGTAACTGAAAGCAGAGGCTTCTGATGAGGGGAATTTGGCTTTGTGACCCCCTTCCGTTGTGATAAAGAGTCCAAGGAATGTTGGCTTCCAAGCAGCTCTGTTTTGTGTTTTTCCACTGCCTGGGTGTCAGTTCAGCATTTCCCCCTTGGCTGCTCTGAGGGGCCCTTGTCCTGGAACCTGGGCTCTAAGCAGATCAGTGTGAATTTACATCTCCTTTCCAAGCTCCAGTGCCCTTGCTTGGAAATAAAGGGTGTTACTTTGTGATTCTTTTTCATTGTGAAGGTTGATATATTTGTGTGTATGTGTGCTCTCAAAAGCTTGTCTTAGCAGTTGAGGTCTCAGGGTAGAAGACAACTTTTAGGAATGAATTCTTCCACCAGAGACCACATTCAAGTTGTTTGGCTTGCAGCTGAACCATCTTCTCAAGGTTCTGTTTTTTTTGTTTTTTTTTTTTTTTTGAAAGACAACTCTAGCCAGATTAGACTTGAATTCACTGAGTTGCTTAGTGAGATTAGTCTTGAAATTCTGATCTTCCTGCTTCTACCTCCTAGGAGTGGGACTATGTTTATGCACCACCACACTGTCCTAAAACTGAAAACGGTGGCACAGTAGCCGTTGGTGACTGCAGGACTCTTAGCTCACCTGGGCTACTGTAGCACTGGGTCCCTCCTGTTTTCAGCAGAAGTGCTGACTAGGTCCTGTTGGCTCTTTATCTTGTCTCCTTGGGAGCAGTGCTGCCTCCTCAGTCTGGCTGTGTGTAGGTTGGGCCAAATGGAAACCAAAGGATTCTGTTCTGTGTGTTTGCTCTGGACATTGTTGATCCACCCATGGTTTGTGATCTTTGGCACTTTGTCAGAGCACCTGTTGCAGGTGTATACCAGCTGGTCCTTTGCTGAGAGGCCTTGGGCCTTGTACTTAGTAGGCAATTTCATTACTGATAACTTAGGTGTCTCCAGCTCTTTCTAGCTTTTGTTTTGTTGTTTTAAGATAGGATCTTAATAAATTCCTCAGGGTGGCCTTGAACTTTCCATCACTCTAGGCCATCCTCCAAGTAGCAGGGTTGCGGATCTGTGCCTTGAGCCTGGCTGGGGAAGTGGTTCAGGTCACAGGCATGAGGACCTGCAGTTGGGTCCAAGCACCCACATGAAAACCAGGTGTGGCAGCAAGCAGGTATAAGCCAGAGCTGGAGGAGGGCGGAGAGTGACCCAGGATGCCACTGCATCCTGACTTTTGTGGGGGTTTGGGTGTTGGACTCAGGTCATCAGACTCGTGCAGCAAGCACTTTTTCCTACCAAGCCATCTTGTTGGTCCTGGAATTTTCCTGTTCTGTTACATACTTAAGATTTACTGGCATATATGGGAGTTGCAGTAGGGGAAGTTTTGTTTTACACAGTAGCAGTGTGTGTGTAGATCAGTGTTGAGAACATCTGGTTCTATGCCCATCATCATCACAACAGAAGCACAAATCCTGCCCTTTGTGTTTTCCAAGACTGTTTCCAGTAGTAGAATAAACTAGACATGAGCAAGCCAGAGAGGAATACCTGTGACCAAGTGCACAGCTCTGGGACAGTTGAGCTTGAGAGCTGACATTTGGGTACTTATTCAGATTAGCCCTCAGTGTGGGGTGGGGAGGACAGTGTGCCACTGCAGAGGAAGACATGGGCCGGACCCTTCAGAATGACTCCTCTGGTTCAGGTGATTCCTTTGCCCTGTCCACGTCCCCCTGACCAGCCTCTTTCAGTGACTGAAATGTGTCCGACTAGAATACCATGAATGGTATTTTTTCCTTTGATTGGAGTGGGGCAAGCCTTAGGACTCCCTGGAACCCAGGCCCATGAACTGGGTTGCCCTTTAGGGACAAGAAATTAGAGTTAGGAAGCTTGTCTCTGGGTTTGAGTGTGGGTGTTTACGAACCAATCCTCTTTGGGAGGATGTGGAGGACCTGACACTTGCCTGCCTGGCTATGGCTTTGCTGGGCCACACCCTCCCCTGTGCATTTCTGTTGAGTCAAGGGCAGAAGCCACCTGCAGCTGTGTCAGGTGCTTTGGACATTGTTACCAGGTGATGTTTTCTTTCCATACAAGGGAGACAGTATCAGCACTGGCTTTGGGAACAGGTCTAGAGGAACTGACTGCTCAGAACACTTCACTTCCCTTTTGGAATATCTTGAACTTCCTCCTACAGACTATGTGTGTCCTTTAACCCTGGGATTGTCCCCGCCAACCCACATGGGTTCTGTTTTGTTTCAGAGTCTTGTGGAGTTTCGAAGGTAGTGGGGAAATGCCGGGCTTCCATCCCCAGGTGGTGGTACAATGTCACTGATGGGTCCTGCCAGCCCTTTGTTTATGGAGGCTGTGAAGGAAATGGCAATAACTACCTGAGCAAGGAGGAGTGTCTTGACAAGTGTGCTGGTGTCACTGGTAAGACTGGACCTGGGAGAACTAGATACTTAGAGTTCCTTGTTGGGTTTGCACATCTCTGTCTGCTGGGTCTTCACTCAGTCCAGAAACTGGGATGGGGTGGGATTCAAAAGCAGAAGCAGACCCAGTGTGCTGGTTCCTGTGGCCACACTGGTTTCACTGTAGGCTCTCTACTTCTTACCAGAGAAGCCTATTAACCTGGCCTCCTCTGTCCTCCTGAGTGCAAGCACTAGGCCAGCCCACTCCAAGAGGACTGTCCTCCTGCGCACTGTACAGGCCCTGGCTTCCTGGGCCTGAGACAAGTCACCTGAAAAGCTCACAGAGCTACATCAGAGTGAGCGCTGGGGTTTGCACCCTAAGATCCGTCCATCTCCACTCTTGAAGGTAGCATTGACCCGTACAGTGAAAATGACCCTAAAGACCCAGCAGAGCCTTGAGTCCTGATCCCTTCCTGCTGTTCCCAAGGCTGAGCTGCCCACAAAGGTGTTGTGCTGCCTTTGCTGATTGCAGATTTGCCTGGTGACTTAAAGCTGTGGCTGGTTCTGTGTTGAGCTCCAGTGTTCAGTCAGCCCCCATAGGCCGTGGTGTTTATGGTCTTCTGTCTTCTCACTTTCTGGCTAGACTTTCTTGGCTTTGAGCTATGCATTCAGAGATGAGATAGGCACCGTCAGGTTTTGTGAAGGCAGGTCAGAAGTGACCTCGGCAGTGACCTCTGGTCTACTGCAGTGTGTGAAGTGCCTCACTCACTTTGTCTGAGGACTTGGAGAGATTGAGGTGGGGACGGACTAACAGGAATTGATTGTAATTTAGCATTCTAACACTTTTTTTTTTTTTTAACTGCATAGACTGAGTCTTAACCTCTTGGTCTTTCTGTCTCTGCCCCTTTTGGGACACTGGTCCCAAACTCTCAAGTGCCAAGTTTGAAGGTATCCATTGCCATGCCTAGTAGGGTATGAACTCAGATGGTGCAGGCCAGTCCTTCACCTTCTGGATGGCAACTGGTACATCAGGAGTTGGATGTGTTGTTTGTTCCCCTAAAGGGATGAGGCCATGAGCAGGACTCAGTGGGCATAAGGCTTCAGTGTCTCCCTGGGCATGGTTCAGAACCGGACCCCAGCGGCAAGAGCCTGGATGGTTTTTCTGGGCATTTGCTTGTACGTCTCCTGGCACTCTCAGTAAGACAAGCTGAAAACTGCCTGCAGTCTGGCCAACCTGTTTTCTAGGCAAGCAATTGCCAAGGGAGGCAGATAGGATGGAGGTGTGCCTTGTGCCAGTTCTTTACTTTGTAATGGACACTGGAACCTCCCAGGACCAGACTAAGTACACAAGCCTTGTATCGAGTGCAGGAAAGTGGCTGGAGGGAGGGAGAGGAGGGACCTGGATGAGGTGAGTGCCGAGTGACATCAGGCCAGCTCCAGGCCTCTCTACACCCACTGTCTTAATTTGTGCTGGAGACAAAAGTATACCAGATGTCAGGCAGTGTTACCCAATTATTGTTCCAGTTGCAAAATTGAGAAGTCCAGGCAGGTTGATTCCAGGAATTAAGAGACCAGCCTAGGCAGTGTAGCAAGGTGTGTGTCAAATTAAAAAAAAAAAAAAAAGTTGCCATTTTGTCAGATAGTGGTGGTGCATGCCTTAAATCCCAGCACTTAGGAGGGAGAGGCAGGCAGATCTCTGTAGGTTAGAGGCCAGCCTAACAGTCTACAGAGCAAGTTCCAGGACAGCCAGGACTATATGAGATGCTGTCTCAGAAAACAAAACAAAAAAAACCCTGACCGAAGACTCTTCATTTGTTGCTCCATGCCACCCTCTTTTGAGACCAGATCTGTCTGCTGGGCTGACTGCTCTAATCATCTGCAAAGTAGTTGACTATAGGTGTGTCCTACTGTGTCATCACAGCCATTGTAACTGTGTGGCTCGGCAGTATTAAATACATTTGCACTGTTTGTGCCTTTGAAATTGTAGGTAGGGCTGGGGAGATGGCTCAGCAGTTAAGACCACTAACTGCTCTTCCAGAGGACCAGCGTTCAATTCCCAGCACCCACATCAGGCATCTCACAATTGCCCACTTCCTAAATCTAGTACCTTTTTTAGCTTCTTCAGGTCTCTGTAGGCAGGTGGTATACATAAACTCATGCTTATACAGGCGCACACACAAAGTTTTTATAAATTAATGTTTAAAAGAAAAGCTCCTTCAAATGTACAGGTGATCTCTTTGAGAAAGACACTGCCACCCATGGGTATGTCTTATTCTTTTGCTAAGCATCTCCACTCCCTCTTTGCTTAAGATCTCTGTTCAAATGAGGATAGTGTGGTACGGGGGTCGAGGGTGAGGTAAAGGGCCAAGTAACACCTGGATTTACTCCAGGGACCAACGTGGTGGAAGGAGGGGATGGGATTCTTGAAATGTCCTCTCACTTCCACCTGTGTTCTGTGACATAGACACGCACACATAAACACAATTTTTAGATATTGTTAAAAATGTCGAAACATGCTGTGTGTGGTGGCGGATGCTTTTAATCCCAGCTCTTAGGAGGCAGAGGCAGATGGATCTTGAGTTCGAGGTCAGCCTGTTCCTACACAGTGAATTTAGAGACAACCTGGGACACATAGAGAAACCCTGTCTTGAAAAACAAAAAGTCATAATTACATCCATGTCTTCTTTAAAAAAAAAAAAAAAGTACATGGGCTCAACAGACAGGGCCCTGGGATCCTGGGAGCGCTGACTGAAGTGTCATTTTGCTTCAGCTTGCACGAGTGCCCAGGCAGTCCCAGGGCCTCGTTTCTAAGTACAAAGCTTATCATGACCCTCATGCGCCCCAGGGCTGAACTTCCTTTCCACGAGGGTTGGCTGTGATGTGTGCTGGCCCTTTTGATGGTGGTTTCTGCTCTTTGTCCCTCACAGAGAACACCATTGATGGTGTGGCCAGGAGCGGGAATGGAGTGGACTCTTCTGTCCTGAGTGGTAGGTCCCTAAGGACCCAGGTGCTAACTGAAGGGGTGCTTGACTGGGATTGTCAGGTGCTTCCCTCCAGGATGCTATCTGCCTTCCTGTGTCCTCTGCTCCCCATTGGGGGTTTTGTCCCCCTCTCCCTCCCTCTCTAGAAGTCCTTTGTCCTCTGCCACCCGCCCTCTGCCCAGCACTGTCCTTCACCTGTAGCCTTGTGTTAGTTTGCTTTGTAGAGCTGTCAGTAGCCGCCCTGCTCCTCTTTTATGCTTAAGGGACTCTGCTGCAGTAGCCTGGGTGAGTGGCCCCTGTCCCAGTAGTAGTGATGTGTCCTTGGGGTTAGGACCCAGGCCAGGGGCCCAGAGGAGCCAGCAGTACCTGCCCTTCCACAGGGGTATGGGGAGGAGACTATATCCCTGATGGTAACAAAATCCCCTCCAGTAGGTAGTCTGTCCCATGCATCACAGTCTAGGCCCTGGCCCTGCGTCTCTGATACCAGAACCCATGTGGGCGTTCTGTGGCTTACCCAGCTTACAGGTGAGGGGTGTGACTAGGCAATTCCCACTTGTTTCTGGACTTTGCTGACTGTTCAGGACCCTGCATGGTAACTCTTATTTTCAGCATATTTCTGAAAGAAATTGCCCCAGTAGAATAAAAGTTTCTGGGTGTTTCAGAAGGTAAACACGGCTTTCTTCTTGGTCACCTCAAGAAACATGACCGTGATTAGTTTTCATAGTAACCCTGAGGTAGCAAGAGTCCCACCCACTTCCAGTGTCAGTGTGTCCTGTGCTCCAGAGGACATCAGGACCAAGGGTATGTCCTGAGCCTGAGCCTTCTCCATGGGCCCTTTTACAGTTAGCACTGCTAGGCCAATTCTCCTGTGTCTCTCCTAACCAGATCTTTGTGTTGCAGTTCCCAGAAAGCAGGATTCTGAGGACCTTTCTGGCGAGATCTTCAACTATGAAGGTATAAATTAATTGTGTCCTTATGTAGTTGGGAAGTGAGCTCACTAGGAGGAGCTTGTTACGGAGTCTCACCAGACCGTGCCAGGTAGCTACACTTTAGAGCCTCAGTGGGTATCTCAGGCCTTTGGAAATCCAGATGCTCATGCAGAGTGAAGTCAGCAGGGTATATGCTTCCAGACTTTGCCTACTGCCCTGATTCTCACCAGCTCTGGGTGGCTATGCCCTGTACATAATTCCCATGTGCCTGTAAGCTGAGGGTCCCAGGACAGGTCAGAGGACAAAGTGCCTGGGACTATATGAACTACAGTAACATGGTTGTGCTTGTTAACAAGTACCTGAGATGAAGCCAGACCCTTCTTCAGTACCAGTGATATACAACTGAAATCCCAGCATTTGGGTAGAAGAGATGTTGAGACAGGAGGATTGCCATGGGTTCAAGACTACTCTGGAACACATGCACACATGCATACCAAAGACACACACACACTCTCTCTCTCTCTCTCCCTCCCTCCCTCCCTTCCTCCTGGATCCTGCTGGTTTACCCTCCTGAGGCTCCCTTGTTCTCCCTTCCAGAATACTGTGTCCCAAAGGCCGTCACTGGGCCTTGCCGTGCAGCCTTCCCTCGCTGGTACTATGATGCTGAAAAGAATTCCTGCAACAGCTTCATTTATGGAGGGTGCAGAGGCAACAAGAACAGTTACCTCTCTGAGGAAGCATGCATGCAGCGGTGCTCTGGCAAGTCAGCTGACCCCATCCCTGGACCATAGGAGCCCCTCAGGGTCTTTCCCCGTCCCTTTCCCTAAAATGAAGCCTTTGGAGGTGTCCATTCAAATGACCATTGAATGATCAGGTCTCAGCTGGGGAGAGGAGGATAAAGAGCCTGGGAGACTGACCTTATCGCTTTGCATTCTCTGTAGGCAAGAAGATGTATCCTTTTCTGACCCCGGGCACAAAAGGTAAGTGGCCTCTGCCTTCCACCTCTCCCACTGGCCTTCCTGGACTAACTGGGTTCTGCCCAGTGTATTTTTTTCTGCCTTGCTTACAACATTGTTCCCCACTGAATGTCCCTGTGGCCGGGGGCTGTGTCTGTATGAAAATGGTTAGGCAGCTTGGGATGTGTGGACATTTGCCCTCCATTAAACACTGTACCCAGATCTAGGCTGAGCCTGGATAGGGAATTTCCTAGGCAAACTGCCCTTGGGCTACAGGGGCGTCTGGCAGACAGGCCTGTTGTGTGGAGCCCACACAAGCCTGACGTGACCTCTGTGACCCCCGCTTTTGTTGTGCAGGAGATGAGTGCTACCCTGTGGATCTGCCGCACTGTTTTAGCCTCTTTCTTGATCTTTTCTCCCTGGGAAGGAGCCTAGACCTGGCCTACAAGTCTGCCTTGTTCTAGAAGTAGAAGCTGGTTCTCAGGGCTGGCTGGGCTGGAAAGGAGCCCAGGTCTGGAGGGGTGACTGTGGGTGGAGTTGGGCAGGGGATTGCCTCTAAAGGCTAGATAGGTCCTATAACCCACAGGGGAGGGAGCCAGGTGAATGTCACAGGAGTCACATGTCTGAGATGGATCCCCACCTGAGTGGGGCAGCTGCAGTTGCTCACCCACAGTTAGAAACCCTAGGGTCCCTCCTGGCTCTACAGGGTGTACCCTCACCTGACAAGACAGCACTGCTCACACTGACACTTCGGGACTCATCTCTTTTGCCTTTAGGAATTCAAGGCCAGAGTCAGCTGCATGGGCCAATAGAGACCGAGTCCCCCAAAGCAAAATAGGGCTGGTGAGATGGCTCAGAAGGCAAGGACACTAACTCTGAGTCTGATTGCTCAAGTTTCACCCTAGCCACCTGCATGATGGCTCACAACCATTTGAAACCCTCTTTTGGCCCCTTCAGACACTATATGGTGCACAGACATGCAGGCAGGCAAAACACACATAGAACTTAAAAAATAAAGTTCAAAGACCACTCTGTATGTGGCATTGCAGGGGCTATCCTGGCAAGCAGTCTCCCCAGATTCCCAGGTTAAAGAAGGCATCTGGTCCTTTTTCTGAGTCCACTTGGGCTACTGTGCATTCTGGGTCACCCTACTGGCCCTCTGTGGTCATGTTCCTTGTCTTATCTGTTCCCTCTTATCCTTAGCGGTGATCCTGGTGGGGCTGTTCATCATGGTCTTGATCCTCCTCCTGGGAGCCTCTATGGTGTGCCTGATCCGTGTGGTTCGCAGAAAGCAGGAGCGGGCTCTCCGCACCGTCTGGAGCACTGCGGATGACAAGGAACAGCTGGTGAAGAACACCTGTGTCTTGTAGAGGCCCCAGTGCTCCGGGAGCGCGGGACACGTGCTGCTTAATGAGAGCGATGCTTGTGTCTGAGATCATTAGGGAGTTTGGTCTTTGTTTCCCAACCTTCTTGGGCCGCTTAGTGCCTCCTATCAACCCTGTCCTTCCCATAGCTCCTTCTGCCCTTCCCCAGAGCCTCCTTCAGCATCATTAGGAGCCCCATTCTTACAGCCTTAACTGTTTGTTTGATTTATGTTTTTTTTTAAATAGATAAAGGTTTTTTAAAAATCAGGATTCTGAAAGAAAATGTGTTTAATAAAGTGTGCCTTTAAAAGTAAAATGTATTATGTCGTTTGTTTTTTTTCCTTGTGACTACTAATTACAAGTGCTAAGGTTTCTCTCAGGACTTGCTTAGTCTTTCTGGAGTTAGATCTTTGCTTTCCTGTTTTGTTTTAGACACAAAGTATGGGTTTTTTTCTTTTTCCTACACTACAGGGGTTCCAGGCTGAGATGACTCGAACTTGCGACCAGCTCCTAAGTACTGACATTGCAGGTGTGTGTCCCTATACCTGGATTGAGGCTGGAACCCAGGGCTGCTGCTCTGCTGGGCAAGCAAGCACTTCACCCGCATCCCAAGCGCCCTGGAACTCCCTGTGTAGACCAAGCTGGCCTCAAATTCACGGTCCACCGGCCTCTGCCTCCCAAGTGCTGGGCTTGACGAAGTACACCACCACACCCTAGCCAACCCCCAAAATTTATTTTATGCATGTAACTGTTTGGTTAGCATATCTTTATGAGCCGTGTGCTGCATGACGCCAAAAGGTATGGGATTCCTAGGAACTCTGGAGTCCATTTGTGAGAGTTGTTGGGAGGCACATGAAAGCCAGGTGTTCGCCTTAGGCAGGGGCCCTAAGCAAGAGCATGGTAGCACATGCCTGTAATCCCAGCACTCAGAAACGGGAAAGATCTCCAGTTGAAGGCCAACCTGGGCTATGAGACCCTGTCTCAAAAACGAGCACTTGGGCAGGGAGATGACTCTTGCAAAGGGCCCAATTTCAACCCCCAGCAACACATGATGGCTCATAACTATGTTACTCCAGTTCTAGAGTGTTTAATACCCTGTTCTGGTCTCTGGGACACCAGGCACACAGGTGGAATGGAGACACACGTAATGAGAACATACATAGAAAACAAAGCTCACTGTCAGCGATGAACCCTCCTTTGTCCAGCACCACAGAATATCTCCCACTTACAGCATGGGGGAGTTGCTATTCGTCTTCGACCCTTACAGTGACTGAGAGTGCACTAGGGGTCACAGGTCAGCCCGGTCCATCAGTGTGGGCCCAGTGGATGACTGACTAATCCTTCCCCAGCCTGAGGCTCCTGGGGGTGAACCAAGAAGGGATTTGACTGGCTTCTATTGCTCAGATCGATCCAAGTGTTGAGTGGAGTTACAAACCCAGTGGACACCCACATGGTTGGAAGCTGGACACTGGGATGCTGGGAGCGTCCACCCATGTGGGCCTCTGCTCCTGCAGGTCTTGCTCTTGGAAAGTTTGCAAAAGGTCGGTACTTGCATCAAACTCCACAGGTGGGACCGTGGTGAGCAACTGGCTCTGGAGGAGGAAGCTCTGAAGCTGTTCCCTGGAATGGAAACACACCCACATCGTCCTTGGCACATCCTGGGACCAGGAACCCAGACCCTAAAGTTTCAGGGTTTAAGAATAGGTGATCCTGAGCACTGAAGTTCTTCAAGGTTGCTGGAGAGGTGGCTCAGTGGTTATGCACTGGCTGCTCTTCCAGAGGTCCTGAGTTCAATTCCCAGCAACCACACAGTAGCTCACAACCATCTGTAATGAGATCTTCTGGACTGTATGAAGACAGTTACATTGTCACATACATGAAATAAATTTTAAAAGATTTCATTTGCAGCTTACGTGTTTAGAGGGAGGGGCAATAGATTGCTGGAATAAAGCTGAGGGTTCTTCAAGCTTTATAACACCCCTTTGTTGATGCCAGGCAATTGGCAGGCCATTGAGCCACACCCTCACCTGTGTTCTTTCTTTGTCACGGCCTACTGCCCAGGCATGCATGTCTGGGGTCCTGAGAGCAAAGTAAACTGTACAGATGCTATCTTGCTGTGCATGAGAAGCTGGCTAGCCAGTTTCTGACCCAGGAGTCTAGAGGTTAACAGCCAGGATGTTAGCTTAGAAGCAGAAGTACGTAAACTCTGGACTGATGACTGGGTGGAGGCTGAGCTCAGCCCGGGAGTCCCAGGCCAGTCCAGTACTTGATGATAGCGAACAGTCCTGCAAGCTTCCAGTTCATCCAGCTGCTGGGCTGTGGTTGAATGGGGATAATAATGTTTATAGGAGCTGGGCCTCTGTTCATGAGGACTCCAGGAAAGACTAAACGAAGCCTCACCATAATCCCGTTTCCAGACAAACATATGACCTCAAGCATGTAGTAAGGACCTCCAGCAAAGGCACATAGCTATCCCAACCGGGCCCCTCAGCATCTTCCCTGCCCACTATAATTGTTGAGTTGACCAGAGATATTTTTGTGAACTGAAGTAACAAAGTCCTGGCCTTCGCTGGCCAGTGCTGATACAGGCCTTTAATCCCTAACAAACAGCCTGGTCTACAGAGGGAGATCCAGGACAGCCAGCGCTATGCTGACCCTGTCTCTAAATAAAATCGCAGGACTGGAGTAAGGCCCTGAGGATGCCTTTTCTTCAGGTGAAAAGAGGGAAGGGCCCAGAAGTGATAACCCTGGCAATGCTGTGGCTAGATGAAGGCGAGCCCTTGTCTTGAGTGGCACTAAGAAACACCCAGGCACCAAGGCATTTGGGGCAGAAGTTAATGAAACAGAAGGCCAAGAACCAGAGACAAAAGGGGGTGCCCACAGCAGTGAGGGGGAGGGTCCTGAAATGAGAAGAGCAGGTGGAAATGGCTTCCTACCAGGTGGGGCTTACACTTGAGACTTCCAGAAGGGTAAGTGAGGGGAGGGGAAGAGTCTGACATTCAAGACATGTGATGGAGGTGAAGTTAGGAGACAAGGCCATGTCCTCCCCTACCATTCCCCCACTCTGAAACAGCACTACAGGACATTGACTCCAGGGTACAGAAGCCCCAGGGCCTACTAGCTAAACCCTAGGGAGGCCAACACCAAACCCCCAGTGTGGAGATACGGCTGACATTACTGAACACTGCCTGTTCAGGGCAAGTGGATTCTGCAAAGCCATTTACTTTACGAGATAAGAATTTTTGGTCTTTAATACTTTATTATTTTTTGGGACGGACATGGAATTCAGGATCGTGTTTTTGCTAGGCAAGCACCCTAATCACTGAGCCATGCCCCCCCCCCCCAGCCCCTTGCTGGATTCTGGGAAACTGCTCTACCACTGAGCCTTAAGACCCATCACTTAGCATGTATGTGTGTGTGCACACAAGAGCACATGGAGGCCCGAAGACTACCTCAGACATTGGTCCTTACTTTCTACTGCGAGACGAGAGCCCTCTTTTTAAAGATTTGTTAGTTACTCGTACCTGTGTGAGTCCAAAAGGCCACGAGGCATCTCATTTCTGGAAACATGAGTTCTAGAGATGGTTGTGAGTGACCATGTGGGCACTGAGGACTGAATCTGGCTCTCTGGAAGGTTTCAGTGCTCTTAACTGCTGAGCCATCTCTCTAGCCCAGGCAAGGTCATGTTTGCTCTGCGTGTATGTACTGGACTGGCTGGTCCATGAGAACCTGTGTTCTGTCTTTGCGTCCCATCTTAACCTCGGGACACTGCAATTACAGACATGTGCTATGTGCTACCTCAGGCAGCCACCTCCACAAGGCAGTCGGGGTTGTATGACCTGCTTTGGTTTTTTGTTGTTGTTTTTGTTTTGAGATGAAGTCTTCTTATACATCCCTGGCTCTCGTCCATTAAACTCACAGATAACCACCTGCCTCTGTCTCCTGAGTGCTGGCAGCAAAGGCGTGCGCCACCACTCAGGCCGGTTTGTTTTATTAAACATAGATTTTCTTTTAAAAATCGGTCTGTGTTGATGTGTGAGTGCACGCCAGGGATGTGCTGGGGCCTGTGGGGGTGAGGAAGGGATGTAAGATTCCCGTTCCATGCAGTTGTGAGGCACCAGGTACGGGTTCTGGGAAACAGGCAGAGCACATGTTCCTAACCACTGAGCCATCTCTACAGCCCCTCCATTCACCTTTTCTCTTTTAGGTTTGTATGTGATAATTTTGCTTACACGTATGCATGTATGTGTACCATGTGTATGCCTGGGGCCCATGGAGGTCAGAAAAGGATATCCTGGGAATGCTGAGAGTTGAACAAACGCTCTTAACCATTGAGCCATCTCTCAGCCCCTCATGTTTTGAGACAGGGTGTTACTACGGAGCTCTGATTAGTAGCCCTCCCGCCGCCGTTCCTTCCTTTCTTTTTCCAGTGCTCGGATTACAGGCCTGTGCCAGTACGCCAGGCAAGTGTTAAATCTTCACGCAGGGGAGAACAGGTCCTGAACGTTTAGTGAGGGGTAATTGAGGTGAACCTGACCTCAATGCCGATGATCTGCTAGCAGAGCAGCGCCCGGTCGGTCAGAGGCAGACCAATTCACCACATGACAGGACACACCACTCTGAGTCACTGGCTGGGTGAGGAGAGGAGCACACAGGGTCCCACCCTCTTGGAATTTATGCTGTCTGGACAGGTGTTGTCTCCTGTAAGGCGCTGTGGGCTCAACCACCAGAACTGCTTATCCAGCCCCTCCCCTTTGCTCATTGTGATATAAACCAAAGGTCCCCCCACACCTCTGCCTCTCCCTCTTATCTACCCCCCACTCCTTAAAGATCCTCGAATGGCATCCCTGCCTTTACACCTATAACCCTTGTGCCTACCGCACTGTGTTCAATGTTTCTTGGGGTAGCCCTGGCTTTCCTATGACTCGATCTGTTCACCAGACTGGCCTTGAACTCTGCCCACCTTCGCCTCTAGACCCTGAGTCATCACACCCTTTTTTATTTTACTGAGGATTTAACCTAGGGCCACACGTATGCTAGACAAGTGCTCTATCACTGAGAGAAACTCCTCCTCCACCCCCACCCCTTTTGTTCCTTTGGGACAGGGTCTTGCTAAGGTATACAGACCAGCCTTGTTTGCTTACAGAATCTTGAAATTGCAAAACTCCAACCCCTACCCCCACCGAAAAACATTGTCTAGGCTGTGGTGGTGTACACTTTCAGTCCCAGCACCTGGCTCTCTGAGTTTGAGGCCAGCCTCACCTACAAAGACAGTTCCAGGACAGGCAGGGATACACAGAGAAACCTTGTCTCAAACAACAACAAATCCAAGCCCTCCCCAACATACCACATAATTAGTGGTTCCTCCGCCCCACTGTTTTTCTCCTTGCCTTTACTCCTTTGGTTGGTGGAGTGGGTGCTGGGTCTTGGATACAGAGTTCGCTGCTGTTTAAAACCAGTTCTCGCTTTATATTGACTTATAGGCCAGATAGAGCTACATGAGACCCTGTCTCAAAAAAAAAAAAAAAAAAAAAAAAAAAAAAAAAAAAAAAAAAAAAGAGAGAGAGAGAGAGAGAGCTCGGTGGTTAAGAGCACTGACTGTTCTTCCAGAGCTCCCGAGTTCAATTCCCAGCAACCACATGGTGGCTCACAACCATCTGTAATGGGATCTGATGCTCTTTTCTGGTGTGTCTGAAGAACTATGATGTGGCCTTTGCAGGCAGCAGGCATGAATAGGCGCACATACAGACATAGGCAAAACATCACTATATGTAAGAACTTAAATCTTAAAGAGGTAAGGTGCTAGGAGGTGGTTAAGAGCATCTGTTGGTCTCCTCAAGCGGCAACTCCAAGGATGGCCCGCACAGACACCAGCACACACATACCTTTAAAAGTCAAGTGTTTCGGATCATGGTAAGCGCCAGGCGTGTGCTGGAATGACAGGTGTGGAGCCTGCATGACCAGTGCAGGCCTTTCTACATATCGACATGAAGCGGGCATCTGCATCCGAGGTGGCACCTGTCCACCTTGATCCTTGAAGTAGCTACCTGTTCCTGCCGAGAGGCGCCACTTTTGGAACATACAGGTAGGTGTTTGGTTTTGTGTGCATGCGCCTGGATGTGCACCGGTGGAGGTCCAAAGACAACCTGCAGGAGTCTGATCTTTTCTCCCTGGTGGTTCTGGGTGACAGGACTCTGCTCATTAACCTCGCAAATCCACACAAGAGGGCCCCTGACCAGCCTCCTTATTCTCTTGAGTCAGGTCTAGCACTGGCTGGCACAGAACTCTGTGAAGCCAAGCTGGCCTTGAACCTAGAGGTCTGCCTGCCTCTGCCTCCTGAGTGTTAGGATGAAAGGCGTGCCACCAAGCCCAGCACTCTGTCCTGCTATGTAGCCCAGGCTATAATAAAACCTTCAATCCTCCTGCCCCAGTCTCCTGAGCTTACAGTGCCTAGCTTGGAGCTAATGCTTGTGGTCACAAAGGTCACATGGCAAAGCCATGTCCCAAACCCCAGATCCTATGTTCAGACATGGAGAGCCAAGACAACGTCTCAGGACAGGCCATCTCCCTACTACGGGAGCCCATGCCTGGCTTCCAGCTCCTAGCCTTTACACGATGAGGTAAATTACTGCTTAAGACACCTGCCTTCACCAAAACAACACAACACACTTCACCACGCATTCTGCCAGGCACCAGCCTAGGAATTTAACCCATCTGTCTTCCACCATCACCTCAGGGTGCAACTTTGCTGATGCCTCTCGGCTGCCACCTTGGCGCACCAGTCTGGCCACCAAATTCCTCAGACACTACTTAGCTCAGGTCAGAGGAGCTGGGAACCAGACCTTGTCGCTCCCAGGATGTGCTTGAGCTTTGTTCAGTGTACACGGAAGGGCTCTCCGGAAGCAAATACCCTCCCAAAGGGGGCAACTGATGACTAGTCTCACCCTTTCTCCTAGAAACCTAGTCACTTCCACCCCCACTTCCCACTTAGGAAAGTCTGGGTGGAGCTGGGAGCTTCAGAGCAGTGAGTCAGGGCCCAAGAGCTGAGAGGGACAAAGGTCCGGAGGGTGGGGCCTGGCAGAATTCCTGCGGTGGGCAGGTCGTGCTGTCCCACCTCCTGCCTAGGCACTGCCTAAAGCTTCCGGCCATCCATACCGTCTGGTCACCGCCATGGAGTTTGACTTGGCCGCAGGTAGGCTCTCCGGGAGTGGTGGATTTGGGATCCCTTTTGAAGGGACGCTTCGTCGCCTACACAACCCTTGTAACTCCCCTCTCCTCTGCAGCCCTGGGCCCTGGTTCTAAGAAGCCAGAGGGGGCAGGTCAAGTGGGAGACCCCAAATATTGTCCTCTTAAAGCGCCGGGCCGGCCGGAGGCAGGCGCTGCTCACAAGCCGAGGGTAAGTCACTTCACCACCAGCATCGAGTCCCGAGAGCCTGAGATGAGAACTGGGTCCTCGGCCACACGTCAGCCTTCCAGTTTGGGTTGGAAGCTGCTCCAGCGGGTCCCTGTCCTCACTGTCACACCCCCATCCCCACTCCCCACCTAGCATGGCCCTGGCAGCTCCTCCGACTCCAGCAGCAGCAGCAGCAGCAGCAGCAGCTCCAGCGACTCGGAGGCAGAGGGGAAGAAGGTAAGAGGCCGTCCCTCTCCCAGCACTCTCACACCTCAGACCCAGGCACTGCCAAGGTCAGGGTCAGGTTAAGGCTCCTTGCAGAGGTGGTGGGGCGGGTCCTGTACCGCTTCCAACCGGGCCACCTCCTTCCTACCCACCGTCCTCGGTTCTCCAGGAGTGTGCCGCTGGCGGCAAGAAGCACGAACGCTCCTCAGACAAGGCCAAGAAACCCAAAGTGAAAAAGGAGAAGAAAAAGAAGGAGAAGGCCCCCCACTGACTTATTAAACGGGCAGCCCTTTCCGCTCCCCAGCGCCCTCTGCCGGTCAGGAGCGGAGGCGGCGCCGAGCCCATCAGGTTTATTGTTGCGGGTGACATGAGCACCTTGGCTGGGAGGGAGGGCGCGGGCCTGGAGGGCACCGGCCCTGGTCGAGCGAGATGAGTGTGGGAGCTGGAGGCCAGACCGGCACCTCACCGTACAAGGTGGAAGGTGAGCCAGTACATGAGCACCGGCTGCGCAGCCGCCACCGCCATAGTCAGGTACATGCGCAGCTGGTTCCGCGCCCCGCGCACTGGCACCCCTTCGGCCGCTGCCTGGGCCAGGATCTTGAGCCGCAGTGTCCGGATCTGGGTAGCAAGGGGAAGGTGGGTCAGCCTGGGGGCGGGGGGGACTCAAAAGTGCCAGACAGCCTGAGATGAGTCCCTGCCCCTCTGTGGCCTCCAGTTTGTGTTCCTGGAAGGGTCTGTTGAATAGCTTACCTTTCCCCCCACCCCCAAGCCCCGTGAGCAAACCATGGTGTGCTGCAGAGGTTAAAGGTCAGACGAGGCTCTTCTACCAATTGTAGATCGTGGACTGAAGAGCGTGGCCTAGCTGCTCTCCACCTACCCGGAGACAGAGCCCTCCTTCATGCAAGGCAGATGCTCGCAGACACTAGCCCGGTGCCCTACCACTGAATAACCCTCCCCCTCTCTGGGAATAGAGGGCAGGATCTGGGTTTGTAGACCAAGGTGGCCTCAAGCTTGTAGTGATCTACTTGAGCTCTGGTGTGAAGATCAGCACTCTCCTTCCACCATTTGGCTTCCAGACAGGCCTTAATGGTGTGTGTGTGTGAGTGTGTGTGTGTGTGTGTGTTTGTGTGTGTACATATACTTGTGAGGACTAGAGGATTCTTGGGGGGAGGGGGCTCGACTTCTATTTTCCAGATAGGGTCTCATTAACCAAGCATTTACCAAGTAGGCAAAGCCAATGAGCTCCTGATACCGTTTCCGCTTTCCTAGCTCTGAGATTATAAGAATATATCCACTCTGGGCTTTTATTTTATTTCTTAAATGTGGGGTCCAAGGATTGAAGGTGGGTCTTCCTTACTGACGGAGCCACCTCTCCAGCTCCCTTAATGTTACACAATGACAAGGCTTATCCTTTGGGACAGTGCCAGAGTGCTCTCTGCTTTTCCCTCACGCTCGGTCTAAATCTTCCAGGCATGCCATTTGCAAAAGCAGCTGAGGCTTAAGTAGAGGAAGTGATTCACTCGAGTACAGGTTAGGAACACCCAAGCATAGCAGTCCCCACGGACCCCTACCCCAGATGGAGGGACTCGGGGGCATGGTGGCAGAAAGCCCAGCATACAGGAACAGAAGAGCGAGAGAGAGAGCCCAAGCAGAGCCTGTGTACTGGGCAACCCTGGCCCTAGCCTAGCATCCTGACTGTCTAGTGCCCTCAAAAGGACCCACATAAGAGATTCCTTCTTCCAGGAAGTTCTCATGGCCCCCAGATTGGATACTTGGATGCTCCAAAAACCTCCCCAAGCCTTTCTAAGAGCCCCAGAGCCCCAGCCTTGCCCACCCCAAGCCCCACTCACCATGAACACGAAGATGGACACACAGCACCAAGCAAGAACCAGGTAGTAGCCGATCTTCCCAAAGAGCAGGCCTGTGAGGACCCCGCCAATCATCCTGAGGGGGGGCAGGTGGACCAGTATGAAGAAGAGGCCAGGGTCTGGGGGTGGCAGTCAGGGTAGGAGCACTCACCCGACATATTTGTAGCCCAAGAAGGCCACCAGGTCGATGGTGGTAAGGTCAGTGTTGACAGTGACCAGGTAGAGACTGAGCAAGATGGCGACAACTTCCAGAGTCAGCCAGGCCAGCGCCGAGCTCGCCTGCAGTCCCAGGAGGTCTGGGGAGAACCTGCCGGAGGAGACACCCGAGCGTCACTGTCACCCGGGGCAGCCCTGTGTTGACGACGCTGGAGGTGGAACAGAGACCCCCGAGGGTCTCTCCCTAGACAGTGACACTCGAGTAAGGGCTTGGATGGAGACCTCAGAGCCCTGTGAGGTTCGTCCCTCGTCAGGAGCTGGTGGGGAAGGAGCCTTGTCCCACCTTGGAGCCTCAGTAAGGAGTCCATTATTTCTATGACACTTGTGCTCAAAGCCACAAAAGGGAAGGAACAGGTGACTGGGGGAGAGGTGGGGCCTGATCAGCCTGGGGTTAGGAAATGACACTGGTTGGGAACCACGGTGAAGGGGCAGGTGCTGGACACACGGACCGGACGGAAGAGCACAATCCTGTGTCAGTCAACTAATTGGATGTGCAAGGGCCCTGAGGCAGCAGCAGCAGGGCTGGGTCAGCTGCTTGACCTTGGAGCCATTGACAGCTTACAGGATAGGGAAGAGGCCAGGCCCCCCCTCTCAGAGCTTTTAGCTGTTGCTAGGGTGAGATTATAAGGGGTGAAGGTGAGGAGCAGCTAATTTAAGGGACTGTGAACATAAGGAGAGATCTGTGGGTACAGGCCAGGAGGAAGGAAGGCTGGATTTAGAAGTTGGCCCAGCACAAATGGGTTTGATGGGTTCCAAGTGAAAGGTGTCACTGAGGTGACTGGCCACAAGGTGGGGCTGTCCCAGGACAAGAGAGCTGAGACCTCTCAGACGGCTCTTGGCCTCATATCTCCATGTCTTCCCCTGCTCCAGCATCCTTACCTGTCCTGGGTCCCCAGTGCAAGGCCGGCCACCAAGATGTAGGTAATGAAAGCCATGGCTGCGGAAAGCAGACACAGCGCTCGTCAGAGGAGGGAAGCCCTTCTTGGGCACCAGGTGCCCAAATACCTGTCCCAGACATGCCCAGGCAGTGGGGGGAAGGGTAACCTGGAATGTAGAGGTCTGGAGCGTTGATGTCAAAGCGGGGTGCCACGGGGGTGTCCTGTTGGTATTGTACCTCCCAGTCCTGTGGAGAGAGTTGGGGCAGTGGCTGCACGCCGGGATGGGGGTCCTTCCACCCTGCTTCCCGGAGGGTGCTGGGCAGGGCTGCTCACCTGGTGGAGGTAAGGGAAGATAAGCAGCCCGAGCTTCTTGCCCACGTACACGGTGTCCACGGCGAAGTAATACTTGAGCTTGCTGACGGGGATGAAGCGGTCGATCTGGAGAGGCAAAGCTCAAGCCTAAGGCCCTGTGGGTCCCCCCCTGCTCCCAGCCCGCAGCCGGCCGTGCCAGCCTACTCACGTTCTTATCTACCAGCTCCTTGCCCTGAGCGGCCAGGCTGCTCCCGTAGGCCATTGCCATGTTGGACATGGGGGCAGCCAGGAAGGCTGCCTCGGACGAAGAGGTGGGGTAGCCCAGACTACCGGGTGATGGCTGGCCTCCAAAGCCCCGGCTCGGGGCCGAACTCGTGTCGTCGAAAAACTGGTGGGGATCAGCCATGCCTGGTTGGGACACTGGGACCCTCCGCTTTGAGGCTGCAGAAAGAAAGGGAGGAGTTCATTAATTCCGCTCAGGTTCCACTACTCTCTCTGGCAACAGCTGGGACAGGGGTCACCAAAACAGCCCTTGCTGTGACGTCAGATGGGCTGCTAGTCTACCACCCATCCGTCCATTCTTCTGTCCATCTATCTTGTCATCAGTGATTCATCCACTCGTTTATCCATCACCCATCCATCTATTTATCCACCATTCATTCATTCACTCATCTACTTTCCCATCACCCATCCATCTATTTATCTATCATTCATTCATTCATCTATTTTCCCATCACCCATTCATCTATCCACCATCCATTCATCATTTATCCTTATCCATCTGTCACTCACCCAAGATTTACCCCTATTTTCCATCTACCTACACAGATAATGACGAGAGCTCCTTCTCTTGGTCTACTCTGCATAAATCCTGTACCAGCCATGACCACAGCTTCTGCTCCTACCCCTTCCCGACTTGACTCCCCCGAGTCTCCCCCAGTCGGCCTCTCAGTGTCCCTGACACACACGTGCTCAGCTCAGGGCTCTGTACCGGCCATGCCTCAGCCTGCAGTGCTCTCCCCTAACTCTCACGGCTCCCGGCTCTGCCCCAAGGTCTTGCCTCATACCAACCCCTCCTCCACGGATGTCTATGGCACTGAGCACCCCCTGGCGGATGAGCTGTTTGCTGTAGGTTCCCCAGGGCGGGAATGGCCCCTTGTTCCCAGGTGACTCCCCTAGTTCCCAGAACAAGCTTTGAGTGGGCAATCGCCCGCCCTATCGGAGAGATGCGGGAGACAACCCGGCCAGCTCCCTGGCTAGTATGGAGCACCGATCCCACCCGTGTTCACCACACCACAGTTAAACGCATTTACTTACAGCCAGTCCAAGTCAGCTGATGTTATTACTATTCTTAAGTGACCAATAAAGACGTTCCAGTTCAGACTCAGGCACAAAGGTGAAGGGGCAGGCTCTCAGAAAGCAAGGGACCCTCTGAGAGCATGGGTGTGAAGCTTCTCTAAGAGTCACAGGAGGTAAGGGTGAGGCTGTGGGGTGCTCAAGGCACTGCTATTGCCCACACCCCATAGAGAAAACCGAGACCAAAGATGCTGAGGTCCAACAGGTCATACAGGGTCAGGACTGCGCCCACTTCAAGAGCTTGTCCGGCCAGACACAGGGCTGCATGCCTTTTGTTCCAGTATGTGGGAGGCAGAGGCAGGAGGATCTCTGTCCCAGGCCAATCTGGTTTATATAGCAAGTCCCAGGAGAGCCAGGACGAATACATACAGTTAGTTTGCCAGGACATCTCAAAAACCAAACAACCCTCTCCCAAAAGGCAAAGCAAAACCAACAATGAGGAGAAAGGTCTGGGAGAATGGCTGAGCCATGAGGAGTGCTTGCTTCCTTCTGAAGGACCCAAGTTTAATTCCCACACCCACGACCACCAGGGAACTGATCAACTCCAGTGAGTTCGATATCCACTTCTGGCCTCTACCAATACACACAGACACACAGGTAAAAAATTAAAATCTTTAAGATGATAACAAGAACAACCCCAAACCCAAGGTGACTAGGCTAGTGCCTGAAATCCAAGGTTGACATCATTCACATACAAGCACACAGGAGGTCCAGGGTTCTATTCCCCACACAGGGCATAAAACAAAAACCCCAAAGTTCTTTGTAAAAGCTCCATCTGACTTCCCATCTGACCTGGGAAGCTGAGGCTGCTGAGTGGGTCAGGTTAGAGGCCATGGCGGACAAGGGCTGGGGTGGGGATATAAAAGTGGCCATTTAAGTCCTGAGCCGGGGCGCCGGACATGCTGAAGCTGTGCGGAACCGGGCTGAGGAGAGGAAGCGAGAACCCTCTACTTCCCCAGACTGGTCTAAGCAGGGGTGGGAGGTGGTGTCTGCAGAGACAGGGTAGCCCAGGGTCCCGGATACTGGTTGTTGAGGTTTGGGAGGAGCAGACAGACCATGAGTGAACCTGCCTTTCAATCGTCTGCTGACCACCATGACATCCATAAACCACCAGGACAGCGGGCACAGTGGCTCATATCTGCAACCCAGCACTCCGGAGTCACCATGGGAGTGCTAGGGGCCAAACCCGGTCCTCTGAATAAACAGTGTTCCTAACTGATGAGCCATATCTCCAGTGCTGTGTGTCTGTGTGTGTCTGTCTGTGTCTGTCTGTGTGTGCGCACAGGGTGCGTGTGTGTGCAGAGGCCAACAACACCTGTCTTTCTCAATCGCTGTCCACCTTACATTTTGAGGCAAGATCTCTCACTGAACCTGTAGCTCGCTGATCTGGCTGAGGGCCGGACGACAAGCCCTTGGAATCTTGTCTTGGTCTCTGAGGAACTGGGGTCACAGCATGAACTGTCATGTTTGGGTATTAATGTAGGTGCAAACTCAGGTCCTCCCACCTGAGTAAGGTGCACTTGGTTTGACTGAGTCATTTCTCCAACCCCCACCCCCCACACCTTTTTTGAAACAGGCTCTCACTGTGTAGCTGGCCCAGGTTGGTCTTGAACTCAAGACCCTTCTGCCTCTGCCTTCCATGTATCTAGGACAACAGGCCTATCTCTCAGCTTGTTCCACTCCTATGAGCATTTGCTCCTCAACCCAGGTGCTACCAACCTCCAACCCTGCTCCTGAGAGGCCACAGAACCAGCGAGTCACCTGACATTTCTCACCCAGAAATGTCTGGCTGGTGCTTCTGTCAGTAAAGCCCTTCTGAAGACACAGCAGCAGATAAGACGACCAGTACTCCTGCCTTCCAGAACACTCTCTGGGTTGGATCCTTTCCAGCCCTCAGTAATGGGTGACCTGATTTTTCCACTCTTGCCCTCCTCCCACGGAGTGGAATCTCACAGCCACGGCACCTTTGGCTCCATCTCTGACAGCTCTGAGGCCTTTGGGGTGCTAGGTGTGCTGCCCTCAGGAACTCCCACTGGCTGCCCATAGACCTCCCCTTTCTGCCCACCTGCTCCCCTCTGACATCCTGCCAACTGTCCCCTAGCCTCTCACAGTGCCTCTCACCTCCCCTTCTACCCCGGTCATTGCCTCCTGGCCTTAAGTGTCTTGCCTGCTCCCACCTATTTTTCTTTTTCCTTCTGGTTTTTAAGTGAGGGCTTTGCTATGTAGCTCAGGCTACCCTCAAACTCACAATTTTCTGCAGTGCGGGCATTTTAGGTGTGTGCCACCACCACACCCGGGTTCCTTGCCTCTTCCTTCCGTTGAAGGAAGTCTCCAGTGGGTAGCCAGACATGATATTTTTAAAAGTACTGAGCACTGCGAATCAGGGCCGTGTGCGCGTTGAGCAGGAATCACAACACTCAGCTGCATCTCCAGCCCTTTTATTTTACAAACAGGGTCTTGCTGGGGTGTGGTGGTGCATGCCTTTGATCCAACAGTAAGGAGGCTGAGGCAGGTGGATCTCTATAGGTTTGAGAGTAGCCTGGTCTACAAAGTGAGCTCCAGGGCTACATAGTAGGAACCTGTCTCAAAAGAACAAACAAACAAACAAAACCCAAAAACCAAAACCAGGGTCTTAGTGAGTTCCTCAGGCATGGCTGGCTTGCAAGGAACTATGGAAGCCATTTTGAACTTGAGATCCCGCCTCTCCCTCCCAAGCGGCTGGAAGTACAGGCTTGAACCACTAATCTTTGCTCTGTGATCCTCTGATATATTTATCTTTTTGGCTTTTTTTTTTTTTTTTTTTTTAAAGACAAGTCCCCACTAGGTAGCTCCTGCTGTCCTGGGACTCACTCTGTAGCCCAGGCTGGCTTTGAACTCATGGGTAATCCCCCTGCCTCTGCCTTGAATTACAAGTGCCTCACCTGCCTTGCAGGTGCATCACCTGTATGATTCCTTTGAATGAACATCAACCTTGTTAATCCTCTGCCCAAGATCAAAGCCCACCACGCTGAGAATCAGATTCTAACACCCTGTCAGTGGCTCTGGCACCAGCCCCAAGGCCTCTCAGGTCCCAACTCTGACAAACTCTTTGCCTTAGCATCCAGTGCTGTTACCCTAGATCCCCCAAGAGCCGACTGTGTCACACTCGGGACTGTGCTCCAATGTTCTTCTTCCTCGATGTCCCTTTCATAATGCCCAGGCTCCTGATTTCCCTCCTCAGCACCAACTCAAGAGTGGATTTTGTTGGCACAGGTCTCCACTGCCTTTCTCTCCAGGAATCTCTCCAGACCCCCTAGGTCTTCCATCATTAGGCATGCCCCTCTTCAAGGACGCAAAGATACTTCCAGCCGAACAACTGAGTCCCACACCTCCATCCCAGACCCACCCCATCTGCCTGTGCACTTTCTCATCTGCCGGGCACTCTATGCAGGTGCCCTTACTGGAGGCATCTCTGGGAATCTACCCACCGTTTTCTTTAAACACAGGTTGCCCCAGGCAGGCCTTGAACCCATAACCCTCTTCCCTTCAACTCCCAAGTGTGCACCATGGCTCCTCACTCTCCCATGCTTCTATCAGAGTGGTTCCATTGCTCTGTAATGGCAGCTCCATGACAGGAATAAATGCTGGCTGGCCACACATCACAGGCCAGTCAGGCGCTAAGGAATGAAGGGGTAAATGGAGCCTCCTCAAACCCTACTCACAATCCAGACTACACACACACACACACACACACACACACACACACACACGCACATACACACACACACACTCTCTCTCTCTCTCTCTCTCTGGTTCCTACCACTCCCCAACTACTCTTGCTGGCTGACACATTTCCTTCCCTGGAAAGTGTCTTTCTCCTGAACTCCAGCTGTAAGAAGCAAGGACCAGGGCTTTGGTGGTTACTAGTGTGTACCCAAATTCCAGCCCAGGGCCTGGCACAAGGTTCACTGGACCAAGGTATGTTAGATGAATAAATAAAACAAATATATATATATATATACACACACACATATATATATACACCAAGAAGAATTCAAATTCACATCTGGGAAAAGAGGTTAACAGAGCTGGAAAAAGGAGGTTAACAGGACAGTAAGTACTCGTTGCGATCGTAAATGGGGTGTAAATATGGTCCTGTCGGCACAGGGAGTGCCCAGGGGCCGTACTGTGGCGCGTAGGTGACAGCTCGTGGGCACTGGAGAGCCTCTGAAAGGTGGGGACAGGGAGGTCAAGTCGCTGACTGCAAATGAATGGAGGTAGCATTTCTCTGAACATCACACTAAATCTCCCTCCAACTTGCTTTCTTTCAAAGGAATTTTCTAAGGAACCTACCCGCGATGCGCCCCCTACCCGGACGTGGCATCCCTGCGCTGTGCACACCTAGAAACTCCAGGTCCGGGATCTCGTGACCTCCGTCCGACCTGGAGTGACCTCGCCAACCGCCGCGATAGCCCCGCCACACCCTCGCCCGCCCGATCTCCTCAGCCGGCCACGTACGCCACTTACGCAGCCGGGGCGTCCCCGCCGGCGCCGCCAAACCCGTCGCGTGCATCCTTAGACGCCACTGCCGCGAACGCCACAGCCGCAGTTCGGAATGGGCCCGCCCGGTTCCCGTAGCCACGCCCCAATGGTACCTAGAGACCCAATAGGTCTCACGATGGCGCGAGAGAGCCACGCCCTCTACGGAGGGGCAGCCGGGTTGAGTGGGCGGTGGCTTACTTAAGAGGCGGGAACTGGGGTCCATGACGTAAAAAGAGAGGCCGTACCTTAGCGGCAGCGGGGCGGAGCCTGAGCAGAAGGCTTCAGGCAGGAAGGAAACCATTCCTCGTGTTGAGCGCGGAAGTCGACGGGAAATGTAGTTCTCTCCAGGCAAGCACTAGATTTAGTTAGCTGTGAGCGCAGGGAGGCTGTAGGCTGAGAAACGAAGTTTAGTTTAGTGGATCACTTCTGTATTCCCAATACTAAAGAAGCTGAAAAGGAAAGTCACGAGTTCAAAGCCAGTCTATGCTTTGAACATAGTGAGCTCTAGTCTCAAAAAAACCTTTTTTTTTCTTTTTTAAAGAGTCCCTCAGCATATTAGGTCAGAAGAGTGGGTAGCTTTCTTTGAAGGTACCTTTTTTAAAAAAATTGTTTATTTATTTAGTGTATATGAGTACACTGTAGCTGTCTTTAGACACATCAGAAGAGGGCATCGGATCTCATTGCAGATGGTTGCTGGGACCTCTGGAAGAACAGTCAGTGCTCTTAACCACTGAGCCATCTCTCCAGCCCTTTCGAAGGTACCTTTAAGCAATTTCTCAGAGGTTCATAAAATTTTTCTCACATGGCTCTTCAAAATTTTTTCCACTGAAGGTACTGCATGCAGCCCCCACAGTGGAATGCACACAAGGAGCACCTTCCAGCATAGAACCCTGAAAACTGACTTCCTCCTTTGTTTCCCTCAGGGTTTCTTTTCTCTCTTCCTTAATATGTCCCCATCTCTTTGATTCGAGAAAGGCTCTCACAGAGTCTAGGTTGACTTCGAACTCCTGATCTTCCTGCTTCCACCTTCCAAATCCAGGGATCACAATTGTGTGCCACCATGACCCGTGGCTGGCCCCTTTCTGTCCTTCTTTTCCCCTCTTGTCGAAGGCAAAGAAAGATGGTCAGAAATGCCCCTGGGAAGTGCTAGCACTCCAGAAGGAGGTGGTCAGCAAGTGACCCGATCGTGTGACTTCCCTTTCCTCTTTTGAATTTGGTTTCTCAGGGAGAAAAAACGTTCCGCAGCCCTTTGTTGACACAGATAGTTTTGTCTGTATGTTAGTGTCTGACTCCTGAGCACTACCTCCGTTTCTCAGCCTCGGCCTGCATCTTATCTAAACCCATCGATCTGTGACCTTTTAAAAAAATTAATAAGGCAGACATTTTGGGCCTACTGTGGGCCTCTTGTGTGAATACACATGGTCATCTGACTATATGTAGGTGTCTGCTGAATCCCTTTTGCAGAATCCTCCAATGCTCATGTTGTTCACATAAATAGTGCAGCTAGATGTGTTGGCACACACCTGTAGTCCCAGCACTTGGGAAAGTGATAGCAGGAGGTTCAGAAGTTCAAGACCATCTTGGCCTATACACTGAGTTCAAGGCCAGCATGAGCTACTTAAAATCATCTCAAAAAAAAAAAAAAAAAAAAAAGAAGAAAAAGAAAAAGAAAAAAGAAAGAAAAAAAAGAAAAAGATAAAACAAAGTGTGTGGCACTCCTGATACTGAGGCAAAAGGAACACGAGTTTAAAGCCCTTAATGATGACGCATACCTTTAAATCCCAACAGCTATGAAACAGAAGCAGGTGGATCTCTGAGTTCAATTTACAGAGCAAGTTCCAGGACAGCCAGGGCTACACATAGAAACCTTGTCTCAAAAAACAAAAGGGGGAGCTGGAGAGATGGCTAAGAGGTTGAAAGCACTGGGGCTGGAGAGATAGCTCAGTGATTAGGAGCAATGACTGCTCTTCCAGAGGTCCTGAGTTCAATTCCCAGCAACCACATGGTGACTCACAACCATCTGTATGATACCTGGTGTGTCTGAAGACAGCTACTGTGTACTCATATAAGTAAGAATTAATAAAAAATTTAAGAAAAAAAAAAAAAAAAGAAAGCACTGACTGCTCTTCCAGAGGTCCTGAGTTCAAATCCCAGCAACCACATGGTGGCTCACAACCATCTGTAATGAGATACGACGCCCTCTTCTGGTGGGGATGGAGCTGGAGAGAAGGCTCAGTGGTTAAGACCATTGACTGGTCTTCCAGAAGCCCTGGGTTCAATTCCCAGCACCCACATGGTGGCTCACCACCATCTATGACTCCAATGCCAGAGGCTCCCACAGCCTCACACAGACACACATGCAGGCAAAAGTACCAATGCACATGAAATAAAAATAAATTTAGGGGGAAAAAAAGCAGGGTGCCAGTAGTGTGGCCGTGGTGCACACACCTTTACTCCCAGCACTCGAGAGGCAGAGGCAGACAGATCTCTGAGCTCAAGCCAGCCTGGTCTACAGAGCTAGTCCTGGGACAGCCAGGGCTACACAGACAAACCCTGTCTTTTCAAACAAAAGAACAAACAACAACAAAAAAAGAGGTTAGGGGCAAATCAAATTGGGCTTGTATTTGTATGTAACATGTGTAATCCTTCCATAGACTTTAAATCATATATATGTATACACACATATGTGACATGTATGTATATATGCCTATATATAATACTTTTTAAATTTTTTCGGGTACTGAAAATTAAACTTAGGGTTCCATGTGGATTAAGCAAGAACTTTTCAGGCCCTTCACGTCATTGTACAACATTATTTATCTCCCATACAATATAAAGCCTGTGTAAATCCTAATATTTCTGTGTCGGTTAGGAAACAGTGATATGAAGGGTAAGGCTGCAGCTCTGCTGGTCGAGTGTTTGCTCTGCATCATGAGGCCATGAGTTCAAACCCCACCAGCACAAATGAAAGAAAAAAAAAGGTGGGTACTGGAGAAAATCCGTACAGAAGTATGTACTCGGCTTTTGTTTTTGCTTGATTTTTTTTTTTAAACAGAATTTTTCTGTGTAGCCTTGGATGTCTTAGAACTAGCTTGTTAGACCAGGCAGGCCTTGAACTCAGAGATCCACCTGCCTCTGCCTCCCTAAGTGCTGGGATTAAATCTGTACAACATTACCACTAGGTTACAACTCAACTTAAAAAACATTTTTAAAAATTTTTTAAACGGTGTGTGTATGAGTATCTGGGGGTGGGGGGGTGGGGGTGGGGTAGGTGTACTTGGGTGCAGTTCTTATTACAACCAGAAGAAGGCATTAGCTTCCCCTCGACCTGGAGTTCTATGTCCTTGTGAGCCATGTGACATGAATAATGTGAACTCAACAATATTTGTTCTTTTCTGCTTTTAATTTTTTTCAGAGAAGTTATTATATATGTTTATATGAATGGATGGATAGATAGTTTGCCTCCAAGTGTATCACATATGTGCCTAGTGCCTTCAGAAGCCAGAAGAGGTCACCCAATCCTCTGGAAAATGAGTTACAGATGGGTGTAAGCTGCCACGTGAGGCTGGAAACCGAACCCCGGATCCTTTGCAAAAGTAGCAAGTGTACTTAACAACTGAGCTGTCTCTCCAGCTCTGGGACTTTTGTAATTCCCCTACCTCTTCCTCCTTTTATAGCTAGGATTAAAGTGAGCCCCACCACGCCAGACTGTTCTGTCTCCTATATTAGTTTGTGAAAGGATTCTCACTGTGTACCTGAGGATGGTTTCGAGCTTCCAATCTCTTTCCTCTCTCTCCTGAGTCCTAAGATTACAGACATGCACTATTACTTCTGCCTTTTACTCCACTTTGTATGTGTTTGATGTGTATACACGCATATGTGTGTGTGAGTGGGGGTGTGAGGGTGGTCATTTGCTATGGAGGTCTGAGGATACTTAGAGGAGTTAGGCCTCACCTTCAACATGCCCCAGGGACTGATCTCAGGTCTTCAGGCATGGTGTGTGCATGTGCACACACACACACACACACACACACACACACACACAGGCAAGTGGGTTTTGATCCATCTGACAGGTTCCTACATTCCGTGTTAAGCTTTTATTTTCTTCCCGTTCTTTTATTGGGAATCATGTAGGAAGGTGAATACCTCCATAAAAGGGCATATGTACACGGACAGGGCCTGACTAAGCCCTGGGACATTGTAGCTGTTTCTATTATCAGGCGTCTCTTCCTAGAGATTTGCCTGCTCTAAATTGGGCTCTGTTCCAAGAATGACCACAGTTTTATAAATAGAGCCTGTTGCATGGATCTGAGCCATGGGGGTCTAGTTGTGGGGAGGATTCGGGTCTTCCGCTACACAACTCTAAGAGACAACTAAGTTCAGGTCACGGAGGGATGTGGGGAGACCCACCAGAGAAAAAAATAAAGGAAATCACTCTTTTAGTTTTACTCATTAGTTTAATATTGAGACAATGTTTCACCTTGTAACCTTGGCTGATTTAGAAGTCCCTCTGTGGAGCAAGCTGACCTCATAGAGATCCATCTGCCTCTGCCCTGCCCCTCTGCCTCTCTCTGCCCCTCTGCCCCTGCTCCTGCCTCTGCCTCCCAATTGCTGGAAGTAAAGGACTGAGCCATCCCCTGGCAATTTACTAGTTTGTTGTTGGTTTTTGTTTTGAGATAGGGCTTTGCTCATACCCCGCTCCTCCAGGAGTCCCTACCCTGATTTTATATCTACATATATTTTCATCTATTTATTTCTATGTGCATGGGTGTTTTGCCTGCATATGTCTGTGTACTCTGTGTTTGCCCGATGTCCAAGGAGGACAAAAGAGGGCACTGGATTATCTGGAGTCCCCTGGAACTGGAGTTACAGACAGTTGTTCATCACCAGGTGAGCGCTGGAATATTCTTAATCCCTTAGCCGCTGTCTCTCCAGTCACCCCACTGCATCTTTTTTGAGACAGGTAGTTCACTCGGTAGCCCGGGTTGGCCCGGATCCGGTGACAGCCCAGTTTGTTCCTCAAATGTTGAGGGAATTATGTGTAAGCCGCCACAACCACACCGGAAGTTTATTTGTTCGTCTTTTGTGTTTGTCTAGTGTTTTTTGAGGCTGAGTTCTACTATGTAGCCCTGGAATTTACCATGCACGCCAAGCTGGCTTAAACTCAAAAATATATCTGCTTCTGCCTCTTGAGTGCAGGAATAAAGGGGTGTGCCACCATGAAAGTGCGTTATATATTGTTTATTTATTGAGACAGTCCTTCCAACACCCCCTCCCACTCCTGGTCAATTGTTCCGAAATCATCGCCCCCTCCCGCCCACCCACAACTTATCCCACCTCCTAGTGCCTCAAGCAAATACCGGGCACAGTACAGATGTTCGGACAAGTGTTTTAAGGCCTGACCACTAGAGAGGCCTGTCTTGCTTTGCCCCAGGTTGCCCAGAACTCGCACCAATCCTGCCCCAGCCTTCCCGGGGGTGGTTAAGATCGTAGACAGGAAAGCTCCCACTACGGAGGAGAGTTTCTGTTCTGAGTTAAGAAGTCAGGACTCCCGCAGGAACATCAGGCAAGAAAGGACTCACTCCTTCGCCCTTCCCATCCCATCTGTGTCCCGGATCCCCGAGCGTCGAGCCCCACCCTCCCGTGTCCCAGTACCTACACCTGGTGTTTGGGCGTGCCTCAGTTTCCCAGAGGCAGGGCGTTCCGCCAACCCCGCTCCTCCCCCTTTTTCCTTTTCCTCTTCCTCTTCGGGGCGTCGGTGGCGGCGCCTGGAGCTCCCGGAACTAAAAGCGGACCTCGGGCGGTGGGCCGGCGGGGGCCACGTCAGCGGGTGGCGGGGCTGGACGGGCACCATGCGGCGGGGCGCGCTCCTGGCTTGCGCCCTGGCTGCCTACGCCGGGTACCTGGCGCTGGGTGCGCTTCTCGTGGCGTGGCTGGAGCGGCCGCACGAAGCCAGGCTGCGGGCAGAGCTGGGGACGCTGCGAGAGCAGCTGCTGCGAAACAGCCCGTGTGTGGCGGCTCACGCCCTGGACGCCTTCGTGGAGCGGGTGCTGGCGGCCGGACGGCTGGGACGCGCAGCGCTGGCCAAAGCCTCGGGACCCGCCAACGCTTCGGACCCTGCGTGGGACTTCGCCTCGTCGCTCTTCTTCGCCAGCACGCTAGTCACCACCGTGGGTAAGTGAGCGCTGTCCATCGTCCACTTCCTGACCAGCGACCGGGCCCCTCAACATACACCTTCATCCCAATATTCCGGGAGAGGGGGCGTGTGATCCTCTGGGAACAACCTCCATTCCCAGTAGGCTCACACTGGCCACAGCTGCCCCATTTGGAGAGCTCTCGTGCAAGCCTAGCCGCTCCTCGCAAGTACTACACAGCCCAGTTCCCTCGGAGTAGGGACCCTCGTCATAATACTTTCTCAGACAGCATCCCTTCTGGTGCCTTTTTGTTTGGTTTTGAGATAGCATCTCCCTTTAGGTGCAGGCTGGCTTGGAATTTCATCCTGCTGAGATTACAGGTGTAGGTCACCAGGCCTGGCTCACTCTCTCGTCTTAACCCTAGGATTATCATAGATGATCAGCAAGGGTCTAGGACTTTCCTTGGGGGCTAACCTCAGGGGCTGTGTTACAATAGGGCTGACACACCATCTCTTCCAGCCTTGTCTCTTGGCTCCAGATAGGTCCTTCCTGGAACAACCCACTATAGCTTCCTCCTGAACCCAGTGAACTGTGAGTTCGTGAATGCTATTCAGCAATCGCCGGGTACCATTACTGGAAGCCTGTCTTCTAGGAAGAGACCTTAGCCAGACCTGAGACCATTTCTAGGATCTGTTCTGCTTTGGGCACTCTCCAGCGAGAGCCCCTGACTGAAGGTAGCCATTCCCCCTCCTGCTCCTGCATTTCCCATCTTTCCACCTCCCCTGGGTTGTTGAAATTCTCTCAATGTTCTTCCACTTTGAACTCCGGATTCCTGGATCAGCAGGTCCAACAGCTGGGTGTAAGAAAGGAATCAACCCAGAGTGTTCTCAAGGAAGAACCATTGGCTGTCCAGATTGAAATCCTCCCAAGTTGAGATTCCTACCCCAAACTACCTCCAGCAAAACCTTGCCCTTTTCAAACCAAGGACTAGTCCTGAGGGTCTCTTTCAACCCAGACGAGGAAGGATGAGGGCTGGCTCAGTGGTAGAATCCTTGCATAGCATGCCTGGGGTCCTGAGTTCGATCATCAAAGAACAAAACACCTAAATTCATGAATGGGACCCCTATCCCGTCTCCAGACAGTGACCCTACTCAGTGAGAACAAACCATCACCTCAGGACACAATCCAAACAAAGATTTATTTCTCTCTGCTCTTCCCTACCATGTAGCTGCCTTTTGCTACTTTGTGGGTTCTTTTATAACACCCTTTCAAACCCCTAACACTAGATAAAGGGGGAAAAAGGATAGAGGAAAGAGTCCCTGAGTAAAATCCAGGGTCAGAAAGAGGGCAATGTTATTGTTAGACTACTTCCCGCTGATTAGGATGTCAAGGTCCCTGGGGCGCAAGTTTGATCTTCGAAGTCAGGATATCTAATTTCTTCTTGCTCTTTCTTCTTTGCACACAGCTTCCTAACAAACCTCAGCCAAGAGTGGCCAACAAACAGCCCGCCATGCTTCTCAGGGACCTAGCATTTATATACACCCCTTTAAAAGTCCCCAGAATTCCAAATGTCACACGACCGAAGAAACTATCTGAAGGTGGTAAAAATCACGCCTCTGCTAGAGCTCGAGGCAAACCATAGTGAACCGATGTGGACAGTCCAAAGCAGCCCCATATCCTGGGATTAAAACAAACAAACAAGGGCTGGAGAGATGGCTCGGTGGTTAAGAGCACTGACTGCTCTTCCAGAGGTCCTGAGTTCAAATCCAGAAACCATGTGGTGGCTGACAACCATCTGTAATGACCTTTCTTAGTGTCTGAAGACAGTTACTCATACACACAATTAAATAAATCTTAAAAACAAACAAACAAACAAACAAGCAAACAAAAACATATTCTTATAATATTCCTGTGTTTTTTAAAAAAGACAACAAAATTCCAAAATTATCACTATCCTACCCAGATGACCAGCATGTTCACCAAGGATCTCACAAACAGGGGGGATGTCCTGGGACTGGACCTCCTCCACACCCCACAGCTGGGACTTCCCTTGCCACCCAGCCTGCCCCAGCCCCAGACACGACATTCTCGCTACCTAGAACATTCAGGGTCCTCTATGACAGAGCCCCCCCCCCCCAAGCATTACTCCACTTGACACCCAGAAAGGCCATTAGCAATGTCTGTCTCACTCCTTCCTTCAGATACTCTGGGCTCAGGAGCTCTGGCTGCATGAGAACTCACACAATCCGGATGATACCTGCTGGTGCCTCCTATGGACCCAGGCCCCCAGGTCTCATTTTAAACTAGGATCTTGATCTTGATTTAAGGTTATGGACTGACTCCCCGGCTGGGCATGGTGGGATACACCGAAGTACCAGGAGGCAGAAGGAAGAGGATCAGCCAGAACTATGTGAGACCCTGTCTCAACAAGACAAAACAGGGCAAGGGAGAGGCCATGGGGGGAGGTGCTTAGGAGAAACTGGAATCAAAATCCCAGCGCTCATGTAGATGCCGAACGTGGCTGCATAAGCCTGTGACCCCAGCATTGGGACAGACAGGCACTTTCTTGGGACTTGAGTCCCAAGCTTCTGGTGCAGTAAGAGACTCTCCATGCCTGAGGGAATAAGCCGAGGAGGGAATGATGTGCTCCTATGGCCTCTGTGCACACCTATACACACACATTTATGCACTGCACACACACACACACACTATAAAAGCACCACCTACACACAAATATTAGCACTCTGCAGAGCTTTCTTTGAGGCCCATTCAGGTAGGACACGCCCCTACCTGCACCCCCAGCACTTCAGAACCCTGGGAAATTCCTCTCAGAAAGTCCCTTCTGTCCTCATAACACAGACCTGGGAAACCCCTTCGCTCAAAGGCCAGATTCTGCTGCTCTGCCGCCCCTCTGTCTCCCTGAGGTGACTTCTTTTAGGGACCTGAAACAAGGAAAAGCCACACTCGACTGTTTTTCGGGCCAGCAGCATTACAGGACTGTGGATGACTTTTGTCCCCCATTTGGGATGTCTGTTGCATGTGACCAGCAAACTGAGGTCCTTGGCAACGGGGCTGCATGTCTCTTCAAAGGAAACAACGAAGTGGTCTTCCCTGAGGCTAGCTTTTCCCCAAGCTTCCTGAGCCAGCCTGACCTGCTCCTGGACTTCCTTGGGTCACAGCCCTTACGTCTCTCTCCTCTCAGATCTCTCACTTAGGACAGGTCATCCCTGGTGCTGGCAGAGGGACAGGTGAGGGGAGTCGAACCTGCAACAAGCGCAGCCTGGCCGAGCAGCTGCATCCTCAACTGTGAAAGGTCACAGGTTCTCAGCCATCGAATGGCAGGAGCTCACCACATCCGGGTTCTAACTCGGGCAGTGCGGTAGCCTTGTGAGGTAGCTGCCCCGTATTGTCTGTCTATAAACCGAAGGCCTGGTAAGGTTGGCCAACTTGGACATAATCACACAGCTAGGTTGGTATAGAACATTGTGGTACATGTTTAGCCCTAACTTTCTGGAGGCGGAAGCACTGGGAGTCTTACAAGTTCAAGGCCAGCCTGGGCTACGTAGTTCCAATCCAACCAGGGCTACGTACCTAGTAAGACCCTGTCTCAGAAAAGCAAAACACAAACAAATGGCTTGCTGACAGAGAGGCTGGTTCTACAATTCAGTGACTAAGGAATCTTCGCAGCTGGGGACATAGAAGACTGAGTGGTTCTAACCATGACTTTTGGTGAAATGGTCTACCAGGTACATTGGTCCTGATGGAGCTTGAGGATAAAGCTGATCCCTTCTGCTACTGGGGGGGGGGGCACCCCTGGTTTCAGACCTGGAGCGTGGAGCTCTGTTTCATTCTGTGGGTTCTGTTGGTTCCACCAAACTGTGCAGGGCTTTTGAGGTCAGTTCTGGACACTAGCTTGTACAGTCAATGGGAACAGGGACGTGCCATCTTAGAGCTGGCCCATAGAGCTCAGCCCACAAAGAGAGATGGTGGGAGCAGGCCGGGTGGTCCAGGCGTATAGTCCCAGCTCTCAGATGGCTGCAGAAGGGGGAATCCCAATTTCAAGGCCTGCCTGGGAGATTTAGTGAGATGCTGTCTTAAAATGTGAAGAAAAAAGAGGACTCGGGGTTCAAAGGCTGACTAGAATACACCAGGGGAACCTGGGGCTTGACTCAGCTAGCAGTAGAAATTCTTCAGAGAAATCACTAGTAAATGGTATGTCTGTGGTGGCCTAAAAGAACTCAACACTTGAATGTACCAAAACAGCACACCACAGGGCCAGTGATGGGAGATTACTAAAATAAAGCGCCAAGATAAAGGAGAGAATTGTGGGGGCGGGACACAGGAAAGGGTGACTGGGTGAAAGGTATGGTGGCGCACATGGCTCATCTCAGCACCAAGGAGTGAGTGATAACCTAGAATCCCCCAGTGAGGGGCTGGGAGTGTGGCTCAGTGGTAGAGCCCCCGCCTAGAATCCCTCAGTGAGGGGCTGGGGCGTGGCTCAGTAGTAGAGCCCCTGCCTAGAATCCCCCAGTGAGGGGCTGGGGACACATAGAGTGCTTACCCAACAGCAGTCTATAGGTTTGATCTCCCAGAACTTGGGGGAGAAAAAGTTTTTTCAAAATGTAAATAACTCAAAGTAAGTCCAGAGAGTTTATTTATGGGATTTTTTTTTCCTGGGCGTCAGAAGAAATCACAACTCTTGGAAGGAGGTGTCACGACCGAAATCAGGGGGCATGGGGGATTAGGAGCAGTAGTGTTGGGGGCTGGAGAAATGGCTCAGCGGTTAAGAGCACTGACTACTCTTCCAGAGGTCCTGGGTTCAGTTCCCAGCAACCACATGGTGACTCACAACCATCTGTAATGGGATCTGATGCCCTCTACTGGTCTGTCTGAAAACAGCTACAGTGTACTCACATTAAATAAATAAATAAATAAATAAATAAACAAACAAACAAACAAACAAACAAATAAATAAATCTTTTTAAAAAAAAGGAGCAGTAGTGTTGGGGTGCTCCACCTCAGGCTGAGGAGGACTCTTCTCTCTCCAGGCTACGGCTACACGACCCCTCTGACAGATGCAGGCAAAGCCTTCTCCATCGTCTTTGCACTCCTGGGTGTTCCCATCACTATGCTACTTCTGACTGCCTCAGCCCAGCGCCTGTCACTGCTGCTCACCCATGCACCCCTGTCCTGGCTGAGCCTGCGCTGGGGCTGGAACCCGCAGCGGGCAGCCCGCTGGCACCTGGTGGCCCTGCTGACGGTCACAGTGGCTATATTCTTCCTGGTACCGGCTGCGGTCTTTGCCTACCTTGAGGAGGCCTGGAGCTTTCTGGATGCTTTCTATTTCTGCTTCATCTCTCTGTCCACCATTGGCCTTGGGGACTATGTGCCTGGAGAAGCCCCGGGTCAGCCTTACCGAGCCCTCTACAAGGTGCTGGTCACAGGTGAGCTGGAAAGCAGGCTGCGCACCTGCGGGCTGGCAGTGGGGATTTGGGGGGCGGGCAGAGAAATGGCCCTGTTTTAAGAGGTGTTGGAGGGGTTCCAAGAACCACCCGGCTGCCCCAAGGGATACCTCTAGGACCACATCCTTGCTGCCCTGAAGCCTGAGCTGGAAGCGTCAAGTTTACCACTTCCCCATCTCCCCTCCCCCATGTCTACAGCATACCTCTTCCTTGGCCTTGTTGCCATGGTGCTGGTCCTGCAGACTTTCCGCCATGTTTCCGACCTCCATGGCCTCACTGAACTCATCCTGCTGCCCGATGCGAACCCTGCCAGCCTCAGCCAGGATGTGGATGATCAGGTGGACATTCTGGATGCGGGGACAGATCTGCATCAGCACCTCTCTGCCGCCTCCCACGCTAATTACGCCTCGATCCCCAGGTAGCTATGGACCTGGACACACCTGGCCTGGGCTCCCGGCCCCATGTGACTAGATCAACTGGGCATTCGCCCACGCTCACTTCCTGTCCTTTCCTAGAGCTCCGGTGGGAGGTGAGGAGTACCCGCTCTGTTCCTACATCCTCCGCTCTTCATCCTCCGGCGGCCATTTTCTCCTTCCTTTCATCTCAGGCTCTGATCACTTGGGCTTTCCTGACTTTGTTGGTGAGAGTGGTAGCTTATATGCTTTTTGTTGTTGTTGTTTTTGTTCATCTGGCCCACCCACCTCGTCTTGACTCTAGGCCTGGACTCCTCTTCAACCACTATATTAGCGGCTTTGTCTTGGCCAAATGATTTCCCCATTCTGAACCTTGACAGCCTCAGCCATCGGATGCAAAGAATGTGCGGACTGGACTTGTCCACAGACTGTCTTCACTTCTGTCCTGCTGTTCTGTGCTACTTACACAGTGATATTAGATGTCGCTTGGGCTCTGCTTTTATTGGGGTGACCAGACAGCGAGGAAAACTGACCGACTTGTCCCTTGACAGTGACAAACTCCAATGGGCACCGGAAGAAGCAGAGTAGTCAGGACTTAAGAGTGGACCTGAAATGTCCCTGGAAAAAGGGACAAGAATGAACCCAAGACCTACCAGTCGAGAGAAGAAATTGTCCCTGCTTCCCTGCTGTCCATGAGCCGTAGTACCTGTGGGAAGAGGCCTGCCATGGGGCCAGCATCTCCCTCCGTGACTTAACAGGCCAGGAACTGACCCAGGATCTGAGCCCAGATTCCAAGGGAATGAGACAGGTAACTTAGCATAGTCCCATGGTGATGCCGTGTCTGTCTACTGGGCACTAGCTGATGGCCTTGGGCTCTGGAGCCAGTCTTCCTAGGTGTGTCCTGTAACTGGGCCATGTTTTGCCAATGTATTTGGATGGTCACTCTCCCTTTCGGACTCCTGTCTGCTAAATGGTGACCATAATACTACTACTCCAAAAGATGACATCGACCAGGTGCAGTAGCACATGCCTGTAATCTGAGCTGAGGCAGGAGGCTTGAGAATTCAAAGGTAGGATGGGCTACATGGCAGGAGCCTGGTGATAAAATAATTTAAGCAATAATAATAAAATAATAATAATAATAATAATAATAATAAAATATAACCAAAGGAATATAGTGCCAGGCTAAAGGGACATTAGAGTAGGCTATAGACGGATATATTAACTATCGGGGCTGGGACTTATTTTATTTCTACAGTAATAATCACTTACACTCTTGCTCTCTTTGTCTCTTGCTCTTCCCCCCTTTGTCCCTGCTCTCTCCCCCCCTTTTCCCCTCTCTTCATGTGTTCGTGGCCGGCCTCTACTTCTCCTCTCTCTCTACCCCTACTACCCTCTTAACTCCCCTCCCCATGCCATGAATAAACTCTATTCTATACTAAATCATAATAATAATAATAACAATAATAATCACTTAAGAAGGACCTGGGCGGGGGCTGGAGAGATGGCTCAGTGGTTAAGAGCACTAACCGCTCTTCCAAAGGTCCTGAGTTCAATTCCCAGCCACCACATGGTGGCTCACAACCATCTGTAATGGGATCCGATGTCTTCTATTGGTGTGTCTGAAGACAGCTACAGTGTACTCATATACATTAATAAATAAATCTTTAAAAAATAAAAAAAAAAAAGAAGGACCTGGGCTGCACCTAACAAAACTCAGACTGAAATAACCTAATGGGTAAGTTGTGATTGGACAGAACATGATACTCTGTGCAGCTCCGGGAAGCAGGGTGGCCATGTTCAGTGTCTCTTCACAGAAGACTTAGCTTCTGTGCTCTCCTCCTGGTGTCCAAATGGCTGCCATAGATCCAGGCATAGAAACCAGACATGCTATTCCTGGTGCAAGAACTAGAAACGTCAGCCAGTATATACTGAGAATTTTAAGGAAGGCTGGCTTAGTACCAAACTGCTCTAGAAAGTCACACAGGAGAACTGGGTGGGTTGTCATACCCTTATTATCCTAGCATTGTGGTGGCTGAAGCTGGAGAGTCCTTAGGGTAGGCTAGCCAGGGCAACGTTGACACCACAAAACTCCAAAAGGGAGCTAGGGATGTTCACAGGGGTGGAACATGTCTACCTCAGGTGCTAAAGAAAACAATTCACATGTATAGGTGTTGGGAAGGTGGCTTAGCCAGGCAGGCCCAAAGACCTGAGTTTCTCCCCAGCCTCTATTATAAAAAAATGCTAGAGGTCATGTCTTGGTGCAACCCTGTAATCGCAGTGCTGGTGGGGGCGGAGCCTGTGGGTGGGGGCGGAGCCAGAGTATCCATAGCAAATGAATGGGCTCCAGATTCCTTGAAAGCCCGGGCTTCAAGAAAATAGGGTGGAAGCTGAGCCCTGTGGCACACACCTCGAATTCCAGCATCTGGAGGCAGAAGCAGGTGGAATTTCTGTGAGTTCAAGGCCAGCCTGGTCTATGTAGTGAGTTTCAGGACAGTTAGGGCTACTGCCTAATGGGACCCTGCCTCCACAAAATAACTAAAAAATAGAAAGTGTGGTAAGTGGTTGAGGAAAAATAATGGATATTAAACTCTAGCTTCCATATGCAAACTCATGTACACACATACATACACATACACTCACACTTAAAAAGTCTGAGCCAGCAAACTAGCTCATTGGGGGACAGGGCTTGCTATGTAACTGACAAACTGAGTTATATCCCTGGGACCTAGAGAGAAAGGACTCTGTTTGGGGATTGGTTCTGTGAAATTGGGTGTGGAAATGTGGGGTGAGGAGTGTAAGGAAAGAACCAACTCCCCAAATTTTATTCCCCTTTGACCTCCATAAGTTATTTCTCCACCAGTGAAATGAGCCAGTTCAAGCCAGATTGGATTATATTAAAGGCAGGTTTATTGGGAAGCTGTTCTCTGATGAGTTCACTGGCCCCAAGGATTGAGCCTAATAGGCTAGCGGGAGATGGTCACTCAGAGTCCAAAGAAATGATGTGTCTGACAGATGGAGGGAACGAAGTGGTCTCCATGTAGACAGGAAAGACATGTTCCATTAGGCAGGGGCTTGTGGGTTTTGCCACTATCTAATGGGTTCTTTCTCTGCCAGTGAAACAAGTCAATTCAAGTCATATTGGATTATATTAAAGACAGGTTTATTGGAAAGCTGGTCTTGGGTGAGTTCACTGGCCCCAAGGATTGAGGCAAAAGGAATCACCATGGGGTAGAAGGAGGGAGAAAGTACACATGTGTGTGTGTGTGTACACACAGGTGGGGGGCTCCTGGATTATATAGGGGGGAGGCCTCTGGGGCAGAAACAGTGCAGTCCAGCCCCTGGGCTAAAAAGTTCTAGGTTGGGAACCGGTAGGGACTGAGGGATTCTGGGAGAACCTGGAGGCCAGGTCTGCTTTGGTATGTAAGATATGCACCTCAGTCCCTTGTTCCAGGGTCCGAAACCAAACTTCCCACCCAAGTACAACTGAGTTCTTCAGGCTTTATCTGCACATAGGCTATGCAGGAGCTATCGGCAAGTGTGAGTGTCCCTTATCGTCCACCCTATGCAAAGGCCACCAACAATGACAAATGGTGGCTGTGTCTGGTTCTGAAGGCAGAACCGTAAGTTTGAACCCTTGTCCTTGTATTGTCCTTTGTGTCTCAGATTGCTTGTTTATGAAAGGGTATCTGTACAGCGCTACCTCATGTACTCGAACACCCAGCTCTCTAATGCTTGTAAACCCTATTGTACCATTGGGAGTCAATAAAACGCCCCCTTCTTCCCTCGTTTCTTAATAAGGAAGATCATGTCGAATACAAATGCTTTACTATCACGTGCTTTTGTGTTCTTATTAAATTTTCTAAAAATCTATGGGTATATACCTGTGTATATCACATGCCAGTCTGTATACCGGACGCTGTCTGTGGAGATCTGTGGGGCTCTGGCCCGGCTGGAGTGGCCAGAGTTGTGTTCTCTGAAGGGGAGGGGACCTGGCAGGGGTGTGTGTGTGTGTGTGTGAGATCTGGTCAAGCTACAGGATCTCTTCTGTGGCTGGAGTCAGTGCTCCAAGGCAGCTAAGAGCCAAGGATGCTTGAGCGACTCCCAGTAGCGGAAGCTTCAGGAGAGAATTTCTTACAGCTCTGTAAGACAGACGCTCTCAGATGGTCTTTGATGAAATAGCCCGTGTGTGTTTTTATTCCTTGTGGCTAGGACTTTATAAACATTTGGGGTGGAATGAGGTCTAAGCAGATGCTTTCTATTTATTGATTTGGTCGGAGATGTTAGGGATGTCCTCATGTGGAGTGGAGGGGCTTGCGGTGTTGCCCCTACATGGTTAACTGTCACAGTCCTCCTAGTGGAGTGTCATGGTCACATGCTACAGGAACCTGGTCGGGAGTAGATGAAACTCCTACCGTCCTCAGATATGAGGGTACCAAGGTTTCTGAATCCAAGTTTTTGGGTTTTTTTTTGGTGCCAAGGTCCCACTGACTCCAGGAAGCTGGAGTTGTAGTGAATAAATTCATACCAAAAAAAAAAGAAAGAGAAGAAAAAGAGCCTAGTGAAGAGGCAGAGGCAGATGGATTGAGTTCAAGGCCAGCCTGGTCTACAGAGTGAGTTTCTGGACACCCAGGGCTGCACAGAGAAACCCTGCCTCGAAAAATAAAAACGAACATGTACTGTAAGGCATGTGGACCGAGCCTGGCATGGAATGGGCGAGGTGGAGCATGTCCAAGCCCAGAAATCTCAAAAATTGAGATTAGAATCTCACCCTGAGACTGACAAGAGCAGGGTTAACTCCCTGGTTACTGGCTGGCCTCGGAGCTGCCATCAGGCGACTCCCAACCAGCAGGTCAAGGGCAGTCAGTCAAGTTTCCAGCACCCGGACTGCCCCTCCAAGCTGATGGGGCATCTCAGTAGCTTTAGCCTTAAGCCAGTGACCTTTTCCAAAAACTATATAACCACAATAAAGTGTATACACTCAAACCCACCCCCAATAAAGAAAAACAAGCTAAGATCATCTCTGAGAGCTGCTTCATTAAATAACTTCGGAGAAGGCTCCTGCCCACCCTTCCCTCAGGTCCTCACCCTCCCCCAACCACTGCGAGCTGGCATTCCTTCTAGGCTCCGCCCACCCGTTACCTAGCACCAGCCGGGTAGGCTGGGCTTGCTATATAAAAGGGACTACTCCACCTTCATAGAAGCAAGTTGAGGGGGAGGAGGGAGGGGAGTGGGGGGGGGATAACATTTGAAATGTAAATACAAATGGGACTGCTCTTCCCCCCCTTCCCCCCACCTCGGACTCTGTCCTCTTTTCTTCCTTTCTTCACGCCCCCCTCTCTCTCCCGGTGTTCCCAGCCAGTCTCTTCTCTTTCTCTCTCTTTCTCTGCCTCTACTCCCTTCTCAACCCCCTTCCGTGTCGCCAAATAAACTCTATGCTCTACTAAATTCATCGTCGCATGGCTGGTACCTGGGGTTGGGGGGCAGGTCTCATCGTGGGTCTGGTGAGGTAGCCCCTCCCACCGCACCATACTGTGCTCTACAAAAACCGTATCCTTGGTTTTACAAAACACATCATTGCCCACTCTTGGTCCCAACCAGACTGGGATCCGGTTTGTCCCAGACTGTTTCCCAAGTCCGACCAGGCAACGTCTAAGGCGCCAGAAGGAGAGGCAGACCCTGCCCGTTCAAGACTTTGCTCTTTCCTCTCTGACCTGGTGTACCGAGGTTGACACTGAGGAGAGACAGAGCTTGGTACCACAGCACGCATGTGTGCATACTCACATACATACATACATACATACATACATACATACATACATACATACATTTATGATCCAAGCTGGAATTGGCAGGTTGAGGCAGGAGAGTTGTCTTGGGCTTGAAGTCTGGAAAGCCAAGTGAGACCTGTCTCAGAAGTCTCAGTAAGCCAAGAGTGGTGGGCAGGACAAGCCTGTGGTCCCAGCCCTCCGGAAGCAGAGATGGGAAGGTTGGGAGTTCAAGCCCAGCTTTGGGTACATTGTGAGTTCTAGCGCAGCCTTAGCGACGTTAAGACCGCATGACTCAAGGTTGAGAGTGTGGACTTGCTGGGCCTTTAATCCTAACATCTGAGTAGCAGAGGCAGGCACCTCTGAGTTCAGGGTTATCCTGGTCTACATCACCAGTTCCAGGTCAGCCAGTGTCCAAATAAAAAAGATCGGGAACCTGAGAAACAGAAAAGAAAACCCGGATGTGTCGTTTGAAAATGACTGTCCTTAGAAAACTTCAAACAGGGAACTTACAGCTATAACTGGCCAGGCTGGAGATTTGGCTTTTGTCTTCCTCTCCTGATTGTTCTGAATATTAAACAGTTTGGTTTTTGCTTGGTGGTGTAGAGTTTCAATATGTCATTCTGTCCTGTTGGCCAGTTACTATAGGAACTTAGTGTTAACAGTGCCCCCAATATATCATAAGAAATGCTTATCTGGCAGACACCAGGATACTACGGAAAATTAACTCATTGAATGTTTCCTTGGGCCAAGTATTATGCCTTCTTATGTAGCCAAGCTGACTTCAGACTCATGATTTTCGTGCCTCAGTTTCCTAAGTGTTGGGTCTACAGGTGTGGGCAACTATACCTGGCCATGTGTCCTTCTTCAGGTATTAGGGTTGTTGTTGTCTCACTATAAAGCTTTGGCCTGGGCTGGAGAGATGGCTCGGTGGTTAAGAGCACTGGCTGCTCTTCTAGAGGTCCTGAGTTCAAATCCCAGCAACCACATGGTGGCTCACAACCATCTGTAATGGGATCTGATGCCCTCTTCTAGTGTGTCTGAAGACAGCTACAGTGTACATATATACAATAAATAAAGAAATCTTAAAAAAAAAAAAAAGAAGAATAATTCAGGAGACATGTAAGAGTATAGTGTAGCAGATGGCCAAACTCTCAAGGGCTAAGAGGACTATTGTAGATCTGTGGTCTGCTCAGGCTTCACACTTGTTCTGAAATTACTTGCCCATTGTAGTGGCATATGATGACAGGATATGCTGAAGCATTGGACACTAGAGGATGGGAGTTCAAAGCCAGGTTGAGCTGGACCGAGGAGATAGTTCAGTGGTAAAACGGGCCTGCCACCCAAGCCTGAAGTTCATCCTCAGGTCTCGTGCAGGAAAGCCAGTAAATGCAGTAGTGCTACTTGTCTGGAACCCCACACTTCTTCTTAAAACATTTATTTATTTATCATATATAAGTACACGGTAGCTATCTTCAGACACACCAGAAGAGGGCATCAGATCCTATTACAGATGGTTGTGAGCCACCATGTGGGTGCTGGGAATTGAACTCAGGACCTCTGGAAGAGCAGCCATGTTCTTAGCAGCTGAGCCATCTCTCTAGCCCCCTACCCTGTACTTCTAAGATACAATGAGAGGCAGATTCAGGGGGACCAACTGGAAAGCTCAGGCCACCAGAATCTGCTTCTTCTTTTTGAGAAAGGGTCTCATGTAACCCAGGCTGGCCTTGACTTCCCCAAGAGGACCTTAAACTTTTGATTCTCTTCCCTCTAAGTGTTGGGATTGTGGGTATTTACCAGCTTGCATGCTTGTGAAGCAAAGCACACAAGCCCCATGTGCTTTGCCCCAGTACCACATGCCCCAGCCTCCATTCTTTTCTTCCTTTTTCTCCCTTTTCTTTCTTCTCTGCCTCCTCTTTGAGAAAAGGTTTCATTGTGTGGAAGACTTGGCTGTCTGGGAACTAGCAATGTAGACTAAGTGGGCCTCGAACACAGAGAGCTCCCTTACCTCCTCACTCCTGAGTGATGAGATTAAAGGTATATGCCCCTGTGCAGTAATCTTCTTTACATTTAATTAAAAGATTTATTTATGTGTACGAATGTACGCCATTTGGGTGTCTGGGAAAGTTGTTATCCAGTTCACAACGTAGCTGGTCAGAGACAGACTCTGGTCCCATTCTCCTGACCAGTAATTAAAGTCTTGGTCCTTTGTTCTTACAGGCTGTTGACTAGAGAGGCCCAATTTTAAGTTGGCTAACATTTAACTAGCTTCCTAATTGAATGTGATCTGCCCACTTCCAGATCACATTAGCTTAATCCCACAAAGGTTCTGGAAAATCTTTTTTCCTCAGAATTTTTGACCTAGAGGCCAAGCAGACACAGTGTCTCCGTCAGAACAACCATTATAAATTCCTCCGTGGCTTTCTGAGCACAAAGCTACCGGTTTCCAGCATTTTATTTTTACTTTTCTGCCGGCCACACACCTGGGAGCCCAGCTCTCAAGCCATTAGACGCCTGTTGGTGGGGAGCGGGAGGGGGGAAAAGGAAATGCGCGTTACTATGGAAACGCGCTCGCCACGCAGGCGTGCCTCGCGCAAGGTGGAAGTCCAAGCGGCCATTTTAGGAGCTGGCAAGAGGGGTTGAACAGGCGCTGCCAAGCAACGGTTGACCGGTTTTAGCCAAGTGACTGGTACAGCGGGGCGGGGAGAAGAGGGCGGTGCCATCCTAGGGGATGAGGGGGGCGGGGGGGAGTTGAGAAGGGGAGGGGAGGGGTGGGAAGTCAAGGCAAGGAAGGGCTGGGGAAGGAGCAAGATCGGGCAAGGAAAGGGCGTGGTTAAGATCTGAAGCCGGCAGAGGAGTATGGGCATGGCTAGAAGAGGCGGGGCATAGAGTAGGTGGGCGTTCAGGGAATGGACAGGAGAGATGAGAAAAGGTGGAAAGAAAAGTTGCCGGTGGGGACAGTGAGGATCGCGAGGTCAGAGTGGGTGTGGGACGACGGGAGGACTTGCAACCAGAGGACAGTCTTTACCCAAGAGAGACCCAGAGATCACGAGCTAAGTCAAGGCAGAGAAACCTACTGGGACAAGGAGAGAATTATTTACGAGAGGGGGTTCCTCGAAGAGAGAGCCAAATGGGAGGACAGGTCTAATAGTAGAGAGAGAAAGGACTGGAGTGAGGAGCGACAACCCTGTGAAGACACAACTGGAAGAGAGGAGACACCCCGAGGAGTAGAGTGGCCCTGCGACCACAAATGGTTCCCTAAGGAGAGGGCTGGTGCGGAGGGGCAGGCTGGTGCTGAGAAACCACCACGGTGGGAGAAGGGCTTTAAAGAGAAGAGGTGGGAAGAGCAGGAGGGCCAGTTTGCCCAGCACCCAGGGATAACTAGCCAGGACCAGCGGCACTGCCAGGAGAGAAAGGGGAGCGAGGACCCAATCTACAGCAGATTTTGGCGCTTGAACCAGGACCAGAGGTGTGGGCAAGAGAGAAGACAGAGAGACGATCTGAACTACCTCAGCACTCAGGGTCTGAGCCAGGACCAGCGCCGTGACCAAGAGAGAAGAAAGAGCGAGGATTCGAACTACCTCAGCACTCAGGGCCTGAGCCAGGACCAGCGCCGTGACCAAGAGAGAAGACAGAGAGAAGATCTGAACTACTGCAGTACTCAGGGCCTGAGCCAGGACCCGCGCCGTGACCAAGAGAGAAGAAAGAGCGAGGATTCGAACTACCTCAGCACTCAGGGCCTGAGCCAGGACCCGCGCCGTGACCAAGAGAGAAGACAGAGCGAGGATTCGAACTATGACAACATTCCGGGTCTGAGCCAAGACCAGGGGCGTGGCCAAGAGAGAAAGCAGAGCGAGGAGGATCTGATCTTCAGAAAGACTCAGAACAACTTGAGCCAAGGCAAAGGGCCTAGCGAATACCTAGGTGTGGGTGAGGACTCACCAAAGAACAAGAAGTCTAGAAGCCGGTTCTCGGGCAGTGCAAAGAGAAAGGGGAGTGGTGAAGAGCAGTGTGAGGGCGAGGAAGCTTGTGAGAACGGAGCCAAATCTCTGACCGCTGAGGGGCGCAGTGGTGGGGAAAATAGCAAGGGCTCGGGCAAGGCAAGAAAAAAAAAGAGAAATTTGGCGAAGGGTAGGTTAAGAGTTCCAGGAACTGGAACAGAGAAGAGCAAGGCCAGGGCAAAGGGACGGAGAGCGACTAGGAAACGGGGTGAAAAGAGACGCAGGAGTCGGGACCGTAGTAAAAGCAGGGACCGGGCCGAGAGGAAGAGCAGGGGCGGGGCGAGGAGCATTAGCAGGGGAGGGGCCAAGAGCAGGGGCGGGACGAAGAGCCTTAGTAGGGGAGGGGCCAAGGGCAGGGGCGGGGCAAGGAGTCTTAGTAGGGGAGGGGCTGAGAGTAAGAGAAGGGGCGGGGCAAGGAGTCTTAGTAAGGGAGGAGCTGAGAGTAAGGGCGTGGCTAGGTCTAAGAACAGGGCCAGGGCAGAGAATAAGGGGCCCAGAAGCCGGATCAAAGGTGGAGCTAGGAGGAGGAGTGGGAAAAAGGGCAGGAATTGAGCGCGGGTTTCCTAGCGATCAGCCTCAGCAAGCCGATTTGCAAGTGGGTGTTGATCCTCACATTCTCCAGGTTCTAGCTACATGGTGTCCTGGCCAGCCATGTCCCCTGTCAGCCTTGTGTGGCCGAGGAGACCAAACCTATGGGCATTCTGGGTACTGTGGCTTGTGCTGTTGCTGTCGTTGAAGTCGTGGGCGATAGATATTTTACAGAATTGCAACTGGCGTGTTGTCCTGAACAAGTTCGAGAATGTAGGCTTGAGTCTCTCCAAAGATCGATTTCAGGATCACCAGCCCATCAACACAGTGGCCGAGGTGTTCAGAAAGTTGGTGGACTCGCCAATCAATCTGGAAGAGGTGAGGGAAGTGAGATCAAGACTATCAAAGGGATTTGGGGCCAGTAAACAGAGGAATCTTGAGTCAGCACACCAAGTGACTAGGTATTTTCCCTACCTTTCCTTACAGAAATATTTGAGCTTCCCTTACTACCTGCAAATCAACTTTTCTTGTTCGGGACAGGTGAGAGCTTACTGAATGACTGGGCCGATTTCTGTAAGTCTCCAATTTCCATCATTTTCAGTAATGTTTTTCAATACAGTTTAATAGCCATCTCCACCAAACCTGAAGGCCTTAGGGATTCAGTCTCCCAATAGATACAAGAACACAGTAGGGCCAAAAAAAAAAAAAAAAAAGAAAGAAAAGAAAAGAAAAAAAAGAAAAGAAAAGAAAAAAAAAGAAAAAGAAAAGAAAAAAAGAGCTTCCCCCATTTCAAAATTGAGCCGCAGCTCATCTTTTTTAGGGTCTAAGGACAGAGCCCAAGGATTTGCGCATGCTACCCCTGCTTCCTGCTACCATCACGGCCTCAGCCCCTCAGTGCGCCATTCCAGTAATCCTAGTGTGTCTGCACAGTCAGGCACCTGTCTCTGCTACTACATTTACATTGCCTTAACAAAACCTCCATGATCAAGGCAACTCGGTAGGAGTCCATGAACACCACAGCCAGGAACAAACATGGTGGGGAACCTCCGAGAGCTTAAACCCCCATCCGCAAGCAGGAGGCAGAGAAACTAAATTGGTGCAGACTTTTGAGACCTCAAGGCATTCCACCCCGACTGACACACCTCCTCCAAGAAGGCCACATGTAATCAGTCCTACTCAAATAGAACCAAACACTCAAACATGAGCACCTAAGGGGCCACCCACACTCACCTCATTATCTTTCTCCTGAATGCTCCTCGAACCTCCAACAAGAACAGTGTCAATGGGATGGCGTGTCTATTAATAGTTATTTATTTATTTATTTTTTTAAAAAAAGAGCATTTGTCTTATTTTTAATTATATATGAAGGTACACATGGGCACACAGTTGCATATGGAGGTCAGAAGAGGGTGACGAGTTCCTGGAATTGTTACAAAGCCTTTGTGGCTTGACATAGATGTTGGGAGCCATAACTTAGCTGTCTGGAAGTACAGTAAGTACACACTCGTAACCTTTGAGCCGCCCATCTCTCCAGCCCCGCCCTCATTCTTTGATGCCATAGCCTAATGTTCCTTAACCCGGGCTGGCTAACCTGACGTGTAGCCAAGAATAACCTCAGACTTTTGAGCATCCTGCCTCTATAGGCTTCATGGGAGCGTATACTGCATGTTAAATAAGTAGGGGCTGGAGAGATGGCTCAGCGGTTAGAGCACTGACTGCTCTTCCAGAGGTCCCGAGTTCAAATCCCAGCAACCACATGGTGGCTCACAACCATCTGTAATGGGATCTGATGCCCTTTTCTGGTGTGTCTGAAGACAGTGGCAATAATTGATAATTACTAATTTTAAAACATATGTGTTATTTTATATGTATGTTAATAAAACACAAACAGTAAAAAAAAAGACAGCAACAGCGAACTCATACAAAATAAATAAATCTTTTTTAAAAGGTAAAATAAGTAAATCTATAGAAAGGGATTGAATAAAAAGTGTCAGTGTAAGTCCGTATTTACAGAACAAAGGAGTCTAGCCTGGGCTATGTAGAAAAATCTTTTCTCGGGGCACCACTGAAAAGTTTTAAGTTTATTGAGCTGTAACTCACTCATGATAAAGCACCAGAGAAGTGTTAATGTGTTCTCTGAGAACTGGATTGACTGTGTCCCAGGCTGTTCTTGAACTCAGCATTCTCCTGCCTCCTTTGCACTGGGATTATAGGTGTGTACCACGCCCAGCTTTACTTTTGTGCGTTTTGAGGCAATGTTTTACTATGGGACCTGGGGCTGCTCTGGAACTTCCCACTTGGATCAAGCTGGCCTTGAACTTGCACTGACTCCTCCGCCTTATCTGAGTGATGGGCTCACAGACTTAACCAACCACGAGTCGAACGTTTTTTTTGTTGTTGTTGTTGTTGTTGTTCTTAAAACCTTTTATTTGTGTCTTGCCGGAGTGTGTGTGTGTGTGTGTGTATACCACCTGTGTGCCTGGTCCCTTGCAGATTCCAGAAGAGAGAACAAAAACCCAGGAGACAGATAGATACACAGTCCTGGCTCACTTAGGCCTCTCTGTATAAATCAGACTGGCCTCAAACTTGTGATTCTCCTGTTTCTGTCTCCTGGGGAGGAGAAAGATAAATGTTGCTACACCCGGCCTCTAGCTTTTATTGATTTGCTTATTTTTGAGACAGTCTTACTTTGTAGCCCAGGCTGACCTCAAACTCCCTTTGTATTCTTCTGGACTAGCCTTGAACGAAAGAGCCTGCTGTGTCACCCTCTGGAGCCCTGGGGGCAAGCATGTGGCAGCATAGCAGAATGCACAGCCCTGACCTCTGACCCTTTGTGGTGGAGAGAACCTGCTGTGTCCACTGAGCTCAGGATGCAGGACATTACTCCGAAGGTCTCCAGGCAGTGGACCCTGAAACTAAATTATGCCCTCTTCCCCTTCAGGATAGCGAGGTGCTGGCCCGAAAAGGCCACCTGATGGGGATGAAGCCCATGGTCCTGGTCAGCTACATGCACTCAGTCAACTTTTACCGTTGGAAGACTGAAAACCTGCAGATTCTGATGGAGGCCGCTCCAATGCGCAGCACAAGTGGGCCGAACTGCTTGGTGGTAGCGGGTGGGGATAGGTAGTCTGGGAGTGCCCTGAGGCCCACCTGGGCTTCTGGCGGCCTCTGATTCCTCTGTGCCTCTGTGCCCCATCCAATCAGCAAATGACTGCCAGGCAGAGTCCATGTGCGTCCTGAACTGGTACACACCCATGCCCTTGAAAAATGGCTCCGTGGTCATCTCAGTGGACATCTACACTAATGGCCTAGGGCCCTTCATTCCCCGGAAAAGGTGCTGTTTCTGATAGTGTGCACACTCGGAGAGGCAACCCTCAGAATCCCCAAGGAAGCAGGGGAAGCCAGTGGGGAGGGGGCAAGGGGAGGTTGCTGTGAGCAGGGTGGAGTCCCTGAGATGGCATTCCTCATGGGAGCCTCCTTGCAGGTTCTATGTGAATATGAATGGCTTCTTGAAAAGAGACTCAGAAGGCAAATCTATCTTCACCATGGGGTATGAGGTGAGGGCTGCCAATGGGGGTCATACTCGGATTACCCATGCCTTATCTTCAAACTTCCAAACCCACAGAGACCCCATTTGCAGAACAGTTTCCTTGATCTCTGGGCCCCAGGTACCATTTTCTCAACTGTACCTTTGAGTTTCTCTTTTAGAGTCAATCTAGAGAGGGAGGGGTGTTTACACACATGCACACACAGCCTCCCAGTGCTAGCGGCTGGAGTGTCTGGCTTTCTAGGTGAGCACAGGGTGATTGATAGCCCATCCCCATCGTCTCATTGGATTTTATGTAGGCATTTTCTATTATTTTGTATGTGTTTATACCATGGTATGCATGTGGAGGTCAGAGGACAACTTTTAGGGGCTTGTATTCGGTCCACCTTGTGGAATTGCCTGGGATTGAACTAAGAGACATTAGGCTTGGCGGCAGGAGCCATTACCTGCCAAGCCATCTCACAGGCTCCCCTGTGTGTGGTGTTTTGTAACAAGGTTTCAGTATAGTCTGCAGGGGTCTGGAACTCACTGTACAGACCAGGCTATACTAGAGTATCCTAGATGTGAGGCACCAAGCCAGGATTCGGGTTCATTTGAACTTTTCTAACATATGATTCCATGTTGTGATGGCGGACACACATGGGGCACATGTGTGGAAGTCAGAAGACAATCAGGAGTTGATTCTCTGTTTCTGTCATTAAACTCAGGACATCAAGCTTGGTGGCAAGTGTCTTTTACCCACCAAGCCAGCTCACCTGCTGTGTTTACTCACTTCAAAGACAAGAATACTGAGGCTCTAAAGGAGGGAATGATTTCCTGCCTCCTGTCAGAGAATTCCCACCTGACACTATCCTTCATGGTCCCTACACCCGTATTCCAGTGTGAGCGTGGGGTGTGTGTGTGTGTGTGTGTGTGTGTGTGTGTAAGATGGAAAAGGAATGAAGAGGCTGCTGCAAAGCCCCTGGGATGAGCAGAAAACAAGGAAGAGGCAGGGCCTGGGTTAGAGTGGAGGAGAGTGAGGTTAGGGAGGGGACAGCCAGCAGCAGAGGCTTTGTCATCAGGATGAGAACTTTGGCTTGTGGCAGAGGTGGAGGTGCAGAGAGGTGGGGGCTGAATGGCATTTCTGTTCCCCTGACAGAGCCTTGTCCTAGAGTCGTCTCACTTCTGGAACCAGAAATCAAGACCCCTGTGGTTCACTGTGAACCACGCACCCGTGTTCATCCTTGGGGGCTTTAGTACTGAGAAAGCCATCCTGTTTTCGGACACTAATTTCCAGGACTATGTTTTCTTGGAGGTGAGGGAGAGCAGGTGCACACTTGGGCTTCTGGGCAGTGCTGGGTCTTAGCCCATAGGTGGGGGTCTGGGACTATGGCATGGGACTTCAAAGATATGCCAGTCTCCAGCAACGGGGCCTGAAGAACAGTTTCACTGCTAGGAAGCACACATTTAAATATTTTTTTAAGATACATTTCTTGGGGGGGGTGGAGAGATGGCTCAGAGTTTGAGAGCACTGGCTGCCCTTCCAGAGGATCCGGGATTCAAGTCCCGCACCAACGTGGCAGCTCACAACCATCTGTAACTCAAGCTGCAGGGAATCTGGTGCCTCTGGCTTCTACGGGTATTGCTGTCTCTCTAGATTCAACATGGGAACTCTGACACGGGCACAGGGACCGTTGCACACTCTGAACACTGTTTAACTCTAGGCTGTGTCCAATGTTCAGACCGGGATAGCGTGTCTTCTCTAGGCAGTTAGAACGGTAGTGATAGCCAAGGCAGAAGTCGGAGGCTGAGGTCTCACACTGGTTCACAAGTGCTCTGCTCCCCTGCAGCTGAGTATTGACAGTTGCTGGGTCGGCTCCTACTACTGTCCCGTTCTTGGCTTCTCAGCCACCATCCACGACACCATTGCCACCGAGAGCACGCTCTTCATTCGGCAGAACCAGCTTGTCTACTATTTCACGGGCAACTACACCACACTCTTCGACCAAAGCCACAGCAGCAGTGAGAACCCCCCCGGGGGGGGGCAAAGGGTGGAGGACATGTGGGTGTCAGAGAAACAAAACCAAGAAGGATGTTGACCAGAAAGGAAACAGTCCAGGCGTCACCATTGTGTGTACACCTTTCATCCCAACACTTGGGAAACAGAGGTAGGGTCATCAGGATACATATAGCCTGTTTGAGGTGAATCTAGGCTCCGCAAAATCCTGGAGATGGGGAAGCACACACAAGGGAAGGGATGTTGCTAACATCTAATTCTAGCACTTGAGACTATATCTATAGTTCAGGGTAATCATGGGCTATGTATTAGGTTCCAGACAGCCTGGGAAACTTAGTGAGAACTGCCTCAACCCACTCCCTTGGGATGGCGGTGGGGGCAAAAGAAAACAAGACAGAAGTGGGGCATGCCTGAGGATCGGTTTACCTGACCCAGAAGCCCAGAGCACTCTGACTTCAGACTGAGGTGTATCCAGGTACACAATATAACCCTTGGTCTCTTGCTGAACTTTGTGATTCCTACCCACACCCAGCCCCGGAGAGCCACATATCTTTTGGCTAGTGGCTACAAGCTGGAAGGGCCTCTGATTTGCCTCACTCTGTCCAGAACACAGTTCAGAACCAAGGGAACAAAAGAAGGGGTGAGCTCATCTAGACATCACGAGTAGCTCCCGTACAGTGGGACATACCTGACACCGCAGCATTGAGGCAGGCAGTAGGAGGAAGCTGGCCAGCCTGGGCTATAGATAGAGTTTTTGCGCTAGCCAGAGCTACAGTGTTAAAAAGCCTATTTCATAAAACCAAAACCAGTCATAGCAAGCTAGAATTCAAGGGTAGAGGACTGGTTGGGAGAGGCGTTAACGCCACACCGACATGTTGCTTCAGGCTAAGAGGACAGGTAACAGGCTCTGTAAGAGCAGAAAAAGAAAGGGTTGGGGTCCAGGCCTCATTCTGACCAAGCTGGTTTTATGTCCCCACGTTTAATCCCCTAGGCAGCTGGGTTCGAGTCTTGTCTAGCGAGTGCATTAAGAAGCTGTGCCCGGTGTTTTCCAGCGGCAATGGTTCTGAGTACGTTTTAGCCCTCACCATGGGCAAGAATGAGGGTTATGTTCACATCGGAACCATCACAGGTAAAAGCCTGTGTCTTCTGAGCACTCAGGAGACAGGCTCTTTCCCCCCACACTCTCACCTGGGGCTCTTATTTCTTGCTATGTGTCGTCAGAGGAAGTGGCAGGCTCAGGGTTGTTCTGTGGGTATGGGAACGGGTAATGCTTGTTGCTAAGCCCGAGGTCTTGAATTCAGTCCCTGGGACCCACCTGAAGGAAGAAAAGAACCAGCTCCCATAGGGTGTCCCTCTAACACACTCATACGTGCACAGCATGCAGGAACCTGGGGGCATCCTGGTCTACATAGGGAGTTCCAGGATAGCTAGGGTTACATAGTGAGGCCTTCTCTCAAAAAAATGTGGGGGCGGGGGGGGGGACCAGAGAGATGGCTCAGAGACTGAGGGCACCGGCTGCTCTTCAGTTCCTCATCGCATTCCAGGGGTTCTGCTGGTCTCTGTCGGCCTCCTCCAGGGCTAGGCTTTCAGGTAGTTCATGTACGTAGCAGCATGCAAACACACAGAGAAAACGATGCGATCATAAAACCTTAGGCAGGCTCACATGCAGTGTTAGGCAGGATGACCACATTTCTTGGTAGGTCCAGAGGTCAGGCAGCAGAGCCTCGAGGTCTTCCTCACGCCACATCGTTTACTTGTTTGTTTTTGAGACAGGATCTTAGCATGTAACTTGCTCTCTTGGAACTCACAACGTTGGCCAAGCTAGCTTCACCTCTGAAAAGCTCTCCCTGCCTCTGCCTGCTGAATTAAAGGCCCACACTGATACTCAGGGACTCTTCTAGTCTCAGCTTCCCAACTCGCATCTTCTGCCAGGCCCAGCTGAAAAGAGAATGGATGTGTTTCTTTGTTAGCAAAAGTAGGTGTTAAGCTGGGCATTGGTGGTGAACACCTTTAATCTCAGCACCCTGGAGGCAGGGACAAGCCTATCTCTGAGTTCAAGGTCAGCCCGGTCTATAGAATAAGTTCCAGGACAGCCACACAGATAAAAACCTGTCTGGAAAAACAAACAAAAAAGAGTAGTTGACAAGTCCCTGTTATTGTATTAGCACAGTGACTATACACAGGTCCCCCCAACCCCACCAGCCTGTTCCATGGAATCCTAGATTTGTGGCTTTCACCAAGTAACAGGAGTTCCCTCACACACTTTCCCATCTATCTATAAAATGGGACCAGATGGCAACTCTGAAGTGTTTCTTTGGGTTAATATAAAGATTAAATAAGTTCACTGGACATGGTGGTCCACAGATGGTAGTCACAACACTTGGAAGTCTAAGGCAGAAGGAGCAAGAGCTGGAAGCCATCTTGAACTAAAACAGGCAAAAGCAGGGCCAAAGTGTGGCTCAGCATTAGAGAGCCCGTATGGAATCTACCAGAAAATGCTAGATCACTGGTTGTGCACCACCATGCTTTGCTGCATTCATTCCACACCCAGCCACAGGATGTGCTCTGATTGCTTGCATTGGTCACACCTCCATATCTAAAGTTGTTTTTGAGACAGTAGGTCAAGTGTAAAGATGAAAATGCCAGAAGTCAGCCTGACCCCTAGAATCCCTGGACTAAGAGGTTTAAGGGTGTGGGGAACCCCGATGGGGCGCTGGTTGGGTAGGATGCCCTGAAGGTGCTGATGGTCTAGAAAGGGCCTGAGCATGGCATCTGACTTGATCCACAGCTGGCCTCGTGTCCTTTGAGATGGTGCCGAGGGAATGGTCAGTATGCAGCAAGTTTCCAGGTACTCTTTTTTTTTTTTTTTTTTTTTTTTGTGATTTGGAGTAGGAGGGGGTAGTAGGCCTCTGAGAAAGGGTATGAAAGGTTATGGGGATGGCTGGATTCTAGACTGCTATAGATTCCGTTCTCCTCCAGGAGACTTGAACTGCACCATCGAATGGGCTACATACATCCCCGATGAGAAGAGCCTGCTGTTGTTAGTAAAAATTGCCTCCGGGGAATTTTACCTACTCTGCTATAATAGAGGTAAATCAGGTTGCCCTGCAGGTCAGAAGAGACCCGTGCAGCAGCTGGGACTGGGGACCGGATAGCCACCTTACACGCGCTACTCTTACATAAGCAGTCCAGAGGCTGGGGAAGCCAGTGTGTCTAGGGGACAGAGAAGAGGATAAGAGGAAGCCTGTAGACGGCCCCAAAACCACATCTGGAAGGCCCTGTAGTCCACAAGGAGGTTGAGTTTTATGTTCTCTTTGAGATAAAAACAGTCTCAAAAAGGACCAGAGAGGAGGAATCTCCAACTGTGTGTCTGCGCAGACTTGCATTTTGATATTCTAGCCAACAACATGTCTCAGTGGGTACAGGTACTTGCCGCCGAGCCTGATAACCTAAGCTCCGTTTTGGAGACTCACATCGTAGGAGAGGAGACTCCCGAAGCCGTCTTCTGTTGCTGAGAAATGTGCACGTGTACGCACACATACACATACATATTCACATAGCGTAAATATAATAAATCAACAAGGTTTCTATCTTAAATGGAAAGCCAGTAGATTCTTAAAGGTGGGTGGGGATTTGTTTTAATTTTTTTTTGTTTTTTGAAGCAAGGTTTTATTATGGAGCCCTTGCTGGCCTAGAACTCCCTCTGTAGACCAAGCTGTCTTCAAACTCTCAAAGAGCCACATACCCCTGCCTCCTGAGTGCCTGGATTGAAGGGTCACCCTGCTCCGAGCTTGGAGAACAGTAACTCTGGCCTTGCTTACAGTGTGAGATTAGGGTTTCAAGAGAGTTCTTCAGGCTTCAGGATGCTGTTTTCCTACCTCTAGACTTCCAGATTCTGGATATCCTCTACAAATTACCACAGTTTATCCCTCTAGGTAGGACCAAAGGGCAAGGGCGGTTTCCAGGGTGGACAGTGGTCAGGAAGAGACTTGGTGAACACTCTTCTCCTTTCCTCTGCTGTGGCCAGCTAAGGAACTGGACTTCTTGGTGATCCTTGGTACAGAGACCTATACCAACACTCCTATGAAACCCAAGGGCTTATTCTTCAACACAATGAACAACGCACTGTACATCTGGGGCAACTTCATCCTGCAAAGGTAAGTATAAGCCATCTCTCTAAGGACCCAGGCACGCACGCACACACGCACACATATACACACACTCACATATTTATTTATAGAAATAATTTTATCTGTTTTTTTAAAAGATTTATTATTTTACGTATGAGTACCCTGTTACTATCTTCAGACACCAGAAGAGGGCAATCAGATCTCATTACAGATGGTTGTGAGCCACCATGTGGTTGCTGGGATTTGAACTCAGGACCTCTGGAAGAACAGTCAGTGCTCTTAACCACTGAACCATCTCTCCAGCCCTATCTGTTTGATTTTGAGACAGGTCTCACCTATGTGGCCCCTGGTTGTCCTGGAACTCACTCTGCAGACCAGGCTAGCCTCAAACTCAATGTTCTGTCTGCCTCTGCTTCCCCCCACCCCCGCTGAAATTAAAGGCCTATACCATAACTCCCAGTAAAGTTTTATTTTATTTAATTATGTGTATGTTTGTGTGTCTGTGTGGTAGTGGTATACACATAGGAGTATGGGTATCTGTAGAAGCCAGAGAGGGTTTTAGAAATCCTGGAGCTAGAATTAACCCATAAGCAATTTTTTCATACCTTCAATGGGCTGTTTTCCCCCAGTCACTAGGGTGGAGCTAAAGGTCTTGCTTAGGTTAGGAAACACTCCATTGATAAGCCATGACCCTGGACCCTCATTAGTAGACTCTAGGCGAGGACTCTGCTCAGAGTCACCCCACTCCAGCTCTGGGAGCCCTTTTGTAAAATGAAACTTTCTGGACTGGGTACATGTGAGCAACAGAAAGTGTTTTCTGGAGACACTTGAGAACTTTTCTTACCGGTCTACTCTCTTCCTCATCAGGAACCCAGGGGCCTATGCCATCTTCATGGACAGTTGGAAAACTGCTTTTTTTTTTTTTTTTTTATGAATTTGGTTTTAAGAGAAAGAAACCCAACTCAAGAATCACTTAAGCATAAAGAATCGCCTGACTGATACATGGGAAGATGAAGCAGATGTTTATCTTCAGGCGTGACTGGATCCAGGGCTCTGAGGCTTGCCATTAAGACCCTTAGGACCCCATTTCTAGGCAAGGTAGCATTTTTACTGTCCTAGGCCAGATAGCTGAGTCTTGGAGTTCCCCAAACACCAGAGATGGGGAGATGCAGGTCCAAGAAAGACCACAAGGGCATTCTCATGCGCTCTGGAAGCTGAAGCCACAGTCACAGGGTCCCTTTGCTATCGTCTACAGTGTCAGAGAACAAACAGTCTATGGTTACTTGCTGTATTATGGGTGCAATGGAAAAAACAGGTGTCTAGAATACCAGATGTCCCCATGCTCAGAGCTCCCTCTCTCTGTCCCGAAAGCTACGATAGAGAACACTTCATTTATCTGGCGGACTTCCCAGGAGATTCTACCATCAAATACATGCTCAACTCTTACAAAGGTCATATAGCTGTTGTCACAGAAGATGAAGAGGTGAGATACCCTGTTTTTCTCTCTAAGCCCTCCTCGTTCACCTCCAAATCTCCTTCCCCGTCAAGGTGAGCACCCTTCAGAAACTCCGAGATAAAGGTCAGTAGAAGGTGACTTGGAGGGGGTGGGGGACTTTTTCAAAGAGTGTGTATCTTTGGAAGGCACAGTGGGGTGGGAGAGTCGGGAGGCTCCCCTTGTTCCTGAAGACTCACATAGATGCCGCTGGACCCACAGATATGGTACTTTCTGGAGGGCGGCTATGACGTGTACAGGTTGGTCCCATCTCAAGGCTGGGACACCTACACTAACCTGCAGAAGATACAGGACTCTCCCCTCTATTCGGAAGATGAGACTCTGGTCTCCCTCTTCTTTGAGGATGGGAATCTCTATGAGGTGCTGGGCGGATTTGGTAGGGTGGATGTGGGGAGCGTGTTGGGAGCTCTAAGGAGGTCTCCACACCCTTACATGTCTGTTTCTGGCCCCAGCTGGTCTATCTTTATGATGTTGGAAAGGAAGATTTGGTTAAGAGGCTCTTGCCTGTGGCAACGTTGATGGAGTATGACCTGCCCAAACCCTACACAGTGAAGGGTGAAAGGTGAAAAGATTGGACCCATGAAGCTGTCTCAGAGTTTTCAACCCAGGGGTGGGACCTGGAGCCACCCCAAGGATAACCTGGTGGTGGGGATGGAACACAGGTCAGAGGAAAAGAGCAGTGTAGCTTGGAGCATCAGGGAGGAGGGAAGCTGTAACTTAAGGGTGAGGAGGAAGGTGGAAGAGTGTTAGAAGGTGTATTCATTGGGGCTTTACTGCTGTGAACAGACACCATGACCAAGGCAAGTCTCATAAGGACAACATTTAATTGGGGCTGGCTTACACATTCAGAGGTTCAGTCCAGGATCATCAAGGCGGGAACATGGCAGTGTCCAGACAGGCATGGTGCAGGAGCTGAGAGTTCTGCATCTTTATCTGAAAGCTGCTAGCAGAAGACTGGCTTCCAGGCAGCAAGGATGAGGGTTTTAAAGCCCACATCCACTGTGACACACCTACTCCAATAAGGCCACACCTATTCCAACAGGGCCATACCTTCTAATAGTACCACTCCCTGGGCCAAGCATGTACAAACCATAACAGAGGATAAGGAGGAAGTGGGAGGGTCTTGAGACGTGGGAGCCTTACTTGTAATTGACAGACTTCAGAAATGGCCCAAATCTTGTGAGGTTAAGGCTGAAGAATTTGGAATTCAAATATGTAAGGCCGTCGGACTATGTAGTGAGACTGTACAGAGGAAAGGGTAGTTTCTGAGCAACTGCAGATGGTGCCACAAGCAGAGCATCTTGGAGATGGGGGGGGGGGGGGATTAAGGCAAACAACCTAGCTGGGGTGGAGGGAGAAGGGATCAATTAGAGAGCATGAGGGGACTGAAATGAGTTTGATATAGGCCAGGTTAAAATTTGGGGAATCAGCAACTCAAAAGTGGAAAATGTAGACTGGGGATGTTCCTAGAGAACTGTCAACTTAACTTCCCAACATGTTGTTGCCCAGGGACCACAGTATAGTCTCCTTCACGAATATCTGCCCTTTCAAGACTGCTCAGGTGTTTGATATGCCCCAGCAGCAGCATGTAGAACGCAAGGAGACCTACCTTGCTTTACCTCCTCTGGTCTCTGATTCCTCGGGCTTCCACAACAATAACACACTCGCTGTTTACCAAGGCCTTGTCTACTACCTGCTGTGGCTGCACTCCAAGTACGATAAGGTGGGCCCAGGAGGCAGTGAAGAGGGAACTGTTCTGGGTGGGTGAGTTTGAGGGGTTAGCGCAGCCAGAGTGGGACCTGAAGTTCGAGGATGTGAGGAAGGTGAAGGGGCCGGAGGCAGGACAGGTTTGAACTGGTTCTTAGGCATGAGGCCCTCAGATTGAAAACACATGCTGGTGCAGGCCTATAATCTCAACACTTGGGAGGGGGACCCAGGAAGATAGGGGTTCAGGACTAGACTGGGATACATGAGTCCCAGCCCTTTCCAGAAAAAGAAACGAACCTGGTATAACTGTGTATGCTGCTAGTCCAGACTCAGTGATGGATAGAACTCTTGACTTTGAGGCCATACTTGATACACAAAACATAACCAGCTGAGTATGAATCACAGCACCCACAGAAAAACCTGGTTGTGAGGCTGGGCTCAGAATCCCAGCACCGGGGTGGCCAAAGCAGGCCAAAGTGTGAGACTCACCAGCCAGAATAGTCTGGTCAGGCCACGGTTCAGTGTGAACTCTCTGGGTAGCTTCTTTGGAAACACAAGCAAGGCCCTACTCTGGCTTCCGCAGGCCCGCACACCCCACACGGGCCCACAAGGCCGAGTTTTGGGGGCCAGCTGGGTGATTATCTCTTTCTTTGGGCTATGAGCTAAACACAATCCTAGAGTTGCCTGCCTCCTTCCTCGCTGTCACCTCATGGTGTCTGACCGGTTCCACAGCCCTATGCAGACCCAGTGCACGATCCCACCTGGCGCTGGTGGCAACACAAAGCAATACACCAGGTAGGTGGACACGTGGGAGTTGGTGGAGGGACAGCACTGAGGTGTGTGTCTCCTGTCCAGCGCTTACTAGCTGACCATCCTGTGCATCCAGGATTACTACTTCTACCTGTTCAGCAACCGGCTGGCGGCAGAAGGCTTGTTCATCAACATGAAAGCCTACCAAAAGCTCTACAACATCAGCAACATCAACAGGGCACCCAATTATGTCTTTCTAGACAAGGGCAACTGGTTTACCTTCAAAGCGGCCTTATTGTCGCATCAGGAAACCTTCACGAGCTTTGATAGCCAAGGTCTGTGGTCAGGGCCTACTTAGCAACCAAGGGATGAGACCTGAATGAATTACTCTGGGGGCAGGCATCATGCATCAAGCCCCACCCACTCCCACAGGAGCCACCATTAATTCGGAGAAGAAGCTGGCTTTGGCTGTGGTGTTGGCGGATCCTGAGTGCCTTTCAGAAACTGTGAATCAGGAGGTCTTTCTTAATCGCAACACAATGGTCTACAAGGTGAGGAGGCCCGAGAGGAGGTCCTTCCTTGCTTGCTGTCTCTCTGGTCCTCTGAACAGTAAGTAAAAAGCCACAGGTCTTATTCTCTCTTCTGAGTCCCAGTTATCCGGCCTTTGAATGTCTCTGGATCCTGGGATAGATTTGGATGGTCCTCTATTTCAGTCTCTCCTTCCTGTCTTCCATAGGTTAAAGTCAAAGACACAGAGAGATGCACTGAACAGGGCATGACTGGACATAACATCAAGAAGACTTCCATTATGGTCAAGGTATGGTCCAAATCTGGGGGAGGGGTGGAGAGAGGGGACCCTGGCCCTTGGAATCCCCAATCACCCATTCCTCTTCACAGATGTTGGGCAGTTCTGGGAGATGCTTCTTCAGTTCACTTCTTGGGACACAAAGTCGAGTACTGGAGTTTGGGTACTGGGTCTGGTACTGGGGGTGGAGGGTTGGCTCAAGTCCCCAGAGGGCTGGTTCCTGTTGCTGTCCTAGGAGCGCTGTAAATCCATTCGGATTATAAACATACAAGGATGAGTATTTTTGCCTGTGTGTGTGGCTGTTGGCCACCTGTGTGTCTGGTGCCTTCAGAGGCCAGGGCAGAAGAGGCCTTTGGATTCCCTGGAACTAAAGTTATAAGTGGTTGTGAGCTGTCATGTGGATCAAACTCCAGGTCCTCTGCCATTACACAGTGCTACACACCAACGGTCTGTCTTTCTTTGAAATTTCCAGTGCTAGAGGTGGAACTTAGGCCTTTGAAGGTGCTGAGCAAGCAAGTACTCTATCACTAAGATGCCCACCCCCAACCCTCACGCGCTGTTCTACGTTTTCCGACTCAAGTGTTCTTCATCCTTTCCTTTGGCTTTCTTGTTCTTCTGTTGCTTACACGCGTGCTGTCCCCCTAGCACAAAGTCTGCTGAGGCCCAGAGCAATGCAGACTAACCCAGAGAGCTCATACACAGTAAAAGGCCTAGAGTCTTTGTTCTTTGTAACTTTCCTAGCCACCCGCTAGCAAACTCACCTTGGGGTCCCCTCCTTCCTGATTTAGAATGACCCAGGAAGTAGAAGACAGTTGTAATAGGCACAGACTCCTTAGATGGCGTGTGTTGGGCTAAAGGAACAGGAACAAGCTTGATTAAGCAAGGATGGGTAACAAAAGTGGGCTGTTCACCTCCCCCCTCTGTGTGTGTGTGTGTGTGTGTGTGTGTGTGTGTTCTAGAAAGCTAAAGAAGACACGTGTAAGGGAAGAAAGGAGGTTTAGAGGAAAAAAATAGATAGGTTTTAGGTGTGGTCTTTCTTTTTTCTTTCTGAGACAGGGTCCCTTTTTATGTTGCTAGTGGTGGGATTCAGGGACCCACGCTTGCCAATCTTTATTGTTATGATGAGTGCCGGCCTTCTAGATGGGTTTCGAAGGCTAAAAACAGAAAGCTAAGCAGGCATGGCGGAAGTATTCCTGTATCCCAACACTGAACAGGTACAGAGAAGAGTCTGTCTCATGAGCCAAGGAAACTGCATCTGTTGATGCAGCACCTTTTATCTGTCCAGCTCTTGGGAGGCAGAGGCCGGAGGATCTCTATGACTTGGGAGTCCATATTGATCTAGGTAGTAATTTCCAGACCAACCAGGGCTTTACAAGGAGACTCTGTTTCCAGCAGCTGCAAAGAACTTGAAGTTGAGGGAAGAAACGAAGTGTGTTGGGGTCTGGTGGGGAGTTAAGGGGAGGAATGGGAAGTTAATATGATCAAAGTATATTGTATGAAAACTTAAAGGTTAATAAGATGCTCATTAAAACAACAGGGCTGGAGCGATGGCTCAGTGGTTAAGAGCACTGGCTGCTCTTCCAGAGGTCCTGAGTTCAAATCCCAGCAACCACATGGTGGCTTTCGACCATCTGTAATGGGATCTGATGCCCTCATCTGTCACACAGGAGTACGTGCAGATAGAGCACTTCTACATTAAAATAGCAATGACCATCACAACAAAACCAAAAGCAAACAGGCATCAAACAAGTGCTGGAAACGCAGCTCAGGGGTAGTGTGCTTGCTTAGCCCTTGAGAGAGGCCCTGGTTCCAAGCTTAGCACTGGAAATTTGGTCTTAAGAACTTGGCAGTAGACTGCAGGGTGGTCACCTGATCATGCTGGTGGGGTGGGGCTGTGGGTTCTCCCTCTGCTCCTTCAAAGCAATCTAGGCCACTCCCCAGCAGAAGGCCTTTTTTTTTTTTCCTTCCCAGGGTTTCCTATTGATAAATATCTTAATCGGCTGTCCACCTGGCAAGCGCCTGGCCTTCGATGTCTCCTACACAATACAGAACTCCAAGGCGGTAAACAAGCACTATTTCGATTGTGTGAATCCGGACCCTGAGATGCCGTGCTTCCTCTTCCGTGACAGTGTGTTCCATCCCTTCTCCGGAATTTACTGCCCTCCCGTCCCTCACACATTCCCTCCTGCCACAGCCTCACCACTGTTTGCTCTAACCTAGAGTCCCCCTCCTCTCTTCTTCCATTCCTCTTTGGACAAAGCTCATCTCTCCCTTCCCTGCTCTCTTTCCCGATCCACAGTATTCCAGCCTTTCTTCTTAGTCCAAGACTTGGTGACGGGAGACTCTGGCAGTTTCTTGGGCAGGTGAGGACAGACTGGTTGTCCCCTCACTGCCCCCCCCCCCCCGACGTCGGGGACTTGACAGTGGGGAGGGAGATGCATAGTTCAAGACCCTGAGTGATCCTTGTTTACCTCTGCGTTCTTCAGTTATGTGTTGAAGGTGGTGGGCGGTGGGCGCACAGAGGAAACCATCAGAGACTACACGGAAGAAGAAATCTTCCGTTACAACAGCCCACTGGACAAGTAATGTCTTTGGGGCCCCGGTCCACAGCTGGTGGGTCTGCAGGGTCTCCCCTCTCCACTTCCAGTTAAGCAGGGGACTCCTCCTGCAAACTAAACTCAAGGTGCCTGAGACAGTAATGCCAAGTGTCCCACAATCCTGCCCTGCCCACTAGGTCCCCTCCCCTAGGTGCTAAGAACTGTTTCTGCTCTCACCCACTTTGACTCTTTATGGACCTGCGTAGAACAAATAGCCTCATCTGGAAAACGAAGTCTGTAAGGACCACCAGTGACAAAAAGTTCTACATAATGTCCCACAAGAGCCCTGGAATTGAGTGAGTGCAAGCCCTGAGAGTTCCCCCTTCCCCCAGGCTAGCCTATGGATTCACTGTGGATTCACTAGTCTAGGATGCCCTTGTTCCTCTGAATCTCCACACAAGTTTACCAGGGTCTGGTTTCCAGGCCAGCACCCTCCCTACTGAGCTGTGGATCCTCTCAGCCCTACCCTGTTATTTTTGTCTTACACAGAGTCTCACTATGTGGCTCCGACTCTTCTCAAAATTATGATTATCCTACTTCTGAAATGTGGGGATTATAGATAAACCCTTTGCACAAGCTCTGCCCCCCATCCTTTTGGCCCACTGTGCTTAATTGTATTGTTTTTCCAAAGGAGGGCAATCCTTTGCAGAGAGAGGTTCCCCTGGAAGTGGGGGGCCTTTTACTCGGCTTTCAGGCCTTAGATCACATGTTCCTTCCTTCAGGAGGGCTTAGCCATGCCCTTTTCTCCAAGATGGGCAGTCAGTCCCTGTGAAGTCCCTCATGCCTTTGCCATCCCGAGCTTCTGCCTGTACCTCCTCAACTTTCCCAGACGCCCTGCCCACATATCTCCTTACATTTTGGTCCTGACCACTCAGAGCCTGTCACTGTCTCCTAGAGGACCTGTTTCTCTAGGCACAATATACCTTTTTTTTTTTTTTAAACAAACAAGTTAACACAGATCAGCATCCACTGACAGCTAAGAGGAGATATTAACAAATGAAGAAAATTGTAGAGGACCTTGTTAGTATGAAAGGGCTTGAAAAACCATTTCTTACTCAATGAAAGGAAACACATAATATATCACAAGACAGCCATGTGTGGGCTTAGATCTTTGAAATCAACTTTTTTTAAAAAAAAAAAATATTTGTATGTGTACACTGTAGCTATTTTCAGACACACCAGAAGAGGGCGTCAAATCCCATTACAGATGGTTGTAAGCCACCATGTGGTTGCTGGGGATTGAACTCAGGACCTCTGGAAGAGCAGCCAGTGCTCTTAACCGCTGAGCCATCTCTCCAGCCCTGAAACTGACTTTTAATAATGGTTCTCAAGTGCTTCAGCGTCACATGAAACAGCCAGAAAGTTCCACTTTAAAATGGACAAATTAACCAACTGCACCCAAGACCATGTTCAGTTTTGGTTTATTGAATAATGGCCAAGAGGGAATTAGTGAGAATTAGGGGATTAGTTTGTACTTAGTCCAGACTGTGGGATGAAGGTGGCACACAGTAGGTATTCAAGTCCTATAACTGGGTCAGCTAGCAGGTGGAGGCAGTAGGCAGCAACTGTTTTGAGGGCTGGTGTTCAGACAGACAGCATCATTGAATGAATGAATGGAGCGGACTGATGAAGGAAGAGACTAGGGACTGGAAGGGTAGTGTGGCTCAGTGGGAACACTTGGCTGCACTTCCCCAGCGGGTTGGGACTTGGTCACCAGGCAGCAGGCAGATCGGAGAAAGCAGTGTCTCTCCTGGAGTGTGGGTGCAACATCTTGCCTCCACTTGGACTTGTAGGTGGCTGTGTTTGGAGAACTCCCCTTGCTACGACATCATTCCTAACAGCATCCACCCACCTGATTTCTTCCTCAAGGTGCTGGTGAGCAATAGGTAAGCCAGGTGCAGAGCCTAGGTGTGTGTTGGGGTCGGGGCGAGCGCGCGCGCACGGGGGGGGGGGGGGGGGGGCGGGGAGGTGCAGTGTGCTGAGACTGTTCTTTGGCGTGATGCTCCACTAATGAACTCAATCATGGACTCCATTCCCTCACCAGAGGTGTAGACAATAGCACGTATTGTGACTACCAGCTTATGTTTATACTGCACTTGCATGGGCTACCGCTCAGCAGCAAACGGTCCTTCTTTGTTGTTAAAGTGAGTGGCAGTCAAAGGCTTCCCTATTGGGTGGGCAGGGGTTTGCCTACTAATATACCTCCACCCGACCCCTTGTGACTGTTGTACTGGGCTTGCAGTTTTCTACCAGCTTCTTTATACTCATGGTGATCTTCTACATCCTGTTCTGCCTCGTGTGGCCTCACATAGTGAAGGCCTGGGTCTCATTACGCTGGCGGATTAACAACATCATGGCGTCAGAGTCTTACTACACATATACCACATCCACTGCAGGCTTCAGTCTCCAGTCTCATAGCTCGGAAGGAAGTTTCAAGGGCCCCTCCAGAGTAGATTCCAAAGAGGACAAAGCTAAGAGAGCACAGGTGGCCTGAGTCTCTGGTCTGTATGCTTCCTCATAAACCCTTAGGCCTCTCCTCTGGGAATGTGGCCTGCCACCTACCCAGGAGTTTCTGGTTTGCTACAATGTTCATGTCTCATTCAGACCCTAATAAAGCCTCATTTAAGAATCAGTCCTGAGTCCACAGAAAGTGTCTGTCCACTTTGTGCCAGCACAGCTGTAGCTAACTGTCAAAACATCAGAATCTTATGTTTTCAAGATGGCGCAGCAGATGAAGGTGCTTGTTCCCAAGCCTGACAACCTGGGTTTGATCCCCAGAACTCATAAGGTCCAAAGAGAGAGCTGACTCTGTGAAGTTGTCCTCTGACCTCAACATGTGCACATGTATGCACACACACACACACACACACACACACACACACACAGTGTTTTAAGTTAAGCCAGGTGTATGCCTTTATTCCCAGTAGAGGAGGCAGAAGCAGGTGAACCTCTTGAGTTTGAGGTCAGCCTGCTCTACATAGCAAGTTCCAGGCCAGCCAGATCTATATAGATCCTGTCGGAAACCAAACCAAAGAGAACAAACAAACAAAAACAACAGAACAAACAACAAAATGATGCTAGCTAGTGTGGTGGTTCAGACTGTCATCTGACCACTCAGGAGGCTGAGGGAGCAGAAATATTCTGAGTTTGAGGCCAGTCTGAGTTACTTAGAGACTTCCAGGCTAGCACTGACTAACCAAGAGAAAGATCCATTAAACCATCGGTTAAGAGCACCAGCTACTCTCTTCCAGAAGTCCTGAGTTCAGTTCCCAGAAAACATACACAACAAATCCGTAATGAGTTCTGATGCCCTCTTCTGGCATGTAGGTGAGCATGCAGACCGAGCACCATACATATAAAAATAAATCTTAGGGCTGGAGAGATGGCTCAGCGGTTAAGAGCACTGAGGATGTGGCTTCAATTCCCAGCAACCACATGGCAGCTCACAACTGCCTGTAGCTCCAATTCTAGGGGATCTGATACCTTCAAACATGCAGGTAAAACACCCATGCACATTAAAAAAAAAAAAAATCTTAGAAAAGTCAAGAGTATCACCCCTTGCTGTGCCCTTTTAAGGTTTGTTGCAGTAATTTAAGAGGCTAACACAGAAGGGTAAAGGAACTCTCCATCAAACCCAGAGAGAAAAACTACATCTCCTCTTTGAATCCTGCCTGATGAAAAAGAAAGAAGCAAAAAAAAAAAAAAAAAAAAAAAAAAAAAACAAAAAAACAAAAAAACAAAAAAACAACAAAAACAAAAAAGCCAGGCGTTTTCTTGGTGCAGGTGCTTGGAAGCAGTTAGGCCTAGATTTTTTCAAAACCTATTTTACTAAGGGTTCTTAAACACTTTCACCTTCCTTCTAGCCCACCATCAGCCAGAGGTAGTGAAAAGAAAAAGTTAAAAGGGCAAAGGGAGATGTGGACCTGTTTAGAAATAGTTCTTTGGGGGCGATTCTAATCTTTGTTGGCAGGATATCAGCAGTTCAGTTCACATGAATTAGCAGCAGTAGCTCCATCTACTTGTAAACATCATTCATGAATCAGCAACGACAGTTTGATCCAGAAGAAACCACAAGGCTCTGCCAGCCGGCCTGAGGCTGTAGATGTGGCAAGAAACTACTGGAATGTCACGAATAGTTCTTTGGTGCTTTTTTTTTTTTTTTTTTTTTTTTTTTTTTTTTTTTTTTAATAATCTCTGCAGTCATAACAGACTATGATCAGGAAAGAAGGCAAGGTGACCAGTATCAGCAAAGTGGCAAGGCGAACCAATACCACACAGCCTCATCCACTGTCTGCTGGGTTATATTTCTACCCTTTCCAAACATCACATGTTCTCTCGAGCATCTGCTCTAGCAAAATATCACACGCCCTTTTCCAGGCAGCTTCCAGTAAAAACACTGTGTGTCTGCTGTCAGCAAAACATCCTCCCACAGGTCTGCGCCAGGAAAACAGGCTCACAGGACAGTTTCCAGAAACATGTCATAGGACACAGCTGAGTCTCTAAAGACACCAGACATTTCCACTTCAAGCTTTGATTTCCCCGAGAAACTGTAGAGCAGGCAGTTACGGCCGTCATCATTCCAGATGCCTATACTCAGGTTTTCCTGAACACCCACCCCAGGAGCTTAGCGTCTCTCATGCCACAGCGTCTTCTCTACTCTCCCGGTCCCGTCTGTGACCTGCATTGTGTTCTAATCATCTGGTGCCCTGACAGTAACAACCAGTGTCTGTTTAGTGGCTCGTGGGCGATGAAATGGTTTGGAAATAGTTGCAGTCAACCCTAGGCTTGAATATTCTATGTGGAAGTGATAATTTATGATGATGTGGTTAGTTTATTTTTTTTTCACTACATTTATTTATTTTGTGTGTGTGTGTGTGTGTGTGTGTGTGTTTGGGGCAACTCGATAATAGATTTTCTCCTATAATTTGAGTTCCAGAGTTCTAACTCGAGTTGTCTTGGTGGCAATCACATTTACCACATGACCCATCTCAATGCCCCCCTTTCTTCTTTCATATAATCCTGATGTGTGGCAGAGCGGTGCTGGCCAAGCTGCCCTTACACCCCCATGATTCTTATGTCTCTGCTTTGTGAATGAGATTCCAACATGTGCCCACAATCCAAGCTTTTGGTTATTTCCCTCTAAACTCTTTTTTTCTTTTTAATAAAAGATTTTTATTTGTATGTGCAAGTACTTGCCTGTTTATGTGCATCACATGGGCGGCTGGTGCCTGTGGGGACAAGAAAAAAGGCACTGTGTCCCTTGGAACTGAAATTACAAGCCATCGTGAGAGGACACATGGGAGCTGGGAACCCAAAATCGAATCCTCTCTGAGAACAAGTGCTTTTAGTGGCTGAGCCACATTTTCTACACTTTCACTTCTCCACTCCCTCCCCCTCGGAGCTGAGGTCTCACGTAGCTCAGGTTGGCCTTGAACTGGTTATCTAACCGAAGGATGACTTTGAAATCCTGGTGCTTCCCCATCTCCCAAGCCCTGAGAGCTTTCCCTAGCAAACTGTCGTCAGTGTTGTTAGCAAAGGCTTTGCCCCCTCCCCCATCTCATGTCTGCCCAAGACAAGTTTCAGCACTGTGTGTGGACTTTGACCTGAAGCCTTCCACCTTCACCCTTGGAGGACGAAACATGTCGCACTGCTCCAAGAAAGAAGGGGTGAACCACAAGTCCTGTCAACCACTCAGGTCAGGGTCCCTACTGTACCAATCACAGGGCAGTGGTGGCTCCAGGAGCCTCAAGTTTAACTCAGTCATATGCCATTCCCAATCCTACCCCAATGTTGTGCACAGCGGCAGTTCTGAAGAAACTGGGCTGTCGGGAAGGACAAAAGGATAAAAAGAGAGCACCGTGACAGGTGACAGTAGTAACCCAGGCCTTTAAACCCCAGCACAGACAAGGCCGACACCAGCAACCCCCTATCTCGTGAGCAATGCATTATAGAGCACTGGGGGTGGGTGTCAGGATATTTGGGGGGTGATATTTCTGTCTTGATGGAAGAGGCGGATGTTGGATAAAGATGGGAAATTCTGGCTGGTGAGATGGCTACTCAGGTAAAAGTAGTACTTGTTGCCAAACTTGGCAACCTGTTTGACGCCCAGAACATGCATGAGAGAAGCATCAAGAGAAACGTCTCTCCTCTGTGCTGTGACAACCTCCTCAGGCTGGAGAGACATCTCAGCTGTTCTTCTAGAAGTCCTGATTCCCAGCAACCACATGGCATCATGTATAATGGCATCGGATGCCCTCTTCTGGTCTACAGAGGTACAGGCATATAGGGCTCTCATATACATAAAACACTTAATCTTTATTTTTCTTAAAAACAAAACAAGAGTCCCTGGACAGCCCAAGCTACCCAGAAAAGCCTTGTCTTAAAAACACCTATATATATATATATATATTTTTTTTTTTTTAAAAGAATGAAAGATCTCCAGGACAGCCAGGACTACACAAAGAAACCCTGTCCCCCGTCCCCCCCAAAAAAGAACCAAACCAAAATACAACAAGAATCATTATATAATAATAAAAACTGAGAAATTTCTGCTTCTTTTTGACATTTAAACCATAGGCATGTATGATTCTTGTAAATCGTGTACATTTATGTTTAAATTGTTTATGTGTAAATTTGAAGAAACATATGGAAGGTCTTTAGAGATGCCAGGGAAGTCTCAAAGATAGTAATGTCTAAAGACCCACAATGAGGGCATCAGTAGACATGCTAACAAGAAAGGGAAAAAAATCTCACTCAGCCTTACCTTTAGATAGCTACAGATAACTAAGGATATAGAAGGACGACAGTTTCCTTGAGGTTAGAGACCCTCAGTTTGATAACCAAGAACAGGTGGTCAGCCCTGAGATCATATATGGACTGAGCAGGTTGCATTTATATATTTAAGAATATATAACAGAAAATGAGACAAAAGGCTGTAAATTTGGCAGGGATTTATGTTACATGGGAAGGGTGGGAGGGAAGAAAGGAAAAATGAAAACAATGTACGATTTAACACCCATCCACCATTTTTAAAAATGAGCCAGGAAAGTGGCTCAAGCCTGTAATCCCAGCACTCAGGAGGCAGAGGCAGAGATCTCTGTGAGTTCTAGGTCAGCCTGGCCTACAAATTGAGTTTCAGGACAGCCAGGGCTACCCAGAGAAACCCTCTTTAGGCTTAAATTTTCTTTTTTAAAAGATTTATTTTATTTGTTATATGTGAGTACACTGTAGCTGTCTTCAGACACACCAAAAGAGGGCATCAGATTCCATTACAGATGGTTGTGAGCCACCATGTAGTTGCTGGAAATTGAACTCAGGACTTCTGGAAGAGCAGTCAGTGTTCTTAACCGCTGAGCCATCTCTGTAGCCTAGGCTTAGATTTTTTTTTTTCAAAAACTACTTTAATAGGGTTCTCAGACACCCCTCCCCCTTCTAACCCACCATCCAAAGGTAGGGGAGAAAAGATGGTAAATAGGACAAGGGGGTGTGGACCTGTTTAGAAGTAGTTCTTTGGGGTGGTTTTAATCTTTGTTGTCAGGATACCAGCTGTCCAGTTCAAATACGACTCAGCAGCAGTGGCACAATCCAGCAGAAACAGCCAGGCCTCTGCCTGCATTGGCACAAGTCAGCAAGAGTGGCCAGAATTCCCCGGGGCCAGAAGTTCTCTGCTGTGCCCCTCTCAAAGAACCGAAGACGAATGAAGCAGAGGCCGATGAAAATGGCCAAGCAAAGCAGGCGTGCCCTCACAGTCTGCAGAATCCTACTTATACTCCCTCCAGACATCATGTGTCCTTGCCCGGGTCTTGCTTCAGCAAAACATCACCTGAGTCTGCATCACGTGACACAACCAGAAATTTCCGCTCCAAACCTGTCTTGAAAAAAAAAAAATCAAAGGAAGCAAAAAAACTCCATCTTGGTATGTACAAATGTGTGGCCTGCATGTACAGATATGCACCACAAGTGTGCCTGATGCTTTCGGAGATCAGAACAGTTACAGTTACCACCACGAGGATGCTGGGAATCCAACTTGTGTCCTTTGCAAAAAGAGCAAGTAGTTTTGACCCCTGAGCTGTCTCTTCAACCTGTACTAATTATATGTATAATTGGGGCTCCACTCCCTGGCTTCACTTCTGCCAGGAGACCATATATATGGTCATATATATATGTGTAACAATTGAAAAACATATTTAATATCATATATATGTATGTATATATATATATATATATATTTTTTTTTTTTTTTTTTTTTTGAGACAAGGTTCCTCTATGTAACCCTGGCTGTCCTAGAACACTTGGCATAGATTGGACTGGCCTCAAATTCTGCCTCTTAAGTGCTAAGCCACTATACTCAGTTTCTATAATTATATATATATAATTATTATTACATTATATATGATATTTTTCGAGACAGGATTTCTTTGTGTAGGATTAGCTGCCCTGGAATTCACTTTGTAGATCAGTTTGGCATCGAACTCACAGAGATCTGCCTGCCTCTGCCTCCCAAGTGCTTTGTGTGAACCACAAAGCTCAGCCTGTACTTATATTTTAATTTTAATCTTTAAAAAATATTTATTTATGCTTTGCAGCCTTCGGCTCAGAGGAGGCAACTTTCTCCGGTCGTCCCGAATCCGGATTCATCCACCGGCTGCCTCCACCATGCCGCCCAAGTTAGACCCCTTTCGAGATCAAAGTCGTATACTTGAGGGGCACCGGAGGTGAGGTCGGCGCAAGTGCCTTGGCTCCTAAAATCGGTCCTTTGTGTCTGTCTCCAAAGAAAGTCGGTGATGACATTGTGAGGCTACCGGGGACTGGAAAGGCCTCAGGATTACAGTAAAACATCTAGAATAGACAGGCCCAGATTGAGGTGGTGCCCTCTGCCTCTGCCCTCAAGGAGCCACCAAGAGATGGGAAGAAGCAGAAAAATATCAAACACAGTGGAAACATCACTTTTGATGAGATTGTCAACATTGCCCCGCAGATGCGACACCGGCCCTTGGCCAGAGAGCTTTCTGAAACTATCAATGAGATCCTGGGGCCTGTGCAGTCTGTGGACTGCAATGTGGGTGGCCGCCACCCTCATGACGTCATAGATGACATCAACAGTGGTGCAGTGGAGTGCCCGGCTAGTTAAGAAGCAGCAAGAAAATATTTCAATAAAAGACTTATCTGATAAAAAAATTTATTTATTATATATAAATACACTGTAAGTGTCTTCAGACACACCAGAAGAGGGCATCAGATCTCATTACAGACGGTTGTGAGCCACCATGTGGTTGCTGGGATTTGAACTCTGGACCTCTGGAAGAGCAGTCAGTGCTCTTAATCACCGAGCCATCTCTCTAGTCCCTATTTTAATTTCAAAAATAAGGAAAAAAAAAGGGGGGACCAGAGGGATGGCGCAGTAAAGAGCACTGACTACTCGTCCAGAAATCCTGACTCAAATTTCCAGCAACTACATGATGGCTAACAACCATCCATAAAGGGATCGGATGTACTCATACACATAAAATAGATAAATTTTTATTACTATTATTTACTTATTTTTAAAGCTGCCTGCATGTATGCCTTCAGGCCAGAAGAGGGCATCAGATCTCATTATAGATGGTTGCTGGGAATTGAACTCGGAACTTTTGGGAGAGCAGTCAGTGCTCTTAACCACTGAGCCATCTCTCCAGTTCTAAATCTTCTTTTAAAAGTCTGGAAAAAAAGGTAAGAAAAAAAAATGTGGGAGAATGATGCTCTGATAAACACGAGCGCCTTAATTTTAAGTCCTCTCACGGCCTGCCTTTGTAGTGACACCTGACCGCTTTCCAAATGGCTCCACATCGCCACCTCTTGGCTTAGAGGCGGACAGACCGAAGCAAGGGCGGCCATGGTGACTACGAGAATGGGCGGAGCATTGTGGGTATTATTTTCAGTTAGAGCAAACCGACTTCCGGTCACCATTTTGAATGACAGCACGGGCGGAGCCGTGGCACGTTCTTTAAGGGCCGGGCTGCGAAGGCGCTCCTCCCTCCGGGGGGCAGAAGGTGGCAGTCGTAGCTCTGCCTCCAGCTTTGGGCTCCACCTCTCGGCCTCACTTCCGCCGGGAGACCATTGCTCGGCGTCGCTGCCGTAAGTCAGGTCGGCGTTTTGCCGCATCACGAAAGATGGCGGCTACGGTGAACGGGACGACCAGCGTCTCGGGCTCGGGGCCCGTGGCCACATCGGCCGGGATCCTACAGGCAGCGGCCGGTATGTACGAGCAACTCAAGGATGAGTGGAACCGGAAGAGCCCGAATCTTAGTAAATGTGGAGAAGAGCTGGGCCGTCTGAAGGTAAGGAGCCGCCGGGTCCTACAAGCCTAGTGCTTGAGGGATGGTGGCAGACGGGGAGCTCAAGGCTAGTAGAGCGGGCTGAGGAATGGGAAGAGCGAAGTTCGGTGGGCCCGGAGGACTCAGAAGGGAGAGACGGCTGGAGCCGACCAAATGCGACCCCTGAGGTGGCGGGGAGGGAGTGATGGAAAGATTGGTTTTGGCAGAGTCGAATGAGATGATGGTTCGAGCTTTGGTGCTTAGAGGGAGGCAGAAGTGGGATCAGACACTGAGGAACGAGGAGGTGGGAAAAGAATAAGGCTGAGATGACGGGGCCTTAAGGGGATGTGTGGTCAATAAAGCCCAGGTAAGCTGTGAGAGAGCAGAGGCTGGGAAACAACCTGTGTCAGGAGGGGCGACGGGAACAGTTTGAGGCCGTAACGAACCTAGAATAGAAGAGCATGAGTTTCGGATGTAAACACATTCAGGTGTATAGAAGGCCAGACTGGTCTTCAATAGTGAGTTCGAGGAGGCTAGGGCTACATAGACCTTGTCTTAAAAATATATAAATAATAATAATAGTAATAATAATAATAATAATAATGATAATAATAATAATAAGTAAGCAACAACAAAATAATGTATTAGGTCCCTAAGTTCACTAAGGAATGGTGTCTGGGCTGGACTAGGGGAAGGGGAAAATTAGTGCCCCACACTCCTTGACATAACCTTGTTACCCCTTCTCAGGCAGTCTGAGGTGGGGAAGGTTTTCCAAGAACTGAGTATCAAAGCTGAACATGATGTCCTACACTTGTAATCCTTGTAGTACTTGAGAGGCTGACACCAGGGTCTCCAGTTCTAGACCAGACTGGCCTGCCTAGGGAGATTCTGTCTTAAACAAAACAGAAACCTAAAACAAGCCAAAAATAGCAACAGAAAGAATTGAGGTCATGGGCGTCTCTCCACCCCATGATTCCATGATCAGTGCCTCCTGTTTCCCAGTGGGGTTACTAATGTTTGTAAGATGAGGTAATCCAGTTGGTACTCTCTGTGCTTTCGGGCCCTGTGCTGAATGCTTTACAAGTACTGACTTCTTTATACTCATAGCAGGTGTGTGGGTTAGGATGCACGTAAGTTCCATTTTGCCAATAGGAACATAAAAGTCCAGAGAAAGTAAGTAATCTATATTTGAAGTCTCCTCTTCATTCCTTTCCCCTCAGTTGGTTCTGCTGGAGCTCAATTTCCTGCCAACCACGGGGACCAAACTGACTAAACAGCAGCTCATTCTGGCCCGTGAGTGTCACTAGGGTTGGTGGCGGGTGATGGGCCGGGGTCATTGTAGGCATGACTATAGTGATGACCCCGGGGGGCATTCCAGCCACTACCTGAGAGCCCATCTCTCCTTACTCACAGGTGACATTCTGGAGATCGGGGCTCAGTGGAGCATCCTTTGCAAGGACATTCCCTCCTTCGAGCGCTACATGGCCCAGCTCAAATGCTACTACTTTGATTACAAGTGAGGTTGGGTCTTCTAGGGGAGGGGACTGAAGTAGGGGCGGGTAGTTCCTTGGTAGTTCATTTATCTCTGGCTCCCTCTATGGCTTTTCACCTGAGAACCATTGCTGTTCTTACTTCTATTCCCAGAGGCTGGGGCGCCAGAAGATTAGAGATCTTGAGACTGGGTTTATGTAGTCTCTTTCTGTTTCTAAACTGCTTTGTTTTATTTATGTATTTTCATGTATATGGCTACTCTGTCTGCTTGTATGTCTGAACACCAGAGGAGTGCATGGGATCCCATTATAGATGGTTATGAGCCGCTACATGGGTGCTGAGAATCGGACTCAGGACTTCTGAAAGTGCAGAGCTCTTTAAGCATCTAGTGCTTCTAACTGCTGAGCCATCTCTTCAGCCCCTCCCACACTATGTCCCCTCTTCCCAGTGTGGCTATGTGTTACCCTTCATTCTTGATTCCTCAAGCTGACATATCTGTAACGGCCAATAGGATGTTACTTTGCTTCACAATTTGCTGGTTGTTTTAGAGACAGGGTTCATGGTGCTCCACCTGCCTACACCTGGAGATTATATGTAGTGCTGCCCCCTGCTGGTTTGTTTGGTTTTTTTTTTGTTTTTGTTTTTTGTTTTTTTCTGTGTAGCCTTGGCTGGCCTGGAACTCATAGAGATTTGCCTGCCTGTCTCCTGGGTGCTAGGATTAACAGCATGGGCCACCATACCCAATAATTATTTTTTGAGGCTGTGTCTTGTGTGCCCCAAGCTGGCTGAGAACCCAATTGTGTAGCCCTTCTGATCTTGAACTTCAGATACTCCTACCTGTACCTCCCAGTGGCTGGGATTACAGATGTGCACCCCCATGTCTTGTCTAAGAAGTGCTGGGATTGAACCAAAAGTTTTGCTCATTTGAGGGAAACATTCTGCTTTTTGAGTATCCAGCCTCTGGATACTATTTTTATACAATTTAACCTTACTTAGGTTAGACCATTTAATTCACTTTTTACTGAACATGCCATTAAGATGTGGATACCTAGTGACAACATTTTAACAGATGGGAAGTAGGCTGAATCACTGTGGTCCATATATGTTTGTTCCCTACAGCTTGGAGCTTTTCTTGCCTCTCTGTACCTAACTTGTCTGAACTCCTACAAATAGTTGTAAGAATACTGGAAGGTAGATGAGGGACTTGGTCAGCTCTCCAGGACCTATTAACTTTAGTTTCCTCCCGCTCCCTGGTTTACAGGGAACAGCTTCCTGAATCAGCCTATATGCACCAACTCCTGGGCCTCAACCTCCTCTTCCTGCTGTCTCAGAACCGAGTGGCTGAGTTCCACACAGAATTAGAACGATTGCCTGCCAAGGACATTCAGACCAACGTCTATATCAAACACCCTGTGTCCCTCGAGCAAGTAAGGCTGGGTCGGGGAAGGGAGATCCTGGTGAGGTGGGTGGTACCAGTTTAGACTTTGGGAGGGTTTTCTGAAAGAATGATCAGCCATCACCAATCCACTAAGTCTTTTAACCAGCAAAACAGATATGTGCCAGGCACCCAGGTAGGTTTTATGTTAAGACAAATCAAACAGATAAAACCCCAAATGTAAAGTTGGTGAAGTGGAGAGGCAGATGGGTCCCAAGATAATGAGTTACCTGTGTAGTATGTGAGAAATTAAGTGTTCTGGGGACCTGGCCCTGGGAGGGGTCAGAGAGGGTCTGAAAGGCCTAAGAGGTCATCTGGCAGAGGTGGTTTGTGTCCTGAGGCTCAAACCTGTTGCCATATTTAAAAGACAGCAACGAAGATAGTGGAAGAAGGCCAGGGTGAGGCCGTGGGAGCTGGGGTTAGGAAGTTGTGTCAGGTTCTGAGCCGTCCAGAGGACTGAGCTGTGAGGTGGGTGGCGCCAGCAGTTTAGATGTAGGGGGAGCTGAGGCTGATGCACCTCTTTTTCCCCATATAATTGGAGACAAGGCAGTTAGGTGCCAGTCTAGAGGAGGCTGCCGGGGTGAGTTTGTAAAGCAGGCAGGGCTTCTTGGAAGAGGAGGAGCCCAGTCTACTGGGGATGAGTGGGTTCTGGTAGAGTGGGGGTTGGGAGGAAGCAAGGAAAGCCTGTGCCACCTCTGTCCTCTTCCTCTTCTTCCTTGGTCTTGGCAGTACCTCATGGAGGGCAGTTACAACAAGGTGTTCCTGGCTAAGGGCAATATCCCTGCCGAGAGCTACACCTTCTTCATTGACATCCTGCTGGATACTATCAGGTATGTGGGTCCAGGCTCCCAGACTTCCTGTTCTTGTTTGTCCCCTAGATGCCACAGTGCCTGATCCCTATGATTATTTGATGCCCTGGTGTTTCTTGTAGTGTATCTTCCCACCCCTGTTCTAGGGTTGAGTCAGAATCTTGTGCAGACTAAGCCAGTGCTTTACTGCTGAGTTGCCTTCCCAGCCATGACTGGGATTGGGGTATTCAGAAAGGATTTAATGTAGCCAAGACTGGCCATTACCCCGTTCCTCCTTCCTCCACATCCCACAGTGCATGGTGGGATTACAAACTTGCACCACCACCCTGGTTTATGTGGTGCTGGAGGTATAACCTCTTATTCGTTCAAACAAGAACCTCCTCTAGACATCTGAAGAAGGGTGTTGTGTTCTTGTGCAGGTTTTTATGTGAAAAGACTTAATCAGAACTGAGCTGCGGGTCCCTTCTGGCCCTTGCCTGCTTTGTGACTGGTCAAGTTAGTCCCCTCCCTCTAAGCCCTTGGTACTGGAGTCAGTCATTGGAAGACAGGGTGTGGGAGGTTGTCTGCCCAGTGATGAGAACTGTTACCTTTCCACAGGGATGAAATCGCAGGATGCATTGAGAAGGCCTATGAGAAAATTCTTTTTGCTGAGGCTACCCGGATCCTCTTCTTCAGTACACCCAAAAAGATGACAGACTATGCCAAGAAGGTGGCTTGGGTGTGGGACAAGGGACTGGATCAGGGTAGGGGGGTGGAGGGTATTGTTCCCTGTCTGAACAGTGTCAGTGAGCTGTTTGGATAGTCTGGGGGGACACCAGCAGAGCAGAGACTGCCTATGACTACACCTAGTTGTGAGACTCCAGGCTTAGCCTCTCTGAGCTGGCTGGTCTTTCCATAGAAAGAGGCTGGGGTTTGACAGGTGTGGAGCTAAGGCGTGTGCTGCATCTTGACTTTCCTAAGAATTCCCTAGAAGCAGCAACTTGTTGGTAATGGTTACCCTGCTTCATTTGAGTGGAGCAAGGCCCCCAGGGATGTTGACTCTTGCTGCTCAGTGACCAGGAGGCAGGAAGGAGGCAAGAACAGATGGTGAGCAAACTGTCAAAGGGATACTGTTAGGCGTGATGTGACAGCTGCCAGCCAACTGCTTACTCTGGACCAAATACAGGCTTTATAAGTCCTCTGGACCCGTAGAGGATGATGATTATGGTACCCATCTCAAACATGGAGAAACTGAGGCAGTAAATCTAGTGGCAGTTTTCCATGACGAAAGGAGCCGTGGTACACTGGGAGGTGGTCATGTAGGGTGGGAAGCAGCCTGTGGAGTCACCTACCTATTTCTTACCTCTCTTCTCAGCGAGGTTGGCTGCTGGGCCCTCACAACTACTACAGCTTTGCCAGCCAGCAGCAGAAGCCAGAAGACAGCACCATCCCCTCTACTGAACTGGCCAAACAGGTCATCGAGTATGCCCGGCAGCTGGAGATGATTGTCTGAACCTCGGCCGGGACGGTGGCTCTGGCTAGTCCAGCAAACCCACTACAGGCTGGCCTTCAATAAAGGCACACGAGCTTCTTATGGGCCCTAGTCTCCCCAGTGGGATGGTGGAGATAATTGCTCCTGGAGAATTTGGGATTTTGGGGGGCTCTGGGTGAGTGTTTAACAGTTGTCATTGCTCTGGGCTTTAAGCATAGATAGCCAGTGGCTCACAGGAGAGCACAGGCCCAGACTAAGGGACTCTTCCAGCCAGTCAGCTGTGGGTGCATTTTGGTACTGGGCCAGGGGACTAGATTTTTTTTTTTTCCAGCGAAGCACTGTATGTCTCAGTTTTTAAAAAATGTTGGCCATGGATTAAATTTTTAAATGACACATTAAACTTTGTGGGCTATCATTTGAGCCCTCTGTAATAAACGGTATATATATATATATATATATATATATATAAATAAATGAATATACCCTGATATGGGTATATTCAGTCCGGCCTCTTCAAGTCAACATTGTAACTTAGACTGGACTGGCCCACTAGCTGGTTTCCTGCAGGGTTCAAGACAGCTGTCCAGTTGGTTGTCCTCACTGCTGCTCCAGAGTGACCCATGACCTTGGCTGAGCCACAGCACTGACAGTACGAAGGAGAACAATGCTCCTGTCCTGGGCCAGCCTCCTTAAAGGAAGCCTTCCCGCCCCTTGGTGAAAATGGACAGGCAGTTAGGCAACTTGTAGACTGGGTACTTTATTGGCAAGGAGGGTGAGGCAGGGCGTTGGGCAGTTCCACTCAGGTAGAATGGGTGGCCTGCAAGTCGTAGTGCTCTAGGCCAGCTACCAGAGAGCCAGCCAGCTTGACGGTGGCCACCCAAGGTGGCTCTCTCAGGTGGTTGGTAGGTGTACTCAGCCTGGGAAGATGAGTTGACAGGGTCTGTCTTATGTAGTCTCTGTGGCTTCACTTCACTTTCCCCATAGGCATAAGGACAACCCTGAAGGCTATCAGGTTGCCAAGGAAGGGTATTTGGAGGCAGAGGTACATCCGTATAGAATGGGAAGGAGTGTGAGGAACCCTAACTAAGCTCCCAAAGGAGGTTTTTGTCTCTAGGCAGGCCTGGCAACCAAGTCCAGGGGCTTATATAGTAGTGAAGGTGGAGAAGGGCAGTGGTAACGTGTGGCCAAAGCCTTGGTCTCATGGGTGGGGGTTGTAAAGGGCTGTGGAACGCTGCGAGTTCCAGAAACAGTTCCGTACTGCCCTAAGGGACGGGTTAAATAGGTGACTAGGGACAGGCCAGCAGGAAGGCTACAGATAATAAACCAGAGGTCAGCTTGGCATTCAGAATACCAAGGAGTTGAGCTAAGACCAGTCAAGGGCCAAGGCTCCTGGGGCTCAGTTAGATTGAGATCCAGGTAACTTCTTGGAAGATTATTTCATCCCGGGTAAATAGGTGCAGGACTTGGAGTGTGCCCCCTCCTTCCCACCCCTCCATTTCCCTCACCAGGCAGACACGTTGCGTGGCAGACGGCGGTGCCGGCGTTGATGGCGGCAGTAGCACTTGCAGGGACAGGAATTAAGCACTTCGAAAGGCGGCCAGTGGCGTGCTGTTCCCTTGTTAGAGGCCCCAGCTGTGGAGGAGGTTCCGTTGCTACCACCGCCACCCCCTCCACTGCTGTCAGTCACTGGAGCCGCATTCGGTTCTCGAGGGCCTTCTCCTGAAGTCCCTTCTTCACGGACAACACCCCGGGCCGCTCGGGGACCTTTGTTCCTGCGTGTACGAATCTTGGGCTGGGGCATCATCGGGGGTGACAGCTCAGCGGTGGTGGTTGCTGGAACTTGGGATGTGACTGGGGCTAGAGTCGGGGCTAGGGCCTCCTGCTCGGCAGCTGCAGTCGGGGATAAAGTGGAGGAAAGGGTGGGAGCCAAGGTTGACTCTAAGTGGCCAGGGCCTGGGGTAGGCGGACGGGCCACCAGTATCGGCGTCCTCGGGAGCGCTGGCGGCTGTGGTGTGGGTGGCTGCGCCGGTGGTGGCGTGGCTGGCGGTGTGGGCGGTGGTGGTGGCAGCGGAGGTATCTGCTGCGGACTTGGAGGCACTGGGCAAACAGGCTCGCCATTGTTTGGCGCTGGGAAGATGAACATGGGTGGTGCCAACAAGGCAGGTGTGGGCCTTCGGGGCCCTACAGTTGGATGTGTCTGACCTGACCTTGGCGGAGGGGATCCCCAAGGCCCCGAGAGCGTGGTCGTGCGCCGTCGGGGTGCCCCGATTCCCCCGACAGCCCCATTGAATCGGAAGTGCCGTTCAGTACCATCAGGAGGGCTTACCCAGTCGAATTTGGGCTTTGAACCTGGGAAGGTCGTGTAAGGGGGTGGCGGTAGAGCCCGGGCAAGGGGAGCAGGCGCCGAAGGGGGACCAGAACACCCTTCGCCATCTCCGTCACCACCCTCGGTTTCCTGAGCTGCACGAGGGACCTCTCCCAAGGGACGAGTGGCTCCGGGAGGTTGGGGCCCTTGCTTCAGGACCTCAGCATAAGAGATGGCCCCAGAAGAGGCAAACAGTCCTCCGCCACCACCGGCCCCGATTGAGGCTTTAGCTGCTAAGGAGCCCGAGGCTGATGTTGGGGACAAATGGGGCCCCGACTTGAAGGTGACTTTACACAGCAGACTCAGGCCAGACTCAGAGGTAGCGGAGCGAGCCATTTCGCCCTCTCTGGCTTGGGGAGGTACCCCTCCGTGGGCTCCCCCGGCCGCCTGACCCTCGCTGCTGTGTCTGACCTGGCTTTCTGTGGGACTTGTGGCCGACGAGGCCAGAGTGATTCTGCGGCTCGGGGGCTGCGGGTCACAAGTCGATGGTGCTGGCGGTAGCTGTTTCCGAGGTTCCAGGGGCGTCGGAGGTGGGGCTGGGGCCCTCAGGACCGGGTCTTTTTCGGTCAGTTGCCGGGGCAGCGGTGGGAGCGGGCGGAGGCTCGGGGGGTCACCCTGACCACGATGGCTCGCCTCCAGAAGACCACGAATCCGAGGCACTGCGGTGCCCGTGGGTTTTCGCCACTTAGATGGCGCGGGCAGCAGGGTCCCCACGGGGGGCGGGGGTGGTGTAGAGACCGCCGCCGCAGCCGCCTCCTCTGGAGGGGGTGTCACTGGCGAGGGCAGTTCTAAGGTCAGGGGTAGGGGGGAGGATGAGGCCTGGGACTCGGGGGGTATCAGGAGTCCCGGGGGCCCGGAACTGCCAGGGAACCAGACGCCCAGCCCTCGAGCCAGGCGCATGGCAGGGGATGAGGGGGTCACCTCGGGCTCCACCAGAGGCGTCCTGCGGGAGTCCGAGGCGCGGTCTGAGGCCTGCTCTTTTCGGGAACCCCCGCCCGCGGACGGCTCCGACTGCACGTTCCCCATGTTTGAAGAAGGTCGGGGACTGTGTTTAAAAAAACTTCCACCAGTCAGTCGTCGGGTTCTGCGGGAACTCCACGGTTCAGTCTGTTCTCTGACTGCCCCTGTCTGCACTGGTCTGCCCTGTCCTCCAATGAATCAGCCCCCGTCTCTTAAGTCTTCAGTTCTCCGGTTCGTCATGGCACGCCCCCTTCCCCATGGTCTCGAGACTGAGGCTCTTACTCTTCGAACCTAACTTCTTAATGTACAAAAGTGCCAACCCTGATCCCTTGACTGCTTAGATCACCTCCCTAACACTTTTGCCACTCCCAGGATACCCAGGCTCCAGGAGTCAGTCTCGCCAGCCTCTCTGTTTAAAGTTTCAAACCACACGGGTAATGATGGTTATGCCCAGTAGCCAACAATGAATTCAAGCTTCTCCCCTAACACCAGTCTAACCAGGCCCCGCCCCATTCTCTAGTTACGCCCCCGATTGTCAGGAATCGGGCCGTATAGTCGCCCTTCCCCGCCCCGGGTCAGGTCCGCTTCTACCTAACCGATACCTGGGCCTGTTATCTAGTTAATTCCCTAGTCTTTTAGTCCTAACCCTCCGATCACCCACCGTCTCTCCCTGTTGATCATTTGGATCCCTCCCTCTTCTCAGCCTGCAGCAAATCCTCAAGCCTCTTAAACTTTTCCCGCTTGGCGTTTGTGACAGCTCTTAACTTAAGCTCCACCCCTTTCCTCAAGCTCCGCCCAGGCTCCGCCTCTAAATGGACCGTACTCACCGACTCCTCCAGCCGACCAAAGATCAGATTACTGCCCCGTGGGCCCAAGGCAGGGCGGGGAACGGCCGTAGCAGAAAATAACCGAAAAGAACGGATGTGCGGGTGAAGGCAAGTGGGCGAGACAGCGAGGACGACCCCCGAGATCTAGGCCCCGCCCCGAGCTCGAGGCCCCGCCCCCTGTGAGCCAGCTTGAGCGCAGCCCTTTGAACCTGGATCACCCTTAGAAATACAGGACTGTCTTCCTAGGGGGTAGACAGGCCCCCTTCCCATTAAGCCCCACCCCTTTACAATGCCCCGCCCCTCTCTGTTAAGCTCCTCCCCGGACCCCGCCCATGGCAAACACTCCTACGTAGCTCCTCCTTTTGGGCCTCTTATTTGACCTGCCACTAAGGAAATTTATGTCCAGGCTCCGCCTTGCTAAATTCAGGCAGCATCTAAGACCCTGTCTTCCCTCGGATGGCTCAGAAGGCCCACTCGCCCGCCCCTTCCGTGACGCACCCTCTCAGTTCCTTCAGCGTCCAAACCTCCTCCTAACTCAGGCTCCCAGGCCCCTCCCCTTTTCGAACCCTGCCAAGCATCCCGCCCCTCCCATTCAGAGCCCAGACCGTGGACCACCTTCTCTCTAGAACCCTGAGACTAGGGTCTATTTCTGTTCCCTTCTCACATCATCAGGGACCAACCGTTCAGATAAGTGGAAAAGTGGGGATTCCCTTCTGGGTCCCGAGAAAATGGGGGGTATAGGGGATGTTCGTTGTAGCCCGAGCCGGGCTCTAGGACCCAGAGGGCATGTACGCCCGCCTTGCTTCTACCCCTCCCCCAAGCCGCCCCCTCCCCCACACGCGTCTTCCAGGTTCCCCCTCCCTCCCCCCTCGCCCCGGCTCCCGGTGCCCGTCTCCAGCGCCGCCGGAGCCAGCGAGGAAGCGGGAGCGAACAGGAGGAGGAGGCCGCGTCGCCGCCGCTCGGAGCCCGGCCGGAGCCTCCCAGGCAGGTGCCCAGAGTGGCGAGGGGGCGGGGGGCTGACGAGACCGCCTGCCAGGGTGAGGGGGCAGCCAGGATCGCAGCTGTAACCCTCTGCCCACTCTTGCGCCCCGCGGATACAGGCTGGGAGAACAAGGGGGGTGGGGGTACCAAACTACGCGGTGGCCATTTGGGGTACCAATCTCAATTTGAGGGTCCTGGACTTCTTCCGAGGATGCTCCATTCACAAAATTCTGTCGTGGACCCTCGCCATTGAAGAACTCTGATGACTACTCTCCCCGGGAAGATAGATGTGTGGGAACATAGGACACCCCAAGATTTCAGTGCCGTGTCTCTGCTAGGCCTTTGGGGGGGACCCCTGCCCTCTCTCCCTGCTTCACCTGTTGTTGGGGGAGGCAGGCGGACAAAGGAAGCAGTGTCACGTGACTACTCATTCACAAAATCCCATCCCATTGAGAAAAGGGGGCTGGGGGCGCTGTGGTCGCCCCTTCCCCTCCTGAACGGCTGGGGAAACCCGACATCCTGCAGGTGGGGGAGGGGGCTAGAACTCGTTGCCTGGGTTCCTGAGGTTGGGACTTCAGGGTCCATGAGCCTGGGGACAGTGGGGCTGAATGGTAATCCTGATTGCTGGGCGGAGGGCTACATCCCTAAACTGGGGGCGGGGTGAAGTGTTTCTGAAGGATGGGGGGTGGTGGTGAGGGGATGGATCATAATCTCCCCTCCCATCTCTCTACCTTGGCTTCCCTCAACTGAGATCAACGGGAGCAGCCTTGATTTTTGTGAATGAAATGCTTCTTGCTTCTTTTCGGTCGCCGGTTGCTGGCTTTCTCTGCCTCCATCTCCTTCTCGGCCTCTCTTTCTGGCCATTTCTGGTTCTCTCTCTGCTCCCTGCCCATCTCCCGGTTGCTGGGTGACTCAGTGAGCTTTGCATCCGGTCTCATTCATAAATCCGGGAAGGGGTGGGGGGGAAGCCAGGGTTTCTCACCCAGTTAGTGGCCTGGGCGACTGGGGTGCGGAGGCAGTGTTGGGGGTACTGAAGCTGAGTTGATGGGTCCAGAGAAAATACATATGCGCAGGAATCCAGCTGTGAGGGGGGGACAATGGGTGGGGCTATGGGAGAGGGAAGGAGACTGGGGTTGGGGGGGGGATGAGCTGTAGGGGGAGGGGAAATGGCAAACCCAGGCTATGGGGGTGGGGATAGGGGAAGGTGCTGAAAAGGTGGGGATGGCGAGAAAAGGTAGGTATGAAAAGGAAGGTGGGCAAGATGTCCCTAACAAGAAAGAAGCCATGATAGAAGAAAGTGGGTAAGGGGTGGGTGTACTGGTGGCTTGAGAGTGCAGAGGTAAGAGGTAAAAGAGAAGGGCAGGGTTGGGGAGAACACTGAAACCAGGAACAAGATTTGAGTTCACAGCCTGCGTTGTTTCTGTCCTTCCACCTCCTCTAGGTACATGGTGCGGGTCCGAGCCGTGGTGATGGCCCGAGATGACTCCAGTGGGGGCTGGCTGCCTGTGGGGGGCGGGGGCCTCAGCCAGGTGAGCGTATGTCGGGTCCGAGGGTCCAGGCCCGAGGGGGGGGCCCGCCAGGGGCACTACGTCATCCACGGGGAGCGGCTTCGGGACCAGAAAGTGAGCCACCCTGGGGTGTGGGAGTGGGATGAGCGCTGGGGAAGGAGGGATGGGGTTGGGGAGGGGGTGGCAAGGAGAGGTCACTGTCCCTCTACCTCTGGAACTCAAAGCGGGGCCGTGGGATGGAGTTTGGAATAAATAATCTCGTTTGTGAATTAAGAGCTGGGATTTGGGGGTGGGGTGAAGGATCAGAAAGCTCCAGTCTACTGCTTCTTGGGCTGTTCTCGAACAGCTGTCTTGGTAGTGGGTCTTCCTTTCCCGATCATTCCTGCTCCTCTTTTAACCCTGGTCTGGTCCACAACGACCCAGCTCAACCCATTTCCCATATCACGTTCCCTCTCTGCTCAGAGTCCTCCTCTGCCTTCATCTTATTCACAGCCGCTCACCAGGAGACCGCAACCAAAGTGGCCCTTGTCTGCCCTAAGCATCTGGAGGCATTTATGGGGTCTGCTTAGAAGTGTTGAATGTGGTTGAGAGTCCTACATCACGTGTTTCTCATCCCAGCACTAGGGATGTTGTAGGACAGGATTATAAGAGTCCGGGCCAGACTGGGCTAGGTAGTGAGAACTTATCTAACCCTCCCCCACCAAAAAAAAAGCTTGGGGAAGGGATACATCTCAAAGCATGGCATCAGGAACAGTGTAAAGGGAGGGTTGGTATCAGACAAGAACATGGAGGGGGCACAAGGGGTGGTCAGTATCCCGTGGCTGTGTAAAAGGTAACTATCTCTGGGTAAGGTTTCCAGGGATTATTGAGGCACCAGAAGGGAACTGGTTGTAATGTTTTTGATGTGCTCCTTAAACTGTAAATGATGCTTTTTCTTCAATCAAAGGAGGCATCGTTAGGGTATGAGAAAAGGTTAATTTTTTTTTTAAGCGTTTAAAAAGATTTGAGGTTCTTACTGGGACAGAAATTCTTACTGGAAGAAATCAGATGAGTAATAGAAATGAAAGAATTGAAGGAATATTGCGGGATGGAGATACATCTCCTAAAATGAGGGTTTATTAGTGTTTAAGTACATCTAGAATTGGGAATGATATAGGAGGCTAGAGAGTGCAGAGGGGCTGGAGTTGAAAGTCATAGGCATGGCTAGGATTTAGCTGACCTAGCCCCTTCCTGCCCCTCAGACCACCTTGGAGTGTACCCTGAGGCCAGGTTTGGTTTACAACAAAGTGAACCCTATCTTCCACCATTGGAGCCTGGGGGACTGCAAGTTTGGGCTGACGTTTCAGAGTCCTGCGGAAGCTGATGAGTTCCAGAGGAGCCTGCTGGCCGCACTGGCTGCCCTGAGTCGAGGTGAGTCGCACAGGCACAGACTAGGCTTGGGGACAGACACAGAATCTGGGCTCTGGGGACTCACTTCTATCTTTCTCCCTGCCCTAGGCTCGCTGACTCCCTCCTCTTCCTCTTCCTCCTCCTCCCCTTCCCAGGATACTGCAGAGACTCCCTGCCCTCTGACGGTGAGTCTTGAGGTCCCTCTCCCTTGGGAGCTTTGGTTTTAGTCTACAGAGCTTCCTAAATAATTGCTGTGTAGTCTGCAAAAGGCCACGTGCTAGGGACACAAAATCAGGCCCAAATGGATAATGCCAATTCAACTATGGTGCCATTTTTTCTGTTCTTTTATATGCATCTATCAATGTATCTTTGAGATGGGGTCTAGTGTAGCCCAGGCCAACCTCAAGCTCAATAGGTGTCTGATGACAATCTTGATTTCAGTGTCACCATATGTGGCTTGTTTAGTCATGATTCATACATTTTGTTCAGGTGCTAAAAAGCCCCCACACCAGGCAGTGTTCTAGGTACCAGGGAGATACAATAAGCAAAAAAAGCTTCCGTTGTTCATGGTACTTTAGAGAAAAGGGTAAAATATAGAAAGAAATAAACATTAAAATCAATACATGGACAAATAAATGAATTGCTAATTCCTTGTTTTGGTTTTCTGAGACAGGGTTTCTCTGTGTAGCCCTGGCTATCCTGGAATTCTCTGTAGACCAGGCTGGCCTCAAACTCAGAGATCCATCTGCCTCTGGCTCCCAGGCTTTGGGATCAAAGGTGTGCACCAACACCGCCCTTCCATGTATTGATGATAATTCTATCTTCTGTTTATTGCTCAGGCTGCAGGCTTGTAAACTCAGAGTCATCTTTGACTCCATTGTTTTGTTTGTTTGTTGGACGGGGTCTTACTGCACAGCCCAGGTCATGTGACCCAGGGACAGGTGGTGTGGGATCTACTGTGAGGGATTGTTCCTTTACCGTGAGCGATGGCATTTTGGGCACTGAGTGAGAGGAAGGTGTGATAGCAGCTAACCATCAGCAGAGCCCCCTGGTGAGAAACTGACAAGAATCTGAGAAGGGCTGACAATGAGAAACTGATAGGTCAGTTAGGAGAGAGAGTTAGCCTGGATCTCCTGATCCTTGGGGCTCTTATCAATGGCTGGGTCTGATTGATCACACCCTTTCCCTACTCATAACCTTCTCACTGGCACATAGGATCAATCTGGGCCTGGGCTGGTCTGTCTCTCATCTTATCACGCCACACTCCTCACTATTCTTGCAACAGGACTGGTGTGTTCCTGTCCTGGGGCCCTTCTGTCTTCAGACACATCTTCAGATCTGACTGATAATCTTTTCTTTTGAGGCTTTCTACAAATGTCTTCTTGGTGGCCTCACTGAGCCCATTTAAAATTGCGTTCTCAGGCCAGGGTGTGGCTTGCTTAGTGAAGTGCTTGCCTAGCAGGGACAGAGCTCTGGTTTCAGAGTCCCTAACTGGTATCTGTAATCCCAGCATGGGAGGGGGGGGGAGGCGGGGTCAGGAGAAATTCAAGGTCATCCTTGGGAATGTATAACAGTTTTGAAGCCAGCTTGGAATACAGAATACATTTTCTACAGGTAAACACATGTCTTTATATCCCAGCACTTGGGAGGCATAATCGGGAGGCAGAAGCAAGAGGCAGGTGGATCTCTGTGGATTTGAGGCCAGCTTGCTCTACATCCAGGGCTACGTAGAAAAACCCTCTTGTTTTTGTCTTTTTTACTTATTTAATGCATGAGTGCCTGTGCTGCAGAGGACATCAGATCCCATTACACATGGTTGTGAGCCACCATGTAGTTGCTGGGATTTGAACTCAGGACCTCTGGAAGAGCAGTCAGTGCTCTTAACCACTGAGCCATCTCTCCAGCCCGGAAAATCCCGTCTCAAAGAACAAAGGAAACCTTCCCTTGTCAGGGCTACTTCCCAGTTACAGTTGCCAATGTCCCTTACTCTTGGTTCTCATCCCCTCCCACTTCTAAGACAGTGTTCTTTTTTTCTTTCTTTCTTTTCTTAATTCATCATTTTTATTTGTGTGTGTGTGTGTGTGTGTGTGTGTGTGTGTGTACACGTATGTATAAGGGTGTTAGATTACCTGTAACTGCCATGTGGTTGCTGGGAATTGAACCCAGATCCTCTGAGACAGCATTCCGTGTGCTTTTAACCTCTGAGCCGCCTCTCCAGCCCCCTGAGATGGTTTTCTTCTCCGTTAGTTTCCTGCCCTCTATGCTAACATGTCAGCTCCCAGAGGCCAAGGATCTTTTCCTAGCATCTTGCTTCACCTCCAGTGCCTAAAACAGTGCCCAGTACACGTTAAGGGTTAGGCAGATGGGCCGAATAAATTAAACGGAGTGCTAACAAACGAGGCACAGATTATCCAGATGCATTTTATGAGAATACCGCGAGCAACAAAACTAGTTCCTTGGGTCAAAGAGAGTCTCAAGGTCATGAGGGGTGGAGGTGGACCTCCAGCGGTCATGCACAGTTCCAGTGTATGGGGCTCTTGTGGCACGCTGTGGTGCTCAGTGAATATAGACTGCAGGCTGTGGTCAGATGAGGTAGGAGGTTACAGGAGAGGGAGCAGAGGGCCTGGAAGTGGAGGTTTTGGCTAATAAAGTATGAGGCCTGGTTTGGATGGAAGAAAGATGTCCAGGCAGGCAAACTATCCTTTTGCAAATGTCGTGACAGTGAAGTTGCAAAGTACTGGCAGGCCAAGGAAGTGGGTTTCCGGGAAGGAGAGTATGGTGTGATGGCCCATCCAGTAGCTCAGTGATCTGAGCTATTAGGAGTCTAGTAAAAAAAAAAAAAAAAAAAAAAAAAAAAAAAAAAAAACGGTACCCATATTCATAATATCTATATATATATCTATAATCCCAGCTACTCCCGAGGGAAGGCAAGATGATCTTGAGTTTGAGAGGCCTGGGCTAAGTGAGCAAGGGTGGTGGATTTGACGTGGTGGAACCCACCAGTGAGGGGCTGGGAGGGTGACTGAATGGTAGATGCTTACCCAGACTCCACCAGCAAGGGGCTGGGAGAGGACCAGCTGTTGCCTAGAAGCACCAGTGAAAGACTGTATCTTGGCTCAGCTGTAGAGGGCGCTATAATTGGTACTAATGATGACCCCCATTTTAAGAGGAGGACACTTGGGCTCTTAGGGAAGCTCAGTTGTCACACAGCTAGTCAGTGGCAGAGCAAGGGTTTGAGCCCAGAGGTCTAAGTTAAGGGCATCTTTCTTTGGTTGGGGAACTCCCCTCCGCTGAGGCCTCATCAATCTCCCTCAGTCCCACGTGGACAGCGACTCCTCCTCCAGTCACAGCCGCCAGGAGACTCCTCCCACAGCCGTCGCTCCCATTGCCACAGTGGAGTCAGCAACTGCCTTCCCACCGGCCACGCCCCCACAAAGGCGCCGTTCCTCTGCTCAGGTATGGACCTCCGCCCTCCCTCCCCTCGGCAGTAAACCGGGATAAAATCCGACGGCTCCCTAAGCTGACTGCAGCCGAAGCCCAACTGTACAAGGGACACAGATCCCAGGAAATGGCCAGCCTGACTGGGCGGAAGGTGATAGTGGGATAGAAAGGGCCTCGGTTTGGGGCCGGGGATATTAGCAATAGCTTGCCTAGCAAGTGGGAAGGTGCTGGAGGCCCTGGGTCCGAAACAAAGACTCCTGGGCTCCCGAGAGCTGGTAGGAACGTCCAAGTGTTTCTAGCTCTCTGGGAAATTTGAGGGCTGTCTAGTTTGTGCAGGGATTTGGGAGATGACGTGGTCAGGTTTTCTAATATGTTAGAAGATGCTGGTACTCTGGAAGGACTTCTTAAGTCTGCTTATCCTGAAGGAGGGACTTGGGGTCGAGTGTGACCGAACTGGAAAGTCTTAAGCCACAAGGCCCTTAATGATGTGTGTGTCTGCTGCCTATGTTGCTGTCTCTGCCGGCACGAGGAACCCCAAGCCCAAGAAAGTTCAGGGGAACACAATCCCTTCTGGCTCTTGCCTTATGCTTGCATTCTGGGATTTTTGGTCTATGGGAATGGAGTAAATTGCACATGTCCCTAACCTGACCTCCTTGTCCCTTGGCTCTGCAGAGCTACCCTCCGCTTCTACCGTTCACTGGGATTCCAGAACCTTCAGAGTCTCTAGCTGGGGCAGGGAGCCAGGGCTGGGGCGGCCGTGGCTATGAGGACTACCGGCGATCTGGACCACCGCCTCCACCTCTTGCCCTGTCTACCTGCGTTGTGCGCTTTGCCAAGACTGGTGCATTGAGGGGTGCAGCCCTGGGTCCTCCAGTGTCACTCCCTGCCCCTCTCACAGAGGCTGCACCCCCAGCACCCCCTGCTCGTCCACCCCCGGGCCCAGGCCCCACCCCTGCTCCAGCCAAAGCCTCCCCAGAGGCTGAGGAGGCTGCGCGCTGTGTGCACTGCCGAGCACTCTTCCGCCGCCGGGCAGATGGGCGTGGTGGTCGCTGTGCAGAGGCCCCTGACCCAGGTCGCCTGCTAGTACGCAGGCTCAGCTGCTTGTGGTGTGCTGAGAGCTTGCTGTACCACTGCCTGTCGGACGCCGAGGGTGACTTCTCGGACCCGTGTGCTTGTGAGCCAGGCCACCCGCGCCCTGCTGCGCGCTGGGCCGCTCTGGCTGCTCTGTCCCTGGCAGTGCCCTGCCTCTGTTGCTATGCGCCCCTGCGCGCCTGTCATTGGGTCGCAGCACGCTGTGGCTGCGCGGGCTGTGGGGGTCGCCATGAGGAGGCTGCACGGTGAGGATTGCTGGGCTGGTTTGGAAATCGGTCTGAAGACCCAAACACTGAAGGTCCAGGACCCTGAACTCCATATGAACCTAAAACCCAAACTTAGGTACAATTGGAACTTGAATGGCTTTGAGAGATCCCGGATCTGGTACCTGGACCCCAAACTGAGGACTGAGATCCCCAGATCCAGCTTCATCAGGGTGTATGTCCACCTGAAGTCCTGAATTCTGGATTCCCCTTCCCTCTTCCCCACTGACAAGACTTAGGGCATTTTCAAACATTGCATCTCAAGGGGCCCAGGAGCTCACATCCCTGAGACCCGGGGAACTTAGACCCTGATTTTTTCTAAATGCCCAATCCAGACTTCAGGTCATTCTTGACATTGTAAACACTCATATTACAGCCCCCAAATTAGTCAAGAGTTGCTAAAACTTGACTCTATATAAAATGACTTAGATCTTGAGACCAGAGGACCCAGAATTACCAGAAAATGGTCCCTGAATTTTCACCTGAGACCTGGAATCCGCACATCTAGATGCTCTTATAGGCCCCAGGACCTGGAGACACCAAACCCTTCTGGGTAAGAGACACTAGGATGGTTTGGAATCACCAGATACTGACCTGAAGTCTATCCACTCCTGAGAGTCCACAGCCATTCCCTTCAGTTCATGTGCAAGTGACCCACAAATTCCCTAGCACCCCAGATTTAAAATGCATTAATGCTTTAGATATCCTCAAACATGAAGTGTTTTCTGACCAAAATGACTTGGGATGCCCTTTTCAGAGCTCAGCAAGGCCCAGATATCAGACACCAAGATGCTTAGGGAGCCAGGAACCAAACACCTACCCCTCAAGCCAGCGTGAGAATTTAAGTCTCATGGGTGGGCCCTGAGATGCCTTGGTACCCTTAAATGTATGGCTGAAGGCTACCAGGATTTTGGGCCTAACACACTGGTTTGTAGAGATTAGCTAATCTTCCAGTTTCCCTTAGGCCTGAATTTTAAGACCCCAAATATTCTGGAAATATTGGCTTCTTTCCGTCTACATTCCACATTCACCAAGTTGGAACTTAGAAGATGTGGTGGTCATGGTAACCCAGGTCCTTCATCCCTTGACTCAGCCCTAGAGCAAACCCAAGGTGCTTTAAGAGCACTGGATCTAAGACCCTGAGATAACATTGGGCCCTAGGTGCAGGAGTCAAGCCCCCACAATTTTGGGATTGGTTTTGGCCTGACACCTTGGTCCCTTTCATACCAGAGACCTTCAGCAACAAGATGCCCCAGGATTTCAGCACCTTTAGGCTCCAGATGTTCCAAGTACATCTAGATTAATGAAGCCCCTATGTATCTCACCACCTCATTCCCTCTGTCCCTGTGTCCTGCCAACCAGAAGCCCATAAAATTGGAATGTCCCAGCAATGCCCTGATCCCCCTCCCATTACCCTAGAGCAGGGCACATGTGCCAATGTAAATTCAGATTCCTGAAATCTGGGACCACTCAGCTGTTTGCCTTTCCCTTCTCCAAGGCCTGGCTTTGCCAGGGAGAATTGTACATGAGCTGTCAGCCCAGCAAAGGCAGGCAACTGCAGGGGTCAAGCAGCAGAAGTAGCAGAGAGAGCTTTACCCTTTACACACCAGTACTTCTGGGGCCAGCAATTGTTCGCAGAAGGCCCCCTCTCATTCCTAACCTTGCAGATTTCCCATACCATAGCCCCTAGTACATCCGGGTCCCTCTCCCATGAATCTCTTCCATCTCAGTTGGGAGTGGCTCTAGAAAGCTCCCTACTGTTTCATGGCACTTCCCTATGGAGAAGAGAGACTCCACAGCCTCTTTTCTCTGAGTAAAGACAGTAGGAACTGGTGTCCTGGGTAGGAGAACCAAGGTTTCAGAGCCAAGGCAGTCTTGGTGGTTCATAGGCTTAGGACCTACATCTGGCCCTAAGTACCTGGGGATGTGCACTTGAACCATTCTTCATTACCCAGACTTGGGTGGCCTTGTGGGGATCCAAGGGATTAATATTTGTGTCACTTCCTTTAAATTATTAACTATTTATTGTATCCGGAACCTGTGATTCAGCTCCCCCAAGCAGACCCTGGGATGGGTGAAGAGAAAATGGGGAGAGGGGGTGTCCCTCCCACCCCCCTTCGGCCCCACTCTCATCAATGTCAGACCCACCAGAGCTGAGGGCGGAGGGACTGGGGGCTGGGGCAGCCTGGGTCCCCATCCCCTCTTTGTGCCTCGGTCTCCCCCCTTCCATGGTAAGCGGGGGAAGCTCCATTCTTAACCTACCTCGTTTTGGGAAGGGGTGGGGAGGGGGACCAGAGTGCTGTATGGTGCTGTGAGATCTTCGGATTAAGCAGTGGGGACTTGGGGAAGGTTCCCCAGTCCCCCATCTCCCAGTACCCCCCCTCCAGGTCCCCCAGCCCTGTCCCTTGCTACCCACCTCTGATCCATGATTACCTTTCATTGCCCCCATATCTGGGGTGCATTGAAGACTGAATCCTGGGAGCCAGGAAGACCTCAGATCCTGGAGCTCCTGAGCCCAATTTTCCAGCTGCTTGCCCCCTCAGATTGGATGCTTGTCCCCCAGATCTTGGGGGAGGTACGCCAACATTTATCTTCCTGATCTTGATTCCAAGCCAGTTTGTGACCTTGTTGGTGTTAGGGCAGGCTGAAGAGGGAGGATGGGGGCCAAAGACCCAGTCTTGTCATTGGGGGGGGGGGGGCTTGAGATCTGCTCCAAGAAATGTCTGTGACTGTGTCTCAGCCTGGTCTTTATTCGTGTTGGTGCGCCCTGTGCCTTTGTTTACCTGAAGGGGTTGACTTTACTCCTTCTCCCCTCTGCATCCTCCAGTCCCAACCCATCATGGCTGGTGGTAACATGGTGAACATGGCGGGGGAGGGGAACTCTGTGGGTGTGTGCAAGGGTCAACCAGCACCAGCCATTAAAGTAGGAATTGGGAGGGGGCTTAAGCAAGGCGGACCCTGGGAGAGGAAGGTGAAGAGACTTTACTTCATTGCATATGCTGTTGCCCCAGTGAGTGAGATGGTGCCACGGGAAGGCTCTCGAGTATTGATTTGCCTTTTCAAAGGCTCTCTGGAGCCCAGGGAGGACTCCTGGGGTCATCCCTGTGGAGGTGCAGGTAGTGTCTGTGAGGGGGAAGTTTATTTTGTGTGGTTGCTCACCGGTTGTGTGTATCAGGGCCCCTAGAACTGGAGCTGTGAGCCATGTGGTCTCTGGAAACTGAACCCAGATCCCTCTGTAAGACCTCTCGCTTAGCTCTCTCTCCAGAGTCCTTAGATTTATACGTAGAGTTTGAAAGCAAGCTGAGAATAGACCTCAGCGATGGGACACATGCTTAGCCTGGGCAGGGGAGTGATGTAAGGCCCAGCACCCCCCCAAAAAAAAGGAGTAAAGGTTTTTAGCCCAAGGGTATTTTGCTTTGTTTTTTAAGATTTTAAACTTATATGTGGCTGGATTCATGTGAGCTGGAGTCACAGATGCTGTGGGCCACCTACACGAGAACTTGTGGCTGTCTTCCGATGAGAACATACATCCAAGTACCAGATGTGGCTTTGAAACAGATTTATTTTGTATTCATGTACATGGTGTTTGCAGGGATCACCAGAGGCCGAAAGAGCATGGTGGGTCTCTGGCCCTTGTGAATGAATCTCCAGAGGTCAGTGCTGGGAACCAACTTCTGAGAGAGCAGCTGGTTCAGTTCCCCTGCTTGTGTTCTTGTTTGCTTTTGTATTTATTTTTTGACATGGTTTCTCTGTGTAGCCCTGGCTGTTCTGAAACTCACTCTGTAGACCAGGCTGGCCTCGAACTCAGAAATCTGCCTGCCTCTGCCTCCTGAGTTCTGGGATTAAAGGCGCATGTGCCACCATCATCTGGCTTTACTTGTTATTAACTGAGGATTCATCAAACCCTTTTCAGCACCTTGACATATGAACCATAATCCTCACAGACATAAGAATGAGTGAGAGATGGGATGTGAGGCAAATCTGTAGGCCCAGATCTTGGGAGACTAAGATAGGAGGGTCTTAGACAGTGAGGCCAGACTCCATTAAATATATTAATGGCTGGAGAGATGGTTCAGTGATTAAGAGTACTTTTCTTTTTACAATTGCGGATATTTTTTCTTTACTGCTAATACTTTTAAGATTTATTTCATGTATGTGAGTACACAGTTGAGTCAGATCCCCATTAGAGATGGCTGTGAGTCACCATGTGGTTGCTAGGAATTGAACTCAGGACCTCTGGAAGAGCAGTGCTACTAACCGCTGAGCCATCTCTCCAGCCCACACTTGTTCTTGCAGAAGACTTGGGTTTGGTTCCCAGCACCCACATGATGGTTTAAAACCATCTGGAACTCCAGTTGCAGGGAACTGTAAGCTTTCTGACTTCTGTGGGCACAAGGCACACACACACACAAACATTCATGCACATAAATTTAAAGGAATATATTATTGCCCTGGGACCCCAACTGCATAGATGGAAAACCAGTTTGGCAGGAACATGAGCTGGCAAATAAAGTCAACCCCAGTCCCATCGGCTTGCCTCTCTCCTAGGATGTAGTTTTTCAACGCCATCTGCTTCCTCTTTCGAAGGCTACAAAAGCAGAGAGGCTGGCTAGCACTGGAACCCACTGTGAGGTGGAAGGAGGGCCTGGCTGTGGTGGAAGAGCGGAAGTGAAGGTGCGCTGATATTCTAATCCTAAAGTGGAAGAAAAGGAAACAAGTTGGAGGGACTTTCGGTCTGGGGTTCATTAAGAACAAAGGGCAGCCGGGCGTGTCACGTGCCTGTCAACCAGAGAACCGAAGGATCAGGAGGCCAGCCTGAGCTACATATACTTATATAGCGAGACCCTGCCTCCAAAACAACAAATTTAAGTGTAAAGAAGCAGAGTGGGAAAGGTAAACGAGTTGCCTTTTGCTTTTATGTGCTCGACAGTAGGGATACTCAAGCCTCCGGCGTCCTCGGGGATCCAAACCTCAAGCTGTAAAATTTACAGCCCAGGACAAGTTACCTGAAGGGTGCGCGTTGCGCGCTACCAAGCCAATAGGAGCCCCGAAGCGCCTTCGCACGAGAATATGATTGGATAGGGGTAGGGGGCGGGAAGAGGCGGAGGGAGGAGGGGGCGGAGCCTGCCCAGGCGGAAGGTGGGGCGCGGGCACGGGGTCGCAAACGGAGTTGCCATGGATGGGGGCGCGGTAGCTCGTGACCTGCTGACACTGGGGTAAGGGGTTTTGCGGTGTGGCCTGGGGTACGGGAAGGGCGCACTCGCCTGGGGACGCGGACGCAGAGGATCTCGCACTGACGCGCGCCCTGCTGCAGATACGATGCTCTCCCGGAGGGGGCGTCTCGGGGCCCCGGGTGTGCGGACTTCAGGGCGTTGTGCGCGCGGCTGGCGGCCGAACTGACGGCTCTGGGAGCTGTGGAGCAGCAAGAGGAGGGCACCGCAGTTCTTGGCGCCGGCCACGGTGCGTGAAGAGCTGGGTGGACGGCGGGTGGAGTCGCGGAACCCGCTGCTCCCTTATGGCTTCTTCCTCCCGCAGGCCCGGACGCAGAGGAAGAGTTCCTGCGGCAGTTGGCCGGCCTGCTGCGGGCGTTGCACTGCCCGGACCGCGCGCTCTGCGGCGGGGACTGCGCCACCGTGCTGCGGGAGCCCGGCGGCGGCCTGCGCCTGCTGCGTGAGCGAGCCTGGAAGGCCCCGGGAGGCGGTGGTGGGCGGGGCCTCTGAAGGGGGCGGGCTCTCACGCTGAGACTGGGCTCCCGTGGGCGTGGCCAAAGCTTTTGCTGTGAGCGTGAAGGCCACAGGTAGATAGATGGGTTCGGGTTAGGGCTAGGCTGGAATTCTGACAAAGACCTCTGAAAGCTTAAATGCGCTGAGTTAAACCTAGTCGGGTGGTTTTGAAGTGGACCAACGTCCTCCAGTGTAAGTGGGTGAGGCTTACTCTGGGGGAGTGGCCAAGGTTCTGGTTGGGCAGGGATCTACTCCCTATTTTTAGGGTTTCTTTGCTCTGAGCTCCAGGCTGCCCGCCTCTTGCAACTAAGGCTCCAGCAGGATCCTAGCCCTGTGCAGTCCTTTGGAAAGGGCACAAAGGAGGGAAATGGCCTGGTTCAGGAACTGATGCTAACTCTTCAAGCCCTGGGGCTCCCTAGACCCCGGCATGGAACCCTGGCTAGCCAGCTACTTCGGGAGTTTCATGACAAGGTAGAGAGACAGAGACTCCCCCTCTTGAAGTATCTTACTTGTAGAAAGGATCCTGTCTTCAAAATCAGCTCTAGAAAGAATGACCAAACGACAGAAACCGTGCGTTCTAATTTGCTTTTTGCTGTGATAAAACCCCGTAGAAAGCCAGCTTAAGCAGGAAACAATTTGTTTACAAGTTACAGCCTATCATTGAAGGAAACCAAGGCAGGAACTCAAGCCTCAAGTCGACCATGGAGCAAGGCTGTTTTACTACTTCATGCCCTCTGGCTTGCTCAGCTGCTTCTTTTATACAGCCCAGGCCCATCCACAAAGGGATGGCACTGCCCACAGTGGGCTAGGCACTCCCGTATCCCATAGCAACTGTCAAATTGGCAGAAGTCATTCACGCTTCTGGGACCCGGGTTCACAGGGCTGAGGGGAGCTAGAGCCCTTGAGGAGAAGGTCCATCCTGTTTGTGTTTGACTGGCTTCCAACGATTCTCCCACCAGATCTCTGAGCTGCTGCCTTCCCTACCCCCAGAGTCCATGAAGCCCCTCCTTAACTCGCCACTGGATGCGTCACAATGGGTGAGAGCAGGTTTAGACGGCCGTGAGCCGTGTCCACCCAGAGATGGGACCCTGGGTGTGACTGAGGCCTTCCCTTCCAGGAAGCTCTGGAGTCTTTGTCCCAAAGCCTGACAGAACAGTATTGCTGCCGCCGCTGCCTCCTCCTGAAGCGCCTTGACCTCACAACATCTGCTTTCCACTGGGGTGATCGGGCAGAGGTACGGGGACCATAACAAGAATAAGCAGGGCAGCCAGGGAAGAAGGTTGAGGGTGAGGAATATATACAGTACACTCCTGGGGATTCTACTTTTTTTATTTTAATTATTTATTTATTATGTATATAGAGTTCTGCCTGCACATGTGCCTGCTGGCCAGTAGAGGGCACCAGATCTCGTTACAGATGGTTCTGAGCCACCATGTAGGTGCTGGGAATTGAACCCAGGACCTCTGGAAGAGCAGACAGGGCCCTTAACCTCTGAGCCATCTCTCCAGCTCCCACTTTAGAATCTCAAGATTTCCGTTTTCATTTTACGTGTTTTACCTATACGTGTGTGCCCAGCATGTGTGTGCAGTGTCCACAGAGGCCAGAAGGGGGCGCTAGGTCCCTCGGAACTGGAGCCATAGAAGGCTGTGAACCACCACGTGGGTACTGGGAACTGAACCCAGGTCTTCTGTAAGAGCAGTCAGTTCCCTTAAAGTCAAGCCATCTCCCAAAACCACACTTTAGAATCTTACAGGGTTCAAGACTTCTAGACCCCCCAGGGCCTCAAGAGCATTCAAGAATGCCCGGCTCTCAGCTGGGCGTGTCCTCAGAACTATTTACTGTATGTAACGAAAATAGTCAGTAAGACTATTTTAACTGGGTTTTATGTAGCCACGACAAAATACCAGGAACCCAGAACGTTCAAAGGAAACACAGGTTCCTTTTGGCTCATGGTTTTGGAGGCTGAAGCATGCAGGCTGGGTCAGGTAGACCTGGCCGGTGTCCCATGACGTCATAACATAATGGGACTTGCTCGAGTCCCTCCAACGGTGGTGGCCCGTGACTGCCAGCCAGGCTCGGTCTCTCACACGGTCCACTACTTCATTTAAGATTTTGTTTCCGCCCCCATCTGACATGTAGCTGAGGATGATCTTTACAACCTCTCCCGATCCTTCTTCCCCCCCCCCCCCCCAGTGCTGAGATTCCAGTGCTGTGTCACCTCACCCAGACCCCAGCACGTAGGCCTGGGAGAAGCATCCCCCCCTACCCGCCGCCAAAGCACACAGAGACCCCGAGTAGGGATGAGCTCTTGGGCACCTTTTCCATGTGTTCCTTCCCCTGCTGTAGGTCCGCGGAGAGACCATGAGAGCGGCGCTCTTACCAATCCGAGGGCTCCTGACCCCAGAGTCTGATGTCTCTACTGCACACGTTCTGGCTGCCCGAGCTGACCTCTCCCGCCTGGTCCCAGCTACCAGTGTGACTGCCCGACAAGGGACCAGTTGTGCGATCAACAAGGTGGGCACACCTGGGGCAGGAGAGTCTAGGCACCCTTGTCTCTTAGGCTGGCCTTCTGGGGGTTCCCCTGGTCCAGTGTTCTCCTTGGTTCCTGGCCTCTGGACACAACTGGATTCGAACTACCCAGTTTACATGGCAGGGTTTCTCTGTGTAGCTTTTACTATCCTGGAACTCACACTGTAGAACAGGGTGGCCTCTAACTCAGAGATCCTCCTGCTTCTGCTTCCTGTGTGTCAGGATTAAAAGTATGTACCACCATCGGGCTTTTTTGTTCCCCTTTGACATACGGTCCCATGTAGCCCAGGCTAGCCTCCAATTTATTGTGTAGCCAAAGACTAGATGGAAACTCTCAGTCTTCCTCCACTTTCCAAATGGTAGGATGTTGGGGTGCACCAGCACACCCAGCTCTTTTTACCTTCTACTGAAACTCAAGTCTAACTAATTCTCAGGTGCTTATGGGTAATGTGCCAGACCGTGGGGGTCGCCCAGGTGAGCTGGAGGCTCCCATGCCTACCTGGAAGAGCCGAAGGGAGGATGGAGGAAGGGGAAATGCCGGCCAACAGCGCTGGGGCTGCAGAAGAAAGAAGAAGAAGTAAAGGGCCTCCGAGGGTCGCAGGATCTGCCGGGTGCTGGTGCCGCTGGCAACCCTTTGGGAGTCACTGAGGATTGGCTAGCCTGGCCTTCCCTGTTCTAGAGGCCCTAAGTGCCCTACACACAGCCACCACTCAAGCTATGAACCATGCTGTCTGAAAAATAAATTTAATTCTGTTGATGGTTACAAGATCTTGTTTCCATAGGGACGGGATCAGGTGTGTATGGGTTTGTGGAGGGGCAGTGGATTTCCAACCCCAATTCGGGATGAGCCTTTTTATGTAGGTGTGAAGAAAGACACATTAAAGCATCAGACCAGCACTTTATAGATGCTCCCTGGAGCTGGATAATACGAATAAACATCTCTGCCTTTGGGGAGCTGTTCCTGGTGGGGGGCAGTGTCAGACATTTGACAAGATAAAATTGTTAGAGGACCAAGGTACCACAAAGAGAAATAAAGCAGAAGGGGACAGGGGGGCAGAGCATGTCTGAGGTCAGGAGGCCTCCCCAAGGGGATGTCACTAGAGCAGAGTTCTAGAGCAGGTGAGTCACACAGACCTCTGGCAAAGAGCACTGCAGGTAAAGGGAACAGGCTCTGGGGTAGGAATATTTGGGAGGCATGTTCTAGGAACCTAGAGGCCAGTGTAGGTGGAAGAGGATGAGTTGTGGGAAGGGAAAACAGGTGGTGGGGACAGGCCTTGCAGACAGGACTGGGTTTTACCTTGGACAAGCTATTGAAGATGTTTTTACACACACTACCCACACCAGCCCCTTTCCCCTGCGTCCTCACGGTTTCCCAACCCCATGCCAACAGTCCATGTGGTCCACTGGCTCAGAGCTTCAGTTTTAAAACAGGTATGAGCCTTGCCTCCCACACCGTGGGCTTGCCGGTTAACCTTCAGGGAAGTGGGGAGCTGGGGAGCCGACACAGCTGGAGTCCAAATGCATCCAGTCCAGAGCCGCAGATTCGAAGTGAGGGGAAGGGGTGCGATTGGCAGTCAGCGCAGTACAAAAACGTTTTAAAGGGGAAGGGATGGTAGGTGCTTTGCCAAAGGCAGTGTGGGTATGGAGTAGGAATTGGTTAGTAGAATAAGGGATACGACTCGAGATGCTGTTCAGACGCTGGGCTTTGATGGAAAACCTGGTGCTGGGCAGGGCACCTGGAAGGAGGAAGAATACGCAATAAAGAGTTCTTCACTTCTCCACCGCCAGGACCAGTGTCTCACTCAGATTGTGGCTGAGTAACTGAACCAATACTCCCAGACGAAACCTCGGCCTTTTAGGAGTGGAAATTGTTCCAGTAATACTTATTGTAGCCCATGACCTTATTTGACCTTATTTTTTTTCTGCTGGGGGCACTGTTTTTCAAGTAGATGCTGCCTACCCCGACCCTGGACAGTATGCCAAGGTCACGTGGGTAGGTCATGTGGATAGGGTGGGTAGGCACGTTCTCTTGGCCTTATTCTTGCTTCACTGGGATTTCGTTGGTAGTGGTGTTGGTTGGTTGAGACGGAGTCTCACTGTGACAGTCTGACCTGGCTTCTCACCATGTAGGCGAGCCTCGAAGTTGTGGCTATTCTCTGTCACAGCCCCTTCAGTGCCAGGATGTGTTTGAGCCACCACGCCTGGCTTTCTATTTTCTCCCGGAATCTTTTCTTCTGTGCTGGTAGTTACCCACCGCTGTCCCCTGAGTATTATCAAAACCACTCTTATTCTCTTCAAACAATAAAAACTGGACAGCACCTGAGAGAGGTGTCTCTATGGGGACAGGAGCGGGGAACATGAGGGCTACTGATTACAGGAAGGAGTTTCTGGACAGGAGCCAGGAGGGCCAGTCACGTTTTCCAGGGCTCGTCAACACTTCATATGAACGAAGGGCTGTGGCACACAGTGGGTCTTTACATCTGTCATCATTAGCCCATGTTTCTCTGAGCCTGCCGGGCTGGTGACCTCACATCGATCACCTGTTGTGTGAAGGTGGCACCTAGTGTGGCAGGTTGCTCTGGGAAGCTGGCGTAGGAGATGACTCACACAGAGAAGTCGCAACCAAGCCGCTGCTTAAGTCCAGTCATCGGCCTCCCTTTTCTGCTCCGTAGTCCGGGAACATCTCCTTGGAAACCAGAAAAATCCGTAAATGCGAGCAGCATGTCCAAGATGTCGCCAGCCACTTCATCTTTATGGTGCTGCAGTGTGGTTGTGAAGGCCGCCATGCTGAAGTCTGGGATGCGCTCCAGCAACCGCTCTTCAGTGCATTTCTCTACCAGGGAAACATATCCATTAAAAAATGGGCATACAGGTGAGTTTATTCTCTTCGGTGTCTTCAAATTCCTGTCAGTACTTGTCCAGGAAGTTTCAATGTAATAACTGGAATTCATCATGCATAATAACGTCCCCTAAACATCCAACCACAGCATCAAATTCTGCGTCAGAGGCGGAGAAGGACAGCACGAAGCTCTCTTCCTCTAGGGCGTCCATCGTCCATCGTAGGGGTGCCGCCGCCGCTGCGCCTTCAGCCACATCAAGGGCCCGCAGAAGGCCACGCCCGAGTCCCGCTGGGCGATCGCGGGAGGCTGGGGCTGCAGCTCCTGGCTGGGCCCAGCGCCCCTGCCTCAAGGTTTTTGCCTGACTTCTTAAAAAAAAAAAAAAAAGGCAATAACATGGAAGTGCAGGTCAAAAAACAAATTCTCCCCCCAATTGATTTTGGTTAGTGTTTCATCCAGCAACAGAAGGCATACCAGGACAATGTCCACACCCTCCCATCCCGGAGACTGAGGCTTTCTACATGACTTCACTTTCCTGTGATTCCCACATCTGTCTGGTTTGCCCAGACAAACGGCCAGCCCGCCTCTCCTAGATCCAGCTAGGGACCTCCTTACCGTCTCTGGCTCCCAGGAAGAGTGTGAGGATTCCGTCTGGGTCCAAGCATGGCGAAGGTGGCAACCAGACTCTGGATCCGGGGAGAGTGTGTAGGAGAGACTTTCTTCCTCTGAGCCTGTTGGTGACGAGAAGGGAGGAAGAGCTGTGGCTCTGGCTGGAAGGACCCCATGACCTCAGGAGTGAACCCCATCCTTCTCCCGGCACTACTGGGCCCTGGAGTGAACCCCGCCTTCTGTGCCCTTCTCCTGGCACTACTGCACCCTGGAGTGACCCCCCCCATCCTCTGTGCCCTTCTCCTGGTACTACTGGGCCCTGGAGTGACCCCCCCATCCTGTGCCCTTCTTCTGGTACTACTGGGCCCTGGAGTGACCCCCCCATCCTCTGTGCCCATCTCCTGGTACTACTGGGCCCTGGGTCTTACCACAGCTGGCAGGAGGAAGTGGTGTGGCTGGCCTGGGTGCACCTGGGGGACCCGGGTCACCTTTAGTCTCTGGCCTCTTCTTACATTCCACTCTCACTTGACCCCTGCAGTGTCTGTGACAACACAGCCCACAGTCTGGGGGGAAGGAGCTGTTAAAATAGCGCCTCCCTCTTCCAGCCTGCAGGTCCAGAGTCCCTCCCTCTCGAAGGCCTCTCACTTACCCCGACAGCGATAGCCTTGCTTGGTGACACCCCAGAGCTGGGGAAAAGGAAGGAGAGTCTGTTAGCTGGACGGAAGGAGGGAGCATGGGAGGGAAAGAGTGAAAGACAACGGGGCTTCGAACTTTCTTTAAGATCCTGACAATTAATTAAAATGTTTGGAACACGGAGATTATCTCAAATGTGCAGGGTATTAGAACTGGGTAAACTGAGTTCATAAATGTTTGTGTAGTTCATGGTGTCTCTCTAGGCCCCAGAACTGATTCCTGGGCTGTGTCAAATGCAGGCCCGACAATAAAGAAACGAAAAGATCTATGAATTAGTCTTGATTTGGTTGAGATTTGTCCATGATTAAGAATCTGGAGCCAGGTATGGAGGCGCATGTCTGTAATCCCAAGAGGCTGAGCCAAGACTGGGCCACACAATCAATTTAAGTGTGTGTGTGTGTGTGTGTGTGTGTGTGTGTGTGTGTGTGAACTGAACCCAAGGCCTTGTGCATGGCAGATAAGCACCCTCTACCACTGTCCTATATCCTCTGCCCTAACACATAGATTTGAAGCCAGCCTGAGTTACACGGGTTGACCCTGTCTCAAAAGGCCAAAAATTGAGAGAAAACCCAACAAAAACAAAAGATGCCACTAATTTGGAAATGAAGCAAGCTTTGGATGGTTCTGGGTGTTACTTACGATCAGAGACGGATCCTTTTGAGACTGGGGTTCACTAAGTATTCTTTACTATCCTGGAGTTCCTCCTGTAGACCAGGCTAGCCTCAACCCCACAGAGATCTGCCTGCCTCTGCCTCTTAGATGCAGGCACTCAAGGTGTGTGCAGACTGATGTTTAAACTTGTTTTACTTTCTGCTTTTGAAAAATAATTTGAGTAACATGTTTTAAAGTTTTTTTTTTTCATTACTACTTGGCGTATCTGTGTGTGCACACACAGATACATTCCATACATGACAATGTCAGATAACAACTTCATGGAACTGGTTCTTTCCTTCCACCTTAGTGTGGGTCCTGGAGACAGAACCCAGGCTTCTGGGCTGAGCCGCAAGCATCTTTACCTGCTGAGCTATCTCGCTGACCCGTTATTAAGATGGGTCCCAATCTCTTTGTAGCCAAGGATGATCTACAGCTCACTTATACAGCATCGATCTCGTGGGAGTCCCTTGTTCCAGTTCCCTATGTCTTGGAATTGCAGGCATTGGACCATGAGGCCCAGCTATTATTTTATTTATGTATTTACTTTGTTATTGGTATAGGCATGCATGCCACTTGTCTCTGTGTGTACCCTCAGAGGCAAAAGGGGGGCACCATAACTCCTGGAACCGTGAATTTCCCACTTACAAAATTGGGAACCAAGCAAGGGCAGCCAAAGGCTTCTCTCTGGCTCAGTGCCTGTTTGGTTACATCTTCTAAGACAGGGTTTCTGTGGCTGTCCTAGAACTCACTCTGTCGAGTAGGCTGGCTTCGAACTCAGAGATCAGCTTGCCTCTGCCTCCCATGTGCTGGATTAAAGGTGCGTGTCATCACCACACTCAGCCCTGTTAGTATTTGTTTGTTAAAGGACAGGGGGTTCCTATGGCTCAGGCTGGCCTCAAACTCACTATGTGGTTGAGGATAACCTCACACTCCAGGGCTCTAGAACACCACCATGCCCAAGGCAGTCTGCCCAGGCCTGCAGATTACCCAGTGTTCTGGAAATTACTTGAGGTTTGGATACTATTCACAGCTTGGCCATTATCTTGGTGAAGATCTTCTAATATGTAGAGTTGGGGGGGGGGTACACAGAATATAGAAATTTCAGTGTTTGGTGCTTATATGGACTCTGTGGAATATCTGAGACTGGGGAATTTCTGGAAGTTCCCCCTCCCCCCCCCACACACAAAAACCTGCCCTGACACTGGCCCAAGTTAGGGTGTGAGGAACTGAGACAACCCAGGGCAGATGGGACCCAAGGGTGCTAACAGGGCCAGTGCTCACAAAGCCGCTGCAGCTGTGGCAGAAGGTGGGCTTGCGGAAGGTGACCTCCTGGAAGGTGTGCAGGAAGGCCAGGCCCAGCTTGGAGCAGATGGCAGTGGCGTGGAGCAGGTACTTGGTCAGCTCCTCTCTGCTGAAGGAGCCACTCCTACGGGGCAAAGGTCACATCTCAGCATGCCTGGCCGCTCGTGGCGTGTCCAGGATGCTTGGTTTCGGACGATTCGGGAGTCAGGGCCTCTTACTCGTGTCGGGGAGGTGGGTGAAGCCCATGGCAGGCAAAGGGGAAGTTTCCCGACAGCCTCTCGAAGTCCTCCAGAGAGATAGAGCCACGGCCTTCTGGGTCGTAGTTCTTGAACACAGACTTGGGAGGAATGCAGAGAGAGCTGGGTGAGCACAAAACGCCCAGATCTAACCCTGGGGGCTCAGCCCCTCCCCAACTTTCCACCCGCAACCCCCCAGCAGGCTGCATTTTGGAGTCCCCCCCCCTCACCTCCACTAGCTGTTCCACATGCTGACCCAGAGTCACACTGTCTGGCTTGGGTGTCACACCATGGGCCCACTCTACCAGCACAGGGGCTTTGAAGGGGGATGGTGGCTAGAGGACACAAAGGGACATGGTCGGTCAAAGCATAGACTCGAGTGGGGGCTCAGAGGTAAGGAGGGGTCAGAGGTCAAGGGTCAAGGCTCACCAGACTCTTGGGACAACGTGGTTCTCGAGCATAGGAAAGCTCATAGATCTCATCTTCCGTGTAGAAGAGATCCAGGGAGAGCTGGGGGATGGTCAGAGCGGGAAAGTTCCACTTTAGGTCAGTCTCTGCCTAGGCCCTCTTCCCACTGTCCTCTCAGACCCCTCTCCAGAGACTTTCGGACTGTCTGGACATACCTGTCACCCTCCACAAGTCAGAGGTGCCTTATTACCACTGATGCTTCTTTTTGAAAGGTATGTTTTGTGTGTGGTGTGTGTGTGTGTGCATGTATGTATGCCATGCGTGAGCAGGTGCCCACAGGGACCAGGAAAGACACCGGATCTCCTGGAGCTGGAGTTACGGTACACTGTGAGCTCTGGGAATGGAAATGAGATTCTCAGAGCAGCAAGCGTTTCTAACCACTGAGCTGCCGCCACCTGCGGTACACCCCTTCCGCAGCACGCGACTGGAGGCAGTTTTACCACTTAGCCCAGGCTGGCCTTGACTTTGCAACAGTTGTCTAGTTTTATCCTCTTGAGTGCTGGGATTAAGAGAGGTGTGAGTCACCACACCACCTCAGAGGCTGTACCGATGACATCAGGTGACACTACTGACCGGGTCCTCTTGGTTCCCTCTGAAGTGGGTTCTATTGTTATCCTCAAAGGCAATGGAACTAAGGGATGTGATACAACTGTGTAGTCATACAGTTAGCTACACTCCTAGACTTCCTGTGCCCCATAGCTCGGCTTCTGGCTACACACCTGTAATCGCTGCATTGGAAAGGCCGCAAAAAGAGGATTGCAATAGTGTGAGACCTGATCTTAAAATAAGTTCTAGGGTTGGAGACATGGCTCAGTGGTTAAGAGCACTGACTGCTCTTCCAGAAGTCCCGAGTTCAATTCCCAGCAACCTCATGGCAGCTCACAACCATGTGTAATGGGATCTGGTGTGTTTGAAGATAGCTCATATATATATATATATATATATATAATATATAATATATAATACATAAATAAATGATTCTTTTAAAACAACTCTTTAGCTTATAAAAACACAAAAGGAAAAAGAAGACTCTTGGATTGGAGATATATCTTATTGGTAGAAAATCAAGTCTATATCGTGCAGGAAGTATGCCTCAGTGGTAAAGTCCCTGCCTAGAATCCCCCAGTGAGGGGCTGGGGGCGTGGCTCAGTGGTTAAGTGCTCACAGATCATAAGTGAGGTCCTAGTTTCAATTTCTAGTACAGCAAAAAGCAAACCAACCAAACAAAAACCTCTCATCCCATAACTGTCTATCCTGGTCCTACAGATTCCCAGTAACCAAGGACTCTAAGTACTGGTCCCCTGGGATCTTCAGGGAGCTCACATAACGTACGGCCCATAGTTTACCGTCAGCAGATGCAGTAGGTCCTCATTGGCACTGCAGGGGGGATGCTGTCTCTGGAGTTCTGCCAGCTCCTGCAGCCTTAGATAGAGGCTATTCAGCTTGGGTAGGTGCAGGTGGCCATCTGGCAACCTGTCTGGATGGGCCTCATACAGAGATACCAGGTCCTTGAGGTGTACACCCAGGACTGGCAGTCGGAAGCCAGTACAGCTGGCCCAGGTGCGGCGGTAGTTGGCATAGTTGTTGTGGGAAGAGAGGAGCTCTGTCAACTCCAGCAGGGCCTGTGTAGAAAGTGCATGCTGTGGACCAGAATGTCTCTGTTCTGTGCCTCCTGGAAGAAGACTCTGAATCTCAGAATCTGGACTACACACACTAAGATTGAGCCCCTGCCTAGAATCCCCCAGTGAGGGACTGGGGGTGTGGCTCAGTGGTAGAGCCCCTGCCTAGAATCCCCCAGTGAGGGACTGGGGGCATGGCTCAGTGGTAGAGCCCCTGCCTAGAATCCCCCAGTGAGGGACTGGGGGCTTGGCTCAGTGGTAGAACCCCTGCCTAGAATCCCCCAGTGAGGGGCTGGGGGCATGGCTCAGTGGTAGAGCCCCTGCCTAGAATCCCCCAGTGAGGGACTGGGGGCTTGGCTCAGTGGTAGAACCCCTGCCTAGAATCCCCCAGTGAGGGGCTGGGGGCGTGGCTCAGTGGTGGAGCCCCGGCCTAGAATCCCCCAGTGAGGGACTGGGGGCATGGCTCAGTGGTAGAGCCCCTGCCTAGAATCCCCAGTGAGGGGCTGGGGGCGTGGCTCAGTGGTAGAGCCCCTGCCTAGAATCCCTCAGTGAGGGGCTGGGGGCGTGGCTCAGTGGTAGAACCCCTGCCTAGAATTCCCCAGTGAGAGACTAGGGGTGTGGTTTAGTGGTATAGCAGTTGCCTAGAATCCACCAATGAGGTGCCATGACATTGCTCAGTGGTCCAACACCGTGGTAGGAGGCCCAGGGAGAAAGACTAGGGATAGCGAAGGGTCTGTAGAATTTGGGGATAGAGTTCCTAGGTTGTTGGTCCCAGAGCCCTTGAGTAGGGACGATGACAGTTGAGTAATTTGGCACGTGACCATTTTGGACTTTGGGGGGTAAAGGGGTTACCTTAGTGCTGTCAGGGCTCAGATGGATGTGGGAATCTTTGAGTCTGGAGATGGCGCTATGACACAGGCCCCCCGTGACGGCCATTAGTGTGTTGAAATTCTGCAGTTGGTGAAGCCTCTAGAAGAGAGGTAATGAACAGAGGTGGGAGGTACCACAGAACGGCAGCAGGGAGGGGCGGGCGCAGAGCTTGGGGTGCCAGTTGTATGGGAGTGTGGCCCAGTGGGAGTAGATGAGAGGGTTAGACTGGCAAGGCGCCAGGCATGTATCTTGAGTTAGACAGATTTGGAGAGCAGACAGGCATGTGTCAGCTGGGGTTAGAGAATTCAGAAATGTTTCAGGTGTTGGGCTTCTGGGGAGGGGAGGGACAACTGTCAGAGTCACACAGGTGAGGGCTAGGGACCAGGCTAGAACTGACGAGGGTGACAGTCACATGGAAGATGTGGACCAGTGTGAGGTTCACAAGGCATTCGGGGAATTCTTCCCTTGGGACCTGGAAAGGTGGAGGTCACTGTAGAGGGAGGCAGGACCAAGTAGAAGATGCTCAGGTCAAGGAGTTCTCAGGCTGATGCCAGACAAGCCCTCAGGCCTAAAGAGCCCAGCAAGATAGCACTCAGTGGTAGAGCCCCTGCCTAGAATCCCCCAGTGAGGGACTGGGGGCTTGGCTCAGTGGTAGAACCCCTGCCTAGAATCCCCCAGTGAGGGGCTGGGGGCATGGCTCAGTGGTAGAGCCCCTGCCTAGAATCCCCCTGTGAGGGACTGGGGGCATGGCTCAGTGGTAGAGCCCCTGCCTAGAATCCCCAGTGAGGGGCTGGGGGCGTGGCTCAGTGGTAGAGCCCCTGCCTAGAATCCCCCAGTGAGAGGTTGGGGGCGTGGCTCAGTGGTAGTGCCCCTGCCTAGAATCCTCCAGTGAGATGCTGGGGGCGTGGCTCAGTGGTAGAGCCCCTGCCTAGAAGCCTCCAGTGAGACGCTGGGGGCGTGGTTCAGTGGTAGAGCCCCTGCCTAGAATCCTCCAGTGAGAGGCTGGGGGTGTGGCTCAGTGGTAGAGCATCTGCCTAGAATTCCCCAGTGAGGGGCTGAGTGCATGGTTCAGTGGCAAAGGTCTTATTTAGGGTGCAGGAGATCCTGGGTTTAATCCCCAGTATGAACACTTAAACACAAATAGCCATGCAAGAGGAAGCTTAAGTGCTGGAAGCCTCATAAGGAAGGGCGTGGTTTGCTTCTGAGATCTTCAAAGAGGCCTGACCACAGGGCTTCCCTTTTCCCAGAAGAGAAGGGGAGGCTGACTCAACAGTTCAAGGTCAGAGAGACTGGACTAAGTCTCTCTGCACTGCTGTATCCCTAAGAGATACAGTCACTGTCCCAAGGACACAGAGGGGTCTTGAGGACAGGAGATGCAAAGCCGGGGACATGGAAAGGCTCCTGTCTCTGCAGGAGGATCACATCTTTGACTTCAAGCTTGGGAAGCAGTGTTAATTCCTAACTATAGAGCCAGCTGTGTGGCCAAGCAAGGTCTAGCTCTGTGCTGTCAAGGAAGGGCACAGGTTCCAGCTAGATCCCAGGAATATGGAGTTTGATGAGGCCAAGGTGTGATGTCATAGGTGTGGTGGCTGAGAGATGGTCTGCTGGATCAAGAGCATGGAGCCAAGGGCTGGACAGATGGCTCAGTGGTTAAGACCACATACTGCTGCTCTTGCAGAGGACCTGAGTTCTGTTCCCAGCAACCACTTCAGGCAGCTCCCAATCGCCTCCTGTAATTCCAGTGCCACTGGCCTCCGAAGTCACAGACACACATATAATTAAAAAAAAATTTAAAACAATTTTTTAATAAAAAGCCCAGAGCCTTGGTCAGTTGCAATATGGACGGTCTGGCAGCTGTGCCAACTCTAGAGGCCCAGAAGCAAGTAGAAGCCAGCTGTGGTTTGATAACCTCAGGACTAAGTAGGCAGAGGCAAGCCCATCTGTTTGAGTTCAAGGCCAACCAGGTCTATATAGTGAGTTTCAGCACAACTAGGATTACATAGACAGAGCATCTCTCAGATAAAATGAAATAAGGCAAGCAGAAAGTCTGGGTGGTCAGGGGCTTACCTGTGCCACACGGATGAATTTGTCCAGTACCTGGGCACGTTGCGCAGGCCCAGGACGACTCAACACCATGACCTGCACCCAACGGGACACACTGTTGCTCAGACCCACAGAAGCTTCCAGGGCAGGACAACCTCTCACCGAGCCCTGCAAAACATAGCCCCGCAGGTCTTGGGGCTGAGGCCGAGACTGGTCAAGGTGTGTCCTGTTGCTCACATTGCATCTTTCTGGCAGATCCAACCTCTCATGTCCTACCGTGGTCTAGCCTAAGTCTGTCCCAGGCTGCTGGATGTCCCTGACATTGTCATGTCCTTCTCCGGTCTGTGTGCTTGTTCTGCTCAGTACACTCCACACACACTCAAATCTACTACACCACACAAGTATACATGTGCACACACACATGCATGCACACACATACACACATGTGCATGCACACACATATGTACACATAAGCACACATACATACACACATTCGTGCACACATTTATACATGCACACAAATACACATACATATATACACATGCACACATACATATACACATAGCCACATAATACACACATGCATGTACATACACATACTTGTGCATATATACATGCACACATACATATACACTCATGCATGCACACATATGCACACGCATGTGTGCACATAAACACACACATGCACACATACATAAGCACACGCACGTGCACACATTCACACATGCACACATGCATATACACATGCCCATATAATACACACATGAATGTACACGCATACTCATGTGCATATATACATGCATACATACATACACACTCATGCATGCACACATACATACATATACATATACATGCACACACATACACACACGTGCTTGCACACACATGCACACATGCATCTACATATACACACACACATACACAGTCACATGCCCTAGCCCTATCTGGAAATCTGTCCCCTTCAGGAACAAGGTTCCCACTTTCCTTCAAAACAATGTCAAGTTGCTAGCAGCGGACACATTTGAATACAGAAGCACAGGCCTTTAGGGAAGTGAGACGCAACCATTTCAAAGGCTTCACTCAGACCCATGCACTGGTCTCAGGTAGGAACTGTTAATAGTCCATTTTAATTTTTACCTTTCCATATAAGGAAACTGTGGCATGGTGCGTTGAAATGCTTGGCGAATAAACGAATAGGTGATAAAATATTTTGGGCACAATTCTGTGATTGATTCTACTGCAATAAGTATTTTTGTGACAGTGTCTCATGTAGTCCAAGCTGGCCTTGAACTTCCTGTCCTCCTGCATCGGCTTCCTCAGTGCTGGATTATAGGCCCGTGCCATCAGCATACTGCAGTAAGCACTTGTTGTAGTTGTTGTTGTTTGAGACAGGGTCTCTCTGTGCAGCCCTGGCTGTCCTGGAACTCACTCTGTAGACCAGGCTGGCCTTGAACTCAGAGATCCACCTGCTTCTGTCTCCCACATGCTGGGATTAGAGGTGCCCACCGCCACCCCGGTGGTGCCCGGTTGCAATAAACACTTTTAAATGGGCTTTTACATTAAATTTCAGCACTCTGAATTTTAGGAATGAATACCTGAGAGGTTGGGAAACTAGCTCAAAGCTAGCTAGGTAGAAAGGAGCTGAAGGACACTGGGGACACGGATCCTTGGTACAGTGCTTGCCTAGAGGGCCTGAGGCCCAGGGTTTGATCTGCTGCACTGCGCAAACCGGTTGTGTTGGTGCACATCTGCACAAACCAGTTGTGTTGGTGCACATCATCTGCAATGCTAGCACTTGGGATGTGGACTGAATGGAACGGAGCTTGAAGTCAGCCTTGGTTACACAGAAAACCACGAGACCCCTGTCTCCAAACAGCAAGGCAGACAGGAAATGAGGAATGAGAGGGGGGAGAACCAGCTGCTGAGATGCCTCAGTGGGTAAAGGGGCCTGCACTGGATTCCTGGCACCCCCATGGTAAGAAGAGAAGATAGATTCCTGCAAGTTACCTTCCGCAGCCTGGTCTACAGAGTGAGTTCTAGGCCAGACAGGGCTGCACAGAAAAACCCTGTCTCAAAAAAAAAAAAAAAAAAAAAGAGAGAGAGAGAGAGAGAGAGAGAGAGTTTGCTCTATAGCTCAGTGTTAGAGAGCCTGCCTAACACAGGCAGGACCCGGGTTCAGTTCCTAGAGCTGCTGACGTGGTAACTGTATTACTAATGACAGTAAATGTAGTACATTATAGTTCCATCTGGATGCCTGTGCCAGGGGCTCACGCCCTGCCCCCATCCTGTTTCCTGCTTAGGGGTGCACTGGGAAGGGCATTCTCACCGTGATGGCCTGGAAGGACCGGAACTCCAGGTACGTCAGGTGCTGTGCCAGCTCCTCTGTCTCCAGGTGATCAAAGAGCAGGGACACCTTCCGCTTTTTGCCCAGGCCCGGGCTGCTCATGGGAGGTGGGGGACCGGGCCCTCCAGGACTTAGCCTGGGGACCAAGAAGGACAGGTTATTGGAGTGGCTCAAAAATCGAGGGTTTGGGGGACATGGAAGGTGTGGGCAGGGAAGGAGGGAGGGGTTGGCTCACAGGTTAGAAGCATCTCCTAGGCTCCTTTGGGCCATGTTGCCCTCCTGAGCCACAGTGGTCCAAAACCGGTTTATGATTACTTCCAGCTGGGGTTCCTGGTGCACCGCCTCAGGGTGATGGGTCAGCCAGTACCTGGGAGGGGTCCAGAGATGGGAGGTAAACTTGGGCTGGCAGCAGGGTAGAGAGATGAAGGGGGCTTTAGGAATTCTAGACACAAAAATATTTACATGTGTGTTGGGGTTTCTGGAGTCAGGATTTAGAGGGGTGATCCAAAGGATGGGGAGACCTCAGGTAAGAATGGGAGGGCTGTGTAAAACAGGGTAGGGCTCTCTTGAGACAATTGGGAAGCAAGATAGTGTCAGGAACCACATTGGGGGGGAGACTTGGGGAGTCAAGGCGATGCAGTTTTGGGGGCTATGTAGGAACTGAGGTCTCACCTAGGAAAGTCTATGGGATCTGGCCAGGAATCTTCAAGAACTGTGTGTTCTAAGGACCGGTGGGGTAGGGATGTCTCAGGAACTATTAGGAATGTTCTTCTAACTTCCTTTAAAATGTTGTTTTCATTTTGTATGTATGAATGTTTTGCCTACATGTATGCATGTGTACCATGTGCGTGCCCGGAGCCCTAGGAGGCCAGAAGACAGGGGCTGGATCCCTTTGAATTGGAGTTGCAGTCATCGGCCAATAAATGGGTACTAGGAACTGAATTCGGGTCCTCTGAAAAGGCAGCCCTTCTGAGCCATCTGCCTATCCCAGCCAATGGTGTTTCAGCATGGGATTTTTTTGGTAACTCTTGTTTTTGAGTTGAAGCATGCTACAGCCCAGGCTAGCTTTGAACTTGAACAGATCCTTTTGCCTTAGGCTATCTCATGCCAGGATTACAGGCTTGAGCTATCACATAAGTTCGTTATGTGGGATTTTAGAAAATGGGGCTGAGTGAGTGTGTGGGGGTTGGGGTATCAATCGGGCTGGGAGGGCGTGTCTTAGAGAGGTATTTCATGATACTGAGGATCTTGGGCCAAACCTACCTGACCAGGTAGCAGATCTGTAGCTGTCTTAGCTCCTGGGCATCTTTGGCAGCCTTCTGATACGTGAGAGTTCTAGTCAAGGTTGTTTTCCAGCATCCCCATTTGCCCACTCCCCCTGTTCCTATCTCCCAGGAGTCTGCCTTCACCCCTCTAGAGGGAGATCACGGTTCTGGGTGGATATGAAGTCAGCAGACGCGCAGCAAGGTCTGAGGATGGCAGCACCCAGCTGTGCATTGTAAGCACCATCTTGAGAATGTGGTCCCCTCGGCGTAGGCTGCCTGCTGAGTCTGGAGGAGGGAGAAGAGGCTGTCAGCCTGGGTCCTGAACAGCAGACCCATGGCCTCTAGAGCTGAGTGGGCAAGCTGGCGTGCATGTTCATTTTACTTGTAATGCTCTGCGGGAACTTGGGTAAGCAATATGGCTTCTTTATGCCTCAGTTTCCTCAGCTGTGAGGCGCACGGGATGGCGCGGATTTGGCTCCTTTTCCTCAATCAAGGTTGAGATGTTTAAAGTTCTTTGAACTTTTAAAGATTTAATTTTATTATTTTAAAGTGTGTGTGTGTGTGTGTGTGTGTGTGTGTGTGTGTAAGTGTGGGTTTGCTCAAACGGGTGCAGAAGCTGTCTCAGGTCAGATGTATAGGGCTCCCTGGAGCTGGGGTTACCAGTGGATGTGGACCTTTTGAGGTAGGTACTGGGAACTGGTCAGGTCCTCTAGAAGAGAGCTATGGATTTAATCTTTCCAGCCCCTCTCTTAATTTATGTTTCGAGACACGAATCACAACGTAGTCTTGCCAGCTTGAAACTTGCTATTTAGACCAGGCTGGTCTCAAATTCATGCCTTCCTCTGCCTCCAGAGTTCTGGGATGAAAGGCACGTGCCACGTCACCCAGGGAGGTCTGGAACTTTATCCTCCTGCCTCAGCCTTCAAAAGTAAGACCCCGGATCCAAGCTCTCTCTCATCATGAGGACGAAAATTCATCCTGTTTAACCGTGTTCCGCCCCAAGCAGCAAGGCCGAGAGAGGATGCTCAGCTGGGTGTGAGGGCTGGAGAGGTTAGCCCTGTGACTCACCAAAGCACCGGATGCATTCCTCCAGAAGCTCATCCTCGCTGCAGCTTCTCTGACTCAGCACTCCCAGATTCATGGAAGCCATGACCTTGCTGATTTCCCGGGGGGTGGGGCACGTCTTGTGGCGGCGGGCCTGTCGAGGCCGGCCCCGCCCTCCTGCCTTCCCAGAGCATTCCTGATGAGACTTCCTGTGGGTACACACAGATGCACATACACACACACACACACACACATACCCAAAAGCCCACCTCAAAGCATCATGGGAGCCCCTTTCTCTAAGTACATTCCCACAGTTCTTCTGGGCTCCAGTTCCCCTAAGCACCACAGATCTTACAGATCGAATCTCGGAGATACCCATAAGGGGCTCATGGGTGACAAACCCCAAAATAGTTTTAGGTCAAAGGTCCAGGACCAAGGGTCACTGACACAGTCCTTGTCTTTTTTTGTTTGTTTGTTTGTTTTTGTTTGTTTTTAATTATTGTTTTTATAATTAGTATACAAAACAATGGGTTTTCCCATAATATGTATCATCATACGGGTGGGAACCTTACTTCTGTTTGCCACCTGTCTCATCTCTTTGGATCCTTCCCTCTCCCAAATGTCCTTTGGGCTTCATGTCACGTGTGCATGTCTGCACGGATGTGTGTATACACACACTTAAATCTACTTTCATAAATAAAGGAAAACATGTAATGTTTTGCCTCTCCCTTGTTACTCTCCATCAGTGCCATACAAAAATTCCTCTGGACGAGACAATCCCAAAGCGCCACAGATTTGCTGTGAGTAGACCCCCAGGATTTATCCTAGGATCTACTCCTAAGACCTTAGGACCAACCCCTGGCTTTCCAAGGTGTCTCATGAGTTGGTCTTCAGGTTCCTTCCAAAGCCAGAGTGTCACCTCCCTTCCCCCAATTCTGTAGAAGTTATATTTCTGTGTCCCAGTGATGGAGATGACCTATGTGGTCAGGCCTCTTGGAATCTTCCACCCCACCCCCTGCAAGGCAACAGACCTTCATCCAAGCTAGCTTACTCATACCCAAGAGTCTTAGCTTCTAGCCTGCTCCCCACATTTTGGAGCCAGGGGAGGAAGTATACCAGAGCTTCTCCAGGGCTCCTGAGAGCTAGGCGGGGTCCCTGGGGCCATAGCAGCTTCAAGGAAAATCTAAAAATAACCTTTCCTGTCATATGCCTCCCTAGGTGTCTGTCCCAGGTGAGGAAAAGGGGGTGGTGGGAGAAAGGGAGGGCCAGAGGGAGGGGTTAGAGTCTCTGGTCTTCAGAGTCATCTAGAACTGGGTTCCAGAAATTTCTGATGGCCGTGTGCCTTTTAATAAGTAACCCAGTGTCTTTCTGACCCTTGTTTTCTTCATAGGAAAAGGTAGAATCGTCCTTGGATTTTCTCCCAGATGTTAGAAAGCCCGGATCCTCAAGGAAACCCGGCTGATGGACAAGCTGACTTCTAGATTGAAAAAGAAAGCTCATGTTGTGATGTTTTCTTGTTTTCTAGCTGCTTGGGAAACTGAGGCAGGTGGATTGCCAGTTTAAGGCCAGCTACACGGCAAAACTCTCAAAACAGAAACAAAAACAACACACACACACACACACACACACACAAAGAAAACCAACCAAAAACGGGAGGAGGCAACCAGGCTCTCAGCATGCTATGAGTGTGAAATCACAAACAGGGCATCCTAAAATAAAATCTGCCATGTCTCCTGCAGCACCGTAAGGGCTTCAGATAGTTGTTAAATGTTAAAGACAGGGGACACCTGTGGAGGGAGCAGAGCGGAGCACTCTGTAAAGATCAGCGGGTTTTGTCTTTGTTTTTGTTGCGGTTGTTGTTGGTTTTTTTTTGTTTTGTTTGTTTTGTCGTCCACACGGAGAACCCATGGCTTCACCTTCCTGGGTGCTCCACCTAAGCACAGCTTCTCCGGCCAGTCCCCGGTCTCACAGAATTGAAAACTTTACGGGTGAGTCCGATGGCTTGTGCTTCCAAGCCCTCTATGTGGCTGTGCAGTAGTCTAAGCCGAATAAGACCTTAAAGCTCCTCTGGAGTGGTAACGCCGACAGAAGCAGAAACCCAGACAGAGCAGTCGAGCAACTTACCTAAGCCCACACAGGCAGAGGATGAGCCAGGTAGAATTCTCTCACTGTACTGAACCCCTTTGACCATCAGGGTCATGCTAGGGAGGCTGGAAGAACTATCCAGGTTGGGGACCCAGCACCACCCTTCTTTACGGGGACAGGTGGGCAAGCAAAGCCAGGAGACAGAAAGAAGCCCATCTCAGATCCTGCTGCCCCTTACCTGCAGACCGGCAGCCCCCGTAGTGTCCGGAGCAGCCAGGAGTGGTTTAAGAGTCAGGGAAGCTGCCTAGACCTACGTCATGACCCTCTCTCCTGGGACACGGTCCTGCAGGAGCCTGGAGTTTCCAGTCCGGGGTGGGGGTGGGGGTGGGGGGAGTGACCATAACAGGGAACAGAGAAGACCCCGGGGACAATAGGGACATCCAGTTGAGGGAGCTGGGATGGAGAGACTGCAGCAGTAACAGAGGCCCAGATGCTCATCTCACTGAAGCATCTCATCCTTGGACCCCATGGAGCCCGGTCTTGGAGGAGTGGGGTGACTTCTCACCCCTATCATCTCCCCCACCTCCCCACAACCAGTTGCACTAGGACTTTGGCTCTCCCAGGTCTCCTTGGGGAGGGTCCTCTTACCTTTTGATGTCTTTCCGGTTCATGTTTCCTGGAGGGGTCGGGGAGGGGGGTCCTGACATGAGTGTGATCCGGTTCTTTCCCTGACTAGATTGTCAGGCCCCTGGGAGCTAGAACGTCCACAGTGTTTAGGAAGGAAAGAGGAACTGCCCCTCCCCACCCACCCCCAGGCCAGGGGGAAGGAAGAGGCTGGGGAGAGACCAAAGGCTCCCCTCCCCCTCGCGGGGATCCCTGCCTGCTGAGGTTTCCGGTGCTGCCTGCTACCCCCTCAGCTGTCTATCTATCAATTCATCTCTCTCTGCTGTCGTCTCTGTCACCACCCCCCCCCCCCGACACTCACAGACACACAGGCAGACACACAAAAAGTTTTTTAAAGTGTGTAAAAACAGGCTCAAAAGAAAAGTCTGTATTTTTCTCTCTCTCTCTGCCTCTCTTCCTCTGCATCCCCCCCCACCCCCCGGAACCCCCAGCTCTCTCTAGCTTGGGATTATAGGTGTGAATGGCTGGCTGGTTTGAAGGACACCATTTATACCTGAAAACCGTTTTCACTTTATCGCTCTCATTGTAAAATCCTTTGTGTAGCTCCTACTGTGTGCCATATAAACTTCTCTAAGGTTTAGGGAGTTTTGTTTCTTTATTATTTTCTAAAGGCATACTCCCCCTTCGTTGTATTTAATTTTTACCGTGAATTATGTGTATGTGTGGGTCTGTATGTGGGTGTGTGCTCCCAAGTGCTTGCTGCTCTTGGAAGAGCTAGAAGCATCAGATTCCCTGGAGCAGGGGTTCCAGGTAGTTGTGAGTCACATAGCACAGGTACTGGGAGCTAAACTCGGGTCTTCTGTAGGGCAGACATTGATTCTGTGCAATGCACTACTTTTTGTTGTGTTGTGTGTGTGTGTGTGTATGTGTGTGTGTGTTAATTTCAATGTAGATCAGGTTAACCTCAAATTCTTTTTGTAGCTGAGGATAACCTTCTACCTCCCTCCATCTCCTGCGTGCTGGGACTGGTTCTGTGGTTCCCCATGCCTAGTTCACACCGTGCAGAGCGCTGAAGCTGGGTAAACACCCTACCAACTGAGCTTCCCCCTCAGTTCCCAAGGTTACCTTTTTATAGGGGGGGAGGGGGCGGAGTTACAGATAGAGGTAAGCCCTAAGCTATTCCCCAGGCCCTTTTTACAGCTTTAAAAGCAGACAAAATGTTGTTGTCTTGTTTAGTTTTGGAGACAGGGTTTCTCTGTGTAGCTCTTGCTAGATAGAACTAGCTGTGGAGGTCAGGGTGGCCTCGAACTCAGAGATCCCTCCGCCTCTGTCTTCCCAGTGCTAGCATTTAAGGTGGGCACCACCATGCCTAGACAGAATGACCATTTCAAAGCCCCCCTTCCTCTATTGCTCCTCTTAGGCTGCTACAAACAGTGCTTTACATTGCTTGGTTTTGTCTCAACTGTTTCCTGTTTGTGTGTGTGTGTGTGTGTGTGTGTGTGTGTGTGTAATATTTGTGTCCATAGAGACAGACTTTACGGAGTGTGTACATTTTGGTCTTTTATCTAAATGTGTCATATTTGACATATTTTTAACTGAAGTACAAAAAAAAAAAAAAAAAAAAGAAAGAAAGAAAGAAAAAGAAGAAGAAAGAAAGAAAAAAAGAGAAAAAAAAGCACACAGTGGTATTTTGGCTGATGAATTGTCACTACCTGAGGAAACCCCAAGGATACTTAAGTCAAGAACAGGACCTTAGCTGAGCCTCGTGTTGCAGGCAGAGGAAGAAGGATCAGGACTCTGTGAATACTAGCACCTTTGGTCGGATCAGGGAGCTAAGGCAGACTAACCTGGTCTAGACTGGAGCTAGCCGCCTGCCCCCTCCATCTACCCCCACCCACAATCCAAAACCAAAAAGTCAATTGACTCCAGAATATATTTTTTTTTCCTTCTGAGACTGGGTTCTTCTGTGTAACTCTGTGTGGATCAGGCTGACTTCGAATTCACTTGGGAGGTCTGCCTCTGCTTCTCCAGTGCTGGAACTAAGGGCGTGTATGAGCCACCACACCAACCTTCAGGACAATCTTAATCTCTCTTAGTTCCTGTCACGGTCTCATATGATTTATCTGCAGCCTGATATACCCAGAGTAGGTTTTTTTTTTTTTTTTTTTTTTTTTTTTTTTTTTTTTTTTTTGTCTGTTTTAAAACTGTATGTAGGGGCTGAGGATATGACTTGGCGGTTAAGAACAGGGTCTACTCTTTCAGAGAACTGGAGGTTCGGTTCGCAGCATCATGGAGCTGTCCAACACCCTGGCCTCTGAAGGCACCGGTTCTCACTGCGCATGCACTCCCAGACAGACCCAAACACCCGCGGATCATTAAAACCAGGAAAAACACATCTTCAAAGTACCCTTATGTACATGGGCTCCTGAGCGGTCGTTTCTCTTTCTTACCCTGGATCTTTGCTAACCTGGATATTTGATTTGTTTACACTTCTTCCTTTGCTGTTGTTGGTTTGTCTTTCGCTGTGCTAATGCAATGATTTGTTAATTACAACCTTTCTTACCATGGGCAGTGGAGTTCCTTGCTTGGATCTGTTTGAAATAGTATACTTTAGGGCTGGAGAGATGACTCAGGGATCTCCCAGAGGACCTGAGGCGGCAACATTCTCTTCTGACTCCTGAGGGACTAGACACACATACATATAAGCAAAACAACCATGCATATACTACACACACACACACACACACACACATCACATATATAAAGTGAGGAGTAGAATAAATGGGTCGTAGTAGAATGATTCTGCCAAACCTAGTGCTTTAGTAGCTTTGGTGCGGCAGTACTTTCAGGGGAGTGTGTTTGATCCTTCCTTTTCCACTAAATGTGTTCACTGTGGGGATCTTTTTACACAGGCAAGAAGGCCTACTTTAGTGTCCCCATCAAATGAAGCGCCCCGGTTGGATACTTCCTCTCTTCCCGGCTCTTTGCCTTCCTGTGACTCCTGCCTGTCTCAAGGACTGCAATCCTTTATTAATATAGTCTCTCTCCCCCTCTCCCCCTCCCCCAGTCTCCCATAGCACCCGTTCAGCCTTCAGTGTGAGAGTGTCTCCTGATCCCGAGATCACCATTTACACCACTGAAAACATTGATGACCACAAAGGAAGGGGCTGAGTCAGCGAGACACTGCCTTTGATAACAGAGTAGACTTCTTTCCAGGGGGCACTGTGGAAAAATAAGCACAAACAAGAACTGGTTAGACAGAAAGAGTCTGTTAGACAAGTAGCCAGGTAGCTGGGGAGATGGCTCAGTCAGTAAACAACTTGCCACACAATCATGAGGACCCAAGTTCGAGCTCCAGGTCCCACCTAAAAAGCCAGGCAGGGCAGCATGCTCTCTTTAATCCCAGCCCTGGGGAAGCAGCAACGGGTGGCTCCTTGGGTCTTGCTGGTCACCCAGGCTACCCTAATAATGGTGGGCTCCGGGCCAGCTGAGGAACATTGGCTAAGATAGCCTCTGTCCTCATACACAAGTGTGCACATGTTTATCCACGGCAACATGTACCCATGTGACCCCCACCCCTCCCCACACAAATGAGAAGCCAGAAGATGCCGAGTGGAAGTTGGGAGATGGAGACTGAGATCTTTTGCATAGTGACGGCAAGCAGCCATTACCCATGATGCTTAGAGGAACTGTGTCTCTGGGCATCACCTAGCAAGTAGGTTCTGGGTGGCTCACACCAAAATGGTGCCAATTCCACAAGACGGCGGATGGCTTGTCACTCTTCTCATCGGTAAGGAAGGATGTGTTTTGGCTGTACTGTGAAGGCTCAAGACCGCCAGGGCTGCGGGAGCATGAGGCGGCTGGTCATACTGCACCTCACATCAGGAAACAGAGACTCAGCCCGCCGGCCAGGATGAGTCTGTCTTCCTCAGTTAAACCACTCTGAAAATGCTCTCCCGGAACACGCCCGAGGCTCCGTGTTCTGGAGGGTTCCTAAATCTGGGCAAATCAGCAATGCGGATTTATCACCCCATGTGCTATGGGCGAGGATGGATGCAGGAATCACCCCCAGGGCGTCCGTGGACAGGGAAGGGTGGCTAAGCAGAAAGGGGACTGCCACCAGGAAGTCCCTCAAAGCCACCATGACCATCCACCAGTTGTCCAGGAAGCAACATGGAAAAAGTCTTAAAATGTAGTCATGACTAAAGGCCTAAGAAATGCTGTCGATAAGCTTATGATGTGATTCATCATGACCCAGAATAATCCCACATTTTGTTTAGAACATTCTAAATGCTCTTAACATTTAAGGAAAAATATTTACCATGCAACTACGTAATGTATGAAATATAACACAAAGTTATGTTGTACCATATAATAAACTATATATATGTACATATATATAACTAAATACTGTATAATGTATCACTGAACTATGTAATTCAATAATACAACACTCAGGAGGCAGGGGTAGGGGCAGGGGCAGGTGGATCTATGTGAGTTCAGGGCCAGCTTGGTCTATATAGGAAGCTTGAAACAAGCCAGGACTACACAATAAGGCCACATCTCAAGTAATCATAATAATAATGATGATGATAATAGTAATAATTTAGATTGTTTAATGCAAGTGTATTATTGCCAGTGTTTAATAAGCAATATCTACCTTGGAAAGTATGTTATTGCAGTTTTGTTGAACGGCAGAATACTGGTTTCAGTTTGTGTGTGTGACATGTGTGTCACTGTATGTGACATGTGTGTCACTGTAGGTGTGTCCAGAAGCATTTTATGGAGATCAGAGGAGAGCAAGCAAATGAAACAGCTCCCTGTGCCTGCTCAGTGGTTATACCATGTCCAAGAGACTGTTTCGTTTAACTACTCGAATGGAGTGTTCTATCATTGAATTAATATCCTCACCATTTAATTAATTAATTAATTAATTAATTGACAGGATCTGGCTGGACTAGAACTCACTATGTAGACCAGGTTGGCCCTGAACTCACCAGAGATTTACCTACCTCTGCCTCCCGAGTGCTGGGACTAAAGGTATGGGCCTAAGCCCCTTTGAAAAGATGTTTACACACACACACACACACAACACACACACACACACACTTTTTGTTTGTTTGAAACAGTGTAGCCCAGGCTAGCTTACTATGTAGATGGGGATGAGCTTGAAGTCTTAATTCTGTCTTCATGCCAACTGCTGGGATTTATGTGCACAACCAGGTCTGCTTTATATAGTGCCGGGGACCAGGCACAAGGCTTTTTGCATACTGGGCAAGCCGTCTGCTAACTAGCGCCATCCTGCCCCACCCGCCTTAGTTTATCTTTAAGATGTATCTAATGTGATGCTTAAGGGCACTATTGCCCAGTGTCTGAGGAGGTCAGAAGAGGGTGTCAGATTCCCTGGAACTTGAGTTGTAAATGGTTGTGAGCTGGGAGATAACCCAGGTCCTTTGCAAGAACAGTAGGTGCTCTTAATCCCGAGCTGTCTCTCCAGCTCCTACTTTTCAAATTACTCTACAACATTTATTTTGTGTATGTATGTATGTATGTGTGTGTGTGTGTGTGTATGTGTGTGTAAATGTGTGTGCACGTATGTATGTATGTGTCTGTGTATGTATGTGTATAAATGTGTATGTGTATATTCATGAATGTGTATATGTGTATGTGTGTATATGTGTATATATATGTATGTGTCTCTGTGTGTGCATGTGTGTACCACGTATGTTTGTGTGTGTGTGTGTGTGTGTACATGCATCTCTGTGTGTGTATAGACTGCCCACACCACCATGGCTGGCATGTGAAAGTAAGAGGTCATCTTATGGAATATGGAGCCTTTTTTTAAAAAAAGGTTTTTATTTATTTTATGTATGAGTACATTGTTGCTGTCTTCAGACACACCAGAAGAGGGCATCAGATCCCATTACAGATGGTTGTGAGCCACCGTGTGGTTGCTGGGATTTGAACTCAGGACCTCTGGAAGAGCCGTCCGCACTAACCACTGAGCCATCTCTCAGTGGTAGAGCCCCTCTTTCATTCCATTGTTTGGGTGGTTGGGATCAAGTTCAGCTCATCATTAGGCTTGGGGCAAGCAGCCCACCAGCTGAGTCATCTTGTGGGCTCTCGTTTATTTATTTATTTATTTACTTATTTAGTTTTATTTTTTGAGACAGGTGATTGTATATAGCCCTGTCCAGCCTGGAACTCACTCTGTAGACCAAACTGACCTCACACCAAGCTCTGTCTGCTTCTGCCTCCCACGTGATAACATTAAAGGTGTGCACCGACACACCCCTGGCTCTTTTTTTTTTTTTTTTTTTTTTTTTAATTTTTGAGATAGAGATTCACACAGTGTGGGTTGGCCTGGACTGTGTTGTGGAGCCAAGGCTGGCTTTGAATTCCTGATCCTTCTACCTTTGCCTCCTAATGTGGAGGGTTACAGACACGTGCCTCCGCATGACTAAATCAGAAAGTCATATGCAGAGATGGAGCTGTCTGTTAGGTCCCCAGCTCAGCCTCTGTGACCCCATCTCCCAAACGCAGCTCTTCCCATCTGCAGACTGTGAGAGTGGGGAAAAGTCTGCCCCCTAAAGGTTACCCTGGGGACTACAGGGCATGTACGAGGTATCCGCAGGGACCACGTGCTTTTATTTTCTGCAGTTAAGGATGCCAATAATAGCAGGGTGGTAATAAAAAGATCTTAGCTCACACCTGAAATGCAACAGGTGGGTAAGAGACATCAGCCAGAACTATTCCAAAAGGCAGTTTTTAGCTGGGGGCTGGGGGGGGGGAGTGGGGTGACACATTTGTTTAATCTCAGTGCTAGGAGGCAGAGGCTTGGGATGTTTGTGAGTTCAAGGTCAGACTGTTGTTTTCTTCTCTTCCCACCCGCACCTCCCAGTTTTGAGACAGGGTATCATGTAGCACAGGCTGGCCTCTAGCTAGGGAGCTGAGGATGAAGTTGAACTACTGATTCTCTCATCTTCAACTTTCTGCTTGCTGGAATTACAGACGGGCACCACCACAGCCATTTTATGTACTGGCGGATGGAACCCGGGGCTTTGTGACTGCTAGATAAATTCTATCAACGGAGGCACGCCTGCAACCCTGTTTTTTGTCTCTGTTTTGAGACGGGGTCTTATTATGCAGCCCCAACTCCAAATTTCAATCCTCCTGCCTCAGTCTTGGATAGATGATGAGCCATACCACTATGTCTGGCACTAGGTGATTTTTTTTTCTTTCTTTTTAATGTTAGGGGTTGTGGTGTGCGTCCAAGCACACAACTGTGTGGTTCTGCAAGGATAAAGCTCAGTTTAGCCATTAAGAAAGGATGGAACTAGGCTGAGAGTGTAGCCCAATGGGAGAATGCTTGCCTAGCATGCAAATGACCCAGGGTTTAAACCACAGCGTTACATAAATCAGATGGGGCCAGAAGTTCAAGATCTTCCTTAACTACATATGAAGTTTAAGGCCATCCTGAGGGACATGTCACTCGGAGAGGGAGAGGGAGAGCTAACTAAATAAATATATACATGATATCTCACTGTGACCATGGCCACTCAGCTACTTTCTAGACACCCAGACCACGGGGAGCCTACACCTTCCACCAAGAGTTTGTGCTGTGGGCGGGGTTCTGGACAGGGGCGTGGCCCGTCCCATGCTTGCCCAATGGGTGTGCGGTGGGGCGGGGACCTCCTTGCGTCTGTGTCCTGCTCAGGGCTTGCTTCCTGCAGTTCCATCTCCCTCTCGGGTGCCTCTGGCTTCCCTAGAGGTCTCCGACCCCAGCCCGCCCTCAGCCCACCCGCCCAGCCTACAGCCCCCTCTTACCATCCTCAGACCCTAGCCCGGGACACCCGGGGATTGCCATCATGAGTGATGGAGGAGGTGAAGGCGAGGACGAGGTCCAGTTTTTGCGGACGGTACGTTTTGTCTGGGTCAGGAGGCTTTGGGGGTGATTTCCTGCTTACTTTTCTGAGTCTCTCTGTCTCTCCCCTGCTTGCTGGTGGTCTCCGAAATCCGAGATCACTTTGTCATGCCCTCTTTTCTCATCACCTTTCCGACCACGGAGAATTAGCAGGGTTTAGGAGGACTGAGTGGGCAGGAGGGGTGGGATCCTCAGACGTCTTCTCCTGACATAAGAGATTCGGGATTATTGAGGGAGCACCCCCCCAGTTCCTGCCATTCTGGAAGCAGGTACTTGAGGAGAGTGGTTCTAATTCTTGCGCTTAATTTAGCTGTCCCCCTTCGTCACCCCAGCCCCCATTCCCTTCTTGCTCCAGGCTCTGACCTACTTAAGTTCTTGAGAAGGGGGCTGGGGTGGGCTGGACAACATCTTTCTTTTCAACTCCTAGCCTTTCGGTGTCTACTTGGGGGTCTCTTGGCTCCTAAATGTACTTTCCGCCTCGATTTTGGTGAAGAGGATTAACTATGTCCGCTAATGGTCTCTAAGGGTATCTGGGTGATAAAATCTTTCCCAGCTCCTTGGATGTCTTGCGTCTCTGCCTCTTGTCCCTTGGCTTCAGCCTTCTGCGTTTCGTCGTCTCTCTGGTCCTGTCTCCCTGAATCTCAGATCCCCAGCTGGGGGCAGGGATGGGTCTTGGGACAACAGGTGTCTCTCCCAGAATAGCCCTCTTTGGGCTCTGGGTAGGGGACAGGGAGGGGACAGGAGGGGGAGGGGCTGCCTCTTTCTTAGTCCTTCCCACCATTCCCTCTCAGGGGTTGGGGTATGGGTATGTGAGATGGTCTGCTGACCCTGCACTCCCCCTTTCCCCCTAGGCTGGGTCCACGCGGAAATGCTGATGCAGCATTCCTGACCCAGAATAGGACCCTGGCAGGCTGGGTCCGGTTTCTTGGGAGAGAGGAACAACAGCTGGGGCTGGTAATGAAGGATGGGGACAGCTGGATGTGAAGCCACCGGAGGAGGGCCTCTGCCCAGCCCCAGCCCCTTGTCCTACACCATGGCCTTCCACTGTCCTAATAAGCCAATGGCTGTGGCTCCCGAATCCTGAGCTGTCACTCTGCGCTAGGCCCAGTGCCCAGGGCCTCAGCCTCCTGAGGTGTCTAATTATATTCTCATTGCCCTATCTTCTGAGGTAGGGCCCTATCTTTATCTCCCTGAGAGATTTGAGGGAAACCAAGCCCCAAGTAGTCAACTTGCCCAAGGTCAAGGCCAGGAAGTGGTTTCTCTGAGTGCCCTGGGAGACCAAGGCTTGCTTTCAACAGAGGAAATCTGGACCCAGGCTTGCTAGGGTAGACAGTGTCAGGGGGTCAAAGGCCCCAAACTACACCTGTTTGCCTCAGTGTTACTGAG